>NC_091459.1:62062871-63552871 GCF_027789765.1 Dendropsophus ebraccatus
TTTCTTCTATCATACTATGTCAATGCAAAGTGGCAATCCTGCTCTTCATCACATAGGTGCAACTAGCGAGAGTGCAGGGTGGCACTCAGCAACAGCCTAACAGATGCTATCTAAGAGTGGCCACTTCGACAATAAATGGGCCACAACACACAGCATTCCTTTCCCTTTCCGGGCCAAAAGGCACCTGCAAGGGTCCAGGACACATGTCCACTCTCGACAAGGGCGAGAGCACACCTGTACCAACGATACCTCATACCCAGCCCTCAGCCCAGCACTCACTGGTCGTCAGTTAATCGCAAACCAAGGTGTAATCTCCAGAAGGAGAAACTGGTGCACAGCCGTAAATTACCACAGACAAACAGGTTTGTTATTCCTAGATTCATTCCTTACCCCCTTTGTTTGCACCATGTTGTAGCTGCTTGCCGCTTGGGCCCCACTATTCCACGATCCTTTCTATATTGAGCAAACGAACCTGTGGATCAGCCACTATGGCCATATGTGAGCGAGCACAATCTTTTACATATGCAATAACAAGCCGTTTGCGCCAAAGAGGAATGTTGATTGGAAATCTATGCTATCTTTCAGCTTTGTTACTGACAGGGTTAAGACATTTGTGATTAGCATATGAAATAGAGGCTTTGTATTCATACAGAAAAGTGTTGTAATCTGGATACATGGATAATATTGATGTCGCATTCATGCAAATGAAAAGCTAAACAACTGCACAACCAGCTAAGCTTTTTTCCAGGAGATGTGAAAAACGAGACATTATAGAAATACACAAGGAATTGTATTCCTAAACATTGTCACACTTGTCAAGCAATATGATGTCACAACAGTAAAGTAAAAGTTAGATTAGGACAGAGGGGAAGGCGCAGGAAGCTCCAGCTTACTGCATACAGATCATTGCATAATGCTGCAGTCTCACAAAGGGCAATCTCGTGCCAGTCTAGGAGCAGACTATCATATATTCCTCCAATACACAGCATGAAATAAGTGTTAGTCACGGATTAGCGTAGTGCCAGAAGCTGCTTATAAAAGCCTGAGACTATTGGGGAATGTTACATATACATCGTGAACACACATCCATCACTGCACTATGCGCCAAGCCAAACAATCATCTGCATCGAAATCTAAATAAAAATGTTAGTCTCTTAAAACATGTGAACATATCCTTGATGTCTCATTGTAAAGGCTTTAGCGTCTCCATATTGCAAATGGGCAGTTTATAGCATAGGCAACATTGACTCAGCTCGAGTTACTTCTAACGTTGAGCAAAAGCTCTACATTCCACAACACAATCGAGAGACAATAACGCATGTGTGTTGAAGATGTAAACTATTCTACTGTCCCACACATGTATCAGTGTTTTTTTCATGTCCTATTCTAGTATCGAGTTTCTTTTGGCTCATGAATTAGTTATCATGTGGATGAAAATATTCTAGATTTGAATAATTATCTAACAATTCTTCATGTTCTCTCTGAAATATCAGATGCAAGTGATTTTTGTGTCAAAAGACTAAAAGAAAATAGGCCATTTTACACACAAACATTAGGTGCAAGATTATCAGTCAAACATATACATCAAAAGGCAGGAATCGATAGAAAAGAGGACACATCTGAGACTTCATTTATGACCTGATCTATTTTTTTTTTACAGTACATTTCTGGCCTTGCCGTTAAATTTTCATACATATTGTTTCTGGTCCCCAAGGTCCCCTACACACAAGAACAGCGCCCTGGAGATCGGAAAGGAAAGAGTTATGATTGTACATCTTTCTAAGTTTTTTTTCAAAATGAGGATCTTAGCAAACTGTTTTTTTCAACAGAGTGTACCATGTCACCACGGTAAGGTGTCCTCAGGGACATGGACCCTACTCTACCCTAACACAAAAATGACCTCTCTGGGCCAGAAGAAGCAGACTTGCCATAAAAAAAATAAAAAAAAAAATAATAAAAATTAAATAGAAAACAATTTAAAATTCAAAATAAATAACAAATATGATGTATTGCCTCATACATCACAGACTATAAATCATAAACGTGGTAGGTTACGAGAAGCCCATAGCACCGTCCACGCCATGGCTGGCGCCTAGAACGGCCCTAGTACCCTCAGATGGAGGTGGCATGGCACCAGGTGGCTCTGGGGAAACTGCTGGGGGGACAAGGGGGGACAGAGGTGGGGGCACAGGTGGGGGCTCAGTGGTCTCGGGAAAAGGTTGACCTCCGCCGGTATACGTGCCTCCGTAAGTGTAACCCATACACCGTCTGTAGGAGGAAGCCCACGTAGGAAGGGTCGGGGAGAGTATCCGGGTCAATCTGCTCGTGACACGACAGCACGAAGTCAGTTACGAGCCTCGCACTACGTGCCAGATTAGTAGGAGATTCCGTAAACGGGCTCCCAGATAGTGGCAGAAGAAGTCATTCTGGTCATCTCCTCCATCAAACCGCCTGACAAAGTCGATAACTGAATGATCCACCTCAGTCTTCTTGTCCCGGCGCCTCCTTGTGGTGGTGGTGGGCCTCGTCAGTGGCTGACTTGGCCTAGCTGCCAGGGGCACACCACTGGGACCTGCACCATATGTTGATGGTGCTGCAGCCTCCTCCTCTTCGGGCATGGAAGTAGAGCCAGAAGTCCTGGCATCTGCTCCGTGCCCTCAGAAAGAGTCGGACTGCCAGGCTCCTGTGATGGCGGTGGCGTGGTACTCTCCCCCTCCTGCTGGGATGCTGCAACGCGTCAGCACCACCAGCATCCTCTCCTCCAGGTGGCTCAGAGAAATTGCCACTGGTTCTGTGGAGAGACAGAAAGGTTAGATAATCTAGACACATTCATAAAGTCACTTAATATATAGAATTTTTTTTTTTTGGATACATACAGTATGTTGACATTTGTTCTTTGGTAACAGGAATCATTATGTAGTACTATCAGCATCCGAGGTCAGGACATAAAACTATTTATTCAAACTCCTTCACATTAGTGTGTACTAAAAATAAAAATATGCATATTGTGGCAATATTTTTACCTTTCTCAGTGTGGCAACAATGCTATCATCTTCATGGCATGTTGTGGCCATGGAAGCATTCTGGTGACAACACAATAACAAGTGTTTTTTCATGTCGCACGTCATGGAGAGGGGCGTGAGTTAGTCATGTGACCAGATACACAAAGCGTCCAGCAACAGGGCTGTGTACCTGTCATTGATACCCGCAGGCCACACTGACAGTGACAGAGCAGGATGGCCGCCCAGCATTGAGTATTCAGGAAGTGAATAGTGTGGGCCGACCAACAGCTCTCTGACTGCTTTGTACAGTGGACACAAAGATTCAACCTTATCCGCTGCATGGAAAGGGCCATTTAATTCACCATGCTTACCGACTCTGCCACCTACAGCACCGCTAAACAACTGAGGGAGTGACCGTGATCTGCAAAATGTACTAGATTGGATATGTTGGTCTAGCGCTATGACAGAAAGTAAGATATTTGACTACAATTACAACAGGATGTTGAAGCATGAGTCAGAGTGGTGTGTAAGCATTTGGTTGAGTGTGAGCAAAGGGGACTATTGTGATTGATCAGGATACATTAACCCTCTCTGGACAGTCACATACACCATCATGAAGGCTAATAAACATCACCAACTAGGGCCTTATAAATAATGGCAATAGTGTATGTTGTGAATTATATGTATACATTTCAGATAATTGTCTGGCCATTCATATAAAATCTATACATAAAGCAGAATGTGCTGGAAATTGGATTTATAATCTGCCAGTGAGTATCGAGCAGGTTCAGCTGAATATCCAAAGGCAGACTTTTTATTAATTCCTCCCATATAAGATTTTATATCATGTATTAGATAGTGGACACTATGATACTATATACATTAGCTAATAATCCATATCCTTACAGCCGTTGACTCCGGCTCGGGAGAAAATCCAACAAAGGCGCATAGCGCATGGAGGTGTCGGCTCCCACACCCCTCTCCTCCGTGCGTATCGCCCGTTGCTACTGGTCCCTCACACTTGACCAGCGGGTCTCCACTGCTCGACTGACAAAAAAAAAAAAAGGATAAGAAAAATATATATATATAATTATTCTATTTCGATGGCTTATTATGAATATCGGCCATTCTTGTAAAGATTTTATGTCATACATTATTTGACAACACGACAATACCATCCGCAGTTCTCTGAGTCCGTCACATCGCCCCACTGTGGGACTAACACAGCCGCTATACTCTCCCCGTCCTCGCGACGCAGGACGAGGTCGTGGTAGCCACGCACAGTCAAGTCCCACAAATGTGGACGGGACCGCACCTGAAAAAATAATATATGACACAGAAATCAATAGACATCTCCATCTGACTTCACCTCTCTGTGTGTCTACATCGATTTGAAGAATAACATGTTTTCCATAATTACATTACATAGAGTGGTGTTGGGATTCCACAGACCACCTGTGTAATCTAATGAACACAGCCTAATACCACTGAGCCAAGACTCACAACACAAAGGAATGCCAGAACTCTTTGAACACACTTAGGAAAATATACCAAGATTGGTGTGCAATTATTTAATTTAGGAAAGGCTTTGTATCTTAACTAGCACTAATTATTAGTCCACAAGACCAGCTCAATGACAGCTTTGCATTCACACTGATGATAAGAAAATCAACATTGTTTCGAAAATACATCAAAACATGTGCAACGAGTGAAGCTAACTATTTCACTACTGCGGTGGTTGTTCTGGGGTGTGTGGTGTTTTGCTATCAGTAGTGTGTGGCTAAAACATGTCCCAACGACTATGGTGATAGATCTCGAAATTTTGCCATAACTATGGTCAACATTTATCAATAAACAGTAGTTGATAAATTTTTTAACCAAAATATATTGCTATAAATACATCGAAGGTTAGGTATTGCATTAAGTAGAAGATTCAATGAGGGACAGACAATAACATTCAACAACGTGGAAAAGAAAGCTACATGAAAAACGCATCCAAAACGCATCCATTTAGGATACTACATGAAAGATCAGGAAAAACTTACACTTACATATCATCCACCATAAAAAAGCCATTACCAAACCAGAGGTTTACTAAACACTACATTTATAACGACTAATAATATTGACATTCACAATATCTCAGAAAAAACGCATCAAAACTCAACCTTTCTAAACAATATTTCATAAACCATTCCCCCAAAATTGGTTTATAAACAATAGATTGCGAACGCTTTACTCATATTGACATTCACATATCCCTGAAAAAACGCATCAAAAACGCAACCTTCTAAACAATATTTCATAACCATTCCCCCAAAATTGGTTTAATAAACATAGATTGCGAACGCTTACTCATATTGACATTCACATATCCCTGAAAAACGCATCAAAAACGCAACCTTTCTAAACAATATTTCATAACCATTCCCCCAAAATTGGTTTAATAAACAATAGATTGCGAACGCTTACTCATATTGACATTCACAATATCCCTGAAAAAAACGCATCAAAACGCTAGGTACAGAATTGTGAACCACCCAAAAATTAATATTACATTTAACCCATGTACTGTTACAAAAAATACACTCGAGAAATAAACCAACGTACAGTCACAACGGATCACAAATTAGACATATGTAAGTAGTCATTAATATTTTAACTTCACTCTAATTAATACTATAGCATATAAGAAACACATCACGCTACAATATGCTGATTGTTTGCGAAATTAATAGTTAAAGGAATTTTTAGATTTTTTTTTAAGCCACATTCACACGGCCGTCTCGCATAACAAAAACCGCTGAATTAAACACGACTAAGAGTCATTATATTCATGTGTGTCTTACATGTGGCTTAGGTGCGGCTTTCTTGGCAGAGACGACCGTGTGAATTGATAGGTAAAAAAAATATAATTTTCCAACATCAGATAAATATATAAAACATATATATTTTTTTTAAAACATATATTATATATTATACATATATATATATATATATATATTTGATATAGAGAGAGAGAGGGATAAATAGATACAGAGAAACAGAGAGAGAGAGAGTATACATCCTATTTTCCGAGAAAAAATCATTAGATAAATATTAGTCAATTGTTCGAGAAAATTTACTCTGCGATCAGGCGGGGAACATCAATATCCCTCTGCCAGGAACCACGGTGCCCACGACCAGCACCACCATGCTCCGCTACTCGTCGTGCCATAGCTCCAGATCGGGACACCTAAAAGGATGGTCACCTATTGAAGCCCATTCACTTGGGCCTTTTAAACTGAAGGGGCGTTAGGCATTGATCAATTATTCAAATCAGAATCAGGATTTATCCGGCTGTAATCAGAGGTTCCGTCTGGAACACATGTTACTTCCTACGGCCGACTTGGACCTTTTCGGGCCGGAAATAATGGTCTTGCTCATTTTTACGGACCCGGATACAATCAGGCCCGAAACTCATACGGAGTGTGCATTGTGCAGCCGCATATCCTATACTTCCAAGCATACACACGAACCATCAAAAATACCGCCGCACAATTACAGCCGCAAATACAGCCGCACAGTTACAGCGTCTGAACCGAGCCTAAGAAAGTAATGCAAACACCTCTGGAATGCATCTGGGAAGCCGGGAATCAGTATTACAGGGATCGGTATTACCGGGGTTAGGGATCCCCGCATAATGCAGATTCCTATAATGGTTAATATTTAATTAATAAAACAAAGTTTTGTTCTAAAACAGTGAATTATACTCACCGATATTTTCTTTCTACAAGTCTCCACGACAGCACACCTGAGACTGCCTACTCCTGATCAGGGACAGGAAAAACACCAGAGAGGTTAAAAACCCCACTCCTTCTTCCAAACACCAGTGTATTTTAAAGAAGAACACCGAAAGGAAGACGTAAATTATAATATTTAATGAAACCTTAACCAAGTGAATAGGGTGGGATGTTAGGGTGCTGTCGTGGAGACTCCGTAGAAAGAAATTATCGGTGAGTATAATTACCGTTTCCCCCTCGTCTCCACGACAGCACACCTGAGAACTAACAGCGAAAAACACCTAGGGTGGGATAACAGCACTAAGGACTTTACGTCCGAAGGCCGTGTCATCAGCAGTAGAGATATCTAGACGATAATGCTTAGAAAAAGTGTGCAAACTCGTCCAGGTAGCTGCCTTACAGATTTTGCTCAACTGAAGCTGAAGCCTTTTCCGCCCAAGAGGTGGACATAGCCCGGGTAGAGTGGGCCCTAACTAAAACAGGAGGGATTTGTTTCATGACACTATAGGCTTCAGATATAGCGAGGCGAATCCATCGGGAGATGGAGCTCTTAGATGCTTTTTTCCCTTGTTCACCCCCGCAAATTGGACAAAGAGATTCTTATCTATCCTCCAAGACTTTGTAGCATCTATGTACTGTAGTACTGCCCTTCTAACATCCAAGTTATGAAAAGACCTCTCTTTTTTTTCATTTTTTGGTTTAGGGCAGAAGGAGGGACCACAATATCCTGGGACCTGTGAATGATGTCACTACTTTAGGTAAAAAGTTAGGGTCTAATTTAAGACTAGTTTGTCCTCCATAATTCTCAGGAAGGGTTCCTGAATGCTGAGGGCCTGGAGTTCGCTTACTCTACGTGCCGACGTAATAGCTACCGAAATATAGCTTTTAATGTAAGTTGTCTGATTGAAATGGAATCTATTGGTTCAAAGGGGGAGCTAGATGGACCAGATAGAACCGTATTAAGATTCCATGGTGGATGAAGATTCCTGATTCTGGGTCTTATGCGTTCTGCCGCCTTCAGAAATCTAGTTACCCAGGAGATATCACACAGTTTGGAGTCGTATAGGGCACTTAGAGCCGATACTTGCACCTTTAGGGTACTTGGGGCAAGACCCAGATCCAGGCCCGATTGGAGGAAGTCAGAATGAGCGGGATATCTGGAGAGTCAAGGAGAATTTTCGACCACACCAGGAAGAATATTTTTTCCAGATTTTCAAATATATCTTCGTGGTAGAGTCCTTGCGACTGAGGAGAAGGGTATTAATAACCTTTGGCGAGAATCCCTTCCTTTTCAGTATGGATTTCTCAGTATCCATGCAGATAGGTGAATCCTTTGGACTGAGGGATGATGTACCGGGCCTTGCATGAGAAGGTCTTGCCTTTCTGGAAACATTATGGGATCCTCTATCGCCAGGCTTTTTAGCAGAGGATACCACACTCTTTTTTTGGCCAAGCTGGTACTATCAGTATTAGCGTGGTCTTTTAAGTCCTGAATTTTGCTAGTACTCGGGATATTAGTGGAATCGGAGGGAATGCGTATAGAAGTCCCTGCGGCCACTGCTGATTTAACGCATCTATCCCTGCTGGAGAGTCCCTTGGATTGAGGGAGTAGAACTTTTTACCTTTGCATTTTTCTTTGTTGCAAACAGGTTGAGTATCGGCACTCCCCATTTCTCCTTTATTAGGTCGAAGGCCCAAGGGCTAGGGACCATTCCCCTGGGTCTATGGTCTGACGACTTAGAAAGTCCGCCTCTAGGTTCCAAGACCCTTTCAGGTGAACCGCTTTGAGGGATTATTGGTTTTGTTCTGCCCACTCGAATATTCTCCGTGCTAGATCCTGGAGTGGACTGTGACGAGCTCCTCCTTGATGCTGGATGAATGCCACTGCCGTCACATTGTCGGAATGTATCAGAACATGATGTCTTTTTGTGAGATGCTCTGATGCTTTTAGAGCCTTCCATACCGCCATTAGCTCCCTGAAGTTTGAGGATCTTTTTTGAATCGCCTGACTCCAAGTTCCTTGAAGCGTCAGACCTGGAAGATGAGCCCCCCATCCTGTTGCACTTGCGTCGGTCGTTATCTCGACTAGATTGGGTTGATTCCAGTACACTCCCTTTTCTAGATTTTCCTTTAGAAGCCACCAATGAAGAGACAACTTTATGTCTTTTGGAAGATAGATTGTGTTGTCGAGGGACGTTTGTTTCTTGTCCCACTTGGACAGGATGAACTTCTGGAGTGGCTTGAGTGGAACTGGCCCATGCCACCGACTGTATGCAGGATGTCAGGTGACCCAGAACTGACATGGCTAGACGTATCCGGCAAGCTCTTTGACCTACAAACTTTCTTATGAGAGTTTGAAGGTTTGATTTTTTCTGCTGGCAGGAAGGACATCTGGAGACGGGAGTTTAGTAGAGTTCCCAAGAAGACTTTTTTGTGACTGGGAGTTCAGTTTGACTTCTCCATATTCAGGATCCACCCAGATATTGAAGAAGTTGTAGGGTTCTGTGGCGGTGGGTCTGTTGGATAGACTTCGAGTCGGCAATCACCAGAATGTCGTCTAGGTATGGGACGATTACAATCGCTTCCTCTCTGAGAATCGCCATCACTTCTATCATGACTTTGGAGAAGATTCTGGGAGCAGAGGAGAGACCAAATGGTAGACACACAACTGGTAATGAAAATCTGTTTGTTGACCTTTATTGCAAACCTGAGATACTGTTGGGATGTCGGATGTATGGGTAGATGATAGTAGGCATCCTTTAAATCTATAGTTGCCATGACAGCACCCTTCTTTATTATTGTGATGCTGTTTTCACCGTTTCCATTTTGAATTTCCTGTAGGTCACGAATCTGTTCAGTGGCTTTAGATTGATGATCGTGTGTGATTTTCCATTTGGTTTTTGATTGAGAACAGGCGGGAATAGTGACCCTGACCTATCTTATCCTTTGGAACGGGACAGATGGCGCCTAGTTGGATAAGCTCTTGAACACCATCCAGTATCTGACTTTGAGTCTGATGGCCCTGAGTTGTTACCACAAAACGAGAGGGGGGGGGGAGTTAACTCTATTTTATAACCTGGTTGATTATCTGGTTATCCATGTGTTTGGGATTAGGGCACTCCATGTAGGGCCGAAGTGACGAAGTCTCCCCCCCACCCGTATGGCGTCATTGTTTGGTAGTGGATTTATCTTGGTTGTGGTTAAAGATAAAAATTTTTCCCTAACCCCCTTATTGTAGGACCAGCTACCTGTTTTAATCTTGGTCTTTTGGACTGGTCTGATCGTGATTGGCCACGAAAGGAAGATTTATTAGGTTTGGACTTATCTGTAGAAAGCACCTTCTTTCTATCCCCCGCCTTTTCTAGGATTTTGTCTAAGTCTGGACCAAAGACAAACTGACTGTGAAACGGGAGGGAACACAACTTATTTTTTGAAAACATGTCTCCAGTCCAGGATTTCAGCCATACAACTCTTCTAGCAGAGTTGGCTAGGGCCGAGGCTCTGGCCGACATCTTAACTACTTCTGCTGAAGCATCAGCCAGAAAACTAGTGGCCATTTTAAGTACTGGTAGTGACTAATATTTTAGCTCTAGGAGTTTTGCCCTGAAGATGTATTTCTAGTTGGTCCCAGCCATACGATTAGGGTTCTGGCTACACAAGTAGATGCAACATTTGGCCTTAACATAGTTGTTACTACTTCCCAAGTCTTTTTTAGGAGACTCTCGGCTTTGCGATCCATGGGATCCCAGAGCTGGGTAGCATCCTCGAATGAATAGAGGTGTTTTTTGCAACCTTAGCTACTGGAATATCAATCATTGGAATTGTATCCCAATCTGTACTGTCCTTTTCTTCAAAGGGGTAACGTCTTTTTAACCCTTTGGGAAGGACGGAGCTTTTTTCTGGCTTAGCCTACTCGGATTAATCATAGCATGGATATTTTCATGTACTGGGAAGGCAATAGCTTACTGGAGGCAAGACCACCAAATATTTGATCCTGAATAGTTTTAGGCTTCTCCTCCTCAGTAATATTGAGGGTAGCTCTAATTGCTTTGATTAATTCCTGAGTGTCCTCTGGACTAAATAAATATTTCCTGGGGGCACTAGAATCCTCTTGCATACACTCCCCTTCTTCAACATCACAGATAGGATTGTCATGGTCAGAGTTATACACATCTATGGCGAGATTAATTTCTTCATCCTCAGAATCAGAAATAATAGTTTTCACACGTTTCCTTTTAGGAGGAGTGGAATGTTTTGTGGCAGATGGACCTGGATTAGAAGCAAGTGCCGAACGAATCTCATTGCGAATCATTGTCTTTATATCTTGCATTAAGCTTGGAGATTCATTTTTAATGACTGAGGCAGAGCATCTGCTACACAGAGGATTATTGCCCACAGGATCCAAGTCTGTACCACATACTGCACACCTCCTTAGAGAAACATGAGTTTTTTTGTGCATTTTCATCCCTGTCATCCTACAAAAATAGGAGGAGAAGGATGAGTATATATAATATTATATATCAGCAGTAAGGCTTGCTGAGGCCATACTCACGTTTCGGACGGGTGATTCCCTGTCAGAAGCTGAAGAGGCAGGAGAACTCATCTTGCTGCCTAGCTGCTGCAGGAAGGAGACGCAGCACAAGCAGTGTATAGGGGCTCCTAGTGCTCTGAGATAGACGGCTTCCTTTCACTGTGTGGCAGGAGCCTGCATCTATGTGAACAGCACACTTGCTGGTTTGAATTTGGCGCCAGATAAGCGCCCTGCATCACGTGGTCACGCCCCCGGCTCCAGCGCGTACCGGAAGTGAAGTAGGCGCCGGAGTGCTCCGCCCCTAGCACTCGGCGTCTTAGGCTTTGTTCAAACGCCTACTCCGGGTGCCGTAGCCAGTGCGGGCGTCCCCTGGATCTAGCCTGAGGCCGTCTGCAGGGGACGCAAAGTTAGCTGGGGAGCTGCGATTCAGTTCCCGAGCGAGCGGTGGGCCAGCCAGGGGAAGGGGAAGGATACTGCTGTCGCCCGATCCCCCCACTGTAAGTTTTAAATAACCGCCAGGACCCCGCAGAGCCCTAGCACCTCTCTGACTCCTGCTCCTGAAAGGGACAGGAAAAACACTGGTGTTTGGAGGAAGGGGTGGGGTTTTTAACCTCTCTGATGTTTTTCCAGTCCCTGATCAGAAGGAGGCAGTCTCAGGTGTGCTGTCGTGGAGACGAGGGGGGAAAAGTTATTTTCGTTGTTCAATAGCTTAAATAAAACGAATCCATGCTTTTGCAATTAAATATACTGTTAATAAAAAATAAATATATGAATAAATATGTATTATATGTATTATTTATTTATTTACAGTACATTTCATTGCAAAAGTATGTATTCGTTTTAATTAAAGGGGTTGGCCACTTTATAGTAAAATAGGTCAGTACAAAGTATTAGTAAGTGTACTCAATGCAATGTATATACTGACAGCAGCTCCCTCTCTACGTCATAGAGCCAAAATCAGACTCCTCTTCACCAGGCTGGGCTGCCCTGCTCTGTTTTGTTTCTGTTCATAAAATGGCTGACATGGAGGAGCATGTGACATGCCCTGTCCACTGTGTCCTCCATAGACATATACAGGCTTAGTGGTGGACACTGGGGGTGGGGCTTGGTCACATGCTTCTCCATGTAAGCAATCTTATGGACCAAAACACCACATAGCAGAGCAGCCAAGCCTGGAGGAGGGGAGCCTGATTTTGGCTCTATGAGGTACACAGGGATCTGCTATCAGTGTATACAGTGAGTACACTTACTAATACTGTACACTGAGCAATTTTACTATAAAGTGGCCAACCCCTTTAATAGGAACAAATCAGACCGTTTGAGCTGATATGGTTCCCTTGAGCATTGTATAAAGCACCTGGAGCGGCCCCGGCACGTCCCGGCCGCGGCCGCAGCAGGTACTTTATGACGAAGAAAATTACTTTTATTCCCCGGCTCGTGACTAGATACGAGCGGGGAAGTAGTCATGGTGGGCGGCTCCCGCTTGTATCTAGTCACTGAGCTCTGCCTCAGAAGGGATGATTGACAGGTAGAGAGGTCTGTTACTGGCCTCTCTGCCTGTCGATCATCCCGCCGAGCGCGCTGACAGGCAGAGCGCAGTGACTAGATACGAGCGGGGAACCGCCCACCATGACTACTTCCCCGCTCGTATCTAGTCATGAGCCGGGGAATAAAAGTCATTTTCTCCGTTATAAAGTAACTGCTGTGGCCGCGGCCGGTACGTGCCGGGGCCGCTCCAGGTGCTTTATACACAGCTCAAGGGAACCATATCAGCTCAAACGGGCTGATTGGTTCCCTTTAACCCCTTAACGACATCGGGCATAAACTTACGCCCTCGCGCCCTGGTACTTAGCACATCAGGGCGTAAATTTACGCCCGATGTTTCCACGATCGCTGCGTGTTCGCACACAGCGATCGGGGAAGATGGCCTGCTATAAATCATAGCAGGCCATCTTAGCTTCTCGGCACGGGGGGTGGTTAACACCCCCCGTGCTTACGATCGCCGCTATTGGCTAATCAATTCAGATCAACCAATAGCGGCGATCAGAAGCTTTCCGGGTCATCGGGATGACCCGGAAAAAAAAATGGCGGTCGGTGCTGTGAAAAGTAATGGTGGTCACGGTGCCACCGGCCCGATCGCCATGAACGGAGATCAGAGTCCCCCAAAATAGTAAATACCTGCTCTGGTCCAGAGCAGGTGTTTGTACATTACTCGCCTGTCCCGGGGTCCTGATCGGCGTCTTCCGGGTTCGCTGTGTCCTCCGTCTTCTCATTCGGTCTTCGGCTCTTTCAGGCGGTCCCCATCCTTTTTTCGGCTATTTTCGGCTCCAGCCTCTTCTTTTTCCGGATTTTGCGCTCTGCTGCCCCCTAGCGGCTGATATGTGTAATACACTTATCAGCAGCTACAGGGATGTTCAGAATGTAGAAAAGGTTTTTTTTTTCCAAATTTTTTTTTCTCTATTTTCCGCACCCTATCGCCGCTGAGTGTTGATCAGCATCGCACGAAAGTGCGCTGCTAATCAGCAACTCCTCCTTTTTGGCGTAGGGTGTTTTTTTTCTATATCCTACTGCCACGGTCTGCTGATAAGTGCCGCACGCATTTATCAGCAACGCCTTTGTTGGCGTAGGTTTTTTTTTATACTTACTGTAAAAAAAAAAACACGTAAAAAACACTACATTACACCACACTACATTGAATAAAGTTTGACACTACACCACTACATACCCCATATACTAGTCCCCGTATAAAGATGACCCCCAGGGTGTTTTCGGCGTCAGAGGGATACGTTATTATTGCCTTCGACACCGAAACAGCCAGTGAGGATGAATGGGGGGATCCTTCTTTCCTCCATTCATCCTCATCATCCTCATCATCCAGTGACGTGTCTGGGGTAGCGTAGCGTACGCTGCCCCCCAGACACGTCTTTTCTGCCAGTACCGTCCCAATAAGAGATGATGGTTTGGGTGAAATTCTACAAACTCTGTGAGCGTACCTCTGGGTACTCTTACAGATTAAGGGTACGTGCACACTGCGGAATGGCGAAGGATAAACCTTTGTGCATTCCGCAGCTGGCACCCGCCGGCAGACTGATGCGTCTCCACCCATGTCATAGACTCCATTCTATGCACAGGGGGATTCCATCGTCCATCCAAAGAATGGATATGTTGGACGGAGAGCGGAATCCGCCCGTGCATAGAATGGAGTCTATGACACGTGTGGAGACGTGTGCCTGCATCACTCCGCCGGCGGGTGCCAACTGCGGAATGCACGAAGGGTTATCTGTCGCGATTCCGCAGTGTGCACGTACCCTTAGAGTGTACGAAGAAGGGACACCCGAATCCAGCCCCCAGATGCTCCCCCCCCATCCTCGGAAAAAGTGTGAAGATCATCCGGGAACTGATCTTCTCACTGCTGGATAAAGGTTATCACCTGTACGGGGATAACTTTTATACCAGCACCCCCTCTTTCGGTCCCTCGCTGCCCTGTAGCTTGCGGCACAATCCGAACATATCAGAAGTAGTAATAGAGCCTTAATATTTAGCAGCCATAGAGCGGACCCAGGGCTTCTGGATATGAAGGACCCCGTATCGCACCAGGAAAACATTTTCCAGGTGATGTCCCCCACACTGGAAAACAGGAGACCCCAGAATAAGTGCAGAGTGCGGCGTAACAGGGGGATCAGGAAGGACACAATTTTCCCGTATGACACCTGTCCTGATCACCCCGTCCTCTGCATACTGTATTGCTCCAAGGCGCACCACACGTCATTGGGGTTCTACGTTATCTAAATTCTGTCCCTTATTCCTATTTCTGAGGTCACGTTGATCCAGGGATTATTCTGATCGCCATTAGGAGTCGGGAAGGAATTTTTCCCCTGTGATGAGGCTACTGTAGTCTGCCTCACGAGGGTTTTTTGCCTTCCTCTGGGTCAACACAGGTTGAATTTGATGGACACCTGTCATTTTCAACCTTATAAACTAATAATTGGCCTAATACCCCCAAATAAATTAGAATTGTCCCTTTTCCCCAGCTAAGTAGGTATGGCTGCCATTCCCATTAGAGGATGCCATGATGCAATTACAAAGCCTCTGTGCGGCCAGGACAGTAGAAACCCCCCACAAGTGACCCCATTCTAGAAACTACACCCGATAAGGAATCTAACAAGGGGGGCAGCGGGGATATGGCCCCCTGGTGACGGCCACATTTGGGACGTGAAAATGAAAAAAATTGTATTTTTTATTTTCTCATCACATGTTCTACGTAAGTGCCCGTCACCAGTGGGGTCCATATCCTCACTGCACCACTTGTTAGATTCTGTATGGGGTGTAGTTTCCAGAATGGGGTCACTTGTGGGGGGTTTCTACTGTCCTGGCAGCACAGGAGCTTTGTAAATGTGACATGGCCTCCATCCTCCATTCCAGCCTCTAAATGGTGTTCTGTCCCTTTGGTGGCTTACCCTGTGCCCATATGGCACATTATGCCCACATGTGGGGTATTTTCATACTCAGGGGAAACTACCCTACACGTTTTGTGTTCATTTTCTTTTTTAACCCCTTGTGAAAATGGAAAAAATCAAGGCTAGACCAACATTTAGTGTAATTTTTGAAAATTTTTTACTCTAAATCATTAATCTTGTCATGATTTTTTCATTTTCACAAGGGGCTAAAAGATAAAAAAAAACACTAAATGTGTAGCGCAATTTCCCCTGAGTACGGAAATACCCCACATGTGGACATAAAGCGCCATTGCGGGTGCAGGGTAAGCCTCCGAAGGGAAGGAGCGCCATTTGGTTTTTGAAGGCTGGATTTGGATGGAATGGATTTCGAGGGGCCATGTTGCATTCAAAAGGCCCCTGTGTTGCCAAGACAGTTGAAACCCCCCACAAGTTACCCCTTTATGGAAACTACACCCCTCAGGGAATGTAACAAGGGGTGTAGTGAGCATATGGACCCCACTGGTGACGGGCACAAATGTGGAACAATGTGGCGTGAAAATGAAATATTACATTTTTTACACTATAATGTTGGTTTAGCCTTGAATTTATCATTTTCACAAGGGGTTAAAAGAGGGAAAAAAAAACAAAATGTGTAGAGCAATTTCCCCTGAGTCCGTAAATACCCCACATGTGGACATAAAGCGCCATGTGGGCGCAGGTCAAGCCTCCGAAGGGAAGGAGCGCCATTTGGATTTTAGAGGTTGGATTTGGAGGTTGGAGGTTGGACCCCATTCTGGAAACTGCACTCCTCAGGGAATCTAACAAGGGGTGCAGTGAGGATATGGACCCCTTGATGACGGGCACATTTGTGCCATGAAAGTGAAAAAATGAAAATTTTTCCTTTTAAGTCACATTGTTCCACATTTGTGCCCGTCACCAGTGGGGTCCATATGCTCACTGCACCCCTTGTTAGATTCCTTGAGGGGTGTAGTTTCCAGAATGGGGTCACTTGTGGGGGTTTCCAGTGTCTTGACAGCACGAGAGCTCTGTAAATGCGACATGGCCCTTGAAATCCTTTCCAGTGAAATTCAGCTTCCAAAAGCCAATTGGCGCTCCTTCCCTTTGGAGGCTCGTCCTGCGCCCCCTTGGCACTTTATCGCCACATGTGGTGTATTTTCGTACTCGGGAGAAACTGCGATACACATTTTGTGTCTTTTTTCTTCTTATCCCTTTAAGAAAATGAAAAATTGAAGGCTAGAACAACGTTTTAGTGTAAAAAATAAATTTTTCTTTTTTCATGCCATATTGTTCGGAAAAATCTGTGAAGCACCTGTGGGGTCCAAATGCTTACCGCACCCCTTGTTACATTCCTTGAGGGGTCTTACCAAAAAAAGAGAGAGGGGCCTAAATAGTGCGGTCTAAGCGCACTCAAACTATCCAACACCAAAAACAAAAAACAGAATGCAAGACCATGTAAATATAGATATTTTTTATTTTTATTTGTATATCAAAAGAGAAATCATTTAAAAATACATAATGGGGGGGCAGAAGCTAATACAAATCCCCATATCAACGGTGGATCAAAGAGTTATATCAAAAGGTAAGAAAGAATGAACAACCTACATATACAAACATATATACTGGGCACTGGGTTGGTACTGCATATAGCAAATAAATAACTCCCACAGTGGGTATAAGGCAGAGAAACATATAAAGAACCATAAACACATAGTAAATGTTACCCATACATGTCCTTAGTATATATGTCCACCTCACCGTACACCCGACGCGCGTTTCGCGTGTTGCTTTCTCGAGGGTGATCACCCTCGAGAAAGCAACACGCGAAACGCGCGTCGGGTGTACGGTGAGGTGGACATATATACTAAGGACATGTATGGGTAACATTTACTATGTGTTTATGGTTTCTTTATATGTTTCTCTGCCTTATACCCACTGTGGGAGTTATTTATTTGCTATATGCAGTACCAACCCAGTGCCCAGTATATATGTTTGTATATGTAGGTTGTTCATTCTTTCTTACCTTTTGATATAACTCTTTGATCCACCGTTGATATGGGGATTTGTATTAGCTTCTGCCCCCCCATTATGTATTTTTAAATGATTTCTCTTTTGATATACAAATAAAAATAAAAAATATCTATATTTACATTGGTCTTGCATTCTGTTTTTTTTTATTCCTTGAGGGGTGTAGTTTTCTAACTGGTGTCCCTTTAGGGGTGTTTTTTAGGTTTTGGCACCCCAGAGCCTCTGCCAACCTGAAGTGGTACAGTCAAAAATGACCAAATATAACGGAGGCATTGAAATTCACTAGGCGCTCCTTTATATCTGAGGCTTGTGGTTGCGTCAAATAGCGCAATAGGGCCACATATGGGGTATTTCTATAAACTGCAGAAACGGGGCAATAATTATTAGGGTGCATTTCTCTGGTAATAGGTTTATAATTATGAAAAATATTGGATTACAATAAAATCTCTGCACAGAAAATTAAAATTTTTAAATTTCCTACACACTTGGCTTTTATTTCTGTGACTCCCCTAAGGGTTAAACACTTTATGGATATGCTTTTGCAGAGTGTGGGGGTGCAGTTTCTGAAATGGGGTGCTTTGTGGGGCTTTCTAACATACAGGCCCCTCAAATACACTTATTATCTGAACAGGTCCCTAAAAATATCTGATTTTGAAATTTTACTGAAAATATGGAAATTTGCTGCTAATGTTTTAAGCTTCCTATTGTCTAAAAAAAATGAAAGATCGTTTAATAAATGCTGCCAACATAATTGCTAATGCTATTTATATATAATTTATGTGGTATAACCACTTTCTGTATAAGCAAAAAGTTTCAAAGTTGGAAAAATGCAATTTCTCACATTTTTTCACATTATTTGGGTTTTTTTCATAAAGATTCATTATGAGTATCGACTCCAATTTACCAGAAATGTAAAGTAAAATATGTCATGAGAAAAAAATCTCAGAATCAGCCAGATAGGTAAAAGCATCCCGAAGTTATTAATGAATAAGTGACACTGGTCATATTCATAAAATTTGTGTCTGTCATTAAGGCCATTTCAGGCTCTGTCCTTAAGGCGTTAAGCTATTGAACAATGAAAATAACATTATTAGAATGAAAATGTGTTTTATTAATTAAATATTAACTACTACAGGAAGCTCTATTGTCAGCAATATCTATTTCCGGTAATACAGCTGAATGAACTAATTAAAACTTTAATTTAATTAACCCCTTCACGTAGGAATGTATATATACTTTCCTGTACTGACAGGGCTTTGTGATGAGAGTGAGATTGCCGCAGGGATTACGATCCTGCTCTCATCTGTGTCCAGCGCCAGAGGTAATAAGAGCCCATTATAAAAGTGAAAATAAATAAATACACAAATAAATAAACATATTATATATGGTAGCGTGCAGAATTGTCCGATCTAATAAAATATAACATTATTGTTCCTGCACGGTGAATGGCGTAGGCGGAAACAAAAAAAAAAAAAGCACCAAAATTGCTGATTCTATTAACCCCTTCCCCCAATATGACGTCCAGGACGTCATGAAAAGCAGTGCCAGAATGCATCATGACGTCCCTGGACGTCATGCCTTTTCTGCCTCCCCCCGCTCTCCCTATCTGAGATCGGGCAGCGGGAGGAGGCTGTGTAACACAGTCTCCTCCCGCTGCCACTGCCCGGAGGGGAGCCGTGCTCCCCCCTGGGCAGTTAACCCCATAGACGCCGCGGTCGTTGCGACCGCAGCGTCTATGGGGAGATCTGATGCCTCTGGCTGATCAGGGCGGCATGAGGAGGCTACGGACATTGCCTCCTCCTGCCGCCACTGCTTATGTCCTCCCCCCGCCTCTATCCTTCCCTCTCTGACCCCGTGCTGCTCCCCCCGCCCCAGTCCAGCTCCCTCTCCAACTCCCTCTCTGTGCTGCTGCTCCCCCCGCCTCGATCCTGCTCCCTCCCCTTGCGATCCGCCCCCCCCTCCTCCCCATGCGATCCGGCCCCCTCCCCTCTTCATCCATGAAATCAGCCCCCCGCCCCCCGCTCCCCCCTCCCCATCCATGCGATCCGGCCCCCTCCCCGTGCGCTTGTGCCCCCACCTCCCCCGATCCGGCATCCATTCATCCACATGTGCTCCCCCCCCCTCGCTCCTGCTCCGGCTCCCCCGTTCCCCGTCCCCCCCAGCTCCCTCCCTCTCCCTCCCCTGGCTCACCCCTGCCCGGATCCGGCTCTGGCTCCCTCCCGGTACTCAGCTTTGAATGAGCTGTCAGCTGTAAAGCTGACAGCTCATTCACTATATCATGCATTACAGCACACATCATGTGCTGTAATGCATGATATATATATCTGCAAAAGTAGAAGAAAACACACACAAATACATTAATTAATTAATTAATCAATCAATTAATTACAAATTAATTAATTAAATACATAAATAGTTAAAATAAATAAATAAATATACACATTCACCAACCCTACCTTTATAAACGACCCCCTATAAATAAGATCCACATATTTGGTATCGCCGCGTCCGTAATGACCCCCTCTATTAACCTGTACATTAAATATACCACCCGATGAACACCATTAACCCCTTCACGTCAGCAATCTGTATATATACGTTCCTATTGCACATGCCCCGTGCAGTAGGAATGTACATATACGTTCCTGTTACTGACGGGGCTTTGTGATGAGAACGGGATCGCTGCAGGGATAGCGATCCCGCTCTCATCTGAGTGAAGCACCGGAGATAATGAGAATCAGCTGCGATCCCGCAGCTGACCCCCATTAACCCCTTAGTGACCGCCGAAACGGCGGTCACTAACGGACCGGTGCCGTCGCTGCATTTCATCTCCCCCCACCGTGAATCCACGGGGGGGGGATGAAATCCACGGGGGGGAGATGAAATAAGTAAAATCAGACTCCAGATCAGCCCCCCTAGTGCCCCGATCACTAACCCCCCTCCCCGTGGCGGCCATCAGATCCAAGATGGCCGCCGCCATCACTGTGAACAGACTGTCTGTTCACAGTGATCTAAAGTAAAATGAATGAAAGCCCCATGCTCTCCGCCACCGGAGGTAGCGGAGAGCATGGGGCAGTAATCTCTTGTACCATGTGCTCCAGGCACTTTTTATCCCCTGTCACCATGAATGATTGGTGACAGGGGATAAAAGTGATAGTGTCGTCCCCCCCCCCCCCCCCCCCACACAACCAGCCAGCTCTGAAAATTTAAAGTGACAGAGACCAATTTGGTCTCTGTCACTAAACTATGATTACTGTGATAGAAAATATCACAGTAATCATAGTAATATAGTGAAAATGAATGTATAAAGTACAAAAAGTGACAAACATACCAAAAATAAAACACACTTTTTATTATAGTAATAATTGCAGTTTACTCCCAAATTACCCCTAACCCCCCCAGATTACCCGTAACCACCGCACGTTGCCCGTAACCACCGCACGTTGCCCGTAACCACCGCACGTTGCCCGTAACCACAGTACGTTGCCCGTAACCACCGCACGTTGCCAGTGACCCCCTCCAGATTGTCCGTAACCACCCCAGATTGTCTGTAACCACAGCAGGTTGTCCGTATCCACCCCACGTTGCCTCTAACCACCCCAGGTTGCCTTAACCACAGCAGGTTGCCTTAACCACAGCAGGTTGGCCGTGACCACCCCATGTTGACCGTATCCACCCCAGATTACCCGTAACCACCCCAGAATACCCGTAACCACCCCAGATTACCCGTAACCACCTCAGACTGTCCGTAACCACCTCCAGATTACCCGGAACCACCCCAGACTGTCCGTAACCACCCCAAATTACCTGCAATCTAATTTTTTTATTTTATTTTAGTAACTGCGCTATTCTAATAACTATTACTAACTGCGGTTTTGCTCCTTCCCTTCTGAGCCCTGCTGTATGCCCATGCAGTGGTTTATGCCCACATATGGGGTACTGTTGTATTCAGGAGAACCTGCGTTACAAATTTTGCGGTACTTTTTTTCTCTTTTTCCTCGTGAAATTGAGAAATTTGAAACTAAACGAACATATTATTGGAAAAATTTGTGTTTTTCATTTTTACTGTCTAATTCTGAATACTTTCCTCTAATACTTGTGGGGTCAAAATGCTCATCCTACCCAAAGATGAATTCTTTGAGGGGTGTACTTTCGAAAATGGGGTTACTTTAGGGGGGATTCTGTTCTGAGGATACTACAAGGGCACTGCAAACGCACCTGGTTCTCAGAAATTTCTTCAGCAAAATCTGCATTAAAAAAGCTAATTGGCGCTCCTTCCCTTCTAAACCCGGCTGTGTGCCCATACAGTGGTTTACGCCCACATATGGTGTACCATTGTATTCAGGAGAACCTGCGTTACAGATTTTGGCATGCTTTTTTTTCTCATGTTCCTTTTGAAAGTGAGAAACTTTAATCTAAACGTATATATTATTTGAAATTTTCATTTTCGATTTTTTACGGCCTAATTGTGAATACTTTCCTCCAGCCCCTGTAGGGTTAAAATGCTAATTATAACCCTAGATTAATTCTTTAAGGTGTCTATTTTCCTAAATGGGGTCAATTATGGGGGTTTTTCAGGATACCAGACTTCTAAATCCATTTTAAAAAAGAACTGGTCCCTAAAAAAATCAGTTTTGGAAACTTTCACAAAATGTGATAATTTGCTAATAAATTTCTAAGCCCCATAACACCCTAAAAAAGTAAAATATGTGTTCCAAATTATGCCAGAATAAAGAGGACATATCGGTAATGTGATTTATTAACTAATGTATATGCTATGACCTCCTTTTTTAGAAGCAGAGAATTTCAGAAGTTCATAAAATGCAATATTTCCTAATTTTTCATGATATTTTGATGTTTTTCACAAAAACACACAAAGTATGACCAAATTTTGCCACTAATATAAAGTGCCAAATGTGACGAAAAAACAATCTCAGAATCGCTAGCATACGTTAAAGCATCACTGAGCTATAAGCGCATAAAGTGAGACAGGTCAGATTTTGAAAAATGAGCCTGGTCATTAAGGACAAAACAGGCTGCGGAGGCAAGGGGTTAAATTATATATCACAAAAAAAATGTAACCTCTTGCCGCTTGTAGCCCGGGACCGCCGCTATTAGCGGGCACGGTCTGATCGCCGTGTCCGCTAATTAGCTAATCGGAGGCAGCTGTCAAAGTTGACAGCTGCCTCCGATTACCGGAGGCAACCTTTCCCTGTTGTCTAGTGGGGGAGATCGCTCCTCCGGGATGTTGTCCCGGAGGAGCGATCTCCGTTTCTGAAGCCGGCCGGGGAGTGCCGAGGCGGCCGGCCGGCTCGGCACTCGTTTACTTCCGGCTGCAGCAGCCGGAAGTAAACGAGTGCCTATCTCATTGATCTCTGCAGCATATCTATGCTGCAGAGATCTCAATGAGAGATCAAAGTATATATACTAGAAGTCCCCCAGTGGGGCTTCTAGTATATGTGTAAAAAAAAAAAAAAAAAAAAAAGTGTTGTTTATAGTAAAAAGCCCCCTCCCCCAATAAAAGTCTGAATCACCCCCCTTTTCTCAGGTTTTAAATAAAAGTAAACAAATAAATAAACATGTTTGGTATCGCATAATTAATCACATTCCTGATCTCGCACGTTAAACGGCGTTAGCACAAAAAAATCCCAAAGTGCAAAATTGCGCATTTTTGGTCGCATCAAATCCAGAAAAAATTCAATAAAAAGCGATCAAAAAGTCTTATATGCGCAATCAAGGTACCGATAGAAAGAACGCATCATGGCGCAAAAAATGACACCTGACACAGGCCCATAGACCAAAGGATAAAAGCGCTATAAGCCTGAGAATGGAGCAATTTTAAGGAACGTATATTTGTTAACAATGGTTTGAATTTTTTATAGGCCATCAGATACAATATAAGTTATACATGTTATATATCGTTTTAATCGTAATGACTTGAGGAAAATGCATAACTAGTCAGTTTTACCCCAGGGCGAATGGCGTAAAAACACAGTTCCCCCAAATAAAAGAAATGCGTTTTTTTTTTTCAATTTCAAACACTTTGAATTTTTTTCTGGTTTCATAGTATACTTAATGCAAAAATTCAGTCTGCCATTGCAAAGTACAATTAGTGTCGCAAAAAATAAGGGCTCATATGGGTTTCTAGGTGGAAAAATGCAAGTGCTATGGCCTTTTAAACACAAGAAGAAAAACCGAAAACGCAAAAAACGAAAATGGGCCCCGTCCTTAAGGGGTTAATAAAGAGTAATCAAAATTTTTCTGTTACACCATTATAATATTAATAAAAACTAGAGATCATGGCGCAAAAATGACACCTCAACCCCCTGTATGGGGAAAAATAAAAGCGCTATGGCTCTTAGAAGGCAGGGAGGATGTTTCTCCCTTTTTGTTTTTCAGATATCGGTATCCTGTGGATTACGGCAGATTCGATGGACTACGTCGATGACCAGCAATGACCCCCACACCCCTTGTTGACCATTAAAAAAAAAAACAACGACCGCTGGTCATCGCTGTAGTCCATCAAATCTGCCTTAATCCACAGGATACCGATATCTGAAAAAAAAAAGGGAGAAACACACATGGGGGGAGATTTATCAAAGGGTGTAAAATTTAGACTTGTGCAAACTGGCTGCAGCAACCATCACAGCTCAGCTTCCAGCTCTGGTGAAAGGAAAGAGAAGCTGTGATTGGTTGCTGTGGCTGGTTTGCACCAGATCGCTGCTAACAGTGTGGCACCCAAGGGGGTTAAGGGAGAATGCATTGCATCCTTCTTAATCCTTTGGGTGCCATACTGAACAATCTAGCCCCCAGGGGGTTAAGTAAGGGTCTCCACTTAACCCCTTGGGGGCCAGACTGATGTCAGACTGCACCCATACCAGCAAGGAAGGGATTATGTGACCCCCCCCCCCCTTCCTTGCTGGGATGGGTGTAGTGAAGGGGGGGGAGCTTTCTACTCACCCTCGATGTGTTCTTTCTTCTATCTTCTACCTTCACTCTTCGCCGTCCCCGGTACACTGAGCTCAGTGTGACGGGACCGGCTGTTTATATGTCCGCTCAGCCAATCAGCTGAGCGGACATATAAATCAAAATGTTTCTCCTAATGTTGCTATTGTGATTAAAAAAAAATAGCATCATTAGAAGAAACATTTGCTGTTTTAATTAAAGTAATGTATTAATTTGTACATTTAGCTGTATTACTGGCAATAGGTATTGCCAGCAATAATACAGCTTCCTGTAGTAGTTAATATTTAATTAATAAAATACATTTTCGTTCTAATAAATTTGTTTTCATTGTTCAATAGCTTAATTAAAACAAACACATACTTTTGCAATTAAATATACTGTAAATAAAAAATATATAAATATATATGGGAGAAAAATCCTTGGGACTTGGAAATCAAGATTCGACCAATAGGAGGTCACCAAGTGCCAAATGAAACCTCAGAAAATTATGCCAACTCCTCTCGAATGCATATGGTACAGCAGGGGAAGATTCCAGGGTACATGAACGTAAAGCACAAGTGTATCTTTTGGTCTAGTGGTACTTATTAGGTGGTACGTAATATTAGCGTATGTTTGTTTCTTGTTTATTCAGTACACTTGTGAAATACAATTGTTTGCAAATGCAGATGTGTAATCAGCAGATTACAGGACCAAGAGTCGAATCCACACCAGGTATAATAAGCGCAGGAGTATTTAAATTGGCACACAGCGGTGCAGCCAGGGATCATCCAGAGGTAGATGGCATAGTAAACATATACTCTTTATTTTAACGCGTTTCGGCCCTTTATTGTCTTACATGGGCCTTTATCAATCAACCATCCACCTGGTTATCTTTTATTACACAAGGAAGCGCCCCCTGTCTCTTTTTTTTCTCATTACAATTGTTTGCAGTTATATATTGCCCAGCCAGTGATGTGAATTGCACACATGAATCTATTGCGCATATATATATATATATATATATATATATATATATATATATATACACTTTCAGTATTATGCCACTATTACAGACTATCAAATATAGACTCCAAACACAATGTAACCTCTTTGTATAATGTCAAAAATACTCGGACAACTTATTTCCTCTACATTAGAGTGGACAGAAAGCCAAATATTGAGCAAATGAATATTTATCATGCAGCCATTTAAATCACAAAAAACAAAGTTGGTGTGGGGATTTCTTTAAACGGCAATATAGTCTCTCTCAAACAGCAGCCCTTTTATTTTTGAGGCAATGGAAAAGCCTGAAATACAGGGGAGCAGTCGTCCCACCTGTCACTTTGACTGCTCCAGTAAAGCCGGACCCGGATGAAGCTGATGCATTTAATAAAAGTGACAATAACCTACAGTTACTGTCTAAAGCTACCGATTCACTTCACCAAGGCCAGGCACCTCAGTGACACGTTTCTGTCCTCTAAAATGACAAATAGTATCTTCTCACAAGGCCTATGAGTTGAGCCCTCGAAAAATTAGCTTAAGACCCATGAGGTTAGCCCTCGAAAAATTAGCTTGAGGCCTATGAGGTTAGCCCTCGAAAAATTAGCTTGTTGCCCATGAGATTAGCCCTCGAAAAATTGTATAGAGGTCTATAAACTTTGTCCCATTACGTGAGCCCTCAAAAAAATTGTATAGAGGCCTATGAACTTTGGCCCATGAGGTGATCCCTCAAAAACATTGTATAGAGGCCTATGAACTTAGGCCCATGAGGTGAGCTCTCAAAAAATTGTATAGAGGCCTATGAAGTGAGCCCTCAAAAAAATTGTATAGAGGCCTATAAAGTGAGCCTTCAAAAAAATTGTATAGAGGCGTATGAAAATAGGCCCACGAGGTGAGCCCTTAAAAAAACTTGTGAACATGGCCCTTCAGGTGAGCCTTGTTAATTTTTTATTAAATGGCCCATTTCTATGGCAGTGAAGGCGGATGAGGAAATGACCTAGACCTGAAACATACAACTTCAGTTCTTGAGGCTTTCAACTGGTGGAGAAGCAAAGTTTTGTCTATCCACTGGGCGTTAATTTTGATGAGCGTCAGCCGGTCAGCAATGTCAGTTAACAGGCGGCTGCGCTTATCTGTGATGATGCCCCCAGCTGCGCTAAAGACTGACAGAACACTGGTAGCAGGGCAGGCCAGCACCTCCAAGGCGTATAGTCAGGGCCGTCTTAACAGCATTATGGGCCCCTGGGCAGAGGTGCGAATTAACACCCCCGCCCCTAGCGGCCGCCGCCCCTCTTATCTGGTAAGGTACACTGGTACCTTGGTTTAAGAGTAACTTGGTTTAAGAGCTCACAGTTTTTCAAAACTGTGACTTGGTTTAAGAGCATTGTTTTGGTTTAAGAGCTCCCTGTATTGGGTGGGAGGGCGGGTGGAGGAGGGACATGGTCTGAATAGCGGGTCTACAGCCCTGTACTCTGACCCAGGAAGCCTCCCTCACCTGCCAAATCATAGCAGATCCACTTCAGGCTGGGGCTCACATCAGGGGACAGGACTGTGGAGGTAATCTCTCCATAGATGTAACCCCTCTCTCCCCGGACAGAGAGTGCTGCATGTATGTACCCACATCTGCCCTGCTCATTCCTTCCTGCTTCCCGCAGTCTCTGTCCGCCCTTGTGTTTCCCATCCATTACTGTACAGTAACTTATAATATCACAATATGTTTGTTTCATCTGTTTTACATGTTATTCAGAATAATAAATCATTATTTTTTGGGTGTGGAACCAATTGTCTGCATTTCTATAATTTCTTATGGGAAATTTGCTTTGGTTTAAGAGTGATTTGGATTACAAGCACGGTCCTGGAACGAATTATGCTCGTAATCCAAGGCACCACTGTATATTGCCTATAATAGTGATTGTCATATATTTGTACACATATATCACTATTACAGGCAATATACCTTACCAACTATTTATCTACCATATAGATACAGGTATAAGGGTGGAGCAGTAGGTAGGTGGTTATATAGCCTATAATAGTGATATATGTGTACAAATATATATATGGGGGGTACAGGTATATGTGGGGTATACAGGTGGTGGGTAAAAGCCTAATTAATATATATTGGTGCCCCTCTCTATATATGAGACATGTTGCTGTCCCTCTGCATATACGCCATGTTGTCTCCCTGTATACTGTATAATACAGGGAGTCTGTGTATACTGTATTATACAGTATACAGGGAAACAACACGGCTTATATATAGAGAAGGGCAAAACAACATGTCTTATATATACAGAGGGGCAATAACATGACTATTATATATGAGAACCATGTTGTTTCCCTGTATGTATACTGTATAATACAATATACAGGGAAACAACACGGCTTATATATAGAGAAGGGCAAAACAGCATGTCTCATATATACAGAGGGGCAACAACATGACTATTATATATGAGAACCATGTTGTTTCCCTGTATATTGTATTATACAGTATACATACAGGGAGACAACAATGGAGTGATAGGTGAAGGATAAGTATATAATACACTGCTGTATACACTGAATGGAGATATATACACACTCAGGAGGAGGATAAGTATATAATACACTGCTGTATACACTGAATGGAGATATATACACACTCAGGAGGAGGATAAGTATATAATACACTGCTGTATACACTGAATGGAGACATATATACACACTCAGGAGGCAGGGCAGTATATAATACACCCCAGACTATAACCCAACTGGAATATTTATGGACATGATTACCTACTGAGGAAAGGATATAATACAACGCTTCAGCTTTGATGGAGATATATACACACTTTGCTGACATAAGGATATAATACATTCCCATTGAGGCTATGAATATATCTATGACACTTAAGGAGGATTAGTTTACAAGCCCCTGCTGTATACAGATTATATGGACCATTCTTCCTTTTCATCTCTGAGGACAATGGTCATAATACAGCTGTATTACCCAGACATGGAGAATAACCTCCGGCCGCTTGTATATTATCTCTTCAGATGTATACAGCAGTGTATTATAGCAGCTCCACCTCCTGAGGGCAGTATATACAAGCATCTAAAAAACGGCTGATCTCATCTTAGGACATCCTGTTACTATTTTGGCACCACATAATTTACAAGCCATTCTGAAATTGTCTCAACAACCTCATTTGTCTATGCAGCGCAAGACACGCCTGCAAAGTTCTCTCCTCTTGCCTGAAAACGTCACACTGCAAAGATGTACAATTCTGAACCCTGCAACTCTGCTTCCTCTCTCAAGGGGGGAATGTGATCCTATTGAAGGCAATAGTGCTGCATCTCACAGGGATGAAGACTACCCTACAGAGGAAGATTACTATCCAGAACATGATTGTGTCCAGCAGATGGAAGATGAGACTTCACGTCTATCAAATGTTTCTACTTCACCACTGGACAATCCTGACTATATTCTCTTCACGATGGCTCAAGGTACGCGGATGAAAGAGGACAGTTCCATACAGGATTTGCTGTGGTCACCTTATCAGAAACTGTGATGACAAACTCCCTTCCTTCCCACATGTCGGCCCAGGAAGCTGAACTTAGGGCCCTGACCGAAGCCTGCAAGCTAGTGGAAGGGAAGACTGCCAATATCTACACAGACTCAGCCTACGCGCATGGAATAGCGCATGACTTTGGCCTGAAATGGGCCTTGCGAGGTTCCAGACAGCTAGTGGAACGCCCATCAAGAACCACAGAGCCGTGAAGACTTTGATGGAAGTTCTCCATCTACCGGCTCAAGTAGCCATCCTGAAGGTTAAAGCCCATGGAAGAACAGAGACAGAAGAAGCCAAGGGCAACTACAGAGCAGATCTAGCAGCAAAGGCCGCAGCACTTCTCCCAGAAGTTCGAGAGGAAGCAGAAGTTGCTATACACGTGCTAACAAGGGCAGGGAGGAAAAAAGAAGATGAAGCTGGAGAAGAAGAAGATATACCCAATCCAGGAATTACTCTGTTGAAGCAATTCCAGTCCCAAATAGGTCCAGAAGAAAAGAAGGAGTGGGAAAAACAAGGAGCTAAGATGCAAGAAGATGGATTCTGGAGAAAGGACAAAAGACTCTGCCTACCAAGAGCATTGTTCCCAGCAGTGGTGCAGTGGCCCCATGGAGTCACCCACAGAGGAAAGAACCAGATGATTTCCACCATCACTAAGTTTTACCTGGCACCTGGAATCTCTATCGCAGCAGCTACCTATGCTAAGAGTTGTGACATCTGCAAGACTTGCAATCCAGGGGGGACAGTGCATACTCCCAAGAAACACTTGGCTAAACCGCTATATCCTTTCCAGAGGATCCAGATTGACCACATGGAACTACCAAAGAGTGGAAGATACAAGTATGTCCTAGTGGTGGTGGACATGTTCTCAGGATGGACGGAGGCCTACCCAGTTGTTAACATGACAGCCAACTTACTGTGAAAAGACTTTTGACCGACCTAGTCTGTAGGTTTGGAGTTCCAGAAGTTATTGAAAGCGACCAAGGCCCAGCCTTTATTGCAGATGTGACTAGGGAGATCTGGAAGATGGTAGGGGCAGACTTAGGCTTACATACCCCCTATCACCCTCAAAGTAGTGGAAAGGTAGAAAGAATGAATGCCACACTGAAAAATAAATTCTAAAAGCAAGCAGAGAGTTATCCCTCCCATGGCCTGAGATCCTACCTATTGCCCTCTACTCTGTCAGGAACACCCCTAGGCAGCCCACCGGTCTAACCCCGTATGAAATTCTATTGGGGTCCTGCTAGGCTTGGGGCATATTACCCACAACAGTTGAAGGCGGGGAATGATAATCTTGTGAAGTATGTTGTAAACCTGTGCAATGAATTGAAAGTAACACATGCTGCAGTTTTCTCCTCTATTCCAGATCCAGAATCTGACCAGAGCACTCACTCCCTCCAACCAGGTGACTTTGTGGTTGTGAAAAGCACGTCAGAGACGCTCTGGAACCTAGATTTGAAGGCCCATACCAAGTGCTTTTGGTGTCTCCAACTTCTGTGAAACTTGAAGGGAAAACCACCTGGATACACGCCTCTCACTGCAAGAAGGTGTCACCCACCAGTCCATCACCATGAAAGACGTCTTTATCCTTTTTATAATGTGTTCTGCCTGGGTGGGTTGGGGGACAACAGAGGTAGCCATTACACAAGATGAGGAGTTCATTACTCTCTGGTATAATTCATCCAACACCCATATAGCAACTTTTAAGGTCAATTTTAATCTACCCAGGGGAATGACATGCGATGAGGGGACTGTGTGGTATATGTGTGTTACTGATGATAACTATTGGGGTCCACATTGCGATTCCTGGGGGGCAGTGGGATGGAACACTGGAGACACTGATTGGGGATATAGACCAGAGGCTATACTACAGAGGAAAGACAAGAATGGGAAACCCTTACTCGATAGACTGACCTTACTCAAACCACTGTGTGTTAAGAAGAAGAAGGTGAAACTAGTTATAACCATAGAAAACCCCAGTGCTAATGATGCAGGAACATATGTTATAGGTGGATATGGGGGAATGGCATCTGGTTATAAGGCAGGAATCAAGCTGAAGGACATGTTCCATTCTCCAGAGTGGAGAACAGAGGAGAAACAAACAACGGATATAATACATTTAGCCAAATCCCACATGCAAATGTATAATGAGATGGTAGCTATCTCAGACCCCACGGTAGAAGAGGTATATGCAGTTGAGACAGGATACAGTGATACCAACTATTGGTTAGAATGGATGAAATACACTGCAGCACAATACAACCAATCAAACTGTTATGTATGCTCTAGTGCCCGCCCCACACCTTGGGTCAGTTCCCCTACACCTAGACCCAGCTTCAGAACGGTGTTTCCTCAGCCTGTTCACCAACACTACTACTAACAACCCGATTTGTGAGACTTGGAAAGTAAAATATCCCATAATCACACAAGCACCCACCCGAAGTCAGGGAATCACAATATACCCTGGTAACTACACATGCTTCGTGAGCGAAGGGGAGGGTAGAAACCTGGGTAAGTTTGAACCAGGCTATTGTGGAAGTTACAGTAACGCAACCAGAGACCAACTCCTGAACCAGGTCCAATCAGTAGCTGATGTGTTCTGGATTTGTGGGGATATGAAAATAAGACCCAAACTTGAAGGTAATTGGACAGGGGAATGTGCACTAGCCAATGCCCTAATGCCACTTCATGTAATACCCCTTGAAGATGGTAAGATGGAAGAGGTTTTCTCATTCTAGAATAGCAAGGTCCCTTGACTCTTCCATCAGACACAAGAGAACTATTGATCTGACCCCAAAGGGAAGCTTTGACCCACACGTATACATAGATGCCATAGGAGTCCCAAGGGGGGTGCCAGATGAGTTCAAAGCTAGGGACCAGGTGAAAGCAGGATTTGAATCAATCTTCCCTCAGATAACCATAAACAAGAATGTGGATTGGATAAACTATATTTATTACAATCAACAGAGATTTGTCAATTACACTCGGGATGCCCTACATGGATTGGTAGACCAACTAGGCCCCACATCTATTATGACTTTCCAGAACAGAATGGCCCTAGATATGGTGTTGGCAGAGAATGGTGGAGTATGTAAAATGATCAAGGATGTTTGTTGCACCTATATACCTGACAATACTGGTCCAAACGGTAAGGTAACCCTAGCCATTAAAAAACTAGACAACATATCCGAAGAGCTAAAGAGGAATGCTGGCATAACAGACCCATGGGACCAGTACTTCTCTTGGATGAACGGATGGCAGAAGTGGCTAGCACAGGTGGGCACGGTGCTAGGAGTAGTTTTACTGGCCTCATTAATCGTGGTGATCTGTGTAATCCCTTGTGTCAAGAAGATGTTGTCCAAGGGTTTGGATGAGGTTACTCCAGTCTTTCCTTATCTGGGGGAAGATAATTTCACCTGTATGGAGGAGGATAGTACAGAAGGAGCTCCCCCAATGGGAGTTATTACCGAGCAACCCATGGTTCTCCCAATGAGAGTTATTACTGAGCAACCCAGGGCCTGACAGGTTCCCTTTGAATCACTTATATGATAAAGAATAACCTAGACTTACAACTTAATTAGGGATAGATAAGGGAAGGGTAGACTCTCATGGTGACTAAGTCCCAGTGGAAGGAGGTGGTGTTTGTTAGGAACACAAACTCCAGTAGCTGGGTGAAATACCCCTACTCCCCATCCCTCACCATGAGACAGCTACAAAGGCTCAAGACTACTAGTTTTTAGGGAAAACAAGGGAAAGGTTATTCTAATGGGTGATTAAGTGATTTCAATGTTTCTAGGGGGGACTGTCAAGTATGGGGTCAGGGGATGACCCTCATAAGAGAAACATTTAAATCTACAATGTATACTAACCGTGATTCTCATTACAATATATAATTCTTAACAAACTGCTTCAGACATATATATATATATACACTAGTAGCTTGTAACTGCTTCTGCAAGGCAAAGCCTTCACATGGAAGATAATGTTCCTGTCCTGGACAAAGAATGGTATGCTGGTGGTTTGCAGAGGAAGATAGAGGAAGTCACGTCCAGAAGATATGTGAAGATAGAAAACGTTACTACCACAAGAGTCTAAAGGCCTAAGCTACGCAGTAGAAAATGCATAAATTAATAGAGATTTGGTGTAATCCAATTAGATCAAAGAGGAATGTAATAATGTTATATTGTAACCACCCCTATATTCTACCCTATAAATGTATGGATCAAGGAAGTAATAAAGAGGAGTGTATATGGAACTTGGACCAAACTGGTTGTTGGTGTGATTTCCTTACGGCCGACACTTCCCTATTTTACAATCTAGACATAGACAGTTAGTTGAAGCGTGGCAGAATAAATTACCCTAATTACCCCATACCTCCCTGCCACGACAATATTTGCCATTAAATGACGGCCATCCACTCAATTACAACATTATGTGAACAGATCCTTTCTGTGTTATCAATCCACTCCTTGTTTTGGTTGCTATACAGCCTCAAATATACATAGTGTGAACACACTTTGGGTGAGTGGTGGTACTGGGCAGGAGTATATACTATATACCCAGAGGTTTGATCATACACTTGTATGAATTTGACACTATACGTGGTATTGCATTTGGTTGCACTTCGGACTGCACTTGCAGCTTTATATATATAGGTTTACTTCACTGTTTCCTACTTATTTTGTTTGGATTATTATTATCCATTATTTAATATTTTTTTGCACTTTCTTACCTCTGTGGGTCAATTGATATACCATCAATGGTTTAATATATAGTAGTTATATTATTTATTTATTTACTCTGCCCTGTATACCATCTGATGTATGTATTGTATGGCTTTCTGCTCCCTTTTTAATATGTTTTTAAACAATATAAATTTTCTTTGTATGTAATAAATAAAGTATTTTTTGATATATGTAGAATACTGTCCAGCATTGTTTATTTATAGGTGGTGTGCATTATTTAGATGCTTATGGACATAGAACTATTGGTAGTTCAATTAATCGGTTAATTTATAGTGTGAACACAGCCTAAAGCCGTTGAGTGTTGATCAGCATTGCACGTAAGTGCGCCGCTGATCAGCAACTCTTCCTTTTTTGGGTTGGGGCTTTTCCCCCCTCTATATCCTACCACCACTTTCTGCTGTTAAGTACCGCACATAAGTTCGGCATTTATCAGCAACTCCTTTCTTGGCGTAGGTATATACTGTAAAAAAAAAAGTAAAAAACACTACATTACTAGTGGCGAGCGAGTACTAAAATGCTCAGGTGCTCGTTACTCAAAACGAATATATCCTGATACTTGAGTGCTCGTTTCGAGTAACTAACCTCATTAAAGTCAATGGAAGACTCAAGCATTTTTGCAGGAGACTCAAGTTCGGTAGAGGGAAGGTCGTGTGAAAACCTGTCAACCTCAGAAATTGATGAATTAGCAGACCACAAAAGATTGAAAATGAGCAGACAACAAGAAGCTACAAGTTTACATTAGACTGTTTGCCTTATCAACTGGAGATTTTATGCCAAGCCAAACTATCTCTCCAAAAGGAGGTTTTTGACCCTCATCAGTGCAGAGCAAGGTGTTGGCTGGCTAGTGAGAGGTCTATTGACGTGGGTCAAAGGGGTAATGACTCTCCTTAAGGAGAGCCCGTCTCAAGGACGTGTGGAGACTTACAGACCATTGCTGCTCCACTAGGAATTCTGGGAAGAAAGAATATGCAAAGTAGCTCTCACACCTCTTAAGCAAAGAGATATCCCTTCAAGTCAAGTCTTGCTCAGTCAAGGAGCCTTAGAACATTGACTGGAGATTTTATGCCAAGCCAAACTATCTCTCCAAAAGGAAAGATTTCCCATCTGCAGATAGATATTTTGGGTTTTTGACCCTCATCAGTGCAGAGCAGGGTGTTGGCTGGCTAGTGAGAGGTCTATTGACGTGGGTCAAAGGGGTAATGACTCTCCTTAAGGAGAGCCCGTCTCAAGGACGTGTGGAGACTTACAGACCATTGCTGCTCCACTAGGAATTCTGGGAAGAAAGAATATGCAAAGTAGCTCTCACACCAAAAACCCGAAATAGCTATCTGCAGATGGGAAATCTTTCCTTTTGGAGAGATAGTTTGGCTTGGCATAAAATCTCCAGTCAATGTTCTAAGGCTCCTTGACTGAGCAAGACTTGACTTGAAGGGATATCTCTTTGCTTAAGAGGTGTGAGAGCTACTTTGCATATTCTTTCTTCCCAGAATTCCTAGTGGAGCAGCAATGGTCTGTAAGTCTCCACACGTCTTTGAGACGGGCTCGCCTTAAGGAGAGTCATTACCCCTTTGACCCACGTCAATAGACCTCTCACTAGCCAGCCAACACCCTGCTCTGCACTGATGAGGGTCAAAAACCCAAAATAGCTATCTGCAGATGGGAAATCTTTCCTTTTGGAGAGATAGTTTGGCTTGGCATAAAATCTCCAGTCAATTTTCTAAGGCTCCTTGACTGAGCAAGACTTGACTTGAAGGGATATCTCTTTGCTTAAGAGGTGTGAGAGCTACTTTGCATATTCTTTCTTCCCAGAATTCCTAGTGGAGCAGCAATCGTCTGTAAGTATCCAAACGTCCTTGAGACGGGCTCTCCTTAAGGAGAGTCATTACCCCTTTGACCCATGCCTTATCAACGTGCACCACGTGAGTGGCTCTGTTGCACATGGTACGCTTATGCTGCTACTGTTGGAGCGCTGAGAGTTGTAGTGCCTGCCTTTCCTCTTGTTGTCTGCTCATTTTCAATGGGCTGTTGCTGAGTTGCATGAGCACACGACTACAAGATATGGATCCAAATCTAATGGATACCAGCTCCGGTATATAGACTTTTACAGCTAACCGCATGGAAACGACATTGGATGCAGGGAGAGCACAAGCAGGTGCGCTCTTTTTGTCATGTAATAACAAAGATGAACTGCAATTATTGAGTTTAAAAAAACTAGAACAAAGAGTGATTTCACTAGCGGATAAAGAGGTCCGCCTCTTTTGGACAATCAAGTCTTTATGCTCCTATATGGAATGCCAGCGAGTCCCACAAGGACTGCGGTTCTATAAAGAACCGGCCCAATTCACCGAGGACGAGAAATTTATGCAAGAATGGAAGGAATCACATTTACTGCATTCCCAAAAGCTGTTACAAATTATCTATGCACGCAATTATATCAAGTACGAAAGGGTTGCTACGGACCTGGAATTGCGTACTAGACAAACAGAGGAGCAAGCATCAACCTTTATTGCCAAACTAGATAAAAGAACCATCGCTACCCAAATAGAAGTGAAAGAAAAGAAGATGGACAAATTTTTGCCCGATAAGATTGACTTTGACTCAGGAACAGTCTTTGATTGGAAAACTAAAAAACTAAAGCGCAAAAATATTAAACCAAAAAATGCAGTGGTGACTATTGGACGACTGATCCCGATTCTAGTGCCCCTGAAGATGCAGCCGGTGGGTTACAGCAACAAGGAGCCTGACCTAAGATGGGACCATCTGGCCCTTTAGGAAACGCATCAGAAGGGGCCGGAGGAAAAAGACCTCTGCGATGACATCAAGGCCAGAAAAGGAAACAAGTCACCTGGACTCATTGAACCAGACGGGTACGAACTGTCAGTCTAATGTGATTAACCTGACTAATATTGAAGTGTCTGTGAGTTTGTCTTTTTTGTCAAAAGTAGGAATGAGCGAACTTTTGAAAAGTTCGGTTCGGTTCGGTTCGATCCGGCGAACTTTCGTGAAGTTCGGATTGGTCCGAACCAAACCGAAAACTAACCTTGCTCTAACGGCTGAATAATTGCAGCTACAATAGTAGGAGTATGATAGGGTATAGTTTCGTTTAGTTGCAGTTGATATTACAATGAAAAAAGTGGGGGGAAAAAAAGTGCAAAAATAATAAGAAAAAAATAATTATAGGAATAATAATAATAAAATATAGTAAATAAAAGTGCCAAAATAGTGACAAAAAATATTGAAAAAAAAAAAAGTTTACAAGGAGGATGTTGCAGCACTTGATTGCACCTAGGCCAGTATTGTTGAGAAGAGACAAGTTGAGCAGCAGGAGGAGGCAGCAGTTGATTGCTCGCCTCTCAGGCCAGTATTGTTTAGAAGAGACAAGTCGAGGAACAGGAGAAGGCAGCAGTAGATTGCTCGCCTCTCAGGCCAGTATTGTTGAGAAGAGACAAGTTGAGGCAGCAGTTGATTGATTCCAGTCCAGTATTATTGAGGAGAGGCTACTTGAGGAGGAGGCAGCAGTTGATCGATTCCCGGCTAGTATTATCGAGGAGAGGCTACTTGAGGAGGAGGAGGCAGCAGTTGATCGATTCCAGGCCAGTATTATTGAGCAGAGGCTACTTGAGGAGGAGGCAGCAGTTGATTGATTCCAGGCCAGTATAATTATAAACAGACTACTTGAGCAGCAGTAGGAGGAGGCAGCAGTTGATCGATTCCAGGCCAGTATAATTAAAAACAGACTACTTGAAGAGCAGGAGGAGGCAGCAGTTGATCGATTCCAGGCCAGTATTATCGAGGAGAGGCGACTTGAGGAGGAGGCAGCAATTGATCAATTCCAGGCCAGTATTATTGAGGGGAGGCTACTTGAGGAGAAGGAGGAGGCAGCAGTTGATTAATTCCAGGCCAGTATTATTGATGAGAGGCTAATGAGGAGGAGGAGGAGGAGGAGGCAGCAGTTGATTGATTCCAGGCCAGTTTAATTAAAAACAGACTATTTGAGCAGCAGCAGGAGAAGGCAGCAGTTGATTGATTCCAGGCCAGTATAATTAAAACAGACTACTTGTAGAGCAGGAAGTATTATAGAGGAGAGGCTATTTGAGGAGGAGGAGGAGACAGCAGTTTATCGATTCCAGGCCAGTATTATTGAGGAGAGGCTACTTGAGGGGGAGGAGGAGGAGCAGGCAGCAGTTGATTGATTCCAGGCCAGTATTATTAATTCAAGCACGATTCATCTTCTCAAAAGACAGCATCTCAACACTGTGGCAAGAGAGCCTCGTTCTTTGCGGTGTTACGATGTTACCCGCTACACTGATTACCCTCTCTGACGCCACACTACCAGCTGGGCAGGACAGCAGAGCCAAGGAAAACTCTGCCAGTTGAGGCCAAATCTCCAGTTTCTCTGCCAGCAGAGCAGTTGATTGTAGGCCAGTATTATTAAAAACAGACTACTTGAGGAGCAGGAGGAGGCAGCAGTTGATCGATTCCAGGCCAGTATTATTGAGGAGATTCGACTTAAAGAGGAGGAGGAGGAGGAGGCAGCAGTTGATTGATTCCAGGCCAGTATTATTGAGCAGAGGCTACTTGAGAAGGAGGCAGCAGTTGATCGATTCCAGGCCAGTATTATTAAAAGCAGACTACTTCAGGAGCAGGAGGCAGCAGTTGATCGATTCCAGGCCAGTATTATTGAGGAGAGGGTACTTGAGGAGGAGGAGGAGGCAGCAGTTTATCGATTCCAGGCCAGTATTATTGAGGAGAGGCTACTTGAGGAGGAGGCAGAAGTTGATTGACTCCAGGTCAGTATAATTAAAAACAGACTACTTGAGCAGCAGGAGGAGGCAGCAGTTGATTGATTCCAGGCCAGTTTAATTAAAAACAGACTACTTGAGCAGCAGGAGGAGGCAGCAGTTGATAGATTCCAGGCCGGTATTATCGAGGAGAGGCTACTTGAGGAGGAGGAGGCAGCAGTTGATCGATTCCAGGCCAGTATTATCAAGGAAAGGCTACTTAAGGAGGAGGCAGCAGTTGATTGATTCCAGGCCAGTATTATCGAGGAGAGGCTACTTGAGGAGAAGGCAGCAGTTGATCGATTCCAGGTTAGTATTATGGAGGAGAGGCTAATTGAGGAGGATGAGGCAGCAGTTGATCGATTCCAGGCCAGTATAATTAAAAACAGACTACTTGAAGAGCAGGAGGAGGCAGCAGTTGATTGATTCCCGGACAGTATTATCGAGGAGAGGCTACTTGAGGAGGGGAAGGAGGCAGCAGTTGATCGATTCCAGGCAAGTATAATTAAAAACAGACTACTTGAAGAGCAGGAGGAGGCAGCAGTTGATTGATTCCAGGCCAGTATTATCGAGGAGAGGCTACTTGAAGAGGAGGAGGCAGCAGTTGATCGATTCCAGGCCAGTATTATCAAGGAGAGGCTACTTGAGGAGGAGGAGGCAGCAGTTGATCGATTCCAGGCCAGTATTATCGAGGAGAGGCTACTTCAGGAGGAGGAGGCAGCAGTTGATCGAATCCAGTCCAGTATTATCAAGGAGAGGCTACTTAAGGAGGAGGCAGCAGTTGATCGATTCCAGGTTAGTATTATGGAGGAGAGGCTAATTGAGGAGGATGAGGCAGCAGTTGATCGATTCCAGGCCAGTATTATGGAGGAGAGGCTAATTGAGGAGGATGAGGCAGCAGTGTATCGATTCCAGGCCAGTATAATTAAAAACAGACTACTTGAAGAGCAGGAGGAGGCAGCAGTTGATTGATTCCCGGCCAGTATTATCGAGGAGAGGCTACTTGAGGAGGGGAAGGAGGCAGCAGTTGATCAATTCCAGGCAAGTATAATTAAAAACAGACTACTTGAAGAGCAGGAGGAGGCAGCAGTTGATTGATTCCCGGCCAGTTTTATCAAGGAGAGGCTACTTGAGGAGGAGGAGGCAGCAGTTGATCGATTCCAGGCCAGTATTATCGAGGAGAGGCTACTTCAGGAGGAGGAGGCAGCAGTTGATCGATTCCAGGCCAGTATTATCGAGGAGAGGCTACTTCAGGAGGAGGAGGCAGCAGTTGATCGATTCCAGGCCAGTATAATTAAAAGCAGACTACTTGAAGAGCAGGAGGAGGCAGCAGTTGATCGATTCCAGGCCAGTATAATCGAGGAGAGGCTACTTGAGGAGGATGAGGCAGCAGTTGATCGATTTCAGGCCAGTATTATGGAGGAGAGGCTAATTGAGGAGGAGGAGGCAGCAATTGATCGATTCCAGGCCAGTGTAATTAAAAGCAGACTACTTGAAGAGCAGGAGGAGGCAGCAGTTGATTGATTCAAGGCCAGTATTATCGAGGAGAGGCTACTTGAGGAGGAGGAGGCAGCAGTTGATCGATTGCAGGCCAGTATTATTGAGGAGAGGGTACTTGAGGAGGAGGAGGAGGCAGCAGTTTATCGATTCCAGGCCAGTATTATTGAGGAGAGGCTACTTGAGGAGGAGGCAGAAGTTGATTGACTCCAGGTCAGTATAATTAAAAACAGACTACTTGAGCAGCAGGAGGAGGCAGCAGTTGATTGATTCCAGGCCAGTATAATTAAAAACAGACTACTTGAGCAGCAGGAGGAGGCAGCAGTTGATCGATTCCAGGCAAGTATAGTTAAAAACAGACTACTTGAAGAGCAGGAGGAGGCAGCAGTTGATTGATTCCAGGCCGGTATTATCGAGGAGAGGCTACTTGAGGAGGAGGAGGCAGCAGTTGATCGATTCAAGGCCAGTATTATCGAGGAGAGGCTACTTCAGGAGGAGGAGGCAGCAGTTGATCGATTCCAGGCCAGTATTATCGAGGAAAGGCTACTTGAGGAGGAGGCAGCAGTTGATTGATTTCAGGCCAGTATTATCGAGGAGAGGCTACTTGAGGAGAAGGCAGCAGTTGATCGATTCCAGGTTATTATTATGGAGGAGAGGCTAATTGAGGAGAATGAGGCAGCAGTTGATCGATTCCAGGCCAGTATTATGGAGGAGAGGCTAATTGAGCAGGATGAGGCAGCAGTTGATCGATTCCAGGCCAGTATAATTAAAAACAGACTACTTGAAGAGCAGGAGGAGGCAGCAGTTGATTGATTCCCGGCCAGTATTATCGAGGAGAGGCTACTTGAGGAGGGGAAGGAGGCAGCAGTTGATCGATTCCAGGCAAGTATAATTAAAAACAGACTACTTGAAGAGCAGGAGGAGGCAGCAGTTGATTGATTCCAGGCCAGTATTATCGAGGACAGGCTACTTGAAGAGGAGGAGGCAGCAGTTGATCGATTCCAGGCCAGTATTATCAAGGAGAGGCTTCTTGAGGAGGAGGAGGCAGCAGTTGATCGATTCCAGGCCAGTATTATCGAGGAGAGGCTACTTCAGGAGAAGGAAGCAGCAGTTGAGCGATTCCAGTCCAGTATTATCAAGGAGAGGCTACTTGAGGAGGAGGCAGCAGTTGATCGATTCCAGGTTAGTATTATGGATGAGAGGCTAATTGAGGAGGATGAGGCAGCAGTTGATCGATTCCAGGCCAGTATTATGGAGGAGAGGCTAATTGAGCAGGATGAGGCAGCAGTTGATCGATTCCAGGCCAGTATAATTAAAAACAGACTACTTGAAGAGCAGGAGGAGGCAGCAGTTGATTGATTCCCGGCCAGTATTATCGAGGAGAGGCTACTTGAAGAGGAGGAGGCAGCAGTTGATCGATTCCAGGCAAGTATAATTAAAAACAGACTACTTGAAGAGCAGGAGGAGGCAGCAGTTGATTGATTCCAGGCCAGTATTATCGAGGAGAGGCTACTTGAAGAGGAGGAGGCAGCAGTTGATCGATTCCAGGCCAGTATTATCAAGGAGAGGCTACTTGAGGAGGAGGAGGCAGCAGTTGATCGCTTCCAGGCCAGTATTATCGAGGAGAGGCTACTTCAGGAGGAGGAGGCAGCAGTTGATCGAATCCAGTCCAGTATTATCAAGGAGAGGCTACTTAAGGAGGAGGCAGCAGTTGATCCATTCCAAGTTAGTATTATGGAGGAGAGGCTTATTGAGGAGGATAAGGCAGCAGTTGATCGATTCCAGGCCAGTATTATGGAGGAGAGGCTAATTGAGGAGGATGAGGCAGCAGTTGATCGATTCCAGGCCAGTATAATTAAAAACAGACTACTTGAAGAGCAGGAGGAGGCAGCAGTTGATTGATTCCCGGCCAGTATTATCGAGGAGAGGCTACTTGAGGAGGGGAAGGAGGCTGCAGTTGATCAATTCCAGGCAAGTATAATTAAAAACAGACTACTTGAAGAGCAGGAGGAGGCAGCAGTTGATTGATTCCCGGCCAGTATTATAGAGGAGAGGCTACTTGAGGAGGAGGAGGCAGCAGTTGATCGATTCCCGGCCAGTATTATCGAGGAGAGGCTACTTCAGGAGGAGGAGGCAGCAGTTGATCGATTCCAGGCCAGTATTATCGAGGAGAGGCTACTTGAGGAGGAGGAGGCAGCAGTTGATCGATTCCAGGCCAGTATAATAAAAAGCAGACTACTTGAAGAGCAGGAGGAGGCAGCAGTTGATCAATTCCAGGCCAGTATTATCGAGGAGAGGCTACTTGAGGAGGATGAGGCAGCAGTTGATCGATTTCAGGCCAGTATTATGGAGGAGAGGCTAATTGAGGAGGAGGAGGCAGCAATTGATCGATTCCAGGCCAGTGTAATTAAAAGCAGACTACTTGAAGAGCAGGAGGAGGCAGCAGTTGATTGATTCAAGGCCAGTATTATCGAGGAGAGGCTACTTGAGGAGGAGGAGGCAGCAGTTGATCGATTCCAGGCCAGTATTATTGAGGAGAGGGTACTTGAGGAGGAGGAGGAGGCAGCAGTTTATCGATTCCAGGCCAGTATTATTGAGGAGAGGCTACTTGAGGAGGAGGCAGAAGTTGATTGACTCCAGGTCAGTATAATTAAAAACAGACTACTTGAGCAGCAGGAGGAGGCAGCAGTTGATTGATTCCAGGCCAGTATAATTAAAAACAGACTACTTGAGCAGCAGGAGGAGGCAGCAGTTGATCGATTCCAGGCAGGTATAGTTAAAAACAGACTACTTGAAGAGCAGGAGGAGGCAGCAGTTGATTGATTCCAGGCCGGTATTATCGAGGAGAGGCTACTTGAGGAGGAGGAGGCAGCAGTTGATCGATTCAAGGCCAGTATTATCGAGGAGAGGCTACTTCAGGAGGAGGAGGCAGCAGTTGATCGATTCCAGGCCAGTATTATCGAGGAAAGGCTACTTGAGGAGGAGGCAGCAGTTGATTGATTCCAGGCCAGTATTATCGAGGAGAGGCTACTTGAGGAGAAGGCAGCAGTTGATCGATTCCAGGTTATTATTATGGAGGAGAGGCTAATTGAGGAGAATGAGGCAGCAGTTGATCGATTCCAGGCCAGTATTATGGAGGAGAGGCTAATTGAGCAGGATGAGGCAGCAGTTGATCGATTCCAGGCCAGTATAATTAAAAACAGACTACTTGAAGAGCAGGAGGAGGCAGCAGTTGATTGATTCCAGGCCAGTATTATCGAGGAGAGGCTACTTGAAGAGGAGGAGGCAGCAGTTGATCGATTCCAGGCCAGTATTATCAAGGAGAGGCTACTTGAGGAGGAGGAGGCAGCAGTTGATCGATTCCAGGCCAGTATTATCGAGGAGAGGCTACTTCAGGAGGAGGAGGCAGCAGTTGAGCGATTCCAGTCCAGTATTATCAAGGAGAGGCTACTTGAGGAGGAGGCAGCAGTTGATCGATTCCAGGTTAGTATTATGGAGGAGAGGCTAATTGAGGAGGATGAGGCAGCAGTTGATCGATTTCAGGCCAGTATTATGGAGGAGAGGCTAATTGAGGAGGATGAGGCAGCAGTTGATCGATTCCAGGCCAGTATAATTAAAAACAGACTACTTGAAGAGCAGGAGGAGGCAGCAGTTGATTGATTCCTGGCCAGTATTATCGAGGAGAGGCTACTTGAGGAGGGGAAGGAGGCAGCAGTTGATTGATTCCAGGCAAGTATAATTAAAAACAGACTACTTGAAGAGCAGGAGGAGGCAGCAGTTGATTGATTCCCGGCCAGTATTATCAAGGAGAAGCTACTTGAGGAGGAGGAGGCAGCAGTTGATCGATTCCAGGCCAGTATTATCGAGGAGAGGCTATTTCAGGAGGAGGAGGCAGCAGTTGATCGATTCCAGGCCAGTATTATCGAGGAGAGGCTACTTCAGGAGGAGGAGGCAGCAGTTGATCGATTCCAGGCCAGTATTATCAAGGAGAGGCTACTTGAGGAGGAGGCAGCAGTTGATCGATTCCAGGTTAGTATTATGGAGGAGAGGCTAATTGAGGAGGATGAGGCAGCAGTTGATCGATTCCAGGCCAGTATTATGGAGGAGAGGCTAATTGAGGAGGATGAGGCAGCAGTTGATCGATTCCAGGCCAGTATAATTAAAAACAGACTACTTGAAGAGCAGGAGGAGGCAGCAGTTGATTGATTCCCGGCCAGTATTATCAAGGAGAGGCTACTTGAGGAGGAGGAGGCAGCAGTTGATTGATTCCAGGCCAGTATTATCGAGGAGAGGCTACTTGAGGAGGAGGAGGCAGCAGTTGATCGATTCCAGGCCAGTATAATTAAAAGCAGACTACTTGAAGAGCAGGAGGAGGCAGCAGTTGATTGATTCCCGGCCAGTATTATCAAGGAGAGGCTACTTGAGGAGGATGAGGCAGCAGTTGATCGATTTCAGGCCAGTATTATGGAGGAGAGGCTAATTGAGGAGGAGGAGGCAGCAATTGATCGATTCCAGGCCAGTGTAATTAAAAGCAGACTACTTGAAGAGCAGGAGGAGGCAGCAGTTGATTGATTCAAGGCCAGTATTATCGAGGAGAGGCTACTTGAGGAGGAGGAGGAGACAGCAGTTGATCGATTCCAGGCCAGTATTATGGAGGAGAGGCTAATTTAGCAGGATGAGGCAGCAGTTGATCGATTCCAGGCCAGTATAATTAAAAACAGACTACTTGAAGAGCAGGAGGAGGCAGCAGTTGATTGATTCCAGGCCAGTATTATCGAGGAGAGGCTACTTGAGGAGGAGGAGGCAGCAGTGGATCGATTCCAGGCCAGTATTATCGAGGAGAGGCTACTTGAGGAGGAGGAAGCAGCAGTTGATCGATTCCAGGCCAGTATTATCGAGGAGCGGCTACTTGAGGAGGAGGAGGCAGCAGTTGATCGATTCCAGGCCAGTATTATCGAGGAGAGGCTACTTGAGGAGGAGGGGGCAGCAGTTGATCGATTCCAGGCCAGTATTATGGAGGAGAGGCTAATTGAGGAGGATGAGGCAGCAGTTGATCAATTCCAGGCCAGTATTATGGAGGAGAGGCTAATTGAGCAGGATGAGGCAGCAGTTGATCGATTCCAGGCCAGTATAATTAAAAACAGACTACTTGAAGAGCAGGAGGAGGCAGCAGTTGATTGATTCCAGGCCAGTATTATCGAGGAGAGGCTACTTGAGGAGAAGAAGGCAGCAGATGATCGATTTTTAGGCCAGTATAATTAAAAACAGACTACTTGAAGAGCAGGAGGAGGCAGCAGTTGATCGATTCCCGGCCAGTATTATCGAGGAGAGGCTACTTGAGGAGGAGGAAGCAGCAGTTGATCGATTCCAGGCCAGTATTATCGAGGAGAGGCTACTTGAGGAGGAGGAGGCAGCAGTTGATCGATTCCAGGCCAGTATTATCGAGGAGAGGCTACTTGAGGAGAAGGAGGAGGCAGCAGCTGATTGATTCAACGTCAGTATTATTAAAAACAGACCAGTTGAGGAGCAGAAGAAGGCAGCAGTTGATGGCTCTCAGGCCAGTATTGTTAAAAACAGACAAGTTGAGATGGCAGCTTCCGCAGCTCTTGATTCCACCCAGTATGTTTCCAAATAGACAACTGACGGCGGGGGCATTAGTAGGAGTAGTATTCTTTTGGACCCAGAAGGACCTATTACAGACAACTAAAGTTTGAAGCTAAGGATATGCACGTTTGTAAAAATCATTCTTTAAACATGACAACATGTTGATGTAGAGTTCAGCACAGGACAGTCAACGTAAAAAAAAAACCCTCTAACATTCCACCTTGTCTAGCAGGATACGGATACGGTAAAATAGACAGAGAACCTCACCCACAGAATCCATGAGGTGAAGAAAGGACATTTAATAAGGCACAGATTCAAGAAGGCTTTACCCCAGTTCCATTATCTAAAAATACGTTTCCAATTTTCATTAAATTGACAACTCACTGGCACTTGCTTTACAAATTGATGCAACTACTCTGGTGTCAAACCTGTTGAATCTGGGCCTATGGCTGTTACACATATATACACATATATATATATATATATATATATATATATATATATATATATATATATATTTTTTTTTTTTTTTATTTTATTTTTTTTTATTTTTCTGAACACGAGTTTGATGTCCTAACCGAGTGTAGCGTCCAATCCAATGGATGTATGCTTTTGTGTTTTTTAAGTGCTGTCACCAGCTGGCTTAAAGGATAAGTCCGGTCAATTTATAAGTTTCTGGGTCAAGTAAGGGTACAGAAAGTTATTGATTGCCTGGACTTATCTTTTAAAGTGGGTAGGGAAAAAACCCCTGATGGGGTATGGGAGTGACCTCCCACCCTCGTTTTTGTCACTCCTAAAAAACCTCACCCTATGGTAGGGCTGGGCGATTAATCAAATTAATTCGATTAATTCGCCCAGAGTGTTTGGATCGATTTGATTTTTTGTGAAAATCGTAAATTCGATTTTCACAAAAAATCATTGCGGGCGGGCCGGACGGTGCGGTACGCGGGCGGGCAGACAGTCCGGAGACGGGCAGTATGGGGCTGGCGAGCGCTGCTGTGAGGTGCAGGGTGGGCCGGCAGTCCGGAGAGGGGCGGAGAGGGGCGGTGCGGGGCCGAGAGGGGCGGATCGGGCCGGCAGTCTGGAGAGGGGCAGTATGGGGTTGGCGAGCGCTGGAGTGAGGCGAGGGGCGGGCAGTCCGGAGTTATGCAGCGCGGGCGTCCTCCAGCACAGCGTCCCGCTCCCCTGTCAGCCACAGTTACAGCTCCCCGGTCTCTGGAGGAGACAGCAGGGACTGCAGGGTGATAGTGTCGCTGCGGGTCCTGGAGCTGTACAGCGGGGTCAGATCCCGCTGTACAGCTCCAGGAATCACACTATCACCCTGCAGTCCCTGCTGCCTTCTCCAGAGACCAGGGAGCTGTAACTGTGGCTGACAGGGGAGCGGGACGCTGTGTGCCGGGGTGAGAGAAGGAGGGCTATGTGCACTCCTGCTCCAGTCACCCCCAGCCCCCCTCAGTCACCTCCAGCCCCCCCTCGGTCCCCTTCCAGTCACCCCCAGTTGCAACAGTCCCCCCCCCCACTCATCTCCAGCTTCCCCAGTCCCCCCCAGCTGCCCCAGTCCCTGTCAGTCATCCCCAGCTTCCCCAGCCCCCCTGAGTTATCTCCAGTCCCCCCCAGCTGCCCCAGTCCCCGTCATCCCCAGCTTCCCCAGTCATCTCCAGTCCCCCCAGCTGCCCTAGTCCCGTCAGTCATCCCCAGCTGCCCCAGTCTCCGTCAGTCATCCCCAGCTTCCCCAGCCCCCCTGAGTTATCTCCAGTCCCCCCCAGCTGCCCCAGTCCCCGTCATCCCCAGCTTTCCCAGTCATTTCCAGTCCCCCCAGCTGCCCCAGTCCCATCAGTCATCCCCAGCTGCCCCAGTCTCCGTCAGTCATCCCCAGCTTCCCCAGTCCCCGTCAGTCTTCCCCAGTCCCCGTCAGTCTTCCCCAGTCCCCGTCAGTCATCCCCAGTCCCCGTCAGTCATCCCCAGCTGCCCCAGTCCCTGTCAGTCATCCCCAGTCCCTGTCAGTCATCCCCAGCTGCCCTAGTCCCTGTCAGTCATCCCCAGTCCCTGTCAGTCATCCCCAGCTGCCCCAGTCCCCGTCAGTCATCCCCAGCTGCCCCAGTCCCAGTCAGTCATCCCCAGCTGCCCCAGTCCCCATCAGTCTTCCCCAGTCCCCGTCAGTCTTCCCCAGTCCCCGTCAGTCTTCCCCAGTCCCCGTCAGTCATCCCCAGCTGCCCCAGTCCCTGTCAGTCATCCCCAGTCCCCGTCAGTCATCCCCAGCTGCCCCAGTCCCTGTCAGTCATCCCCAGTCCCCGTCAGTCATCCCCAGCTGCCCCAGTCCCTGTCAGTCATCCCCAGTCCCCGTCAGTCATCCCCAGCTGCCCCAGTCCCTGTCAGTCATCCCCAGTCCCTGTCAGTCATCCCCAGTCCCTGTCAGTCATCCCCAGCTGCCCCAGTCCCTGTCAGTCATCCCCAGTCCCTGTCAGTCATCCCCAGCTGCCCCAGTCCCCGTCAGTCATCCCCAGCTGCCCCAGTCCCCGTCAGTCTTCCCCAGTCCCCGTCAGTCTTCCCCAGTCCCCGTCAGTCATCCCCAGCTGCCCCAGTCCCTGTCAGTCATCCCCAGTCCCCGTCAGTCATCCCCAGCTGACCCAGTCCCTGTCAGTCATCCCCAGTCCCTGTCAGTCATCCCCAGCTGCCCCAGTCCCCGTCAGTCATCCCCAGCTGCCCCAGTCCCCGTCAGTCATCCCCAGCTGCCCCAGTCCCCGTCAGTCATCCCCAGTCCCCGTCAGTCATCCCCAGTCCCCGTCAGTCATCCCCAGCTTCCCCAGTCCCCGTCAGTCATCCCCAGTCCCCGTCAGTCATCCCCAGTCCCCGTCAGTCATCCCCAGTCCCCGTCAGTCATCCCCAGCTGCCCCAGTCCCTGTCAGTCATCCCCAGTCCCTGTCAGTCATCCCCAGCTGCCCCAGTCCCTGTCAGTCATCCCCAGCTGCCCCAGTCCCTGTCAGTCATCCCCAGTCCCTGTCAGTCATCCCCAGCTGCCCCAGTCCCCGTCAGTCATCCCCAGCTGCCCCAGTCCCCGTCAGTCATCCCCAGTCCCCTTCAGTCATCCCCAGCTGCCCCAGTCCCCGTCAGTCATCCCCAGTCCCCGTCAGTCATCCCCAGCTTCCCCAGTCCCTGTCAGTCATCCCCAGTCCCCGTCAGTCATCCCCAGTCCCCGTCAGTCATCCCCAGCTGCCCCAGTCCCTGTCAGTCATCCCCAGTCCCTGTCAGTCATCCCCAGTCCCTGTCAGTCATCCCCAGCTGCCCCAGTCCCCGTCAGTCATCCCCAGCTGCCCCAGTCCCTGTCAGTCATCCCCAGTCCCTGTCAGTCATCCCCAGTCCCTGTCAGTCATCCCCAGCTGCCCCAGTCCCTGTCAGTCCCCCTCAGTCACAGGGGAGCACTGTTCCACTGGGAAGCAATACAGTTGTTGTCTCAAACATCATTAAAATTGTATCTGACGCTGTGAGAAAAATTTTGTTTATTTAGCAAAATAAAAAAATCGAGATTTAAATCGAGAATCGTTCAGATTTCTAAAAAAATCGAGATTTTATTTTTTGGCCATATCGCCCAGCCCTACCCTATGGGTACCTTCACATGTGGCTGCGGGTCTGCTGAGTAAAATCCACAGGGCATTTTTATACCATTCACCAAATGGCATTCAGTACTAGGGTGCCGGCCGGACATACGCAGTTCTGCGCTGAACTGGGTATTTGCGACCAGCCCCATAGTACTGAAGGTGGCATAAAATCAGCCAACAATGCGCTGTGGATTTTAGCCAGCAGGGAACCACAAAAAAGCCTCCCATTGTAAAGGCACCCATAAATAAGGCAAGTTAACCTGCCTTTCAGCAACTATTTGTTGCTCTAACTAACTGTAGTGGTTTTTTATATCACAGTTGAAGGACAGCAGCCTCCGTGATATATACCCCATAGACAGCCTTATTCCACGCGTGACTGCATGAGAGGCATGAAATAATTTGCACACAGAAGAACCCCATCGGGATTTGCGGTGCAAGATTTCACTACTCTCATGATATCCACAAAATACCTCAAGAACAGTTAGTACCCGCTCACAAAATGGTGAGTACTGTTTCTTGGCACAGGTGCCAGGGATAGAACCCCACGGCTATAGTTCACAAAAGGTGAAATCCACACTTTTTGAAGCATAGTCGTGGGGATTATTTTAGGGTTGCTACTGTTCTTGGGGTATGGGTTGGACGGTGCACTGGTGTGAGGCATTAATCTGGTGTGGAGATGTTAAATGGCCAACACACCATGGGCATCAAATTTGGAAATGGGGATCTGTTATTTCAAATGTATCCAAATTAAGTTGGGAATTTTTAAGGTGATTTTTTAAAAAAAAAATTGGGGTCTAAGGGGGGAACATTACTTAAGTTAAATTACGGATTTTTACGTTGGGCACATATTTAGGATATCAAGGTCAATTTCTTGGACACACGGATTGCCATGCAAGACGGGTGATTGATGACTTAGTCATTCACATCAGGCAGGGGGGTGGTATAATCTGATGTAATCCAGGCACGATTCATCTTAACAAAAGTGAGCATCTCCACACTGTGGCAAGAGAGCCTCGTTCTTTGCGGTGTTATGATGTTACCCGCCGCACTAAATACCCTCTCTGACGCCACACTACTGGCTGGGCAGGAGAGCAGAGCCAAGGCAAACTCTGCCAGTTGAGGCCAAATCTCGAGTTTTTCTGCCCAGTACTGCACGGGGTCGGTGACACTTTGGGGCAGGGTAGAATCAAGGTAGGCAGTGACCTGGTGGCTCAGCTCATGCTGGTCCACGCCATGAATCTGGTGCTGTGTCCTTTCTTCACCAGCTGGCTGCATGAAATCGCTCATGAGGGCTTGCAGGCTGTAGCGACTTCTGATGCCTCCAATAGTGGTGGTGGGAGTGGAGCGCGCTGGTTCCCCCCCAGAGGATGTTGTCTGGGAACCTGGCTGGTCTCGCAGGTAAGTTGAGACCAACTGACTGGTGAGCATGTCCCTTTAGTACACCAGTTTAGACTCCCTCTGTGATGGCGGGAAGAATTCTGCCATTTTGCGGCGGAAGCGAGGGTCCAACAGGGTGGCCAGCCAGTATTGGTCCCTCTGGCGGATGTCCACAATCCGGCTATCATTCCGCAGACACTCCCGCAGACACCTTGCCATCTGCACCAAGGACAATGACCGCCTCTCCTCTCCACTGTCCTCGGTGTAGTTCCAGGGTCTGCTGGGGTCTTCCTCCTCTTCCTCTACCACCTCATCCTCCATCTCCTCCTGTGATGGAGAGGCAGAGAAGCCAGGTGGCGGTGTGCGGAATGGCTGGGCGTAGACATCTTCCTCCTCCTCAACCTCCATCTGCACTTCATCCAGCTCTGGGCTCAAGGCGATGTTCAGCCTGGGAGTTGTGGCCTGGGATGATGTTGCTCAGCGCACTTTCCAGAACATGGAGGAGTGGGATGATGTCGTTGATCCCATAGTCCTGCCTGCTCACAAAGAGAGTCGCATCCTCAAAAGGGATCAACAATTGGCAGACTTCCCGCATTAACTGCCAGTGTGTTACCTGGAAGTCGCAGTGTGGCGTGAAGCTGCCTGATTGCCCCATGAGGTAGTCTGTTACGGCTGACCTTTGCACGTACAGGCGGTCGAGCATATGGAGGGCAGAATTCCAGCGGGTTGGCACGTCGCAGATTAGCCGATGTTGGGGCATGCCGCACTGTCTCTGTATGCTGAGCAGGGTGTTCCTTGCAGCGTAGGAGTGGCTGAAATGTTTGCACACTCTACGTGACATCCTCAGAAGGTCATGTAGTGCATGAAATGATCGGAGAGACCTGTGCACTATGAGATTGATCACATGTGCCATACAAGGTGTATGAGTCAGCCCTCCCCGCTGAACTGCAGAGACAATGTTCCTCCCGTTGTCCGCTACGACACTTCCCACCGTTAGTCGACGTGGGGTCAGCCATTCAGCTATCTCCTCCCTGATGGTCCGGAGGAGCTCCTGCCCACTGTGGCTTCGTTGACCCAGGCTCACCAAATGGAGGACAGCCTGAGAGCGGCGGGCCTGACATCGGTGGTAAGACACTGTGTCAGGTTGGACTGCAGTGGTGGTGGAGGCAGAACTTGTCCTACCTGCTGCTGGCCCCCTAAAGCACCGTGTAGGTGACAGTGGCAAGAATGGGCCAACTTCCTGATGGTCTCCTGAGAGGATGTTGACCCAATGGGCAGTAACTGCCATGTACTGGCCTTACCCATAATTAGAGGACCAGACATCAGCACTCAGGTGCACGGTCTTGGACACCGAGAGTCCCAATGAGTCGCCAACCTTTCTCTTCACATAACTGTGCATTGATGGGACAGCTTTGCTCGAGAAGTAGTGGCGGCTGGGGACTCGCCATCTGGGGTGCGCACACGCCACAAAATCCCTGAAAGGCTGGGAGTCCACAAGATTAAATGGCAGGGACTGAAGCACCAGCAGCTTAACCAGGTGTCCGGCCAGTTTCTGTGCCATGGGATGGCTGCAGGAGTACACCTGACGTTTGCCCATGGACTCGGTCAGGGATTGCTGCCTCATTAGGGGTGTACATGGCAGTGAGACTATGCTGCTGCTGGCAACTGAGGCTGTTGAGACAGGATGCTGCATGATGGTATCTGCAGTGTATGGTGCATCCTGACAGGAGGTGGTATTGGGGTCACGTTTTTTCCAGGCCTGTTGGTGTTGCCTTTCCATGTGCTTCCTCATGGATGTTGTCCCAAGATTATAACCCCTGGCACGATTGACCCTCTCGTTGCACAGCAGGCACAGAGCGATGTGCTTATCTGTCCCCAGCCGAAAGAACTGCCAGACGACAGAGGACCGTGGTTTGCTGTCAGCCACGAGAGGTCTTGCGGCCTGTTGGCTGCCACTGCTGCCTGAGGGTCCCCTCTCAGGACCAAAGCTTGGAGGTAGGGGACTCTGCCTGGTAGGTTGTCTTCTACCCCTCCCTCTTGTGCCTCGCTTCCTTGCACCAGTGGGATGTTGCTGTTTCGGTAGCACCTCACTTTTCTCCCCTGATGATGCTGAGGATAATGGTGCTTGGGGGCGCCACGTCCGATCGGCGACTTCATCATCACCACCACTGCTACTGTCCTCCAGTGGCTGGGACAGGATCTCAGGTGCGGCACTGGATGCCCCTTCCTGGATTAAAGCCACCACCTCCTGTGCAGTCTCTGCACATTCCACCTGCTGCTTTTGGTGGACTACCTCCTCCTCATCATCATCATCACTAAAAAGTGGTGGAGAATCCAAAGGCAGATCAAGATTTGCCAACAGTTCCCTGGCAGAAGGTGCCCCAAAGGTGGGTGGCATGGTAATAACAGGTGACGGGGCAGAGAACTGTCGCTGACCGTCCCATGTAAGGGTGGTGTCGGATGATCCAGCCGACCTCATTTGGGAGCTTTGGGTGGTGGAAGTGGAGGATTGGGTAAGCCAATCTAAAACCACTGGCTGTGTGGTTCTTACAGAACCACTGGGTGTCTGCGGTAGCTGCACCCTGCTGCCACGTCTGTTGCCCCGGCTGCCACCGAGACTGGTGCTGCCACTTCTCCTACCCTCACTGCCTGCCGTTGCAGTCCTTGCCTGGGAAGTGCTGGAAGTAGGACGCTTGGACATAGTTCTTTGGTTGGTGTAAATTTTGAAAAAGAAATAATCTATTGGGCAGAAGGCACAAATTTTCAGTGACTATTGCTTTGTGGGTTGGAGGCACCCAGCAAAGCAGAAATTTACAGGTTATCCCAAAAAAACAATTTTTTTTTTTACTTTTTTGGTTGCGGGTGGCTAGAGGAGTTTGACTGCAACCAGCAGAGCACAGACGGACAGCTTTTGTGGGGCGCTGACTTCGCCTCAGATAGAATAGCTGATTACAAACAAACAAACTTTTTTTTATTTTTTTTGAAGGTTTCTTTTTTTTTTACTTTTTTGGTTGCGGGTGGCTAGAGAAGTTTGACGGCAACCAGCAGAGCACAAACGGACAGCTTTTGTGGGGCGCTGACTTCGCCTCAAATAGAACAGCTGATCACAAACAAACAAACCTTTTTTTTATTTCTTTTTAAAGGTTTTTTTTAAACTTTTTTGGTTGCGGGTGGCTAGAGGGGTTTGACAGGAACCAGCAGAGCAAAAACGGACAGCTTTTGTGGGGCGCTGACTTTGCCTCAAATAGAACAGCTGATCACAAACAAACAAACAAACTTTTTTTAATTTTTTTTAAAGGTTTTTTTTTAACTTTTTTGGTTGCGGGTGGCTAGGGGAGTTTGACGGCAACCAGCAGAGCACAAACGGACAGCTTTTGTGGGGCGCTGACTTCACCTCAAATAGAACAGCTGATCACAAACAAACAAACAATTTTTTTTTTTTTTTTTGAAGGTTTTTTTTTTTTTTCCTTTTTTGGTTGCGGGTAGCTAGAGGGGTTTGACGGCAACCAGCAGAGCACAAACAGACAGCTTTTATGAGGCGCTGACTTAGCGTCACCTAGAACAGCTGGTAACAAACAAACCAATTTTTTTTTTAAGGTTTTTTTTTTTACTTTTTTGGTTGCGGGCAGCTAGCCGGGGTTAACGGCAACCAGCAGAGCACAAACGGACAGCTTTTTTGAGGCGCTGACTTAGCGTCACCTACAACAGCTGATCACAAACAAACGTCTAGCGTCTCCTCTCTGTCACGGAACAGTAGCTGGTTCAATGCTACGTGTCCTGAGTGACTCTTCTCACTTTTCTCTCCCTATTTCTTTTTTTTATCTCCCTATCTCTCCCTAGATATCACGATTTTTGAGTTAGATGGCTCTCTCTCCCTCTCTCTACCTAACTCTTGATTTCTCAGCCTCTTCCACTATGTATGAGCTTATCAAGCTTTCCTCTCTCCTGCTTCTCTCACAAACAATATATATTCCTTCTCTATCTCTCCCTGTACTTATCCAGTTGTTTGGATATGTAATCTATGTGTTTTCCCTCTCTGCCTAACGTACACCTCCTCTCTCTTTGCAGTCTAGACACACAATGAGAAAGAGCATGGACGCTCAGGCATTTCCTGTTCCTGGAGTGACGTCACACACCTTGATATTCACATAATAACAGGATACAAAGGATTATAGGAGTAATAATCCCTTGTAGCCTGTTCTATTCTCTGATTAAAGTACAGTTTTGCGACGCTGTTGCGATTTTAACTTCAACACAAAGTTTTTGAAAGTTCGTTTCGGTACCGAACCAAACTTTCTGCAAAGTTCGTAACGAATCTGGTTCGTAACGGTTTGGTTCGCTCATCCCTAAGCTGAATGTATTTTTGAAAAATACACCTGTATGAGCTTGATGCACACTGCATACACCTCTTTCTCCTCATCCTCTTTGTAGGCCTCCAAATGGTTACTTTTTAAAAGCCTCCATCTCTCCTGCCATGTTCTGCTACCTAATTTAGTTGAACCGCAACCTCCGTGTTCCCCGCTGGGCTCTTTTCAATGCCACAATTGGTGCCAATTTTTCAGGAGTGGGTAAAATGCCCATTTTTGTCAGTTTGCATTACAATTTTTTTTATTTTTTTTTACTTTATCTGAACATCTGTTAGATTAGTCAATCTTCGATACAGAGGAGTTGGTGGTCAATTTTTTTTTTAAACTTAAGTTTTCTTTATTTTGTAGTTGAAATAATATTTATCCATCAGATAATGATTAAATGAAACCAGAGGCCACTTTGTAGGAGACTACTGAGAGTTACAAACAAGAACTTTATTATATGGAAAAGTTTCCTTATTACTCAGCTGTAATATCTGAAATATGGGATTCTTTTATTTGCAGCAAGACATTAATGTCTTGCAAATTCTCATTGCAAAGTACCACTTTAGCTAAGAAAATTTAACATGAAGCACTAAGAACAGGTTTAAAAGTGGGCTATTGTGTTCTTCGGATTCTCAGTCAGTTTGTAGCATTCTGTTTACCATAGATACAAGATTATTATCTTTCTTGTCCTGAACAGATCATTGCCTCCAAATTTTGTCCCCCAAAAAGAGCTTTGCTTGCATACTGGTTTTCTTTAGCAGCATGTTGACTTTTGAAAGGAATAGATAACTGAATATTTAGGTAACTTGCTGCATTAAAAGTAACCAAGGCAATTTTACATAGGACAAGTATAAACAGAACCAGTATTAAACATTCTTCAGACAATCAATGACAGTATGAGAATCTAGACAAATTTGGTGTTACTGGTTACCTACAAACATGTCCGATGCAGCACCCAACATCTCATCTATTTGTAAAACACCATCAGCATGAAGGACTGACATCTCATACATTCTATGAAATGAGATTTTTTTTTTTAAATAATCTCTTATAAGGCTCGGTTCACACGTTGTAAGAGTGCGGCTGTATGTGCGGCTGTAATTGTGCGGCGGTATATTTGATGGTTCGTGTGTATGCTGGGAAGTATAGGATATGCGGTTGCACAGTGCACACTCCGTATGAGTTTCTGGCCTGATTGTATCCGGGTCCGTAAAAAATGAGCAAGACCATTATTTCCGGCCCGAAAATGTCCAAGTCGCCCGTAGGAAGTAACATTCGGGCCTGACGGAACCTCTGATTACAGCCGGATCAATCCGGATTCTCATTTTAATAATTCATCAATGCGTAACGCCCCCTTCATTTTAAAAGGCCCAAGTGAATGGGCTTCAATAGGTGACCATCCTTTGAGATGTCCCGAGCTCGAGCTATGGCACGGCGAGCGGAGCATGGTGGTGCTGGTCGTGGGCGACGTGGTTCCTGGCAGCGGGACATTGATGTTCCACGCCTGATCGCAGAGGTAAGTTTGATCGAAGAATTAGACTAATGTTTCTCGAATGATTTGCCTTCGAAAATAGGATGTGTAGTCTCTTTCTGTGTATCTATGTATCCCTCTCTCTCTATGTGTATATATATATATCAATATATGTCTAATAATATGTAATGTATGTGACCAAAAATAGATATCTATGTTTATATATTTATGTTCTGTGTGAAAATGTTTTAATTGGACTTAGAAATGCCCATGGTCATCTCGGCCAACAAAGACGCACCTAAGCCACATGTAAGACACATATGAATATCCAGACTCTTAGTGGTCTTTAACCCTTTAAGGACATGGCCCATTTTCGTTTTTACGTTTTCGGTTTTTCCTCCTTGTGTTTAAAAGGTCATAGCACTTGCATTTTTCCACCTAGAAACCCACATGAGCCCTTATTTCTTGCGTCACTAATTGTACTTTGCAATTACAGGCTGAATTTTTGCATAAAGTACACTGCGAAACCAGAAAAAAATTCAAAGTGTGGTGAAATTGAAAAAAAAAACGCATTTCTTTTATTTGGGGGAAATGTGTTTTTACGCCATTCGCCCTGGGGTAAAACTGACTTGTTATGCATGTTCCTCAAGTTGTTACGATTAAAACGATATATAACATGTATAACTTATATTGTATCGGATGGCCTGTAAAAAATTCAAACCGTTGTTAACCAATATACATTCCTTAAAATCGCTCCATTCCCAGGCTTATAGCGCTTTTATCCTTTGGTCTATGGGGCTGTGCGAGGTGTCATTTTTTGCGCCATGATGTGATCTTTCTATTGGTACCTTGATTGCGCATATACGACTTTTTGATCGCTTTTTATTACATTTTTTCTGGATTTGATGCGACCAAAAATGCGCAATTTTGCACTTTGGGATTTTTTTGCGCTGACGCCGTTTACCGTACGAGATCAGGAATGTGATTAATTAATAGTTCGGGCGATTACGCACGCGGCGATAGCAAACATGTTTATTTATTTATTTATTTGTTTACTTTTATTTAAAACCTGGGAAAAGGGGGGTGATTCAGACTTTTATTAGGGGAGGGGGCTTTTTACTATTAACAACACTTTTTTTTTTTTTTTTACACATATACTAGAAGCCCCCCTGGGGGACTTCTAGTATATACACTTGGATCTCTCATTGAGATCTCTGCAGCATAGATATGCTGCAGAGATCCATGAGATCGGCACTCGTTTGCTTTCGGCTGCTGCAGCCGGAAACAAACGAGTGCCGAGCCGAGGACGGCGCCATCTTGGACGCGTCCCCGGCCGGCATCAGACAGGGAGATCGCTCCTCCGGGACAAGGTCCCGGAGGAGCGATCTCCCCCACTAGACACCAGGGAAACGTTGCCTCCGGTAATCGGAGGCAGCTGTCAACTTTGACAGCTGCCTCCGATTAGCTAATTAGCGGGCACGGCGATCGGACCGTGCCCGCTAATAGCGGCGGTCCCGGGCTACACGCGGCACCCGGGATCGCGGCACTTCAAAGCGGGGCCGCCGCGCGGCCCCGCTTTGAAGTGCTAATGAGGACATAGGACGTACCGGTACGTCCTATGTCCTTAAGAGGTTAATATCAGCGTTTTTGTAATGCGACACGGGCGTGTGAATGTGGCCTTAAAAAAACACAAAGTATCGTGATGTATTTCCTTATCTGCTATAGTATTAATTTCGAGTGCAGTTCCCATATTAATGAACTACTTACATATGTCGAATTTACTAGCCCTATTGAGTGTATGGTTGTTGTAATTCTTCCAGTATATATTTTTAGAACAGTTACATGTGTTAACCCCTTAACGACATCGGGCGTAAACTTACGCCCTCGCGCCCTGGTACTTAGCGCATCAGGGCGTAAATTTACGCCCGATGTTTCCCCGATCGCTGCGTGTTCACACACAGCGGTCGGGGAAGATGGCCTGCTATGATCATCATAGCTTCACGGCACGGGGGGTGGTTAACACCCCCCGTGCTTACGATCGCCGCTATAGGCTGATCAATTCAGATCAGCCAATAGCGGCGATCGGAACCTTTCCGGGTCATCGGTGACCCGATGACCCGGAAAAAAATGGCGGTCGGTGCTGTCCGAGGACGGCACCGACCGCCATTACTGTAAAAAGTAATGGTGGTCACCGTGCAACCGGCCCAATCGCCGTGAACGGCCAGCCGGCCGTTCACGGCGATCGGGCCGGTAGCACGGCGATCAGAGTCCAGCAAAATAATAAATACCTGCCCTGGACCCCTCAGCTAGGTAGCCGAGGGGTCCAGAGCAGGTATTTGTACATTACTCACCTGTCCCGGGCTCCTGATCGGCGTCTTCCGGGTTCGCGGCGTCCTCCGTCATTCCGTTCGGTCTTCGGGTCTTTCCGCCGTTCCCCGTCGTCTTCTTTCGGCTATTTTCGGCTCCAGCCTCGTCATTTTCCGGATTTTGCGCTCTGCTGCCCCCTAGCGGCTGATATGTGTAATACACTTATCAGCAGCTGCAGGGATATTCAGAATATAGAAAAAGTTTTTTTTTTTTTTCCAAATTTTTTTTTCTTCTATTTTCCGCACCCTATCGCCGCTGAGTGTTGATCAGCATCGCACGAAAGTGCGCTGCTAATCAGCAACTCCTCCTTTTTGGCGTAGGGTGTTTTTTTTCTATATTCTACTGCCACGGTCTGCTGATAAGTGCCGAACATAAGTGCGGCATTTATCAGCAACTCCTTTGTTGGCGTAGGTTTTTTTTTTATACTTACTGTAAAAAAAACACGTAAAAAACACTACATTACACCACACTACATTGAATAAAGTTTGACACTACACCACTACATACCCCATATACCAATCCCCGTATAAAGATGGCCCCCAGGGTGTTTTCGGCGTCAGAGGGATACGTTATTATTGCCCCCGACCCCGAAACAGCCAGTGAGGATGAATGGGGGGATCCTTCTTTCCTCCATTCATCCTCATCATCCTCATCATCCAGTGACATGTCTGGGGGGTAGCGTAGCGTACGCTGCCCCCCAGACACGTCTTTTCCGCCAGTACCGTCCCTATAAGAGATGACGGTATGGAGTGAAATTCTACAAACTGTGTGAGCGTACCTCAGGGTAAACTTACAGATTTAGGGTACGTGCACACTGCGGAATGGCGAAGGATAACCCTTCATGCATTCCGCAGCTGGCACCCGCCAGCGGACTGATGCGGGCGCATGTCTCCACCCGTGTCATAGACTCCATTCTATGCACGGGCGGAATCCGTCGTCCGTCCAAAGAATGATCCGCCCGTGCATAGAATGGAGTCTATGACACGGACGGAGACGTGCGCCTGCATCAGTCTGCCGGTGGGTGCCAACTGCGGAATGCACGAAGGGTTATCTGTCGCGATTCCGCAGTGTGCACGTACCCTTAAGAGTGTATGTAGAAAGGGACACCCAAATCCAGCCCCCAAATGCCCCCAGATGCCCCCTCCCCCCCCATCCTCGGAACAAGTGGAAAGATCGTCCGGGAACTGATCTTCCCACTGCTGGATAAAGGTCACCACCTGTACGGGGATAACATTTATACCAGCGCCCCCTCTTCCGGTCCCTCGCTGCCCGAGCTACTGTAGATTGCGGCATGATCCGAACATATCAGAAGCAGTAATAGAGCCCTAATATTTAGCAGCCATGGAGCGGACCCAGCGCTTCTGGATATGAAGGACCCCGTATCGCACCAGGACAACATTTTCCAGGTGATGTCCCCCACACTGGAGAACAGGAGACCCCAGAAGAAGTGCAGAGTGTGGCGTAACAGGGGGATCAGGAAGGACGCCATTTTCCAGTGTGACGCCTGTCCTGATCACCCCGGCCTCTGCATACTGGATCGCTCCAAGGCGCACCACACGTCACTGGGGTTCTACATTATCTAAATTCTGTCCCTTATTCCTATTTCAGGGGTCACCCTGATCCAGGGATTATTCTGATCGCCAATATACATATATATAGTCGGGAAGGAATTTTTCCCCTGTGATGAGGCTACTGTCGTCTGCCTCACGAGGGTTTTTTGCCTTCCTCTGGATCAACACAGGTTGAATTTGATGGACACCTGTCATTTCCAACCTTATAAACTAATAATTGGCCTAATACCCCCAAATAAATTAATAATTGTCCCTTTTCCCCAGCTAAATAGGTATGGCCGCCATTCCCATTAGAGGATACCATGATGCAATTACAAAGCTTCTGTGCGGCCAGGACAGTAGAAACCCCTCACAAGTGACCCCATTCTGGAAACTACACCCCATAAGGAATCTAACAAGGGGGGCAGCGGGGATATGGCCCCCTGGTGACGGCCACATTTGGGACGTGAAAATGAAAAAAAATTGTATTTTTTATTTTCTCGGCACATGTTCTACGTAAGTGCCTGTCACCAGTGGGGTCCATATCCTCACTGCACCCCTTGTTAGATTCCTTATGGGGTGTAGTTTCCAGAATGGGGTCACTTGTGGGGGGTTTCTACTGACCTGGCAGCACAGGAGCTTTGTAATTGCGACATGGCCTCCATCCTCCATTCCAGCCTCTAAATGGCGCTCTGTCCCTTTGGTGGCTTGCCCTGTGCCCATATGGCACATTATGCCCACATATGGGGTATTTTCGTAATCAGGGGAAACTACCCTACACGTTTTGTGTTAATTTTCTTTTTTAACCCCTTGTGGAAATGGAAAAAATCAAGGCTAGACCAACATTTAGTGTAATTTTTGTAAAATTTTTACTCTAAATCATTAATCTTGTCTTGATTTTTTCATTTTCACAAGGGGCTAAAAGATAAAAAAAAACACTAAATGTGTAGAGCAATTTCCCCTGAGTACGGAAATACCCCACATGTGGACATAAAGCGCCATGCGGGTGCAGGGTAAGCCTCCGAAGGGAAGGAGCGCCATTTGGTTTTTGAAGGCTGGATTTGGATGGAATGGATTTTAAGGGGCCATGTTGCATTCAAAGGGCCTCTGTGTTGCCAAGACAGTTGAAACCCCCCACAAGTGACCCTATTATGGAAACTACACCCCTCAAGGAATGTAATAAGGGGTGTAGTGAGCATATGGACCCCACTGGTGATGGGCACAAATGTGGAACAATGTGGCGTGAAAATGAAATATTACATTTTTTACACTATAATGTTGGTTTAGCCTTGAATTTATCATTTTCACAAGGGGTTAAAAGAGAAAAAACACACACAATATGTGTAGAGCAATTTCCCCCGAGTCCGTAAATACCCCACATGTGGACATAAAGCGCCATGTGGGCGCAGGGCAAGCCTCCGAAGGGAAGGAGCGCCATTTGGATTTTGGAGGTTGGATTTGGCTAGAATGGATGATGAACGCCATGTCGCATTTACAGAGCCCTCGTGCTGCCAAAACACTGGAAACCCCCCACAAGTGACCCCATTATGGAAACTGCACCCCTCAAGGAATCTAACAAGGGGTGCAGTGAGGATATGGATCCCTTGATGACGGGCACATTTGTGCCATGAAAGTGAAAAAATGAAATTTTTTACTTTTACGTCACATTGTTCCACATTTGTGCCCGTCACCAGTGGGGTCCATATGCTCACTGCACCCCTTGTTAGATTCCTTGAGGGGTGTAGTTTCCAGAATGGGGTCACTTGTGGGGGGTTTCCAGTGTCTTGGCAGCACGAGGGCTCTGTAAATGCGACATGGCCCTTGAAATCCTTTCCAGTGAAATTCAGCTTCCAAAAGCCAATTGGCGCTCCTTCCCTTTGGAGGCTCGTCCTGCGCCCGCTTGGCACTTTATCGCCACATGTGGGGTATTTCTGTACTCGGGAGAAACTGCGCTACACATTTTGTGTCTTTTTTTTCCTCTTATCCCTTTAAGAAATTGAAAAATTGAAGGCTAGAACAACGTTTTAGTGTAAAAAATAAATTTTTCTTTTTTCACGCCATATTGTTCGGAAAATCTGTGAAGCACCTGTGGGGTCCAAATGCTCACCGCACCCCTTGTTACATTCCTTGAGGGGTGTAGTTTTCTAAATGGTGTCCCTTTAGGGGTGTTTTTTAGGTTTTGGCACCCCAGAGCCTCTGCCAACCTGAAGTGGTACAGTCAGAAATGACCAAATATAACGGAGGCGTTGAAATTCACTAGGCGCTCCTTTGATTCTGAGGCTTGTGGTTGCGTCAAATAGCGCAATAGGGCCACATATGGGGTATTTCTATAAACTGCAGAAACGGGGCAATAATTATTGGGGTGCATTTCTCTGGTAATAGGTTTATAATTATGAAAAATATTGGATTACAATAAAATCTCTGCACAGAAAATTAAAATTTTCAAATTTCTTACACACTTAGCTTTTATTTCTGTGACTCCCCTAAAGGGTTAAAACACTTTCTGGATATGCTTTTGCAGAGTGTGGGGGGTGCAGTTTCTGAAATGGGGTGCTTTGTGGGGCTTTCTAACATACAGGCCCCTCAAATACACTTTAAGGCTGGGTTCACACTACGTATATTTCAGTCAGTATTGTGGTCCTCATATTGCAACCAAAACCAGGAGTGGATTAAAAACACAGAAAGGATCTGTTCACACAATGTTGAAATTGAGTGGATGGCCGCCATTTAATGGCAAATATTTGCTGTTATTTTAAAACAACGGCTGTTATATTGAAATAATGGCCGTTATTTACCATTGTGTGAACAGATCCTTTCTGTGTTTTCAATCCACTCCTGGTTTTGGTTGCAATATGAGGACCACAATACTGACTGAAATATACGTAGTGTGAACCCAGCCCAAACCTGAACAGGTCCCTAAAAATATCTGATTTTGAAATTTTACTGAAAATTTGGAAATTTGCTGCTAATGTTTTAAGCTTCCTATCATCTAAAAAAAATTAAAGATCGTTTAATAAATGCTGCCAACATAAAGTAGACATGTTGCTAATGCTATTTAATATATAATTTATGTGGTATAACCACTTTCTGTATACGCAAAGAAGTTTCAAAGTTGGAAAAATGCAGTTTTTCACATTTTTTCACATTATTTGGTTTTTTTTCATAAAGATTTGTTATGATTATCGACTCCAATTTACCAGAAATGTAAAGTACAATATGTCACGAGAAAACAATCTCAGAATCAGCCGGATAGGTAAAAGCATCCCGAAGTTATTAATGAATAAAGTGACACTGGTCATATTCATAAAATTTGTCTCTGTCATTAAGGCCATTTCAGGCTCTGTCCTTAAGGGGTTAAAAGTGTTTTTTTTTTTATTTTCCTTACAATAATGTTTGTTGCGTTTTTGATGCGTTTTTTGTGTGATATACTGCATGTCAATCTGAGTAAGCGTGCGCACTAGATAGTTGAGTCAAGTAATCTTAGTTGAATGTTTCCAAACTCGATTCGACCAAGGTTGCGTTTTTGATGCGTTTTTTGTGTGATATACTGCATGTCAATCTGAGTAAGCGTGCGCACTAGATAGTTGAGTCAAGTAATCTTAGTTGAATGTTTCCAAACTCGATTCGACCAAGGTTGCGTTTTTGATGCGTTTTTCATGTAGCTGGATTTTGCACGTAGCTTCATGTTATTGTGTGTCCCTCCTAGAATCTTCGACCTAATGCAATACGTAACCTTACATGTAGTTAATGATCAATATATATTTGTAACTATATATCAGCTATTGTTTAATAGATAAATGTGGACTATAGTTATTAAAAAATGTCGAGATCTCTAACCATAGTCGTTGTGACATGTTTTATCCACACACTAATTATAACAAAACACCACACACACACCAGAACAAACACCGCAGTAGTTAAATAGTTAGCTTCACTCGTTTGCACATGTGTTCATGTATTTTCTAAACAATGTTGATTTTCGTTGTCATCAGGTGTGAATGCAAAGCTGCCATTGAGCTGGTCTTGTGGCCTACTAATTAGTGCGAGTTAAGATACAAAGCCTTTCCTAAATTAAATAATTAGACACCAATCTTGGTATGTTTTCCTAAGTCTGTTCAAAGAGTTCTGGCATTCCTTGGTTTAGTGAGTCTTGGCTCAGTGGTTATTAGGCTGTGTTCATTAGATTACACAGGTGGTCTGTTGGAATCCCAACACCACTCTATGTAATGTCATTATGGAAAACATGTTATTATTCTAATCGATGTAGACACACAGAGAGGTGAAGTCAGATGGAGATGTCTATTTATTTGTGTGTTTATATATTATTTTTCAGGTGCGGTCCCGTCCCCATTTGTGGGACTTGACTGTGCGTGGCTACCACGACCGCGTCCTGCGTCGCAAGACGTGGGAGAGGATAGCGGCTGTGGTAGTCCCACAGTGGGGCGATGTCACGGACGCTGAGCAGCTGCGGATGGGTATGTCGTGTTGTCAAATAATGTCGGACATAAAATCGTGAGAAGAATGGCCGATATTTCGACCAAGCCCTATAAATATATATAAATGATAATTATCTATCTATTTGTAATAAATATTTGCTTTTGTCAGTACGAGCAGTGGAGACACGCTGGTCTAGTGTCAGGGACCAGTACCAACGGGCGATACGCACGGAGGAGAGGGGTGGGGAGCCGACCTCCATGCGCTATGCGCCCCTGTTGGATTTTCTCCCGAGCCGCAGTCAACGGCTGTAAGCATCTTTTTATTATTACATAATGTATATAGTATCATATAGTGGACAATATCTAATACATGATATAAAATGTTATATGGGAGTAATGAGTTTAAATTCTGCCTTTGGTTGTTCAGCTGAACCTGGTCCATACTCACTAGCAGATAATATAATCCCATTTCACAAATCTTCATCTTTATGTATATGTTTTAGAGGAATGTCCAGACAATTATCTTAAATGTATACAGATAATTTGACAACATACACTATTGCGATTCTTTATAAGGCCCTAGTTGTGTCATGTTTCTTAGCCTTCATGCTGGTGTATGTGACTGTCCAGAGAGGGTTAATGTATCCTGACCAATCACAATAGTCCCCTTTGCTCACACTCAACCAAATGCTTACACAACACTCTGACTCGTGCTTCAACATCCTGTCATTTCTATAAAATATGTTACTTTCTGTCATGGCGCTAGACCAACATCTCTGGATTTTAGCAGATCACGGTCACTCCCTCAGTTGTTTAGCGTGTGCTGTAGGTGGCACAGCCAGTAAGCATGGTGAATGAAATGGCCTTTTCCATGCAGCGGATAAGGCTTAATATTTTGTGTCCTACAGTACTAAGCAGTCCGAGAGCTGTTCTCCGGGCCACACTATTCACTTCCTTTAATACTCCATGCTGGTCGGCCTGCTGCTCTGTCACTGTCTCAGTGTGGCCTGCGGGGATCAATGACAGGTACACAGGCCTCTTACTGTACGCTTGTGTATCTGGTCACATGACTAACTCAGGCCCCTCTCCATGCTGTGCGACATTAAAAAACACTTGTTGTTGTGTTGTCACCACAATGCTTCCATGCCCACAACATGCCATGAAGATGAGAGCATTGTTTCCACACTCAGAAAGGGGAACATTTTTCAACTATATTCCTTTATTTTAATTTTTTTTACACACTAATGTGAATGAGTTTTTATAAATAGTTGTATGTCCTAACATAGGATGGTGATAGTACTATATAATGTATTCGTGTTAACAAAGCACACATTTCTTCATAGTGTATGTTAGCCAAACTAACCAATTCTATATATGAAGTACCTTTATGAATGGGTCCATATTAGCTAACCTTTCTGTCTCTCCACAGAACCAGTGGCAATTTCTCAGACCCACCGGGAGGACAGGATGCTGGTGGTGCTGATGTTGCAGCATCACAGCAGGAGGGGGAGAGTGCGACGCCACCGCCATCACAGGAGCCTGGCAGTCCGACTCTTTCTGAGGGCACGGAGCAGATGCCAGGACCTTCTGGCTCTACTTCCATGCAGGAAGAGGAGGAGGCTGCAGCACCATCAACATCTGGTGCAGGTCCTAGTGGTGTGCCCCTGGCAGCTCGGCCAACTCAGCCACTCACGAGGCCCACTACCACCACCAGGAGGCGCCGGGACCAAGAAGAACCTCATTCAGCATTGAGTGAGGTGGATCATTCTGTCATCAACTTTGTCAGGCGGTTTGATGGAGGAGATGATCAGAATGACTTCTTCTGCTACTATCTGGGAGTCCGTTTACGGAATCTCTCTAATAATCTGGCACGTAGTGCGCGGATCGTTACTGAATTCGTGCTGTCGTGTCACGAGCAGGTTGACCCCGATACTTTCCCCGACCCTTCCTATGTGGGCGCCCTCCTACAATTGGTGTATGGGTTACACTCACGGAGGCCACATAGCCCGCCGCAGGTCTATGTTTTCCCCGAGACCACTGCGCCCCCACCTGTGCCCACACCTCTCTCCCCCCTTGTCCCCCCAGCAGTTTCCCCAGAGCCACCTGGTGCCATGCCCCCTCCATCTGAGGGTACTAGGGCCGTTCCTAGGCGCCAGCCACGGCGTGGACGGCGCTCTCGGGCATCTCGTAACCCACCACGTTTATGATTTCTACTATGTGATGTATGAGGCAATACATCATATTTGTTATTTTATATTTTGTTACAATTTTTTCTATTTATATTGATTTAATTTTTTATTTTATTTGCTTTTGTTTATGGCAAGTGGTCTCCTTTTTCACGGGCAGAGAGCTCATTTTGTGTTAGGGTAGAGTAGGGTCCATGTCCCTGAGGACACCTTACCGTGGTGACATGGTACACTCTGTTTCAAAAAACAGTTTGCTAAGATCCTCATTTAATAAAATCTATAGAAACAAGTACAATCATAAGGTCTTTCCTTTAGCTATCTCCAGGGCAAATGGTTCTTGTGTGTATGGGACCTTGGTAGCAGAAACAATATGTGACTAAATGTTAACGTCAAGAAGGCCAAAAATGTAGTGTAATACAAATAGATGAGTTCCTAAATGCAAGTGTCTGATGTGTCGTGTTTTTCCATCCATTCAGGACTTTTGTTGTATATGTTTGACTCAGGATCTTGCACATAAGCTTTATGTGTAAAATGTTTCCAATTTTTTTTTACATTTCTACGCAATAATCAGTTTCATGTGATATTTCAGACAGAACATGATGAGTTTAATATTCATATCTATATAATATTTAATGACACATTCAAAGTCTTTTAATGACCCACTATTCAATCCATACTAGATTTTGGCCTGGCTAAAACAATGCTACATTGTGTGTGTGAAGTCGAATAGTTCACATTCTTCCACACACATCTGCGTTGTTGTCTCTAGATTGTGAGGTTGAATGTATTGGTTTGCCTCAAGGTTACAAAACTAACTCTAGCTTACTGAATGTGGTGTATCCTATAATAAACTCACCATTTACAATATGGCGAGGCCTACAGAGTTTACTATCAGACATCAAGGATATATTCACATGTTTTAACCGACAAAACATGTGAATTTAGATTCTTATGGTTTATTTGGTTTAGGCTTTGCGCATAGTGCAGTTGATGGATGTGTTCACGATATGATATGTAACATTTCCCCCGAGTCTCAGGCTTTTATTAACATCTTCTGTTACTACGCTAATGATTGACTCAGTGTGTGTTGGATGAATATCTGATAGTCTGCTCCTAGACTGGCCCCCGAGATCGGCCTTTGGGAGGCTGCAGCAGAATGCAATGATCTGTATGCAGTAAGCTGCAGCTTCATGCGCCCTTCCCCCTCTGTCCTAATCTAACTTTTACTTTACTGTTGTGACATCATATTGCTTGACAAGTCTGACAATGTTTACGAATAAAATTCCTTGTGTATTTATATCATATCTCATTTTTTTCTCCTCTCCCGGAAAAACCTTAGCTGGTTGTGCACTTTGTTTTGCGTTCTCATGTGCATTAATGCGACATGCCTATTAGCCATGTATCCAGATGCCAACACTTTATCAGTCTGAATACAAAGGCTCGATTTCATAGGGTAATTCACTATTTCTTAACCCTGTCAGTACCAAAACTGAAAACTAACCTACATTTCTATTCAACATTGGCCTTTGCCGAAAAGGGCTGGTTATTTGCATATGTAAATGAGTGTGTGCGCTCACATATGGACATAGTGGCTGGGCTGATCCACCGGTTCGGTAGCTTCAATATAGAACGGATCCCTGAAATAGTGGGGCCCAAGCGGCAAGTAGCTACCACATGGTGCAAACAAAGGGGTGTAAGGAATGAATCTAGGAATAACAAACCTGTTGTTCTGTGGTAATTTCATGGCTGCGCACCAGTTTTCTCCTTCTGGAGATTACACCTTGGTTTGCGATTAACTGACGACCAGTGAGTGCCTGGGCTGAGGGCTGGGTATGAGGTATCGTTGGTACAGGTGTGCTCTCGCCCTTGTCTGAGAGTGGACATGTGTCCTGGACCATTGCAGGTGCCTTTTGGCCCGGAAGGGAAAGGAATGCTGTGTGTTTGTGGCCCATTTATTGTCGAAGTGGCCAAATCTTAGATAGCATTGTTAGTGCATGTTGATTGCTTCTCGGCCTTTTGGCTAAGATCAAGTGTAGTACCGCTCGTGAGAGAGCAGGGAAACACACGGAGGGAATAAGGGTTGAGCAGGTGGCTGGCGCGGCAAGTCAGCCAGTGCAAGATGCCATGACCCTCCGGATCTGTGCCAGGGGCTCGAGGGGGCTGAGAGCCGAGGTGCCAGAAGTGCCCTGGGAGTGGTGACCCCAGGGTGCCGTAATTCACTGGAGATGGGATCCCACTGAGTGAAAGCACTTAGCACGGTACTTCACTATCACCCCTTGAGCACACTCACCTTTAGCTTTCCGGTCTCCGGCTGTTGAGAGCTATGGGAAATTTTTATAGATCCGGCCGGATGTCCGGGCTGTATCACACAGCACACATCTTTATTTATTTAATTTAATTTTTGTCACTGTGTGTTCACTTTTCACGTGTGTTTTGTCACAAGGATTTTCTAGGTTGCGGTCGCCCTTTTGGGTGTCCCCCTAGAGGTCTAGGGGAGGCATGTGTGGCCATCAGGTTCCTTGCCTCCCTGCACCCCTGGGTCTCCTTCGGGAGATAGCCAAACCGTTTGGTACGGCTGCTCATCGGCGAACGCCTTAGCTAACGCTAGGGTGGTTGCTGTGAGCGGCATTGGTCCTCTCTCTGCTTCGGCAGTGAGAGGATATTTGTCCCGAACCTTTGCAGGTGCCTTCTGGCCCGGAAGGGGAGGGAATGTGGTTGGTTGGGGGCCCATCTCTTTTTAGAGTGGGCTTGCGATAGACCGCATCCTTGTTGCACTTTTTTGTGTGGCACGTCTGCACCTTTTTGTGCACTTGGGTGAGAGCACGCTCCTCGGACTCTCGAGAAAAAAAAAAAAATAACAAACCTGTTGTTCTGCGGTCATTTCATGGCTGCGCTCCAGTTTTCTCCTTCTGGAGATTACACCTTTGTTTGCTATTAACTGACGACCAGTGAGTGCCTGGCCTGAGGGCTGGGTATGAGGTATCGTTGGTACAGGTGTGCTCTCGGCCTTGTGTGAGAGTGGACATGTGTCCTGGACCTTTGCAGGTGCCTTTTTGCCCGGAAGGTAAAGGAATGGTGTGTGTTTGTGGGCCATTTATTATATAGCATTGTTAGTGCATGTATCTGAGTGGCACCCTGCACTGTGGCTAGTTGCATCTATGTGATGAGAGCAGGATTGCCAGTTGGCCTTGACATAGGATGATAGAAGAAACGATTTACTTTTTTTAAGCTTCCCAGGATTGAAATTTTTTTGACACATTTCTCACGGTGTAGTATTTTGGGTTTTCCTTTTTTTTTTTTCATAGAACACTAAATACAGGGATGAATGTAACAACTGTTTGTGTCCAGGCTTCACCTAGGCCGTGTCCGTGACTGGATGGAGATAACAAATGTATCATTTTGAGTTCCTATGGGTAGAAGCCAAGGTTATTTATCCTGTGTCTGCATTTGAAGAGCTGCAGTTTTAAAACTGTCGCTGGAAGAATAAGTTTCTTTGACACTAAAGCCTGAGTGATACCTGGAGCCAGAGATGGATATTGATCGATCGGTTATAGACGTCGGCCAGCTTATAAGTGAAGTAAGTATTTTCTGGAGGTGTTAGGAGTGGTTTATACATAGATAAGATCGTCGATACACACATTTAGATCCTCCTTTGCACTCGGAGAAGATAGTTGTGTGCCTGTGACTTAATGTATGATTGTCATTTGTTGTGTGACTCACATTTACATGCATGTAATTTCGAATGATTGGCTTTTCTAGCTTTTTTTTTTATGTCCCAAAGTCTGTTCTTGCAGCCTGTTTAAGTGAGAAATAATTTCTTTAAACAAAATCGATAATGTCATGATCACTAGATGATAGATAATATTTATTTAATGGGTACGATTGTCCATAGTCATTTAGTGGCACGATACATCGCTCACAGTAGTTGATGTAAGTACGATTGTGTGTAATTCCTATGTGTTTGCCATCAGGGGGCGCTTGAAATCGAGCAATGACTGCATTTGTCTTTTCATATGTGTGTGTGTGTCCTCAAAATCTGTGAATGTGTTAGCTATTTAGGAGCATGTAACGCACATCATATTTTAGCCGAGATTTGTAAGTAATGGCTAGTCGAGGAATAGTCGTTGTAATAGCACATGTTGGTGGGCAACCAGGGCGTGACTTATGTCTGCTGTTAGCGAGATGGCCGTGCAGCGAACTCTCTCCCTCCTCCCTCCTCCCTCCTCCCTCCTCCCTCCTCCCTCCTCCCTCCTCCCTCCATGATGGGTGTTGGCGGCACATACATAGGAGAAATCCTCCCATAATGTGCTCATAGTGTCATCATAAGGAGGTCGCTTTAATAGTACACAAATCACGCCCAAGATCCGGCGCAGACTGATGGTATAGGCTAGCGACACAGCGTGGACACGCCTTCTCTCTGTAGTACATGCACGTCATCATTGTGCGTAGCGGGGTGTTTGTTTAGCCGGAGTGTTTGGTGTGCTGTGCTAATTATGTTCACTGGTCGGCTAATGAGTACTTCGGCTTTTAGCGCTGCTCTGCTTTCTACTTTGTCAGGCGTTGTAACGTCGGAAGCACACACAATACGCAGCAGCCACGTTCAAAGAGGCGTGGCCGCCCATTATGGCACTTGTAGTGCAGCGGCTTACGACGTGACAAGACCGGACACAAATGGGTAAGCTGAGCAGCGTTACATGGTGTGACATAGCAATTCTTCGCAGAGCACACGACACACAATTGACAACACCCCCCCCCCCCCCGCTACGCCCAGTGCTGAGGTGGCGATACTACAGAGAGGAGGCGGGTCCCCCCGTGTCGCTATCCAATACCAGACCCCCGCGAGGGATTGTGGGGTTCCATTCCATAGTAGTAAGCACATATATTTTCTAAAAATAGTATGAGGACATGATGTGAGTAGTGGTGTACTGTGTATATGATATGTGCCGCCAGCAAACTTCATGGAGGGAGGGAGTTAGCTGCAGGTGAAGCTGGAGACCCCACCCACATAAGTGACGTACTATTTACAATCAAACATGGCGTGTAGCATGTGAAATGGGTGTAGTAGCTATGACCTTAATGACTAATAATTTCTAAGACGTTACTGTAATTTTGTCTTCTTTTCAGGTCCATGCTAGTCCCAGCCCCTATTGGACAAGGCTCCCGGTTCCAAATAAAATCACTTGTGGCCAGAACTGGCAGCAGTGTAACTCATTAATAGCCAGAGCACACAGCAAATAGGTGTGGCTGAACATCCTGATAGAAACAGGCAAGTGTTGGGGCGTGTCCTGCTGCGGATGGAGTAGGCTGCTTGCAAGAGGGGCTCCCGCCTGAGACAGCCAAAAAAACGGCACAAACAATCCATTTCACCACGAATTGTGGAGAAAGTGACAGCATCGGCACAGTACCTCATCCTGAACCGATCCGCTGCAGTCATGAGGGGCAAATCAAAGAGACGAAGCCCGCAGCGACATGTAAAGTATCTCCCTGTACATGAGGGGAACCAAGATGGCGGAGGTGAGCGGCAGCTCCAGCGTGAGAAGCGCCCACAGGGGAGAAAGGAAGAGACGGACAGAGAATCCTCGGCCAAGGAAAGAGATGAGGTGAGCCCCGGAGGGGGTGTGAGTGACCCCCTGCTAGCATTACCCTCCTCAGACAGTAGCGGTATCTCCGAGAGCAGCCGGAGTCCACCCAATATGGCCGCCGGAGCTAGTGGCGCAGCAAGTAATCCACCCATATTAGATAGCCTGGTGGACTTTGATATGCCCTCTCTTCCCCCCACACCACTATCATGGAAAGGACAGCAGTTCCTCTCCCCTGTTGCTGCGCATATAAACAAAGGCTTGACTGTTGAACAGCCCCTCCATGAAGCCACAGCACCAATTACTGTAGCTATTATGAAAGAACTCATGGAGGAACTAAAATCTTCACTACGCAGTGAAATCCGTGAAATGCGTGCTGATATACAAAAAGAAATCTCCTCAATAGGAGACAGGACGGCACACTTAGAGACAAAAATGGAGGAATATGCTCAAGCCCACAACGAGGTAGTAGACCTTGCTAGCAACCTAGATAATGAGGTTTTCCGCAAGGGCGGAAAAGGTGTTCCGGATATCCCTACCTTGCTGCGGGCAGCCTTCGTATGTGACTGTGTGCGGAGGACTCTGCAACAGAAGAATGGCTCTGCGGGCAGGTCCATGTCTCGCCTGTTCCTCCTCCCCCTCTGGAGGGGTCTGAGCTGGGACAAGTGGGACAGCTCCATCCCTTACAACTGGCACACTCCCTGGTTCTACGGGGGCGTCGTCAAGTTTGTGAGGGAACACCAACTGGAGGGACTCAAGCCCGACTTGTGGAAGCCAAAAACTGTCCACAAGCTCATCAGAGCACAGGACTCTATGGAGCTCGTTCCAGGGCTCACTGCGGCTACCGCAGAGACTGTCTGGACTAATGTGGCTTCGGCGAAGTTGACCAACGGGCACAAGGACTTGTCTTGGATGGCCATTCAGGGGGGACTGCCCTTGAGGTCATTCATGCATGCCCGCAACCTGTGCAAAACGCGGTACTGCCCCCGGTGCCCCTTCGTGGAGGAAACATCTTTGCACCTCTTTTGGCAGTGTCCGTTTGCTCAGGGCCTGTTGGACGCCCTGGAACTTGAACTCAGTGACTGCGTGCCCAGGAACAGGCTAACGCACTGCGCGGTGCTGTACGGCCTGTTCCCTGGGAATTTCGGCAATGAGGCAACCCGGGAGGCCTGGCGCCTTATGAACTGTTTTAAGGACGCTATATGGCTTTCCAGGAACCGCCTCATTCTGAAGAAGGAGAGGATGTCCTTTCTGGACTGCCGCAGGCTGGTCCACAGCCTGCTCAGAGACTATTCCATCATGGACAGATCGGACCAGGAAGAAGAGGATTGATACCCCTCTTCTTCCCCCTCTCCCCTTGTGTTGTGTTGTCTTTCAATAAAGCTTCGGGCCTGTGATTTCCCCCTCCCTACCCCCCTCTTTCCCACCCCCCTTACCCCATCACTTGTCTGTATTGCTTTATTGTTTGTTGTTTTAGGACTGTTAAGGTATGCGGGAATGCTAGTGTAGCGGGTGGTATGATGTATAGCGTAGGGAGCCTGTGCTGTATGTTGTACCATGGTGCTGAGTATGTAGTGTCTTATTTATTGAACTGTGCTGCGTCACAGTTTATGTATGCCTGACGACGACTGATTGTAATAAAGATATTTTCAATCAAAAAAATGAGGTTGAAACCTTAAAGCTAAAGATGGCTGATATTGAAGACAGGTCTAGACGGAACAATCTGAGATTGAGAGGAATACCCGAAACTGTAAAACAAGATACACTCCTAGACTTTGTGACAAATTTTTTACATGTCTTATGCCTGATGCTACTGAATCTGACCTGATCATTGATAGAGTACATCGTCTCCCTAAACCAAGAAACCTGGACCCGTCCCTGCCAAGGGATGTAATACTGAGGGTGCACTTCTATCATATCAAAGAAAAAATAATGGCAGCCTCCAGAAAGGAAATGACTTTACCTGACCGATTCAGACCTATTTCTATTTTTGCGGATTTATCCGCTGCAACTCTCATCAGATGTAAACAGTATGCATCAAGCACAAAGATTCTACGTGACAATGGAATCCCGTACAGGTGGGGTTTTCCTGTGAAATTGCTGGTCTCCTACAAAGGAATTATTAAAGTGGCCTCAACACCTGCAGACACAGAGAAGCTGTGCCTGCAATGGAACCTGATATCCAACACTCCAGCGTCAACTCACCAAATGGAAAAAAGAACCCGTCCCACTGTTTTGGCTCAAGAATGGATGTCAGTACCTGCAAAGAAGAAGAAACCAGACTGAGCACTCCTGCCGTTGCAGGGTAGTATTACATTCTTGCTTTAGACAGCTCACCATGTTGCCTTACCACACATGTTCTAGTTCACTTTCTCTTTTTCCTCCCTGTGAGGAACACAGGTTATGTTTATCACTAATACATTTTCTCCTTAGGCTGTGAGGGACATGATGCATTGTTCAATGCTGGTCATGATGACCTTTCCCCCCATGGACAGATGTAATGTCTATGCCACTATATGGTTCATGTTTGTGTTTCTCTTTGTTTTGTTTTGTTTCTTTTTTGTTTCTCAGTCCTACTTATCATACATCATTTCCTAATGCGGTTGGGGTTGATGACAGGCAATCCCATCCAGAAGTTGTATAACTGGTTGAATATGATTCTTCTGCTTCTTATAATGGGGATTAAGGTTATGTCTATTAACGCAAAAGGACTTAATTCTCCAAATAAGAGATCTACGCTTTGGAAGCAGGCCAGGACACAGAACGTGGACATTTTATTCGTTCAAGAAACTCATTTAAATGAGTCAGAAACTCATAGATTGAAGCACAGGAACTATCCCATTGTGTGTTCTGCACCTGCGACAAAGAAAAAAGGAGGAGTTTCCATTGCTATAAGGGACACCATAGCAGTGTCTAGTGACATGAAAATGATTACTGACCCCGAGGGTCGCTATGCTATCTTAGTTGGTTTGTTTAATAATGTAGCATACACACTTGCTGCAGTATACGCTCCTAACAAGAAACAGCATAGATTCCTAGTCAAAGTACTATCAGTTATAAACAAAGAAAAAAAGGAGCTTCAGTAGTAGGGGGTGACTTCAATATGGTTTTGTGGCCTTCCATCGATTCCACCTCCAAAAATACTAAGGTGGAGCCCACACCCTTTGCTAAAACAATACATAAAGTCAGATTATATGACATCTGGAGATTACAACATCCATCAGAAAGTAACTTTACCTTTTACTCTAACCCCCAAAAAAGCTACTCAAGGATAGATTACTTTTTAATAGACCAACAACTTATTCCTAATGTTTCCTCTTCCGATATCGGAGAAATTACATGGTCTGATCATGCGTCAGTAACCCTAGAAGTATCTGAACAATATTGTCACCCTATTAATCCCTTGCCGCAAAATGACGTTTGGGAAACGTCATGTAAAGCAGGTAGTTCCTGCAACATGACGTTTCCCAAACGTCATATCTTCCCTGCCTCCCCCCGCTGTCCCTAGGTGAGATCGGGCAGCGGGAGGAGGCTATGTCACATAGCCTCCTCCCGCTGCCTCTGCCCGGAGGGGAGCCGCGCTCCCCCGGGCAGTTAACCCCATAGACGCCGCGGTCAATGTGACCACAGCGTCTATGGGGATATTTCTGGATTGGGAGGCGATCGGGCGGCGGGAGGGGGCTGTGGCATGTTGCCTCCTCCCGCCGCCACTACAGATCCTCCCCCGGCAGTTCCCTGTCCCCCCCGGTATTGGCGGATCGCCGATATTACCGCTATACCGGCGCCGCCGCTGCAATTGCCGCTGCATTTCATCTCCCCTCACCGTGAATCCACGGTGGAGGGAGATGAAATAAGTATTAATCAGACCTCAGATCAGCCCCCTAGTGGCCGATCTCTAACCCCCCCCTCCCCGGGCGGCCATCAAATCCAAGATGGCTGCCCCCATCACTGCGAACAAACGATGTTTGTTTGCAGCGATGGAAATAAAAAAATGAATGAAAACCCCATGCTCTCCGCCATGCTCTCCATGGGGCAGTGATCGGGGACCCCCCTGTGGGGTCCCGGAACAGGCGATCGGCGGTATATACTATATACCGCCGATCGCCTGTTCCCAGTGCTGCCAGCACTTTTTATCCCCTGTCACCATAAATCATTGGTGACAGGGGATAACAAGTGTCACCGTGCCCCCCCCCAAGTCGCCCCCCACCCCCCCAGTCACCCCCCCCTTCCCCACATACGTTACCTGATCCTGGAGCTCCGTCCTCCTCGACGTCCTGACTGCTTCTGATGTGCGCATGCAAAAGTGTAAATGTGAAAAAGTGAAAAACATACAAATTAAATAAGACACACTTTTTATTATAGTAATAATTGCGGTTTACTCCCAGATTACCCGTAACCACCGCAGGTTGCCCGTATCCACCCCAGTTTGCCCGTAACCGCCGCAGGTTGCCCGTAAACACGCCAGATTACATGTAACCACCGCACGTTGCCCATAACCACCACATCTTGACCGTAACCCCCCCAAATTGCCAGTGACCCCCTCCAGATTGCCCGTAACTACCGCACGCTGCCTCTGACCACTGCACGTTGCCTCTGACAACCGCACGTTGCCTCTGACCACCGCACGTTGCCCCTGACCAACGCACATTGCCCCTGACCACCGCACGCTGCCCCTGACCACCGCACGCTGCCTCTGACCACCGCACGTTGCCATTGACCACCGCACGTTGCCTCTAACCACCGCACATTGCCCCTGACCACGTCGCCTCTAACTACTGCACGTTGCCTCTAATCACCGCACGTTGCCTCTGACCACCGCAGGTTGCTCCTGACCACCGCAGGTTGCTCCTGACCACCGCACGTTGCCTCTAACCACCGCACGTTGCCTCTAACCACCGCACGTTGCCTCTAACCTAGGCAGGTTGCCCCTGACCACCGCACATTGCCTCTGACCACCGCACATTGCCTCTGACCACCGCACGTTGCCCCTGACCACCGCACGTTGCCTCTGACCACCGCACATTGCCTCTAACCACCGCACGTTGCCTCTAACCACCGCACGTTGCCTCTAACCACCGCAAGTTGCCTCTAATCACCGCACGTTGCCACTGACCACCGCACGTTGCCTCTGACCACCGCACGTTGCCTCTGACCACCGCACATTGCCCCTGACCACCGCACGTTGCCTCTAACCACCGCACGTTGCCACTGACCACCGCACGTTGCCTCTAACCACCGCACGTTGCCCGTAACCACCCCAAATTGCCAGTGACCCTCACCAGATTGGCTGTAACAACCCCAAATTACATGTACCCATCCCAGATTACCTATAAGCGCTTCAGTTTATCTGTAACCACCCCACGTTGCCCGTTACCACCCCACGTTGCCCGCTCCCGGCTCATGTTGCCCGTTACCACCCCTTGTTGCCCGTTACCACCGCAGGTCGCCCGTAACCACCGCAGGTTGCCCGTAACCGCCGCAGGTTGCCCGTACCCGCCGCAGGTTGCCCGTAACCACCTCCAAATTACCCATAACCACCTCCACATTACCTGTAATCTCATTTTTTATTGTATTTTAGTAACTGTGCTATTCTAATAACTATTACTAGCTGCAGTTTCGCTCCAGCAAATTGGCACTCCTTCCCTTCTGAGCCCTGCTGTGTGCCCATACAGTGGTTTATGCCCACATATGGGGTACCGTTCTACTCAGGAGAACCTGCGTTACAGATTTTTGGGTACGAGAAATTTTAAACTAAACCAACATTTTATTGGAAAAATTCGAGTTTTTCATTTTTACTGTCTTATTTTGAATACTTTCCTCTAATACCTGTGGGGTCAAACCGCTTACCGCACCCCAAGATGAATTCTTTGAGGGGTGTACTTTCCTAAATGGGTTGACTTTTGGGGGGGTTCTCTTCTGCGAACACTACAGGGGCACTGCAAACGCACCTGACGCTCAGAAACTTCTTCATAAAAATCTGCATTGAAAATGCTAATTGGCGCTCCCTTCCTTCTGAGCCCTGCTGTGTGCCGATACAGTGGTTTATGCCCACATATGGGTACTGTTCTACTCAGGAGAACCTGCGTTACAAATTTTGGGGTGCGGATTCTCTCTTGTTCCTCATGAAATTGAGAAATTTTTAACTAAATGAACATATTATTGGAAAAATTCGAGTTTTTCATTTTTACTGTCTAATTTTAAATACTTTCCTCTAATACCTGTGGGGTCAAAATGGTTTCCGCACCCCAAGATGAATTCTTTGAGGGGTGTACTTTCCAAAATTGGGTGACTTTTGGGGGGGTTCTCTTCTGTGGACACTACAGGGGCTCTGCAAACGCACCTGCTCTCAGAAACTTCTCCAGCAAAATCTCCATTAAAAAAGCTAATTGGCGCTCCTTCCCTTCTGAGCCCTGCTGTGTGTCCATGCAGTGGTTTATGCCCACATATGGGATACTTTTTTTACTCAGGAGAACCTGCGTTACAAATTTTGGTGGACTTTTTTTCTATTGTTCCTCGTGAAATTGAGAGATTTCAAACTAAACGAACATATTATTGGAAAAATTCAGGTTTTTCATTTTTACTGTCTTCTTTTGAATACTTTCCTCTAATACCTGTGGGGTCAAAATGCTCATCCTACCCAAATATGAATTTTGTGAGGGGTGCACTTTCCAAAATGGGGTGACTTTTGGGGGGATTCTATTCTGCTGACACTACAGGGGCTCTGCAAACGCACCTGGTGCTCAGAAACTTCAAAATCTGCATTAAAAAAGCCAATTGTCGCTCCCTTCCTTCTAAGCCCCGCTGTGCGCCTATATAGTGGTTTACGCCCACATATGGGGTACCGTTGTACTCAGGAGAACCTGCGTTACAAATTTTGGCATACTTTTTTCTCACGTTCCTTTTGAAAATGAGAAACTTTAATCTAAACATATATAATATTGGAAAATTTTAATTTTCGATTTTTTTACGGCCTAATTGTGAATACTTTCCTCCAGCCACTGTAGGGTTAAAATGCTCATTATACCCTTAGATTAATTCTTTAAGGTGTGTAGTTTCCAAAATGGGGTTACTTATGGGGGTTTCCAAGATAACAGACTTCTAAATCCATTTAAAAAAAGATCTGGTCCCTAAAAAAAATCCGTTTTGGAAATTTCATGAAAATTTTATAATTTGCTGATACATTTCTATGCCCCATAACACCCTAAAAAAGTAAAATATGTTTCCCAAATTATACCAGAATAAAGAGGACATATTGGTAATGTGATTTAGTAACTAATTTATGTGCTATAACTTTCTTTTTTAAAAGCAGAGAATTTCAGAAGTTCATAAAATGCTAAATTTTCAAATTTTTCATGATATTTTGATGTTTTTCACAAAAAACACACAAAGTAGTGACTAAATTTTGCCACTAACATAAAGTGCCATATGTGATGAAAAAACAATCTCAGAATCGCTAGCATACGTTAAAGCATCACTGAGCTATAAGCGCTTAGTGAGACAGGTCAGATTTTGAAAAATGAGCCTGGTCATTAAGGCCAAAACAGGCTTTAGAGGCAAGGGTTAACAGAACATAGAGTTCATGAATAATTTCATACTGAAGCACCCCACATATTATGAAGCCACAGTTTCATCTCTTAAAGAATATTTTCAGTTTAATGATAATGGTTCTGTCACTAATCTCACTTTGTGGTGTGCTCATAAAGCATTCATTAGGGGACATTTCATAAAACAATCAGCGTTTGACAAAAAGCAAAGACAGGAAAAATTGCTTTCCCTGCAATCTACACTTGCTGAATTGCATAGACTGAACAAAGTCAAATATGAGGCAGACAGAGCTGCCCATATTTCCAGAGTTTCTCAACAACTCCATGAGCTTAATGTTCATAATTATGAGTATGCCCTTCGTAGACTGAAAACTAGATTTTATTGGCATGGCATTAGACCATCAGCCCTATTGGCAAAACTACTAAGTAATCAAGCTGCCAAATCCCATATTCCCTTTGTTTACAACACCAATAGAGAAAAAATGATGGATCCTAAAGGAATAGCGGTCACCTTAGCAAAATACTACGATGCTCTGTATAATCTTGCTGATGACCCGACTACTCCCCAGCCTTCCCAAGTAGCCATAGATAATTTCCTCAATAATATTTCTCTCCCGTCTCTATCCACAGAACAACTTGAGAAAATTTCCCAACCCTTTACTACGGACGAAATTCTTATCACAATTCAATCTCTTAAAGGTAACAAATCCCCTGGTCATGGTGGCCTTACGAACGAGTATTATAAATCACATAAACTTACACTGGTACCCTATCTAGTACGATTGTTTAACACCATTCTTTATACCGGTACAGGGCCGCCGATGGGGCAGTACAAGTGGTACTGCCGTATGGGGCCCGGACCCTAAGAGACACGGGGGGGGGGGGCCCGGCCGCCGCCCCCCGACCGCAACGCTAGGGGGGCCCGCACGGCCCCCCTTGCCACCTGTTTTTGAGTATCCAGAGAAGCTGCGGCCACGCAGCTTCTCGGGATGCACTGATCACTTTAATGTTCCGCCCGCACAGCGGGCGGAACATTAAAGCGATCAGAATACAGGAGAAGGACCTGGCAGCGTCCTCCTCCTGTATTCTCTCCCATAGGCTGCCGGCACTTCATACCAGCAGCCTATGGGAGGCCGGGCCGTGATCATGTGCCCCTCCGGCAGGCGTGATGATGTGACGTCATCACGTCTGCCGGAAGTCCCGTCCCTGCGGCTCGCAAGATGGAGCCCGAAGAGGAGGAGGAAGAGCTGCTGCCTGCACAGCGCGGATTAGGTGAGTAGGATGTTTGTTTTTTTTAGGGGCACCTCTGGGGGCGTTATTAGTGTATGGGGGCACCTCTGGGGGCGTTATTAGTATATGGGGGCACCTCTGGGGGCATTATTAGTGTATGGGGGCACCTCTGGGGGCATTATTAGTGTATGGGGGGCACCTCTGGGGGCGTTATTAGTATATGGGGGCCCCTCTGGGGGCATTATTAGTGTATGGGGGCACCTCTGGGGGCATTATTAGTGTAAGGGGGCACCTTTGGGGGCATTATTAGTGTATGGGGGCACCTCTGGGGGCATTATTAGTGTATGGGGGCACCTCTGGGGGCATTATTAATGTATGGGGGCACCTCTGGGGGCATTATTAGTGTATGGGGGCACCTCTGGGGGCATTATTATATCATGGGGGCACCTCTGGGGGCATTATTAGTGTATGGGGGCACCTCTGGGGGCATTATTAGTATATGGGGGCACCTCTGGGGGCATTATTAGCTCATGGGGGCACCTCTGGGGGCATTATTGGTGTATGGGGGCACCTCTGGGGGCATTATTGGTGTATGGGGGCACCTCTGGGGGCATTATTGGTGTATGGGGGCACCTCTGGGGGCATTATTAGTGTATGGGGGCACCTCTGGGGGCATTATTAGTGTATGGGGGCACCTCTGGGGGCATTATTAGTGTATGGGGGCACCTCTGGGGGCATTATTAGTGTATGGGGGCACCTCTGGGGGTATTATTAGTGTATGGGGGCACCTCTGGGGGCATTATTAGTGTATGGGCGCACCTCTGGGGGCATTATTAGTATATGGGGGGCACCTCTGGGGGCATTATTAGTTCATGGGGGCACCTCTGGGGGCATTATTAGTTCATGGGGGCACCTCTGGGGGCATTATTAGTTCATGGGGGCACCTCTGGGGGCATTATTAGTATATGGGGGCACCTCTAGGGGCATTATTAGTATATGGGGGCACCTCTGGGGGCATTATTAGTATATGGGGGCACCTCTGGGGGCATTATTAGTATATGGGGGCACCTCTGGGGGCATTCTTAGCTCATGGGGGCACCTCTGGGGGCATTTTTAGCTCATGGGGGCACCTCTGGGGGCATTATTAGTATATGGGGGCACCTCTGGGGGCATTATTAGTGCATGGGGTACCTCTGGGGGCATCTCTGGGGGCATTATTAGTGCATGGGGGTACCTCTGGGGGCATTATTAGTTCATGGGGGCCACCTCTAGGGGCATTATTAGCTCATGGGGGCACAGCAGGGGATCCTACATACAGGGGGCCTCCCACACAGCGCAGTTACTATGGGAGCCTACAGGGGGGAGAAAGGAAAGGAAGTTGCTAGAAATGTGCAGAGCCTAAATTGTTTGTCTCGCAGGTTCTAAGGGGATGAAACGTATCTGGAAGGACTCATCATGGAGGTCTGGGCCGGATGGAGAGGAAAAGGGAAAGTGACGCCTCAGATCAAAGAAGACGTCACCTGTGAGTCCCTGTATGACACTTTTCTTATTTTGTAGAACATCATTTAGTAGGGGCGCCCCGAGGTAACAGCTACTACATTATCTGTACTCAGAGATATCACTGTGTTATCTGTTGTGTTACATAGGACTGCAGGTGACTACTACATTATCTGTACTCAGAGATATCACTGTGTTATCTGTAGTGTTACATAGGACTGCAGGTGACAGCTACTACATTATCTGTACTCAGAGATATCACTGTGTTATCTGTGGTGTTACATAGGACTGCAGGTGACTACTACATTATCTGTACTCAGAGATATCACTGTGTTATCTGTGGTGTTACATAGGACTGCAGGTGCCATCTACATTATCTGTACTCAGAGGGATATCACTGTGTTATCTGTGGTGTTACATAGGACTGCAGGTGACTACTACATTATCTGTACTCAGAGATATCACTGTGTTATCTGTGGTGTTACATAGGACTGCAGGTGACATCTACATTATCTGTACTCAGAGGGATATCACTGTGTTATCTGTGCTGTTACATAGGACTGCAGGTGACATCTACTACATGATCTATACTCAGAGATATCACTGTGTTATCTGTGCTGTTACATAGGACTGCAGGTGAAATCTACTACATTATCTGTACTCAGAGATACCACTGTGTTATGTGGTGTTACATAGGACTGCAGGTGATATCAGGTGATTTCTCCAGGTTGCAGAAGTTCAAACTTCATCGTGCCCTGGTGTGCTGGTGTCTGTATACACGTGTGCTGGTGTCTGTATACATGTGTGCTGGTGTCTGTGTGTGAGATCAATTCTAGAGAACTGGCTCATATACCCCATTTTCCCCAGTGGCTTAAAATGTAACCTCTGTTATACAGTTATAAAATTGTAGAAATTAAATGTGAACAAGGTGCAATTCAAATAGACACTTACTTGTATAGCTGCCTCTTGTGCTCTGTATGCAGTGATGGCGGCCCTGTACCGGTACAATTCCCCCTGAGATGCTTAAAGCATTAGTAGTCACGATTCCTAAATCAGGGAAATCCCCGGACACAGCAGCAAATTTCCGGCCAATATCTCTCCTTAATGGAGACCTAAAACTATACGCTAAATTATTATCCCACAGATTATTGGACATGATCCCTTTGCTGGTCTCTAGGGACCAGGTGGGATTTGTCAAGAGCAGGCAGACATGCGATGGTACGTGAGGGTTAATTGACCTCATCGCAACAGTGAAAAAATGGCAAACGCCTTCTCTGCTCCTCACTTTGGACGCAGAGAAGGCGTTTGACAGAGTACACTGGGGTTACCTAAGATCTGTCTTGGACAAATTTGGTATACATGGCCCACTTTTGCAAGCCATAATGGCACTGTACTCTAAACCCTCTGCTCAGGTATATTCCTCGGGCACCCTGTCTTACAATTTTAATATCACAAATGGTACAAGACAGGGATGCCCCCTGTCACCAACTATCTTTGTCTTAGCCATAGAGCCTCTTGCACAAACAATTAGGGAGACGGAGGGAGAGTCGGGCATCAGCGTGGGGAATATTGACCATCGTATTGGCCTATTCGCGGACGATGTCATATTGTCCCTGACACATCCAGAAAATTCATTAAGAATTGTCTCGTCCATACTGAAGGATTTTGGTTTGGTGAGCTACTATAAAGTGAATCCCACTAAATCCTTAATCCTGAATATGGGAGTGCCCCAAGAGATTAAAGCCATCCTCCAAAGGGCATACCCATATGAGTGGGCGGAGGGAAGTATCCCTTACCTTCGAATTGCACTCACATACCCTCTAAATAAACTAACCTCGACCAATTACTCTACCTTGCTTTCCACATTAGAAAAAGATACTTCCCGTTACTCTAAACTACCGGTATCATGGATTGGCAGAATATCTACAATAAAAATGATGCTTTTACCTAAAATACTATTTTTTTTTCAGAAATCTACCTGTCCATATAACGGCAGCAATGCTAAAGCGTATACAACACATCATTATTAAATACGTATGGTTGGGACAGAAAGCCAGAGTTTCTGAAAGAATATTATGTCAACCGGTTGCATATGGAGGTCTGGGGTGTCCAGATATTACTTTGTACTATTACGCATCCATCCTTGACCAATTACACTATTGGTTCTTAAATAGAGAGTCTAACTTATGGGTGCAAATAGAATCACACATAATTCCAAACCACAATCTTAAAGCCTTACTGTGGGCCTCTAGGTTTCCTAACCCACAAATTCCCTGGCTCACCCCGACTATGACTACCGGAATTAGGATATGGAATAAAGAGCTAGTTAGAACAAAATTACTCCCACTCCATTTTTCTAAAGTACCGATACGAGTGCTGGAACTCCTGATTCCATACTCGGACTTCACTGGATGGATTACAGCGGGAATGGACACAATAGCTTGTATGTTTCACCAAGAAACGGCTCCATTCTCCTATATATTGGAGAAATTTGGTCTTACTAACAAAGATTTTTATAAATATCTCCAAGTTAGGCATTGTCTGAATGGTTTGGGGTTGGATAGGGAATTAAGTAGTAATAAACTGTATCAACATTATTTTGACTCCGCCTCCCCTCTACGCACAGGCCTAGCAACAACTTATAAGGCATTACAGTTAAAACAAATTTCCCTACCCTTCATGATAAAATGGGAAGCGGATCTGGGGCGCTCATTTGGTGAAGAAAAATGGTACCAAATGTTCTCCCTAACCTCCAAAGTCTCTCACTGTATAGGACATTTAGAGTCCTCAAGGAAATTGGTGTATAGATGGTATCTCACTCCATATCGCCTATCTAAGATTTACCCAGGGACCTCCCCAGATTGCTGGAGATGCAAGTCGGCTATAGGCAATTTACTACATATTTGGTGGGAGTGCCCCATAATTTCGCTCTTTTGGCAGAGGGTGCGTAAATTTCTAGAAACAGTACTACACCTTCCCTTGGTGTGGGGCCCTAGTCTTGCACTTATATCCATGGATACAGAAAATATTCACTTTGGTGACCTGACCATACTAACCCATGTACTTATGGCCTCTAGAAATGCTATCGCAAAAAAGTGGAAATCTGTGGAGGTCCCTAACATACAAGAAATCAGTGCGACAGTGAACCTCAATTACCTCATGGAAAAATCTATTACTATGAGCTTAGATAGAGGGAGTATAGTAGAACAAAATTGGCACAAATGGATCGAATATCAAAACTCAATGTGAGACGAAATATGTTCCATGGATTATGCTTGATGTATGGCATTTCATATGCCTTTCCTAGTTGGATGGGGATTGCCCCTTGCCCCTTACCCCTCCCTTCCTTCCTCCCCCTTCCTCTTTCCCTCGCTCCCCCTCCTCTCTTCCTTTGATCCTCTACGCCGCATATGTACCATTTTGTTTCATACTTATGAATTTGTGATGTAGGACAATGTTATAATTGTTGTTCATATTGTTTGATTGTTTGGCTAACTGTTCACTGGCCATGTGTTCTTATTTTGTATCTTGATATAAGATTAATAAAATATTTGTCAAAAAAAAAAAAAAAAAAAAAAAACAGGCAAGTGTTCAGACAGGCTTCAGGTTACAGCACAAGACATACAAAACACTGAATATCAGCGTCATCTTGGTCGCACAGCACGAGCCGGGGGGCGCACAGAGTTCAGCACAGGCACATTCATGACACTTATGTTATGAGCCCAACTGATCACCTGGCATAGAGCCGGGAGAGGACTGTGCTTAGTACAGTCTTCTCCCAGCTTCTTCCCCCTAAATTGGTATGGGTCTTAACAATAAATACCAATAAAGAACCTATGAGACACGACATGCTGACTCCTTTCCTGGATTCATCTGTCCTGGTGGTTGCAATCTGTGGGTCACAACCATCAGCCCTAAAGGTCTATCTGTGGTGTGCCTCCGTGAGGCGGTGCAACCCGGTCATTTGCCAGGTGGAAGAGTGTGACGCCACTACGGTGGTGGTTGGTCAAGGCACAGCTCAGCCGGGTGTTCGTGACACCAGTGTCGGTTGGCACACAGGTATACTGGCACGCCTGCTTTACTTTAGGTGGATTAGCTATACATTTTTTCCCCTGATGACGGTAACCTGCCGGGCTGCTTGGGGATCCCTTGAGCAAATATCACAGTGGTCCAGAGTGTAGTAGTGACCCACCCGGACTATTGGTACTGCCACCCACAGAAAGGGGAGATGACCCAAGGAGGTTATGAGCACTGTGTAGGTGTGTAGTGAAGAACCACAGAGTCCCGTTACAATAAATAAATCTGTTTACTTGATAGAGAAAGCAGGTAATACAGCTTTGCCTTGATATGGTACTTTCAAATTTGAAGAACCAGATCTATACTGAGAGATATAACCGTGCTGGCTGAGTTGTGTGTAGAGGAGTGGAAAGTTCAGAGGAGTACAGAGGAGGATATCGAGAGAGTATCAACCTAAACAGTACTGTGCTCTACCGGAACTTCGAGAGGCAGAATAAGTAGAATACTTGAAAAAGAGAGAATATTTGTGCCCGTCTTTTGACTCTTTGGTCCTGATACCACGTCATGCTCGCCAGTGTCGGGCGACCCGTCCTCGAGGGTGACACAAGCCCCAGACCCTTTTACCTGGGACGAGCGGTATGCTGAGGGTTCCCTGCTTACACCCACACTGCGAGATAGAGTGCCTAGGTTTCTAGCAACTTTACTCTATCCGGATCAGTGCCTCTACTCAGTGGCGTAGCTACCATAGAGGCAGGGAAGGCGGTTGCTATGGGGCCCCGTGGAGGGAGGGGGCCCAGGGAAAATAAGAGCCTCCTGTGTCCTTTTGCTTAACCCCTTATGTACTGCAGTGTGTAAGTGACCCAGTGTTCTCTTACATGCTGCAACACAAAAAAGGGTTAATATAAGCTTAAGACAATTAGCTCTCAGATAACCTTTGACTTCTGAGCTCCTGCAGAGGTCAGGCGTTATCAGTGCAGGAGTAGCAAGGAGAGAGCTAAATGTCTTCTGCATTAACCCTTTGTTTGTGTTGCAGCATGTAAGAGAACACTGGATCACTTACACACTGCAGTAAATAAAGGGTTAAACAAAAGGTAGTCTGCTCTTGCACCTATGTATATAACCATGAGGCTCCTAATATATTGTTATAGTTAAATACAGTGAATGGACAAAACAAGCAGACATTGGCTTTCTCCTCTATCAATCACTGTTGTGGCTGCACGCAGAATTCTGCCTCTGTCCACAAGAGAATTTTTTTTGCCACATCACCGAATATGTATATATATATATATATATATATATATATATATATATATATATATATATATGGGGGCCCCATACAGTTTTTTGCTATGGGGCCCCATGAATCCTAGTTACGCCCCTGCCTTTACTCTTTATGGATACTGTCCTTCTGGTTCTCGGCGTGGGTTGAGATGATCCCTGACTTGTCCTCTCTAGCAGTAGCTTAACACTGCATAGTGTTCACTAGTGCGGCTTGTGGGAAAACTGTGTCTAGGTCTCGCATATGCATGTGCTCTGCTCAAAGTCTTGACTGGGGGATCGGGCAGGAGCCAGGTCCCAACTTGACTGCTGTAGGGAGCATCCTAGCTTGCGTCCTTCCTCTACAGAATCCAAGACAAAAGACCCTACACTTCCTCTACCCATGTGACTTCCTACCTACAGCGCACATAAGAGATAATAGGTTTGAAAAAGAAAGAACTGTCAGGGGCGTGGCGAGCCGCTGAGGAGAATGGCCGCAGAGTGAGGGAGCTCCTCAACCACACGGCTACATTGCAGGGACCCAGACCTGCCCTACCGGATCCAGCACCCCCAGCATATGTGGAGGGGCAAGAGGGGGACCCCCAGACAACGGCCGCCTCCAGCGGGACCAGATTCCGGGGCTCCGTCGGCGTCCCCGTACCTTACACGGGGCGCCGCTGCTAACACGCTGCGGCCGCGGCCATCTTCTCCCGCCGCTCCGGAGGCCCAGGAGTCATCTGTGTGCCGGGGGCCTGGTGACCTGCTCCCGCCCGCCGGCCTGTCCGCTGGTCCGCGGCCGCGGGTTCTGTGTACCCGGACCCTGGAGCCGAGCCTCCCCGCCGACTCCTCTGTGCAGCCTGAGGAGGCCGCGGCGCCATCTTGTCATCTGGAGCGCGCCTCCGGCCTCGTGGGTGAGTTAACCCCTTCCCTGCGGCCTGCCAGCAGCCAGACGCTGTCTCTGCCTCATTCCACCTCTGGCACTCTCCTTCCTGGTGCCCTAGACCCTCATCACCTTCCATCTCCCTCCAGTGACCCTGCAGCCAAATCCCACGGGCTCTTAAAGGGCCAGCAGCGCATTTCTGCATACATGATAGCGACCTCAAAACCGCCAAAAAAGGACAAAACTAAGGCTGGTAGTAGCAACCAAGATGCCACCCTGCCCAGAACCTCTCAATCTGTTGTCCGATCTGGGGTCCCACGTAATCCTGGGGGCAGGCACTCTGACTCGGACTCTGAAGCTTCCCTACTGGGGCCTTCCTCCCCCCAGGGTGTTCGGGATATGCTCTCGCAATTGCCTACAAAGAGTGACCTGCAAACCCTTATTTCTGAAGTGAAAGATGCATTCAGGGTTGAAATCGCTGCGGTCCGGAAGGACATCCAAAATATTGCACTAAGGGTTGAAACCTTGGAGGATGATCATGACTCTACTCGGGCATACATTTCTAGCCTGCACTCCACTCGAGCCTCCGCTTTGGACGATATGCAGCGCCACATTGAGGATCTCGACAACAGAGGCAGGCGCAATAACATCAGGGTCAGGGGTCTTCCAGAGGCGACACAGGACAATGACCTAGAATCCACCCTAGAAGGCCTCTTCAATATGCTCCTGGGCGAGCCATCTACCCACAAAATTAAATTTGATAGAGCTCATCGGGCCCTACGACCCAAAAACTCATCCGGTCCACCTAGAGATGTCATCTGCTGCTTGCATGACTATACCTTGAAGGAAAGCATCATGGCCAAGGCCCGTTCCCTTAGAGAACTGGATTTCTATGGTGCCCAAGTACAACTCTTCCCGGATCTCTCCTGGATTACCCTCCAAAAGCGACGGCTCCTGCGGCCTCTGCTGACTACTCTCAAGGACCATGATGCTTCCTACAGATGGAACTTTCCGTTTGGCCTTACTGCAAGACGGGATGGACGCTCTGCTGTTCTCCGAAGTCTAGCTGATTTACCTATATTTTGTGACACCCTGGACCTTCCAGTCCCCAAAATCTCTGACTGGACGGTGGCTCCCCCACCCCCTCCCCCACCATCCATTTGGCACTCGGCTAGCCAGAAGAGGCGCCGTCCTAGATCCGAGAGTTCCTGCTCTCCCCCTGGTCCTACTGGTTGAGGGAGGACCCCCCCCCCCTCCAGGCTCTGTTATAGTGATTTACATTGTTGCTGATATTCTGGGTCCCTTCTTTTTGTTACTTATTTGCTACATGTAGCTGTGTGGTTTTATTTGGCCCTCCTCTTCGGAGTGTTCCTATGTTTTTTGTTCCCCTCAGGTGGTGCCCTCCTCCCCCATGGGGCTGCCAGTTGACAGACGTAGTGCTGTTTTGGCATCTTTTTTGCCTCGTAGCAGGCCGCTTAGGCTTGTTCTTTGAGCCATGTGCCCTTCCTTTTCCTAGAATTTTTTTCTGTTTTTTGTTGTTTATATGTTTCTATGTGTCTTCCCTCTTGTTTCCCCCCCCCCCCTCTTTTCCCTTTCCCTCCTAGGATTCCACGTTGGCCGATGCTGCTCTGGAAACTGATCCCTTCCATTCGCTGGGGCAGAGTGAGTACCTCCATCATCGTTAGTGTCCTCTTATCCCTCCCTAATGGCTAAGTGCATATCTCTCAATGTCAAGGGCCTAAATTCTAACACCAAAAGGCGTCTTCTCCTGAGGGAACTTCGCAACTTGCATGCGGATGTTGCCTTCCTTCAGGAGACGCACTTCGATCAGGAGGCATCTTTTAGGTTCGCCCGTCATTCTTATCCCACTGTCGTTTCGGCCTCTAGAGGCAATAAGACGGCGGGAGTAGCTATCCTATTCTCTCGCATGTGCCCCATACAGATTTCCTCCTCATATTCTGACCCAGGAGGGAGATTTGTTATAGTGGACGGCACCTTACAAGGTCGCCAATTTATTTTCTGCAACGTTTATGCCCCTAACCGCTCCCAGATACCCTTCCTCCGTAGGGTTCTCAATCGATTGGCGAAATACCCTCCGGCTCCATGGATCCTGGGGGGGGATTTCAATTTGCCGTTCTCTGAGATGATGGATAGGCACTCGGTAGACGGCCGGCCTACCCCCACGGAACAGGCTAAACTATCAGCAGAATTCCGCAGGCTCATACGTGCTCATAAGCTGTATGACCTTTGGCGGCTTGACCACCCTACGGAGCGGGGGTATACTTTCTTCTCCCATCCCCACAAACTCCACTCTCGCATTGATTACCTCTTTGGCAACATACCTACTGTGCGACTGTTGCAGAGTGCGACCATTTACCCCATTTCCTGGTCTGATCATGGCCCCGTGATAGTTCACCTCAAGGCCGTTCTCTCCCCTACGCGACACTGTCACTGGCGTATGAATGATACCCTTTTGAAAAATCAGATTACCAGAGACTCTATCAAGACTGGTATCTCTAATTATTTCTCGGAAAACGAGGGCTCTGTTGCCTCTGAAGGGGTTCTATGGGAGGCCCACAAAGCAGTTGTCCGGGCCATTGCATAGCAATAGGATCCCGCCAGAAAAAAGACTCCATGCTAGCCATTCAGAATGCTAAATCTGCCATAGCTTCCCTGGAACAGCGTCTGGCCCGCCGTCCCTCCCTGAGTGTCCTGCGGAGGCTTGTGGCCGCTCGCGAAAAACTCAAGGACCTTTCGTTGCAAAAGGTGGAGAAGCTTCTCCTCTACTCCAAGCAACGCTTCTATGAAAAGGGCAATAAGGCTCATACCCTCCTGGCGAGGATGCTCAATGACCGGGCTGCCGCACAGTCGCCACAGGCTCTCAGGGACGCAACAGGGACTCTACACTATCACCCTAAGGACATCTCCTCTATTTTTCACCAATTCTATTCTAAACTTTACTCCCTCCCCTCAACCTTACCATCGGACCCGGAGGCCCGTGCCCGATGCCTTTCTGGCTTCCTCAGCGAGTGTAATCTGCCTTCTCTGACCGCTAGTGCGCTCGAGGAATTGAATGCACCGATTACCGCGGAGGAATTTGCAGAGGTTATTAAAACCCTTCCATCGGGGCGGGCGCCTGGGCCGGATGGCTTTTCCTACCTCTACTACAAAACCTTTTCCTCTGAACTGTCCCCTAAACTACTTACTCTCTATAACTCCTTTCTTCAGGGATCTCCTATCCCTACCTCCATGTCTCACTCCTTCATCACTCTTATCCCCAAACCTGGCAGGGACCCCCTGGATTGTTCCAACTACCGGCCAATTGCCCTCCTAAACTCAGACTTTAAGATATTTACTAAATTGCTGGCTACTCGGTTGGGGTATTGGCTCCCTTCCCTAGTTGATGCGGACCAGGTGGGGTTTGTGCCGGGAAGACAGGGTGGGGACAACACGAGGAGGGCTATTGACCTCATTGATGTTGTTAATCAACAAGAAGGGAGTGCCCTTGTGCTGAGCCTGGACGCTGAAAAGGCCTTTGACCGTCTTGGGTGGCCTTTTATGTTTGAGGCATTGCAATGCTATGGCTTCTCTGGGCCTTTCCTAACGGCGGTCAGGGCCTTATACTCCAATCCCACAGCGGCACTCAAATTCCCGCATATGTTGTCTGAGACCTTTTCTCTTTCGAATGGCACTCGCCAGGGTTGCCCTCTGTCACCCCTACTTTTTGTTCTTTGCATTGAACCCCTGGCGGCGGCGATTCGAAATTGTCCGGACATCAGAGGTGTGTCGGTCAGAGGCAAGGAGTTTAAAATCATGTTATTTGCCGATGATGTCCTCCTCACCCTGTCGGACCTGCTCATTTCCCTCCCGAACTTACACTCTCTTCTTGGTACATATGGTCGCCTGTCGGGGTACAAAGTCAATACCTCTAAATCTGAAGCTATGCCCCTAAATCTACCGGACCCCTTGATTGCCCAGCTTAGTTCCAATTTCAAATTTAAATGGACCTCTACCTCCATTAAATATTTAGGTATCCGCCTTACTCCCTCCTACCCGTCCCTATACTCAGCTAACTACCCAGCCCTCTTCCGAGATATACGGAACCTCCTGACTAAATGGTCCCCCCACTATATTTCGCTCCTAGGCCGAGTGGCGGCAGTAAAAATGACCATTTTACCTAAACTTTTGTACTACTTTGAGACGCTCCCGGTCCGTATCCCCCTCTCAGAGCTGCGTAGTGTCCAAAGAGCAGTATTCAAGTTTATCTGGGCGTCCAAGGGGCACCGCATCCCCAACTCGGTTATGATGAGTAGCAGATCTCGAGGAGGGCTGGCAGTCCCTAACTTTCTTCACTATTATTGGGCGGCCCATCTACGCCAAATTACGGCATGGTCCAAATATTTGGTGTACAAGAAATGGGCGGAAATTGAAAAAATATGGCTAGCTCCCTTCCATCCTAACTCTTTCCTGTGGCACTCCTCACCGCCTAGCTTCTCACATCTCTCGCTCTTGGGACCTATCCGTTTTACCCTCCATATATGGTCCTCATGTTCTGCCAGGTTTGGGCTCACCTCCTCTGCCTCCCCCCTGAACTCTTTCTTGCTCTTCCCAAATTTCCCTCCTGGTCTTCAATCCCATACTGTCAAACTCTGGGGTTCGAAGACACTCTTCCAGTTTGCCGACATAGTTGATCCCATAGCTCGTTCACTCCTTTCTTATGATAAATTGGCTGTTAAATATGCTCTCCCTCCCTCAGCGCACTTTATGTACCTCCAGCTCCGACATTTCATGGTGTCGCGTCTGGGAGCCCTCACAGTTTCTAAACCTTCGGCTTTTGAGCAACTAGTTAGAATGGGGACTTCGACCTCGGGCCTTATCTCTGACATCTATCGCATCCTTGGCTCCCCAGTTGAGGGAACCCAGGTACAGCACACATATATGACTAAATGGGAAACGCTATTAGGGAGGACATTGCCTCCAGAATGCTGGACTGCTATATGGGACAGGGCTGCCACCTCCTCCATATGCACTACCTACAAAGAATCCCATTATAAAGTCTTGATGTTCTGGTACCGTACACCGGAGGTACTTCATAAGTTCAATGCCTCGATATCCCCACTATGTTGGAGATGTGCTAGAGTACTAGGCTCCCAGTTCCATATCTTCTGGGAATGTGAGCTTGTTCGACCCTTTTGGCGGGAGGTGTGTGAGATATCCTCAGCTATCCTCAGTGTTAAAATCCCTAGGGACCCAGGCCTTTGCCTCCTCAACCTTTTCCCTAAAACTATCCGGAAAAAACAAGCCAAATTGCTATTGGTCCTCCTAACTGCAGCCAAGTCCCTAATCGCCAAATGTTGGAAGCAATCGACCCCACCTTCCATTCCGCATTTTAAAGCTAGAGTCAGGGAGTTACGCTCTCTCGAGCGCCTTACGGCATCCCTGAATAACCGGTTAGAGGCCTTTGACTCTATTTGGGCTCCTTGGGACTTGTATTCCTCCCCGTCGGCACCTGCCTCCGGTACATCCTAGATTCCCATCCTCTGTCGTCTGTTCCCGTCTTAGTCTTTCCCTGTCCTTGTCTCCCCCCCTCTCCCTTCCCCCCCCCATCATTTCCTGCCCCCTTCTCGTCCTAAGTCTGTGTTTTGTTCTGTGTTGTTTCGTTACTAGCCCAGTATGGTCTATGGACCCTACCCAAACAGACATTGTCTCTTCCAAACCCAGACCGGGACCTGGTAGCTGTTGTTTTATTACGGTTTGTTATTCTGGATCTCCTATCTGCTCCTGTTTAGGGGTTAAGTTGCCTCTTTGGCATTTATGTTACGCATTATAACAATGTTCTGCTGCCTTCACATGTACCTTACTCAGTTTGTACAATTTTATGTCTTTATTTTTTTGGAAAAACAATAAAAATTACAATTGTTAAAAAAAAAAGAAAAAGAAAGAACTGTCAACGGTGTATAGATCCAGGTGATACATAACAAAACAATAACTCTTTAGTGTCCACAGCTGTGCAATATATGAATACAGTTAAACATAATAACGACACCTATTGGTAAAACTCCGGTACTACTACATTATTACTTACATACATAAGTACAAAGTTTTTTAAAGGGTGTAAGCGACAGCAACATCCGTGGTGGGACACAGTAGCGGATTATAATAGGTCAGTTTTGGACGGTAACCCAGGGCCCTAAGCTCCTGGGGGGCCCATGACCCCCAAACAGACTTATACTTTCAGTGGTGTATTATCTCCAGGCTACAGTTTGGCCATGATTTGCATAAAAACCACTGCTTTTTAACGCAATTTTGCACAAATCAGGGCAAAACTGCAGCCAGGAGACAATGAAGTAACATTAGAGAACATACTGAAGGACCTTATCATGTGACAATGATGGTCACCACAGGTCCTTTACAGGCTGCATTATGGAAGAAAAAGACTAAAGCTAGTGGGTTGGGGGGGGGGGGAGGGGCAAGCTTGGAGAACAGCCCGGGGCCTATGGTAAAGTTAATCCGCCCCTGGTGGGATACCACATATCAATATATCTCTCTACAGCAGCAGGATTGTCTCTTTACTGTATTACAACTCCCAGCCCACTCCTGAGGGCTGCAGACCCTCAACTTGGGCCCCCCTTCCTTAACCAAGCGATCACATTGGTATATATATATATATATATATATATATATATATATATATATATATATTATATATACACCAAGACTGATATTAGCAAGAATACCAGTATATAGGAAGGAAATATTATTACCATACATTTTTCTGACCAAATCCTGTATACTGAGCAATAATACCAATATACAAGAGGGAAATATTACCGCCACACCACAACCACTACCATCAACCCTATAGTGTTACTGACCAAATCCAGTATACTAAAACCAATAAGACACAGTACTGGATTAAAAATACCAAATACCACCACATACTGACTAACACCACACAGCTGAATAAAATCCACTGTACAAAGATCACTATCACCTCATACAGTCATATAGAGGTAGACCCAGCTCTACCATATAGCCATATAAATTACAGTGCAGTTATATCAAGTGACTCACAGGGGATGTCTTCTATGATAAGAGTTTTTCCCTTTGCCTTTTTTTTTCTTCATCTGCCCTGGGCCATCATAAGAATCTTTCTGAGACACAATTCCACAGAATCTGCCAGACAAACATATTATTCTCCTCATTTTGACACCTTCCTCATCTCTTTACAAACTGCACATCTGTTCTGGCCCCTTCACACCCTCATTTAGTGGGCAGGCCGACTCTATCTGATCCCCCTTATAGTATATTCCCCCTCTTTGTAGCCACCTTATTGATGGCCCCTTGTTCAGTCTTCCATATAGATGTCCCTATGTGCATCTCCTTGAGAGCCCCCCTCTGTGTAGTCTCCCTATAGCAGATGGCTCTGTGCATCCCATATAGTATGGCACCCCTCTCTGTAGCCCCTCTATAGGCTCCTCTGTTTAGTCCACTATAGAAGATGTCCCCTCTGTGCATGCCCTATTGTATATGCCCCCCTGCATAGTCCCCCGTATTGATTGCCCCCGTCTTGTTCCCTTTATAGATGGTCCCCCTCTGTGTAGCCCCTATAGTATACACCCTCTCACCTGGGCAGTCCCCCTTTCAGATGGCCCCTTTGTAGTCCCCCGTATAGAATTCCCCCTTATATATGGTCCCCTATGTGTAGTCTCCCTTATATATAGCCCCCCTCTGTGTATTCCATCTTATGGATGCCTCCTCTGTGTATTCCCTCTTATAGATGACCCCCTCTGTCCCCCTTATAGATGCCCCCCCCCATGTTGTCCCCCTTATAGATGCCCTCCTGTTGTCCCCCTTATAGATGTCCCCCTATTGTCCCCCTTATAGATGGCCCCCCCAGTGTTGTCCCCCTTATAGATGACACCCCCCCTGTTTTATCCCCTTTATAGATGGCACCCCTTTGTTATCCCCCTTATGTGGTCCCCTCTGTGCAAAGCAGATTAAAAAACAAAAAACAATTGGCTGTCTTCTCCTCTTGTTCCCCTGCTGATGCTCGGCCCGGCGCACACTGACCTCATTGATGCAGGCTCTGCTACCATCTGGGCTATCTGTGTTATAACCTATTGTTTTGTTTATCACTGTTCTGATAATTTGTCTCTTTAATGCTCGTACCTCCATTTAATGTCTGCAAGATCAAATGGTTAACAACTACAAAGAAGAGAAGAACACTGGTAGTAAATATATGTTGCAGTGAAAAGATAGAATTCAGGGAAATAATGGAATTATTTCTATCATTTCCCCCTGCGACAAAGAATTTGCTTACTTTATTGCCTCTCTTCTCCCTCCAGCCTGTCTGCTCTGCTCCTCGTCCACCTCCGCCGCCCCTCTGCTCCCCATTCTGCTCATTCCCCCTGCTAAATGCTTCCGGCTCACCCAGTCTGTCTGCTCTGCTCCCTGTCCGCCCCGCCGCCCTATGCCTCCTGGGAGGTGTGCTGCTCTGCTCCCCGTCTGCCTCCAGTCCCGTCCGCCCTGCCCTGCCCTGCCCTGCGACATGCCTCCTGCTCCCCTAACCTGTCTGCTCTGCTCCCCATCCAATCCCAACGCCATATGTGTGCCACTTTGCTCCCCGTCCACCTGTGGTCCCGTCCGCCCCACCGCCATATGCCTGCCATGTGCCGATCTGCTCCCCTTTCCTCCTCCGCCACCATGCCTGCCGGGAGTTCCTGCCCACCCAGCCGCCATATGCCTGCCTAGAAGGTGTGCTGCTCTGCTTCCCCGTCCGCCTCTTTCGCTAAACATAGAGCCGGGTGACTCCTCAATCGTCCATTCCATAATTTCTCTGAAAGGGGTCAGGGATTTCATCAAATCCCTAGGGAAATGATGGAACAGCGTGTTCCTTTCATCATTTCCCAGAATTTGATCAAATCCCTGGATTCTATAATTTCACTGAAACATATATAACCCTGAGGCTATGTTAACACACCATTGAAATGACAGATGATTTTGCTGGATGGCCATCATTTAATGGCAAATTATGGCCGTCAATTCTATAATAACGGCTGTTATTTGTCTTCAATAAAAAGGGCTGTTATTTCAACAGTGGTTATAAATAACCAACACCGCACTTCTTAAGCAGTATATGAGTCCATACACATCTAACGGATTCCACTAAATCCGCTGTATCACAGCAATACCTTATATAGAGATGTGTCTAGTGTGCGAGAAATACCTTGAAATTGCCGCTTTGCCGTGTTCACTCCACGAAATCAAGGAGAGTACTCACACAGATGCAGACTTTGCGTTTATTTATTTTTCTTAAATCGGTATCTCGTACAGGACAAATTCATGTCGCATGAGGAAGGAGGAGCTTGTCCTCCGAAACGTCCGCCGCGAGGTTGGATGGTTTGGACTGAGAGTGGAACACGCCAGCCTGTGAGCATTTGAATTTGTCCTGTACGAGATACCGATTTAAGAAAAATAAATAAACGCAAAGTCTGCATCTGTGTGAGTACTCTCCTTGATTTCGTGGAGTGAACACGGCAAAGCGGCAATTTCAAGGTATTTCTCGCACACTAGACACATCTCTATATAAGGTATTTCAACAGTGGTAACATAACCTGAAGCTACAATTAAGCTGCAAAGCAGTCTGTAACCATAATGCAGAACAAAGAAAGCCCTCATTCAGGGGTAGTAAAAATGCCACATTTATTACATACTTAACACTTTCACTTTTATCAACCACATATTTAACTTTTTCAATGTTAATAAACAAGTACAGAAAAAAGTATACATTGGCTATGTTCACACAACGTCTTTTCAGCTCTGTTTTAAATGACGTTCGTTATTTTTAAGCATTTAGCTGTCTGGCCTCCCCTTAGTACAATGACGGCTGTTGGCACATTACTCTAGTTTGGCCTTTGGCTGTGGCTTAATTGAAAATTCCATTGAATTTAATAGTGAAATCAGAGAAAGAACGGTTACAAATGAAAAACTGTGTGTACAACTAATAAAAAACGTCCGCTGTTTGCAAAAGACGTCCAAAAATAATCAACATGAACATTATTTTGATGTCCGCGGCAATAACGTCCGTTATTCAATACATTGTGTGCATTGGATGTCCATCTATTTATTGACTTCTATGCATTGCCATTGCAGTCAGTTAAATCGCAGCAAAAACAGACGTTATTTTAAACTGCAAAGGCGTCCACCTTTTCTACATTTTTGACGTTGTGTGAACATAGCCATTCACAGTGTAAGGCTGCGTTCACACTACGTATATTTCAGTCAGTATATGTATATTTCAGTCAGTATATTTCAGTCAGTATTGCAACCAAAACCAGGAGTGGATTAAAAACAGAGAAAGGATCTGTTCACACAATGTTGAAATTGAGTGGATGGCCGCCATATAACAGTAAATAACTGCCATTATTTCAATATAACAGCCGTTGTTCAAAAATAACAGCAAATATTTGCATTAAATGGCGGCCATCCACTCAATTTCAACATTGTGTGAACAGATCCTTTCTGTGTTTTTAATCCACTCCTGGTTTTGGTTGCAATACTGACTGAAATATACTGACTGAAATATACATATACTGACTGAAATATACGTAGTGTGAACGCAGCTAGATATGTATATGTACATTAGTCACGAGTTGTCTGGTGAAAAAGCCTAAATTAATAGATCATATAACAGTACATATTCTTGATATCTGTATATTATTCTTGATATCTGTATTTTTTATGTCATTATATATTTATAAGTATGTTAGTCAAGAAATGTATATTGGGAAAACTTAAAATAAAATAATAATAGATCATATAACAGTGGATGTTTTTCATGTCATGATATCTATAATATCTTTACAATGACCTAAACTTTTACTTTATACATCCCATTTGCTATCAGTGTGACTTGAACCTTACAAGTTCTGAACCAGTACCCTGAGGACAACAAACAGTCAGTAGGGCAAGGTAGGTGAGCTATTTGTTGGAGCTTGATGACACATCCCACAGATTTCATGGAGTTACTTAAGTGTTTCATTGTGTTCATAGGCTGGGTTGCTGTAAACTTCACTTTTCTCATTTGTATGTCTGATGACAGGTTTTGTGCAGTATGTTCGGTTAATAGGTGGCCAGCTTTGATCCATCTCAATTTCTCGTATAATCTTCCGATATTGACTTTTTGATTTATAGTTGAAAAACTTCTTTATTAGAAGCCAAAGCCTTCTGTTTTCTATGATTAACTCCTGGGGGAAAAAAAAACTGATATTAAACTGTAAATTATTAGAATATTGTGCATAAAATACCTAAATTGTTTAGTTTATGTTACTTATCCAGTTAATCTATTCTATACAGTTGTGTTAAGATGACATTCTTTTGTAATATAAAAGTTGAAGATCATAAAATTATACATTTTTGCATCAATTGGTTAGTATGTTTAAATGTCCAACACTTTTTAATACTAGGAATCATGATCATTATTTTCAGCCGTCAATATCAAGAGATGGCCACCATGTCACGCTATGATCCCTTAGTGGGAACATAGCCTAAAAGGGACTTTCATACGAAAAAAATGTAATATTTTTTTATGAATACTTGTAGTTGGAAGAGACTAGCATTGGGTGACCAGAAGGAGCTAAATTATAGCTGCAACACAGTAGTTAAGCTATTTGTTTTTCTGATAATAGGTTTTCTTTACAGCACCAGCATTATACCAAGTGTTTGAGGACACTAAATAACTTGTTTTAACCCTTAGGGGACACAGCCAGTTTTCATTTTTGCGCTTTAATTTTTTTCCTTCTTGTGTATATATGCATTTTTCCACCTAGAGACCCAGATGAGCCCTTATTTTTTGCACAACTAATTGTACTTTGCTATGGCAGATGTAATTTTTGCCTAAAATATGCCGGCAAACCAGAAAAAAATTGTATGTGTGGTGAAATTGAAAGAAAAAAAAGCAAATTTTTTTTTTTAATTGGGGGGTTGCTTTTATGCCAGACAAACATATTAGGCACCTCATTCTGTGTATATAAGGCTATATAATACCACCACATACTGACTTACACCACCGCTGATACTGAATAAAATACTCTGTACAAAGATAGATATGACCTCATATAGTCATATAAATTACAGTGCAGTTATATCCAGTGACTCAAAGGGGACGTCTTCTTTGATCAGAGCTCTTCCCTTTTCATCTTCTTAATCTGCTCTGGACCATTATGAGAACCTCTCCGAGCTACAAATCCACAGAACCTGCCAGACAGACATATTAAGCTCCTCACTCTGGCACCGTCCTCATCTTTCTACAAACTTCACATCTGTACTGGCCCCTTTACACCCTCATTAAGTGGGTAGCCCTGACATTATGAGACCCCCCTTTTAGTATATGCCCCACTCTGTGTAGCCACCTTATAGATGCCCCCTCTTTGTATTCCCTCTTATAGATGGCGCCCTCTCTTGTCCCCCTGATAGACGGCCTCCTGCTATCCCCCTTATAGATGCCCCCCTATTATCCCCCTTATAGATGCCCCCCATGTTATCCCCCTCATAGATGGCCCCACTTTTATTCCCCTTGTAGATGGCCCGCCTGTTATCCCCCTTATAGTTGGTCCCCCTAATAACCCCCTTATAGATGCCCCCTCTGTTATTCCCCTTATAGATGCCCCCTGTTAGCCCCCTTATGGATGCCCCTTTGTTGTCCCCCTTATAGATGACCACCTGTTGTCCCCCTTATGGATGGCCCCCTGTTGTCCCTCTTATAGATGGCCCCCTGTTAGCCCCCTGTTGTCCCCCTTATAGATGCCCCCTGTTAGCCCCCTTACAGATGCCCCCCTATTAGCCTCCTTATAGATGGCCCCTGTCCTAATTAGCAGTTGCTGCCAATTGCAGAAAGCAGCCGGGATTGTGGCGGTTCAGAGAGGGGTCACGACGCAACCCCTCTCTGAACCTCCCTACCCGCAGCAGGACGTATGGGTACGTCTTTCTGCGGGAAGGGGTTAAAGATGGTGTCCACTGTATTGGAATAGGTAATAATCTGTAATCTGTCCCTTTCCCTCAGTGGTTTTCCCTGGGCATCCTCTGTTGCTGCTTTTTGGATTTGTGTTTACTTACCTAAAGAACTTCCAGGTCACAGGGGTCAGCAGTGACATCACAGCTTTGCAAGCCTATAGCTCCACTCCTTCCTCTCTGAATCTAGCTCTGCCTACTCTACACATAGGCAGGGAAATATCTGTCTTACTACAAGTGTCTTTTGAGTAGTATGGTGGCTCAGTGTCTGCCAATTTCTTATATTATCAAATAAGTCCAACACGTGAGAAGCATATGTGGGTACTCCAGGACATAGACCAATCACCCGCACCGCACCTGAGCCACTTCAGCTCACTGTCCAACAAGTGGTGCACAGTCAAGATCAGATAAAACTTGATCCAGCTTGATAAAAGTTAATAATTTGGCCGACGAAGAAGTACAGTACGTGCCTTTTGGACTGTGAACCTGCTACGTTCCTATGCTAAATATAAAGGGTCCCAAGGGGACTCTGCCATTATAAAGAACCAGCACAGTTTGTGGACGACAATGATTTCGTACTAATATGGAGAGAAGCACACCTAGAACACTCTCTCAATCTAATGCAGATTGTCCTGAAATTGCTGTTGATCTGTGCAAAGCTAAAAAAGAATTAAAAACAAGACTTTCCGACGAACAAGAAGCCAATTTATAAAAAAAAACTTGATAAAGGATTGATTAATATGCAAGCGGAAATTAAAAATAAGAAGCGTCATAAGTTTTTACAAGACAAAGCAGATTTTGATTCGGACCGGATCTTTCAGTGGAGTAACAAAAAGCAGCTGCAGAGACGAGGAAAACCTAAAAAAGGCGACAGGATTAGTGGATTACTGACTCCAGAAGATATATCGAAAGTGGGAGCAGAGTCTAAACAGCAACCCTCTGTGTTTCCATCATTGGGGGGCCCTTTAGGAAAATCTGAATAGGCGGACGCAAAAAGAAAACAAAGTTGGAAAAGGGGACAGAAAGGGAAGCAAGTTTCATGGAGACAAGAGAAACATGGGGTAGTATATCTGTGTTTAATGTGATTAATTTGACTGGTGAAATTAACCCCCGATTGTATGTCAGCCTTATCCAGCCTTATCAGGACTTAAATGTTGTACAATTTAAAGTGTACTAATTTAAGGCTAGACAGAAAATTAATTTAAAAAAGTTTTTCGTGAAAAAAATGAGTGGAAACATCTCCAAGTTGTTCAGGGGAAATCCCTGCAGCTATTGGCCCACTGGGTTTTAGCGTTAGAAAATGAATTCCTTCATGCTAATAGTGTACCTGATAGTGTTTTTTTAGGTGCAGTTAATTATACATTCTGCCCCCCCCCCCCCTCCTCCAACCAGGTGGTGTGTTAGATGTATTCTCTAAACTAGTGACCAAAGATGTACAAGCCCAATCCTCAGGTTAAAGGGGTACTTCGGGCAAATTACATAGTTTAACACTGCACTTACAAAGGAAAGTTATATAACATTGCCATTTACACTCGTTAGGACAGCTGTAATGTTACCCGTTTTTCAAAGAATCAAAGTCCCACAGGAAGTTCTGTAGTTCAGGAAGAAGGAAACACATCACGTCTCAATGCTATTCCACAGGTGCCATATTGAGACGTGATGTATTTCCTCTCTGTCACAGGGAAACCCGCCCCTCAACACATCCTCTGCCCGCTCCACTCCTCCTCTGCCCGCCCCACTCCTCCTCTGCCCGCCCAGTTTTACAATAGATACTATATTATCTGTCGGGCTCCCTCCTCTGCAAGATCTCAGTCTCCTCTGCTTCTCAGTCATCCTGGAGATCGGCAGCTGCTTGCAGCATCATATGTCACAGATCTAATAGGAGGCATTTGGCACCCTTTCAATGCCAGATGCCTGCTAGGAGATCACTGGTGTCCGATGCTACAGGATTCTCCTCCAGAATGACTGAGAAGCAGAGGAGACCCGGGACACCAGATTCAGCTATAACTCATAGTCCAGCAGCTGACAGCAAGCAGAAACATCTTTCTGGAGCTGAAAGGGTTTATTTCAATGCTCCCTGGAAGATCCTGGCCGAGTTCAAGCTCCTGAAAGATGTTGCTGCTTGCTGTCAGCTGCTGGACTATGAGTTATAGCTGAATCTGGTGCCCGAGGTCTCCCCAGCTTCTGAGTAATTGTGAAGGAGATCTGCAGCTGCTTGCGCTCAGCTGCTGGACTATGTGTTATAGCTGAATCTGGTGTCCGAGGTCTCCTTTGCTTCATAAGCACAATCACCATCATCAAGGATCAGCATGGCATGATGGTGGGGGTTGTATGTGTGTAAGCTGGAGTTGCACAGCTTTAAGAACTACTACCACCATCATTGTCTCTTGGACAAGATGCTGGTAGTAATTTTTCAAGCTGTGCAACTACAGGTTACAACTACAGTTATCTCGTTCACCAGGAAAAGAAACAGATAAAAAGCATGCATGGTTAGACAATAGTTTACCGCAAGGTAATTTTAAATGTGGTCACTGCCCCCACTGTAGATATAATGCTGATTCTAAATTTGTATGTCTAGGTGGTGTAAGTTGGGAAGTCAGACAATTAATTACGTGCTGCTCTAATTTTGTGGTTTATGCAATCATCTGCTTTTATATTGGCAGAACAATTTGAAATTTGCAGTGTTATACAACTGATATATCAACTACACTTTTTTTGTAATGTCAAGTGCATGTATAATTAATAGAGATGAGCGAGTAGTGAAATATTCGACTTTCGAGAATTCGAATCAAATAGGCACCGAGATTTGACTATTTGAACAAATATTCAATCCCATTATAGTCTACAGGAAAAAATTCTCGGCACTTGGAGGTCACCAAGTCCCCCATGAAACCTCCCTAAACTATGCCAACACCTCCGGAATGATACTGGGACATTAGGGGGAGCATGCCTGGGTGCACCCAACACCCCGAAATGGCAATATAATGCCACTCTTCGCAGTTGCGAAGGAAAAATATTTGCAATCGCTTTACGAACGGTTACAGCAATGTTCACACATTTCATTCGTATTTCTTGTGCAGCGTTACATACATGATTCCAATGTGCGTCCATGAAGCGCCTCGTTATTCACGCGTATCACACATTACGCTGCACGAACGCCTTTACTGGGCTACTGGAACAATATGTATCACGTGCCCTTAGTGGGCTACTGGAACAGTATATATCAGGTGCCCTTAGTGGGCTACTGGAACAGTATATATCAAGTGCCCTTAGTGTGCTACTGGAACAGTATGTATGACGTGCCTTTTACTGGGCTACTGGAACAGTATATATCAGGTGCCCTTAGTGGGCTACTGAAACAGTATGTATAACGTGCCTTTTACTGGGCTACTGGAACAGTATATATCAGGTGCCCTTAGTGGGCTACTGGAACAGTATGTATAACGTGCCCTTAGTGGGCTAAACCAGGGACACTATAAGTTACTTGTACACACAGGGTACTGTAATGAATACAGCTGCTGCTGCTGTTATCATCTATTTCTTAGCACTGAGAAGTGCTTTGGATTGAGAGATGATTTTTTCCACTGGATCTTAGCCCTGAAAAGGACTTTTGGGTTCTGTAGTAAGTATGCCTAACCAAAATGCTCTCCCTGCTCTAAGATCTTTCCCTGGCTAGGATGAAAGCACATCTGCAGTTGAGAGGCGGGAGCCAAGTATTTAAGATTTGAGGTCATGTGGTTCAGCCATCCAATGAGGGTAGACGCCGTTCTCGTGATGCGTGCGTACTCCCAGGGTCCCTCACAGCCTCCCTGCAGGTCATTGGATTAAAAAAAAGCGCCCACTGCGATGGGAGGGCTTTCGAATGTTTCCCGCGTATTCGCCACACTACTCGATTGAATTTGAATCTTTTGAATACCGCAATATTCGATACTCACATGAAAATTCTGATCGAAAAAAAGACCTAGAGATTATAAAGTCAACACCTGCTTATTTCCTGGACCTGATAGTACAATATTATGATAATGTACTTTATAGTTCATCACAGAATTAGTTGAAGCTTTATTTGTGACTCATTTTAAACAGTTAAACAACAACAACAAACAACAACAACAACAAAGTATATATCATGAAATAAGAACTTACTTCAGCTAACACTGAAACAACAACTGTGATAACAAGGATGATCAAAATGGTGACTCTCCAAGACGTTGGTGTGCATACAATCTGACAATAAAAACACAGGGATTACCATGAATTAGATTTAACTAGGTTTTGTGTTTAATTCTATTACTTTATTAAACAATCTCTAAGTTGGTGAAAAAAAAAATCAAGACACCAATTCCAAGTCATGCATTTTTAAGTAGCCAGGGAATCATGCGACTCAGTAATTGACAGCAATACGTGTGTATAAATGTACACGTAGAGTAGTTTCAATTGATAAGTAGGACCACCCACTTGACAAGGGAAAAAACAAGACCAGGTGTTGGTCTTTCCTTTGTCATTACATTGACTTATAGGGTCACTTAATATGGTGGTTTTGGTGGTTTCCCTACAGGAGCCACCCCTTAGCTGGGCCCATCCCGGAGGGATATCTGGCTAGTCCTGTGTTTTAAAACTCTTAAATGAGGCTCCACAGGCTCTTTTTGCATATTTGTATTTCCCAGGGAGCAATGCACCTAGGATTTCACTGAATTGAACACTTTAACCATCAGCCAACAGTGTTATCTTTGACTGGTATCCCTGAGATCAGTGATCTGTTTCCAGTATGGCTCTACTAGACATTTCTGCTGCCTATCCAGAATCCTGCTCAACACTGATAAGGGGCAACACGCCGAAACAGCTATCTGTGGATGGATACCTGGTCTTGGTTTATCTTGTCATTACATTGACTTATAGGGACACTTAATACGGTGCTTTCCCTATAGAAGCCATCCCTTGGCTAGGCCCTTCCCAGAGGGATATCTAACTTGTCCTGTGTTTTGAGACTCTTAAATGAGGCTTCATTGGCTATTTTTTGCATATTCTAATAACTAGGGATGAGCGAACTTTTGAAAAGTTCGGTTCGGTTCGATCCCCCGAACTTTCCTGAAGGTCGGGTTCTGACGAACCGAACCGAAACGAACCTTGCAATAACGGCTGAATAATTGCAGCTACAATAGTGGGAGTGTGAAAGGGTATGGTTTTGTGTAGTTGCAGTTGCTATTACAATGAAAAAAGTGGAAATAAACAACGTGCAAAAATAGTGAAAAAAAAGTAGCCGGCAAATCGGCAATAATGCCGACACCCCTAATGGTTAATATATTTAATTAAAAGAACATATTTTCGTTGTAATAAAGTCACTTTCGTTGTTCAATAATTTAATTAAAACGATTCCATCATTGTGCAATTAAATATACTGTTAAAATAAATATATATATAAATAAATGTATATTTATATATATATTTATTTTTTTACAGTATATTAAATTGCACAAGTATGAATTCGTTTAAATTAAATTATTGAACAACGAAATGAATTTTATGTGTTTTATTTATTAAATATAAATTATTACAGGAAACTCTATTAAAGCCGTTAATTCATATTGCCGGCAATAGAGTTTTCTGTCATAATTAATACTTTACTTTAATTTAAACATCAAATGTTTCTTCTAATTATGCTATCACAATAGCATTAATAGAAGAAACATTTTGAGGCTGCATTTACACTACGTATATTTCAGTCAGTATATGTATATTTCAGTCAGTATATTTCAGTCAGTATTGCAACCAAAACCAGGAGTGGTTTAAAAACACAGAAAGGATCTGTTCACACAATGTTGAAATTGAGTGGATGGCCGCCATTTTATGGCAAATATTTGCTGTTATTTTAGAACAACGGCTGTTATATTGAAATAATGGCCGTTATTTACTGTTATATGGCAGCCATCCACTCAGTTTCACCATTGTGTGGACAGATCCTTTCTGTGTTTTTAATCCACTCCGGGTTTTGGTTGCAATACTGACTGAAATATACTGACTGAAATATACGTAGTGTGAACGCAGCCTGAATCATATGTGCGCTGAGCTGATCAGCTGATTGGCTGAGCGCACATATAATTAGTGGGTCCGCAGCACAGTGACTCCATTGTGCTGTGGACCAGCAAAGAGGACACATGGGGGTGAGTATACAGCTCTCCCCACCCCCTCCCCTGCACTGCACCCCTCCCAGCAAGGAAGGGGGATCACTTAACCCCCTCCTTGCTGGGATGGTTGCAGTCTGACATCAGTCTGGCCCCCAAGAAGTTAAGGGGGATGCAATGCATCCTCCCTTAACCCCTTAGGGGCCAGACTGTAAGCAGCGATCTGTAAAGATGCTGCATACTGTAAGGTGCACAACACCGCTCACAATGATGGGTGTTGTGCTCCTGTTTGTGTGTTTTTTTGTGTTTCTCCCTTTTTGTTTTTCAGATATCGGTATCCTGTGGATTACGTCAGATTCGATGGACTACGACGATGACCAGCGGTTGTTTGGATTTTTTTAAAAATAAAATGGTCATTGAGGGGTGTGGGGGTGTTTTTATTTGAATAATTTTTTTTTTTCACTTTTGTCTTGTCTTTGTTTCTTTACTTTATAGACTTAGTAGTGGAAGCCGTCTAATAGACGGAATCCATTACTAAGTCGGGGCCTAGTGTTAGCCGGTATAAAATGGCTAACACTAACCCCCCATTATTACCCCAGTACCCAATGCCACCAGGGGTACTGGGAAGAGCCGGGTGCCAGTGGTCCCGGAGCGTCAAAATTGGCGCTCCTGGACTGGGGCGGCAGCAGACTGGTAAGATTTAGGCTGGGGAGGGCCTAAACCAATGGCTCTTCCCACCCTGGTGTTACCAGGCTGCTTGGTTTTTAAACCGGCTGGTTATGAAAATAGGAGGAACCCAATGCGTTTTTTTTAAATAAATAAATAATAAAAAAAAAACGCGAGTATTTTCATAACCAGCCGGGTTAAAAACCAAGCGACAGCAGCCTGGTAACACAAGGGTGGGAAGGGCCATTGGTTTAGGCCCTCCCCAGCCTAAATCTTACCAGCCTGCTGCCGCCCCAGTCCAGGAGCGCCAATTTTGATGCTCCGGGACCACTGGCACCCGACTCTTCCCAGTACCCCTGGTGGCATTGGGTACTGGGGGAATAATGGGGGGGTTAGTGTTAGCCATTTTATACCGGTTAACACTAGGCCCCGACTTAGTAATGTATTCCGTCTATTAGACGGCTTCCACTACTAAGTCTATAAAGTAAAGAAATAAAGACAAGACACAAGTGAAATTTTTTTTATTCAAATAAAAACACCCCCACATCCCTCATTGACCATTTTTTTAAAAAAAATCCAAACAACCGCTGGTCATCGACGTAGTCCACCAAATCTGACGTAATCCACTGGATACCGATATCTGAAAAACTGAGCTCAGTGTGTCAGCTCCGGCTCGGGTAAATTCACACGGGCAGATCCGCAGCGGATACCGCCCCTGTGAATTCCAATGTAATTACATACTGGCAGCGGGATTGTCATCCCTCTGCCAGTATGTAATTCCCGGCCACATTTACCCCCCCCCCCCCGGGATAATACATTACCGACAGCGCGATCTGGCCGCATCTGAGGCTCCCGGCTCGCGCAGCCAATCAGTGACTGCAGCGGGGCCGTGCACTGATTGGCTGCGCCGGAGCCGGGAGCCTCAGATGCGGCCGGATCGCGCTGCCGGTAATGTATTATCCCGGGGGGGTTAATGGGGCCGGGAATTACATTCTGGCAGCGGGATGACAATCCCGCTGCCAGGATGTAATTACATTGGAATTCACAGGGGCGGTATCCACTGCGGATCCAACGTAATCCACAGGATACCGATATCTGAAAGACAAAAAGGGAGAAACACACAAAAAACACACAAACAGGAGCACAACACCCATCATTGTGAGCGGTGTTGTGCACCTTACAGTATGCAGCATCTTTACAGATCGCTGCTTACAGTGTGGCACCCAAGGGGTTAAGGGAGGATGCATTGCATCCCCCTTAACCCTTTGGGTGCCATACAGAACAGAAGTTAAGTAAGGGTCCCCACTTAACCCCTTGGGGGCCAGACTGTTGTCAGACTGCACCCATCCCAGCAAGGAAGGGGTTTAGTGACCCCCCTTCCTTGCTGGGAGGGGTGCAGTGCAGGGGAGGGGGTGGGGAGAGCTCTATACTCACCCCCATGTCTCCTCTTCGCTGGTCCGCAGCACAATGAAGTCACTGTTCTGTGGACCCGCTAATTATATGTGTGATCAGCTAAGCGCACATATGATTCAAAATGTTTCTTCTAATAATGCTATTGTAATAGCATAATTAGAAGAAACATTTGATGTTTTAATTAAAGTAAAGTATTAATTATTACATTGAGCTCTTTTTACCAGGAATATCAATTAACGGCTTAATAGAGCTTCCTGTAATAATTAATATTTAATTAATAAAACACATTTTCGTTGTAATAAAATTAATTTTGTTGTTCAATAATTTAATTTAAACAAATCCATACTTGTGCAATTAAATATACTGAAAAAAAATAAATATATATATATATATATATATATATATATATATATATATATTTTTTTTATATATATATTATATATATATTTTATATATATATATATATATATATATATATATATATATATATATATATATATATATTTACTTTAACAGTATATTTAATTGCACAATGATGGAATCGTTTTAATTAAATTATTGAACGAAAGTGACTTTATTACAATGAAAATTTGTTCTATTAATTAAATATATTAACCATTAGAGGCATCGGCATTACTGCAGAGGATCGCTAACCCCATAATGCCGATTCCTCTAATACTGTTTCCCTGCTTTCCCAGATGCATTCCAGAGGTGTTTGCATCACTTTTTAAAGATGTCTTTGATTTTATTTTTTACTGTTATTTTAACCAGATTCGTTACAAACTTTTTGCAAAGTTCGTAACGAATCTGGTTTGTTACGTTTTGGTTCGCTCATCCCTACTAATAACCAATTGGCTAAGAGAGTCACACTTATCATTGTTTAGTCTGAGGACTCCACAAGTATCTTGAAACACAGTGGTTCAAATCACCAACACAGTCCCCAGTGGCTTCTCACTACCTTCCTGCCTTGATGGGTAGAGTTCTCTGTGTTTGAATATATGAAGAAATCAATCAAATCAATCAGTTGGGAAGAGAAAAGTCTCAGAGGACTCCCTGGTGACTTAAAACCCCGTTTCTAGCTGGCTTTTTAACTGCAACTGGTAAATCATCCACCATTGTAATATGGGAGCCTAATGTTAAATGCAGTCCATGGATCTGGCAGAATCAAACTGGTTCCCTGTAACTATGTTATGCTAAATTATTTTTGTTCAAATTGCTTATAACCTTTAATAGATAACCTGTCTACTGAGATAATGCTTAATCAGTAAAAATGCTAATCATAACAAGCAATTAATAAATCATATAATGTACATGCATGGGATATTAACAGGTAGTACAAGTGTTATCACTGGATTATCCTTCTGGAATATCTCACCGTTGACTCTATCCAGTGGATATACTAAATGACCTAATACGGTTCACTTACCTCCAATACAATGTAGATACTCTGTATATCAGCAAATAATAGGAAAATAAAGATTCCAACCTGGGCTACCAAAACAGCAGAAAAAGCATCTACAAAAATACATAAAAAAGTGGAATATTTTTCCTGTATTATTTTATTTTCGTACAATTATATTCTTAAAATTTATATGGGGAATAGTACTTACAGTTGGTATAGATTGGCTGTCGAAAGGGCTTGCCTTTTGAGAAAACAAAAGCTGCTATTATGCAGTGGATAGTAGTCAGAGGCCACAATGTTGTTGTCTCATAGCTTTTATGGCTCATATTCAGCTGAAAGCCTGATTGTGTATTTGCAGTACTGTTGCGATCTGGTGCAGTAATATTCATAAGTGTAATATTCATATAGGTGCAAGTGCTAAAAATAAACAAGGTTATTTCTTTCTATTAATACAATATTCTATTTTGATTTATTTAAGATTTAGAATATATTTAGCTATTTTAGGTATCTGTTCACATATGCTTTTAAATCTCTATGAGATCTAAATATCAGCAAATCCAAAAAAAGTTCATATGCCATATAAAACCAAATTTTAACAGAGATATCGTTTGGCTACATTGACTGCTGTGGGTATGGCAGTGATATGGCTTTGTACAACTCTGAGTTGTACTTTGTATAAAGCCCTAATTAGCCCATGAACATGAATACAGTTAAAGGGGTTGTCTAGTGGCTACAAGTTATTTCCTATCTTCAGCATAGGGAATAGCTATCTAATAGAATGGAGGGGGATAGGTATGATATATTATATATATATATATATATATATATATATATATATATATATATATATATATATATAATTTATATAGGAATTTTTTAATCCCAGATGAACCCCTTTAGATATTTTAGAAGGGTGAATATTTAAGGTGGGTGCATAATTATAACATACAAATTCAATACAAAGTCATTTCTAATTTTTTTTTAAATACTTTCCCATAAAGGGGCATTTCTATTTTTGGTGCAATAAGAATTTTACTGACCACATGTTACAGTATGTCTACGTTCAAAATTAATTTAGGAAAATATAAGTATCAATTACTAAGATTTTAGGGTATAGAGTATGATATATTGATTTTAGGATACAGTATTATTATACATATAGATGCTTACGTGTCAGGGCTTCCAGTGTACCAAGGTTGCTGCTGGACAACAATGAACCCATACACTTGTATTGCTATAGTGAAAAGTACATGCAATACAACTGATAACAGGAGAGGTGGTGACATAAGCTGAGCTGGAGGTCTGTACGGTGATAGTTTGGGATATGCATGGTTTAAACTCACTGGGAAAAAAAGATAAAAGAGAGTACAACTTTATTTTTGTCTTCAGGATTTGGGCTTACTGGATGTGCTCTGGCCCTAGTACACTACCCACATAGATAAATGCTACTACTAGGTGCTTCTTATAAATACTGTATACAAACCTCAATTACAGGAACACTACAAGATACCGGACAACACAGTAAAAAAATTTTTGCATTAAAAGTCCACTTTTAATAATACTAGTTTAATAGTTGTAAAAGTGGTAAAAGTACACAAATAAATATGCAAATTCTTCTGGTAAATAAAGAAGAGCTAAATTTGTTACTTAAGTGTCTCATTCACTTTACAAATTCACATTTTATGCATTTTTATTGACAAGATAAATTTTAATAGTACAATAAAATGAACCTATAGGCAAATTTATATTTTCTACATTGAAAAGTTCAGCTTCCAGCTACTAACCATTTTTTTTTACTTGGCCCCCAACCACTAAATATTTTTTGCAGGATATTATTAATCTATGTCCTTTTCTCTCTATGGCTATGTTCACACAAAGTCAAGAATGGAGAAAAAACATCCGAGTTCGCCATTTAAAAAAACGTCCGTTTTTGCCGCGATTTAACTGACTGCAATGGCAATGCATTGGAGTCAATGGGAACATGGACGTCCAATGCACACTATGCATTGAAAAACGGACATTTTTGCAGCGGAACGTCAAAATAATGAACATGAAAACTATTTTCGGACGTTTTTTGCAAACAGTGGACATTTTTATTAATTGTTCACACACTATTCTTCTTTTGTAACCGTTCTCTCTCAGTCTTTACTATTAAATTCAGTGGACTTTTAAATTAAGACACACCCAAAGGACAATTAGTAATCCCAAACTAAAATAATGTGCAAACATCAGTCATTGCACTAAGGGGAGGCAGGCTGCTAAATTACGTCTGTTATTTTAGACTCAAAATAAAGGACGTAATTTTAAACGGAGCTGAAAAAAACGTTGAGTGAACATAGCCTTATGCTGTAATTCTACTAAGATATTGGAAACAGTAAATTAACAGAAGGGCTGCCTGATGATTACTTCTAAGGCCAGGTTCATACACAGTATCACACCAGCCATTATGTGACACGGTCATATCATAGAATAGTCGGTGTCAGAGAAGCTCATCCCGGACAGACAGTACTGCAGTATCGGCCAGATGAACTTCATTTCTTTTTATTTGGAATGCAGGCACATTCAGGTGTGCCCACATTTCAAATCACTATAGCCGAAAATGTAAAGTATTCAACGAAAAGCTGCCGCACAAAACTGAATTGAGTTGTATATACTCCGTCCGGGATTTCATAGTAATCAATGCAATGTATTTTTTTTTATATAATAACGTCTGGTGTTACAACGCCCATTATTAAATTAAAAAGTATGTTGTGTGGACTGTAAAACAATCAATGTTACATTTAAAATGTCAAAAATATGTTGTTTTTTATTTTAGGAGGTTTTAAGAAAAGTAGAAAGAAAGGAGTATGGAAGTAACTCATGTTACAAATGTTTTAAGCTTCTTCTTAGCACAACATTAGAAAAGAATATACAGTACTATATTATGCATTCTTCTTACTTGTTAAACAGACAACTATAGTCACAGCCACATCCTGAGTGAGGAGCTGATAGTTGGAAAGGATATTTATTTGCTACAGAAGGGAAGAAAAAAATAAAGTAAACTATTAAATTCCAGTTTAAGGGCGCGTTAACACTACGGAATTCGCGCGGACAATGTCCGCGGAATTCAGTCAGCTGTCCGCCCGCACATCTGGGCGCCTTTCAGCCGGCCCCATAGACACCATTCTATGGGCCGGCGTATTCCGCTATACGCTGAAAGAAGTGTCATGTCACTTCTTTCAGCGGATCGCGGAATACGCCGGCCCATAGAATGGTGTCTATGGAGTCGGCGGAAAAGCACGTGCCAGTGCGGGCGGACAGCTGACGGAATTCCGCGGACATTGTCCACGAGAGTTCCGTAGTGTGAACCCGCCCTAATAGTGGTAAATCAAATGAATGGTAAAAGTACACAAACATAAATATGGTATGTGAATTCTTGTGGTAAATAAAGAACTAAATGTGTTACTTAAGTGTCTCATTCACTACACAAATTCACATTTTTCTGCAGTTTTATGGACAACATGAGATAAATTTTAATACTACAATAAAACAAGCCCATTGGCAAATTCTACATTGACAAGTTCCCAACCACTGAATATTTTTTGCAGGATTTAAATAATCCTTGTGCTTTTCTGTATTTTTATATTTAAAATTTGCTACAGAAGGAAAGAAAATATAAAGTAAACTAGTAAATACCAGTTTTATGGTTGTAAATTAAATTTATGGTTAAAAAACAACAAAAAACTAGATATTATTTATGATAGGGTGAAGATATTAAAAGTTTTCCAGGAAAAAAAAAATAATAATAATAATACATCCACAGGATCTACAGGATCACTACCCCCCCCCACCACCACCACCACCAATTAGCTGTTACTACAAAAAAACAAAAACAAACAAACAAAAAGAAAGCCAAAAATGTTTGATAAATAAATATACCCAGTATAGCAGCAGTAGACAAACAAACTGGATCATAGCATAAAGTGTCATGTATTTGAATACACAGAAAGATGTGACCAAGGCAGCTCTTCCTTCCCTGAACAGAAAAAAATGTGGGTCAGTAAATCATCACACTGAGCAATAAATAAGCAAATTCCTCATACATAGAGATTAAAAAGATCATACAATAGTATATATGTTTTAACAAGGCAGATTGTACAATTGCTTCTGCATTGCTTTAACAGAATTTGCCATCACAATTATGCTACTTGAATCTAAAATCATTAGGGTTGTCTTTAATTACTTCTCCCTGTCCCACCAGCTTTATTAACAATATATTGTGAAAATTAAAAGAAAATCTTTTTAACTAATAATAGCACATTCACAATGCTACACACTGATCCACTGATTCCCAGCACAATTAAAACTGGTTATGTTCCCACTACAGTATCATTGCGGAAAAAAGCGGACACCTCTTAATATTGACAGCCGTAAATAATGATCATAATCATTATTTGCGGCCGTTAATGTAAGAGATGGATGACTTTACTCGCCTTTTCCCACAGAGGCAGTCATTGTTCCCGCAGTATGGCATTGGTTTGGTCTTGCACGCGGTGCATGGGTGCGCACACCAACGTTACTTTAACACAAGACATTAATACTGGATAAATGCACATATACTTTAGATTTCTTTAGATCCATGTGTCTGCACACAGCAGCCTCCCTTTTTTTAATGAAAAAAAATAAAAAAAAAATACATAAGAGCTAACTTTATTAAAATTGCTCTTTAGAACACCAATAATAAAATAATAAAATATGCCATCACATAATATTGTATATAGAAAACAATAATGACTAGGATATTACCTTTTGAGGCTACAGACAGCGAAAAATTCATGTGTTACTCATCACAACTATTCTATTCAGATAACCAGAACTGATTTTCAGCTGCAGATATTTCACAACATACTGTACAATAGCTGAAGTATTTGAATATATCCTTACGGGCATATAACAATGGTGGAATAGGTTGAGAAATCTTTTAATTAAGCGATTAAAGGAGGAAGGCAAACCAGTTTGACAAGATTTATAGGAGTGTGCTATATTATGTGCACAATAGATAAATTATACTGCTTTCTGCATCTCAAGCAAAAAGCAATACAGTGGAATGTATAAATTACACAGTAACAAACTAAGATATCAAACAATAGTAATACAGGCCTTGCACAAGTGACAGGAAACAACAGAGAAAGCACACTTCTTTTGTAGTGCATGGTCAAGTTATCTAGTCAACAGTAGGAGCATAAGTTAAAATTCAGAAATGTGATAGGCCTGGCAACAGCTAGTTTCACATATGGAGTTTTTGTTGCGCAAATAGTATCATTGCGCAAATGCACAATTCATTGCAAAATAGTGGGGAAATCACTGCTAGGCTAAGTTGACACATAGGGGGAGATTTATTAAACTGGTGTAAAGTGAAACTAGCTCAGTTGCCCCTAGCAACCAATCAGATTCCACCTTTCATTTTCCAAAGAGTTTGTGAGGAATGAAAGGTGGAATCTGATTTGTTGCTAGGGGCAACTGAGCCAGTTTCACTTTACACCATGTTTGATAAATCACTCCCATAGTATTTTGGTCAGGCTTTTTTCAACCAAAACCCCAAGTGGGTTGAAAACTGTGCAAATCTTCCCATTATATTTTTGCTCTGTGAGTTGCACTCCTGATTGTCGTTTAAAAAAAGACTGATGGATGTACTCTGTGTGAACAAAGCCCAAAAATGCATCAAAAACACAACAAAAAAAGACATGTTTGAATACAGCCTGATAAGACATGTTCTTCGGGCCCACTTAACATTGTGGATGTTTGGAATTAACCCAATTGTCCAGGGTCACATTCTATAGAATTGGAGCAGTGTAAGAAAATGATATAGGATGTTAGTCTTAAGGCCCTATTACACGGAACAATTATCAGACCGGTAATCATCCTGTGTAATAGAACACAACGATCAGCAGACATGAACGATGTCGGCTGATTGTTGTTCTCGTTTGTCTTTTAACATTATGAAAGACAAATGACTCATATAGCAGCGATCTGCTGGCATTGCTCCGTGGAATCGGAGCGGCAGTAGCAGACCGCTGCTATATGCTATTGGCTGCCCGGACGATCAGCCACCTCACGGGCAGCCCCCCCCCCCCCCCCCCCCAGCTCCCTGCGGCCGCCTCAGGCTCTCACCTGCTCGATGCCACCACGAGTAATAGCAGATCATTAGCAATAGCAGCTCTAGATCATTAGCACGCAGAGCATAGAGAGGGTGGGAGAAAAAACTACAGAGAGTAAAACCACACTCGGTGGGTTGTGGTTCTCTATAGTGGACCATATACCACCTCCACTGGGGGAGGTAATAGGCAGTGGGTTAAATATGGATTTTTCACTGAGATTATTCATGTAAATTGTGCTCAGAGCTGTTTTGATTGTACCTATATCTACCCTTGGTAATAGGTTGTAAATCCCTTTTGATTGTATATAATATGTTACTATTGTCACAAAATCATGTAAATATACCTTTTGTGGCTGTCCATCGTAATTTATGTAAAAAAGTTTTTCTATATATATATTTTTTTTCTTTTTCTGTTTCTAGACATGCGGTTATGAACTGTGGCTGATTATATACACCTCCAGGCTATAATCACACTGCATATGTTTCCGGCCGTAGTTCGTACGCCGCCGTACATGTGCAGCTGAAAAATCGTGGGAAAAATCGACATGCGGCCGGATGCGTAAGAACCGCGAACATATGCCCGTAGTACAGTTATGCTTTCCTAGCTTGTTTCAAAGCGATCTGAAACAGGTCATTTACTTGGAAATCTTCGCCCAGCCCCGTAAACCACACAGAACCTTTTGGATCGAAAAATCAAGTACAATTTGGCTGAAATAAGTACTTCGTACGGGACCGCACTGAAATCCACGGCCGTGAGTTTCAACATTTCCGTCCTCAAACAATGGTCTTGTTCATTTTTCACGGCGCCGTATACGATCCGGCCTATATCAGGCGTATATCGTATACTTTCAAGCGAACGCATCAACCTCAAAACTACGTGCGTATATTCACGGTTCGCACTACGGCTGGAAACATACATAGTGTGAACATAGCCTTAGGCTATGTGCACACATGGTATGAGACCGGCCGTTCCATGACCTTGGCCGGGTCACGGAAAGGCCGGTCTCTGGCTGGATCATCTCAGCCAGTACTTAAGTACCGGCCGGGTGATCTTTCCGCCCGTGGAGCTCTGATGCGGGCGCATCAGCGTGCGCCCGCATCAGAGCTTCCCATAGCCCACAGTGAAGCAAACGGCCGTAGCCGCTCGCTTCACTGTGCGTACTGACAGGTCTTTCTGCGGCCGGAATTCACTGAATTCCGGCTGCAGAAAACTGACCTGTCAGTTTTTTCCGGCGCCATATGGAATCCCGGCCGGAGCGTATACAATGTGTGTACGCTCCGGCCGGGATCCCATTGCACATAAGGCTTTGTTACACACCGCAAAACTACGGCCGCAGTTCTGTGGCGAGAACTACGGCCGTAGTTTTACGTTGTGTGAACATAGCCTTAGAAAGTAGAAAGACTCTGGTCCTTTGGTAAATGCCGGATTACCTATAGTGACAGGGAGTCATCCAGTCCAGCTGTGTCCTGAGTGACACTGTATCGTTGCTGGCTTAACAGCAGGATATACTGCATAACTCTGTTACTATCATCAATTTCAGCTCCTCAGCTGTGCCAGCAATGCCATAATGCCCATTTTTGTTATTTGTGCAGCCAATACCATTACCATACCCAGGGCAACCTTAACCTTTCCCAAGGTGGTGACTTCAGGGCTTTACTGACATAGTGTGCGGAGCTCCACTAATTGATCAAGTCTGATGACACTACTTGGACTGTCCCGCACCTTATGCATTTACCCCATAAACAACAACACCAGGAAGCCACGAGGGAGAGAACAGCTGATTGATTGAGTATCTGGTGAGTGGCGGCCCTCTCCATTAACCGTTTATGGATTGAACATTATGATGGAATTTCGCGTTTATGGACTTTATGGATAATAATGATCGGCTACCTTAATGGCACCTATATCACGTTGTATATATGTATATGAATATCGGATATTGTACTGATGCACTGTATTAGTATGTAATGTTTATATTTAAAGTGCTTGAAATGCACTATATTGTAATCCGTATTCTTCTTCTTCCAACAATTCTTCTTCCAAATTTCTGCGCAAAATACAGCCCGAACCACTTTGCGCACAGACTCCGTTCAAACTGCGTTTCAAAGCCTTTTGTCTGTGTGAGGTGTGCTATCTATTTTTCGTTTTGATCGGATTTTTCGTTTTTGAGAAATTGACATTTAAAGACCCCCAATTTCCCATAGAAAATAATGGCCCTTTGGAAATAATGGCCACACTCTAAACACTGACAGCTAATCACAGCATATATGCAAATAGCTGAAAAATAACACCCAATAGAAATTCTAAGGTCTTGTCAGGCAATGTATCACAACATACACAGTCACATGTCCACTATTGGCCAATAGAAGATGTAATATATGAAAGGTCCTTAACGATTTTGTCTCACTGACATGAATAAGATTGTCATGGTAACCGAGCAATGATCTTTACCATTAAAAGTAGCAGAGGCGCTCTTAATGGGACCCAAGTCGCTCTTAAAGGGACCCAAGTAGCTTTTAATGGGACCCATGTCGCTCTTAAAGAGACCCATGTCGCTCTTAAAGGGACCACATGTCGCTAGAGCTACCTGGGTCCCTTTAAGAGCGACTTGGATCCCTTTAAGAACAAAGTGGGTCCCTTTAAGAGCGACCTAGGTCCCTTTAAGAGCGAAATGGGTCCCTTTAAAAGCAGAATGGGTCCCTTTAAGAGCGACCTGGGTCCCTTTAAGAGCGACCTGGGTCCCTTTAAGAGCGACCTGGGTCCCTTTAAGAGCGACCTGGGTACCTTTAAGAGCTAAATGGGTCGCTTAAAGAGCGACCTGGGTCCCTTTAAGAGCAAAATGGGTCCCTTTAAGAGCGACCTGGGTCCCTTTAAGAGCGACCTGGGTCCCTTTAAGAGCGACCTGGGTCCCTTTAAGAGCGACCTGGGTTCCTTTAAGAGCGACCTGGGTCCCTTTAACCTCTTAAAGACGGAGCCAATTTTCGTTTTTGCGTCTTCGTTTTTTCCTCCTTGTATTTTAAAGGCCATAGCACTTGCATTTTTCCACCTAGAAACCCACATGAGCCCTTATTTTTTGCGTCACTAATTGTACTTTGCAATGACAGGCTGGATTTTTGCATAAAGTACACTGCAAAGCTAGGAAAAAATTCATTGTGTGGTAAAAATTTTTGACTTGTAATGACTTGACTTGTTATGCTGTTCCTCAAGTCGTTACGATTACAACGTAATATAACATGTATAACTTTTCTTTGTTCTGATGGCCTGTAAAAAATTCAAACCATTGTTAACAAATATATGTTCCTTAAAATCGCTCCATTCCCATACTTATAACGCTTTTAGGTGTGTGAGGTGTCATTTTTTGCGCCTTGATGTTTACTTTCTATCGGTACCTTGATTGCGCATATACGACTTTTTGATCACTTTTTATTAATTTTTTTCTGGATTTGATGTGACCAAAAATGCGCAATTTTGCACTTTGGGATTTTTTGGCGCTTACGCCGTTTACCGTGTGAGATCAGGAATGTGATTAATAGTTCGGGCAATTACGCACGCGGCAATACCAAACATGTTTATTTATTTACTTTTATTTAAAACATGGGAAAAGGGGGGTGATTAAAAGTTTTATTAGGGGAGGGAGTAGAGATAAGCAAAATAACCATTTTACTCCTCTGCTAATTTTATTTTTTTGTGTTTTTTTTTTGTGCCCTCTCTAGTTGAAAAAATAAAATAAGTTTCAACTGACACTTTTAATTGTAATATAAATGTACAGCACAAATTGAAAAAATTATTATTTATGTGATGAAATATTTTACATTCCCCCCAATGATTTGATCCTGTGTGCGCAACCTCTGTTGAAATGTTTACAAGCCGTATGCCAGAGGCAGTGCTGGAGATCACGATGAGGCGCAGTCCTGTTGCCGGGAGGATCGGATATATCTGTAAGGCTGATTATGAGATCTGGACTGATTTATTATATTGTAGAAATAAAATATGTAAAAGAGAAGTGAATATACTGTTGATATGGATCTGTAATGGATCGCTAAATACTATGTTCCACCTATCCCTGTAATGATTGGTTGTTTTTAATTGATATCATGTGATGATTGGACACTTGTATTATAAAATGGTGACTTGTATCACTTTGTTTTATGCTTGACAAAGGCTTGTATTATAGAGCTGAAACATTGCACTTTTTCTATGCAAGATGGCACAATAAAGTAGTAGCACCTTGGTGAAGAGATGCTGTCCTTTGCTTTTTACTATATATATACATATACATATATATATATATATATATATATATATATCTTAAAATATAAAAATATGAGGCACAGACTACTTGACCTACTTGATCAGCTGTGGGATGCATCCTATGTTAGGAGTATGTGATGTGAATGGAGAGGCAACAGATGCTTCTTGCTCAGAAAGAGAGATACCAGCATGGGCTACTTTTAGCGCCTGGGAAGAAAGAATCAGACAACTTCTATTAAAGACTTGTGGCTTTCCTTTTCATTGGTCAATGTAGATTTTTTTTCTACCTTTTAGTCAGATGTAAAATAAGAAAACAAATAAAACACACCTTTTCAATCCCGATAATCACCTGTAAGACACAAACACTGAGGCTGCTGATTGACTGTAGTGGTCATGTGTAGCCATGCCATCATCATAGCTGGCAACCTGTGAACTTAGACCAGCAGAGGACTAATGGATCCTCTGCACTTGATCAGCAAGAGATTTAAGAGGTGAGTGGGTTTCCTATCTATCTACAGTATCTATAATTTGCAGTTGTATTTTTATTTATAAGTTTTGGGATAAGCTGTTTGTATAATTTTACAGCCTGTCATATTAGCTCTTATTAGGCTGGTTTCCGTAGAGTGGTCAATTTGAAAGTTGTCCCCCGAGCTACCGGGCCGCCGAGCTTCCACAGACCTGTGACACCCTGCACCCCGCTCTCCTATGGGAAATAGGAGACACCAGAGGCCGCCTAAGACCCTCCCCGCATCCAAGACTAGCAGACCCTCGCAGCCGACCCTCCATAAATACTTGGTCCCAGAGTCCCAGCCCGCCACGTCGCGATCCAAGATGGCGCCGGACCCCCCTGCTACAACATCCCGGGCGGGAGCGGATGCCTCTGCCTTACAGCGCAACCTCCCTCCTGCAGCGGGCGCCCAGGATCATGTCGCCCCTGCATCCTCTGCCATCCACGGGGCTCAGTGCGGCCCCCCTTCTTAGAGTGGTGAGTCCACCCCATCCTTCTCCCCTGGCCCCACGTGCTCCGGCCATGATGCCCGGCTGCCGCCATTAGGGCAGAGGCCCTTTACATGCAGGCAGGCATCTAAGGAGAGAGCAGCCTTACAACATGTGCCTGCACACCAGCATGCAGAGACTCGGCTCACTACTCCTGCCTCACCGCACCTGCACGATGCGGACTTTGCTCTGACCCCTGCCATCTTACAGACCCCAGGTGGAGCATGGTCCTCCCCCTCCTCTCAATTTTCTATGGAAGAGATCTGTTACCCCCTTCCTGATAATGCAGCGCCATGGGCGCAATATTTGAAGAATCTTCCTACCAAACAGGACTTTCAGTCACTAATCTCTGAGGTCCGCTCAGCTTGCAGGGCAGAAATTGTCGCAGTGAGGAATGATATAAAAGCGATAGCTGATCGGGTGTAAATACTTGAAACTGACCATGAACACACCAGATACCTGACATCTGACTTACGTAATACCTCTAAGGGTCTCCCAATAAATTGAATCGGGCCCACAGAGCTTTGCGCCCTAGAGGTAGCTCCTCCACCCCTAGGGACATCATCTGTTTCGTGACGGATTTTGCAACCAAAGAGGACATTATACGTAAAGCCCGGCTCCTACGCTCCATCACCTTTGAGGGAACTGAGGTCCAACTATTTCCTAACCTTTCCCGTATTACTCTCCTCCAGCGGAAATTGCTCTGCCCTGTACTGGACACCTTGAGAAATGAGGGGATCACCTATCGCTGGGGTGTCCCCTTCTCTCTAACGGCTAGGAAAGAGGGACGCTCTGCAACCTTTTACTCCCCTGAGGACCTCCCTAAATTCTGTGATGTCTTCCAGATCAGCCCTCCGGTGCTTTCAGACGGGGATCAACTGACCCCACCTCCCCCATTGCTATGCGTCTGGACACCGGCCCAACATAAGGGGAAAAGAGACCGCACCTCGGTTCCTGCCCATCTGGATCCTGCCTGAATGGTTCAGCAAGAACTCTGGTGATCAATGAGATGTGACTCTTTTTGGGTTACTCCTTGGCAGAGGGGCCATTGTATGCAGTTTTGGGTTTGGTTGTTTATTCCTTGCATTTCATTGCATGTTCTGTATTGTTTGTTAACCTACATTACCGCTACTGGTGTTTTACTGTTTAACCTCCTCCTCTGGTCTCCCTTGTCCCTGTCCTTCCCCGCTAAATACAAGCAGACCTTACTGTTTGCCTTAACTATGGGTTACCTACATTGGTGGCTTACACCTACAGCGCCAAGTTATGGTCCGATATCCCCCGCCTCCTAAGGCATATGGTTACTCTGACTTTTTCAATGTTTTTTTGTCTCCAGTGTCCTTTCCTTTCTCTTTCTTTCCTTCTTTTTCCCTTAACTCCTCCACCTCTATCTCGGACCCTGTCCCCCACCTCCCCTCCAGCTTCACTAGTGATGGGAGGGCATTATGGCATGCAAGGACCCGACTGCGCCTATCCCCTTCACACCTGAGCCCCCTCCCCAGCTGCTCAACCCTACCTCCCTATCACCTTGATAATGGTTAGGTTGGTTACCCATAATGTTAAGGGACTGAACTCCCTGGCTGGACTTGCTCTCCAATGAAAAAAATGAGACATCTCAAAGCTGAAATTGTCTTTTTACAGGAGACACACTTTGATGCCCACTCCTCTTTTAATTTTGCCAAGCCCTGGTACCCCTGTGCGTGCCACACGTATTCTTCCACAAAGAGAGCGAGTGTGGCTGTCTTGCTGGGGAGCTCCTGTCCCTTCCAAATTACTAAAGACCTTCTTGACCCCCAAGGTCATTATGTTATCCTGCACGGTTCCTTTTCAGGGGTTAACCTTACTCTCTGCAATCTTTATGCCTCCAATGTTAAGCAAATTGCCTTTCTGCGCAAGGTGTGCAAACTTCTTGAGCCTTTCCGAGATTCTACCCTGATTGTAGGTGGTGATTTTAACCTTGTGTTATCTCCCTCTGGAGACAGATATGCTCTTTTCTCCCCAACTCTCCCTCCTCGGCTCTCCCAACAGTCCCGAAGCTTCCTTCAGATAGTCCGCACCTTCCAGCTCTTTGATCTTTGGTGTATGCACAACCCTTCTGCCCGCCAATATACTTTCTACTCTCACCCTCACCAGACGCACACCAGGCTGGACCATGTCTTTGGTAATGTACTATCCTTGCGCACCCTTACATCCGCTCACATTGAACCCATCACGTGGTCGGACCACGCACCTTTGCTCTTGGAGCTGGCCCTCTCCCACTGCACATCTCATAGATGCCATTGGCAGCTTAATGAAAGGCTTCTTAAGGTTGCGGAGCACAGGGACGTCCTGAAACAACATTTGTCCCTCTACTTCTCCCTTAATGTTCCCTTGGTCTCCTCTATCGTCTCGCTTTGGGAGGCCCATAAGGCCATGATGCATGGCCACTGCATATCACTAGCGTCCCACCTTAAAAAGAATAGACTAGAAAAAATATCGCACTCGAGGATCTGCCTCACCGCCCTGGAATCCTGAATGCTTCAGCATCACAGTCCCCACATTGTGTAAAATTGTGGAAGTATGGGCAAAGCTTAAAGACCTAGCCATGGTGCAGGTCGAGAAAAGCTCACACCCTTCTTGCAAACTGCGGGACCTTCAGGCTCAGATGACTCCCCAGATGGAGTCCCTCTGTACGATCCAGAAGGGATAGCGAATATGTTTTGTGACTATTACACTTCTCTTTACTCCTTGTCCTCATCTTTACCCAACGATCCTGTAGCCCGTCAATCTCTCATCTCCTCTTTCCTTTCTACCCTTCCCCTCCCTAAACTCCCTCCGGAGGCCCTGGACCACTTAAACGCCCCTATCACTTTGGAGGAGCTGGAGGAGGAAATTAAAGCCCTAAAAAAAGGTAAGTCCCCTGGCGCAGATGGGTTCCCATATTTATATTACAAGACGTTTGCAGATGTCCTTAACCCTCATCTCCTGAAACCGTTTGCCTCTTTCCTCCAAGGGGATCCCATCCCGAACAGCCATGCTGTATTCACACATTTTGGTGATTCCCAACCCGGGGAAAGACGGTTCGGTATGTGACCCATCACTCTTCTCAATTCCGACCTGAAAATCTTTGCTAAATCGCTGGCCAATCGCCTTAATGCTTGGCTACCCCAGCTGATACATCACGACCAGGTTGGTTTTGTTCCATTCCGCCAAGCAGGAGATAACACCCGCCGGACTTGATTGATGTGGTCCATAAACAACACTCCTCCATGCTCCTCCTGAGCCTTCACGCCGAAAAGGTGTTTGACCGCCTTTTATGGCCTTTTCTATTCACCACCTTGGAACACCTGGGCTTCCGGGGAGAATTTATCACCGCCCTTCTTGAGCTGTATTCTACGCCAATGTCTGCAGTTAGGCTTCCCCACGCCACCTCCTCTTCTTTCCCTGTGCGTTACGGCACGCGCCAGGGATGTCCGTTGTCCCCCTTAATTTTTGCCCTATGGATTGAGCCCCTGGAGGCTGCTATTCGGGCCCATCCGAACATCCACGGTGTACGCCTGCACGACAGGGAGTTTAAAATTGCCCTTTATGTGGACGATGTCCTTCTCACTATTACTCAACCGTTACTCCCCCTACAGGACCTTATTTTATCGTTTGTCAAATTGTCCGGTTATAAAATAAACACTTCCAAGACAGACGCTCTCCCTATAAACCTCCCTGGTCCCCTTCTGACCTCCCTACAAAACTCTTATGCATACACGTGGCAATCCTCCTCCCTTATATCCATGGGAGTCAAACTCACCTCCTCTTATTTCCATCTCTATCAGGCTAACTTTTCTCCATTAATCGCTGAGGTCTCTAAATTACTAAACTCATGGACTCACCTCCCTATCTCCCTCATAGGCCGTATTAACACGATAAAAATGGCAACTCTCCCTAAATTACTTTACCTCTTCAAAACCCTCCCCGTAGCTGTCCCTCGGCCCACCCTCTGGGCTATTCAGGCTCTCTTTCTCAAATTTCTTTGGAGACAGGGACGCCACAGGATACCCCTCTCCGTTCTCACCTCGTCTCTTCATAGGGGTGGGCTGGCATTCCCAGATATTTCTAGATACTATCTGGCGGCACACCTACGTACAATACCCTCCTGTGTATCCCTCCTCTCCTTTAAGAAATCTGTGGAGATTGAAAAGCTTTGGATAGCCCCTATTCACCCCTGTGCCCTCCTTTGGGCATCTAAGTGTGCCCTGCCTGACTTCGCACTCTTGGCCCCAATGGCTTTTATAGGAGCCATATGGTCCCAGTGTCGTACTAAATATGGCCTTTCAGCTTCCTCTTCACCTCTGGAACCTTTCCTTTACACACCCAACTTTCCGGTTAGCATAACTTCATCTATGGCCCAGCCCTAGTCTGCGGCGGGACTGTTCAGGTTTTATGATCTGGTCAATCTAGCCACCAGGACCTTTCCGGATTTCTCTGCCCTCTGTGATAAATACGGCCTTTCTTCTCTTACTTACAGTTCCGTGACCTCTTCCGTTCCTGGTTGGGCTCGTTGACCTGTCCCCGCTCTAACCCGTTTGAACTTTGTTGTCTAAGTGGTGCGCCCTCTACAAGACTAATTTCAGATATTTACCGCCTGCTCTTTCCAGCGGACCCCCCAGGACATGGCTATCACGATCTCATGCCCCACATGGCAGATAATATGGAATAAGGCAGCCAAATCCTCTTTATGTACCCAATATAAAGAAACGCAATACAAATACTCCTTCCCTCCTCCACAAATTCAACCCTGCCTACCCCAATACCTGCTGGAGATGCCAGTCTGCTCCCGGCTTGCTCTTCCACATATTCTGGGACTGCCCCTTTGATCGCTACCTACTGGGCGATGGTCCGAAATACCATAAGGGAGGTTTTAGATTCACAACTCCATATGACCCCTCTACACTTTCTCTCTAATGTCCCCCCCCAAGTCCATCGGCATTCGCACTGCCAAAATGCTCCTTCACATCCTCACGGCTGCTAAATGCCTCATCTCTCTTCCCTGGAAGAGTAGCTCCCCCCCCATCTTCGCTAGATTCGTGCCAGGGACGTCCACAGCATGGAGTCACTCTCGGCAACTTTGAACAATACAATTGAAAAACTTAATTCGGTCTGGGAGCCTTGGGATACGTTCTGGGACAGGCGACCGAGATAAACCTTCTCTCCCCATTCCCCTGCTTTCCTTTTTCCTCTTATACCTCCTCTCCATCTCTCTTTCATCGCTCTCTCTTACACTTTCTCTTTCCCTTTCTCCTCTCATTTTTGACAATAGAGGAGAGCTTATGCTGCTAATATATAATTTTACCTTCCCGGACCCTGTCTGCAACATACGTTCTCTTATTATGTTAATTCTCCCTGGTACTGAGAAGAGATTTTCGAGCTAAGACTCTTAGGGCCCTATTCCACAGTAACGATAATCGGCCGGATCGGCCCCATTTGGCCCGATTCGGCCGATTATCGTTCGGTGAAATAGAGAGAACGATCAGCCAATGATTGTGTCATCGGCTGATTGTTTATTTAGGGCCAGACCTAAAATCATCGTTCCCCCATCGCGCATCGCTATGGTTGAATAGCGGTGCGCGGCGGGCGACCGACAATTTGGCGAGCAGCAGCATACATTACATTACATTTCTCCGCGCTGTCTTCATCCCCGGGTCCCGCACGCTCTATCTTCAGAATGGCCGGTCAGCTGATGGAGCGCTCAGCCAATCACAGGCCGAGACCTCCGCGGCCTGTGATTGGCTGACTGTGGCCTGTCAGCTGACTGGCCACTCTGAAAATAGAGCGTGGGGGACCCGGGGAAGAAGACAGCGCGGAGAAGAAGCCTGGACAGGTAATGTATGCTGCTGCAAGGGCATCGGTAACGATGTCCTTGCAGCCCTCGCTCAACGATCGGGCCGTGGAATAGGCCCAGTATACAGGCGTCGATCTAGCAGATCGCCGCTCGTTTACATCGTTGATCGGGCCCTCCTCGGGCTGTGGACCCTTACTCGCCTTCTTCTTTGTTATGTTTGATCCCTGCTCACCTGCAGCCCGATTCATATGTATCACAGGCCGAATCACAGGCCGAGACCTCCGCGGCCTGTGATTGGCTGACTGTGGCCTGTCAGCTGACTGGCCACTCTGAAAATAGAGCGTGGGGGACCCGGGGAAGAAGACAGCGCGGAGAAGAAGCCTGGACAGGTAATGTATGCTGCTGCAAGGGCATCGGTAACGATGTCCTTGCAGCCCTCGCTCAACGATCGGGCCGTGGAATAGGCCCAGTATACAGGCGTCGATCTAGCAGATCGCCGCTCGTTTACATCGTTGATCGGGCCCTCCTCGGGCTGTGGACCCTTACTCGCCTTCTTCTTTGTTATGTTTGATCCCTGCTCACCTGCAGCCCGATTCATATGTATATCACCCACATTGCCTCCTTCCTCTAAGTGGTCAATTGTACTTTTGTCTTATGACAGTCTGTTGATTGTTATTATGCATATTCTTGCTGCCTTTCTTTTCTGTACTTTTGTTTTGTTTTGTTTATACTGAAAACTTTAACAAAGAGACAATTTATAAAAAAAAAAAAAAAAAAAAAGAAAGTTGTCCCTCTCTCTGATTTCACCCACAACATAAATATTTTGCTCATTTTCTAAATTTTATAAAACTACACTTGAGAACAATACATATGTTACTTACTCCACAATCATTGGCTCCATCACCGCACATGCAGACATAGTAACTTTTGAAAGCAAAATAAGAAAATTAGTGTTTCCCATCACTTACAAGACTACTAAATCACAAGTGAAAATTATCAATATTGAACTGAGTGTTCAGCCCAAGGCATAATAATTCAGTCTACATCATGTCCTTGTTTATTTTGTTTAACCCCTTAAAGGGAACCTGTCACCCCCCGTGCCGGGGTGACAGGCTCCCGACCCCCCGTTAGAGCCCCCTATACTCACCTAATCCCGCCGTGTCCCGCTTCTGGAGGTGGTCGGGTGATGGAGATCTCAGCCGCTGCAGCCCGACGCTCGCTGAGAGATGAGTCCAACGCTCATAGAGAATGACGGAGCGCTGGACTCTCCTGTCATTCTCTATGGGTGTTGGACTCAGCTCTCAGCGCGCGCGCCGGGCTGCAGCAGCTGAGATCTCAGTCACCCGACCGGATCCAGAAGCGGGACACGGCGGGATTAGGTGAGTATAGGGGGCTCTAACGGGGGGTCGAGAGCCTGTCACCCCGGCACGGGGGGTGACAGGTTCCCTTTAAGGTCAAAGCCAATTTTCGTTTTTGCGCTTTTGCTTTTTCCATTTTATGTTTAAAAGTCCATAGCGCTTGCATTTTTTCACCTATAAACTTATATGAGCACTTATTTTTTTGCAAAACCAATTGTACTTTGCAATGACAGGCATTACTTTTCCATAAAATATGCTTCGAAACCGGAAAAAAATCATTTGCGCTGTCAAATTGAAAAAAAAAAAAAAAACTAATTTGTTTTGATTTTGGGGAGTTTTGCATTTACGCCGTTCGCCCTTTGGTAAAACTGACTTGTTATGCATGTTCCTCAAGTTGTTACGATTACAACGATATGTAACATATATAACTTTTATATTACGTAATGGCTTTAAAAAAATTCAAACCATTGTTAACAAATATATGTTCTTATAGCGCTTCTTATAGCGCTTTTATCCTTTGGTCTATGGGGCTGCATGAGGTGTCATTTTTTGCGCCATGATGTGTTATTTCTATCAGTACCTTGATTGCGCATATATGACTTTTTGATAACTTTTTATTACATTTTTTCTGGATTTGATGCAACAAAAAATGCTCAATTTTTCACTTTGGAATTTTTTTGCGCTGACGCCGTTTACCGTGCAAGATCAGGAATGTGATCATTTTAAAGTTCAGGCGATTCCGTGCGCGGCGATACCAAATATGTTTATTTATTTGTTTGTTTATTAATTTATATTTATAAATTGGGAAAAGGGGGGTGATTTGGACGGGTGATTTGGACTTTTATTAGAGGAGGGGATTTTTTATTAATAAAAACACTTTTTTTTTTTTTACATAAACTAGAAGTCACCCTGGGGGACTTGTATATACACAGCACTGATCTCTCATAGAGATCAATGCTGTGTATATACACATCAAAGATCAATTACATCGGTCATAGATTGCTTTGGTCTGCTGCAGGCCAGTGCAATGTATTGCCGAGACGGGATCAGCGTCATTGCGACGCTGAGGCCCGGCACAGGGAGAAGAACGGATCTCCCCCCCGCGATCGCATGGCGGGGGGAGATCCGTCACACTAGACACCAGGGATGTGAGGTCTGAAGCTCTTTCAATGCAGCTGTCAGGTTTGACAGCTGCATTGAAGTGCTTAATTAGCCGTTAGTAGTTAGTAGTTACTAGTGATGAGTGAACATCCTGATGTTAGGTTCGGATCCCGAACATGAACATAAAAAAAAATGATTATGATCGGTTCATGTTCACGAACAAATAACGAACATACGGTAGAAGCGTACGTTTCGTCCTATGCATATGCGTACAGATTATCAGGTGCAAAGTGTAAATTACACATTTGCGTACGCATTTCATTTGCATTCTTTTACGAACATAGTTGTGTACAGATTGCATACGCTTTGGTCTAGAGTTACGCACATGTGTAGAGATCAGGCACAAAGCGTAGTTTACGCAGTTGCGTACGTTTGCAAGTTTGAATATGTTTGAAAATGATTAAACAAATAGCGTCATGTTCATACGAACATTTACGAGCATGTTCGCTCATCACTTGTAATTACTCTGTCTAAGAAAGCCTAAAATCCACCTCCTTCTTTATTTGGTCCTTAGGCTGATGCTCTATTTTTATATGCTTCACACTGCAGCTCTACTCTCTGTATATATATGATTCCTCTAGTAGAATCTGTCCAAAGAATTGACATGTCAATTTATAGGGTGCGTTTACATTGAGGAATCCGCACGGAGAAGTTCCCTCTCTCATCTCCACTTGTCCCATAGACCCCATTCTAAGGTCAGACAGATTCCGCTGTCCCCCCAAAGGCATCTGCCTGTCCATATGGAGTCTATTGGATGAGTGGAAATGCAGACCGGAGTGCATGGGGTGAGCAACGGAATCCACAGGAACTTCTCAGAGCAAATTCCTCAATGTGTGGCAGAAAATTCTGCTGTGTGAACAACAAAGCGGAAATCCCATTGAACACAATGGGACATTGCTCTATTCATATTTAACCTCTGTATCGGCTGCAGGAACGTTCTTTTTTTTACTATTGATTTGTGGGCACTGTCGGGTGTGCCCATAAATTAGCCATTTACTTCAATGTAAAGTGTGGCCACCGCCGCCACACAATACATTGTGTGAACAGCATTTTTTTCTGTGAAACAGCATCCGGAAATAATAGGCAGGTACATTATTTTAATGCTGTTCTAAAGAATGGGCATTAACATAATGCTGTGTAAACACAGCGGGTGACATTGCATTGAATTCAATGAAATGCCACCCCTACAGTAAAGAACAGACGCTGATTCCATTGCAATCAGCGTCTGTTCTTTACATAAAAATTATGTAGTGTGAACATAGCCATATAGTTATTTTTAAAACTATAACATACTCAAGTTTTTGAAATTCCTCGATCAGGCTGGATTTTTGTCCTGGTGACATTCTAGCGAAGATGGCTCCGTTGACCAGAAGCTACAATAAAGGAGAAGTACAGTATTTAAAAACAATTAAGCATTAGGCAATGACTCATTGTGTAAACTAACAAATATTGGTAGTATAGAATTTCTTTTACATTATATATATGTATATAAAAAAAATTATATACAACAAACTATTGAACCAGAAAATATTTATTATAAAAAAAGTTTTAATTAAAAAAACTATTAAATCAGAATTTCTTTTACAGTCAGATTTATTTTTACAATGGGTTATAGGGGCTAAATATTGACACATTTCATGCCATAGTATGTGTCCACTTTATTTCTCTACCTAAGGTAATTTGCAAGCATTTTTTTATCTTAATGGGTCAGGCTTGGATAAAAAAAAAAAAAAAAAAAGCTATGCCAATTTACTATAAACTTTTCGGTAATTTATCACTGCTTTCACCTGAAAACTGATGAATTTTAAATTGTTACATACAAAAATGTCCAACCATATTGTACCCCCTGCCCTCTTATAATGTACTACCCATGGTACCAAAGCAATAACCAGAATATTTAAAACAATATCCAAAGCCCATTTGATGACTAATTGGTTGTTTGTTTTTCTTCCATGGCATTTGCTGGGGAAAAATGACAACTGTGTATTAATTGGTTGTACTGAAGACCCCTTTACCGGGTTGATCATAGAGTGCATGAGCTTTGATAGTGGTGCCCGTGCCTGACAATTGACCTAAATAAGCAAATTTGTTTGACAGCTGAAGAACAAAGGATAAGTGTGAGATCAACTGCAACTTGGATGCCTAACAAGGTTAACCTGGAAGGGACTCCTATACCCTGGGAGAGATGGATACAGACAAAGAACAAAAGGTCAGGTCCTCAAGAGAGACAATATGAGTAGCAGTAGATTTAGCCTTTTAGAGACAGAGAGAGGGCAATAGGGGGAATTAGAGTTAGAATTTATTGTAATAGATCAAATAGATAAAAATCATGCATATGGGAGATTATCAATGATAATAATGTTATACATCATACATACAGGAGATTAAAACACAAGTGGAATATCAATCATAATGACGGTGTAATAAATTAGTCCAATCATGAAATGAGTTCAATCATAAAATAATATACCAAAAGAAAAAAAAATCAAAAATATAAAAATAAAAATTAAAAATTAAAAAATTAAAAATGATAACAAATAAAAATGAAAAAATGAAGATCAAAAGTGAAAAAATAGATATATAAATATATATAATGATGGTAGATAAAGATAAAATTGTATGAATGTCGCAATCAATTGTCGGATTATGTATGTAGATCAATAGGCTGTGATTAGTAGCTGTGTATCCATACAGACGGAGATGCCGATCTCTTGGGTAAAAAGAGACGCCGATCTCTTGTGTAAATAGATGATCGGTCACAGGCAGCTTAGTGTCGGGCAGCCGCACGTTTTAGAGCTACAAGTAGAAGTAGCAGGCAGCAAGCTAAGAGACAGCAATACGACAGCAATAAATCTTAGATGTAGATAACTGCAGGCTCTTGTATAGTAATGTCCGCTTGGTAAGCAGTACTTGCAAAGTTTGTAGTAGTTAATATGTTTGATAACAAATCAGCGGGTTAGTAAACATGTAGCAGTTCTTAACCCCTTAAGGACAGAGCCTGAAATGGCCTTAATGACAGAGACAAATTTTATGAATATGACCAGTGTCACTTTAGTCATTAATAACTTCGGGATGCTTTTACCTATCCGGCTGATTCTGAGATTGTTTTCTCGTGACATATTGTACTTTACATTTCTGGTAAATTGGAGTCGATACTCATAACAAATCTTTATGAAAAAAACCCAAATAATGTGAAAAAATGTGAAAAAATGCATTTTTCCAAATTTGAAACTTTTTTGCGTATACAGAAAGTGGTTATACCACATAAATTATATATTAAATAGCATTAGCAACATGTCTACTTTATGTAGCATTTATTAAACTATCTTTCATTTTTTTTAGACGATAGGAAGCTTAAAACATTAGCAGCAAATTTCCAAATTTTCAGTAAAATTTCAAAATCAGATATTTTTAGGGACCTGTTCAGGTTTAAAGTGTATTTGAGGGGCCTGTATGTTAGAAAGCCCCACAAAGCACCCCATTTCAGAAACTGCACCCCCCAAACTCTGCAAAAGCACATCCAGAAAGTGTTTTAACCCTTTAGGGGAGTCACAGAAATAAAAGCTAAGTGTGTAAGGAATTTGAAAATTTTAATTTTCTGTGCAGAGATTTTATTGTAATCCAATATTTTTCATAATTATAAACCTATTACCAGAGAAATGCACCCCAATAATTATTGCCCCATTTCTGCAGTTTATAGAAATACCCCATATGTGACCCTATTGCGCTATTTGACGCAACCACAAGCCTCAGATATAAGGGAGCGCCTAGTGAATTTCAACGCCTCCGTTATATTTGGTCATTTTTGACTGTACCACTTCAGGTTGGCAGAGTCTGGGGTGTCAAAACCTAAAAAACACCCCTAAAGGGACACCATTTAGAAAACTACACCCCTCAAGGAATGTAACAAGGGGTGCGGTGAGCATCTGCACCCCACAGGTGCTTCACAGATTTTCCGAACAATATGGCGTGAAAAAAGAAAAATTTATTTCTTACACTAAAACGTTGTACTAGCCTTCAATTTTTCATTTTCTTAAAGGGATAAGAGGCAAAAAAAGACAAAAAATGTGTAGCGCAGTTTCTCCCGAGTACAGAAATACCCCACATGTGGCGATAGAGTGCAAAGGGGGCGCAGGACGAGCCTCCAAAGGGAAGGAGCGCCAATTGGCTTTTGGAAGCTGAATTTCACTGGAAAGGATTTCAAGGGCCATGTCGCATTTACAGAGCCCTCGTGCTGCCAAGACACTGGAAACCCCCCACAAGTGATTCCATTCTGGAAACTACACCCCTCAAGGAATCTAACAAGGGGTGCAGTGAGCATATGGACCCCACTGGTGACGGGCACAAATGTGGAACAATGTGACGTGAAAGGGAAAAATTTCATTTTTTCACTTTCATGGCACAAATGTGCCCGTCATCAAGGGGTCCATATCCTCACTGCACCCCTTTTTAGATTCCCTGAGGGCTGCAGTTTCCAGAATGGGGTCACTTGTGGGGGGTTTCCAGTGTTTTGGCAGCACGAGGGCTCTGTAAATGCGACATGGCGTTCATCATCCATTCTAGCCAAATCCAACCTCCAAAATCCAAATGGCGCTCCTTCCCTTCGGAGGCTTGCCCTGCACCAACATGGCACTTTATGTCCACATGTGGGGTATTTACGGACTCGGGGGAAATTGCTCTACACATATTGTGTGTTTTTTTCTCTTTTAACCGCTTGTGAAAATGATAAATTCAAGGCTAAACCAACATTATAGTGTAAAAAATGTAATATTTCATTTTCACGCCACATTGTTCCACATTTGTGCCCGTCACCAGTGGGGTCCATGTGCTCACTACACCCCTTGTTACATTCCTTGAGGGGTGTAGTTTCCATAATTGGATCACTTGTGGGGGGTTTCAACTGTCTTGGCAACACAGAGGCCTTTTGAATGCAACATGGCCCCTCAAAATCCATTCCATCCAAATCCAGCCTTCAAAAACGAAATGGTGCTCCTTCCCTTCGGAGGCTTGCCCTGCACCCGCATGGTGCTTTATGTCCACATGTGGGGTATTTACAGACTCGGGGGAAATTGCGCTACACATTTTGTTTTTTTTCTCCTCTTTTAACCCCTTGTGAAAATGATATATTCAAGGCTAAACCAACATTATAGTGTAAAAAATGTAATATTTCATTTTCACGCCACATTGTTCCACATTTGTGTCCGTCACCAGTGGGGTCCATATGCTCACTACACCCCTTGTTACATTCCTTGAGGGGTGCAGTTTCCATAATGGGGTCACTTGTGGGGGGTTTCAACTGTCTTGGCAACACAGGGGCCTTTTGAATGCAACATGGCCCCTCGAAATCCATTCCATCCAAATCCAGCCTTCAAAAACCAAATGGCGCTTCTTCCCTTCGGAGGCTTACCCTGCACCCGCATGGCGCTTTATGTCCACATGTGGGGTATTTCCGTACTCAGGGGAAATTGCTCTACACATTAAATGTTTTTTTTTATCTTTTAAACCCTTGTGAAAATGAAAAAACATGACAAGATTAATGATTTAGAGTAAAAATTTTACAAAAATTACACTAAATGTTGGTCTAGCCTTGATTTTTTTCCATTTCCACAAGGGGTTAAAAAAGAAAATGAACACAAAACGTGTAGGGTAGTGTCCCCTGAGTACGAAAATACCCCACATGTGGGCATAATGTGCCATATGGGCACAGGGCAAGTCACCAAAGGGACAGAGCGCCATTTAGAGGCTGGAATGGAGGATGGAGGCCATGTCGCAATTACAAAGCTCCTGTGCTGCCAGGACAGTAGAAACCCCTGACAAGTGACCCCATTCTGGAAACTACACCCCATAAGGAATCTAACAAGGGGTGCAGTGAGCATATGGACCCCACTGGTGACGGGCACTTACGTAGAACATGTGCCGAGAAAATAAAAAATACAATTTTTTTCATTTTCACGTCCCAAATGTGGCCGTCACCAGGGGGCCATATCCCTGCTGCCCCCCTTGTTAGATTCCTTATGGGGTGTAGTTTCCAGAATGGGGTCAATTGTGGGGGGTTTCTACTGTCCTGGCCGCACAGAGGCTTTGTAATTGTAACATGGCATCCTCTAATGGGAATGGCGGCCATACCTACTTAGCTGGGGAAAAGGGACAATTCTAATTTATTTGGGGGTATTAGGCCAATTATTAGTTTCTAAGGTTGGAAATGACAGGTGTCCATCAAATTCAACCTGTGTTGATCCAGAGGAAGGCAAAAAACCCTCGTGAGGCAGACGACAGTAGCCTCATCACAGGGAAAAAATTCCTTCCTGACTCCATAATGGCGATCAGAATAATCCCTGGATCAACGTGACCCCTGAAATAGGAATAAGGGACAGAATTTAGATAATGTAGAACCCCAGTGACGTGTGTTGCGCCTTGAAGCGATCCAGTATGCAGAGCCGGGGTGATCAGGACAGGTGTCACACTGGAAAATGGTGTCCTTCCTGATCCCCCTGTTACACCACACTCTGCACTCCTTCTGGGGTCTCCCGTTCTCTAGTGTGGGGGACGTCACCTGGAAAATGTTGTCCTGGTGCGATACGGGGTCCTTCATATCCAGAAGCGCTGGGTCCGCTCCATGGCTGCTAAATATTAGGGCGCTATTACTGCTTCTGATATGTTCGGATCGTGCCGCAAGCTACAGGGCAGCGAGGGACCAGAAGAGGGGGTGCTGGTATAAAAGTTATCCCCGTACAGGTGGTAACCTTTATCCAGCAGTGGGAAGATCAGTTCCCGGACGATCTTCCCACTTGTTCCGAGGATGGGGGGGGGGAGGGGGCATCTGGGGGCTGGATTCGGGTGTCCCTTCCTACATACACTCTAAGGGTACATGCACACTGCGGAATCGCGACAGATAACCCTTCGTGCATTCCGCAGTTGGCACCCACCGGCGGACTGATGCAGGCGCACGTCTCCATCCGTGTCATAGACTCCATTCTATGCACGGACGGATTCCGCTCTCCGTCCAACGTGTTCATTCTTTGGATGGACGACGGATTCCGCCCGTGCATAGAATGGAGTCTATGACACGGATGGAGACGCGCGCCCGCATCAGTCCGCCGGCGGGTGCCAGCTGTGGAATGCACAAAGGGTTATCCTTCGCCATTCCGCAGTGTGCACGTACCCTAAATCTGTAAGAGTACCCAGAGGTACGCTCACACAGTTTGTAGAATTTCACACCATACCGTGATCTCTTATTGGGACGGTACTGGCGGAAAAGACGTGTATGGGGGGCAGTGTACGCTACGCTACCCCCAGACACGTCACTGGATGATGAGGATGATGAGGATGAATGGAGGAAAGAAGGATCCCCCATTCATCCTCACTGGCTGTTTCGGTGTCGGAGGCAATAACGTATCCCTCTGACGCCGAAAACACCCTGGGGGCCATCTTTATATGGGGATTGGTATATGGGGTATGTAGTGGTGTAGTGTCAAACTTTATTCAATGTAGTGTGGTGTAATGTAGTGTTTTTTACGTGTTTTTTTACAGTAAGTATAAAAAAAAAAACCTACGCCAACAAACGAGTCGCTGATAAATGCCGCACTTATGTGCGGCACTTATTAGCAGACTGTGGCAGTAGAATATAGAAAAAAAACACCCTACGCCAAAAAGGAGGAGTTGCTGATTAGCAGCGCACTTTCGTGCGATGCTGATCAACACTCAGCGGCGATAGGGTGCGGAAAATAGAAAAAAAAAAAATTGAAAAAAAAATAAAAAAAAAAATTTCTACATTCTGAACATCCCTGTAGCGGCTGATATGTGTAATACACTTATCAGCCGCTAGAGGGCAGCAGAGCGCAAAATACGGAAAGAGCCAACGCTGGAGCCGAAAATAGCCGAGAGAAGCCGAACGTGACGTCACGGAAGAAGCCGAAGACCCGAACGAAGACGAGGATGCCGCGAACCCGGAAGACGCCGATCAGGAGCCCGGGACAGGTGAGTAATGCACAAATACCTGCTCTGGACCCCTCGGCTACCTAGCTGAGGGGTCCAGGGCAGGTATTTACTATTTTGTGGGACTCTGATCGCCGTGCCACCGGCCCGATCGCCGTGAACGGCCAGCCGGCCGTTCACGGCGATCGGGCCGGTGGCACGGCGATCACCATTACTTTTTACAGTAATGGCGGTCGGTGCCGTCCTCGGACAGCACCGACAGCCATTTTTTTCCGGGTCATCGGGTCGCCGATGACCCGGAAAGGTTCCGATCGCCGCTATTGGCTGATCTGAATTGATCAGCCTATAGCGGCGATCGTAAGCACGGGGGGTGTTAACCACCCCCCGTGCCGTGAAGCTAAGATGGCCTGCTATGATTTATAGCAGGCCATCTTCCCCGACCGCTGTGTGTGAACACGCAGCGATCGGGGAAACATCGGGCGTAAATTTACGCCCTGATGCGCCAAGTACCAGGGCGCGAGGGCGTAAGTTTACGCCCGATGTCGTTAAGGGGTTAAAGTTTTCACTGGTGCTTGTAGCACCGCTCACGCCTCTCGCAGTTTTCAGCCTCTGCTATGCTTCCCAGGACGTGCAGGCTTGGTGAGACGTTCTGCAGAATGTGTTTGTCTTGGCAGCCGGAGCCGGGCTCTGCTCTCTATTTACGCTGGAGCCGGACTTGCGCATGCTCTGTAGTTTTTGATGGCTGTCGAACCTCGTGGTGTTTTTTGGCGGTTTTCTTTACTTTAATACAGGTAGATGAAATCTGTTGCATGGATACTGGAATATAGGAATAAAAAGCTGGACGCGTTTCAGAGCCTTCTTGGCTCTTTCTTCAGCAGCTAAAAATATAATGTGGTGAAATCGAAAATGTCCGATATTTAACCCCTTAACGACATCGGGCGTAAGTATACGCCCCCGCAGGGTGGGCTTTAACGCAAACGGGCGTATACTTACGCCCGATGTTTCCCCGATCGCTGTGTGTTCACACACAGCGGTCGGGGAAGATGGCCTGCTATAATGTATAGCAGGCCATCTCTGCTCGTCGGCACGGGGGGTGATTAACCCCTCCCGAGCCGACGATCGCTGCTATATGCTGATCTATACAGATCAGCATATAGCAGCTGAAAACAGCTTTCCGAGTCATCGGTGACCCGGTGACCTGGAAAGCAATGGCGATTGGTGCTGTCTGAGACAGCACCAATCGCCATTAGTGTCCCCACCAAAGATGGCGCCGATGCCACCCCCACGATCGCCGTGATAGGCCGGCCAGTACCGGCCGGCCCATCATGGCAATCAAACTGTAAAAAAACTGTTTTGTCGCGTTCTGCACCCCTCAGCTAGGTAGCTGAGGGGTGTAGAACAGGTGTGTGTGGTGCAGGTGTACCATACTCACCAGATCTGGGCGTCAGGAGCGACGATCTGCGGTCCGCGCCGTCCTCGTGTCTTCTTCGCTTCACTTCCGGGTTCGGTCGTCCAGCGTTGGAAATCTTCATAATCGCTCAGGTCCTCGTGTTCGGCGGGCCTTGGTAATCTCCTGCAGCGTCGCTCTACCGCCCCCTAGCGGCTGATCAGTGAATATCATTCATGCTTTGGGTTAAAAAGATTTTTATTTTTTTTCCAATTTTTTTTTCTTTTTTTTTGCCCTAACGCCGCTGAGTGCTGATCAGCATCGCCCGTAAGTGCGCCGCTGATCAGCAACTCCTCCTTTTTGGCGTAGGGGCGTTTTTCCCCCCTATATCCTACTGCCACTGGCTGCTGATAAGTGCCGCACATAAGTGCGGCATTTAGTAGCAGCTCCTTTCTTGGCAAAGGGATATTTTTTCTTACTGTCAAAAAAACACGTAAAAAACACTACACTACACGAAATAAAGTTTTACACTACACCACTACACATTTACATACCCCATATACCAATCCCCGTATAAAGATGGCCCCCAAGGTGTTTTCGGCGGCGGAGGCATACGCTATTATTGCCTCCGAAACAGCCAGTGAGGACGAATGAAGGGATCCTTCTTTCCTCCATTCATCCTCATCATCCAGTGACGTGTCTGGGGGTAGCGTAGCGTACGCTGCCCTCCAGACACGTCTTTTCCACCAGTACCGTCCCAATAAGAGATCACGGTATGGCGTGAAGTTCTACACACTCTGTGAGAGTACCTCAGGGTACACTTATATCCACATGTGGGGTATTTTCGTACTCAGGGGAAATTACCCTACACGTTTTGTGTTCACTTTCTTTTTTAACCCCTTGTGGAAAAGGAAAAAATCAAGGCTAGACCAACATTTAGTGTAAAAAATGTTTAATTTTTACACTAAATCATTGATCTTGTCTTGATTTTTTCATTTTCTCAAGGGGTTAAAAGATAAAAAAAAACACTAAATGTGTAGAGCAATTTCCCCTGAGTATGGAAATACCCGACATGTGGACATAAAGCGCCATGCGGGTGCAGGGTAAGCCTCCAAAGGGAAGGAGCGCCATTTGGCTTTTTGAGGCTGGATTTGGCTGGAATGGATTTCGAGGGGCCATGTTGCATTTAAAAGGCCCCTGTGTTGCCAAGACAGTTGAACCCCCCCACAAGAGACCCCATTATGGAAACTACACCCCTTAGGGAATGTAACAAGGGGTGTAGTGAGCATATGGACCCCACTGGTGACGGGTACAAATGTGGAACAATATGGCGTGAAAATGAAATATTACATTTTTTACACTATAATGTTGGTTTAGCCTTAAATTTTTCATTTTCACAAGGGGTTAAAAGAGAAAAAAACACACAATATGTGTAGAGCAATTCCCCCTGAGTCCGTAAATACCCCACATGTGGACATAAAGCGCCATGTGGGCGCAGGGCAAGCCTCCGAAGGGAAAGAGCGCCATTTGGATTTTGAAGGCTGGATTTGGCCAGAATGGATGATGAACGCCATGTCGCATTTACAGAGCCCTCGTGCTGCCAAGACAGTGAAAACCCCCCACAAGTGACCCCATTCTGGAAACTACACCCCTTAAGGAATCTAACAAGGGGTGCAGTGAGGATATGGACCCCTTGATGACGGCCACAATGAAATTTTTCCCTTTCACATCACATTGTTCCACATTTGTGCCCATCACCAATGGGGTCCATATGCTCACTGAACCCCTTGTTAGATTCCTTGAGGGTTGTAGTTTCCAGAATGGGGTCATTTGTGGGGGGTTTCCAGTGTTTTGGCAGCATGAGGGCTCTGTGAATGCGACGTGGCCCTTGAAATCCATTCCAGTAAAATCCAGCTTGCAAAGGGCAATTGGCGCTCCTTCCCTTTGGAGGCTCGTCCTGCGCCCGCTTGGCACTTTATGTCCACATGTGGGGTATTTCCGTACTCTGGAGAAACTGCACTACATGTTTGGTGTTTTTTTTTTTCTTTTATCCCCTTGTAAAAATGAAAAATGAATGCTAGAACAACATTTTAGTGTAAAAAATAGAATTTTTCCTTTTTTACACCACATTGTGCTGAAAATCTGCGAAGCACCTGTGGGGTCCAAATGCTCACCGCACCCCTTGTTACATTCCTTGAGGGGTGCAGTTTTCTAAATGGTGTCCCTATAGGGGTGTTTTTTAGGTTTTGGCAACCCAGAGCCTCTGCCAACCTGAAGTGGTACAGTCAAAAATGACCAAATATAACGGAGGCGTTGAAATTCACTAGACGCTCCCTTATATCTGAGGCTTGTGGTTGCGTCAAATAGCGCAATAGGGCCACATATGGGGTATTTCTATAAACTGCAGAAACGGGGCAATCAATATTGGGGTGCATTTCTCTGCTAATAGGTTTATCATTATGAAAGATATTGGATTACAATAAAATCTCTGCACAGAAAATAAAAATTTTCAAATTTCTTACACACTTCGCTTTTATTTCTGTGACTCCCCTAAAGGGTTAAAAAACTTTCTGGATGTGCTTTTGCAGAGTTTGGGGGGTGCAGTTTCTGAAATGGGGTGCTTTATGGGGCTTTCTAACATACAGGCCCCTCAAATACACTTTGAACCTGAACAGGTCCCTAAAAATATCTGATTTTGAAATTTTACAGAAAATTTGGAAAATTGCTGCTAATGTTTTAAGCTTTCTATTATTTAAAAATAATGAAATATAGTTTAATAAATGCCGCCAACATAAAGTAGACATGTTGCTAATGCTATTTAATATATATTTTTTGTGGCATAACCATTTTCTGTATAAGCAGAAAGGTTTCAAAGTTTGAAAAATGCATTTTTTCACAATTTTTCACGTTATTTTGGTGTTTTTCATAAAGATTTGTTATGAGTATCGACTCCATTTTACCAGAAATGTAAAGTACAATATGTCTCGAGAAAAGAATCTCAGAATCAGCCGGATAGGTAAAAGCATCCCGAAGTTATTAATGAATAAAGTGACACTGGTCATATTCATAAAATTTGTCTCTGTCCTTAAGGCCATTTCAGGCTCTGTCCTTAAGGGGTTAAAGGGACCATAACTCTGTGATTGGGTAATAGATTTCTAGCAGAACTCAAAGTCCGGGCTTGAACCTGAGTTATGAGCATACAGTGGACTGGGTTGGTACAGATCTTAATCATGTATAAAAGCATGTAAATGAGATAAACTAAAATAAAATGAAATAAAATAAAATAAATTAAATTAAATAAATTAGAATAAATCATGTAGTCTGGAACCATATGGTATAGCATTACAAATTAAAATTATATAAGAACATATGATGGAAGCATATAAAAAAAGACATAAAGATCACTGAAGCATCATGAATGATTATTTCTGCAAGACTCTGACTGTATTGGCATAATGTGCCAAATGAGATAAAGACAAGGAATAACGTTTTTTTGAAGCGGTCATAGAGTAAGGTAAAGATATATATATATATATATATATATATATATATATATATATATATATATATACATTTTATATATAGATTTTTGAGGCTGTCATAGAGTAAGGTACAGATATATGGTGACTAAGGACTCAGTTAGAGTAGTCGTGTAATGAAAAGGGGTAAAAAGAAGAAAGGAGAACTGTGAATCCTCTCCAACTGACTTGGGACTTGATTGTAGTGTAAGTATATGGATGGGCTCCAGGGGATCAATCACGGAGTCCGTCATTGCGCTGATAGTACAGCCTGGCAAATGACGGGCTGTGGGAAAGGTCCCCCAGGCCAAAGAAGGAAATCACAGGAAACCAAAAATCTCTAATTCTTCATTGAGGCCACTGGGTGCCAGGCCCGGATTGGTAATCTGGCAGGCCGGGCAAATGCCCACTGGGCTGCCTGATTACCAATCAGAGGGGCCGCTGGTCTCCCTGCACACTTACATCGGCCCCTGCAGTGGCTGAGAGAACAGCGCTGTCGGCCTCTGCGCTGTTCACTCAGCCTCTGCCGGATGGGGCTGGGCCGGCACATTCCCCCTCCCCCCTCCCATGTGTAGTGGAGGTGCCACACAGGCAAGTCAGCTACAACCTACTCTGACGGTTGACGTCATTTCCTGGACATGCCGCAGAGGATCAGCTTCCTGGAGGAGAGAGGTGGTGCAGCTGCTGCCCCCTGCAGCACAGAGTGGCTGCTGCTGACAGAGAGGGGGCCCTTGCTGCTATTAAAGAGCACTGCTTGGTGAGGAGAAACCTGTCCTTCCCACCAAGCTACAGCCGGAGCCTGCCCTCTCCCCCTGCTGTGTAACCAGGCAACCAAGTCTCTTGAGCCCACACTGTGACGTCATCATCTCCTTCCGGGGCAGGGGGAGCACCATGCTGGAAATGCAACTATGCACCCGGGATCCCAGGCATCATGATCGAGCGCAGATCCCATCCTGTCCGACGCTCCGCACAGCTCTAGTGTGTGTGTGTATATATGATATATGTATGTATGCACAATGTGTGTGTATGTATGTATGTATGTAGTGTTCACACACACTTTTTTGAGCCATATAGTAGCTGCTCAAAAAGTCCTAAATTGTCCTTTACAGTTTATTGCGTTCAATTAAACTTGATATTAAAATGGCTGCCTGTGCAAATATGTAGTGACTTTAAGGTCATAATTAGAGATGAGTGAGCCTGGCCGAGGTTTGGCTTCATACGAACCTGAACCATTGGCCCTTGAATCCCGCTGTCTTCCCGCTCTATGGTGATAGCACAAGTTGCATTTTTAAGCAGGAATACAGCCTAGGTCATCTCTGTTTTCCAGGCGGGACTTGTGCCATCTCCACCTTCCGCAAGGTAAAATTAAAAGGATTATCCAGGATTAGAAAAACATGGTTGTTTTCTTCCAAAAACATCACCACCCCTGTCCTCAGGGTGTATGTGGTATTACAATTCAGCTCCATTCACTTCCCTGAAACTAAGCTGCAGTACCGCACCCAAACTGAGGACAAATGTGGTGCTGTTTTTGGGAGAAAGCGGACATGTTTATCTAATTCTGGATAACCTCTCCTCAAGGAGCGTCATCAAATTACATAAGCATCATCGGGAGGAGGGGGGGGCAAATGACATAAGAGTCATCAGGAGGAAGGGGGGCGAATGAGATAAGCGTCATCAGGAGCAGGGGGCAAATGAGATAAGCGTCATCAGGAGCAGGGGGCAAATGAAATAAGTGTCATCAGGAGCAGGGGCAAATGAAAAGAGTGTCATCAGGAGCAGGGGGGCAAATGAAATAAGTGTCATCAGGAGCAGGGGGGCAAATAAAATAAGTGTCATCAGGAGCAGGGGTGCAAATGAAATAAGTGTCATCAGGAGCAGGGGGCAAATGAAATAAGTGTCATCAGGAGCAGGGGGGCAAATGAAATAAGTGTCATCAGGAGCAGGGGGCAAATGAGATAAGTGTCATCGGGAGCAGGGGGCAAATGAAATAAGTGTCATCAGGAGCAGGGGGCAAATGACATAAGTGTCATCAGGAGCAGGGGTAAATGAAATAAGTGTCATCAGGAGCAGGGGGCAAATGAAATAAGTGTCATCAGGAGCAGGGGGCAAATGAAATAAGTGTCATCAGGAGCAGGGGGCAAATGACATAAGTGTCATCAGGAGCAGGGGGGCGAATGAAATAAGTGTCATCAGGAGCAGGGGCAAATGAAATAAGTGTCATCAGGAGCAGGGGGCAAATGAGATAAGCGTCATCAGGAGCAGGGGGCAAATGAGATAAGCGTCATCAGGAGCAGGGGGCAAATGACATAAGCGTCATCAGGAGCAGGGGGGCGAATGAAATAAGTGTCATCAGGAGCAGGGGGCAAATGAAATAAGTGTCATCAGGAGCAGGGGGCAAATGAAATAAGTGTCATCAGGAGCAGGGGGCAAATTAAATAAGTGTCATCAGGAGCAGGGGGAAAATGAAATAATCCCTCCTCCAGATGACGCTCTTTGCAAAGTGAAACTAGTTGAAGGGCTATGCAGCTTTTATTATATCATTAAAAGCCCTGGCTATACTATACGGAGGCTCAGAGAGGTCCAATAAAGTGGGGCCTATGCTTCATGCAGAGAGTGGTCCAATACTATGTGGGGATAGAGAGGAGGCCTGTAATCTATTGGAGCACAGAGAGGGTATATGGGGCCTTACTACTTTAGGGGAAAATGCTTTATGACTATACGGAGACACAGCACAGAAGACTCCTATTACTATATGGGGTACAGAGGGGACCTGATACTATAATACTACATAGGGGTGCAGAAGGGCTGGACTACTATTTAGAGACACAGACTGGGCCTAACTGCTTATAAGGGGGTCAAAAAGGAGCAAGGTTACTGTGTGAAGAAATACACTTGGGGATGATGCTGGAGCATTGATCTTAAATTGTTTGGTAGATCTTGCAGAGAGGAGTCACGGCCGGAGAAGTCTTCATGATAGCCGAGCAACAAAAAGAGAACAAGTTCAGCAAAAACGTCACAAGCTGTGGCTTGTCTCCGCCTCTGTGACAATTCAGCTGGTAATGAAAAGGATGATTATAAAAGTTTATAATAGTCCTGTCGCTTATATCTCTCCGCATTTGTATTCCGGGATCTACAACTTTGTACCTGGTATGGACCACACAGATCCATTGTGGATTTGGTGCAGCTAAAATACATAAATATGCAACAACAAATCCACAGCAGATTATGTTGTTTTTTGTTGTTGATGGTTCATATATTTATATATATTCATATATATATATATTCATATACTGAAGTTATATTATTGTGCAATCCATCTAACTCGATGGATATCACTTGCTAATGTGAAATCATCTCCATTGTACATCCGCTTGGAGAAACATATACTGGGAAAACAACACCTCCTATGCTTATGGACTAACTGTAAATATTCAGGCAAATGGGTGGGACCTTTATTGAATGGCACTTTGGATGTTTGGCAAAACTACTTCCTTAAGACCCTAGCGACTAAAGATCCCCCACCACACATGCCAATAGGTCTTATTCCTATATTTTCAAATAATTCTCCAGCACTTTTAGAGCCACCCTGGAATAACCTTCTTCACCTATCCTCTTATCCACATATTAAATCCATTGATGATATCCCAGCTTTAGAAACATTATTAGGGAAAACACTACCTGGAGGTTCACATACCCTATATACAGAAATGTTCAGAAAAGAATGTCAGAGGTTTCTCACTACCTTTCCAAAATACAGAGAAGCCTCTTGGTTAGAGTGTTACTTAAATATGGAACAGCTCCCCAAAGGCTTGATCTCGAGGGTGTATAAAGGCCTATTGACTCTTGAAGCAACATGTAAACCTTCTTTTATAGCTGCCTGGGAAAAGGAACTAGACCTTTCCTTCTCTAAATCTACAGTATTACAGATTTATAAAAACTCGCATGGCTTTTCAAGATGTGTGAAAATACAAGAAAATTCGTACAAACTGACCACTAGATGGTATAGAACACCCCATCTCTTGAGAAAAATGAACATTTTAGATAATGACCATTGTTGGAGATGTAAAACCCATACAGGGACACTTTCTCATATTTGGCTCACTTGTCCTAAATTAAAAAATTATTGGTCTATAGTTACTCAACATATACGCAACATATGTGGTTGTGATATCCCTTTAGATCCTACCCTTATACTCTTATGGGTTCCATCACCTACATTTACTCCAGCCCGTAACCATCTCCCTACATTTTTACTAACAGCAGCTAAATTGCTAGTCCCTCTCCATTGGAGAGATGAATCACCCCCAACATTTAAAGAATGGATTGAAAAGACTCAACAAATAGCTCGCTTAGAAGAGCTATGCAGTTGGGAAAATGGTACCCATGATAAATTCCTTTCCATTTGGACCCCCTGGCTTACCTTCTATAACGGCTATCTGGCCTCTTCCTCTACCGAATCTTAGAAGTTGCCATAATCCTAATACAAGTATGTCACAAATATATCTACAACCTTGTTCTGTTACCCTTAGCAACATTCCACAATAACGTCTTATTAATCTACAGTGTTATTTTGTTCCGTCTCATTATGTTTAGTTTTCCTATGTTTTACATATTGTCTCCTTTTTACAATATGATGTTATTGTTATAGGAATTTACTATTATGTATAGTTCCTACCCCACACTGAGCAACTGTCTTCTCTAGCAGTTATCTGCACAAAATTTGTTAAAAAATATTTATGACCCATAGAGCTTGTTATTATGCCTTTTTCACTTGCAAGGTCCTGCGAGACCTTTATGTTTCAACTCGTTCTTTGTTGTTCTATGTTTCATCTTCTTCAATAAAAATTTGATTGGAAAAAAAAAAAAAAAAATATATATTTAATAAAGTAGTGAGTAATGAGCAGAATTTGCTACACCGCTATCTATTAAATATTGGGGAGGATATATTATGTGGGCTGCTGAGGTTTGAGTGCCAGGGCTGATTTTAAGTTCCAGTCCGGCCCTGCTGGGTGCAATAGATTCAAAGTCATAAATGAACTTGGACTCTGTCCTGGACATAGCCAAGAGGTAATTCCCACCCCTCCAACTCTTTTTAACTGATTGTATGGCGGTAAAGGTTGTACCTGTAATGTCCATGTTATGGCACTGTTTGTAATGCAAGGACAATGGATGTTAATCATTGCTTTTCCTTATATTGTAAAAGTGTTAATGGAGGCGGACTTTAAGTGCTCTTTTAGTCCTACCAATATACTGCTTTGCACAAGGACACTGTATAAGGTATATAACACCTTTAGTATGGCATGTTAGGAGCTCCTTTATGGTCCAAGTGAAATGACTGGTTGTAGATGTGACGTTAGTGGTTTTCTTCAGGAACTTAGTGACCTTACAGCATGAGCAAGATCCACATCTGTAGAATCCCTGAGTATTCAACTAAGTGGTGTCGCAAGTGGTTGTGTATTTGTTTCGAACTGTGGGTGCAACTTTAATTCCAAGGTTGGGGGCTTTGGCATAGACTATGGGTGGGTTAACTGGTAGTAATGAGGATAAGATTTTGTCACGGCAGAGGATGGGCCAATTTATTCTAAACTGGCTGAAGGGGATATTGAGAAGCCACCTTGGGAGGTTGCAGCTGGAAAAGAGAATGTAACGGTTTTTGGAGGTTGGTTTTCTAAATGTTTGGCAGGTGAGTTTATCTGTAGATGCTGTGATGGATAGATCTAAGAATTTGATGTGTTGTGTGCTGACATGTGGTGTGAACTTAAGGTTGTATTCATTATTGTTAAGTTGTGATATAAATTGTCGGAGATTTGTGTCGTTGCCTTGCCAAATGAGTGTGATGTCATCTATGTACCATTTCCAAATGATCAGTTCTTTCCCTATGTGTTGTGTTATGGATTGGTTTTCCCAGAATGCCATAAAAAGGTTTGTGTAACTTGGTGCAAAACGGGTGCCCATTGCTGTACCGGTTATTTGATTGAATTGCCTTCAAAATAGAAATAATTGTGTGTAAGGATGAAATGAATGGCCTGGATAGTGAAGTCTATTTGATCAGGTGGCATGGATGTAAGTTGTAGGAAGTGGCGGATGGCTTGTAGACCTTATGAATGATCGATAACAGTGTATAAGGATTGGACATCGAGAGTGGCCATAATATTGTTTGTTTGCCAGGGGAAGGATTTGATGATTTGAACTACTTTTGTTGTATCTTTAATATAAGACGGAGTGGATTGGACCAGAGGTTGGAGGATCTTGTCTAAATAATTAGATAAATTGGCAGTGAGTGAGCCTATGCCTGAAATAATAGGGCGACCAGGGGCATTCGATGGATTCTTATGGATTTTGGGGATACAGTAGAAGATGTGTAGTCTTCGATCTGTTCCCCGTATGAAGTCATATTCTTTTGTATTTAGTATGTTCTGTTCTAGGGTGGCATTGCAGAGTGTTTTCAATTCTGATTCATAGTTTTCGCCTGGATCTGATTGGAGTGGGTGGTAAGTGGAGATGTCTTGTAGTTGTTTGTAGCATTCTTCATTATATTTACATGTGTCTAAAATGACAAAGCCCCCCCCCCCCCACCCCTTGTCAGCAGGGCGTATTGTGATATCCAGATTATTCTGCAGTTGTTTGATAGAGAGACATTCTTTGTGGGTCAAATTGTGTTGTTTTGACTTTGGTTGTAGTTTTCTGATATCGGCTTCAACTGCTTTCCTAAAGGCTATTATTTCCTGACCTGGTTCTTGGCATGGATAGAAGTTAGACTTCAAAGAACAGTTGGTGTGTGTATATTCGTCCGTTTGTTTGACTGTATGTTCTAAAGCATTTTTAATATGGTACTTGGTTAGGCATAGCATACAGATATACTTTTCTAACCCAATTTAAGTGTCAAATTTTTCAAATGTGTTATTAGGTGCAAATTTCAAACCTTTGTTTTGAAGAGAGAGTTGGGACGGTGTCAGTTCAACTGGACTGAGGTTAATTACTGAGTTGGTGTCGTTTAGTTGCTCTTGCCCTTTTTCAAATTCGGTGGGGGTTCTGTGTGATCTCCGTCTTCTGAATCGTTTGCGTGTCTCCGTTTCCTGGGGGTATAGGATGGGCCTGCTGGATAAGGTTGGCAATCTGGTGGTTGGTGTGTGCTGTTGGAAGTCGTGTAGGTTCTCTGTTGTGTGTGAGATGTTGATGGGTATGGATGTGTGGGTTGTGGTTGGTGGTATTTGTAAGGTTTGGGCTGTTTGCAACGTGGATGGTAAAGTTTTGGACTGTAAGGGATCTTTTGATTGGGATGATGTGTTGTGGAAGGTGTGTATTGTGATGTTCTGGTCCGGTTCATGTCTAAAAAATGATGGTTGGGTTCTTGCATGAGTGGTGTGTACCAATTGTAGGAATTTGAAAAGGTTGAGGTTGAGGCATGGAGATAGAATTGTGTGGTGGTTTCTGTCTATTCTGATGCCAGCTAAGTTTGTTTGCTTTTTTCTGCATTATTTCTGTTTCAGACTGGTCTAATTTCTTACAAGCGCATTCTTGATAACTCAGAAATTCTTCATTTATTGGCTTCCATTTTCTTTTTAATATCATTAATTTGTTCGTCTAAATGTGTCAGGATTTCTTTCCTTCTAGTGATGATAAGTTGTAATGGGGGGGGGGCATTGTCATTCTAGACACATGTAAATATAATGAAAAATGCTACAAACAACTACAAGACATCTCCACTTACCATCCACTCCAATCAGATCCAGGCGAAAACTATTAATCAGAATTGAAAACACTCTGTGATGCCGCCCTAGAACAGAACATACTAAATACTAAAGAATATAACTTCATACGGGGAACAGATCGAAGACTACACGTCTTCTACTGTATCCCCAAAATCCATAAGAATCCATCGAATCCCCCTGGTCGCCCTATTATTTCAGGCATAGGCTCACTCACTGCCAATTTATCTAATTATTTAGACAAGATCCTCCAACCTCTGGTCCAATCCACTCCATCTTATATTAAAGATACAACAAAAGTAGTTTAAAACATCGAATCCTTCCCCTGGCAACCCAACAATATTATTACCACTCTCGATGTCCAATCCTTATACACTGTTATCGATCATTCACAAGGTCTACAAGCCATCCACCACTTCCTACAACTTACATCCATGCCACCTGATCAAATAGGCAATTACTACAATCAAATAACTGGTACTGCAATGGGCACTCATTTTGCACCAAGTTATTTTTTATGGCATTCTGGGAAAACCAATCCATAACACAACACATAGGGAAAGAACTGATCATTTAGAAACGGTACATAGATGACATCATACTCATTTGGCAAGGCAACGACACAGATCTCCGACAATTTATATCACAACTTAACAATAATGAATACAACCTTAAGTTCACACCACATGTCAGCACACAACACATCGAATTCTTAGACCTATCCATCACAGCATCTACAGATAAACTCACCTGCCAAACATTTAGAAAACCAACCACCAAAAACAGTTACATTATCTTTTCCAGCTGCCACCTCCCAAGGTGGCTTCTCAATATCCCCGTCAGCCAGTTTAGACGTTTAGGCTAGGCTCACACTATGTATCTGTGCGGCTGTATTGCGGGCGGTAAATCATCGGCCGGATTTTTCCGGTTTATGCGTACGCTGGAAAGTATACGATATACGGCTGCACAGTGCACACTATGTATGAATCTACGGCCCGAACGTAAACGGACCCGTAAAAAATGAACAAGACCATTGTTTGCGGCTGGAAATGTGCAAATTGACGGCCGTGGATTGACAGGAAGTCACTTTACTGCGGACCGCCTCTTTATATGTGCGCTCAGCCGATCAGCTGAGCACACATATAATTCTAAATGTTTCTTCTAATAATGCTATTGTGATAACATAATTAGAAGAAACATTTGATGTTTTAATTAAAGTAAAGTGATGATTAGTACAGAATGCTCTATTGCCGGCAATATAAATTAACGGCTTAATGGAGCTTCCTGTACTAATAAATATTTAATTAATAAAACACATTTTCGTTGTAATAAAATCAGTTTCGTTGTTCAATTATTTAATTTAAACAAATCCATTATTGTTCAATTAAATTTACTGTTAAAAAATAAATATATATATATATATATATATATATATATATATATATATAAATATGCATTTATTTATATATATATTTATTTTAACAGTATATTTAATTGCAAAATGATGGATTTGTTTAAATTTAATTATTGAACAATGAAAGGGACTTTATTACAACGAAAATGTGTTTTATTAATTAAATATATTAATCATGAGAGGCATCGGCATTACTGCAGAGGATCGCAAACCCGGTAATAGCGATTCATGTAAACTGTTTCCCTGCTTTCACAGATGCATTCCAGAGGTGTTTGCATCACTTTCTAAAGATTTTATTTGTTATTTTTAGTTGAACCAGATTTCAAAGTAAATGACCGTATGTTTTCAGCCGCATGTCTATTTTTTCCCATGGCCGTAGTTTCAGCCGCACATTTCCAGCCGCATAAAAAATACAGCCGCACACATACATAGTGTGAACATAGCCTTAAAGAGAAATTGTACAACAGAAGAATCATTCAAACAAGAAGCAACAGAGCTATCAGCGCAATTGAGAATGAAACACTATCCGGAAAGCATCATCCAAGAATACTACACAAAGGTACTAAATCTCGATAGAGAAAACTTCTTCACAAATACTGCCTCTGCCTCTCCGAGTAAAAATGAATCCAAAATCATTTTACCCTACAATCCACAGCACAAATAGAGAAGATCTTTCAAAAAAATTGGCCCATCCTCTGCCGTGACAAAATCTTATCCTCATTACTACCAGTCAAACCACCCATAGTCTATACCAAAGCCCCCAACCTTGGAATTAAAGTTGCACCCACAGTTCGAAACAAATACACAACCACTTGCGACACCACTTAGTTGAATACTCAGGGATTCTACAGATGTGGATCTTGCTCATGCTGTAAGGTCACTAAGTTCCTGAAGAAAACCACTAACGTCACATCTACAACCAGTCATTTCACTTGGACCATAAAGGAACTCCTAACATGCCATACTAAAGGTGTTAAATACTTCATACAGTGTCCTTGTGCAAAGCAGTATATTGGTAGGACTAAAAGAGCACTTAAAGTCCGCCTCCATGAACACTTTTACAATATAAGGAAAGGCAATGACAAACATCCATTGTTCTTGCATTACAAACAGTGCCATAACATGGACATTACAGGTACAACCTTTACCGCCATACAATCAGTTAAAAAGAGTTGGAGGGGTGGGAATTACATCTTGGCTATGTCCAGGACAGAGTCCAAGTTCATTTATGACTTTGAATCTATTGCACCCAGTGGCCTCAATAAAGAATTAGAGAATTTCGGTTTCCTGTAATTTCCTTCTCTTTGGCCTGGGGGACCTTTCCCACAGCCTGTCATTTGCCAGGCTGTACTATCAGCGCAATGACGGACTCTGTGATTGATCTACTGGAGCCCATCCATATACTTACACTACAATCAAGTCCCAAGTCAGTTGGAGGGGATTCACAGTTCTCCTTTCTTCTTAGTCACCATATATCTGTACCTTACTCTATGACAGCCTCAAAAATCTATATATAAAATATATATATATATATATATATATATATATATATATATATATATATATATGTATATCTTTACCTTACTCTATGACAGCTTCAAAAAAACTTTCTTCCTTGTCTTTGACTGTATTGGCATAATGTGCCAAATGAGATAGAGTCTTGCAGAAATAATGATTCATGATGCTTCAGTGATCTTTTTTCAATATGCTTCCATCATATGTTCTTATATAATTTTAATTTGTAATGCTATACCATATGGTTCCAGACTACATGATTTATTCTAATTTATTTAATTTAATTTATTTTATTTTATTTTAATTTTATTTTATTTCAGTTTCTCTCATTTACATGCTTTTATACATGATTAAGATCTGTACCAACCCAGTCCACTGTATGCTCATCACTCAGGTTCCAGCCCGGACTTTGGGTTCTGCTAGAATTCTATTACTCAATCACAGAGTTATGGTCCTTTTAAATATCGGACATTTTTGATTTCACCACATTATATTTTTAGCTGCTGAGAAAAGAGCCAAGAAGGCTATGAAACGCGTCCAGCTTTTTATTCCTATATTCCAGTATCCATACAACAGATTTCATCTACCTGTATTAAAGTAAAGAAAACTGCCAAAAAACGCCACGAGGTTCGGCGGCCATCAAAAACTACAGCGTATGCGCAAGTCCGGCTCCAACATAAATAGAGAGCAGAGCCCTGCTCCGGCTGCCAAGACAAACACATTCTGCAGAACGGCTCACCAAGCCTGCACGTCCTGGGAAGCATAGCAGAGGCTGAAAATGGCGAGAGTGGTGAGCGGTGCTACAAGCACCAGTGAAAACTTTAACTGATACATGTTTACTAACCCGCTGATTTGTTATCAAACATAAGAAAGGGGGAGGGGTCTGTCTATATGTTAAATCATGCCCTAAGCCTATTCTGCGGGAGGATATATGTGATGATAATGTGGAGTCTCTTTGGGTAGAAATAAGGGGAGGGACGAAGAATAATAAAATTCTTATAGGAGTGAGTTATAAACCTCCAAGTATAGTGGAAGAATCAGAAAATCTTCTTATAAGACAAATAGATGCAGCAGCGAAGCAGGGGGAAGTGATTATTATGGGGGACTTTAACTACCCAAATATCAACTGGAAAGCAGAAACCTGCAGCTCCAGGAAGGGAAGCGTGTTTTTGGAAATAGTAAAAGATAATTACCTTTCCCAACTAGTAGAGGAACCAACAAGAGGGGGGGCCCTTCTGGACCTGATCTTAACCAATAGGCCCGACAGAATATCAAAAATAGAGGTGTGGGGTCACCTAGGTAATAGTGACCATAACATAGTAAGTTTTCAATTATCCTTCAATAAAATTATTAATAGAGGGGCTACAAAAACATTAAATTTCAGGAAGGCTAATTTCCAAAAAACTAGAGAGGACCTTGGGAACATAGACTGGGACAATGCCTTCAGAAATAAAAGTACACAAGAGAAATGGGACATATTTAAGAGCATCCTGGGTAAATCGTGTGAACGACACATACCATATGGGAATAAACGTAGTAGAAATAAGAGAAATCCAATGTGGTTAACTACAGCTGTAAGGGGTGCAATAAATAATAAAAAAAAACAAGCATTCAGACAACTAAAACAAGAAGGTAGTGGGGAAGCATTGAGCAACTATAGACAGAAGAATAGAATGTGTAAAACACAAATAAAAGAAGCAAAAATAGCAACAGAAAGAAGGATAGCCACAGAAAGTAAAACAAATCCCAAAATGTTCTTCACCTATATAAATAACAAAAGACTTAAAACCGAAAATGTTTGTCCCCTCAAAAATAATCTGGGTGTAATGGTGGAGGGGGAAGAGGAAAAGGACAATCTACTAAATACATTCTTCTCTACTGTATTCACAGAGGAGAATAACAGACGACATGACTAGGGATAATGTTAATCCCCCCATAAATCTCACCTGCCTAACACAACAAGAAGTGGGGAAACGCCTTAAAAACATTAAAATCCATAAGTCACCGGGCCCAGAAGGTATACATCCTAGAGTTTTGCAAGAATTAAATACTGTGTTGGACAGACCGTTATTCCTATTATTTAAAGATTCTATTACGATAGGGATTGTTCCACAGGACTGGCGCATAGCTAATGTGGTACCAATATTCAAGAAGGGGTCAAGGAGTGATCCTGGAAACTACAGGCCCGTAAGTCTAACATCTATAGTAGGTAAAGTATTTGAGGGGATTGTAAGAGATGCTATACTGGAGTATCTTAATGAAAATAATCTTATGACGCAGCACCAGCATGGATTTATGAGGGATCGGTCCTGTCAGACTAATCTGATCGGCTTCTATGAAGAGGTAAGTTATAGACTGGACCTGGGGGAGGCTGTGGATGTTGTGTATCTGGACTTTTCAAAGGCATTTGATACTGTGCCGCATGAAAGGTTGGTCTACAAAATGAGGATGCTGGGACTTGCGTATGCAAATGGGTAAGTAACTGGTTGTGTGATAGAAAACAGAGGGTGGTCACTGATGGAAAATATTCAGATTGGGTTTTAGTTACTAGTGGGGTACCACAGGGGTCAGTGTTGGATCCACTTCTTTTTAATATTTTTATTAAAGATCTTGTAGAGGGGCTACAGAGTAGAATCTCCATTTTTGCAGATGATACTAAACTGGGTAAAGTAATCAGTACAGAGGAGGATAATATCATATTACAGAGGGATTTGGAGAAGCTAGAGGCTTGGGCGGAATGGCAAATGAAGTTTAATGTGGATAAATGTAAGGTTATGCATTTGGGCCATAGAAATAATAAGTACAGTTATGTGCTAAATAATAAAACACTGGGTAAAACTACTTCCGAAAAGGACCTGGGGGTATTGGTGGACAGTAAACTCAACTTTAGTGATCAGTGCCAGGCAGCAGCTGCCAAGGCTAATAAAATAATGGGATGCATCAAAAGAGGTATAGATGCTAAAGATGAGAACATAGTTTTGCCTCTTTATAAATCACTGGTCAGATCACATATGGAATACTGTGTACAGTTTTGGGCACCGGTATATAAGAAGGACACAGCTGAACTGGAGCGGGTGCAGAGGAGGGCAACAAAGGTCATTAAGGGAATGGGTGGGTTACAGTACCAAGACAGGTTATCAAGCTTGGGGTTATTTACGCTAGAAAAAAGACGTCTTAGGGGCGATCTGATCACAACGTACAAATATATGAATGGACAGTACAGAGATCTTTGTAGGGGTCTTTTTACTCCTAAGTCTGTAACCATGACAAGGGGGCATCCTCTACGTCTAGAGGAAAGTAGATTTCATCATCAGCATCGACGCGGGTTCTTTACTGTACGAGCGGTAAGACTGTGGAACTCTCTGCCACATGAGGTTGTCATGGCTGATTCATTAAATAAGTTCAAGGGAGGCCTTGATACTTTTCTTGAACAATATAATATTACAAGTTATGGGCATTAGATTACTGGTGATACATTGATCCGGGGATTGTTCTGGTTGCCATTGCAGTCGGGGGGGGGGGGGGGGGGAATTTCTCCCTGTGGTGGGGCGGTTGTCTTCTGCCCCATAGGGGTTTTTCGCCTTCCTGGATCAACACAGTAGGATTTTCCTAGGTTGAACCTGATGGACTCTTGTCTTCTTTCAACCTTATTTACTATGTTACTATGTTACTATATTAACTACTACAAACTTTGCAAGTACTGCTTCCCAAACGGACATTACTATACAACAGCCTGCAGTTATACTGTACATCTAAGATTTATTGCTGTCGTATTGCTGTCTCTTAGCTTGCTGCCCGCTACTTCTACTTGTAGCTCTAAAACGTGTGGCTACCCGACACTAAGCTGCCTGTGACTGATCATCTATTTACACAAGAGATCGGCATCTCTTTTTACCCCAGAGATCTACATACACAATCCGACAATTGATTGTGACATTCATACAATTTTATCTTTATCTACCATCATTATATATATTTTTATATCTATTTTTTTTACTTTTGATCTTCATTTTTTCATTTTTATTCTTTATCATTTTTTATTTTTTCATTTTCAATTTTTATTTTTATATTTTCTATTTTTCATTTTTTTTTCTTTTGGTATACCATTTTATGATTGAACTTATTTTATGATTGGACTAATTTATTATACCATCATTGTGATTGATATTCCCCTTGTGTTTTAATCTCCTGTATGTATGTTGTATAACATTATTATCATTGATAATCTCCCATATGCATGATTTTTATCTATTTGATCTATTACAATAAATTCTAACTCTAATTCCCCCTTTTGCCTTCTCTCTGTCTCTATAAGGCTAAATCTACTGTTCCCTCATATTGTCTTTCTTGAGGACCTGACCTTTTGTTCTTTGTTTGTTTGACAGCTGATTGGATTTTTTTTCCACTTTAATAACTGTTATTTGTTGAACATTGTTGTATGTAAACAGGGTATGTGTGGCTATTAGTGATGAGCGAGCATGCTCGTCCGAGCTTGGTACTCGTTCGAGTATTAGGGTACTCAATAGTATTCGTTACTCGGACGAGCATCTCGAGATACTTGAGAAAATCTCATCATTCGTTTCCTGTAAGTTTGGGCGCTATTTGTTAGCCAATAAACATGCAGGAGACTCTTTGGTACATCCTGCTATCACGTGGGACCCATACATGTCGATAGCAGCGATTGGTTGGCCAGATCAGATGACCCTGCCATATAAAATGCGCATCTGGCAGTACTCGCTTCAGACGCATGCTGGGAGAGATTAGGGACAGAACTGGTGCTCCTCAGGGAGAGCGTCAGTGTAAGATTTAGCATTCCAGTAGGCAGGGAATACTAGCAATAAAAACCAACAGCCCTCAAATAGTTTTTTAATAGTATTACTGCAGACTGCTGGCTGGGACTTGCAGTGCTGCTACCACGATTTAACCAGCACACTGTGGTGATCGGCTGATGGCAGAAAGGGGACATTAGGTGTTGCATACAGACCCCTAAGAAGTGCTCAGTGTACTCTTTTTTATTTTGGGGTTGGTGGTCCTGCTGTACTACATTGTAGTACACCTGCATAGAACTTCACTGCTCATTGGACAGGGGTGTAAGAGAGTGTGTCTAGGTCCAGCCACTACCAGATTGTATTGTACAGCCCCCCTAAACTAGTGGGTACTACACTGTATTGCTGGGATTTGTAGTACACCTGCATAAAACTAAACTGCTCATTGTAAGGGGGTAACCCAGCGTGTGTCTAGGTCCAGCCACTACCAGATTGTACCGTACAGCCCCCCCAAAACTTGTGGGAGCACAAGTATTTTTCCTGATTTCTGTATTTTATACGCAAGGCCTATCTAATTTCAATCACATCACAACTGCTTTCACAGAGTAAAGGGTGTGTCAGAGAGTGTGTCTAGGTCCAGCCACTACCAGATTGTACCGTACAGACCCCCAAAACTAGTGGGTACTACACTGTATTGCTGGGATTTGTAGTACACCTGCATAAAACTTCACTGCTCATTGTAAGGGGGTATCCAAGCGTGTGTCTAGGTCCAGCCACTACTGCTGTGCCTGCCCTTGCCTCTATGTTGGCTACTGCTGGGCCTTAACTGGCATCCATGTTGACTACTGCTGGGCCTTTACTGGCATCCATGTTGACTACTGCTGGGCCTTTACTAGCATCCATGTTGACTACTGCTGGGCCTTTACTGGCATCCATGTTGACTACTGCTGGGCCTTTACTAGCATTCATGTTGACTACTGCTGGGCCTTTACTGGCATCCATGTTGACTACTGGTGTGCCTGCCCTTGCCTCCATGTTGGCTACTGCTGGGCCTTCACTGGCATCCATGTTGACTACTGCTGGGCATTTACTGGCATCCATGTTGACTACTGCTGTGCCTGCCCTTACCTTCCTTGTCTTGTCCATTTCAAACCATATTATCTGTGGATGTCATCTTATCTTACGGGGGTCCTATGCCATTCTTTCACCAGTACCTTCTACCTTTTTACAATGTTGTAGCTGTTTATAAGGCAGGATTGACCAGAGCAGTAATGGACATCCATGTTGACTACTGCTGTGTCTGCCCTTGCCTCCATTTTGGCTACTGCTTGGCCTTAACTGGCATCCATGTTGACTACTGCTGGGCCTTAACTGGCATCCATGTTGACTACTGCTGGGCCTTTACTGGCATCCATGTTGACTACTGCTGGGCCTTTACTGGCATCCATGTTGACTACTGCTGGGCCTTTACTGGCAACCATGTTGACTACTGGTGTGCCTTCCCTTGCCTCCATGTTGGCTACTGCTGGGCCTTCACTGGCATCCATGTTGACTACTGCTGGGCATTTACTGGCATCCATGTTGACTACTGCTGTGCCTGCCGTTACCTTCCTTGTCTTGTCCATTTCAAACCATATTATCTGTGGATGTCATCTTATCTTACGGGGGTCCTATGCCATTCTTTCACCAGTACCTTCTACCTTTTTACAATGTTGTAGCTGTTTATAAGGCAGGATTGACCAGAGCAGTAATGGACATCCATGTTGACTACTGCTGTGTCTGCCCTTGCCTCCATTTTGGCTACTGCTTGGCCTTAACTGGCATCCATGTTGACTACTGCTGGGCCTTAACTGGCATCCATGTTGACTACTGCTGGGCCTAAACTGGAATCCATGTTGACTACTGCTGGGCATTTACTGGCATCCATGTTGACTACTGGTGTGCCTGCCCTTGCCTCCATGTTGGCTACTGCTGGGCCTTCACTGACATCCATGTTGACTACTGCTGGGCATTTACTGGCATCCATGTTGACTACTACTGGGCCTTTACTGCCATCCATGTTGACTACTGGTGTGCCTGCCCTTGCCTCCATGTTGGCTACTACTGAGCCTTAACTGGCATCCCGAGTTAGTGTGTAATTAGCAGTGAGCTTGGTTGCGTGTGACAAGGGGCGGAACCTGGTAGCGGCTCTGCAGCTTGGCAGCCTCACACATGTACCATGCCTGGCCCACGTCTTCAACCTAGTGTTGCTGCGCTTCCTTAAAGCTTACCCCAATGTGGCTGACTTGCTCACCAAGGTGTACCGCATTTGTGCGCATTTCCGCAAGTCAACCAGTTAAACTAACCCCAACTTCTACAGTAAAATTCAAAGTCAAATTCAAACTCAAAACAACGGTGGGGGGAGAAGTGGGGAGTCACATGATGCAAGGAATGTTACCCCAACTGCTAGAGTCAAATTCATAGTCAAATTTAATTTACCTTCCTTGTCTTGTCCATTTCGAACCATATTATCTGTGGATGTTATCTTATCTTAGGGGTGTCCTCTGCCATCCTTTCACCAGTACCTTCTACCTTTTTTCGAGGTTTTAGCCTTTTCGATTGACCAGGTCTTTTTAATAGATACTACTTGCCCTCTCTTAGAGACTCTTTAAAGAATTGAAAGTGTATTCATTCATTCATTCATTCAAATCAAATTCCGTGGCCTCTTAAGAAGACTGTATTGTTCTCTGTGTCCTCACTGCCATGCTCTCACGTCACACTATGTCTGCGGAGGAGCGGGACTGGTTGCCGGGGGCCCGCCGATAGCGCCCTTTCCAACCAGCCAGCTGTTTTACTTTATTTATTTTTTTGTCTAGCCATGGCCGGGCCTCACCATCCCTCAGTCAAGAGGCATCAGGTGTACACTTGATGGTGACTGGCAGATGGCCTAAAATCCCAGCCCCTGGACTCACTCCAATTTTTGGGTGGGCTCACTTGCTTCCTCACTCATTTTTAATGGTTCTCTGTGTGCTCAATGCCATGCAGTGTCTGGCCTAATTTTAAGGAGGCTCACTTGCTTCCACACTCTCTTTTAGTGGTTCTCTGTGTGCTCAATGCCATGCAGTGTCTGGCCTAATTTTGGGGAGGCTCACTTGCTTATTCACTCACTCACTTCTAATGGTTGTCTGTGTCCTCACTGCCATGCTCTGACGTCACACTACATCTGTGTAGGAGCAGGACTGGTTGGTGGTGGTCCGCGGATTGCGCCCCTGCCAACCAGCCAGCTGTTTTATTTATTTATTTTTTTGTCTAGCCGTGGCCGGAGCCTCACCACCCCCAGTCGAAAGGGAATCAGGTGTACCCTTGATATTGACTGACAGCTGGCCTAGCCAGTTAGCGGTCAGTACTCAGGTTCGTGTCCACAATAAATTCCAGCCCCTGTACCCACTCCAATTTTTGGGTGGGCTCACTTGCTTTCTCACTTACTTTTAATGGTTCTCTGTGTGCTCAATACCATGCTGTGCCTGGTCTAATTTTGGGGAGGCTCACTTGCTTCCTCACTAACTTTTAATGGTTCTCTGTGAGCTCAATGCCATGCTGTGCCTGGCCTAATTTTTGGGAGGCTCACTTGCTTCCTCACTCACTTTTAATGGTTCTCTGTGTGCTCAATGTCATTCTGTGTCTGGCCTAATTTTTGGGAGGTTCACTTGCTTCCTCACTCACTTTTAATGGTTCTCTGTGTGCTCAATGCCATGCTGCTTCTGGCCTAATTTTTGGGAGGCTCACTTGCTTCCTCACTCACTTTTAATGGTTCTCTCTGTGCTCAATACCATGCTGTGTCTGGTAAAATTTTTGGAAGGCTCACTGGCTACCGCTTCTACCTTGTTCACTCTGCTCATACCGCCATGCTGTGTTTTTGGGTGATCCATATGCCTACATTTTAACCAGGCTGTTGCACAGAATTAGGCATAATGCTGCCATTAGGCAGCCTCAGAGGCATGCATACATGTTGCCCCTGCTGCTTCCTGTCCATTTCCGTGGTGTTTCCATCAATTTCTGAGGTTGACAGGTTTTCACATGACCTTCCCTCTACCGAACTTGAGTCTCCTGCAAAAAAGCTTGAGTCTCCCATTGACTTCAATGGGGTTTGTTACTCGAAATGAGCACTCGAGTATCGGGAAATACTCGTCTCGAGTAACTAGCACCCAAGCATTTTAGTACTCGCTCATCACTAGTGGCTATCAATGATTACGTTTAAGGGCCACGTGGTTGATCAAGCCAAGTAAGGGCTTGGTAAATAAGCAAAGACAAAGATCAGTACTTGTTATCCTTCCCATGTTTAAGGGCCCTTAGTCCTCCACATTGGCAGCTGAACTGTTCTAAGACCGTAAAACTGTCTTAGTTTCCCATGGCAATCAGAGATCAGCTTACTGCTACTGATAAAATGAAAGCTCCACTCTGATTTGTGTTTTTGGGAAACACCAAGGAAGATAACTATGAAGAGTTAGTGGAAAATCTCCTCAAGGCATATAAAAACCTGGGATGTAACATGTCTTTAAAGATTCCTTTCTTGCACTCTATAAGAGAAACAGATTGCTGAACTCAGGGAAACCAGCCAAAAGACAACACTGCCGGCTGCTAGTGAAAGCGCTCAATGCAGTGAAGTCCTAGGTGCATTGCCCCTGGGAAACATGAATATTCAAAAGAGGAGCCTGTGGAGCCTCATTAAAGAGTCACAAAACACAGGACTAGCCAGATATCCCTCCAGGAAGGACACAGCCAAGGGGCAGCTCCTGTTAGGAAACCACCAAATCCATCATATTAAGTGGTCCTATAAGTCAGTGAAATGACAAGGGATAAACCAAGGCTAGGTAACCATCCACATACAGCTGTTTCGGGGTGTTGCCCCTCATCAGTGTGGAGCAGGATTCTGGCTAGGTGGGAGCAATGCCTAGTAGAGCCATAAGAGAAATAGATTGCTGAACTCAGGGAGACCAGCCAAAAGACAACACTGCCGGCTGCTAGTGAAAGCGCTCTAGACTTCTTTGCACCAAACTGTGGAGCGGTGCACGATGAACATGGTGAACAATTTCACCAGGAAATTGTGACTATGGAACAAAGGTATTGGGGTAAATGGAACCCATCAATGCTTGCAGATTACTGTTGGACAGTTATCAGAAACAATCCCATGTATGAATACAAAAGACGTGTAAATGCATCGAGTAGCCATTGAATAAGGACCTACATTCCAGAGTTCAATAAACATAATTAATTTGTAAAAATCGGAGTCGAAGTCGGAAAAAATGTACCAACTCCGACTCCACGTTTAAAAAAATAATAAAGTTGTCAGTCACTATTTGGCAGCTTTTTTCTGAGCTGGAAGATTCCATTGTGTGTGTGTGTGTGGGGGGGGGGGGGGTCTGTGCTGTTCTCTTCCTGGATGCTGGATGTGTGATAATGAGCAGCAGTGTAATATGAAGATATCCTGTGTAATATAAAGGAGGAGGAGAAGACATAAGTAGTGTAGCAGTAACCTCTGTCTTCAATGTGGTGTTTTCTCTCTAGGAAAAGATTGTGTGTTTTATGGCTGCAGCTGTGTGTGTGTGTGTGTGTGTCTGTGTGTGTCTGTGTGTCTGTGTGTGTCTGTGTGTGCTATGGCTGCAGCAGGCTGTGTGTGTGTGTGTGTGTGTGTGTGTGTGTGTGTGTGTATGTGTGTGCGCGCGCGCGCTATGGCTGCAACAGGCTGTGTGTTTGTGTGTGATATGGCATGCCCCCACAGTGACCCCTCTATATGACTATGTCTGACCTTTATATTACAGGGATCAGGCATTTTTAGCAGTGTCTCAGTGTGTATGGTAAATATTTAGTTAAAAACATAGAAGGCTATCAGCAGAAAAGACCACCTGCTCCATCTAGTCTTGTTCTTAGTAGTTCAGGTCATGGGGGTTGGAGACTGGCTGCATTCACTGCACACACAGGAGAAGCTGCTTTATATCTTTCCTTATTCACTTAGAAGTCGCACCAGGAGCATGTAGGACATTAGGGAGAAGCTGCTGAGCCAGTGCGATAAATAACTCCCCTGGTATCTGACTGGCCATTTATGAAGGAGCAGGAGTCAGAGTTAAGAGTCGGAGTCGGTCATGATAAAATTCAGGAGTCGGAGCTGCGGACTACCGACTCCACAGCCCTGGATTACAGATAGAACTAAGTTTCCTATGAATATATTTCAAAAGTTTATGAACAGTAACCTTGCTTCCTTATGATTGCAGAAGTATTAAATATGTCGGCTTTTATACTGTATTCTATGCAATTCACAAAACAGTAAAATGAGAACTCTTTGATATCATAGAAACTAGAGCCAATTAACATTTTTCCTTGTGATATTTGAATTCAGCACATAAAAATTATTGAGAAATTGAAAATTTTATTTCTGAACCAAACAACTTTTGAAAATTTGTTGACCAGTGTAATCAGTTAATATCTATTTTGTCTGAAAATATCTTACTTTTGGCAGTAAACTCTGGAAGTGTTGCAGAATGACTTGATAAGTCTTCCCACTCATGGCAAAGTGATAGTTCCCCTGAGCTTCTTCTAGAATTGTTCTCCAATCAATATCAATGTTGACTGATTTCTGTAATATGGACATAACATTTAAATTAGAGTTTTTGACATTTTTCTTTAATAAAATTAAACAAACAAAATGTATTATTTAGATTTTTCTTCTATCTAGAAGTTATTTAAAATAAACACAAAGGGCCATATAGCTTGTATAATCCAAATTTACTGGCATATCCAAACTTACTGGCATATCATCTGAACCTTGATCAAGTCCTTCAACTGGATGCCAGGAAATCTTTGCTGAACTCAGCCCAGTTGGCTCTTCAGCTTCTACAAGAATGACATTGCTGTCCATTGGAACTAAGCCAGATGTTCTTGCCACTGTAATGGCTGTTTGTAGGTTGTCCCCTGGGAAGTAAATCAATATTATGATCTAACTGGAGAATGATCAATTATCTGACCAAAATAAAGAATACCAGTTTTAGACCAGCAATACAGTTAAAAGAAAAATATTGAATATTATTGATTTGATAATAACCCCTTCACATCAGCCGTATGGCTATATAAGTTCTTGCTGTACACACACAGTTCAGCAGGAATGTATATAATCCTGACTGTAAATGGGTTTCAATGTGTGCAGACCAAGGTATAATGACTTTAACCCCCTTAAATATGACATAAAAAAAAAATAATAATAATAAAACGCCCCAATAAAATTTATAGTACCCCTTTCCCATTATACAAATAAAATATAAAAGATAAACATATATTGTAGCATGCAGAATTGTCCCATCTATTAAAATATAACAATATTGTTCCCGCACAGTGAACAGCCTAAATGAAGAGCGGATAAAAACACCAGGATCAAAATTTTTCTCTTACACTAATGTGATAACAATAAAAAACTAGAGAACATGGCACAAAAAATTATACCCCTACCAGCCTGTTAAGTGGAAAAATAAAAGAGCCATGGCTCTTTGAAGACAAGGAAGAACATTGCTTCAATTTGACTTGGACATCCGTGCATCAATAACCTTCGGTCATGAAGTGGTTAATGACTGTTCAAGGGGTACCTCCCAGCAGTGGGGTAGCGACCGCGGTACCAGGGGGGGGCAGTTTTGCTTGCGATCACAAGAGGGAGGCTGGGACGGGGCCCTGGCTGACGCGCGGCTCCCATCTCTGCCTGCTCCAATCCCCGGCAGCACATACATCAGTGATCTCTGTGTGCGCTGGGGAAATACTTCCGGCGCAGGGTGCGTCGATAATAAGCGCCCCCGTGCCGGAAGTAACATCCCCGGTGCGCACAGAGATCACAGATGTATGTGCTGCAGGGGACGGGAGCGTGCAGAGTCGGGAGCTGCGCGTCAGCTGACAGCCAGACCGGACTGCAGGAGGAGAGAGACACAGCGGGGGAGTGAGTTGTCAGATGAGTTGTGTGTTTTTTTGTTTTTTTTTTTCTCACAGACATGGGGGACCATCTATAAGGGGGATACAGAGGAGAGAGACCATCTATAAGGGGGATACATGGGGGGGACCATTTATAAGGGGAATACAAAGGGGGACCATCTATAAGGGGGATACATGGGGGGCATCTATAAGGGGGATACAGGGGGACCATCTATAAGGGGGATACAGGGGGAACCATCTATAAGGAAGATACAGGGGGGGCCATCTTTAAGGGAGATACATGGGGGGACCATCTATGGGGGGATTCAGGGGGGGACCATCTATAAGGAGGATACATGGGGGGACATCTATAAGGGGGATACAGGGGGGACCATCTATGAGGAGGATACAGGGGGGACCATCTATAAGGGGGATTCAGGGGGGGACCATCTATAAGGGGGATACACGGGGGGCCATCTATAAGGAGGATACATGGGGGGACATCTATAAGGGGGATACAGGGGGGACCATCTATAAGGAGGATACAGGGGTGGACCATCTATAAGGGGGATACAGAGGGGTACCATCTATAAAGGGGATACATGGGGGACCATCTATAAGGGGGATACATGGGGGACCATCTATAAGAGGGATACATGGGGGACCATCTATAAGAGGGATACATGGGGACCATCTATAAGGAGGATACATGGGGGACCATCTATAAGGAGGATACATGGGGGACCATCTATAAGGAGGATACATGGGGGACCATCTATAAGAGGGATACATGGGGACCATCTATAAGGAGGATACAGGGGGGACCATTTATAAGTGGGATACAATGGGGACCATCTATAAGGGGGGTACAGGGGGGACCATCTATAAGGGGGATACAGGGGGGACCCATCTATAAGGGGGATACATGGGGGACCATCTATAAGGGGGATACAGGGGGGGAACATCTATAAGGGGGATACAGGGGGGAACATCTATAAGGGGGATACAGGGGGGGAACATCTATAAGGGGGATACAGGGGGGACCATCTATAAGCGGGATACAGGGGGGACCCATCTGTAAGGGGGTACATGGGGGACCATCTATAAGGGGAGTACAGGGGGGGAACCATCTATAAGGGGGATACAGGGGGTATCCATTTATAAGGGGGATACAGGGGGGTACCATCTATAAAGGGGATACATGGGGGATCATCTATAAGGGGGATACAGGGGGGACAATCTATAAGGAGGATACATGGGGGACCATCTATAAGGAGGATACATGGGGGACCATCTATAAGGGGGACACAATGGGGACCATCTATAAGGGGGATACAGGGGGGGACCATCTATAAGGGGGATACAGGGGGGGACCCATCTATAAGGGGGATACATGGGGGACCATATACAAGGGGGATACATGGGGGACCATCTATAAGGGGGATAAAGGGGGGGCCATCTATAAGGGGGATAAAGGGGGGAACATCTATAAGGGGGATACAGGGGGGGACCATCTATAAGGGGGATAAAGGGGGGACCCATCTATAAGGGGGATACATGGGGGACCATCTATAAGGGAGATACAGGGGGGGACCATCTATAAGGGGGATACAGGGGGGACATCTATAAGGGGGATACATGGGGACCATCTATAAGGGGAATACATGGGGGACCATCTATAAGGGGGATACATGGGGGACCATCTATAAGGGGGATACATGGGGACCATCTATAAGGGGGATAACATGGGGGCATCTATAAGGGAGATAACATGGGGGCCATCTATAAGAGAGATAACACATGCGGGGCCATCTATCTGGGTGACAACACAGGGGGGCATCTATAAGGGGGATTACACGGGGGGGGGGTATGCAATAGGGCATGTATTATAGTGTACCACACAGAGGGGGCATATACTGGGGGGGTCACATAGAGTCAGCCTACACACTAAATGAGGGTGTTAAGGGGCCAATACAGATGTGCAGTGTGTATAGAGATGAGGATGGTGCCGGAGTGAGGAGTCTAATATGTTTGTCTGGCAGATTCTGTGGATTCTTGGCTCGGAGAAGTTTTCATGATGGCCCAGGACAGATGGAGAAGATGAAAAGGGAAGAACTCCGATCAGAGAAGACATCCCCTGTGAGTCACTAAATATATCTGCACTGTGATTTATATGGAGTAGAGAACCTGTGTGTAGCTGCGTCTACCTCTATATGACTGGATGAGGTGATAGTGATCTGTGTATGTGGTGTTGTTATTTGTTACTTGTAATCTGGTACTGTGTTTTATTAGATTTAGTATACTGGATTTGGTCAGTAACAATATGGTGATGATAGTAGTGGTTGTGGTGTGATGGTTATATTTCCCCCTTGTGTACTGGTATTATTGGCAATATTGGTCTTAGTATTCAGGGTTTGGTTAGTGACAGTATGGCGGTAATATGTATGGTGACAATATTTCCTATATACTGGTATTATTGGTAATATCAGTCTTGATATATATATATATATATATATATATATATATATATATATATATATATAGGGCCGGATTAAAGAGAGGGCACCAGGGGCCTCCACCACTAGGGGCCTCCACCAGCCCAAACATGGAAGTAGGGTTTGTGAAAAAAAAGCAAACAGTAGAGGATACACAACCTCACACAGAGTGTTGTGTATCCTCACTGTTTGCTGCTAACCATGGCTGCAGCAGCCTGTGTGTCCTGTGACTCCTGATTCTCCCTTTGAGGACTGTAATATGGCTGAGAGACAGGACACCAGGGCAGCTGCAGGATGGGACACCCTGCTTAGTGTGAGCTAAAGGACCTGCGGTGATGTCAGACCCATGTGATGTGGGAGGAGCCTGACTCTGCAAGCTGTCGGAGGGGATGTGTATGGAGAGGAGCTCATGTCCGTATGAGCAGGTAACCAGCCCTTCAATGTGTACACACACACACACACACACACCTGCCTGTTACACATACATATCTTTTATTAATGCTCACACACATACAGCTCTGCTACTCTCCACATTGCCCCCTTAATGCCATCCCCTTCCCCCCAGTTTCCCCATTATTGCCCACATTTTGTGGTGAGACCCACTACCCCTTCAGTGGCACAGTGCACAGTATTGCTGTACTGCTGGACAAATAGCCTCTGTCCCCATTACCAAATAATGTCTGCCATGTTGGTGTTATATAGCCATCTAGATTAACCAAACTGGAATTTGTTTCTTATTCAGCAGTTTCTTACTCAGAGGATTTTTATTTCTCCTGTTTTAGCTATTATTTTTACAGAAAATTTATAATATTAATAACCTGCTTGTAAGTGAGGAGCCCTAAGGGGACTGGTGATAAATATGGCCAAAAGGACCCCACGGTTGGCATAAAAATGGGCATCAAAGTAAAAACACAAAATTATGATTTAAAAATAAAATTGACTTTGGAAAACTGATCTTACACTGATAATAGGCAGAGAGGGGGGACCCCGTATAACACTGATAATATACAGAGAAGGAACCCCACATCACACTGATACTACACAGAGAGGGGGGACCCCGCATCACACTGATAATAGGCAGAGAGGGAGGCCCCGCATCACACTGATAAAACACAGAGAGGGGGACCCCGCATCACACTGATAATACACAGAGAGGGGGACCCCACATCACACTGATAATACACAGAGAGGGGACCCCGCATCACACTAATAATACACAGAGAGGGGGACCCCATATCACACTGATAATATACAGAGGGGGGGACCCCGCATCACACTGATAATACACAGAGAGGGGGGACCCCACATCACACTGATAATATACAGAGAGGGGGACCCCGCATCACACTGATAATACACAGAGAGGGGGGACCCCGCATCACACTGATAATAGGCAGAGAGGGGGGACCGCGCATCACACTGATACTACACAGAGAGGAACCCCACATCACACTGATAATAGGCAGAGAGGGGGGGACCGCGCATCACATTGATAATACACGGAGAGAGGGGGACCCCGCATCACACTGATACTACACAGAGAGGGGGGACCCCACATCACACTGATACTACACAGAGAGGGACCCCACATCACACTGATACTACACAGAGAGGGGGGACCCCGCATCACACTGATAATACACAGAGAGGGGGACCTCACATCACACTGATACTACACAGAGAGGGACCCCGCATCACACTGATAATACACAGAGAGGGGGGAGCCTGCATCACACTGATAATACACAGAGAGGGGGGACCCCACATCACATTGATAATACACAGAGAGGGGGACCCCGCATCACACTGATACTACACAGAGATAGACCCCACATCACACTCATAATACACAGAGAGGGGGGACTGCGCATCACACTGATAATACACAGAGAGGGGGGGCCCGGCATCACACTGATAATACACAGAGAGGGGGACCCCGTATCACACTGATAATACACAGAGAGAGGGACCCCACATCACACTGATATACAGAGAGGGGGACCCCGCATCACACTGATAATACACAGAGAGGGGGGACCGCGCATCACACTGATAATACACAGAGAGGGGGGACCCTGCATCACACTGATAATACACAGAGAGGGGGGACCCCGCATCACACTGATAATACACAGAGAGGGGGACCCTGCATCACACTGATACTACACAGAGAGGGACCCCGCATCACACTGATAATATACAGAGAGGGGGACCCCGCATCACACACACACAGAGAGGGGGGACCCCGCATCACACTGATAATACACTAAGAGGGGGGATCCCACATCACACTGATAATACACATAGAGGGGGGACCCCGCATCACACTGATAATACACAGAGAGGGGCCCCTAAAGAAATTAAATGAAAACTGACAGTTTTCAACACTGAATTTGAGTGTGTTTAATGTTCATGAAAATTATAAATCCCCTACAGTAAGGTAGCCATTCAGTCATTTGCCATTCAGTTCATTGCTGCCATTTTTTTGGATGGCTGTATAGTTTTTGTTTTTTTGTTGTTTTTTTTTTTTTTTTTGGGGGGGGGGGGAAATAAGAGGCCCCAAACAAAATTGTCGCCCGGGGCCTCCACCAACCTTAATCCGGCCCTGTATATATACACAAATAGCATCACTTGGTCGAGGAAGGGGGGGCCCAAGTTGACCTCTTACACCAGGGCCCAGGAGACATTAGCTACGCCCCTGCCTCCTAGTGGAGAGATCAATAAAGTATCCTGATACATAACCCTGTAAGTCCAACTTGGTTGCCTGTTATTTCCCTATTTGTGTCCCAATACTCGCAAGCAAGAGGGACTTATGGGGCTATGTATCAGAGTTTCCTTCCCTGGAGTGATATCTGGCTATTCCCATGTTCTGAGACTTGCAACGGAGGCTCTAAGGACCCCTATTTTGCATGTTCCCTCTTCAGTTAGTGTTTCCTATGACAGTTGATGTCAGAGCAGACAATAATAAATGTGCTAAGAGCTACCTCATTAATATCGTCAATTGTGTCAAGTACTGGGAGATAATTAGGTTCATATTTGTCAGGATACACATATTTAGCACCAGTCACTGTATTGGCCTTTTAGGAATCTCATACATAGACAGAAATCCTGGGACTGATATGCTGACATAGTAAGATTTTGTTGCAGCACAATGCTAAGTGCCATTCAGGGCAATAATATCTGCCTTCCCACTTTGCCAGGTCCTCTTCCTGATGATATTACATTATAAGTAGTGATGAGCGAGCATGCTCGTCCGAGCTTGGTGCTCGTTCGAGTATTAGGGTACTCGATGGTACTTGTTACTCAGACAAGCATCTTGCGATACTCAAGAAAATGGCATAATCCATTTCCTGTAAGTTTGAGCACAATTTCTCAGCCAATCAACATTAGAGATGAGCAAACCGATTCGGGCGGTATGGGATCCGGTTCGGATTTTTACAAAAGTCCGATACCGGTCGGATTTAGATTTTTGGAAGTCCGCTCCGAATTTTTCTTTTATTTCTTGTTTTATAAAATGGCAGCCGCCATTTTAGAAAGCAGGAATTGTTCTGGGCAGGAAAAGCGCTTTCCCATGATGCCCGGAACACATCCAATCAGCAGTGATGTTGCACTAGCCCACCCTCTGTGTGACGTCGGTGTTGCTTTAAGAGAAGCGGTCACATGACTGCATGAGGCAGTCTGCACAGAGAGAGGAAGGAGACTTAGCAGTGCACAGAGCTCGTCAGTGACAAAATGCTGCTGCTGCACGCTGCTGTACTGAGAAGATATTGTACAAAAGCAAAGACAAAAAGATTATTAGGAAAGTGAAGAGGAGAAACATATAGTGATTGAGAGAGAAAAATAGAGAGGGCGGAAGATAGATAGGTAGATAGATTAGGCATCGGAGAGCAAAGGGTGCACAGAACAAAAACGTGCTATACAGATATCTAAGTACTATACTGTCACCCTTGCGAGAGTGTATATGACATAGGTGTTTTCCTGAGGCACAAATATATACCATGTGCATGTGTGTAGAATAAAACTCTAAAAAAAAGTGCTATACAGATATACAAGTACTAAAGTGGAACCCTTGCGAGAGTGTAGTGGAGAGAATGCTCCTTCACTGCATTTGTAACCTTTTTCTACATAGACCCTGTAATGGTGAATTTCCTGCAAAGACCCTGTAATGGTGAATATTGAAGTCTAAAAAAAAAAAATTGACTTTGAGATATTGAAAAAATAATGATGTTACTGACATGTAGAGCCCTAAATTCAACCAAATACACTACCCCCGTATCATATAGATGCTTTAAACTATGAAATCCGAAGAAATCTAAAATTCGGATGCACCAAACTTAAAAAAAAAATCCGGAAGTCCGGTCAGAACGAACTTTTGAAAAGTTCGCTCATCTCTAATCAACATGCTAGGGACTCTTTGGTACATCCTGCGATCACGTGGGACCAATACATGTCGATAGCAGCGATTGGTTGGCCAGATCAGATCACCCTGCCATATAAAAATCTCGTCTGCCGAGGCTCGGCTCACATGCATGCTAAAGGAGAATAGGGACAGAGCTGCTGCTTGCCAGGGAGAGTGTTAGGGAGATAATTAGCATTCCAGTAGGCAGGGATACTATATACAAAACCCAACAGAACTCTGTTCTCACTGCCATGCTGTGTCTGGCATTATTTCTGGGAGGCTCACCTGCTACCGCTTCTACGTGGGTCACTCTGTCATTACCGCCATGCTGTGTCCGGCATAATTTATAGAAGGCTCACCTGCTACCTCTTCTACCTCGGTCACTCTGTCACCACCATGCTGTGTCTGGCATAATTTTTAGGAGGCTAACCTGCTACAGCTTCTACCTTGGTCACTCTGTCATCATCGCCATGCGGTGTCTGGCATAATTTTTGGGAAAAAACAAAGGGAGAGAAAAGGTGGGGGCGCCTCCTGGTGTAGTATGTCAGGGAAATGATATCTTTAGAGGAAAGAAGATGAGTTCAACTCACTTAATGGAGTTGTGCAAAGATATAGGCACAACTCTACATAGCACATGAGAGGGAAAAAGACACACTGCAGCTCCTGCCGGGGTACATCAAGGGAGGCGTACAATTTGAAATCTTGTATGCAAACCACAGCGGGCTGATGGACCATGGGGATCCCGGCTTGGTATGGGTGCTCAGGTGCTCAGAAAGCCACAATGTAGCGTGGTTAATCCGTATATTAAAAATGTATTAAATGTACAGCGCGTTTCGGCCACCAAATCAAAGGAGGCCTTTCTCAAGTTAACAGTATTCACACAGATAGGCAGTTTAAATAGCACATAGTATTGCACAATCTCGGATAACTTCCGGGTCAAGGGGGGGTACAGTTGAATAATAACACTTAAAGGTCGCAAGTGTTGACGCGCATAGCCTGTAAACACATAACACATAATAAGAATAAAATATCGTATGTAACTTACAGTCAAGGAGATCCGCGTCAGATCCGCGTCAGATCTGCATCATCACGACGTCTGCATCATCACGGTAGTGCGCAGCTGCATCACGTGATTCCGGAGTCGCCGCTTACGTAGACTGCGCACAAAGAATAAAGAATAGAAAAGAGTGTAAGTATCAGAATACATGTATGGTCATACAAAGTTAGAAAATTAGAAAGGATTGGACAAAACCATGTACAATAATGATATTGCTACTAGATATTGACATACATATTTGTCACAATCCTATATAAATTATTTGCACGAGTTCAGATAATAACCCGCAACGATAGAATACTAGTGCCATCTGGTGGACAAAAGTAGACATACACTGCACAAAAATAATAGGCAAAAGTCATGAAGACTTGCAAATGGGTGTAAAAAAAAGTATGTGAAAAAATCATAAAGATTGGTGAAGTTGATCAGGTATATGGATATGTGAATCAGAAGTATATATGTGAATAATGAAAATAAATATAAAATAAAAAAAGAAAAAATATATGAAATAGTAAAAAAAAAAGTGATAATGAATAATGAATAATATAAACAATCAATGATTATATATATATATATATATATATATATATATATATATATATATATATTAACTGAAATAAATAGTTTCAAAAATAAATAAATAATTTGATCTAAAGGTCGAGATTGAATAACTCTATCAGTTCAATACACTCATTGAGGCCGTCCGGCACGAGAGTTTGGATCTGGTAGATACAAAATGACTGTGTTTTACAGAATGATAACCAACGATCGATACTGTTAACAGAAATTTGTTTGATGGGGAATATTTTAATGTTAGAAAAACAACTATTATGATTTTCAGTGAGATGTCGCGACACACTCTGTTTCAAGAAATTCCTAGCAGTATTGTGACGGTGGCTATCGATCCTTTTGTGCAATGGTTGCTTAGTACGCCCAATGTACTGGAGGCCGCAGACACAGACAAGCAGTTAGATGACAAATGTACTAGAGCAGTCAAGTCTCTGTTTAATAGGATATGAAACACCCGTAACATTTGAACTAAAGGTTTTTTCTCCACAGGCTATATTCTTGCAGCACAGGCACAGGGGTTTTCCGCATTTGTAAATGCCTCTTTCAGTACTCTGATAATTTCTTTTTTCATTATTCTCTACAGGTAATATGGAGGGTATTTTACTTGGTGCGATCATATTGCGGACCACCATTCCTCTGCAGAACGTCAGCCCAGGTCTTTTCGGTAGGATATCTCGAAGGTATGTATCTGAAGTTAAAATGTGCCAATGTGTTTTTTTAAAATATTCTCTATAGTTAAATAGTCATCATTAAAAGAAGTAATAAAATTGGGTTGTCTTTTTGCCGGGGCACCCTCCTTCTTTTTGTTCTCGAGAAGTGTCATCTGTTGAACCTCGTGGTTTCTACAAAAAGCATTCTTAATTAATTTTTCAGGGTAGCCTTTTTCAATAAATCTATTCTGTAAAATTTTACTCTGAGTTTTAAAATCATCATCAATGGTACATTTCTTACGAATTCGGAGGAATTGACTATAGGGGATGTTCTTAATCCATTTTTTGTGGTGCCGGCTTTTAAAATCTAAAAAGCTATTAGAATCGACCGATTTAAAATTAGTTTTTGTGATAATTTTATGGTCGAGGTGACTGATGGCTAGGTCTAGGAAAACAATATTATTACTATTAAAACAAGGTGTAAAGTTAAGACCCCAGTCATTAAAATTAAGATGAGAAACAAAATTAATAATTGAGATGGGGTCACCCCGCCATATTAAAAACAAGTCATCAATATACCTTTTATAAAACACTATATGTTCCTTGGCCCAAGGGGAACCTGCGATAAACAGGGACTCGAACCATCCCATAAATAGATTAGCATAACTGGGTAAGGCCCGAGTCCCCATCGCAGTCCCCCTCGTCTGCCGATAAAACACATCCTGAAAGGTAAAAACATTATGATTGAGAACAAACTCCATCCCTTGGATTAAAAAAATCGATTTGTGGTTTTTTGTATAGACCGCCGTTATTTAGTAAGAATCTCATCGCCTCAAGACCTCTCGTATGTGCTATATTTCAGTAGAGTGCGGTCACATCAAGAGTTAAAAACATAAAATAATTTTCCCAAGGTATCTGTAAGATGTCCCTAATTAAAGTGCTAGAATCTTTCAAATAGGAAGGAAGACTAACTACTACTGGTTGCAGGCAAAGAACGACATAGTTAACAGCGAACTTGTCCAACTATATCGATCTTTGCCTGCAACCAGTAGTAGTTAGTCTTCCTTCCTATTTAAAGATTCTAGCACCTTAAGGCTCGGTTCAGACGCTGTAACTGTGCGGCTGTATTTGCGGCTGTAATTGTGCGGCGGTATTTTCGGTGGTTCGTGTGTATGCTTGGAAGTATAGGATATGCGGCTGCACAGTGCACACTATGTCTGAATCTACGGCCCGATCGTAAACGGATCCGTAAAAAATGAACAAGACCATTGTTTGCGGCTGGACATGCGGCCGTGTATTGACAGGCGGTCCGTACGGAGTACTTCAAAAATAGCCGGCAATGATGACGAATGCCGATGCCTCTAATAGTGAATATATTAAATAATAAAACACATTCTCTTTGTAATAAAGACACTTTCGTTGTTCAATAATTTATTTCTAACGAATCCATCATTTTGTAATTAAATATACTGTTAAAATAAATAGATATATAAATAAATGTATATTTATCTATATATTTATTTTTTGACAGTATATTTAATTGCACAATGATGGATTCGTTAGAATTAAATTATTGAACACCGAAACTGAATTTATTTCCACGAAAATGTGTTTTATTAATTAAATATTAATTAGTACAGGAAGCTCCATAAGCCGTTAATTCATATTCCCGGCAATAGAGCATTCTGTACTAATCATCACTTTACTTTAATTAAAACATCAAATGTTTCTTCTAATTATGTTATGACAATAGCATTATTAGAAGAAACATTTAGAATTATATGTGCGCTCAGCTGATTGGCTGTTCGGCTGAGCGCACATATAATGAGCCGGTTCGCAGTACAGTCACTTCATTGTGCTGCGGACCAGCGAAGAGGACACATCGGGGTGAGTATAGAGCTCTCCCCACCCCCTCCCCAGCACTGCACCCCTCCCAGCAAGGAAGGGGGGGTCAGTTAACCCCTTCCTTGCTGGGATGGGTGCAGTCTGACATCAGTCTGGCCCCCAGGGGGTTAAGGGGGATGCAATACATCCTCCCTTAACCCCTTGGGGGCCAGACTGTAAGCAGCGATCTGTAAAGATGCTGCATACTGTAAGGAGCACAACACCGCTCACAATGATGGGTGTTGTGCTCCTGTTTGTGTTTTTTTTTGTGTGTTTCTCCCTTTTTGTTTTTCAGATATCGGTATCCTGGGGATTACGTCGGATTCCATGGACTACGTCGATGACCAGCGATTGTTGTTTTAATTTTTTTAATAAAATGGTCAATGAGGGGTGTGGGGGTGTTTTTATTTGAATAAAAATAAATTTAAACTTGTGTCTTGTCTTTATTTCTTTACTTTATAGACTTAGTAGTGGAAGCCGTCTAATAGACGGAATCCATTACTAAGTTGGGGCCTAGTGTTAGCCGGTATAAAATGGCTAACACTAACCCCCTATTATTACCCCAGTACCCAATGCCACCAGGGGTACTGGGAAGAGCCGGGTGCCAGTGGTCCCGGAGCGTCAAAATTGGCGCTCCTGGACCGGGCGGCAGCAGGCTGGTAAGATTTAGGCTGGGGAGGGCCTAAACCAATGGCTCTTCCCACCCTGGTGTTACCAGGCTGCTGTCGTTGGTTTTTAACCCGGCTGGTTATAAAAATAGGGGGGACCCTATGCGGTTTTTTTTTTTTAATAAATAAATAATAAAAAATAAAACGCATAGGGTCCCCCCTATTTTTATAACCAGCCGGGTTAAAAATCAAACGACAGCAGCCTGGTAAGACCAGGGTGGGAAGAGCCATTGGTTTAGGCCCTCCCCAGCCTAAATCTTACCAGCCTGCTGCCGCCCGGTCCAGGAGCGCCAATTTTGACGCTCCGGGACCACTGGCACCGGGCTCTTCCCAGTACCCCTGGTGGCATTGGGTACTGGGGTAATAATAGGGGGTTAGTGTTAGCCATTTTATACCGGCTAACACTAGGCCCCAACTTAGTAATGGATTCCGTCTATTAGACGGCTTCCACTACTAAGTCTATAAAGTAAAGAAATAAAGACAAGACACAAGTTTAAAATTTTTTTTATTCAAATAAAAACACCCCCACACCCCTCATTGACCATTTTATTAAAAAAATGTAAACAACAATCGCTGGTCATCGACGTATTCCATGGAATCTGACGTAATCCCCAGGATACCGATATCTGAAAAACAAAAAGGGAGAAACACACAAAAAAAAACACAAACAGGAGCACAACACCCATCATTGTGAGCGGTGTTGTGCTCCTTACAGTATGCAGCATCTTTACAGATCGCTGCTTACAGTCTGGCCCCCAAGGGGTTAAGGGAGGATGTATTGCATCCCCCTTAACCCCCTGGGGGCCAGACTGATGTCAGACTGCACCCATCCCAGCAAGGAAGGGGTTAACTGACCCCCCCTTCCTTGCTGGGAGGGGTGCAGTGCTGGGGAGGGGGTGGGGAGAGCTCTATACTCACCCCGATGTGTCCTCTTCGCTGGTCCGCAGCACAATGAAGTGACTGTACTGCGGACCGGCTCATTATATGTGCGCTCAGCCGAACAGCCAATCAGCTGAGCGCACATATAATTCTAAATGTTTCTTCTAATAATGCTATTGTCATAACATAATTAGAAGAAACATTTGATGTTTTCATTAAAGTAAAGTGATGATTCATACAGAAAGCTCTATTGCCGGCATATGAATTAACGGCTTATGGAGCTTCCTGTACTAATTAATATTTAATTAATAAAACACATTTTCATTGAAATAAATTCATTTATTCTAACGAATCCATCATTGTGCAATTAAATATACTGTCAAAAAATAAATATATATATAAATATACATTTATTTATATATCTATTTATTTTAACAGTATATTTAATTGCAAAATGATAGAATCGTTTACATTTAATTATTGAACAATCAAAGGGACTTTATTACAAAGAAAATGTGTTTTATTAATTCAATATATTAACCATGAGAGACATCGGCTATAGTGCAGAGGATCGCAAACCCCGGTAACAGCGATTCATGTAAACTGTGTTCCCTGCTTTCCCAGATGCATCCAGAGGTGTTTGCATCACTTTCTTAAGATTTTATTTGTTATTTTTAGTTGAACCAGATTTCCAAGTAAATGACCGTATGTTTTGAGCCGCATGTCTATTTTTTCCCACGGCCGGAGTTTCACCCGCACATTTACAGCCGCATAAAAAATACAGCCGCACAGTTACAGCGTCTGAACCTAGCCTAATTAGGGACATCTTACAGATACCTTGGGAAAATGATTTTATGTTAACTCTTGATGTGATCGCACTCTACTGAAATATAGCACATACGAGAGGTCTTGAGGCGATGAGATTTTTACTAGATAACTGCGGTCTATAGAAAAAACCACAAATCGATTTTTTAATCCAAGGGATGGAGTTTGTTCTTAATCATAATGTTTTTACCTTTCAGGATGTGTTTTATCGGCAGACGAGGGGGACTGCGATGGGGACTCGGGCCGCACCCAGTTATGTTAATCTAGTTATGGGACGGTTCGAGTCCCTGTTTATCGCAGGTTCCCCTTGGGCCAAGGAACATATAGTGTTTTATAAAAGGTATATTGATTACTTGTTTTTAATATGGCGGGGTGACCCCATCTCAATTAATAATTTTGTTTCTCATCTTAATTTTAATGACTGGGGTCTTAACTTTACACCTTGTTTTAATAGTAATAATATTGTTTTCCTAGACCTAGCCATCAGTCACCTCGACCATAAAATTATCACAAAAACTAATTTTAAATCGGTCGATTCTAATAGCTTTTTAGATTTTAAAAGCCGGCACCACAAAAAATGGATTAAGAACATCCCCTATAGTCAATTCCTCCGAATTTGTAAGAAATGAACCATTGATGATGATTTTAAAACTCAGAGTAAAATTTTACAGAATAGATTTATTGAAAAAGGCTACCCTAAAAAACTAATTAAGAATGCTTTTTGTAGAAACCTCGAGGTTCAACAGATGACACTTCTCGAGAACAAAAAGAAGGAGGGTGCCCCGGCAAAAAGACAACCCAGTTTTATTACTTCTTTTAATGATGACTATTTAACTATAGAGAATATTTTAAAAAACACATTGGAACATTTTAACTTCAGATACATACCTTCGAGATATCCTACCGAAAAGACCTGGGCTGACGTTCTGCAGAGGAATGGCGGTCTGCAATATGATCGCACCAAGTAAAATATGCTCCATATTACCTGTAGAGAATAATGAAAAAAGAAATTATCAGAGTACTGAAAGAGGCATTTACAAATGTGGAAAACCCCTGTGCTTGTGCTGCCAGAATATAGCCTGTGGAGAAAAAAAACTTTACTTCAAATGTTACGGGTGTTTCATATCCTATTAAACAGAGACTTGACTGCTCTAGTACATTTGTCATCTAACTGCTTGTCTGTGTCAGCAGCCTCCAGTACATTGGGCGTACCAAGCAACTATTGCACAAAAGGATCAATGGCCACCTTCACAATCCTGCTCGGAATTTCTTGAAACAGAGTGTGTCGAGACATCTCACTGAAAATCATAATAGTTGTTTTTCTAACATTAAAATATTCCCCATCTAACAAATTTATGTTTATAGTATTGATAGTTGGTCATCATTGTGCAAAAGAGAGTCATTTTGGATCTACCAGATCCAAACTCTCGTGCCGGATGGCCTCAATGAGTGCATCAAACTGATTCAATAACTCAATCTCGACCTTTAGATCAAATCATTTATTTTTTAAACTATTTATGTCAGTTATTACATTATCGTCATGACTTTTGCCTATTTTTTTTGTCCAGTGTATGTCTTCTTTTGTCCACCAGATGGCACTAGCATTCTCTCATTGCGGGTTATTATCTGAACTCGTGCAAATAATCTATACAGGAGTGTGACTAATATGTTTGTCCATATCTAGTAGCAGTATAATTATTGTACATGGTTTTGTCCAATCCTTTCTAATTTTCTAACTTTGTATGACTATATATGTATTCTGATACTTACGCTCTTTTCTATTCTTTTCTCTTTGTACACAGTCTACATAAGCGGCGACTCCGGAATCACGTGATGCCGCTGCGCACTACCATGATGACGCAGACATCATGATGATGCAGTTACGCACGGCCACTCACATAACTATGCTGGTGACTGGCGCGGATCTCCTTGACGGTAAGTCACATGCGATATTTTATTCTTATTATGTGTTATGTGTTTACAGGCTATGAGCGTCAAAACTGGCCACCTTTATGTGTTATTATTCAACTGTACCCCCCCCCCCCTTGACCCGGAAGTTATCCGAGATCGTGCACTACTATGTGCTATTTAAACTGCCTGTGTGAATACTGTAAACCTGAGAAAGGCCTCCTTTGATTTGGTGGCCAAAACGCGTTAAACCTTTAATACATTTTTAATATACGGATTAACCACGCTACATTGTGGCTTTCTGAGCACCTGTGCCCATACCAAGCCGGGATCCCTATGGTCCATCAGCCCGCTGTGGTTTGTATACATAATTTTTGGGAGGCTCACTTGCTACCTCACTTTTAATGGTTCGCTAAGTCCTCACTGCCATACTGTGTCTAGCATAATTTTCGGGAGGCTTACCTGCTACCTCACTTTTAAGGGTTCTCTGTGTCATCACCGCCATGCTGTATCTGGCATAATTTTTGGGAGGCTCACTTGCTACCGCTTCTACCTGGGTAACTCTGTCATCATCGCCATGCTGTGTCTGGCATAATTTTTGGGAGGCTCACTTGCTACCTCACTTTTAATGGTTCTCTGTGTCCTCACTGCCTACTGTGTCTGGCATAATTTTTGGGAGGCTCACCTGCTACTGCTTCTACCTTGGTCACTCTGTTATCACTGCCATACTGTGTCTGGCATAATTCTTGAGAGGCTCACCCAATACTCCACTTTTAGTGGTTCTCTGTGTCCTCACTGCCATACTGTGTTTGGCATAATTTTTGGGAGGCTCACCTGCTACCTCACTTTTAATGATTCTCTGTGTCTTCACTGCCATGCTGTGTCAGGCTAGTTTTTTGGGTGGTTCATATGCTACCTCTGTTTTAATCCCTCACTGTGTGATCACTGATATGCTGTGTCAGGCTAAATTCAGGGGCGGTTCATATGCTACCTTTGTTTTAATCCTTCACTGTGTGATCACTGCCATACTCTTGCTGCCCCTGCTGTTTCCTGTCCATTTCCGTGGTGTTTCCATCATTTTCTGAGGTTGATAGGTTTTCACACAACCTTCCCTGGGCCGAGCTTGGGTCCCCTGCAAAAATGCTTCAGTTTCCCATTGACTTCAATGGGGTTCGTTACTTGAAACAAGCACCCGAGTATCTGGAAATATTTGTCTCGAGTAACGAGCACCCGAGCATTTTAGTACTCACTCATTACTAATTATAATGTTAGGGGTCGGGAGGGGGAAGTGCTTCTACAGCTTCTAAGGGGGGGGGGGGGGGAATAGAGAGGGGGCTTTTGTTTTATTACTACTATGTGAAGGATTAGCTGGATGGGGTACTGTCCTATTACTGTATGAGGACAGCGGTCAGAAGAAGGAAGTCCTGCAAGGAATTCTGTGTATGTGTGTGGCTGGGGAAAGGTGGTCGTGCTTTATGATATGCAAACCTGCTGTGACTATCGTCTGTAATTCATTGAGGGGTTACAACTTATTCAGGGTTCTAAAAATTAATTAGAGGAATGGGGTTCCTCCATTTATTTTGTGGTCTGGAGTATGAATTGATTGAGGGGTCTATTGCATATGTTTAAGTAAGGGTCTGAATTTAATTTATTTAATTACATTGCTAGCGCCCTTTGGCAAATGCACACTGGTGCACGGAATGGGCCGCTGGGACAGAGAGCTGTATAGCAACTTCACAGTTAACAATCTGCTAAGTAAATTGCAACAAAGTGAAATCAGAGCAGCCTAGAGTTGCAGCATGTAGTGATACAGTGTGGCACCAGCTTGAGCAGGAGAGCGGCAATAGATATAATATAGCACAGGAGGATTCACGATCAGCTGTGAGGAGTGTACTGATCTTTGCTCTGAACTATGAAGTCAGAAGGAAACATAAGGTACGGGGTGTGACGTGTGAGGGTTAAACAGGGATGCATGCCAGAGTGGATGAATATATACAGTGGATACAACACGTGTAGAATTATATACATATATACAACAGAGACATATGGGACCAATGATATCATCTGGAGCAGAAGATACCCTGAGACTGTGGGAAAATAAGTGTGGCTGATATAACAGGATAGGTATGAGAGATGGATCATACCTAAGACAGCTTATGGCCAGTCTCAGGGAGAAGGAAGGGAGTCTCTGAGAGGCTGGGTTGCATAAAAATTTAACAAAGAGGATCAGTCCGAGGGGATCAGTCATGTGTCCGAGGGGATCAGTCATGTGTCAAGTGGTGATACTGGATAGTTCATATTCCCTGTCCCATCTAGGTATAAGGGTTTGAAATGTATGTATCCTTCAGACCTCTCTTTTATGGAGAAGTTTCTTGAGGTCAACCCCCCTCTTTGGTAGCTCAACCTGTTCTAGCACTTAGAATTTCAGTTGTGCTAGTGAGTGACACCTCTCTTTGAAATGATAAAGGAGTGGTAGTAACAGGTTCTCACACCTAATGGTGGATTTGTGCTTGCTGATGAGGTCACAAACCGATTGCATGGTTTCACCAATGTACAATAGCCCGCCACAGCTAAACAAGAGACATTCCCATGCTTTCATTGTGCACAAAGTAGTAATGTCCTTAGAGGCAGTGAAATCTACCACCCCCGCACACGCAAATCATTTCAAATCAAATGTTAGCACACTGTACCACTAAAAATTTTGTAAATTGCATAAAGTGCTCCTGCAGGCTATTGTACATTGGTGAAACCATGCAAGCACAAATCCACTATTAGGTGCGAGAACCTGTTACTACCACTCCCCTATCATTTCAAAGAGAGGGGTCACTCACTAGCACAACTGAAATTCCAAGTGCTAGAACAGGTTCAGCTACCAAAGGGGGGTGGGGGGTTTGATCCCCCCATAAAAGAAACTTTTCCATTAGAGAAGCCTAGAGAGGCCTACTGGATACATGCTTTACAAAGCCTGATGTCTAGAAGACTCAACAGGGAATATGAACTATCAGGTATCACCACCTGACACATGACTGATCCCTTCGACCATGACTCCATCACTATTTTTTAACTTTTTCAGGCAACCCAGCCTCTTTGAGACTCCCTTCCTTCTCCATGGGACTGCCCACAAGCCATCTAAGGTATGATCCATATACTGAATAAGTAAATACCACGATTTCTCTTATGATACACACAAAAAGAGGACGATTTTTTTATAGAGTAAAAAAGAGATTGCTGATAGCCTGGATCAATTATGCCTTATTATTCCCGGCAGGGGCAGATTAAGGATACCATGGGCCCCGGGCGGATCACAAATTGTGAACCCCTTGATAACCACAGTCCTTTTATCCCTGTCCCCACCCCACTAACCACGCCCCAACTAACCTGACTGAGGGGGGCTATATAATATCTAAGTCCTCAGGCAGGCCATTAAGCATATAAATTACCACAAAAAAATAATAATAATAATACTTACACAGCATTTAGAGATCACCTTTTTGTAAAGGTTTAATATTATAATTTTTGTTACCAGCTGATATTTCAGCTCAGTTCTATTGAAGTAAGAGGAGCCAAGTTGTAATACAGCCTAAGTATTATAATTTTATAGTATTATATTTTTGTTACCAACTGAGGTGTCATAGAGAAGGAGCTAAGACCTGCTGCTGGCTATGACACTCCATCATACTGACTACTATACAAGATGCTAGGAAAGCTGGGTGACCTCCATTGTACTGACTACTATACTAGATGCTTGGAAAGTTGGGTGACCTCCATTGTACTGACTACTATACAATATGTTAGGAAAGCTGGGTGACCTCTATTATACTGACTACTATACAAGATGCTTGGAAAGCTGGGTGACCTCCAACTGCTATAGAGCCCCTCTCTACATAAGCCCTGTGCACTCTGGTGATACAGTTACATAGTTACATAGTTACATAGTTACATAGTTAATACGGTTGAAAAAAGACACATGTCCATCAAGTTCAACCAAGGAGGGGATGGATACAGGGAAGGGGGAGGGGTGATAGGTTCTATACATATGCATCTATATTATTTTGGTCTAAGAACTTGTCTAGCCCTGTTTTGAAGCCCTCTACTGTTGTTGCTGTGACCAGATCCTGTGGTAGACTGTTCCACAGATTCACAGTTCTCATGGTAAAGAAGGCTTGTCGCCTCCGGAGGTTGAACCTTTTTTTCTCCAGGCGGAGGCAGTGCCCCCTTGTCCTTTGAGGGGGTTTTACCTGGAACATCTTTTCCCCATATCTCTTGTAGGGGCCATTTATATATTTAAATAAATTAATCATATCTCCCCTTAAACGTCTCTTCTCCAGACTAAACAAATGTAATTCTTTTAATCTCTCCTCATAACTAAGATGCTCCATTCCCCTTATTAGTTTAGTTGCCCGTCTTTGTACCCTCTCCAGCTCTAGAACATCCTTTTTATGAATCGGGTTCCAAAACTGGACGGCATACTCCAGATGAGGCCGCACCAAAGCTTTATAAAGCGGTAATATTATATCCCTGTCCCGAGAGTCCATGCCTGTTTTAATGCATGACAATATCCTGCTGGCCTTAGAAGCAGCTGACTGACATTGTGTGCTGTTCTGTAGTCTATTATCTACAAGTACACCCAGATCCTTCTCCATCAGCGACTCTCCCAGAGTAACTCCCCCCAGGACATATGATGCATGTGGGTTATTAGTACCCAGGTGCATAACTTTACATTTATCTACATTGAACCTCATTTGCCAAGTGGACGCCCAAACACTCAGTGTGTCTAAGTCATCCTGTAACATCTGCACATCCTCCATAGACTGTACTGTACTACAAAGCTTGGTGTCATCTGCAAAGATAGAAACATTGCTGTTAATTCCATTCTCAATATCATTAATAAACAAGTTAAACAGAAGAGGGCCCAGTACTGACCCTTGGGGTACACCACTTATTACCGGGGACCATTTGGAGTAGGAATCATTGACCACCACTCTCTGGGTACGATTATTAAGCCAGTTTTCAATCCAGTTACACATTAAATTTTCCAAACCGATAGACTTTAACTTACCCATCAGACGTCCATGAGGAACTGTGTCAAACGCTTTTGCAAAATCCAGGTACACGATATCCACAGCTGCGCCGCCATCCAGGCTTCTACTTACCTCTTCATAGAAACATATCAGGTTGGTTTGACAGCTTCTGTCCTTAGTAAAGCCATGCTGGTTATCACTTATAATACTATTAGCCACTACATATTCCTGGATGTAGTCCCTTATAAGCCCCTCAAATAGTTTCCCCACAATGGACGTTAAGCTTACGGGTCTATAGTTACCTGGGGAAGTTCGAGAGCCCTTTTTGAAGATCGGCATTACATTTGCCTTACGCCAGTCCCTCGGCACAATACCAGTAAGCAAAGAATCACGGAATATTTCATACAAGGGTAGTGAAATTACAGAACTGAGTTCCCTAAGAACTCTGGGGTGCAATCCATCAGGCCCAGGAGCTTTAGTTACATTGAGTTTGTTTAATTTATCTTGGACCATATCTATAGTAAACCAGTTCAGTACATTACATGTGTTAGCAGCACTGGCCCCACCCACCTCAGTACTGGCCCCACCCACCACAGCTCCATCCTCTTTTGTATATACAGAACTGAAGAACTTATTAAGTAACTCAGCTTTCTCCTGATCCCCAGTTATTAATTCCCCTTCACCATTATTTAGGGGTCCTACATGCTCTGACCTTGGTTTTTTTGCATTAATATATTTGAAGAATTTTTTGGGGTTTCTTTTGCTTTCTATAGCTACCTGCCTTTCATTGTGAATTTTTGCTGCTTTTATTACACTTTTACAGGTTTTGTTGACTTCTTTGTAATGTTTAAAGGCTACAGCTGACCCCTCTGATTTATATTTTTTGAATGCCCCTTTTTTCTCATTTATAGCCCTTCTAACCTCGGTTGTAAGCCATGTGGGATTGGATTTTAACCGTTTATATTTGTTACCCATAGGAATATATTTGGCAGTACAGTTATTTAATATGGATTTGAAGATTTCCCATTTATTAGCTGTATCAGTATGTGACAGCAGCCGCTCCCAGTCTATGCCCTGAAGTTCTGCCCTTAACCCAGGAAAATTGGCCCTATTAATATCCCACTAGCAGCCAGAGCAGGGGGTAGGGCGTGTTGAGACTGTTATGCATCCCTCCTTCCAGGTCAGACTATGCTGAGAGCATCCCATGTGCAGCATTCCTGTACACATACAGGTGGTATTGTGACAGTGTCCCACAGCCCCCTTCCCAGCTCCTCTTACCTCCTGTCACTTACTGTGCAGAGGATAAGCACAGGCATCCCCTGACTTGGGCTGCTTCCCACGTGTTCCATGCTCTGCTGGGATCAGCTCTTCCCGACCCCCCTCACCACCACCACCAAGCGCCCCCCCCCCCCCCCCCCCCCCCCCTTTGCTCGGTGCTCTGCTGCTGTGCTTCCAATATACAGCCTGGGTCAATAACAACAGGTCAGACTGCTGAGCTATTAACTGTGCTGCTCCTTCTTCCCTGCCCCCCTGATGGCGGTTACCATGACCCAGCAAGACGTACAAGCCATACTGACTGGTGGTTATCAGTGTATGTACATCCTGTTGGGTCATATCACAGTGCAGACCATAATGACTAGATACCGGCAATCATTCTAGCTTGTCCAGTCACCGGATCTCTCTTCCTCAGCTCACATAGGAAGGGGACATTACCTGGCTCTAGTATATGAGGGTCCTCCATGTGACTCACCTGGTTTCTGCCAAAAGCCTGCGGCTGTGGTGGAGGAGGAGGAACTACCCGAGGGCAAGAGGGGAAGGTAATGCACTGGATCCCTGCGCACAATTGAAGTCCCGCGCCTCACACTTTGAGGTGGTTTAAAGGGGCAGAGCATGGAGAGGGGAGTGGCGGCGTTATAATGAGGGAAATCTCACTTGGGCCCCCCCGGAGCTCTGGGCCACGAGCAGGGGCGTAGCTAGGATTCATGGGGCCCCATAGCAAAAAAACTGTATGGGGGCCCTCCTCCCATATATATATACTCGGTGATGTGGCAAAAAAAAAAAAAAAATCTCTTGTGGCCAGAGGCAGAATCCTGCGTGCAGCCACAATAGTGGCTGCTTGTTCTGCCCATCCACTGTATTTAACTATAACAGCATATTAGGAGCCTCATGGTTATAAACATATGTGCAGAGGCTCTTGTATCTGATGCAGGCCCTGCCTATGGCACTCCTTAGAGCCTTTCTGGATAAGCTCAGATCTCTCATGATCCGTTTTGTGTGGGACCCAGGGGGCCCCCGCATCAGGTACCAGAGTCTAGCGAGGGCAAAGGACAGAGGAGGAACGGGTCTCCCACACATCCTGTTCTATTATTACTCTACTGTAGTTACAAGGGTTCTGGACCTCTGCCATCACCGTACCACGAAGCGTGGGGTCTCGTTTGAATCAGCCCAGTCCCCCGTATGCCCTTCTGCACTACCCTGGCTACCCCCAATGGATAGACTCTCTTCCACGTTGATTCCATATGTGACCAGGGTGCTGCTGCCCATATGGGACCGCATATTTCACAAACAGGGGCTGTCATCTAGGCCCGGACCACTGACTCCTTTATATAGCAATCCCTAACTTGCTTGGGACCAAGACACTCGCTCTATACTGGGGATCCCCCTGCATGATAAGCCCCGTCTTCATCAAGTCCTGGTTGGCGCCCACGTACGCCCCCCCACAACTGACCCGGCACCCTCCCCTGGAGCCTGGCTCTTTTATAATAGGCTACAACATTATTTTAGCACACTTTCCCCTGCATCTCAGATCCACAGAGACCTTACACCTTTTGAACGCCTTTGCACTCAGTCGACCCCACCTACCCACACAATTTCTTTGATCTATGGAGCGCTGAGGGGCAATTTGGAGACAGACCTGAAACCCTCCTTTATCCTGCAATGGGAAACTGATTTGAATAAGACGTTTTCGGAGGATGATCTCTCTAAGATTTTCCTCCTTATTCATAAGACGTCTATTTCCAGCAGGATACAGGAGCGTAATTATAAAATTCTCAGTCAGTGGTATCGCTGTCCGGACTGGCTTCATGCTGTATTTCCCTCTGCCTCCCCCATGTGTTGGAGGTGTGGTGGAGCCCTAGGCACTTATATATTCACATTTGGTGGACCTGCCCTATTATACAGCCCCTTCCTCCCTCCATGTCCCACCCACCTCCCCCTTCCCTCTTCTGCTTCTATTTCTCTTATCTCCCCTCTTTTTCTCATACTTATCTTAAGGGCTCTATGCCAGTCTTTTCTTTCTGTTTTTCTTTTATGTTTACTTAGGTTTCTTGAAAGTAAAGTGATGCTTTATTTGATGTTCAGTGGTGTTTCACTTGTCGGTATTTCGACATGTAGATAGACCCTTCCTCACTGCCCTTAAGGGCTTGTCATTCAGTTACTCCACCCCTTGGAGTCATAGTACCAGAACTCAGTTGGAAGACTTGCCTTTTCTATAGACAACAGAAATTATTCTTCCTTGTTGGATCGCATTTCCAGGACTGTCTTTGTGTGAGATTGGAACTATGTTTATGGAGCATCCGATTATGTTTATTTACATGCTGTGTTACAGAGGCTCACTTTATCCTATGTACATGTTCGTGTTTTGGACGTTACTTAGTCCTGCTGTATTTCTTAACCATTTCCTTCTGCTTTAATAAAAAAGATTTACCATAAACATATGTGCAGGAGCAGACTACCTTATGCTTAACCCTTTATTTACTGCAGTGTGTAAGTGACCCAGTGTTCTCTTATATGCAGGAACACAAACAAAGGGTTGATGCAGAAGACAATAAGCTCTCTCCTACTACTCCTGCACTGATAACCCCTGAATTCTGCAGGAGCTCAGAGGTTATCAGAGAGCTAATTGTCTTGAACTTATATTAACCCTTTTTTGTGTTGCAGCATGTAAGAGAACACTGGGTTACTTACACACTGCAGTACATAAGGGGTTAAGCAAAAGGACATAGGAAAAAAGAAAACAGCCAGCTTACCGCCTCTACCTTGGCCTCCCAGCACGGGCTCCCGCTCCAACAGGCGTGGGGACAAGCAACGTGAAAAGAATGAGTCCAGCTCCCGGCCAGGTAAATATGATCCGAGCTTTATTTCCACCTTCCCACCATGCACACACTGCGGCAACCCCCCCAAAAAGACGCCAACGCGTTTCAATTGCAAACCGCAATCTTAATCATGGCTGACCTCCAACTGAGAGGCTCACAGCTTATAGCCACAAGTGCCCGGCGTGCATCGGGTCCAGCTCCTCCCCTCACTCACACCGGTGCCGCGAGCTCCCTGGCTGATCAGCTGGAGCCTCCCGGAGGGAGGGTCAAGTTTGACCGTGCAAATAAAAACAACATAGGGTGTAAAACATTTGCAACTATGTATACATCCTAAAATGATAATAAGCAATAATAGTGATTATAAAGACCATGGTAGAAACAATTTCATGGAAAAAATGCAATGCTGTCAGGTTCAGCTGTAAGACTTCACTCACTCATGGACAGAGGGAGGAGTGTGAATGAGAGCTTGTGGCAATCTAATAGTACAACAGCATTTCTTTGCGTAAATTCATGCCAAACGGAAAACAGGTATTGAGGCAAAACATCCAGAATGCCTCTTTATCTTTTAACATTTTTGTTGTATCACCACCCCTAGTGGGCACACGTATTTTTTCTATGGCAAAGATACAGAATGGTCTTGTAGAACCCCCATGTGCGTCAATAAAGTGTCGGGAAGCCCCCGATAATGTTCTGCTGCCTGGATGTTTTATATCATGTAGGTGTTCACAGGCTCGTACCTTTAGTTTACGTGTAGTGCAACCTACGTACATAAGATGGCATTTGCACGGTCAAACTTGACCCTCCCTCCGGGAGGCTCCAGCTGATCAGCCAGGGAGCTTGCGGCACCGGTGTGAGTGAGGGGAGGAGCTGGACCCGATGCACGCCGGGCACCTGTGGCTATAAGCTGTGAGCCTCTCAGTTGGAGGTCAGCCATGATTAAGATTGCGGTTTGCAATTGAAACGCGTTGGCGTCTTTTTGGGGGGGTTGCCACAGTGTGTGCACGGTGGGAAGGTGGAAATAAAGCTCGGATCATATTTACCTGGCCGGGAGCTGGACTCATTCTTTTCACGTTGCTTGTCCCCACGCCTGTTGGAGCGGGAGCCCGTGCTGGGAGGCCAAGGTAGAGGCGGTAAGCTGGCTGTTTTCTTTTTTCCTATATGCTTTGCCCAATATTGCCGTGCTTTAGCCTCACGAGCTAGCAGAACCTTCATTTATTTTGTTACACCTGCACATAGGCAATTAAACCCCCCCAATTTGTTACTTTTTGACGTATACATCTTATTTGACACCATGGAAATCCCCAAAACTAGGGGTGAAAAGGCAGCTGAGGTGTTCACAGTGGATGAAGGAGCAGAACTTAAACTGTTGGATTTGAAGGCTGCTTTAAAAAAACTGGAGAAAGTGCTGTCTAATGAGACCCGCATATGGTGGGATTACACCACACTCCAAAATTATGTCTCTAAAGCCATGATCCCGAGAGGGCTGCGGCTTAAAAAAATACCAACAGTTGTGTTTTCAGATCAGTTCGTGAAGGAATGGAATGAGCTATTAACCAAGTGTTCCCTGGACCTGATGAGCCTCATAATAAAATACGAAAAGGAAAAACATGAAGAGGTAAAAAGGGAAGTGGAACAGATAAAAATGGCTATGGAAACATTCCGCGAACTGTCTGAGTATGACAATCTATTAGCTGAAACCAACAAACATATAGAAGAACTGGAGAACAGCATAGCTAAATGGAATAAATCTAAATTCCAGAGGGATCTCTTTGATTATAGACAAGACCAAGTGTATGAATGGGGCAGATGGGAACAAGCCTTCCCCAATCCAAGATCTATCTTAAAGAACAAAAATAAAGGAACTGGGAGAAAAGGAAAGAAGGGACGAGTCACCTTTAGTTCCACGGAAAATGACACCACTGATGATCCATCTGCTTCAGATTCAAGCTCTAACCCATCTACGAGTGCGACCTACTACAAAAAGCCAAAAACTTCTAGACCGTCAAAAAACGCCAGCGGCACAGAGCAGGCAGAAAACATAATAAATCCGGCAGGAACTCCCAGCCAAAGCACCAGGAAGCGGGTGAAGGACCAAAATCCAGTGTCCTAAACTTATCCTCCTATAAGCTAACCGAGACGCAGGAAGAAGTACTGAGCCTGGGTCTAAGCTTTGCACCCACACATAATTTTGATTTGTTTACCACAATTCGGGATGTCAACAAATTTGTTCGGGATATAGTCATAAAAAAACATTTTTTTCAGGACGGAGAAACAGATGTACTCGGTGAAGCACACAAACCTGAGAATCCATATAAGGGTCTGAACTTCGAGGAGCAACTCTCATTAAAAAATCTAACAGAGTTACAAAAACTTTCGGACAACCATGAAGTAGAACCCATGTCCAGAACGACAACATGTCACATGCCAAACCCCTCTTATTACCCAGTCCACTCACGGATTCCCCAAATGGACCAGTATCAAAACTGTGTCTTCCGGGATCTAAAGACACTATCTGAACATGCCTCCACGATCTCCAAGAAGTCCAACTTATCGAGTAAACAACAGAAAGCATTGGATGAATTGTTGAAGGTGGAACAAATTGTTATAAAAAATTCGGACAAGGGGGGACTGGTCGTAGTGTTGGACGCTGATATGTATAATGCCCAAATGCAATCCTTACTGTCTGACCAAACCGTTTACTGCAAACTCTCTGGTGATCCAACTAGCACATACACGAAGGAGCTACAACGATTACTGCAAGAAGGCCAATCCCTAGGTGTATTCACAGACAAGGAGGTGGAGTATCTCTGCCCAAAGAATCCAATAACCCCTACACTATATGGGTTGCCTAAAACTCACAAAGGGGAAATACCTCCCCCGATGCGTCCTATTGTTTCCGGTCGCCAATCATTATGTGAGAGACTGTGTGCATGGCTAGATGGGGTATTGCAACCCCTGGTCCAGACTGTTCCAGGATACCTCCAGGACACCACAGACGTATTGCAATCTGTACAGCATATGACATGGGAGTCACAGTACACATGGGTGGGAATGGACGTAGTCTCGCTCTATACATGCATTCCACACACTGTAGCTCTGGAAGCTCTGGATTTTCATTTACACACGCATAGCGAGTATGATCAAGATTTCATTACGTTTCTCAAACTCACCACATGGTTCCTTATGACACACAATTTCTTTTTCTGTTCCAGTCAGTATTATTTACAGATCAGTGGAGTTTCCATGGGTGCAAAATACTCACCGGCGCTTGCCAACCTCACCATGTCCTTCTGGGAGCATCAGTACGTTTACACAGTCTCCAATCCCTTTCTCCGCTCCATACAATGGTATGGGAGGTTCATCGATGACCTCCTCATTGTATGGAGCGGAGAGACGGATGACATAGACTCCTTCATCAATTATGCCAACTCCAATCCTTACAATCTGAAGTTCACAGCGAACACAAATCCCAATACCATGGTCTTTTTGGATATTACATTGGAGGGCAACATAGGGCAGACAGTACATACCACCAACCACAGGAAAACCATCTCAGGTAACACCACCCTACATGCCACCAGCCATCATCCCATACATACTATAAAATCCATCCCAGTTGGTGAAATCATGAGAATGAAAAGAAATTGCGATCAGCCAGACAGCTTTGCACGTGAGAAATTAGTATGCATGCAGCGTCTCTCAGACAGAGGTTACAAAAAATGGATGTTAGAAAGAGCATGTAGGATAGTGGACATAAAAAACAGGGACGAGTTGCTTGGTGGCAGAACTGGGAACAAGGCCGCAGGGAAAAATAGAAAACCCATATTTGTCACTAGATTCAGTCCCCAATTCACTGAGATAGGCAACATTGTAAGACGGTATTTGCCTATTTTACATGAAGATCCCACCCTGAACAACATACTTTCAGAAGGCATTGATGTAGTCTCTAGAAGGGCTAAGACGTTAGGGGACACTCTCTCACCCTCCTTGCCCTAAACCAGAAGACACAGACAAACTAAACAACCCATGTGGTTAACCATTAATGGGTTCCACAAATGTGGGCATCACCCGTGCAAAACCTGCCTATATGTAAAATCATGCACTGAGTACAGTGATTCCGCTGACACTAAAACGTACAAAATTAATTCATTTCTTAATTGTAACAGCCACAATGTAGTGTATATCATCCAATGTACAGAATGCCATCTTATGTACGTAGGTTGCACTACACGTAAACTAAAGGTACGAGCCTGTGAACACCTACATGATATAAAACATCCAGGCGGCAGAACATTATCGGGGGCTTCCCGACACTTTATTGATGCACATGGGGGTTCTACAAGACCATTCTGTATCTTTGCCATAGAAAAAATACGTGTGCCCACTAGGGGTGGTGATACAACAAAAATGTTAAAAGATAAAGAGGCATTCTGGATGTTTTGCCTCAATACCTGTTTTCCGTTTGGCATGAATTTACGCAAAGAAATGCTGTTGTACTATTAGATTGCCACAAGCTCTCATTCACACTCCTCCCTCTGTCCATGAGTGAGTGAAGTCTTACAGCTGAACCTGACAGCATTGCATTTTTTCCATGAAATTGTTTCTACCATGGTCTTTATAATCACTATTATTGCTTATTATCATTTTAGGATGTATACATAGTTGCAAATGTTTTACACCCTATGTTGTTTTTATTTGCACGGTCAAACTTGACCCTCCCTCCGGGAGGCTCCAGCTGATCAGCCAGGGAGCTCGCGGCACCGGTGTGAGTGAGGGGAGGAGCTGGACCCAATGCACGCCTGGCACCTTTGGCTATAAGCTGTGAGCCTCTCAGTTGGAGGTCAGCCATGATTAAGATTGCGGTTTGCAATTGAAACGCGTTGGAGTCTTTTTGGGGGGGTTGCCGCAGTGTGTGCACGGTTGGAAGGTGGAAATAAAGCTCAGATCATATTTACCTGGCCGGGAGCTGGACTCATTCTTTTCACGTTGCTTAAGCAAAAGGACACAGGAGACATATTCCCTGGGCCCCCTCCCTCCACGGGCCCCATAGCAACCGCCTTCCCTGCCTCTATGGTAGCTACGCCACTGTGTGATTGCCCAGATTGCCCTCATTATAATCCACCTATTATTCCCGGAACGGCTTAGGGTTATTTATTCGGATAGTACATTCTTTTTTGATGATGCAGCTGAAACATCCCGGTGGATGGAGTTGAAGAAGATTTGACATAATATTTCCCCGGTGTCTTTATAATTTCATTCTTGGTTTAAGAGAATGGTGTGGTGGTGGGGGAAATGGCTAGGTAGGAGGCAGACTGCATAGAACTCAGGTTTTTTTTAATGTTTGTTTGTTGTTTGGCTCCTCCTCTCTTCCTCTGGCCTTCTATCTGTGTGTGCTCTTTTATGGAAGTTTTTCTTGAATAATGATAGTCTTAGTATTATTTCTTGCAATATACATGGGTTATCTGATAGGATAAAGAGGGCTGCAGTGTTTAGATCAATTAGTTGCTATCTGCGGGCAATTATTTTGTTGCAGGAAATGCATTATCATTACACCTTTTTTTTCCTACTCTAGGGCTATGTTCACACTATGTATTTGTGCGGCTGTATTTTTTATGCGGCTGGAAATGTGCGGCTGAAACTACGGCCGTGGGAAAAAATAGACATGCGGCTCAAAACATTTACTTTTACTTGGAAATCTGGTTCAACTAAAAATAACTAATAAAATCTTAAGAAAGTGATGCAAACACCTCTGGAATGCATCTGGGAAAGCAGGGAAACCGTTTACATGAATTGCTATTACCGAGGTTTGCGATGTTCTGCAGTAATGCCGATGCCTCTCATGGTTAATATATTGAATTAATAAAACACATTTTCGTTGTAATAAAGTCCCTTTCATTGTTCAATAATTAACCCCTTCACGTCAGCCATCTGTATATATACGTTCCTATTGCACATGCCCCGTGCAGTAGGAATGTACATATACGTTCCGGCTTTGACGGGGCTTTGTGATGAGAACGGGATCGCTGCAGGGACAGCGATCCCGCTCTCATCTGTGTACAGCACCGGAGATAATGAGAATCAGCTGCGATCCCGCAGCTGACCCCCATTAACCCCTTAGTGACCGCCGAAATGGGCCGGTGCCGCCGCTGTATTTCATCTCCCCCCACCGTGAATCCACGGTGGGAGGAGATGAAATAAGTAAAAATCAGACCCCAGATCAGCCCCCTAGTGCCCCAGTCACTAACCCCCCCCTCCCGCGGCGGCCATCGGATCCATGATGGCTGCCGCGATCACTGTGAACAGACTAATGTCTGTTCACAGTGATCAAAAAAGAAAAATGAATGAAAGCCCCATGCTCTCCGCCACCGGAGGTAGCGGAGAGCATGGGGCAGTCATCGGGACCCCCCCTGTGGGGTCCTGGTACAAGCGATCAGCGGTATATACTATATACCGCTGATCGCTTGTGCCATGTGCTCCAGGCACTTTTTATCCCCTGTCACCATGAATGATTGGTGACAGGGGATAAAAAGTGATGTCCCCCCACCCCCCAAGTCGCCCCCCACCCCCCCTGTCACCCCTGTCCCCCAGTCACCCCCCCTTCCCCATATACTCACCGGATCCACGGAGCTCCTTCCTCTTCGGTGTCCTGGCTGGTTATGAAGTGCGCATGCGCTCCACAACCAGCCAAGCTCTGAAAATTTAAAGTGACAGAGACCAATTTGGTCTCTGTCACTGAACTATGATTACTGCGATAGAAAATATCACAGTAATCATAGTAATACAGTGAAAATGAATGTATAAAGTACAAAAAGTGACAAACATACAAAAAAATAAAACACACACTTTTTATTATAGTAATAATTACAGTTTACTCCCAAATTACACCTAACCCCCCCCCCCCCAGATTACCCGTAACCACCGCAGGTTGCCCGTAACCACCGCACGTTGCCCGTGACCACCCCAGGTTGTCCGTAATCACGTCAGATTGCACGTAACCCCCCCAGATTACCTGTAACCACCGCACGTTGCCCATAACCACCGCACGTTGCCCGTAACCACCGCACGTTGCCCGTAACCACCACACATTGCCAGTGACCCCCTCCAGATTGTCCGTAATCACCCCAGATTGCCTGTAACCACCCCAAATTACATGTAACCACCCCAGATTAGCTATAAGCACTTCACTCTATCCGTAACAATTCTAGATTGTCTGTAACCCCTCCAGGTTGCCCGTAACCACCGCAGGTTGGGCATAACCACCCCAGATTGCCCGTAATCATGCCAGATTACATGTAACCCCCCAGATTGCACGCAACCATCGCACCTTGCCTCTGACCACCGCACGTCGCCTATGACCACCGCACGTCGCCTATGACCACCGCACGTCGCCTATGACCACCGCACCTCGCCTATGACCACCGCACCTCGCCTATGACCATCGCACCTCGCCTCTGACCACCGCACGTCGCCTATGACCACCGCACATCGCCTATGACCACCGCACCTTGCATCTGACCACCGCACCTTGCCTCTGAACACTGCACCTTGCCTCTAACCACCCCAAATTGCCAGTGACCCCCTCCAGATTGCCCGTAACCACGCCAGATTACAGGTACCCACCTCAGATTACCTATTAGCACTTCAGTTTATCCGTAACCACAGCAGGTTGCCTGTAACCACCCCAGATTGTCCGTAACCACAGCAGGTTGCCTGTAACCATACCAGATTGTCTGTAACCACAGCAGGTTGTTCGTATTCACCCCACGTTGCCCATAACCACCCCAGGTTGCCTCTAACCACACCAGGTTGCCTCTAACCACACCAGGTTGCCTGTAACCACACCAGGTTGCCTGTAACCACACCAGGTTGCCTGTGACCACCCCATGTTGACCGTATCCACCCCAGATTATCCGTAACCACCCCAGACTGCCCGTAACCACCCGAGACTGCCCGTAACCACCCCAGACTGCCCGTAACCACCTCAGACTGCCCGTAACCACCTCAGACTGCCCGTAACCACCTCAGACTGCCCGTAACCACCTCTAGATTACCCGGAACCACCCCAGATTACCCGGAACCACCCCACATTACCTGTAATCTAATTTTTTTATTGTATTTTAGTAACTGCGCTATTCTAATAACTGTTACTAGCTGCGGTTTTGCTCCAGCAAATTGGCGCTCCTTCCCTTCTGAGCCCTGCTGTGTGCCCATACAGTGGTTTATGCCCACATATGGGGTACCGTTGTACTCAGGAGAACCTGCGTTACAGATTTTGGGGTACATTTTTTATCCTGTTCCTTGTGAAATTTAGAAATTTCAAACTAAACCAACATATTATTGGAAAAATTCAAGTTTTTCATTTTTACTGGCCAATTTTGAATACTTTCCTCTAATACCTGTGGGGCCAAAATGCTCATCCTACCCCAAGATGAATTCTTTGAGGGGTGTACTTTCCGAAATGGGGTGACTTTTGGGGGGATTCTATTCTGTAGACACTACAGGGGCACTACAAATGCACCTGGTGCTCAGAAACTTCTTCAGAAAAATCTGCAGAGAAAATGCTAATTGGCGCTCCTTCCCTTCTGAGCCCGGCTGTGTGCCCATACAGTGGTTTATGCCCACATATGGGGTACCATTCTACTCAGGAGACCCTGCGTTACAGATTTTGGGGTGAATTTTCTCTCCTGTTCCTCGTGAAATTGAGAAATTTCCAACTAAAGGAACATATTATTGGAAAAATTCGAGATTTTCATTTTTACTGTCTACTTTTGAATACTTTCCTCTAATACCTGTGGGGTCAAAATGCTCACCACACACCAAGATGAATTCTTTGAGGGGTGCACTTTCCAAAATGGGGTGACTTATGGCGAGATTTTACTCCGCTGGCACTACAGGGGCACTGCAAACCCACCTGGCACTCAGAAACTTCTTCAGCAAAATCTGCATTGAAAAAGCTAATTGGCGCTCCTTCCCTTCTGAGCCCTGATGTGTGCCCATACAGTGGTTTATACCGACATATGAGGTACCTTTTTACTCAGGAGAACCTGCGTTACAAATTTTGGGGTACTTTTTTTCTCTTGTTCCTCGTGAAATTGAGAAATTTCAAACTAAACGAACATATTATTGGGAAAATTTGAGTTTTTCATTTTTACTGTCTACTTTTGAATACTTTCCTCTAATACCTGTGGGGTCAAAATGCTCACCACACCCCAAAATGAATTCTTTGAGGGGTGCACTTTCCAAAATGGGGTGACTTATGGCGAGATTTTACTCCGCTGGCACTACAGGGGCTCTGCAAACACACCTGGCGCTCAGAAACTTCTTCAGCAAAATCTGCATTGAAAAAGCTAATTGGCGCTCCTTCCCTTCTGAGCCCCGCTGTGTGCCCATGCAGTGGTTTATGCTCACATATGAGGTACCGTTGTACTCATGAGAACCTGCGTTACAAATTTTGGGGTACTTTTTTTCTCTTGTTCCTCGTGAAATTGAAAAATGTTAAACTAAAGGAACATATTATTGGAAAAAATTTGAGTTTTTCATTTTTACTATCTAATTTTGAATACTTTCCTCTAACACCTGTGGGGTCAAATTGCTCATCCTACCCCAAGATGAATTCTTTGAGGGGTGTACTTTCCAAAATGGGGTGACTTATGGTTTTTTTTCTCTCTGCTGACACTACAGGGGCACTGCAAATGCACCTGGCGCTCGGAAACTTCTTCAGCAAAATCTGCAATGGAAAAGCTAATTGGTGCTCCTTCCCTTCTGAGCCCCGCTGTGTGCCCATGCAGTGGTTTACGCCCACATATGGGCTACCGTAGTACTCAAGAGAACATGTGTTACAAATTTTGGGGTGCTTTTTCTCTCATGGTCCTTTTGAAAATGAGAAACTTTAATCTAAATGTATATATTATTGGAAAATTTTAATTTTTCATTTTTTTACAGCCTAATGGTGAATACTTTCCTCCAGCCCCTGTAGGGTTAAAATGCTCATTATACCCCTAGATTAATTCTTTAAGGTGTCTAGTTTCTAAAATGGGGTCACTTATGGGGGTTTCCAGTATACAAACCTCCTAAATCAACTTAAAATAAGAACTGGTCCCTAAAAAAATCAGTTTTGGAAACTTTCAAGAAAATGTGGTAATTTGCTAACCCCCGTAACACCCTAAAAAAGTAAAATATGTTTATGAAATGAAGCCAGAATAAAGAGGACATATTGGTAATGTGACTTAGTAACTAATTTATGTAATACAACTTTCTTTTTTTAGAAGCAGAGAATTTCAAAGTTCATAAAATGCTAATTTTTTTCAATTTTTCATGATATTTTGATGTTTTTCACAAAAAACACACAAAGTAGTGACCAAATTTTGCCACTAATATAAAGTGCCATATGTGACGAAAAAACAATCTCAGAATCGCTAGCATACGTTAAAGCATCACTGAGCTATAAGCGCAGAAAGTGAGACAGGTCAGATTTTGAAAAATGAGCCTGGTCTTTTAGGTGCAAATAGGCTTGGTCTTGAAGGGGTTAAATTTAAACGAATCCATCATTTTGCAATTAAATATACTGTTAAAATAAATATATATATAAATATACATTTATTTATATATATATTTATTTTAACAGTATATTTAATTGCACAATGATGGATTCGTTAGAATTAAATTATTGAACAACGAAAGGGACTTTATTACAAAGAAAATGTGTTTTATTAATTTAATATATTAACTACTAGAGGCATCGGCATTCGGCATCATTGCCGGCTATTTTTGAAGTACTCCGTACGGACCACCTGTCAATCCACGGCCGTGAATTTGCACAGTTCCAGCCGCAAACAATCGTTTTGTTCATTTTTTACGGGTCCATTTACGATCGGGCCGTAGATTCATACATAGTGTGCACTGTGCAGCCGTATATCGTATACTTTCCAGCGTATGCATGAACCGGAAAAATCTGGCCGATGATTTACCGCCCGCAATACAGCCGCACAGATACAGAGTGTGAACCTAGCCTAGAGGCGTTAGTATTCTGGTGCATAAATCCCTTAAGGTGGAACTAATTAATACTCATATAGACAACCTAGGGAGATTTGTTATAATCCACATGAGGTGTGAAGGTATAGAGATGGTACTGGCAGCTGTTTACTTCCCTCCCCCCTTTTCCACTAGGAGAGGTAAATGGGCATTGTCAACAGTATTACTGTGTTAATAAAGGTGATGTCTTGTATACACTTAGCGCTAAGTACAGACGATAGCTTGTCACTTGGGAAGAGGATAAAATTTGGAAGGAGAGGACTCTCAGATCATGTCCCTCTAATACTTGAACTCTATAAGAGTGAAAGTAGGATGAGTTAATCCATAAGAATCAATGCATTTTGGTTTAACTTAATTAAGATAGATCTTGAAGGGGAAATAAGGGGTTTATTTGAGATAAATAAAGGTACTGCAAGTGCAAGAACTGTCTGGTATGCCTTTAAGGCGGCCTTACAGGGTATAGTATATCATAAAATATCGAATAAAGGTACGAAAAAAAGAGAGGAGGGGCTGTACGAGGCGGTAAATAAACTTCCCAAAAAACATCCAGAACGGGTTTTGTGGACTCCCAGAAAAGATATATAAAATTCCAACTAACATCATTTCTATACAGTTATCCATATTTTACTGAGGAAAGGAGCGCGCAGACTCCTGAAACGTGTCTAAAGAGGATAACAGAGCCAGTTGTGGTGTCCCACTAGGGGTGTTGCTATTATTTACACCCTTCACAAAAGTCTGTACTTTTTGTGGTCTTATTGCAGCTAAAGTAGTACTGAAAGATGACCACTAGATGTTGCTATATTATGTGTTAGGCTATGTTCACACTACATAAAACTACGGCCGTAGTTCTCGCCGCAGAACTACGGCCGTAGTTTTGCGGAGTTGAACATGCCTTGTGTGCAATTGGATCCCGGCCGGAGCGTACACACATCGTATACGCTCCGGCCGGGATCTGTGCGGTGCCGGAAAAAACTGACAGTGGATTAAAAACACAGAAAGGATCTGTTCACACAATGTTGAAATTGAGTGGATGGCCGCCATATAACAGTAAATAACTGCCATTATTTCAATATAACAGCCGTTGTTCTAAAATAACAGCAAATATTTGCCATTGAATGGCAGCCATCCACTCAATTTCTACATAGTGTGAACAGATCTTTTCTGTGTTTTTAATCCACTCCTGGTTTTGGTTGCAATACTGACTGAAATATACTGACTGAAATATACATATACTGACTGAAATATACGTAGTGTGAACGCAGCCTTAGGCTATGTTCACACTACGTATGAGACCGGCCATTCCGTGACCCCGGCCGGGTCACGGAACGGCTGGTCTCTGGCCGGATCATCTCAATCAAAAATCATCATCAGCGCGCACCCGCATCAGAGCTTACCATAGCCCACAGTGAAGCGACAGGTCTTTCTGCGTCCGGAATTCACTGAGTTCCGGCCGCAGAAAGACGGCCGTCCCACCGCTACAACATCCTCCGCACAGTTATACATTTTATTCCATCTATAGCCCTGTCTTTACCGGTACAAACTTCCAACAAAATTTGAATGAGCATGTGCTCTCCAGCATGCGGACGCTCTGACAGCTCCAGCAGAACTCCCCACAAGTCAGAGTATACAGACAACACGGACCCCTAGCGGACACAGCGAGATCAGGGCATCATCACAGCCTCACTGATGAGCTCCCCACTCGGGCACTAAGGATACTATTAAATGGAACGATAATCGGCCCGATTCGGCCGATTATCACTCCATGTAATAAATACAAAGATCGGTGATATAAGTTCTGACCTATTTTCGTCGGGTCCTGACAGCGCACCGCTATGTATAAAAGCGGTGTGCGGCCGGCGACTGACGATATACATTACCTATCCACGTTCCAGGGCTGCTCCTGCGGTCTTCTCCCCGGGTTCCGCTTGCTCTAGTCTCAGAGCCAATCACAGGGCGCGGTGGTCCCAGCCTGTGATTGGCTTGGACCACAGCAGCAGCCCTGGAGCGTGGATAGGTAATGTATGTAGTTAAACAAGGGCTGCAATCGGTAACAATGTCCTTGCAGCCCTTGTTAAACGATTATCGGGCCGTGTAATAGGCCCAGTAAACGAGCGACGATCTAGCAGATCACTGCTCGTTTACAGTTATTATCGGGCCCCCATTGTCCCGTGTAATACCACCCTAACTCTCTGCTAAACCCGAAAGCTGCCAGAAGCCGGGTGAGAGGTGGATCACCTACCACTTTTATTATAATACATCTGTGTCCACATCTAGCGCCAACATTAAGCGCTACATCATATATTCAAAGATTGTACCAAACAAAATTTTACAAGGTTTACAAATTTACCGACTATCACAGAGATTGATTTGTACATAAATACTAAGCACTGCAGAAGAATCATGTGATTAACAACAATATTGAACTGTCCGCAAAATACATGGGCTATATGAATTTGGAATATTTATACAATTTATATATATATGAATACTTATACCTGCGCTTTTTATGTTTTTGGCTATCAGTGCAAAGGGCCCAGCGCAGTTAGCGGATTTTGGCTCTATATGTATCCATGCTTTATGTCTTAATCTGATATAAATTTAGATTGTATATAATTACGTAGATTTTATGAGTTATTAGATATTGTTCTATTTTAGGTATATATTATCTCTTTTCCTACATGAAATTATTCGAGTGTATATCAAGTTACATATTGAATATCCAATTTTATTCTGTATCACCTGTCTGATTATTACAGATAAAAATACATTTTCTCCCAAATTCATAATATAATACCTACTTCTTGAGAGCCTACTCACTAAATAAATATTATCATTTGGTTTTTCTTTCCGATATAAAAACTTTGATTTCGAAGCTGATGCAACTTTGGGGACGAGTTTGGGGAATATTCAGGACTTGCTGTTAATTGGACTAAATTGGACGTTATTATTGAATGTTATTCCATGAACAAGATTGAGGCGATTTTGGACAGTTAAAGGAGAAGTCCGGTGAAAATTTTTATTAAAGTATTGTATTGCCCCCCACAAGCTATACAAATTACCAATATACACGTAACTGTGCAGGCTGTGGCTGCTGGAGAGGATGATGGCAGGGGGACACTGAGGGACACAAGGCACTGAAGGGACACTGAGCATAGGTAAATAGGTCTCCCTTCATCAGAACAATGCAATATCATATTGCACTGTTCTGATGAAGGGAGACCTATTTACCTCCTGAAACGCATAAACTCTATGCTTTGATAATAAATTATACATGTAACAATTTATGGTGCACATCTGGATTCTTTTTGGGACAGCACTGTATCTAGTACCATTTTTTTCTTGTTTTTGCTGTTACCTCACGGGCCCTGTTGTTGGGAGTATCCTGTCCACGGTATTTTTGGCTTTGCAGTCCCGGATCCTAGCCACCTGCCTACTGCCCTATCCTCACGGATTTACAGCTACCCCAGAGGGGTGATATGCCTACAGCCCAAGGGGCACAAAGGTGAGTGGAATCACCCAATCCCCCTATTCTAGTGTCATCTCGGTAAGACACGAGGCGCTGTTGCTATTGTTTTTTTCTTTTCTCTATTTGCAGCCACACATATGAAGACAATGCTCGCTAGAGCCCTGGTTGTGGCTCAGAACTGTATTTTGGCCTAATGGATCCAACCCCGGACTCCAGAGGTTGCTAGTTGGAAAAAAAGCATTAAATAATATAATAGCAATAAAGTATACAAGAGCTAGAAAAAGAAACAAGATCCAATCGTTCAGAAAAACATAGAAGATGTGGTCAATAGGACAGAAGTTGGGAGCTATTGATGAAGAGAGGAGTGGAGAGAGGAGAGAAGATTATATTAGTGAGGTTAAGTTTTTTTTTTGTTCTTTCTTTGTTTTGTTCTTTTTTTTTGGGGGGGGGGGATAGATAAGAATATGTAGGCATAGGTATGAAGTATGGTTTGAGACAAGTTATATATGGAGCCTGGTAAATAATCAATGTTGTTGGTTGTGCCTCCATGGATCACCTGTTACTGAGCATCTAAAAGTGGGGGAATAATAAGGGGAGATGGAATCAGAAACATGAGACATTTAGACCACTCCTGGAAAACTGATATCCAGGTTGTTGCCTGTAAAATATGGTTATTTATGGATATATGGTAGTAGTTATTAAAAATATGATTTAAAAGAATGTTGTTATACCCTGATACATTATGGGTTATACCCTGGGGTTATTCAGTTTAAGAAATAGTGGTTGGATGTCAGGCATGGGGAGTGTTCTAAAAAGGGCCCTCCTTGTGGGTGGCTTTTCCAACATTGGAACACCACTAATAAAACCTGTCTGAGATGTCCCCTTAGAGTGGATGAAACAATACTAATTCTCCAAAGGAGGAATGATCTGCTCAGAGATGGGGGGATATGCCTTGAGGAGTAAAGTGGAAGAATGACCGTTTTTGTTTTATTTTATGTAATTAATTAGTTAATTAATTTATTTTATTTTTTTAAAGAATGCTACCATGGGAGTTAAGAGGAAATATGAGAAAGTAAGGAAAAGAAAAAGAAAAAAAAAGGGAAAAGGGGGGGGGGGGGGGGGGGGGAAGGAAAGAATGAAAAGGAAAGAGAAAGGCAGAAAAAAAGAAAACAAAAATAATACAAACGTAATACCACACAGTTTTTATGGCAAAAAAGTAAGAAAATGCCACCAGGAGTTGGACTGGATTTGTCCCTGTGAATGATGTCGGGGGGAATATGGATCCTCATGGCTCCATCTTATAAAAATTTACATATAAACATAGTTTACTATTACTGGCTTTATAATACCTGATGCTAAATTTTTTTACTGCGTCACTGTTGAAATCAATAGTACAGACCATTTTAGGAAACCTTGTGATTAGGTTAATTAGGGAAATATACCATTATCTGCTTTCAAAAAGACTTTCCCCAGCCCCCCCCCTCCCCCCTCTCATTCACTGCTCATTATCAGGAAATCTGTACTAGTTTATATCAGTCAATCCCTTTCTAATCTAGCCCTTTCTAATCTATGAAGAGGGGAGAGGGGTGGAGGCTGATTAGTCACCAGCAGAGAGCAGAGAACAAAGGATTACACAGTGGGAGCTGTAAGAAAGCCAGTATTCAGGGGTCAGAGATAAAATTAACTCTTTGTTGTCCTGTTTGGTGCCTCATCTCCCTCCACCCCTCCCCTCTCCATAGGGAACCATAAAGACAGGCGGGAGAGCTTCAAACTGCTTTGTCATGATAAAAATTTCGGCTAATAAACCCAATTACAAAGTTTGTTAAAATCATCTGTACAACAGATTATCATCTGTTTATCATCAGGCATACTCATTTTCCCACAGCCTCAGGTTATCCTCTGCTCCAGCTGATATTATTGGAGCATCGATCAGCACACTCCTCTTAGCTGACCGTGCACCCCCTAAATTATGTACATTGCCGCCCTCCTGTTCAGACTGGTGCCTCACTGTATCGCTACATGCTGCAACTCTAGGCCGCTCTGATTTCACTTTGTTGCCATTTACTTAGCAGATTGTTTACTGTGAAGTAGGGCTGGGCGATATTGGCCTAAATCAATATTGCGGTTTATTGTACAAGCAAATCCAAGGTTGAAACAGCAGAACCTCCCAGGGATGCACAGTCTCCGTCAGGTAAGCCCACACCTGATACTCAATAGCAAGCAAAAAGTGGTGTGGAAACAGCATCCATCCGGTGAAAATATATTTTTACTCTATTTTAAGCCATTTCATATAAAAATACCAACGTTTCGGCTCTGACACTCCTGAGCCTTTCTCAAGTAGAGAAAGGCTCAGGAGTGTCAGAGCCGAAACGTCGGTATTTTTATATGCAATGGCTTAAAATAAAGTAAAAATATTTTCTCACCGGATAGATGCTGTCTCCACATTACTTTTTTCTTGCGGTTTATCGTACATGTAGCGGCGGTAACGATAATTGGGCGATAATTATGCCGCATCCCTTTTCTAAGTCACACCCCTTTTGCAAGCCACACCCACCTGGTCGTGCCAAACTAGCAATTTGTTTCAAAAAAGTGGGGGGAAAAGGTAGCTCACTGAGCAGCAACCTGAGGCTGTGACATTTCTATTATTATTTGTCATTATTAGGGGGGTCTCAGAAGAACCCTGGAGGTGTATATACAGGAATAGAGCCATATACACACTACAGAACATGAATACACAGGTATATAGCTATGTACTACAAGACGTGTTTATACAGGAATACACCAATATACACACACTACAGGGCGTGTATACACAAGTATGCCAACATTTGACCATTCAGTTCCCCAAGTTATATAGTGGTACATGCTTTATTCATATAGTGCCCACAGTGTGCCATAAGGCCTTCCCAGCTGTGCCCATATAGTAATAACACATGTAATGTACTGAACTGGTTTACTATAGATATGGTCCAAGATAAATTAAATAAACTCAATGTAATCAAAGCTCCAGGGCCTGATGGATTACACCCCAGAGTTCTTAGGGAACTCAGTTCTGTAATTTCTCTACCCTTGTATGAAATATTCAGTGATTCTTTGCTTACTGGTATTGTGCCGAGGGACTGCGTAAGGCAAATGTAATGCCGATTTTCAAAAAGGGCTCTCGAAATTCCCCAGGTAACTATAGACCCGTAAGCTTAACGTCCATTGTGGGGAAACTATTTGAGGGGCTTATAAGGGACTACATCCAGGAATATGTAGTGGCTAATAGTAACATAGTAACATAGTAACATAGTAAATAAGGTTGAAAGAAGACAAGAGTCCATCAGGTTCAACCTAGGAAAATCCTACTGTGTTGATCCAGGAAGGCGAAAAACCCCTATGAGGCAGAAGACAAACGCCCCACCACAGGGAGAAACTCCCCCCCCCTCCCCCCTCCCCCGACTGCAATGGCAACCAGAACAATCCCCGGATCAACGTATCACCAGAAATCTAATGCCCATAACTTGTAATATTATATTTTTCAAGAAAAGCATCCAGGCCTCCCTTGAACTTATTTACTGAATCAGCCATGACAACATCATGTGGCAGAGAGTTCCACAGTCTTACCGCTCGTACAGTAAAGAACCCGCGTCGATGCTGATGATGAAATCTTCTTTCCTCTAGACGTAGAGGATGCCCCCTTGTCATTGTTACAGACCTAGGAGTAAAAAGACCACTACAAAAATCTCTGTACTGTCCATTCATATATTTGTACATTGTGATCAGATCGCCCCTAAGACGTCTTTTTTCTAGCGTAAATAACCCCAAGCGTGATAACCTGTCCTGGTACTGTAACCCACCCATTCCCTTAATGACCTTTGTTGCCCTCCTCTGCACCCGCTCTAGGTCAGCTGTGTCCTTCTTATATACCGGTGCCCAAAACTGTACACAGTATTCCAAGTGTGGTCTGACCAGTGATTTATAAAGAGGCAAAACTATGTTCTCATCTTTAGCATCTATACCTCTTTTGATGCATCCCATTATTTTATTAGCCTTGGCAGCTGCTGCCTGGCACTGATCACTAAAGTTGAGTTTACTGTCCACCAATACCCCCAGGTCCTTTTCGGAAGTAGTTTTACCCAGTGTTTTATTATTTAGCACATAACTGTACTTATTATTTCTATGGCCCAAATGCATAACCTTACATTTATCCACATTAAACTTCATTTGCCATTTCTCCGCCCAAGCCTCTAGCTTCTCCAAATCCCTCTGTAATATGATATTATCCTCCTCTGTACTGATTACTTTACCCAGTTTAGTATCATCTGCAAAAATGGAGATTCTGCTCTGTAGCCCCTCTACAAGATCATTAATAAAAATATTAAAAAGAAGTGGACCCAACACTGACCCCTGTGGTACCCCACTAGTAACTAAAACCCAATCTGAATATGTTCCATCAATGACCACCCTCTGTTTTCTATCACACAACCAGTTACTTACTCATTTGCATACGTTTTCCCCGAGTCCCAGCATCCTCATTTTGTAGACCAACCTTTCATGCGGCACAGTATCAAATGCCTTTGAAAAGTCCAGATACACAACATCCACAGCCTCCCCCAGGTCCAGTCTATAACTTACCTCTTCATAGAAGCCGATCAGATTAGTCTGACAGGACCGATCCCTCATAAATCCATGCTGGTGCTGAGTCATAAGATTATTTTCATTAAGATACTCCAGTATAGCATCTCTTACAATCCCCTCAAATACTTTACCTACTATAGATGTTAGACTTACGGGCCTGTAGTTTCCAGGATCACTCCTTGACCCCTTCTTGAATATTGGTACCACATTAGCTATGCGCCAGTCCTGTGGAAGAATCCCTGTCGTAATAGAATCTTTAAATAATAGGAATAACGGTCTGTCTAACACAGTATTTAATTCTTGCAAAACTCTAGGATGGATACCTTCTGGGCCCGGTGACTTATGGATTTTAATATTTTTAAGGCGTTTCCCCACTTCTTGTTGTGTTAGGCAGGTGAGATTTATGGGAGGATTAACATTATCCCTAGTCATATCGTCTGTTATGGGATTCTCCTCTGTGAATACAGTAGAGAAGAATGTATTTAGTAGATTGGCCTTTACCTCTTCCCCCTCCACCATTACACCCAGATTATTTTTGAGGGGACCAACATTTTCGGTTTTAAGTCTTTTGTTATTTATATAGGTGAAGAACATTTTGGGATTTGTTTTACTTTCTTTGGCTATCCTTCTTTCTGTTGCTATTTTTGCTTCTTTTATTTGCGTTTTACACATTCTATTCTTCTGTCTATAGTTGCTCAATGCTTCCCCACTACCTTCTTGTTTTAGTTGTCTGAATGCTTGTTTCTTATCATTTATTGCACCCCTTACAGCTGTAGTTAACCACATTGGATTTCTCTTATTTCTACTACGTTTATTCCCATATGGTATGTGTCGTTCACACGATTTACCCAGGATGCTCTTAAATATGTCCCATTTCTCTTGTGTACTTTTATTTCTGAATGCATTGTCCCAGTCTATGTTCCCAAGGTCCTCTCTTAGTTTTTGGAAATTAGCCTTCCTGAAATTTAATGTTTTTGTAGCCCCTCTGCTAATCATTTTATTGAAGGATAATTGAAAACTTACTATGTTATGGTCACTATTACCTAGGTGACCCCCCACCTCTATTTTTGATATTCTGTCTGGCCTATTGGTTAAGATCAGGTCCAGAAGGGCCCCCCCTCTTGTTGGTTCCTCTACTAGTTGGGAAAGGTAATTATCTTTTACTATTTCCAAAAACACGCTTCCCTTCCTGGAGCTGCAGGTTTCTGCTTTCCAGTTGATATTTGGGTAGTTAAAGTCCCCCATAATAATGACTTCCCCCTGCTTCGCTGCCGCATCTATTTGTCTTATAAGAAGATTTTCTGATTCTTCCACTATACTTGGCGGTTTATAAATCACTCCTATAAGAATTTTATTATTCTTCGTCCCTCCCCTTATTTCTACCCAAAGAGACTCCACATTATCATCACATATATCCTCCCGCAGAATAGGCTTAAGGCATGATTTAACATATAGACAGACCCCTCCCCCTTTCTTATTTTTACGGTCATTTCTGAATAGACTATAACCCTGGATATTAACGGCCCAGTCATAGGTCTCATCCAGCCATGTCTCGCTTATCCCCACTATATCATATTTCTCTTCAACCATTATGAGTTCTAATTCCTCAGCTTTATTAGTGAGGCTTCGAGCATTAGTATACATACATTTAATATATTTGTCCATATTCCCTTTCCTTTTATCACTAGTGACTATTCTAACCCCTCCCGCCGCTCCACCCCCAGTTCCATAATCTAGGCCCAGCTCTCCATCTACTCTGTCTTTACTTACTATATTGTAGTTGCCCTCCCCCCCGGTCCCTAGTTTAAACACTCCTCCAACCTCTTAGCCATCTTCTCCCCCAGCACGGCTGCACCCTCCCCATTGAGATGCAGCCCGTCCCTACCGTAGAGCCTGTAACCGACCGAGAAGTCGGCCCAGTTCTCCATGAACCCAAACCCCTCTACCCTACACCAGCTCTTGAGCCACTTATTTACCTCCCTAATCTCCCGCTGTCTCTCAGGTGTGGCTCGTGGTACAGGTAATATTTCGGAAAATATCACCTTGGAGGTCCTAGTTTTAAGCTTCCTGCCTAAGTCCCTGAAATCATTTTTAAGGACCCGCCACCTACCTCTAACTTTATCATTGGTGCCAATGTGCACCATGACTGCTGGGTCATCGCCAGCCCCTCCCAGTAATCTGTCAGCCCGATCCGCGATGTGACGAACTCGAGCGCCAGGAAGGCAACACACTGTTCGACGATCCCGGTCTTTGTGACAGATTGCCCTGTCTGTCCCCCTAATAATTGAGTCCCCCACTACCAGTACCTGCCTGGCCTGCCCTGAACTCCTGTTTCCCACCTTACTGGAGCAGACACCCCCCTGGCTTTCAGAGGTAGTGTCCTGCTGCAGCAATGCCACCCCTGAATCAACATCCCCCTCATCCGCCAATTTGGCAAACTTGTTGGGGTGTGCCAGATCAGGACTGGCCTCCCTCACACTCTTCCCTCTACCCCTTTTTCTAACTGTGACCCAACTAGCTGCCTCTTCCTCCTGTACCTCCATGCTATCACTCTCTCCCCCATCTACCCCTTGGAGTGCTTGCTCAGTCAGAAGCAGACCCCTTTCCAGTTTGCCAATGCATCTCAATCGTTGCAGCTGCTCATTTAGATCCAGGATCTGGGCTTCCAAACCAGCAACATGCACACATCTCCCACAATGGTATGCACCCTCGATCGGTTGATCAAGGATTGCATACAATAACTTATAATAGTATTATAAGTGATAACCAGCATGGTTTTACTAAGGAAAGAAGCTGTCAAACCAAACTGATATGTTTCTACGAAGAGGTGAGTAGAAGCCTGGATGGGGGCGCAGCTGTGGATATTGTGTACCTGGATTTTGCTAAAGCGTTTGACACAGTTCTTCATGGACGTCTGATGGGTAAGTTAAAGTCTATCGGTTTGGAAAGTTTAATGTGTAACTGGATTGAAAACTGGCTTAATAATCGTACCCAGAGAGTGGTGGTCAATGATTCCTACTCTGAATGGTCCCGGGAATAAGTGGTGTACCCCAAGGGTCAGTACTGGGCCCTCTTCTGTTTAACTTGTTTATTAATGATATTGAGTGTAGAATTAACAGCAATGTTTCTATCTTTGCAGATGACACCAAGCTTTGTAGTACAGTACAGTCTATGGAGGATGTGCAGATGTTACAGGATGACTTAGACACACTGAGTGTTTGGGCGTACACTTGGCAAATGAGGTTCAATGTGGATAAATGTAAAGTTATGCACCTGGGTACTAATAACCCACATGCATCATATGTCCTGGGGGGAGTTACTCTGGGAGAGTCGCTAATGGAGAAGGATCTGGGTATACTTGTAGATAATAGACTACAGAACAGTACACAATGTCAGTCAGCTGCTTCTAAGGCCAGCAGGATATTGTCATGCATTAAAACAGGCATGGAATCTCGGGACAGGGATATAATATTACCGCTTTATAAAACTTTGGTGCGGCCTCATCTGGAGTATGCCGTCCAGTTTTGGAACCCGATTCATAAAAAGGATGTCCTAGAGCTGGAAAGGGTACAAAGACGGGCAACTAAACTAATAAGGGGAATGGAGCATCTTAGTTATGAGGAGAGATTAAGAGAATTAAATTTGTTTAGTCTGGAGAAGAGACATTTAAGGGGAGATATGATCAATTTATTTAAATATATAAATGGGCCCTACAAGAAATATGGGAAAAAGATGTTCCAGGTAAAACCCCCTCAAAGGACAAGGGGGCATTGCCTCCGCCTGGAGAAAAAAAGGTTACCATGAGAACTGTGAACCTGTGGAACAGTCTACCACAGGATCTGGTCACAGCAAAAACAGAGTGCTTCAAAACAGGGCTAGACAAGTTCTTAGACCAAAATAATATAAATGCATATGTATAGAACTTATCATCCCTCCCCCTTCCCTGTATCCATCCCCTCCTTGGTTGAACTTGATGGACATGTGTCTTTTTTCAACCATATTAACTATGTAACTATGTAACTATGTAATAATGCCATCCCAGCTGTGCTCATATAGTAATAATGCCATCCCAGCTGTGTGTCACGGCCGCGGCGGCAACCCGCGTTCCGGGCCGCCGCCGCGACCGCCTCCTGCCCCATGCAGCAGCCGGTGTCCATAGTCAGGGACCCGGCGCTGCTGTTACTTCGGCCCCGGGGGGCGCCTCACCTCTCCACGTTCCTGTCTGTCGCTGTGCCGGCCGGCGCGCGCGTCCCCGCCTCCTCGGGCGCGCGCGCGCCGGCTGTCTCTGATTTAAAGGGCCAGTCCGCCCTTAATTGGTTAGTTGCACCAATCACTCCCCTATAAATCCCAGCATGCCCTGTCCCTTGTGTTGGAGCCTCTACATGCTTTCCATAGCGTTTGGCCCAGCTCCCTGTTGTTCCTGATCCCTGTCCGCTACCTGGTCCCTAGTCCTTGTTCCTGATCCCTGTCCGCTACCTGGTCCCCACTCCTTGTTCCTGGTTCCTGCTTCCCCGTTATACTTCAGTTCCTGTGTTCTGCCTGTCACGTGCGGTCTCACCTACAGACCATTGCCAGTATCATCTCCTGCCTACGGCTCCTGCTACGCCTCGCCTGCCGTCACCAGCAACCAAGCCAGGGGTAGCGACCTGGGGGTCGCCTGCCGCAGCAAGTCCATCCCGCCTTGCGGCTCTGGTGAAAACCAGCGGCCCCTTAGACTCCGCTCCCTGGTGAGGTTAGTGCCATCGCTGGTGACGGTCCAGTGGATCCACTACTCCAGGCGTTACAGTAGGCTCCAACCATGGATCCCGGCGAGGTGCCTGATCTCCGTGACGTCGCCAGAGTGGTCGCTCAACAGGCGCAACAAATCCAGAAACAGTCGCAGCAGATCCAGCAACTCACTGCCGCCTTACAGCGCACACCACCTCCTGACGCTGTTTCTACACTCCGACTTGCTCTCCCAAGCAAATACTCTGGTGACTCCAAGTTGTGCAGAGGATTCCTGACTCAGTGCACCATGCATATTGAACTTTTAAGTAGTCAGTTTTCCACCGAGCACTCTAAAGTGGCTTTCATCATCAGCCTATTGGAGGGTAGAGCCCTGGCCTGGGCCACGCCACTGTGGGACCGTGATGATCCTGTTGCTGCCAATCTCCGGGCCTTCCTATTCGAGTTTCGCTCCGTCTTTGAGGAACCTGCCCGTGCTTCTTCAGCCGAGACTGCTCTCCTCAACCTCTCTCAAGGGAGCTCCTCTGTTGGCGATTATGCCATCCAGTTCCGTACCCTGGCGGCTGAATTGGACTGGAATGAAGCCGCTCTAATAGCCACCTTCAAGAAGGGCCTATCCAGTCAAGTGAAAGACGTGCTTTCCGCCCGAGACCTACCTACCTCCCTGAACGAACTCATCCTACTGGCCGCCAGAGTTGATACTCGTTTTTCGGAGAGGGAGGAGGAGGTTCGGCATGAACATCTACTAAGCCATTCCCGTCGCCATCCCCAGCTGGCGCCGGTTTTCCAGAATCCTGACTTCCACCTGATGCAGGTGGAACGGGCTCACCTGACGCCTGATGAAAGAATCCGTCGTCTGGAGTTGAATCTCTGTCTCTATTGCGGTGGTTCAGATCACTTTCGGCTGAGATGTCCCTTACGTCCTCAAACGTCCGGAAAATGCTCGCACCTAGGTCCGGTGGGACAGGTGTCCCTAGGTGTGAATGCCACCTTTCCAAGTCTGTCTTTGCCAGTTTCCATCCGGACTCCCTCAGGACAAAATCACCAGACTACTGCCTTTCTCGATTCTGGGTCAGCAGGCAGTTTCATTGCGGCAACATTGGTCAAAAGATGGCAGCTACCCGTGACCCGACTAGCCAGGCCCCTGACTATCTCCTCGGTCACGGGCGAAATTCTTACCGACCGTGTGTACTACCAGACCGCACCTTTAGTCCTCCAGATGGGTCCTTTACATCAGGAAAAGATATCCTTCTACGTCCTGCCCCATTCTTCCCCCGCCGTCCACCTGGGACTCCCTTGGCTGCAATTACATGCCCCTAAGCTGGACTGGAGAACCGGGGAGATTCTCAGTTGGGGTCAGGACTGTTCCAGCCAGTGTCTCAAGTCACCTCAGACCAAGTACTCTATGGCGTCATCCGACCCCGCCAAGCCTCTATCCGGCCTACCGGCTGAAGACCAAGACTTGGCCTTCTCTGCCGAGGTGTACCCTCTCTCCGTAACCGAGACTGAGGTCATGTCCTCTTACCACCGGGAGAACTTACAGAAGGATCTCATCCACAAACCCACATCCCCTTGCCATGTTATACCTCCGGATCGCCTAGTACCAATCGTCACTTCTACTCTTCGGAAAGTACCCCCCGGAAAGACCCATGTTCACCCTGCGCTTCGAAGAGGTATTTTGAAGTGGGGACATTCCTCATTGGAGGCCGGGCACTCTGGAGTCCGTAAGACTGGCCAACGGATCTCCCGTCACTACTGGTGGTCCAGTCTGTTCCAAGATGTCAAAGACTTTGTGGCTTCCTGTGCCATCTGCAGGCAAGAAAGAGGGGGAGGCCAAAGGGGGGGGGGTACTGTCACGGCCGCGGCGGCGTCCCGCGTTCCGGACCGCCGCCGCGACCGCCTCCTGCCCCATGCAGCAGCCGGTGTCCATAGTCAGGGACCCGGCGCTGCTGTTACTTCGGCCCCGGGGGGCGCCTCACCTCTCCACGTTCCTGTCTGTCGCTGTGCCGGCCGGCGCGCGCGTCCCCGCCTCCTAGGGCGCGCGCGCCGGCTGTCTCTGATTTAAAGGGCCAGTCCGCCCTTAATTGGTTAGTTGCACCAATCACTCCCCTATAAATCCCAGCATGCCCTGTCCCTTGTGTTGGAGCCTCTACATGCTTTCCATAGCGTTTGGCCCAGCTCCCTGTTGTTCCTGATCCCTGTCCGCTACCTGGTCCCTAGTCCTTGTTCCTGATCCCTGTCCGCTACCTGGTCCCCACTCCTTGTTCCTGGTTCCTGCTTCCCCGTTATACTTCAGTTCCTGTGTTCTGCCTGTCACGTGCGGTCTCACCTACAGACCATTGCCAGTATCATCTCCTGCCTACGGCTCCTGCTGCGCCTCGCCTGCCGTCACCAGCAACCAAGCCAGGGGTAGCGACCTGGGGGTCGCCTGCCGCAGCAAGTCCATCCCGCCTTGCGGCGGGCTCTGGTGAAAACCAGCGGCCCCTTAGACTCCGCTCCCTGGTGAGGTTAGTGCCATCGCTGGTGACGGTCCAGTGGATCCACTACTCCAGGCGTTACACTGTGCCCCCATATAGTAATAATGCCATCCCTGCTGTGGCCATATAGTAATAATGTCATCCCTGCTATGCTCATATAGTAATAATGCCATCCCTGCTGTGCCCCCATATAGTAATAATGCCATCCCTGCTGTGCCCATATAGTAATAATGCCATCCCTGCTTTGCCCATATAGTAATAATTCCATCCCTGCTGTGCTCATATAGTAATAATGCCATCCCAGCTGTGCTCATATAGCAATGCCATCCCTGCTTTGCCCATATAGTAATAATGCCATCCCTGCTGTGCCCATATAGTAATAATTCCATCCCTGCTGTGCCCATATAGTAATAATTCCATCCCAGCTCTGCCCATATAGTTATAATTCCATCCCTGCTGTGCTCATATAATATTGCCGTCCCAGCTGTGCTTAAATAGTAAGAATGCCATCCCAGCTGTGCTTATATAGTAATAATGCCATCTCAGCTGTGCTCATATAGTAATAAAGCCATCTCAGCTGTGCTTATATAGTAATAATGGCATCCCAGCGGTGCCGCCATATAGTAATAATGCCATCCCTGCTGTGCCCATATAGTAATAATGCCATCTCAGCTGTGCCCCCATATAGTAATAATGCCATCCCAGCTGTGCTCATGTAGTAATAATGCCATCCCAGCTGTGCCCATATAGTAATAATGCCATCCCAGCTGTGCTCATATAGTAATAATGCCATCCCAGCTGTGCCCCCATATAGTAATAATGCCATCCCAGCTGTGCTCATATAGTAATACCATCCCTGCTGTGCCCATATAGTAATAATGCCATCTCAGCTGTGCCCCCATATAGTAATAATGCCATTCCTGCTGTGCTCATATAGCAATAATGCCATGTCATTGTGCCCCCATATAGTAATAATGCCATCCCTGCTGTGCCCCCATATAGTAATAATGCCATCCCTGCTGTGCCCCCATATAGTAATAATGCTTTTAATTGCCGAGTAAGGTTAGGAGATACAGAGATGTGGGGGGAGCAGGGACAACACTAAACAGTGCTGGGGGGGGGTACCGGCCCGGAGGGCATATGCCACTCTGCCCAGTCCACCCTGGTACTTGTAGTTCCCCCGGGCGGCCCCGTTCTGCTCATACCTGGAGGAGGGAGAGGGGGGCGAAGGAGGAGGGGAGCCCTCACCTCATCCACGGTGCAGCAAACCGGGCTGACATTGTGGCCAAGGGCAGCGAGGCAATGCTGGGGGGGCAACTCGTCCGCCAAGCCCATCTTATTGTGAGGGGGGGGGGGGGCTGGAGGCAGCGGAGACACATGGACACTCTGGGCGGGGGGTCAGGAGGACGGGGATGCACGGACACGGCGGGAGGGGGGTCAGGGGTGAGGGGACACACGGGCACAGAGGGCGGGGGGTCAGGGGTGAGGAGACGCACGGACACGCCGGGAGGGGGGTAAGGAGAACGGGGACGCGGGGACGCACGGACAGAGCGGGCGGGGGGTCAGGAGGTCGGGGAAGCACGGACAGAGCGGGCGGGGGGTCAGGAGGATGGGGACGCTCGGACAGAGCGGGCGGGGCTCAGGAGGACGGGGACGCACGGACAGAGCGGACGAGGGGTCAGGAGGACAAACAGATACGTCGGGCAGGGGTGAGGGGGATGCAAGGAGGAGTCTGACTTGTGGGGGGTGAAAATACTGCTGATATTTTCACGGTATACCGCCCAGCCCTACTGTGAAGTTGCAACTAGGGAACATAAAAAAAAAAAGATTTTGTTTGCCGAACATGCAAGAACAAATAACGAACGGACAGTGGAAGAGTGTGTTTCAGTCTATGCACATTCGTACAGATTATCAAGTGCAAAGCATAAATAACGCAGTTGCGTACACATTTGTGTATTCATTTCATTTGCATTCATTTGCGTACAGATTGTATACGGTCTAGAGTTATATACAGTACATGCATATAGATTATCAGACGCAAAACGTAAACTACGCAGTTGCATACGTTCGCAAGTTCGAATTCGTTCTAAAATGATCATTACAACCCTTCCGATAATTAAAAAAATTGTGATCGGCGACCACGAACAATTAGCATCATGTTCACTTATCACTAGTTGCTACACAGCTTACCGTCCCAATGGCCCAATCCGCCCACAGGTGTGCCTGCGTCGACAGAAGCTCTGCTTCTCCTGCATCCTTTCACAAAGGCACCCGAGAAGCGATTGCAGCAACCGGCAGCGTTCCTGTAGACTTCCAGATCTTGCAACAACGGCCATGAATAATACAAAAGATACGTTGCATAGAAGTAAGTATACAGTATACCCGAGCAGGCCGGCCATTGCTATGTGCGACCAGTGCGGTCGTACATGGCTCTGGCCACCAGCCTGTCAGGGGGGAGCGCCATGGATGGGTAATGTACTTACCCATCCAAGGCGCCCCCTGCAGGGCTCCCCCATCCGCCGCTGCCCGTCCGCCCGCTGCTCCGCTTCAGCAGCAGCAGTACTGATAGAGAGAGCCATTGGCTCCCTCCCTGACAGTCACTCTTAAGGCCGCACTTCCTGCGGTCACAAGAGGCTGCAATCTCCCTTTAGTGTCTGCACCCGACGACACTGGAGCGCCGGCACCAAGGTAAGGGGGATGCGGCCTCTTGTGACCGCTGCAGTGCGGCCACAAGAGGGAAGAGAGGAGGAACTCTTGGACCCAGGTGAGTTTAAGTGTTTGTTTTTTTATGTTATATGGAAGGGGGCGCACAGCAAAGGGGCTATATACTATTGGGGAGAGTGCACAGGAGGTCTATATACTATTGGGGGATAGCACAGGGGGCTATATACTATTGGGGGAGAGCACAGGGGAGCCATATACTATTGGGGGAGAGCACAGGGGGGCTGTATACTATTGGGGGAGAGCACAGGGGGGCTATATACTATTGGGGGAGCGCACACAAGGGGGCTATATACTATTGGGGAGAGCACGGGGGCTATATACTATTGGGGGAGAGCACAGGGGGTCTATATACTATTGGAGGAGAGCACAGGTTGGCTAAATACTATTAGGGAGAGCACACAGGGGTCTATATACTATTGGGGGAGAGCACACAGGGGGTCTATATACTATTGGGGGAGAGCATAGGGGGGCTGTATACTATTGGGGGAGAGCACTGGGGGGCTATAGACTATTGAAGGAGCGCAAAGCAAGGGGCTATATACTATTGGGGAGAGCACAGGGGGGCTATTTACTATTGGAGGAGAGTACAGGGGGTCTATATACTATTGGGGAGGGCACAGCAAGGGGGCTATATACTATTGGGGAGAGCACAGGGGTTCTATATACTATTGTGGGAGACCACAGCAAGGGGGCTATATACTATTGGGGGACAGCACAGGGGGTCTATATATTATTGGGGGAGAGCACAGGGGGGCTATATACTATTAGGGGAGAGCACAGGGCGGCTATATACTATTGGGGAGAGCTCACAGGGGGTCTATATAATATTGGGGGAGAGCACAGGGGGGCTATATACTATTGGGGGAGAGCACAAGGGGGCTATATACTATTGGGGAGAGTGCACAGGGGGTCTATATACTTTTGGGGGAGAGCACAGGGGGCTATATACTATTGGGGGAGTGCACAGCAAGGGGGCTATATACTATTGGGGAGAGCACAGGGGGTCTATATACTATTGGGGGAGAGCACAGGGGGTCTATATACTATTGGGGGAGAGCACAGGGGGGGCTATATTCTATTGTGGGAGAGCACAGGGGGCTATATACTATTGGGGAGATCACAGGGGGCTATATACTATTGGGGAGATCACAGGGGGCTATATACTTCTGGGGGAGTGCACGGGGGGCTATATACTATTGGGGAGAGCACAGGGAGGCTATATACTACTGGGGAGAGTGCAGAGGGGGCTATATACTTCTGGGGGAGCGCACAGAGGGGCTATATACTACTGGGGAAGCACACAGGGGGCTATATACTACTGGGGAGTGCACAGGGGGCTATATACTACTGGGGATAACGCACAGGGGGGCTATATACTACCGGGTAAGCACACTGGCGGTCTATATACTACTGGAGAGAGTGCACAGGGGGCTATATACTACTGGGGGAGCACACAGGGGGGTCTATATACTAATGGGGGAGCGCACAGGAGGGCTGTATATAACTGGAGGAGCCCATGTGGGTCTAAAACGATGGAGGCAAAGAGGGGTGTAACTACTGTTTAGGGGTACAGAGGGGTGTAACTACTATATAGGGGTACAAGGGACCTAACTACTGAATGTGTTGGAGCCTAAAATATTTGTCTGGCAGATTCTGGAGAGAAGATTGACAGCCAGGAGAAGACTTCAAGGTAGCCCAGGCTGGTCGGAGAGAAAGAAAAGGTGACAGACTCTGATTGGAGAAGACGCCCCCTGTGAGTCACTGGATGTAACTGCACTCTGTTACAGAGTCTGTAGTGAAGGGGTCATGATGTGGCGGTATTATGTAATGGTATCATTGGTGATATCTTCGTGATATCATGTAATATGTAATCACTGTATGGTGGAAATAGTGTTATAAGGTAAATACTGTATGTATTGGGGCTCTTGATACAGTGTGGGGGCAAATTCAGTACATTATACCATGTGCCGAAAGGAAAGGGGGGGGGGCACTCTTGAAGGCTGTGCACTGGGCCCACCAATGTATTAAAACGGCCCTGACTCCGGCAGGGATTCAAACCAGCCGCATGGAAAACTGTCATGTCATTGAATAGCGGCCGCACAGACCTGTCAGTTCAAATTTGTGTGCTATAGTGAATTGGGATGCGGGCGCACAAGGATGTGCCCACATCCCAATTCAGTGCAAATGAAGTTCATCAGGCAGGTACTGCAGTACCGGCTGGGATGATTTTGACAGACACCAGCTGTCCTGTGACACAGCCAGGTCACAGAACGGCCAGTGTCTTACGCTTTGTGAACCCAGCCTAATATAGTATGCATATCTACGTTCTTCACATACGACTGTTTGTTTACTCATGTGCCATTGATGTTTCCCTGTATTGTTAACGTGATGAGATCATCATGTTGGCCCCGCCCACATGTTTTAGCGTTTTTTTGCGGTCTATTTAAACCTGTTTGTATTGCACTGTACTACTACTAAGCTGATAAAGGCCATGCTTGACGAAACATCCTATTTGTACCAGGTGTCACCTGCACTTTAATAAAATAACAGAACTAAATTGGTGAGTGCTTGATCTTCTCTACTATCTTTCTGGCTACTACCGCCTTGAGCACCACCTACCCATTGAAGTGCCGTCCTCTCCATACTGATCCACTAAATAAGTTCAGACCGAATACCCCTAATTAAATAAATAAATTCAGACCCTTCCGTCTAAATTTATTCAGTCCCCTTGAGTTCAAATTGGTCTGTGAATAGTATTTTTTATTCAACAACAGTATGGAGATACTATTCAGTAATTATGTGGTGGAAATATGTGGTCATGGTGCTGCAGTATTACTGTATAGTGGGTTTATTGTGTAATATTGATCTTATTAAATACCATTTTGAGAGATTATTCGGGCAAAACTAAGATTTGCTTTGGGCTGGTGGTGGTGTAAAAATAATTAAACTGCTATATGCACTTCTTCCAACATTGCCAGACCTCTGCGGGTTTTCACTTCTTCTGGGTACTCCTACATCCCTACCTCACAGGTCTTCTTAGCCAGTCATTGTGGGGTCAGGATGGCACAGAACCTGGAAGTAGTTGAGACATGCAGAGGATCAGGAACATTGGCGCAGCAACTGCAGGGGACCGGAGTAGATGAGTATAGGATGTTCGTATTTTACACAACCCTCAGCCCAGGAGAAAGTGTTTATTTTTCCCACACAAGCTCTTTCAATTGAAGCATACAGTACACAGATTAAATTCACAAAATGGCACAAACATGTTTCAATTCTGAAACTGCTTTAACATAGTGTAAGAGTAGTTACTCAAAATATGTTAACACTTTTTTGTGAGGGGGCCCAAAGTTTGTGAACAACGTGGGGCCCAAGGTCCCGTTAATTCACTTCTGTTTGATTGGAGTTTGGGTCAACTGTGAAGTTGCTGTCACCGCGGCCCGATCCGCACACCAGTGCGCATGCCCACTGACTTTAAGAAAGTAGAGAAGCTTATGATTTACCTGTGATCATAACTGTCCTGATGTTGGCAGCACTCAACTCCTGCAAAACAGGTTTTGTTTCTGGTTTCAGTCGGTTTTCTAATATGAGCAATCCAAGGAAATCCAAGTCTGATTCAATATCCTCCCTAAAATTTCAATCATTTGATTATTCATAAATTACTCAATTCTAATAATTTCTCTTTTAACAAAAAAGTGTAAAGAAATAATAATTTGCAAAATCCGCAGTCCGCCCAAAGAAGAGAATTGACAATTCTTTGGGCGGACAGAGAATTGTGCTTGAGAATATCATTGAGTCTATAGAACAGGCAAAACTTCAGAAAGGAGTCCTCCGCATGGCCTCCGCTTGACATTTCTGCACAGTTTCTGTAGTGGGAACATACTCCTAGGATAAAAGGTCAATCAGTACAGGGCAATAAAGAAAAAAAGTACAGTATCATACAGTACATTTTATATCATAGTCTTGGGGCTTCCATATCAGACTGAAGCTATAATGTCCTTTGCTCTTAGTAAGCAAGTTCTTCCAATCTGTAAATCTGGTAAATTCTATTTTCTCAGTGATAACAGATACAAAGATTTTGGAGAAAGCAAGTGGAGCCAAAACTACTGTTTGAGCAAATTTGCCATTTCTAGTCTGCCATAGACAAAAAGTCTTAGTAATAAATGGAATATAAAAACATGTAGGTTTACCATACCTAATAAAGTTGCCATCCGCTGCCATCTTGTTATCCAAAGTTTTGTAGGCAAGGCCAATAACGCGAAAGCCTTTCATTGTATAAAACTGAAGTTCTTGGAAAAAGCCTTTTGGTACTATGAAAAACAAAAAAAAAAAAAAAAAAAATTTAAGTTCTAGCAGATTTTCTAAAAATAACAAAATATAATGGGGGACATTTATCAAACTAATTGCGCCTGTTTTTAGTCTAATATATCAAAAATAAATGTATTATGAATTTATGAAGTTTTTTAGACAAGACTATAAAAATAAGATGTGACTTTTTGAATTAGATTTTTTGTTGTTAATTAGATCGAAAGTGCGCCAGAATTCTTTTTTAGCTAAATTTATTAACTGCGCAATTTTTTAAAAAGTTGCATATATTGGCGCATCGCTACCTCTGCTCCGAACCAGGTGAATTTATTAGACTAATTAAAAGACCATTATTTTTAAGATACATTTACTATGCTATTAGACAATTTACTTAAATTTGACTAAACACATTAGATTGGAAATTATGCAAAAACATCTTTGACAAAATTGAGTGTTTAGATTTGTTAGTAAATATCCCCCAATGTGTATTAAAGTCTTAGGATTAGACTAAAAGGAGTTTATGTGGCCATCATTTTTCTCCTGGAATAATGAAGAATGCTGCAGGAAAAAAAAATGGCATTCTCCAATAGACAAAGGCATTCCTCCATATTCCAGTGCAATGCAGAGGCAAAATACAGCAGAGCTTTATGGTATGGAGCTGCAGGAACTCTATGGACCCAAACTAAAGATTGGCATAATACACACTAGTCTTTGGCTAATCTATGGGGAAGTACAAAGCATCTAATTTATGAATCTCACAATGAAATTTCAGCTCTGAGCTAGTGCAAATTTCAGCTCCAATAACGACTTTTTTCAGGTGTAAGTTATAGTAAATGTGGTGGGCTCAGGGGGCCATGATCCCTTTACAATAAGCCCCACCCACTTGATAGGAATAAAAAGTCACAAAGGTCTGTGCTAATCCGGGCTTTGGCAAAGATATGCAACTTTTTGAATCCAGAAAACTGGCATACCTTGTTGATAGATTCCCCACTAAGTACCCTTGTCTATGTTGCATGTAAATGAATCCACTGTGTGTATATTCAATGTCTACGTTTATATATATGTTACATGTTTTCAGTTAGAAAAGGTTGAGTTAACACTCCATTAACCTGGTGCAACATACACATTGGCATCCTTTCATAAAAAAAGGATGCTGACATAAAACACAGCATACTGGCAGTGGTGCTCTTCAGTTGAAAGAAGAGGCTATGTAAGGTCTTATTCACAACGTCTTTAAGTTCCATTTAATAAAGATATACTGTATTTTTAGAACATGGCCCAAACATAGTCACTAGCTATGTTGCACAAATTAAACTGAAAAGGACTGCTGCTAGTGTGCCATACTATATGCACGCATACCTTTTTGACATGATGACATGATGAATACCTATGACGTATACACCAACTACATTACACAAGGCAAACTATCTTACCACTTTCTGCCTTGCAAAACTTTACCACCATCTCAGGAGCTCCTTTCATAAATACAACATGTTTATCCTGACCAACTTCTTGAGTGACTACAGACATTCTCTGTAAGCTGGAAGAAAATGGAAACTGGTGGACAATGGCTAGTCCTTCTGATGGACCCTAGAGGGTAAAAAGTTTGATAAAATGATATCAAATACAAATGTCACTCACATACATTAAAGTATACCTCTAGAGAAGTATCACCTATACAAACTGTATTTAGAGAATCAGAAAGGGTTTCTCATAATCATAGGCCCAGTGTCTGTACCCTTTTAGTCATAATAAAAGTTGATGACTACAAAATCAGCTGCAACTCTGACATTTGAATTGGCATCATGTTATGCTACATTTTCCTGCAATAGCTATGCAAATTGAAAGGTAGAGATGCTATAGTAGTGACAATCAGAGAGTCACCATGTTGGTTAACAATTAAAAAAAAAATCTTTATAATACAGCTCTCCTTATATGTTGCAGTGTGTGTCTACAAACATCAGTGAGTGTTTACATACAAAGTCAACATATTGATGGCCAGAGGTCAAGAAAGGGCACACGATCAGCTGTTTGGCATAGCCATCAGCACCAAATGAACACTTGAAGGGAGCCAGAAGCAAAAGTCTCTATTCACAATGTAGTGGCTGAGCTAGATTACTGCAGTTCAACCACCATTCACTTCAGTGGGAGCTGAGTTGCAGTAATCCAGCATGACCACTGCACAGTAAACAGTGGTTTTTGCTTCTGGCTCCTTTCACAGCATATGCCCAGAAGCAGCTGTGTCAAACATCTCATCCGCAAGGATGCTGTATGATTGTTATTTAGTACATCTCACTCTGTATGTGTCTCATCAGTTATGACAGATGAACTGTGTTGGAGTATATGTGTATATATATATATATATATATATATATATATATATTTATTTATTTATTTTTATTTTATTTTTTACTCTAAAGGGATCAGGAATCTCACCATGCTTCTTCTCTTTTTCCCTGGCCTTACAATGAAGTAAGATGATGGAACTTCATTATTTTCTGTTGCTGACTGTGTTACTTCCTGAAAAGATTATAAATAACGTATAAAGAAAAGCAGAAAATATAAAAAGATAAATATTTGATATTTACTATACAATGTGTTTCAGTAGTAAAAACATTTATATGTATGGCTATGTTCCCACAATGTCTTTTTTTTGTCCGTTTAAGTCCAAAGAACACTCATTATTTTATAAATATTATGACACCCTGAAATATGTTATGGAAGTAATAGAGAAATATGGGAGTAAGTCTGGACTAGCAATAAATTGGGATAAATCAGTTCTCCTTCCCTTGTCTGGTTCTATAATGAGTACACAAGACTTTCAAGATTGGAAGGTTAGGGTTCTGGGACCAGGTGAAAATTTTAAATACCTGGGTATAAATGTTACAGGGAAAATACAGGAATTCAAGGACCTTAATGTTGAACCCATATTAAAAACTCTGCAGAATAAAATAAATATTTGGTGTGACCTCATTAGAAACAAGGCCGATAGAATAATGTTAGTTCAAGCTATAATTCTTCCTAAGCTCTTATATTTGTTTAATGCCTCCCCAATATGGATAGACCAAAATACCTTCAGGAAAGTGGAAAAAATGTTGAATAAATTAATCTGGGGTAGAAAAAGGGTGAGAATCAGGATTGAGAATTTTTGCCGCCCCTATAATAAAGGAGGATTTGCCCTTCCAGATATGAAACTTTATTTTTTGGCAGCACAGCTTAATAACGTATGGGAAGAAGATAAAGGGGAATGGTACAGGTATTTACTGGCCGAATCTGAAGGAATATATGAGAACATCTGGGAGCTTCTAGAATCAGGTCAATTAAGGGATAAAAAGTGGAGTTTGTTCCCGTCGGTACACTTACTGTTTCGGACCTGGGAAGAAGTAAAAGAAGTTTTGAAGATAAAAAGGGGATTGAGCTTCTCACCAATTTGGTATAATACAAACTTAGATGAGTTTTATAAGTTAAAAATTTTAGCGGAGCATAGCAAAGTGGGTATAAATCAAATAAGTGATCTTTTTGTGAATGGAGAGATAAAAACCTGGCAAGAGCTGAAGGAAGAGAGAATGGTATCAGATAAAGGGTGGTTAGAATACTGTAGCCTGTATCATGCATATATTACAACTAAAAATAAAGAAATACTCATGGTACAGGATACCCCAGTTACAATAAAATTGGTATTTACAGAGGGAAAAAAGGGGACTATCAAGATTATATGGAAGTCTGAGAGATGTAAAATATGAAGGTATGCAGGTAAAGAGTCGGAAAAAATGGGAGGAAGAGTTGGGAAGTATATCGGATGAGCAGTGGAAGTTAGTCTTAAAAAATATAAAAAAGGTGTCATTAAACAATAATCATAGAATAATACAATTTAATTTGGTGAATAGAATTTACTATACCCCTGCTTTCCTTTATAAGATAAGAAAGAGAGAAGCAGCTAACTGTATGAGATGTGGTAGAGAGCCAGCGGGTTCGTTACATATGTTATGGTCCTGCTCTGAACTGCAGAGCTATTGGGAAAGCGTAGTAAGGGAAATTCAATCCTCTCTAAAGCTTAGCATTCCTTTGGAACCAAAACTGATTATTCCTGTAACAGGAAAAGAAGAGTCCTTTTGAGTTAATGGCTTTTTATTGCCAGGCTGCAAATAGTGAAAAGGTGGATGTCTGAGAAGGCCCCAAATATTAATGAGTGGAAGAAAGCATGTGAACTCTATGGAAGTTACGAATAAAGTGTTTGTTGTTTTTTTTTTTTCTTTTTCCAGCTCTGCCCAGGGGAAGAAGGGGGGGGGGGAAGAGGGTTGAATAAATGTTAAATGATTTGTGATTTGTCATATGAATTTTTTTAAATAAAAAAAAATAAAATAAAAATAACAAATAACAATAATAACAAACAACTTAATAAACATAAAAGAAATGATAGATAGTTGTGGAGAACTGCCGACACTATGGATAGCATTGAGCTTTAGTCATTTCTGTTGCTCTTAATGAATACATTTGGCGTAATAAAGAGAAAGAAAATTTTTCATTAAAAAAAATAAAAAATATTATGACACATCACAGGCGTCATTAAGAAATAACGACTGTTATTTGGACTTAATCGGCCAAAAAAGATGTTTTTCAGTAGAGCTACTAGTCAGATTTAGGCTATGTTCTCACACCCCAAAAATGACAGCCATTTTTATTTGACGGTCTTTAATTAATGATAAATAATGGCTATTATTTTATAACAATGACTTCTATTCATATAATAACGGCTGTTATTTGTCCTTAAATGGTGGCCGTTTTATGAAAACGAACATCATTTTGATGATGTGTGAACATAGCCCAAGGCTCTGCAGCTTTAGGCTATGGTCACGCTTAGAGGAAAGGAGAATAAGTGATTTAAGCAATGTGATAAAGCTGAAAAAAGTACTATGTTCACACATCTTTTTCAGGAGAAAACTGAAGTTTTTTGATAATGATTGCCGTTAATAAAGATCATGGCCATTATTTTGCCTAAAAAGAAATTGTGGGGACATATTAGGGAAGGCAGCCGTCTCATAACTAACGGACTAACGTTTATTTAATAAAATGGCTGTGTTTGCCTGATATGTTTAAAAAGTGGGAAAATAGCCTTATTGGGTAGATGACAACAATTCCTAAGCTGACTATTTTACACCCTCTGTCTCTCACTAGTGTATCTTTCCTGACAGTAATGGATATACAGACAGAATATAATAGTCAACATTATATTTAATAGATTTATAATAATCATTCTTAATCATACCCAATTTGTAGCTTCAAACATTTTCAAATCTAATGGATCTCCTTGGATTGTTCCATCAACAGCAACTAATGAGTGACAACTTGTCAAAGCTCCAAGCAATGGTCCCCAAGGCAAAGTACTATCAGATGTGAAGTTGTGCACCTGCTGGAAACTAACAGTTGAATAAAATGTGTGATTTTACTACTTATTTGCACAATGTATATGATGTCTATGGAACAATCATTTCAGTCTGCTTATACTGTATATTTAGTAGCAGAATCTGTTCACACTATGTTAAAGGCTATAGACACCTTTATTAGGTCTTTTTTAGAGTTGAGCAAGTAGTAAAATATTTAAAAGATCCAAATTTGATTCATATAGATCGCGGTGTTTAACTATTCGATCAATTATTGAAGCCGATTAAAGTCAATGGGAGAAAAATGCTTGTTTCTTGGTGACCTCCAAGTGGTCAGATTTAGGTTTCCAAGTCCACCTCGGAAAATAATGCAGACACCTCTGGAATGCAACTGGGACAGCAGGGGAAGCATGCCCGGGTGCGTCTAACACGCCCAAGTTGCAGTATTACAGCACTATCACAGCCCCTGAACAATACACTCCAAAAACAATATAACCTCTATGTAAGATGGGAAAAAAAAAACACAAAGAAACCTTCTTTCCCCTACATTAGCATAGACAGAAAGCCAAATTTTAAGCAAAAGAAACTTTTTCCTGCACTCCTTTAACCTATTAGGGACATACGACATACCCGTACATCATATGTCCCCAAGAGGTGTTCAGAGCGGGGCCGCATGTAGCCTGGGACCGCGGCTATTAGCGGGCACGGTCCGATCGCCGTGCCCGCTAATCGGGTAATTGGAGGCAGCTGTCAAAGTTGACAGCTGCATCCGATTCCCGTATGCAGCCGTTCCCTGGTGTCTAGTGGCGGTGATCTTCCTGTCTGGTGCAGGCCGGGGTTCGCACCAAGATGGCGCTGACCCCTGCTCGGCACTCGTTCGTTTTTGGCTGCAGCAGCCGAAAGCAAACTAATGCCGATCTGATTGATCTTTGCTGTATAATTATACAGCAAAGATCTCAATGATAGATCAGCAAGTATATACTAGAAGTCCCCCAGGGGGGCTTCTAGTATATGTGTAAAAAAAAAAAAAAAAAGTATTGTTATTAGTAAAATGCCCCCTCCCCTAATAAAAGTTTGAATCACACCCCTTTTCCCATGTTTTAAATAAAAGTAAATAAATAAATTAACATGTTTGCTATCGCCGCGTGCGTAATCGCCCGAACTATTAATTCATCACATTACTGATCTCACACGGTAAACGGCGTAGGCGCAAAAAAATCCCAAAGTGCAAAATTGCGCATTTTTGGTTGCATCAAATCCAGAAAAAATTTAATAAAAAGCAATCAAAAAGTCGTATTTGCGCTAACAAGGTACCAATAGAAAGTAAACATCATGGCGCAAAAAAATACACCTCACTCAGCCCCATAGACCAAAGGATAAAAGTGTTATAAGCCTGAGAATGGAGCGATTTTAAGGAACGTATGTTTGTTAACAATGGTTTGAATGGTTGAAAAGTTATACATGTTATATATTGTTTTAATTGTAACCACTTGAGGAACATGTAAAACAAGTCAATTTTATCCCAGGGTGAATGGCGTACAAATAAATACCCCCCAAATAAAAGAAATGCATTTTTTTTTTCAATTTCACCACACTTAGAATTTTTTTCTGGTTTCGCAGTGTACTTTATGAAAAAATTCAGCCTGTCATTGCAAAGTACAATTAGTGATGCAAAAAATAAGGGCTCATGTCAGTTTCTAGGTGAAAAAATGCAAGTGCTATGGCCTTTTAAACACAAGGAGGAAAAAATGAAAACACAAAAACGAAAATTGGCCCCGTCTTTAAAGGGTTAAATCACATTGCCTATGACAACCACAGATGACATACGCAAGGGGGAATAAAGCACCACCCACCGCTAACTGTCATTGGCAATGACAGGCTGAAATTTTTCATAAAGTACACTGCGAAACCAGAAAAAAATTCAATGTGTGGTGAAATTGAACAAAAAAAAATGCATTTCTTTTATTTGTTTTTTTTTTGTTTTTACGTTGTTTGCCCTGAGGTAAAACTAACTTGTTATATATGTTCCTCAAGTCGTTACGATTACAACGATATGTAACATGTATAACTTTCATTGTATCTGATGGCCTGAAAAAATTCAAACCATTGTTAACAAATATACGTTCCTTAAAATGGCTCCATTCCCAGGCTTATAACGCTTTTATCCTTTGGTCTATGGGGCTGTGTGAGGAGTCATTTTTTGCGCCATGATGTGTTCTTTCTATTGGTACCTTGATTGTGCATATGCGACTTTTTGATCGCTTTTTATTACAATTTTTCAGGATTTGATGCGACCAAAAATGCACAATTTTGCACTTTGGGATTTTTTTGCGCTTACGCCATTTACCGTGCGAGATCAGGAATGTGAATAATTATTAGATGGGGTGATTACGCACGCGGCAATACCAAAAGCAGATCTGTCCTTGATCTCTCACAGCATGCGTCTGAAGCGAGCACTGCCGACATCAAGTTTTATATGGCAGGGTCATCTGATCTGGCCAACCAGCAGCCCCCAGTAGTATATAGATCCCTGTGTGCTGCCCCAGTTATATATAGACCCCATGTGTGCTCCCCCAGTAGTATATAGACCTCCTGTGTGCTGCCCCCAGTTATATATAGACCCCCTGTGTGCTGCCCCCAGTTATATATAGACCCCTGCGTGCTGCCCCCAGTAGTATATAGATCCCTGTGTACTGCCCCAGTTATATATAGACCCCCTGTGTGCTGCCCCCAGTTATACATAGACCCCCTGTGTGCTGCCCCAGTTATATATAGACCCCCTGTGTGCTGTCCCAGTTATACATAGACCCCCTGTGTGCTGCCCCAGTTATATATATACCCACTGTGTGCTGCCCCCGGCTATGTATAGACCACCTGTGTGCTGCCCCAAGTTATATATAGACCCCCTGTGTGCTGCCCCAAGTTATATATAGACCCCCTGTGTGCTGCCCCCAGTTATATATAACCCCCCTGTGTGCTCCCCCAGTTATATATAGCCTCCCTGTGTGCTGCCCCCAGTTATATATAGCCCCCTGTGTGCTCCCCAGGTATATATAGACCACCTTTGTGCTGCCCCCAGTTATATATAAACCCCCTGTGTGCTGCCCCCAGTTATATATAGCCCCCCTGTGTGCTGCCTCCAGTTATATATAGCACCCCTGTGTGCTGCCTCCAGTTATATATAGCACCCCTGTGTGCTGCCTCCAGTAGTATATAGACCCCCTATGTGACCCTTCAGTTATATATAGAACCCTGTGTGCTCCCCCAGTTATATATAGCCCCCCCGTGCACTCCCCCAGTTATATATAGACCCCCTATGTGACCCTTCAGTTATATATAGAACCCTGTGTGCTCCCCCAGTTATATATAGACCCCCCTGTGCACTCCCCCAGTTATATATAGACCCCCTGTGTGCTCCTCCAGTTATATATAGACCCCCTGTGTGCTCCTCATGTTATATATAGACCCCCTGTGTGCTCCTCAAGTTATAAATAGACCCCTTGTATGCTCCCTCAGTTATACATAGACCCTCTGTGTGCTGCCCCCAGTAGTATTTAGACCCCATGTGTGCTCCCTAACCCTTCCTATATCGCAGTTATCCTCCAAAACAGCCAAACTAAAAAAAAAGAAAAAGAAAAATTATACTCACCTGGGGCGCTCGTCTACTCCTCCCCGCAGTCTTGTGGCCGCAGGCAGCATTTTGCCTGCAGTCACGAGAGGCCGCTCTCACAATCACATAACAGTGCACCCACACACCCCTGACCCCGCAGAACATCACATAACAGTGCACCCACACACATCTGACCCTGCAGAACATCGTATAACAGTGCACCCACACACCCCTGACCCTGCAGAACATCGCATAACAGTGCACCCACACACACTGACCCTGCATAACATCTCATAACAGTGCACCCAGACACTCCTGACCCTGCAGAACATTGCATAACAGTGCACCCACGCACGCCTGACCCTGCACAACATCCCATAACAGTGCACCCACACACTGACCTTGCAGAACATCTCATAACAGTGCACCCAGACACCCCTGACCCTGCAGAACATTGCATAACAGTGTACCCACACACCCCTGACCCTGCAGATCATCACATAGCACCCACACACACACCTTACCCTTCAGAACATCGCATAACATCGCACCTACACACGCCTGACTCTTCAGAACATCTTATAACAGTGCACCCACACACCTCTGACCTTGCAGAACATCACTTAACAGTGCACCCACACACCCCTGACCCTGCATAAAGGGTCCCGCAGATAAGGATAGCTCCTCCCACACTGGTTACATGGGCATGACGTCATCAAAGGTCCTTTACCAAAGGTCCTTTACACCTCTCTGTCAGTGCTGCTGTATGTAACTATGAGCGCTTCATAGTTACAGTGCAGGGCGGGCAAGCGGGGGGCAGGATGGATGGGTAAGTAAATTAATTACTTACCCATCATGTCATCTGCTGGCGCCCCCCCCCCCCCTCTGGCCTTACGCCCCGGGCAGCTGCCTCCCCCCCCCCCCCCTCCTACGGCCCTGAGCTGATGTCCTGGTAAGAAGGGCTTTTGGGGTCTTGCCTGCCTTAAATCTCTGAAATCCTTTCTGTCCCTACTCCAAGATCGATCCCTGAAATTGTCCTGCAGCAATTAGAATGTAGGTGCAAATAAATTCAGTGAAGCCTAATGAGAATAAACAGCAGCTGCCTGTCTGTCAGAATAAGCACCTGATGGCCTTTTCACTGTACAGTATATGAGGATGTCTATGCTGTGTTGTGTATTGTATTAGCCCTAAGAAGGGCTTTTGGGGTCTTGCCTGCCTACAATCAGCTAATTCCTCACTGTCCCTACTCCAATATCTGTCCCTGAAATTTTCCTGCAACAATTAGAATGTAGGAGCAAATGGAGCAAATAGATCCAGTAAAGCCTATTCAGAATTAACAGCAGCTGCCTGTCTGTGAGACTAAGCAGCTCATGCGCTGTTAGCCGGCCAATTCCTTGTACATCCGAATGGAATTTGGTCTTGTAGTAGCCCTACAAAGGGCTTTTGTGGTCTTTCCTGCCTAAAATTACCTAAATCCCCACTGTCCCTACTACAAGACTTCTCCCTCACTACCTTCAAGATGGCATCTGATGATGAGCAGGAAAAGCCGAGTTCTTATAGTTGGGAGGTCACATGAGTAAGCAAGCCAATGATTGTAGATGCTGTCCTCGCGATGCCAGTGTGCTCTAGGGCCTGTCACCCCCCTACTTAGTTATTGGCTAGAAAAAGGTGCCGAGCAAGGTGGAAGGAGAAACAAATTTTTTGTGCGTTTACGGTTGCATGCTCGATCGAAAATGAGTATTTCGAATAGTCTTATAAGTGCTACTCTCTCATCTTTAGTCTTTGTTAAAACAAATAAATACATTATAACTCCTTTACATGACATTGTTGTAAGGTCACTGACTTACAAATTTACATGTTTTTTGAGATTAATAAGTAATGTGTTACATAAAAGAATTTAAAATAAAAAAAGTATGATGTCTAAGAGTTGCTTTAATTTTCTAATGCTTTAATCAAATCACAATATATAACATTAAAAAATAATTTATTTATTTATTAATAAGTTATTATACATCATGGGTATCAAACTGGTGGCCTTCTAGCTATTTTACAACTACAATTACCATCTTGTCTGGATAGCCAAAGCCTTGGATGTCCAGGTATAATGTAAATTGTAGTCAGGGGCGGATTAACTTTACCATAGGCCCCGGGCTGTTCACCAAACCTGGGCCCCCCCAAACCACTGTTACTTTGGCAACACTAGAGTGGTGTTCATAGAATAGGATAGACAATGTCATGTTGCCCTTAAATTCTGCAAAATTGCTGTAGAAAAGCCACATTTTTTTACAAATCATGGCAGAACTGTAGCCAGGAGACATTTCACCAGTAAAAGTAACAGTTTTTTGGGTGGCCATGGGCCCCCCAGGAGCTCAGGGCCCCAGGCTACTGCCCGAAATGGACCAATTATAATCTGCTACTGATTGTAGTTTTGCAACAGCTGGAAGGTGGACAGTGTAACACCTCTGTTAAACAATATGAATGGGTTCAATGAGAATGGCTGCAATATTTCAGACAAGAGACTCTCGTTTTAACATATTTTATGGGATGTTACTTAAGTTATGTTACAAAATGGATCTGGCAATATACAGATTTAGGCCAGGTTCAGACTATGTAACTGTGCGGCTGTATTTGCGGCTGTAATTGTGCGGCGGTATCTTTGGTGGTTCATGCGTACGCTGGAAAGTATAGGATATACGGCTGCACAGTGCACACTATGTATGAATCTACGGCCCGATCGTAAACGGACCCGTAAAAAATGAACAAAACCATTGTTTGCGGCTGGACATGCGGCCGAGGATTGACAGGCGGTCCGTACGGAGTACTTCAAAAATAGCCGGCAATGATGCCGAATGCCGATGCCTCTAATAGTTAATATATTAAATTAATAAAACACATTTTCTTTGTAATAAATTCAGTTTCGTTGGTCAATAATTTAATTCTAACGAATCCATCATTTAGCAATTAAATATACTGTTAAAATAAATAGATATATAAATAAATGTATATTTATATATATATTTATTTTTTGACAGTATATTTAATTGCACAATGATGGATTCGTTAGAATTAAATTATTGACCAACGAAACTGAATTTATTTAATCGAAAATTTGTTTTATTAATTAAATATTAATTAGTACAGGAAGCTCCATAAGCCGTTAATTCATATGCCGGCAATAGAGCATTCTGTACTAATCATCACTTTACTTTAATGAAAACATCAAATGTTTCTTCTAATTATGTTATCACAATAGCATTATTAGAAGAAACATTTAGAATTATATGTGCGCTCAGCTGATTGGCTGATCGGCTGAGCACACATATAATGAGCCGGTCCGCAGCACAGTCACTTCATTGTGCTGCGGACCAGCGAAGAGGACACATCGGGGTGAGTATAGAGCTCTCCCCACCCCCTCCCCAGCACTGCACCCCTCCCAGCAAGGAAGTGGGGGTCAGTTAACCCCTTCCTTGCTGGGATGGGTGCAGTCTGACATCAGTCTGGCCCCCAAGGGGTTAAGGGGGATGCAATACATCCTCCCTTAACCCCTTGGGGGCCAGACTGTAAGCAGCGATCTGTAAAGATGCTGCATACTGTAAGGTGCACAACACCGCTCACAATGATGGGTGTTGTGCTCCTGTTTGTGTGTTTTTTGTGTGTTTCTCCCTTTTTGTTTTTCAGATATCGGTATCCTGTGGATTACGTCGGATTCCGTGGACTACGTCGATGACCAGCGTTTTTTTAATGTTTTTTTTTTTATAAAATGGTCAATGGGGGGTGTTGGGGTGTTTTTATTTGAATAAAAAAATGTTTTAACTTGTGTCTTGTCTTTATTTCTTTACTTTATAGACTTAGTAGTGGAAGCCGTCTAATAGACGGAATCCATTACTAAGTTGGGGCCTAGTGTTAGCCGGTATAAAATGGCTAACACTAACCCCCTATTATTACCCCAGTACCCAATGCCACCAGGGGTACTGGGAAGAGCCGGATGCCAGTGGTCCCGGAGCGTCAAAATTGGCGCTCCTGGACCGGGCGGCAGCAGGCTGGTAAGATTTAGGCTGGGGAGGGCCTAAACCAATGGCTCTTCCCACCCTGGTCTTACCAGGCTGCTGTCGTTTGATTTTTAACCCGGCTGGTTATAAAAATAGGGGGGACCCTATGCGGGTTTTTTTTAAATAAATAATTAAAAAAAACCGCATAGGGTCCCCCCTATTTTTATAACTAGCCGGGTTTAAAACCAAACGACAGCAGCCTGGTAAGATTGGTTTAGGCCCTCCCCAGCCTAAATCTTACCAGCCTGCTGCCGCCCGGTCCAGGAGCGCCAATTTTGACGCTCCGGGACCACTGGCACCCGGCTCTTCCCAGTACCCCTGGTGGCATTGGGTACTGGGGTAATAATAGGGGGTTAGTGTTAGCCATTTTATACCGGCTAACACTAGGCCCCAACTTAGTAATGGATTCCGTCTATTAGACGGCTTCCACTACTAAGTCTATAAAGTAAAGAAATAAAGACAAGACACAAGTTAAAAAAAAATTGTATTCAAATAAATACACCCCCACACCCCTCATTGACCATTTTATAAAAAAAAAAAAAAAACATTAAAAAAGCGCTGGTCATCGACGTAGTCCACGGAATCCGACGTAATCCACAGGATACCGATATCTGAAAAACAAAAAGGGAAAAACACACAAAAAACACACAAACAGGAGCACAACACCCATCATTGTGAGCGGTGTTGTGCACCTTACAGTATGCAGCATCTTTACAGATCTCTGCTTACAGTCTGGCCCCCAAGGGGTTAAGGGAGGATGTATTGCATCCCCCTTAACCCCTTGGGGGCCAGACTGATGTCAGACTGCACCCATCCCAGCAAGGAAGGGGTTAACTGACCCCCCCCTTCCTTGCTGGGAGGGGTGCAGTGCTGGGGAGGGGGTGGGGAGAGCTCTATACTCACCCCGATGTGTCCTCTTCGCTGGTCCGCAGCACAATGAAGTGACTGTGCTGCGGACCGGCTCATTATATGTGCGCTCAGCCGATCAGCCAATCAGCTGAGCGCACATATAATTCTAAATGTTTCTTCTAATAATGCTATTGTGATAACATAATTAGAAGAAACATTTAATGTTTTCATTAAAGTAAAGTGATGATTAGTACAGAATGCTCTATTGCTGGCAATATGAATTAACGGCTTATGGAGCTTCCTGTACTAATTAATATTTAATTAAGAAAACACATTTTCGATTAAATAAATTCAGTTTCGTTGGTCAATAATTTAATTCTAACGAATCCATCATTGTGCAATTAAATATACTGTCAAAAAATAAATATATATATATACATTTATTTATATATCTATTTATTTTAACAGTATATTTAATTGCAAAATGATGGATTAGTTTAAATTTAATTAGTGAACAACGAAAGGCACTTTATTACAACGAAAATGTGTTTTATTATTTTAATAGATTAACCATGAGAGACATCGGCATTACTGCAGAGGATCGCAAACCCCGGTAATAGCAATTCATGTAAACTGTGTTCCCTGCTTTCCCAGATGCATCCAGAGGTGTTTGCATCACTTTCTTAAGATTTTATTTGTTATTTTTAGTTGAACCAGATTTCCAAGTAAATGACCGTATGTTTTGAGCCGCATGTCTATTTTTTCCCACGGCCGGAGTTTCATCCGCACATTTACAGCCGCATAAAAAATACAGCCGCACAGTTACATAGTGTGAACCTAGCCTTAATGCAGTTTGAGTAAACAAGTGCAAGAAATATTACATAATACATGCATTTGGGAAACGCCAGTGCTATAAACTAGATTACACAGAAAACACTACAAGGGATATTTATCAAACTGGTTTAAAGTAGAATTAACTCAGTTGCCCCTAGCAACCAATCAGATTCCACCTTTCAGTCCTCACAGATTCTTTGGAAAATGAAAGGTGGAATCTGATTAGTTGCTAGGGGCAACTGAGCTAGTTCCACTTTCTACCATGTTTCCTAAATCTCCCTCTCTGTATTCTAAATATGCAACAGAAGAGCCTGTTGAGCCTCATTGAAGAGCCTCGAAACACAGAACTAGCCAGATATTCCTCCGAAAAGGACCAAGCCAAGGGGTAGCTCCTGTAAGGAAACCACCAAAATCACCGTATTTAATGGCCTTATAAGTCTCTGTATTCTGGGCCTAAAATTTTAGAATACTGAGCATGGTGACAGAAATGTAAAAATTGTACTGTGCTGATAACACATACCAGTTTCCATGGGAAGGCAGAATTCCCCATATATCCAACCCATCTTCAGTCAAGGTTCCAGTCTATGATAAATAAGCACTTTAATATACATAAAATACATAAAATACATAATACTGCGTTCACACTCATATATTTCAGTCAGTATATGTATATTTCAGTCAGTATATTTCAGTCAGTATTGCAACCAAAACCAGGAGTGGATTAAAAACACAGAAAGGATCTGTTTATACAATGTTGAATTTAGTGGATGGCCGCCATATAACAGTAAATAACTGCCATTATTTCAATATAACAGCCATTGTTCTAAAATAACAGCAAATATTTGCCATTAAATGGCAGCCATCCACTCAATTTCAACATTGTGTGAACAGATCCTTTCTGTGTTTTTAATCCACTTCTGGTTTTGGTTGCAATACTGACTGAAATATACTGACTGAAATATACGTAGTGTGAACGCAGCTTCTTGATCATTTTGTACAAAGTTTTACATAAAGCAGTGTACATATTTTTAATGGCCTATTGGAATTAGAAGAAAGTATGTCATATGTTAGAAATGGGAATTTCCTTACCTTATCAAAGCAGATAATGTTTAACCTGCCACAAACGTTTATTCTTTGAGGGCTGATGCAGAAAATTCCTGTCTTTTTGAGCCTGCGCTGTGCATACATAATACCAGTAGATAAGGCAGCTGACAATGCTGGAGGAACAGCCGTAGTTATAATGATCAAGGCTTTTATCAGCACTTCAGTCGGAGACTCCTACAGTTCAACAAAGTACAAGAATTTAGCAAAACGCATATTTTAAGTGCAGAAACAAGACGTAAACTTCTTAATGGAAATTGTGCTGAATTTCTTTAACATAGATAAAGATGCCTATACAAACTAAACCCAACTCAGAAATTTAACCCCTTCAAGACAGAGCCCTAATGCACAAAAGTCCGGGTCAAATTAATGCAAAGTTCCACCTCGCCTTCTAAGAGCCATAGCGCTTTTATTTTTCCACTTACAGGTCTAATTGGGGTGTAAAATTTTGCGCCATGATCTCTAGTTTTTATTAATATCATATTGGTGTAACAGAAAAATTTTGATTGCTCTTTATAAATTTTTTTGTGATATAATTTAATTAAATCAGCAATCCTGGTGTGTTTTTTTTTTTTTTTTTTTTTTTTTCCTTTTACGCCTTTCACCGCGCGGGAACAATAATGTTATATTTTAATAGATCGGACAATTCTGCACGCTACAAAATGTAAAGTGTTTATTTATTTTTTATTTATTTATATTTTTATAATGGGCAAGGGGGTCTTTTAAACTTTTATTGGGAGGGGGTTTATAAGGGTTTTTTTAATACTTTAAAAGACTTTTTTATTACTTTTTTTTAACACTTTTATTTACTGTGAAATATGCAATCATTAGATTGCATATACTGATCTCTGCTATGCCATAGCATAGATCAGTGTTATCGGCGATCTATGTATAGAGCCTGCCTTAGAGCAGACTCTACACATAGATCACGGATCCAACAGGACGGAGGTAACGAGCTTATCCCCCGTCTGTCGGCACATGCAATTGTGACCCTCGCAGCATGGCTGCAGGGGTCCCGATCAGTCAGTGACAGATGCTTGATCTGTCACTGAGCACCTTAAAGAGGATGTACCACCAGTTACATCCTCTTTAACCCGAACCCACTGATCGAACGGCACCGGCACAGGAAAGCCGGTGCCGCGGTCCGTTTTTCGGACCAAGGCCCGGTTCCCGGGCCTGGCTCCGCTCTATGCACCAGAACCAGCCAATGATCAAGCATTGGAGGCCGGCCCGTCCGCCCCCAGTGGTAGGGAATTCCTCCCCCTGTATGACGTGGCTTCCTTTGAATGAATGGAGCCGCATCATACAGGGGAGGGAATTCCCTCCCACTGGGGGCGGGCGGGCCAGCCTCCAGTGCTTGAGCACCGGCCAGTTCCGATGTATAGAACTTCGCTTTCCCCGGTACCTGGTGGTACATCCTCTTTAAACGTAACAATCGCTGTAGATCTCTTTCAGTACATTCAGCAACTATGTGGTGACTTAAGCAAAATCTAAAAAATATACTATCATTGATTTTTTACTCCTTTTCTGAAAAAGGAGGCCACAATGCATTTTAGGCTTACATTCAGAATTTTATATAAAATATTAATAGAGATCACGGGGATCAATTTAAAGAGTCAATGTCGTATTTTTTATTTTTGTTTTGCAGAAATCAATAGTCCAGGCGATTTTAAGAAACTTTGTAATTGGGTTTATTAGCCAAATATGTGATTGTTTGCATTTAAAAAGCCTTTTCCCAGCCCCCCCCCCTCCATCCTCTTTTCCATTCACTGCAAAAAATCAGGAAATTGTGACTTGTTGCATAAGACACAACCCTGTCTGTTCTAGGGAGAAGGGAGGGGGAGGAGAAAGGAGGGAGTTGGCCGACATCAGAAAGCAGAGAACAGAGGATTACAGACATGGAGCTGGGTGACAGCTGTAATCATAGCTCAGTGAGGTCAGTGGTGACTGTCAGAGGAGATAAAGGGTGAGGTATTTGTAGATTAACTCTTTGTTGTCATGTTTTGGTCTTTTATTTAGCTCTCTCAATAGGAGAAAAATGAAGACGGGGGGAGAGCTTCAAACTGCTTTTTCATGATAAAAATGCATTTTTCAGCTAATAAACCCAATTACAAAGTTTCTTAAAATCACCTGGACTATTGATTTCTGAAAAAAAAAAAAAAATCATGACAGTGACACTTTAATATTAATCATGCTATAACATTTTTTTAACCCTTAGATTAATTGTTAGAATTAGGGACCTATTACACAGCCCGATATTAAGGAGCAAGCGAATGTCAACCTGTCAGGTCAGTTCTCGCTTGCTCCTCATTCCCCGCACACTGTCAATGCTATTGTATGCACTGGCATCGAACGAGGAGGAGCTGAAATGGGGAGGGGGCATAATAGATAGTGGCGGTCTGCTGCTGCCACTTCTATTACAAGGACCGTCAGCTAGCATACTGTCGGTGGCATGATTGTTTTATTTCAGCATGTTGAAAGACAATAATCAGCCAACATCGTGCATGTCAGCTGATCAGTGCCTTTTGACACTACCTATTATACCCAGGGCCGGCGTTAGGGGGGGCAAAGAGGGCAGTTGCCCAGGGTCCCCATCCCCCAGGGGCCCCCTGCCACAGTTACATTATGTGTCAGGGGCTGGACCCCACAGACAGCGTCCTGCAGCCTCTGGCAGTGATCCCTGGCTGCAGCTAATAGCTGCTATCAGGGGTCACATAGAGGCTGCAGGACGCTCTGCTCCCGAAGTGTAGCTCCCCCTCCCCCTCTTACTGCATCATGTGACCTGCCTCCTGTACCATTTGACCTGTCTCCGTCCTGCTGGTGAGACTGCTGTAATGTACCAGCAGTCGGGACGATGAGGAGAGGGCTGCAGTGAGAGAATCCCTGCCTGGTGACAAGGACCACTACACCCAGCAAGCTGCTAGAAGGTAGTAAGTATACTGTACATGTAGTGTGTGTGTGTGTGTGTGTGTGTGTGTGTGTGTATGAATGTAGGTGTATAATGCATAAATGTAGTGTGTGTTACATGTCATGTGTATAGTGTATGGACTGGATGGTTTAGATCTGTTTAATGTGTTTTATGGATGTGTGTGTGCGTGTGTGCGCGCATATGTGTATATGTGTGTATGTGTGTGTGTGTATATAGTGTGTGTGTGTGTGTGTGTGTGTGTGTGTGTGTGTGTATCACCCCTGCTGACTCCCCTGTACAGCAGAAGTGTAGCAGTAAATGTACTGTACATAGGAGCTGCAGCCATTCTCTGGCCTTATCCGTCCTATGTAATTGCTGCAGGTGATCGGTGATTGGCTGCAGCTCCTATGTATAGTGTAACTGAGGTCGGTGATTGGCTGCTCCCGCTATGTATAGTGTAACTGAGGCCGGTGATTGGCTCCTCCTATGTATAGTGTAACTGAGGTCGGTGATTGGCTCCTCCTATGTATAGTGTAACTGAGGCCGGTGATTGGCTCCTCCTATGTATAGTGTAACTGAGGCCGGTGATTGGCTGCAGCTCCTATTTATAGTGTATGATGATGTCACTAAGGTAATACCATGTATTTTATTGAGAAAAATATAAGGTGGTATTCAGTCCTTAGGTGATGGTCACTCTATGGAGGTAATATTGGTCTGTATATAGTGTATATATAGTCATTATCTGGCGGTCACTCTATGGAGGTAATATTGGTCTGTATATAGTGTATATATAGTCATTATGTGGTGGTCACTCTATGGAGGTAATATTGGTCTCTATATAGTGTATATATAGTCATTATGTGGTGGTCACTCTATGGAGGTAATATTGGTCTGTATATAGTGTATATATAGTCATTATGTGGTGGTCACTCTATAGCAGTAATATTGGTCTGTATATAGCGTATATATAGTCATTATGTGGCGGTCACTCTATGGAGGTAATATTGGTCTGTATATAGTGTGTATATAGTCATTATGTGGTGGTCACTCTATGGAGGCAATATTGGTCTGTATATAGTGTATATATAGTCATTATGTGGTGGTCACTCTATAGCGGTAATATTGGTCTGTATATAGTGTATATATAGTCATTATGTGGTGGTCACTCTATGGAGGTAATATTGGTCTGTGTATAGTGTATATATTGTCATTATGTGGTGGCCACTCTATGGAGGTAATATTGGTCTGTATATAGTGTATATATAGTCATTATGTGGTGGCCACTCTATGGAGGTAATATTGGTCTGTATATAGTGTATATATAGTCATTATGTGGTGGCCACTTTATGGAGGTAATATTGGTCTGTATATAGTGTATATATAGTCATTATGCAGTGGTCACTCTATGGAGGTAATATTGGTCTGTATATAGTGTATATATAGTCATTATGTGGCGGTCACTCTATGGCGGTAATATTGGTCTGTATATAGTGTATATATAGTCATTATGCAGTGGTCACTCTATGGAGGCAATATTGGTCTGTATATAGTGTATATATAGTCATTATGCAGTGGTCACTCTATGGAGATAATATTGGTCTGTATATAGTGTATATATAGTCATTATGCAGTGGTCACTCTATGGAGGTAATATTGCTCTGTATATAGTCTGTATATATAGTCATTATGTGGTGGTCACTCTATGGCGGTAATATTGGTCTGTATGTAGTATATACTGTGTATAGTCATTATTTGGTGGTCACTCTATGGCGGTAATATTGGTCTGTATGTAGTATATACTGTATATAGTCATTATGTGGTGGTCACTCTATGGCGGTAATATTGGTCTGTATGTAGTATATACTGTATATAGTCATTATGTGGTGGTCACTCTATGGCGGTAATATTGGTCTGTATGTAGTATATACTGTATATAGTCATTATGTGGTGGTCACTCTATGGCGGTAATATTGGTCTGTATACAGTGTATACAGTCATTATGTGGCGGTCACTCTATGGCAGTAATATTGGTCTGTATATAGTGTATACTAGAAAATGTACCCGGCGCTGCCCGGGTATAAAGTGTCAGTGTGTTAATTAGATTTGTTCTAAGGTGCCCAGGAGGCCAAGCTAAAGGTATTGTTTCATCTGAGTTAATCAGTGGAATTAGTGTATACCTGTAGTGCATAGTTGGAGGGGTTCTGTATACCCACAATGTATAGTTTTTAGGGGTCTCGCATATCTGTAGTGCATAGTTGGGGGGGCTGTATACCTATAGTGTATAGTTGAGGAAGGTCCTGTATACCTGCAGTGTACAGTTGGTGAAGGTCCTGTATACCTGTACTGTATAGTTCGGGGGTCCTGTATACCTGTAGTATATAGTTGGTGCTGTATACCTGTAATGTATAGTTGGTGGAGGTCTTGTATACCTGTAGTTTATAGTTTGAGGGTCCTGGATACCTGTAGTGTATAATTGGTGGAGGTCTTGTATACCTATAGTATATAGTTCGGGGGTCCTGTATACCTGTAGTAAATAGTTTGAGGGTCCTGTATAACTATAGTATAGAGTTGGTGAAGGTGCTGTATACCTGTATTATAGAGTTGGTGTAGGTCCTGTATACCTGTAGTGTATGGTTTTGAGGTCCTGTATACCTGTAGTGTATAGTTTGGGGTCCTATATACCTGTAGTATATAGTTGGTGGAGTTCCTGTATACCTGAAGTATATAGTTGGTGGAGGTCCTGTATACCTGTAGTATATAGTTTTGGGGTCCTGTATACCTGTAGTGTAAAGTTTGGGGTCCTGTATACCTGTAGTATATAGTTTTGTGGAGGTCCCGTGCACTTGTAGTGTATAGTTTTGGGGTCCTGTACACCTGAAGTGTCCTGTATACCTGCAGGGTTGTATTTACCCGTATGGCAGTGTTATTCAGTCACAGTGTGTCGGTATTGGTCATGTCTGGTATGGGGGTGTTATCCAGTCACAGTATGGCGGTATTGGTCAGGTCTGGTGTGACGGTGTTATCCAGTCACGGTATGGTTGTATTTGTCAGGTCTGGTATAGCGGTGTTATCCAGTCACAGTATGGCAGTATTGGTCAGGTCTGATATGATGGTGTTATCCAGTCACAGTATAGTGGTATTGGTCAGGACTGGTGTGGCGGTGTTACCCAGTCACAGTTTGCCGGTATTGGTCAGGTCTGGTATGGCAGTGTTATCCAGTCACAGTATGGCGGTATTGGTCAGGTCTGGTATGACAGTGTTATCCAGCACAGTATGGCGGTATTGGTCAGGTCTGGTATGGCAGTGTTATCCAGTCACAGTATGGAGGTATTGGTCAGGTCTGGTATGACAGTGTTATCCAGCACAGTATAGCGGTATTGGTCAGGTCTGGTGTGGCGGTGTTATCCATTCACAGTATGGCGGTATTGGTGAGGTCTTATATGACAGTGTTATCCAGTCACAGTATGGCGGTATTGGTCAGGTCTGGTATGACAGTGTTATCCAGTCACAGTATGCTGGTATTGGTCAGGTCTGGTGTGGCAGTGTTATCCAGTCACAGTATGGTGGTATTGTTCAGGTCTGGTATGGCAGTGTTATCCAGTCACAGTATGCTGGTATCAGGTCTGGTATAGCAGTGTTATCCAGTCACAGTGTGGCGGTATTGGTCAGGTCTGGTGTGGCAGTGTTATCCAGTTACAGTATGGCGGTATTGGTCAGGTCTGGTGTGGCGGTGTTACCCAGTCACAGTATGGCGGTATTGGTCAGGTCTGGTATGGAGGTGTTATCCAGTCACGGTATGGCGGTATTGGTAAGGTCTGGCAGTGTTATCCAGTCACAGTATGGCGGTATTGGTCAGGTCTGGTATGACAGTGTTAGCCAGCAAAGTATGGCGGTATTGGTCAGGTCTGGTGTAGCAGTGTTACCCAGTCACAGTTTGGTATACCTGTTGTGCCCTGTATATACATGTACTGTATGGATGGAGTAGGGGGTCCTGTATATACATGTACTGTATAGATGGAGTAGGGGGTCTACCAGTTATTACTGTGGATGTTGTGAGGCAGCTTCCCTAGCAACCATTGCTCCCTTTGAAAATGAAAGCAGTAATCCTATTGGTTGCTAAGGCTCCAACTGCCGTGTCTGCTGCAGCTAATTATATCACCTGTGTTTGCAGTGAGGAGATTTTCCCATTCATCTCTATGGGGCGCCTCTCTTTCCCCTCCCCCTCCCCTCCTGTACATCTGGCGGGGACGGGACCTTCGCAATAACCTTCCCGGGCACCCAATGTATCTGTGTACCAAATTTGGGGTCAAACGGTTTAGGCGTTTGGAAGTCTATAGAGGACAGACAGACAGACAGACAGAAGGACAGACAGACAGACAGACTTTGATTTTTATGATATAGATAGTATCATTATGCGATGGTCACTCTTTGGCAATAATATTGGTCTGTATATAGTGTCATTATGCGGTGGTCAGTTTATGGCGGTAATATTGGTCAGTGTATAGTGTGTATATATTCATTACCACCATAGAGTGACCACCATATAATAACTCTATATATACAATATATACAGACCAATATTACCGCCATAGACTGACCACTACATAATGACCCTACACACAATATATACAGACCAATATTACCGCCATAGAGTGACCACCACATAATGACTCTATATACAGACCAATATTACCGCCATAGAGTGACCACCACATAATGACCCTACATACACACTCTATACAGACCAATATTACCGCCATAGAGTGACCGCCACATAATATTGGTCTGTATATAGTGTATATAAAGTCATTATATGGTGGTCAGTCTATGGCAGTAATATTGGTCTGTATATGGTGTATATATAGAGTCAATATGTGGCGGTCATGGTGTGGTGCTAATATTGGTCTGTATATAGTGTAATTATGCGGTGGTCTCTCTATGGCGGTAATATTGGCCTATACATAGTATGTTTTCATCAATAACGGTATGGAGGTAATTTTTGGTTCTGATATAGTGATTTATTTTTTTTTTTTTTTTAAACAATGCATATAAATAGTTTTTGTGTTTGCAACACTAACAGCAGTCCTGGCCTGTAGCGGGGGTCCTGACATGTGCGTCGGTCCTGGCCTGTAGCGGCAGTCCCGGCATGTAACCTTCTGAACTGACTGACTGTGACTAAGGGCCCTAATACACCGAGGGAAAATTGTCCTAATCCGGCTGATATCTCTCTGTGTATAGACAACAGTCAACAGACAACAGTCATCAACTAATCATTGTCTTTTGGCAAGTTCAAAAATCATTGGCTGATGATCAGGTAGTATATATCACAGACAAGACCTGAGGACACCGGGGAACGTGATCAGGTAGTATATATCTTTATTTTTTATTATATACAGCAAGGGCTGCACAGACATCACTAATGATATATATAGCCTTTGCTGCACGATAATTGAGCCATGTAGTAGGCTCTGTAAGCGAGCTCCATTCTACCAGATTGGCGCTCACTTCGGAATATCAGGCCGTGTAATACGGCCCTTAAATTGGCCGTACACTTTCAGTGGCTGCTGGCTGAACAATCCTTCTCCCATCCGGCCCCATCCTCCCCATACACAGGAATGTTCGGCACAGATGAGTGTCCCTGTGTCCTCTATAAGAGGGATAAGCTATAGCCAGACAGATATGATGGTGGCTTGTCTCTCTGAGAACAAAGAGGTTGGATGTTGATTTTCCATCAAGCCTAACCTCCTATGTCCACTGATATCATCTGTCAGACTGTCCAGAGAGCCCCATACACCTTAGGGTCCTATTCCACAGCCCCAGGAGGGCCCGATCAATGATGTAAATGAGCGGCGATCTGATAGATCGCCACTCGTTTACTGGGCCTATTCCACGGCCCGATGATCGTTGAGCGAGGGCTGCAAGGACATCGTTACCGATGTCCTTGCAGCATCATACATTACCTTTCCAGGCAGCAGGGCTTGTCCTCCGCTCAGTCTCCTCCCCGGGTCCCCCGCGCTCTATCTTCTGAATGGTCGGTCAGCTGCGGCGGTCCCGGCCTGTGATTGGCTGAGCGCTCCGTCAGCTGACTGGCCATTCAGAAGATAGAGCGCGCGGGACCTGGGGATGAAGACAGTGCAAAGAAGCCCTGCAGCCAGGTAATGTATGATGATGCTGCTGCTGTTTCTTCTCAAATCGTCGGTCGCCCACCACGCACCACTATTCAACCGTAGCGATGCGTGGTCGGGGAACAATGATTTTAGGTCTGGCCCTAAATGAACGATCAGCCGATGACACGATCATCGGCTGATCGTTCTCTCTATTTCACCGAATGATAATCGGCCGAATCGGGCCAAATGGGCCCGATCCGGCCGATTATCGTTACTGTGGAATAGGGCCCTTACACTGATGGCCGAACCCACCACGAGCAGCAGGTACCAGCAACAAAAGTGTAAAATGTATGGGGACCTTAAATTGCTGCTACAATATTTCAGCATTTGGGGCCCCACCTTCAACTTTGCCCAGGGCCACATTTAGTCTAAAACCGGCCCTGATTATACCAAGCCATTTTTGGCCTCAGTGGCCAATAATCCACTAAATACGGCTGATAATCATTTGGTGTAATGGAGCCTTTAAAGATGCGGGAGGATCTGTGGAAAAATAGACAAGAAAGGTTCCTAGTATGTTAAAGGAGTTATCAAACAAAAATCTTTTTCTTTCAAGTAAACTGATTTCAGAAATGTATTTAGCTTTGTAATTTACATCTATTTAAAAGTCTTCCAGAGCTAATCAGCTGCTGTATGTCCTGCAGAAAATATGTTTTGTTTTTCAGCTTGTAACAGTGATCTCTGCTGACACCTCTGTCTAAGACACAGCAGGAAAGGTTTTCTATGAGGATTTGTTGCTGCTCTAGACAGTTTCTGTCTCGGACAGAAATATCAGCACTGTGTCGGACTGAAAAGAAAACAGCATTTCTTACAGGACATACAACAGCTGATAAGTATGGGAAGACTTGAGATTTTTAAATAGAAGTAAATTACAAATCTGTATAACTTTCTGAAACCAGTTGATTTAAAAGAAAAAGATTTTCTCTGGATAACCCCTTTAACTTCATATTTATCAGGGGAAATGTATTTTTTTTTTCAGAATCAGACTAAATACTAAGCCATATTACTTCTTTTTTTCTGTTTTCCATTTTTTGAGTATAGATTTTTTTTTTTACATGATTATTGAGTCAACCATCTTACATGTGCTGCTTTTAACATCATTCAGAAAGATGCTTTATAGCAACAATATGGGCCATAGAAACTTGTCTATTGCTGACTCATTGACTTCTATGGGAGGTATGCTAGGCATTCTCCTTGACCCGTGCAGAGGTCAGTGGAAGGTGGTCAGGGGATTTGGGACCTATAACCATCAGCTTTTATAAATGGTGATTTTTGTGTTATCTATAGATACTTTTTACATTTCACTATACTTTTATCTGTGATGATAAATAGGGGAATGCTAAAAAGTAATCTGTCTAGAAATGAAAGTGACTAAGGCTAATATTAGACTATTTCTTAATGGCATGGTTACAAAAGAAAATTATTTATAGTGATGTGGAAAATGTAAATAAATTGCAACAATTCTTAAACAATATTGTAAATAAAAACACAGAATTTACCCTCTGGGCTAATGTACACGTCTGTAGAATTCCTGTCTGTACACAGACAGTGTTCTGCGAACTGGACCTTTAGAGCTCCCAGCACCATGATTAATTATGATGTCAGGAGCTCCAATACTGTTTGAAAGTTCGCATTCACTAGCGCGAACCTTCAAACTGTATTGGAGCTCCCGACATCATAATTAATTGTGGTGTTGGGAGCTCTAAAGGTCCAGTTTGCAGAACACATTCGTGTATGGACAGAATTCTATAAATGAGTGCATTAGCTCTTATAGATCATTTTCTGACCCATTTTCTTAGATGTGAAACTTTTTTTTTTTTTTTTAGAAAAAAGAGAACTTCTTCAAATAAATATTTAAATAGATTATAGGAAAAACAACAGGCCTTGGATTGGATTTTTTTCTATAACCCCTTAAGGACAGCGGGCATACATCTACGCCGCTGCTGCCTGGGCTTTAAGGCAACAGGGCTTAAATGTACTCCCGCGGTGTACACACAGCGATCAGGGAAGATGGCCTGCTATAATGTATAGCAGGTCATCTCTGCTCGTCAGCAAGGGGGGTGGTTAACACCCTCCGTGCCGACGATCCCTACTATTGGCTGATCAATTCATATCAGCCAATAGCAGCTGAAAACAGATGACCCAGAAAGCAATGGCGATTGGTGCTGTCCGAGACAGGACCAGTCGCCATTAGTGTCCTCTAAAAAGATGGCGCCGGTGCCACCCCCACGATCGCCGTGATGGGCCAACCAGTACCGTCTGCTGAGGAGTGCAGAACCATACTCACCTGATCCGGGCGTCCCGAGTCAAGATTCGGGGGTCACGTGGCGTCCTCTTCTTCCGTCGTCTAACTTCGGCTATCTTCAGCTCCTCGGGCTCCCTCATCGTCTATCTTCGGCAATACCCTACCACCGCTGAGTGCTAAGTGCGCCTCTGATCAGCAACATGTTCATTCTTTGGATGGAGGGCGGAATCCACCCGTTCATAGAATGAAGAATGAAATCAGTCCGCCAGCAGGTGCCATCTGCGGAATGCATGACGGGTTATACGTCGCAATTATGCAGTGTGCAGGAAGGGGCACCCGAATCCAGCCCCAGATGCCCCCCCCCAACCTCGGGAAGATTGTTCGGGAGCTGATCTTCACACTGCTGGATAAAGGTTACCACCTGTACAGGGATAACTTTTATACCAGCATCCCCCTCTTTCGGTCCCTCTCTGCCTGAGCTACTGTAGCTTGACGCACGATCCAAAAATATCAGAAGCAGTAATTGGAGCCCTAATTTTTAGCAGCCATGGAGCGGACCCAGCGCTTCTGGATATGAAGGACCCCGTGTCGTACCGGGGCAACATTTTCCAGGTGACCTCTTGTACACTGGAAAACAGGAGATCCCAGAAGAAGTGCAGAGTGTGCCGTAACAGGGGGATCAGGAAGGACACCATTTTCCAGTGTGACACCTGTCCTGATCACCCCGGCCTCTGCATAAAGGATTGCTTCAAAGCGCAACACATGTCATTGGAGTTCTAAATTTTCTAAATTCTTTCCCTTATTCATATTTCAGGGGTCAATTATCCAGGGATTATTCTGATTGCCATTTTGGAGTTGGGAAGGAATTTTTTCCCAGTGATGAGGCTACTGTCGTCTGCCTCACAAGGGTTTTTTGCTTTCCTCTGGATCAACACAGGATGAATTTGAACCTTATAAACTAATAATTGTCAAAATACCCCCAAATAAATGAAAAATTGTCCCTTTTCCCCCAACTAAATAGGCATGGCCCCCATTCCAATTAGAGGCTTACCATGATACAATTACAAAGCCTCTGTGCTGCCAGGACAGTGGAAACCCCTCACAAGTGACCTCATTATGGAAAGTACATCCCATAAGGAATCTAACAAGGGGGGCACCGGAGATATGGCCCCCTGCTGGTGGGCACATTTGTGTCATGAAAATGAAAAAAAAAATTGTATTTTCTACATATTTCTACATATGTGCCCTTCAACAGTGGGGTTCATATGCTCACTGCACCCCTTAAATTTCTTGAGGGGTGTATTTTCAGAATGGGGTCACTTGTGGGGGGGTTCCACTGTCCTGGCAGCACAGGGGCTTTGTAATTGCGACATGGCCTCCATCCTCCATTCCAGATTCTAAATGGCGCTCTGTCCCTTTGGTGGCTTGCCCTGTGCCCATATGGCACATTATGTCCACATGTGGGGTATTTTTGTACTCAAGGGAAATCACACTACATGTTTTGCATTTATTTCCTTTTTTAACCCATTGTGGAAATAAAAAAAAAATCAAGGCTAGACCAACATTTAGTGTAAAAAAAATAACAATAATTTTTACACTAAATTATGGATCTTGTCTTGATTTTTTAACCTTCACAATGGGTTAAAAGATAAAAAAAAAAAACAACAACAAAAAAAAAAAAAAACACAAAATGTGTAGAGCAATTTCCCCTGAGCACAGAAATGCTCCACATGTGGACATAAATCGCCAGGCGAATGCAGGGTAAGCCTCGAAAGGGAAGGAGCGCCATTTGGCTTTTGGAGGCTGGATTTGGCTGGAATGGATTTCGAGGACCATGTTGCATTTAAAAGGCCCCTGTGTTGCTAACACAGTTTAAACCCCACATAAGTGACCCCATTATGGAAACTAAACCCCTCAATGAATGTAACAAGGGGTGTAGTGAGCATATGGACCCCAGTGGTGACGGGTTCAAATAGGGAACAATGTGGCATGAAAATGAAATATTAATTTTTTTACACTATAATGTTGGCCTAACCTTAAATTTTTCATTTTCACAAGGGGTTAAAAGAGAAAAATACACAAAATATGTGTAGAGCAATTTCCCCCGAGTTCGTAAATACCCCACATGTGGACATAAAGTGCAATGTGAGTGCAGGGCAAGCCTCCGAAGGATTGGCCAGAATGGATGATGAACACCATGTCGCATTTACAGAGCCCTCGTGCTGCCAAGAATGAAAAGCCCCCACAAGTGGCCCCATTCTGGAAACTACACCCCTCGAGGAATCTAACACAGGGTGCAGTGAGGATATAGACCCCTTGATAACGGCCACTTTTGTGCCGTGAAAGTGAAAACATGAAATTTTTCACTTTCACGTCACATTGTTCCAAATTTGTGTCTATCACCAGTGGGGTCCATATGCTCACTGCACCCCTTGTTAGATTCCTTGAGGGGTTTAGTTTCCAGAATGAGGTCACTTGTGGGGGTTTCCAGTGTCTTGGCAGCACGAGGGCTTTGTATATGCGACATGGCCCTTGAAATCCATTCCAGTGAAATCCAGCTTCCAAAAGCCAATTGGCGCTCCTTCCCTTTGGAGGCTCGTGCTGCGCTGGCTTGGCACTTTATGTCCACATGTGGGGTATTTCCGTACTCGGGAAAAACTACGCTACATGTTTTTTTTTTTTTTTCTTTAATCCCCTTGTAGAAATGAAAAATTGAAGGCTAGAACAACGTTTTAGTGTAAAAAATGTCATTTTTACACATTGTTCTGAAAATCTGTGAAGCACCTGTGGGGTCCAAATGCTCACTGCACTCCTTGTTACATTCCTTGAGGGGTGTAGTTTTCTAAATGGTGTCCCTTTAGGGGTGTCTTTTATGTTTTGGTACCCCAAAGCCTCTGCCAACCTTAAGTGGTACAGTCAAAAATAACAAAATATAACTGAGGTGTTTAAATTTACTAGGCACTCCTTTGTATCTGAGGCTTGTGGTTGTGTCAAATAGCACAATAGGGCCACATGTGGGGTATTTCTAAATACTGCAGAAACGGGGCAATAAATATTGGGTTGCATTTATCTGGTAATAGGTTTATAACTATGAAATGGATGGATTACACTAAAATCTCTGCACAGAAAATAAAAAGTTTGACATTTCTTACACATAGTAACATAGTAAATAAGGTTGAAAGGAGACAAGAGTCCATCAGGTTCAACCTACGGAAATTTCACTGTGTTGATCCAGGGAAGGCAAAAACCCCTATGAGGCAGACGACAATTGCCCCATCACAGGGAGAAAACTCCCTCCCGGCTCCTATGGCAACCAGAACAATCCCTGGATCAATGTATCACTGGAAATCTAATGCCCATAACTTGTAATATTATATTGTTCAAGGAAAGCATCAAGGCCTCCCTTAAACTTATTTAATGAATCGGCCATGACAACATCATGTGGCAGAGAGTTCCACAGTCTTACCGCTCGTACAGTAAAGAACCCTCTGATAATGCAGATTAGATGCTGATAATGAAATCTTCTTTCCTCTAGACGTAGAGGATGCCCCCTTGTCATGGTTACAGAACTAGGAGTAAAAAGACCACTACAAAGATCTCTGTACTGTCCATTCATATATTTGTACATCAGATCTTTTAAGAGGACTTTTTTCTAGCGTAAATAACCGCAAGCTTGATAACCTGTCTTGGTACTGTAACCCACCCATTCCCTTAATGACCTTTGTGGCCCTCCTCTGCACCAGCTCCAGTTCAGCTGTGTCCTTCTTATATACCGGTGCCCAAAACTGTACACAGTATTCCATGTGTGGTCTGACCAGTGATTTATAAAGAGGCAAAACTAGGTTCTCATCTTTAGCATCTATACCTCTTTTGATGCATTCCATTATTTTATTAGCCTTGGCAGCTGCTGCCTGGCACTGATCACTAAAGTTGAGTTTACTGTCCACCAATACCCCCAGGTCCTTTTTGGAAGTAGTTTTACCCAGTGTTTTATTATTTAGCACATAACTGTACTTATTATTTCTACGGCCTAAGTGCATAACCTTAAATTTATCCACATTAAACTTCATTTGCCATTTCACTGCCCAAGCCTCTAGCTTCTCCAAATCCCTCTGTAATATGATATTGTCCTCCTCTGAGCTGATTATTCTACCCAGTTTAGTATCATCTGCAAAAATGATCAAGATCATTAATAAAAATATTAAAAAGAAGTGGACCCAACACTGACCCCTGTGGTACCCCACTAGTAACTAAAACCCAATCTGAATATGTTCCATCAATGACCACCCTCTGTTTTCTATCACACAACCAGTTACTTACCAATTTGCATACGTTTTCCCCAAGTCCCAGCATCTTCATTTTGTAGACCAACCTTAAAAACACAGAAAGGATCTGTTCACACAATGGTGAAATTGAGTGGATGGCCGCCATATAACAGTAAATAACTGCCATTATTTCAATATAACAGCCATTGTTCTAAAATAACAGCAAATATTTGCCATTAAATGGCGGCAATCCACTCAATTATAACGTTGTGTGAACAGATCATTTCTGTGTTTTTAATCCACTCCTGGTTTTGGTTGCAATACTGACTGAAATATACTGACTGAAATATACATATACTGACTGAAATATACGTAGTGTGAACGCAGCCTTAATATGTTTGTCCATATTCCCTTTCCTCTTGTCACTAGTGACTGTTCTATCCCCTCCCGCCACTCCACCCCCAGTTCCATAATCTAGGCCCAGCTCTCCGTCTACTCTGTCTTCACCTACTATATTGTAGTTGCCCTCCCCCCCCGATCCCTAGTTTAAACACTCCTCCAACCTCTTAGCCATCTTCTCCCCCAGCACGGCTGCACCCTCCCCATTGAGATGCAGCCCGTCCTTACCGTAGCGCCTGTAACCGACCGAGAAGTCGGCCCAGTTCTCCATTAACCCAAATCCCTCTACCCTACACCAGCTCTTGAGCCACTTATTTACCTCCCTAATCTCCCGCTGTCTCTCAGGTGTGGCTCGTGGTACAGGTAATATTTCGGAAAATTTCACCTTGGAGGTCCTGGTTTTAAGCTTCCTGCCTAAGTCCCTGAAATTATTTTTAGGGACCCGCCACCTACCTCTAACTTTATCATTGGTGCCAATGTGCACCATGACTGCTGGGTCATCGCCAGCCCCTCCCAGTAATCTGTCATCCCGATCCGCGATGTTAACGAATTCGAGCGCCAGGAAGGCAACACACCGTTCGACGATCCCGGTCTTTGTGACAGATTGATACACAGGAAGAAAATGTTCAGCGGCACTTCACCATAAATTTCACCTTTATTGATTCCAACACATGCTTCACAGGACTATGAGAGGACGCTCCCTCGCTACCGACGTTTCACGCCTATCTGGCGCTTTCTCACGGCATCATGGGAGAGAGGCGTTCCGCCACTATATACACGTCATTGTACAAAAATTAACATAAAACCAATTAAAAATCACAACACAATAAACCTTAGAGAAGGCTACTATAATCATTCCGGTCATTCAGACCTAGGCGTCCAACTGCGTCTGTCGCAATAATGTATCTTGCTTCTATCTGTAATAGTTTCTGATTTATATCCATACCCCTTTCTACTTTAATTCTTCGGAGTTCTGCAAATGTTAAAAGACTTTTATCAGCATTATGGACTTCTCTCATATGGGTAATTAATCTGGGGCAACCTTTTCCCGTGGATAGGGAGCGCATGTGTTCTTTTATCCTCACTTGCATTTTCCGTATAGTCTTTCCGATGTAATAAAATCCACATGGGCAAAAAATCACATAAATAACATTCTTGCTTTGACATGTGATAAAATCCCGTATCAAGAATTCCTTGTTACCTACTTTTAGATATGCAGTATCTAACATTTGTTGGCATATGGTGCAATTTCTGCATTTGTGATTCCCTTGCGGTAACTGTTCTTCTTCAAATACCCCTTTCACTACCTCGTCCCGCAGGTTTTTACTTCTGCGGAAAGAGATTAGCGGGGGTAATTGAGACCTCTCCCTCAGGTGTTCATCTTCCCTTACTAAGGCCCAATTCCGACGAATGACGGTTTTTATATGTTCCGCCATAGGACTGTCGGGGACCCCTGTGGCCCTCACATCAGCAAATATTTTTTTAGCCCTATGGGAAGAAGATTATATACACAATATTCAGAACCCATACATAAAAAATATCAAATACTGGGCTAGGTACCTAGATGACACATTAATAGTATGGGAAGGCACACTGGAAGAATTCCTAGCATTTTCAGACTATTTAAACCATAATAGTCTGAATATGCAATTCACTGCAGAATTTGGGGGAGAATCCATTAATTTCCTAGACGTCACCGCGTTTATTAAAGATAATAAAATCCTAACGAAGGGATATAGGAAGGAAATCACCACCAATTCCCTTCTCCATTATAATAGTTTTCATCCCCAACATGTGAAGACATCAGTTCCGTACGGTCAGTTCATCCGCTTGCGCAGGATCAACAGCGATTACTGTTCGTTCCTGCAGCAATCGGATGAACTGATCGTACGTTTGAGAGAGAGGAACTATCCAGAACAGGTGATTGCACAGGCTTTTGAAAAAGCTGTAAGTATAGATAGGAATTAACTGATTTATTAGAAAAAAGAAAAGAAAAAAGAAAATAGATTTACTTTTTGCTTTGAATACACTCCTATGGCGGAACATATAAAAACCGTCATTCGTCGGCATTGGGCCTTAGTAAGGGAAGATGAACACCTGAGGGAGAGGTCTCAATTACCCCCGCTAATCTCTTTCCGCAGAAGTAAAAACCTGCGGGACGAGGTAGTGAAAGGGGTATTTGAAGAAGAACAGTTAGGAACATGGTTAGACAGTGCATTACCGCAAGGGAATCACAAATGCAGAAATTGCACCATATGCCAACAAATGTTAGATACTGCATATCTGAAAGTAGGTAACAAGGAATTCTTGATACGGGATTTTATCACATGTCAAAGCAAGAATGTTATTTATGTGATTTTTTTGCCCATGTGGATTTTATTACATCGGAAAGACTATACGGAAAATGCAAGTGAGGATAAAAGAACACATGCGCTCCCTATCCACGGGAAAAGGTTGCCCCAGATTAATTACCCATATGAGAGAAGTCCATAATGCTGATAAGTCTTTTAACATTTGCAGGACTCCGAAGAATTAAAGTAGAAAGGGGTATGGATATAAATCAGAAACTATTACAGATAGAAGCAAGATACATTATTGCGACAGACGCAGTTGGATGCCTAGGTCTGAATGACCGGAATGATTATAGTAGCTTTCTCTAAGGTTTATTGTGTTGTGATTTTTAATTGGTTTTATGTAAATTTTTGTACAATGACGTGTATATAGTGGAGGAACGCCTCTCTCCCATGATGCCGTGAGAAAGCACCAGATAGGCAAGAAACGTCGGTGGGGAGGGAGCACTCTCTCATAGTCCTGTGAAGCATGTGTTGGAATCAATAAAGGTGAAATCTATGGTGAAGTGCCGCTGAACATTTTCTTCCTGTGTATGGATCAAGTTGCACCACTGTAAGGCTGAGCTTGTTGGGGTGTGCCAGATCAGGACTAGCCTCCCTCACACTCTTCCCTCTACCCCGTTTTCTAACTGTGACCCAACTAGTTGCCTGTTCCTCCTGCACCCCCATGCTATCACTCTCTACCCCATCTACCCCTATGGAGCGCTTGCTCAGTGAGCAGCAGACCCCTTTCCAGTTTGCTAATGCATCTCAATTGTCGCAGCTGCCCATTTAGATCCAGGATCTGGGCTTCCAAACCAGCAACATGCACACATCTCCCACAATGGTATGCACCCTTGATCGGTTGATCAAGGATTGCATACATCGCACAAGATGTACATTGGGCTGCATTGTCAAACATGGTGCTCATTTTTATGGGGATATTATGTATAAATAAACTAAAAAAAACAAGCAACAAAAGCAAATAAACAATTTGTTTTCCTCTAAAACTCCCCGAATCTAAAGTCCCAGGATATTAAAATCCCACACTTGATACAAAAACACACTTCAGGTCAAAAACTTGCCCGCTCCAAAACTCGCTCACAAATACAATATAAAAGAACTTAGCTTGCAGAGATAGCTGCTTCTGGCTCCCGTGTTAGCTTTTCTTTCTGTGACTCACCAAAAGGGGTTAAAAAAAACTTTCTGGTTGAGCATTTGTAGAGTTTGGGGGGTGCAGTTTCTGAAATGTGGTGCTTTGTGGGGCTTTCTAACATACAGTCCCCTCAAAAACACTTTAAGGGTATGTTCACACTGCGTATGAGTCCGGCCGTAGTTCGTACGCCGCCGTAGATGTGCGGCTGAAACTACGGTCGTGGGAAAAATCGACATGCAGCCGGATGCGTACGAACCGCGAACATACGCCCCCTAGTACAGTTAAGCCTCCCTAGCTTGTTTCGTAGCGATCTGAAACAGGTCATTTACTTGGAAATCTTCGCCCAGCCCAATAAAACTCACAGAACCTTATGGATCGAAAAATCAAGTTCAATTTGGCTGAAATAAGTACTTCGTATGGGACCGCACTGAAATCCACGGCCGTGAGTTTCAACATTTCCGTCCTCAAACAATGGTCTTGTTGATTTTTCACGATCCGGCTGTAAGCAAATACGTAGTGTGCATTGTGCGGGCATATATCGTATATTTCCAAGCGAACGCATCAACCTCAAAACTACGTGCGTATATTCGTGGTTCGCACTACGGACAGAAACATACGCAGTGTGAACGTAGCCCCCCTGAACAGGTCCCTAAAAAATCTGAAAAATTTGGAAAATTGCTGCTAATCTTTTAAGCTTTCTATTGTCTAAAAAAATGCTGCCAATTTTTCACGTTATTTATTTATTTATTTAATAAAGATTCGTTATAAGTATCGACTCCAATTTACCAGAAATGTAAAGTACCATATGTCACGAGAAAACAATCTCAGAATCAGCTGGATAGGTAAAAGCACTCCCAAATTATTAATGAATAAAGTGACACAGGTCATATTCATAAAATTTGCCTTGGTCCTTAAGGCCTTTTTAGGCTCGGTCCTTAGGGGTTAATGATGGCTATTTGTTCTGTATATTACGCCGGTCTGTACTTTTGATTTTCTCAAAGAAGGTTCACCTGTATTAAATCCTGCTAAGATAAAGCCACTTCTACTGTGTTCATTTTTATTGGTTGGCCGGCACGATAGCAGACATCACTATGACTGCTGGCACTGGATGCACTGGTTGGACACTCAGGAGAGTGAATCAAAAGAACACCAGGCGGTACAATAGCTAGGTGCTAACAGTAGTATCTTGGTACAATTTTAATCATTTAATAAAAAATGTATTTTTTGTGCAAATCAATATTTTTCTTTTTATAGGACAGCTCATTCGACTGTATTATGCTAAACAATATATTTAATTTAAGAGAACACTATCAACTTCTTATAATGAGACAATATAGAAATATGATAACCTGTTAATATTACCCCTTTTAGGACAAAGACAGCCACGGTGTAGATTGTTCCAAGTACTGCAACACTTGCTAAAACCATAAGAAATCTGAAAGCATCTCTGTATAGTTTAAAATTCATTGGTTTTGGATACAAGATGGATCTAACCAAATCCCCTTTGGCTGTATTAAATCCTGTGGATAAAAATGAAATTTAGTTTCTGGAACAAATATAAAACGTGACTTTGTTTTTCTGCAGTATTTTCCATTACATCATAATCTTCTTATTGTCTTCAGCTTTGCTATTGAAGAATACAGTCATCTTATTTCAAAGGAAATATGTTAACTAGAATAAGAATCTCCTAAGGTCCCATTTACTCCTTGTGTTATTGTTTACATCAGGTTACATGACATGTATATTGACATTTTTGAGTCCTGCACATGGGTTATATTCAGGAAATTGAAACCTACCTTTATTTGGCTGATTTAAGTCAATGTGTATGTGTTATTGATGTGTACACTGGTCTAAACACCGAAAGATTATTTGAATGGGGCCCAGCCTCAAATGAACGTTTAATTGATAACATTAGATCAGATTTAGCATCTATCCATCTTTAATAAATTATGATATTTTACTTACCAGTTCTTAGGACAACAGCCTTTACATGTCCCTGGCCTGTGGATTTGGTCTGAATCACTTCTGTTCCACAAAAAAGAACATGTTTTTTGAAGTCTTCTCCACTGTGTACCTTCCATGGCATAGTATGATCATTGTGAGGGAGGGGTATCTTAGAGACAGGAATACTTTCACCTAGCAAAAATACCACAATAATAATGGGACCACATAATTTGCACTTCTAACAGTTTTCTCCTATAAATTCTGTTTAAGGCTATGTTCACACACTGTATTTTTGCTCAGTATTTTGGTCAGTATTTTTCAACCAAAACCAGGAGTGGATTGAAAACACAGAAAGGCCATCCACAAAATTTTGACAGTGTGTGAAAATACCATTTCTGGTTTTTTTTTCAGTTCACTCCTGGTTTTGGTTGAAAAATACTAACCAAAATACTGAGCAAAAATAATGCGTGTGAACCTAGCCCAATAATACAATTATCACCTTAGTAAAAGACAAAGCTTGACAATAAATTCCCTTCTAATGGTGCATTCACACAGAGAGAGTTATCTGACAGATTTTGGAAGCCAAAGTCAGGAATGGACTTGAAAAGAGAAGCAATCTCAGTCTTTTCTTTATGACCTATACTCTGTTTATAGTCTGTTCCTGGCTTTGGCTTCATAAATCTGTCAGATAAATCTCTGTGTAAACGCACCATAAGGCTAAATTCCCACAACATTTTTTCTTGTCCGTTTACAATTTTTAAAATGACGTCTGTCATTTTAAGGATTGGCGGCCCCTCTGCTGGTACATTATTCTAGTTTAGGTGGACCATTTTATTCGCAAATCGGCCATTTGTGAATAAAATCATTTGCCGAAAAATCACTGTACGCCAGTTGATACATGTCCCCCTGTGTGTTAACAACAAAAAATAATGTTCACTTTTTGCTAAAGATGTCCGAAAATAAATTTCGTGATCATTATTTTGCGCAGATAACGTCTGTCATTTTATACATTGTGCACACTGGACGTCCGTCATTTCATTGACTTCAATAAATTGTATTGCAGTCAGTTAAATTGTGGCAATAACAGACGTCTTTTAAAAAATCTGAAAAATCAGGCGCCTTTTATCTTTTTTTGATGTGTGAATGTAGTCTAATGCAGAAGGGCTTCAAACATACAGACATACATAAAGAAAACTTGACAAATGCTAATTTTAAGTAGATGGGCAAAGTTATGATCAAAGTGAGATATATATCTTTAGTAAAATTATAGAATTTGTATAATTTATCTGTCTTAGGCTATGTTCACACAGCATCTTTTTTTTATGAAAATGACTGCTATTAACCCCTTCACATCCACAATACGTATACATACGTTCCTGCTGTAGATGCTGCATGCAACAGGAGCGTATATACACGTGAAGGGGCTTTTTATGTGTGTGGGACCACTGCAGTGAGAGCGGTCCCACACATATCAGTTTGTCCGGGGCCAGAGATAATGACAGGCAACTGCGATCCCGTAGCTGCTTGGCATTTATCCCTTAAACGCTGCGATCTATAACAATCGTGGCACTTAAGGTAGTCAGTGACAGGACAAGCCATGCTGCGGGGGTCCCGATCGCATGTACTGATGGGCGGGGGTAAGTCACTTACCTCCGTCCTGTCGGATGGTCCATCTGTGCATAGAGTCTGCTCTCAGGCAGGCTCTATGCACAGATCGCTGATAACACTTATCGATGCTTTGCTATGGCATAGCATAGATCAGTAAATGCAATCTAATCATTGCATCTTTTACAGTAAAAAATAAGTGAAAAAAAGTGTAATAAAAAATAAGTTAAAAATACGTTTTTAAAAGTATTTAAAAAAAAAAAAAACTTATACTCCCACCCCAAATAAAAGTTTAAAATACATCCTTGCCCATTATGAAAATATGTAACATAAATAAATAAACATATTACATATCATAGCATGTGGAATTGTCCGATCTACTAAAGTATAACATTATTGTTCCCGCACTGTGAGCGTCGTAAACAGAAAGAAAAAAAAACACCAGGATTGCTGATTTTTTTTTTAAATAAAAAGTTATAGAAAGCAATCCACATTTTTCTCTTACATCAATATGATACTAATAAAAACTAGAAATCATGGCGCAAAAAATGACTTCCCAACCAGCCCTGTAGGTGGAAAAATAAAAGCGGTTCTTAGAATGTGGGGAGGAACACTGCATTATTTGACCTGGACATCCATGCACAAATGATCATGAAGGGGTTAATAATGATCATGATCACAGCCATTATTTTAAAAATTATGGCCATAATTTCACCTAAAAAGACTTTGTAGGAACATAGCCTATTCTGATTTCATACTGTATCTTTCAGTTTCTGCCATAGGTAAACATCGGGAGATTCCCTAATGTATAACTCAGACGTCTTTTCTACAATGGATGCCTAAGATAAGATCTCCAAGTTAACAAGAATATACTGTGGAGTATACTTTAAAAAAAAAAAAAAACTAGATCAATAGAATAGTGCAGTGTTTATGTACCTGTTTATGTTTTTATAACATAAAAAAAAAAAAAATACCTGTGAGCATGCTTTCATTCACAATGCATCCTCCACTAATGAGTATGGCATCGCATGGAAGGAAAAGCTTTTTTCCAGTAAGGACAATTACATCACCGGGTACCAAGCATCGGGATTCTACTTCTTTGCACTCTGCAAAAGGAATTAATGTTCGAAATTGTAACTATTATATTTTTAATTCAGAATGTAGTACATGTAAAAAGATAGAAACAAAAAGAAACATAATAGATTTTTTTTACTCAAAAAGACCACCTGGCCCATTTAGTGTGACCTTATATTATTTCCATGCCCCCTCCCTCCTTTTTTCTTTCAGACTATGCAGTTTGTGGCTATATTCTCACAACATCTCTTTTTTGGCTTTAATGGCAGTCTTTTAGGATGGGGACGTAATTTGCACCAAAATGATGGCAGTACAAACTGGCTTTGTGGGAACATAGCCTTATAGTAGTACCTCTGTTCTCAAACTGCTCTGCCTGACTCTCATTTGCAACCTGACAGATTTCTCTTCCAGTGCTCCACTTCTAGTATCTGCGATTCAAAACAAGCTATTTTTGAATTTCAGAGGGATTTAATCTTTTCAACGTTTTTTCATCTCCGTTTAAAATTACGCCCATCATTTTGAGTCTAAATAACCGACGTCATTTAGCTGTCTAGCCTTCCCTTGCAATGACGGCTGTTGGTACATTATTCTAGTTTGGTTGGTTACAAGTGATGAGCGAGTATTAAAATGCACGGGTGCTCGTTACTCGAGACGAATATCTCCCGATACTTAAGTGCTCGTTTCGAGTAACGAACCCCATTGATGACAATGGGAAACTCAAACATTTTTGCAGGGGACTAGAGCTGAGCAAATAATATTCGATCCAATAGCTTTTCGATTGAATACTGCACTATTTAAAAGAGTCAAGTTCGATAGAATATGTGATCAAATATTCAAATCTAAATTAACTTTACTAAAACAGCTAAACTATTTTTCAGCTGTTTTATTAAAGTTTATGGTCCCTGGGAAAGCAGGGAAGCAGTATTTTACAGGGCACGGTATTACCGGCAATTAGTGATTGCCGGCAATAATGCCGATCTCTGTAATAGTAATTTTTAATTAATAAAAGAAAGTTTTGTTTAAAAAAAGTTATTTTCGTTGTTCAATAGCTTAAAGAGAATGTACCACCAGGTACATCCTCTTTAATCTGACACAGAGATAGAACAGCGCCGACACGGTCAAGCCGGTGCCGCGGTCTGTTTTTCGATCCGCTGCCGATTCCCGTGTACGGCGCCGTTCTATCTACGGGTCAAAGGCCGGTGCTCAAGCACTGGTGGCGGTCCGGCCTGCCCCCAGTGGGAGGGAATTCTCTCCCTTGCATGACGCGGCTCTGTTAGAATCAATGGAGCCACGTCAAACAGGGGAGGGAATTCCCTCCAACAGGGGGCAGGCCGGCCCAACCTCCAGTGCTTGAGCACCGGCCAAGGACCCGTGGATAGAACGGCGCCGTACACGAGAACCGGGCCGTGGATTGAAAAACGGACCGTGGCACCGGCTTGCCCGTGACGGCACCGTTTTATCCCTGTGTCAGATTAAAGAGGATGTACCTGGTGGTACATCCTCTTTAATTAAAACAAATCCATGCTTTTGCAATTCAATATACTGTTAACCCTTTGAGGACCAGGCCCAAAATGACCCAGTGGACCGCGCAAATTTTGAGCTTTGCGCTTTCGTTTTTCCCTCCTCCCCTTCTAAGAGCTCTAGCACTTTTAGTTTTCTATCTACAGGGCCATGTAATGGCTTCTTTGTTACAGGAATAGTTGTACTTTGGAACAGCGTTTTTCATTCTACCATAACATGTTTGACGGAATTCCAAATATATTATTCATGAAGATATAAATAGGTGAAATCATAAAAAAGAATGCAATATGGTAACGTTTGGGGGGTTCCTGTGTCTACTTAATACACTATATGGTAACAGCGAGATGATACCACTATTCTATAGGTCAGTCCGAACACAACCACATGCAGGTTACACAGATTCTCTAATGTTATATATTTTTTTTTTATGAAATCCTTTTTTTTTGGCAATTAATTATTAATACAATGGGCCTATTGTGACGCTTATAACCGTTTAATTTTTTCACCTATGGGGCTGTATGGGGAGTAATTTATTCCGCCATGATCTCTAGTTTTTATTAATTCCATATTTGTGAAGATCTGACATTTTGATCACTTTTTATAAAAATTTTTTATATATATAATGTAACATAAAATCCGTAATCCGCGCACTTTTTTCCCTCTTTTCGTGTACGCCGTTCACGGTTCACAATGACGCTTGTAATATTTTAATAGATCGGACACTAAGCACACTACGGTATATTATATGTTTATTTATTTTCATATGTTTTATTTATATAATGGGATGGGGGGTGATTTTAACATTTATTGGGGGAGGGGCTTTGGGGCAGTGTGTAAGTGATTTTAACTTTTTTTTTTTTACACATTTGAAGTCCCTTTGGGGGACTTTTACATTCAATACTTTGATTTAATACACTGATCATTGCTATGCCATAGGCATAGCATTGATCAGTGTTATTGGCGATCTGCTCATTGAGTCTGCCTGTGCGAACAACAAAAATAACTTTATTAGAACAAAAATGTGTTTTATCAAAATATCATGAACATTTTTTTCCAATAATATGTTTGTTTAGTTTGAAAAAGTCACCCCATTTTGGAAAGTACACCCCTCCAAGAATTCATCTTGGGGTGTGGTGATCATTTTAACAACACAGGTATTAGAGGAAAGTATTTTAAAAGTAGACAGTAAAAATGAAAAAATAGAATTTTTCCAATAATATGTTTGTTTAGTTTAAAATTTCTCAATTTCACAGGGAACAGGGGAGAAAACTCACCCCAATATATATAACGAAGGTTCTCCTGAGTAGAACGGTACCCCATATGTGGGCATAAACCATTGTATGGGCACACAGCAGGCCTCAGAAGGAAGGGAGTGCCAGTTAGCATTGTCAGTGCATGATTTTTCTGAAGAAGTTTCTGAGCACCAGGTGCGTTTGCAGTGCCCCTGTTATGTCTGCAGAATAGAACCCCCCCCATAAGTCAACCCATTTAGGAAAGTAAACCCCTCAAAGAATTCATCCTGGGGTGTGGTGAGCATTTTGACCCCACAGGTATTGGAGTAAAGTATTAAAAACTAGACCTTAAAAATAAAAAAAATAAAATAAAAAATTTCCAATAACATGTTTGTTTAGTTTGAAATTTCTCAATTTCACTAGGAACAAGGGAGAAAGAGCACCACAACATTTGTAACGGAAGTTCTCCTGAGTACAATGGTACCCCATATGTGGGCATAAACCACTGTATGGGCACACAGCAGGCCTCAGAAGATGGAGTGTCATTTTAGTTACAGGCAATATGTGGGTGTTTACTGGCTATCTGGGGTGGTAATGGACAATCTCGGGGTGTTTTCTGGCTGTCTGAGGCATTCTGGTGTGGTTATGGGCAATCTGGGGTGGTTACAAGCAGTCTTTGCCAATCTGGGTGGTTACTTTCAATCTGGGTTGGTTACTTTCAATCTGGGGTGGTTACGGGCAATCTAAGGTGGTTACGGGGAATCTGGGGTGGTGATGGGCAATCTGAGGGTGTTCACTGGCTATCTGGGGTGGTGACAGGCAATCTGATGGTGTTCACTGGCTATCTGGGGTTGCAACGGGCAATCTGGGGTTGCAACGGGCAATCTGGGGTTGCAACGGGCAATCTGGGGTTGCAACGGGCAATCTGGGGTTGCAACGGGCAATCTGGGGTTGCAACGGGCAATCTGGGGTTGCAACGGGCAATCTGGGGTTGCAACGGGCAATCTTGGGTGGTGACGGGCAATCTGGGGAGGTGACGGACAATCTGGGGAGGTGACGGACAATCTGGGGAGGTGACGGACAATCTGGGGAGGTGACAGCAATCTGGGGTGGTTACAGGCAATTTGGGGTAGTTACAGGCAGTCTGTGGCAATCTGTGGTGGTTACGGGCAATCTGTGGTGGTTACGGGCTGTCTGAGATGGTTACATGCTATCTGGGGTGGTTACGGGAAATCTGGGGTGGTTACGTGCAATCTGGGGTGGTTATGGGCAATCTGGGAAGATTACGGGCAATCTGGGAAGATTACGGGCAATCTGGGATAATGACGGGCAATCTGGGATAATGACGGGCAATCTGGGGTGGTTATGGGCAATCTGGGATGTTACGGGCAATCTGGTAAGATTACGGGCAATCTGGGGTAGTAACATGCAATCTGGGGCAATGACGGGCAATCTGGGGTAGTGACAGGCAATCTGGGGTGGTGACAGGCAATCTGGGGTGCTGATGGGTAAACTGGGGTGGTTACAGGTAATCTGGGGTGGTTACAGGCAATCTGGGGTAGTGACAGGCAATCTGGGGTAGTGACAGGCAATCTGGGGTAGTGACAGGCAATCTGGGGTGGTGACAGGCAATCTGGGGTGCTGATGTGTAAACTGGGTTGGTTACAGGTAATCTGGGGTGGTTATGAGCAATCTGGGGTTGTAACAGGTAATCCGGGTGGTTACGGGTAATCCGGGGCACTTGACTTTGGTGACTGGGGTAAAAAAGTGCTGGCACCATTTGGAACAAGCGATCAGCGGTATATAGTATACACACCGGGTAGTCCCCGATCATTGCCCCATGCTCTCTACCACCTCCGGTGGTGGAGCGCATGAAGCTTTGATAATTTTTAGGAATCCATCACTGTGAACAGAGTCTGTTCACAGTGATGACGGCGGCCATCTTGGATCAGATGGCCTCCCAGGGAGGGGAGAGTCAGTGACCAGGTCACTAGGGTTAATTCTGGGGACAGGGGGGGGACATGTTTTCATCTCCTCTCACCGTGGATTCACGGTGAGAAGAGATGAAAGCGTTCAGCTGTGCTGACAATGCCCGTTACCGGTGGCCGCCGTTATACTGTTAATAACGGCAATCGCCAGTGAGAGGACTGGCCGGGACTGACCCCACATTCAGCCCCAACCCCTCAGCTACCTCCGATAGCTGAGAGGAGGGGGCTGCGGGCCTTACCAGTGCCACTAAACTATTCTGCGCCATCGCCATAAAGTGGTGATGGCAGCAGAATAGAGCCCATTAAAGATCGCCGTAAAAATCCGTATCGGCGGTCACTAATAGCATAATACATGTATTCTCTGGGTCACTCAGGTTACGGAGATACCACATTTGTATAGGTTTTTTTTTTTACTTTACCACTTTGGCGCAATAGAAACTACCTTCCTAGCAAAAACCCACAAAAACTGTTGCCACATTGCAAGATCCATAGCGTTCTTAAATTTTATGCGACAGAGGTTGTTTTGGGCTTAGTTTTTGCGGGAAGATCTGTAGTTTCTATTGATACCAAGCTTTATATGTCTGACTTTTTGATCTCTTTTATGAAGTATTTTCTAAAGTGGATCGATAAACTACAGCTATTCTGGTATTGTTTTTTTAAAAAAAAATTTACAGCGTGTGTCGTGCGGTATAGTTATTGATATAGTTTTATAGATTGGGACGTTACGGACGTGGCGATACCAAATATGTATAGGATTTGTGTTTTTGATCACTTTTATGTAACGTTTTAGGCTATGTTCACACTACGTAAAACTAAGGCCGTATTTTTCGCCGCAGAACTACGGCCGTAGTTTTGCGGAGTTGAACATAGCCTTGTGTGCAATTGGATCCCGGTCGGAGCGTACACACATCGTACACGCTCCGAACGGGATCTGTGCAGCGCCGGAAAAAACTGACAGGTCAGTTTTCTGTGACCTGAATTCAGTGAATTCCGGCCACAGAAAAACCTGTCAGTTCACACAGTGAAGCGAGCGGCTACGGCCACTTGCTTCACTGTGTGCTATTCGAAGCTCTGATGCGGGCGCGTGTTGATGCGCCCGCATCAGAGCTCCGCGGCCGGAAAGATCACCCGGGGGTACTTAAGAGATGATCCGGCCAGAGATCGGCCGTTCCGTTACCCGGCCGGGGTCACGGAACGGCCGGTCTCATACGTAGTGTGCACATAGCAGTATAGTGTATGGGGAATATAATGCATTTTTATTATGGGGGGGGGCTGAGGGGGGTGTTTTGTGTGTTTGGTGCACTTTTTTTTTATTTTAAACTAGTGTAAATTACTGTACAATAGTGTAATACTAATCAGTGATCATTGATACAATACACTGCATTACCGATGTAATGCAGTGTATTGTGTATACTTTCTGACAGGCATCTGCTCAGCCATACCTCTGTATGGCCAAGCAGAGGCATCTCCATGGTGAGCCCAGGGGCCTTCATTAGGACCCCGGGATCACCATGGAAACCACCGGAGGAGCGGACGGCGCCGCGGGACATCACAAACACGTTAGTATCCTACAGCCACCGCCACCAGTTAAACTGCCTGGAGCGGAGAATCTTCTGCTCCGGGCAGTTTCAGGGGGGGTCAGCTGTCACACTGACCGCTGATCCCCCGCTCTGCTGCCGCCACCGGGCGGTAATTCATTCCGATGCGTCCGCCGTTAAAAAGGGTAAGCATCAGAATAAAGCCCATTAGTGGCCGCCTTTAAAATATGTGCGGCGGTCACTAAGGGGTTAATTAAATATCAACTACTACAGGAAGCTGTATTATTGACGGCAATACCTATTGCCGGTAGTGCAGCTCAATGTACTAAATAATACTTTACTTTAATTAAAACAGCAAATGTTTCTTCTAATGATGCTATTCTTTTAATCACAATAGCAACATTAGAAGAAACATTTTGATTTATATGTCCACTCAGCTGATTGTCTGAGCGGACATAAAAAGAGCTGATCCCGTCACACTAAGCTCAGTGTGACGGGGACCGGCGAAGAGAGATGATACAAAAAAGAAAAGAGAGAAGATAGAAAACATCGGAGGATAAGTAGAAAGCTCCCTTCCCCACCCGCACTACACCCATTCCAACAAGGAAGGGGGGTCACTTAACTCCTTCCTTGCTGGTATGGGTGCAGTATGACATCAGTCTTGCCCCCAATGGGTTAAATGGGGACCCTTCCGTAACCCCCTGGGGGCCAGATTGTTCAGTATGGCACCCAAAGGGTTAAGGGGGAAGCAATGCACCCTCCCTTAACCCTTGGGTGCCACACTATAAGCAGCGATCTATGAAGATGCTGCATACTGTAAGGTGCACAACACCGCTCACAATGATGGGTGTTGTGCTTCTGTTTGTCTATTTTTTTGTGTGTGTTTCTTCCTTTTTGTTTTTCAGATATCGGTATCCTATGGATTACAGCAGATTCGATGGACTATGTCGATAACCAGTGGTTGTTGGGATTTTTTATTTTTTTTATTTGATAAAATGGTCAACAAGGAGTGTGGGGGTGTATTTATTTGAATAAAAAATATTTTTCACTTGTGTTGTGTCTTTATTTCTTTACTATATAGACTTAGTAGTGGAAGCCGTCTAATAGATGGACTACATTACTAAGTCAGGGCTTAGTGTTAGTTAGCCGGTATAAAATGGCTAACACTAACCCCCCCCTTTATTACCTCAGTACCCAATGCCACCAGGGATACTGGCAAGAGCCAGGTGCAAGTGGTCCCATAGCATCAAAATTGGCGCTCCTGGACTGGGCGGCAGCAGGCTGGTAATATTAAGGCTGGGGAGGGCCAAAAACAATTGCCCGTCCCACGCTGGTGTTAGTAGGCTGCTGTTGCTTGGTTTTTAACCCGGTTGGATATGAAAATAGTGGGGAACCCTATGCTTTAAAAAAAATATATATTTATTTATAAAAAAATAAAAACGTGTAGGGTTCCCCCTATTTTCATAACCAGTCAGGTTAAAAACCAAGCAACAGCAGCCTAGTAAGACCAGGGTGGGAAGGGCCATTGTTTTTGGCCCTCCCCAGCCTTAATATTACCAGCCTGCTGCCGCCCAGTCAAGGAGCGCCAATCTTGGCACTCCGGGACCACTGGCACCCGGCTCTTCCCCGTACCCCTGGTGGCATTGGGTACTGGGGTAATAATGGGGGGGGGGTTAGTGTTAGCCATTTTATACCGGCTAACACTAAGCCCTGACTTAGTAATGGATTCTGTCTATTAGACGGCTTCTATTACTAAGTCTATGTAGTAAAGAAATAAAGACACAACGCAAGTGAAAAAAATCTTTTCTTTAAATAAAAACACCTCCACACCTCCACATTTTATTAAAAAAAAAACAACAACTACTTGTCATCGACGTAGTCCATCAAATCCACCGTAATCCACAGGATACAGATATATGAAAAACAAAAATGGAGAAACAAACAAAAAAACACACAAACAGCAGCGCAACACCCATCATTGTGAGCGGTGTTGTAAACTTTACAGTATACAGCATCTTTGCAGATCGCTGCTTACAGTGTGACACCCAAGGGGTTAAGGGAGGATGCATTGCATCCCCTTTAACCCTTTAGGTGCCATACTGAACAATCTGGCCCCCAGGGGGTTAAGTAAGGGTAAGTAATGCTGCGTTTACACGTAACTATTATCGTGCATTAACGATCAAATTCAAACGATAATCGTACGTGTAAATGCAGCAAACGATCAAACCACGAACGAGAAATCGTTCGTTTTGATCTTTCAACATGTCATCAAATCGTCGCTCGCAAAAAATTCGCCGATCGTTCCGTGTTAACAGTCGCCCCACCCGGCCCCCCGCTCATCCGCAGCCCCCTGCGCCGGCTCGATCGCCACCCCCACCGCCGCTCTCATCGCCACCCCCCCGCCGCTCCGATCGCCACCCCCGCTCCGGTCGCCACCCCCCCCCCCGCCCCCGCTCCGATCGTCCCCGACGGCCCACGCTCATACGTTACCTGCTCCGCTCAGCAGGTCTTCAGACATCCCCAACTCCGCTCTTCAGTGCACTGATTGGCTGAAGAGGGGTGCCGGGAATTTCGAATGGCTCCTCTTCAGCCAATCAGTGCTCCTCTTCAGCACTGATTGGCTGAGGAGGAGCCGTTTGAAATTCCCGGCTCTCCTCTTCAGCCAATCAGTGCTGCCTTGCATTGATTGGCTGAAGAGGAGCCGTTTGAAATTCCCGGCTCCCCTCTTCAGCCAATCAATGCAAGGCAGCACTGATTGGCTGAAGAGGGGAGCCGGGAATTTCAACCGGCTCGTCTTCAGCCAATCAATGCAAGGCAGCACTGATTGGCTGAAGAGGGGTGCCGGGAATTTCGAATGGCTCCTCTTCAGCCAATCAGTGCTGAAGAGGAGCACATTAATCATAGTTCAGTGACAGAGACCAAATTGGTCTCTGTCACTTTAAATTTTCAGAGCTGGCTGGTTGTGGAGCGCATGCGCACTTCATAACCAGCCAGGACACCGAAGAGGAAGGAGCTCCAGGAGCAGGTAACGTATAAGGGGTAGGGGGGTGACTGGGGGACAGGGGTGACTGGGGGGGTGACACACTGACACTTTTTATCCCCTGTCACCAATGATTTATGGTGACAGGGGATAAAAAGTGCTTCTTTGCACTGGGAACAGGCGATCAGCGGTATATAGTATATACCACCGATCGCCTGCTCTGGGACCACACGGGGGGGTCCCCGATCACTGCCCCATGCTCTCCGCTACCTCCGGTGGCGGAGAGCATGGGGCTTTGACCATTTATTCATTTCCATCCCTGCGAACAAACATCGTTTGTTCGCAGGGATGGGGGCGGCAATCTTGGATGTGATGGCCGCCCGGGGAGGGGAGGGTTAGAGATCGGGGCTCTAGGGGGGCTGATCTGGGGTCTGATTTATACATTTTCATCTCCCCCCACCGTGAATTCACGGTGGGGGGAGATGAAAGCGATTGGCGGCGCCGGTAATACCCGCTACCGGCGGATCGGCGCTATAACGCTAATAGCGGCGATCCGCCGGTTTCAGCGGATGAGGGGGGGGCGGGGGACAATTTAGAAGTGGCGGCGGGAGGAGGCAACGTTCTGCAGCCTCCTCCCGCCGCCCGATCGACGGGTCACCACAAATCTCCCCCATAGACGCTGCGGTCGCATTGACCGCAGCGTTTATGGGGTTAGCTGCCTGCGGGGAGCGCGGCTCCCCTCCGGGCAGAGGCAGCGGGAGGAGGCTGTGTGACATAGCCTCATCCCGCTGCCCGATCACCCTCAGGGACAGCGGGGGGAGGCAGGGAAGACATGACGTTTGGGGAACGTCATGTTGCGGGAACTACTTGTTATGACGTTCCCCAAACGTCATTTTGCGGCAAGGGGTTAACCCTTTAAGGACGGGGCCCATTTTCGTTTTTGCGTTTTCGGTTTTCCTCCTTGTGTTTAGCACCATAGCACTTGCTTTTTTTCACCTAGAAACCCACATGAGCCCTTTTTTTTTTGCGTCACTAATTGTACTTTGCAATGACAGGCTGAATTTTTGCATTTGGTACACTATGAAACCAGAAAAAAATTCAATGTGTGGTGAAATAAAAAAAAAAACACATTTCTTTTATTTGGGGGAACTGTGTTTTTTCGCCATTCGCCCTGGGGTAAAACGGACTTGTTATGCATGTTCCTCAAGTCGTTACGATTAAAACGATATATAACATGTATAACTTATATTGTATCTGATGGCCTGTAAAAAATTCAAACCATTGTTAACAAATATACGTTCCTTAAAATCGCTCCATTCCCAGGCTTATAACGCTTTTATTCTTGGGTCTATGGGGCTGTATGAGGGGTGGGGGACTTCTAGTATATACACTTTGATCTCTCATAGAGATCTCTGCAGCATAGATATGCTGCAGAGATCCATGAGATTGGCACTCGTCTACTTCCGGCTGCTGCAGCCGGAAGTAATCGAGTGCCGAGGCGGGGACGGCGCCATCTTGGATGAGTCCCCGGCCGGCATCAGAAAGGAAGATCGTTGTCCCGGAGAAGCAATTTCCCCCACTAGACCCCAGGGAAAGGTTGCCTCCTGTAATCGGAGGCAGCTGTCAACTTTGACAGCTGCCTCCAATTAGCTAATTAGCGGGCACGGCAATCAGACGGTGCCCGCTAATAGCGGCGGTCCTGGGCTACACGCGGCACCCGGGACCGCGGCGCTTTGAAGTGCTAATGAGGACATATGACGTACGGGTACGTCATATGTCCTTAAGAGGTTAAAATGAATACATACTTTTGCAATTAAATATACTGTAAATAAAGAAATATACATATTTATTTATATATTTATTTTTTATTAACAGTATATTTAATTGCAAAAGGATTCATTTTAATTAAGCTGTTGAACAACGAAATTAACTTTTTTAGAACGAAACTTTGTTTTATTAATTAAATATTACCTATTACAGTAATCAGCATTATTGCTGGCAATTGCTAATTGTGGCTAATACCGTGCTACCGTGCTACCGTGCTGCTTTCCCAGATGCATTCCAGAGGTGTTTGCAACACTTTCTAATGATGTCTTGGACTTATTGACCTCCGATTCGTCGAATCTTGATTTCCAGGTCCCAAGGATTTTTCTCATACAGACTATAATGGGATTCCATATTCGATCGAATAGTCGAATATCGGGAGCTATTTGAATCGAATCCAATTGAATCGAATAGTTCATTATTCGCTCATCTCTACAGGGGACCCAAGTTCAGTAGAGGGAAGGTCGTGTGAAAACCTGTCAACCTCAGAAAATAATGGAAACACCACAGAACTGGACAGGAAGCAGCAGGGGCAGCATGTATGGATGTCTCTTAGGCTGCCTAATCGCACAATTATGCCAAATTCTGGGCAACAGCATAGGTAAAACAGAGGTAGGCATATGAACCACCCAAAAACTCTGCCTGACACAGCATGGCAGTGAGAACACAGGGAACCATTAAAACAGAGGAAGCATATGATGAACCACCCAAAAAATTTGCCTGACACAGCATGGTGGTGAGGACACAGAGAACCATTAAAAACAGAGGTAGCATATGAACCACCCCAAAATTTAGCCTGACACAGCATGGCGGTCAGGTCACAGGGAACCATTCAAACACAGGTAGCATATGAACCACCCCAAAATTTAGCCTGACACAGCATAGCGGTGAGGTCACAGGGAACCATTCAAACACAGGTAGCATATGAACCACTGAAAAACTCAGCCTGACACCAGAGACCCAGACCAAGATGGACAATGGAATAATCCAATAAAAATAGCCAGATTATGCCTAGATTTAGCTTCACACCCTCATGCAGTTGTGCGTGAGAGGCATATCTTTGGAGGTAGGGACGAAGAATAACAATACAGTCCTTAAGAGGCCCCGGAATCCTTTAAAGAGTTTCTAACAGAGGACAAGTTTGGTAGCCTGTCTATTAAAAAGACCTGGTCAATCCTGCCTTCAAAAAGGCTAAAACAACATTCAATGAAGGATAGATGCTACTGGTGAAAGGCCTGGTCAATCCTGCCTTCAAAAAGGCTACAACATCCAAGGAAGGATAGAAGCTACTGCTGAAAGGCCTGGTCAATCCTGCCTTCAAAACGGCTACAACATCGAAAAAAAGGTAGAAGGTACTGGTGAAAGGACGGCAGACGACACAGGTAAGATGACATCCACAGATAATATGGTTCGAAATGGACAACACAAGGATGCTAAATTGAATTTGACTATAAATTTGACTGTAGCAGTTGGGGTAACATTCCCGGCATAATGTGACTCCTCACTTCTTCCCCCACTGCTGTTTTGACTTTAAATTTGACTGTAGCAGTTGGGGTAACATTCCCAGCATCATGTGACTCCCCACTTCTCCCCCCACCGCTGTTTTGACTTTGAATTTGACTTTGAATTTGACTGTAGCAGTTGGGGTAACTTTCTCTGGTTGACTTGCGGAAATACGCACATATGCGGTGCACCTTGGTGACCAAGTTAGCCAAATTGGGGTAGGTTTTAAGGAACGGCAGCAACACTAGGTTGAAGACGTGGGCCAGGCATGGTACATGTGTGAGGCTGCCGAGTTGCAGAGCCGCCAACAGGTTCAGCCTCTTGTCACACGCAACCAAGCTCACAGCTAATTACACAGGGTAATTGGCATTGAGCTTGGATATGGCTTCAATAAGACATAAATAAATAAAAATAAATAATAAATTTCCGCCTGTCAGCGCTTTCAGTTGACAGGCGGGTGCGCTTATTAGTGACTGATAATGCCACCAGCTGCACTGAAGACCCGCTCTGACAACACGCTAGGAGCAGGGCAGCCCAGAACCTCCAAGTCAAACTCAAACTCAAAATCCAATCAGCTTTGGGGAGAAGTGGGGAGTCACAATTAAGCTCACTGCTAATTGCCCTGTGAAAGATGGTGGTGGCATATACTATATAGCTGCAGTTACCCACAAATTGTATAAGACAACCTCCGGAAACTAGTGTGACCTGTATGTTTTCTTATTTCTTCATTTATGACTGCAGTCACATCAAAGCTCACTGCTAATTGCCCTGTGAAAGATGGTGGTATATACTATATAATAGTCACAATAATATAATAGTACTGAGGACTTTTTAGGGGTCTGTATGCAACACCTGCATCACCACAGTGTGCTACTAAAATCTTGGTAGCTGCACTGCATGTCCCAGCCAGCAGTCTGGAGACTGACTTTTAGCATAGTGGAGGTTAAGGGAATGGGTGTAGGGTGGGTGGCGCTCGTGCCTGGGCGGGGGGTCTGACAGAGCCAGCATGTAACACAGGGGAAGGAGCACAAACTAAGTGAATGGCCTTGGTTCCACTGAGTGGGGTGTTTAGCACTCATATTCTAACCCATGCTGGTAGTAGTTAGCCTGGTAGTGGTCGCTCCCCTTCTGATCCTGGCGTGGCACAGGTTGCACACTACAGTCAGTCAGTAGTTTCTTTAAAGAACCTCCAGACTTGCGAACATCTAGGCCTGCCCACAGGAGTTTGACTCGGTGAAACAGTTGCTGATCTACTTGCTCTGGCCCTGCTTCTCCCTCTGCCCACCCCTCTTCCTCTTCCAATCTGTCCTGTGGCTGAACTTGACTCCACCTCGAAAGCACTGTCACTAGGTTTATCCACTCAGCTAGGGTCAGTCACCTCTTCCTCATCCAGTACCAGCCCTTCTCCCAATTGTGAATCACTCCTTTCCCTGGAGGGTCCAGGCTTTGGGGAAGGAGGCTGAGTGTCTAGAGCAAAGGTTCCACTCCCCTTTTTAGCGTGGGTGGACTGCGTGGAAGACTGGGTGGTGGATAAGTTACTGGACACATTATCCGCTATCCACGTCAGCACCTGTTCACGCTACTGTGCTTTCAATAGTGGTCCTGCCCAGAATCACAGCCTCTGCCCACTGCATCACTTGGAAACTCTCGCCCTCAACCCTTCCCTTCGGGCTTCACCATTTTATGGACACTGCACAGTCAAGACTGAGATAGCGTCACTTACAGATCACAGCAAGCCAAGAAAATATATTACTCAGACTACTTTTGGAGGTAGTCATATTAAGTCTGTGTGTAAGTGCTGCTATATGGTGTAATAAGAAAATTTACTGGTGGTCAGGTCCCACTAGTTTTTGGGAGGCTTTGGTATACAATCTGTTGGTGGCTGCACCTATACACACTCTGTGACACCCCCTTTACACTGTGCAAGTAGTAGTGAACTTAGATATGCCTTGCATAAGAAATACAGAAATCAGAAAATATAGTAGAGGGCCCACTAGTTTTCAGGGGGGGGGGGGGGGAAACAATCTGTTGGTGGCTGCACCCATACACACTCTGTGATAACCCTTTTACACTGAACAAGCAGTAGTGAACTTAGATATGCCTTGTGTAAGAAATACTAAAATCTGAAAATATAGTAGAGGTCCCAATAAAAGAGTACTGAGCACTTCTTAGGGGTCTGTATGCAACACCTAATGTCCCCTTTCTGCCAGCAGCCGATCACCACAGTGTGCTGCTGAAATTGTGATAGCTGTACTGCAAATCCCAGCCAGCTGTCTGTAGTAATACAATTTAAAAACAATTTGAAGCCCTTACAAGGGCTGTTTGGTTGTTTCGCTAGTATTCCCTGCCTACTGGAACGCTAATTCCCTCCCTAATGCTCTCCCTGACCAGCAACAGTTCTGTCCCTAATCTCTTCCAACATGCATGTGAGCCGAGCCTCGGCGGCCAAGATTTTTATACGGCAGGGTCATCTGATCTGGCCAACCAATCGCTGCTATCGACATGTATGGGTCCCAAGTGATCGAAGGATGTACCCAAGAGTGTCCTGCATGTTTATTGACTGAGAAAAAGCACTAAAACTTACAGGAAACGGATGATGAGATTTTAGAGTACCATCAAGTACCCTAATACTCGAACGAGTACCAAGCTCGGACAAGCATGTTCACTCATCACTATTGGTTACTAATTGGCCTTTGGGTGTGTCTTAATTGAAAAGTCCATTAAATTTAATAGTAAAAACGGAGCTAGAATGGTGAAAAAAGAAAAACTGTGTGCAAACAACTAATGAAAAACATCCACTGTTTGCAAAAGACGTCTGAAAATACTTGACATGATCATTATTTTGATGTCCGCAGTGAATGTCTGTCATTCAATACTTTGTGTGCATTGGACGTCAGTCTTTCCGTTGACTTCAATGCATTGCATTGCAAAATCAACAACTCGCAATCAATCAAATCGCAACAATAAAGGATGTTATTTTAAAAAGCAAAAGCAGCCGCCTTTTCTTTTATTTGGGGGGTATTTGCTTTTACGCCATTTGCCCTGGGGTAAAACTGACTTGTTATATATGTTCCTCAAGTTGTTATGATTACAATGATATGTAACATGACATGTAACTTTTATTTTATTTCATGGCTTGTAAAAAATTCAAACAATTGTTAACAAATATATGTTGCTTAAAATCGCTCTATTACCATACTTATAACGCTTTTATCCTTTGGTCTATGGGGCTGTTTGAGGTGCCAATTTTTGTGCCACGATGTGTACTTACTATCAAAACCTTTATTACACATTTTATTTTGCGCTTGCGCTGTTTACCGTGCGAGGTCAGGAATTAAATAAATTAATAGATCGCGCGATTATGCACGCGGCGATACCAAACATGTTTATTTATTTATTTATTTATTTTTATTCATAACATTTGAAAAGGGGGTGATTCAAACTTTTATTAGGGGAAGGGGCTTTTTATGAACAAAAACACTTTATTTTTTACACTTAGGGTCCTATTACACTAAGCGATTAACAACTAACGATAAACAATCACAAACGAGATTGTTTATTGTTAACCTGAAATCGTTGTCCATATTACACAGAACGATAATCGCTAGTTACGATTGTTACTATGATCATTATTGGGATCGTTACTATGATCATTTATTCCTTCTGATCCCATAAAAACAATGAACAATGTGCAATTACACTGAACGATTAGTGAAAAAACGCGGAACGTAAGTGAACGAACGTGGTATTACAGCGAACGATTAGCGAACGATTAACGATCATTTTAGGTTCAGATCTAAATCAACGATCAACGACATACGAACGATTTTTCGATCGTTGCCTGCAATTACACAGAATGATTATTGTTTAAATTTGAACAATTTAACAATTTTTCGCACGATAATCGTCCCGTGTAATAGGCCCCTTAAACTAGAAGCCCCCCTGGGAGACTTCTAGTATAAGCACACTGATCTCTTAATGAGATTTAGTATAAGCACACTGATCTCTCTTTAAGATCTATTACGGCGCAGACCCCGCTCGGTGCCGGATATGTGAATCGCTACTCCAGGACAACCACCCCGGGGGGAATATCCACCCCACTAGACACCAGGGATCGCTGACAGCAAGCGATCAGATGCAGCTGTCAACTTTGACAGCTGCATCTGATTACTTGATTAGGTCCGATCGCAGTGCCCGCTAATAGCCGCGGTCCCGGGCTACATGCAGCACCCGGGACCGCAGCGGTTAAGAGCGGTGCCGCCGCACGGCCCCTCTCTGAACACCCATAGACGATCTTGGACGTACCTGTACGCCCAGGGTCATCTAGGGGTTAAAAAATGTGCCTAAAATTCCTCTATTTTGATCCTTATAACACTTTTATTTTTTGGTCAAGTTTCTAAGATTGAATATCACAAAAATACTGTGACTTGTAAGCATGAGAAGACCGCCGCCGCACAAACCTTCTGATAGGTTTTCTTTAATACCTACCAATCTGTTATTCTTACAAAGGAACTTACCTCCATTTTTTTGTCGTATAGTGACCTTTTCACTGTTGTTGGATTCCACCAGGTTGTGTAGCTTTACAGATTCCTTTGAAAAAAAAATATTCAGCTATATTTCTACTTTGGAAAAACAGAAATGCAAGGTACAAACATATATAGATCATCTGCATTACTTTAACCCCTAGACAACCCTGGACGTACAGTTACATCATAGAAGTCTGTCGGCACCTCACCATTAATGACACGCTGCAGCGATCGCGCTGCAGTGTGTCATTAACTCCTTAAACGCTGCGAACCGCTGCATTTAAGTGTAAGTGACAGGGGGAGTCCCATGTCACTTACCGATCGGGACCCCCGCAGTCACACTGCGGGGGTTCCCAATCATTGAAATGGACCGCCGGAGGTCTCTCACCTGCCTCCGTGCGGTCCGATCGGCGATCTGCTGCACTGAGCCTGCACAGGCAGGCTCAATGAGCAGATAGCCGATGGCATAGCATTGATCAGTGTAAAAATCAAACAACTGTATGTAAAAGTCCGCCAAAGGGACTTCAAATGTGTAAAAAAAGTTAAAAACACTATTACACTACCACAAAACCCCTCCCCCAATAAAAGTTGAAATCACCCCCCCATCCCATTATATAAATAAAACATATAAAAATAAATAAACATATAATATACCGTAGTGTGCGTAATTGTCCGATCTGTTAAAATATAACAAGCGTCATTGTGAACGGCGAACGGCGTACACGAAATGAGGGAAAAAAGTGGTCGGATTACCGATTTAATGTTACATTATATATATAAAAAAAAAATAATAAAAAGTGATCAAAACGTCTGATCTTCACAAATAGGGTATTTTTAAAAACTAGAGATCATGTTGGAAAAATTGACACCCCATACAGCCCCGTAGGTAAAAAAATAAAACCGTTATAAGCGTCCCAATAGGCCCATTTTATAAATAATTAATTGCCAAAAAAAAGGATTTAATTAAAAATATATATATATACAGTAACATTAGAGAATCTGTGTAACCTGCAAATGGTTTTGTTCGGGCTGACCTATCGAGTAATAGTATCATGTCGCTTTTACTATATAGTGCATTACGTTGACCCAGGAACCCCCCAAAAGTTACCATATTGCATTCTTTTTTACGTTTTCACCTATTTATATCTTCATAAATAATATATTTGGGATTCCTTCATACATATTATGGTAAAATGAATGGCGCCATTACAAAGTACAACTATTCATGTAAAAAACAAGCCCTTACACAGCCTGTAGATAGAAAACTGAAAGTGCTAGAGCTCTTAGAAGGGGAGGAGGGAAAAATGAAAACACTAAGATCAAAATTTGCGTGGTCCACTGGGTCATTTTGGGCCTGGTCCTCAAAGGATTAAAAAAAAAAAAAAAAGACATTGTTTTAAAATATTGTTTGAGGCTATTTTCCCACAATGTCTTTTTTTGTGTGCAAAATAACGGTCATTGTTTTTAAAATAATGGACATTATTTTATAATGACGGACACAAATAATGTTCATGAACATTATTTTCAGCCATCATTATTATTTTTTTTTTAAAGCAGTTTTTCCACCTGAGAAACATGTGGTGTGAACAAAGCCATTATTTGCCCTTATTTTTACATTGAACGTATCCTTAGGCTAGGTACACACAACTTTTAACAGTGTCCTTTGCATAGCAACGGACGCTGTTAAACAGCCGGCCGTCAGGCTGCACTTAGCCCATTCCTGCTATCGGCTGAAGGCTCATTTTTTCACAATTGATTTTCGGGCACCGGCGGCTGTGCCTGCAAATCAATTAGCCATTTACTTCAATGCAATGTGCGGGCGCGCTGCAAATTGTGCTGTGTGAACAGCTGATGTTTCCGGTTGCTGTTCAGCGAACAGCGTCCGGAAAAAATTGACAGGCACATTATTCTAACACCCGTTTTAAAGATCGGGCGTTAGAATAACAATGTGAGAACATAGCGGGCGGCATTGCATTGACTTCAATGCAATGCCACCCCTGCAGTAAAGAACGGACAATGAGGCAATTGCAATCAGCGTCCGTTCTTTACTTAAAAACAACGTTGTGTGAACATACCCTTATAGTGACAACATGTCCATAAACATGTCTATTTAACCCTTCAACTGACTTAATTTTTGACCTAATATTTCTATAAAATATGCTGCAAAACCAGAAAAAAATTATCTGTGCAGTGAAATTGGAAAAAAGGTGCAATTCCTTTTATTTTGAGGGGTTTTGTGTTTACGCCGTCCATCCTATGGTAAAACTGACATTATCTATGTTTCTCAAGTCAGTTCGATTACAACAATATGTTACTTGCATGACTTTTATTTTATTTGATGGCTTTTAAAAAATTAAAACCTTTTAAAGAAAAACAAAATGTGTTTAAAATTGCTCTACTCCCATCCTTATAACGCTTTTATTGTTTGGTCTATGGGGCTGTTTGAGGTGTCATTTTTGTGCCACGATCTACTCTTTCTTTCGACACCTTGTATTATTTATTTATTTTTATTTATAAAATGGGAAAAGGGTGGTGATTTAAACTTATATTAGGGGAGGGGATTTTTTATTAATAGAAAAACTTTGTTCTTTACATACAGTAATTAGAAATCCCCTGGGGGACTTCTATATACACAGTACTAATCTTCCATTAAGATCAATGCTGTCTATATAATACAGCACCGATCCATCAGATCAGTGCTCTATTATTCTGGTCTGCAGCAGACCAAATGCCCTGATTGCTAAAACGTGATCAGCGTCATTCCGATGCTGAGCCCTGGCTGGCTCAGTAGAAGATCCCCCCACTAGACACCAGGCACAGGGGGCCAAGGACTATTTAAATGCAGCTGTCAGCTTTGACAGCTGCATTTAAATAGTTAATTGGCCGGGAGAGGAGTATACTCATCATGTGTCGTTAAGGGGTTAAAAGAAAAACAATTTTCTATGGAAAAACGATTTCTAATAAAACATACTTTTTTGTGCAGTTGTGGTGCTACCAAGTGCTACTTACCTTTCTAAGATCATGCACAGTAAAAACAATGGATATGAGAGTCATTATAATAACGGCAATGGAGTATGCAATGAAGCCCACAGCTAACCAAAGGGCCAAACTACACATCTCAAAGGCATAGAAAGGATTTAAAACCTGCAAAAAATTGAGACAAAAGATATAATTAGTACTTATACCAAGAGTCTTGACCATTTCTACAAAGGAATATCATGTGAATTATGGTTATAGCTCTGGGATGCTTTAATTTATCCCTAGGATCTTAAGTTTTTGTGACATATTGGGCCTTATTTACTAACAATTAGAGATGAGCGAACCTCGAGCATGCTCAAGTCGATCCCAACCCAAACTTTCGGCATTTGATTAGCGGTGGCTGCTGAAGTTGGACAAAGCCCTAAGGCTATGTGGAAGACATGGATATAGTCATGTTTTCCAGACAACCTTAGAGCTTTATCCAAGTTCAGCAGCCCCCGCTAATCAAATGCTGAACTTTCGGGTCGACTCAAACCCGAATCCGGTTCGCTCATCTCTACTAACAATGCGTTAATTTTAAGCCGCTATGCTGCCATTTGTGTCAATTTTTTTGTGCCAAATTCATTAATGTTGCAAATGCTCTATGTAAATCTGGAAGGTTTTTCACAGGATAAAACTAAAACCAGACCATCCCATCACACTAGAAGTGGCTGGTTTTTTAGAATAGAAACTCCGTAAAAAGAAAATGACAGTTTGCTTAACCCTTAGATGACCGGGCCAATTTAAATTTTTGCTTTTTCGTTTTTGCCTCCTTGTGCTTAAAAGGCCATAGCACTTGCATTTTTTCACCTAGAAACCCAAATGAGCCCATAATTTTTTGCGTCACTAATTGTACTTTGCAATGACAGGCTGAATGTTTTCATAAAGTACACTGCAAAATCAGAAAAAAATTCAATGTGTGGTGAAATTGAAAAAAAAAAAAAAAAAAAAAGCATTTCTTTTATTTGGAGGGTATTTTGTTTTACGCCATTTGCCCTGGGGTAAAACTGACATGTTATTTATGTTCCTCAAGTTGTTACGATTACAACGATATGTAACATGTATAACTTTAATATTATGTGATGGCTTGTAAAAAATTCTAACTATTGTTAACAAATATATGTTCCTTAAAATCGCTCCATTCCCAGGCGTATAACGCTTTTATCCTTTGGTCTATGGGGCTGTGTGAGGTGTCATTTTTTTGTGCCATGGTGTGTTCTTTCTATCGGTACCTTGATTGCGCACATGCCACTTTTTGATTGCTTTTTATTACAATTTTTCTGGATTTGATGCGATCAAAAATGCGCAATTTTGCACTTCGGGATTTTTTGCGCTTGCGCTGTTTACCGTGTGAGATGTAATTAATTAATAGTTCAGGCGATTACGCATGCGGCGATACCAAACATGTTTATTAATTTTTTTATTTATTCTTATTTATAACCTGGGAAAAGGGGAGTGATTCAAACTTTTATTAGGGGAGGGGGCTTTTTACTAATGATAACACTTTTTTTTTACTTTTATACTTATACTAGAAGTCCCCCTGGGGGACTTCTAGTATAAGTACACTGATCTCTCATTGCGATCTGTGCTGCATAGATATGCAGCACCGATCGATGAGATAAGCACTTGATTGCTTCCGGCTGCTGCAGCTGAAGGCAACCGAATGCTAATCCGGGATCAGCGCCATTACGGCGCAGACCCTTCCCGGGGCAAGACACGGGGATTGCTCCTCCGGGACAACGTCCCGTGGAGAGGACCTCCGCCACTAGACACCAGGGAACGGCTGCATCAGGTAATTATTTAATTAGTGGGCATGGCGACCAGACAGTGCCCGCTAATAGCCGCTACAGGGGCTACATGTGGCATCCGGGACCGTGGCGGTTCAGATCGCGGCCACCGCGCAGTCCAGCTCTGAACAACTGTGGGCAGCTCTTGACGTACGGGTACGTCCAGGGTCGCCTAAGAGTTAATAAATCTGTTCGTTGTGGCAGGTTTTAAAGGACACACCCATGACATGCCCACTTGCCAGGTTTTTGGTCAAATTGTGTTGCACACCTTTAGTAAATGTGTCAGTAAATTGAAAATGGAGAAAACTGGACAAAAAGCATACAGAAAAACATGGTCATCCATGTTTTGTGTAATCTAATAAATATAAAAAACTGATTTGTTTTGCCCCTTTTTTTCTTATAATGTAAGTCAATGGAATGATATCCTGACAGAGGGCACACAATGGCATCCATTTTACTATCTATTTTTGAGTTTGTTTTTTTCCATAATACGGACATGTTAAATGGATAGCAAAAAATGAAGTGTGAACCTAGCCAAAATGGTAAATTTTGGCCAATATCCATACAATTGTTGTGAAAATTTGCATACTCCACATTTTTCTAACTTTGAATTTTCTTCAGTCGCCATGCAGGTTTAGGCTATGGTCCCACAATGTCAAAAAAAGAAAAAAGGCAGACAATTTTGCTATTGAAAATTACTTTTGTTTTTACCACTATTTAACTGACTGCAATGCAGTGCATTGAAATCAATGGAAAGACGGACGTCCAGTGCACACAATGTATTAAATGATGGACGTTATCACCGTGGACGTCAAAATAATGATCATGACAATTATTTTCAGACGTCTTTTGCAAACAGCAGACGTTTTTATTAGCTGTTCACACACAGTTTTTCTTTTTTCACCGTTCTTTCTCCGTTTTTACTAGTAAATTCAATCGACTTTACAATTAAGAAACAACCAAAGGCCAATTAGTAACCCAAACTAGAAAAATGTATCAACAGCCGTCATTTCAAGGGGAGGCCAGATAGCTAAATGACGTGCGTAATTTTAGCGTCAAAATGACGGACGTCATTTTAAGCGGAGAAGGAAAAACATTGTGTGAACATAGCCTTAATAGTGATAATTTTATTGCTAGTGTTGTTGCGCACACTGTACTTTTTTTCTACAGAATAAATCTGGCTGTCCTTTGGGAACAGGTGTAAATTTGTGTAGCGAATTATGCCTGTGAGCAGGCAAAAATCATGATAAATAATATGCGGGAGGGGCCACATCTCCTGCCCCCCCTTGCTGCACCACCCCCAGCCCGTCCAACAGGTGACCAGGGGAAACAGATGCCCCATGGAAAATTGGCAAATCTCCCTTGGCATACACCTTGAACACATTTTGATGTCTCCCTATACGTTTACTTCAATTTATTTATTTATTTTTTACAATTACACTTTATTTTAATGTCCTATCTAGGGCTTCACTGCTAGCCTGATGAGAGGCATAATACACTGCAGTGTCAATTAACACTGTGTTCACACATAGTACTCCTGTCAGTCTATTTTCAACCAAAACCAGGAGTGGGTTGAAAACACAGAAGCTGTGCGAATTGTTCCATTATAATTTTTCCCTGTTAATTCCACTCCTGAGTTTGGTTTATAAAAATGGTGACAAAAAAACTGACTGAGGCTATGTGCCCACTTCAGGAACATATAGGGGGAAGGTGACCATCTTGCAATATAGATGGCGGCTAATAATGATCATATACATTCGTAGCAGCTGTCTATATTATGAGATGGCTGCCTTTCCCTTCTATGTCCCCCAAGTGGGAGCATAACCTTCAACCTTCATAACATTCAAATTTCCATCACATTTTCGGGATTTATATTTTTACCTGCTTTGTGATGAAAATCTTTACAAATTTTTCACATACAATGTCACCTACTATGCTCTTAAGGCTGCCAATTGTGAAGAATGTACAAACTTTGATATTTAATTTAAAAAAAAAAGTTATAAAATCACCTCTTTGAACAGTATTTTCCATATTGGCTCAATATCAACTTCAATAGCATTAGGGCCACATATAGACCGTCTATAGAGATAAATAAGATGTATTATAAATTAAAGGAAGTAGTCAGTGTAGTTTACACAAGGCAGATACCTTAATAAAAAAAAAACATATATTTTTAAATATAATGGTGGAGATATTTAAGGGGGAGGGATATATTCTTAGAGCAAGGTCATAATTCAAAGGAAGAGTATGTCCATGATTTCAGCACCATGTTTTTATTTATGAATTAACATGAGTTCTTCAGTTAGCAAAAGGCAAAATGATCACTTTGCTATTTTACAACACTTTGTCTGATAAAACCATTTCTGCTATGGCTTCATTAACTTGCAAATTTGTATACTATATATATGTATCTCAGTGCAAGAGATATGGTATGTTAAACTCAAACATCCATTATTATCATTCTCTCTCTATCATATCATTAAATATATCTGTTTTTGAAATATACAATACGTGATAGACAAAATAAACACCTGACGTTACCTGATGCTTTGTTCTCCACTTGTTAACCCAGAAGCAAATTTCATATGAATGTCATAACAGGTAAGATTGTCCTCAAGAACCCTACAGTACAAGGGTATGGTTTGTAAAAATTAGACATTTGCAGTTGATTTGTATAATGGTATGTAGTTTATTTATAGAGGAGACCTGTCCAGATCTGTACTCACCCTGCTCTGTGGAAATGGTGCTCCTCTTCATCCCAAACATAACAAATTTTTTGGACTTTGATCAGCTTTACCTGAGAATGTCAACACAAATTCATTTAAGCCTTTTTTTTTTTAACTATAAGGTTTCCCCTAGGATTAATTTTGACCTATTTAGCAATCACTTGGCCTTGACAGACTTGGCAGACATTGGCCTCTAACTGGCAGAAAAAAAGAATCATAGCTTACAATTCGCACACTTCTCAACTTATTCACTAAAGATTTCTACCTTTACACAAAAAATGGTGGTGAGGTGGTACAACAGGTATAGCGTGGAGTAAGTTTGTAACTGCCTCACATTTGACAGCCCAGGTGCATCATGTTGAGATAGATAGTGCCTCAAATGCTAAGATTCCAAGCTAGTGTTCTACTTGGAGGTATGCCGTGCTATAAAAAAAACCTTATCTATGCTGAGTGTGTTTCTATGAGGCTGGGTTAACACATAGTATTTTGGTCAGTATTTTTAACCCCTTGCTGCAAAATGATGTTCCTGGAACGTCATGTAAAGTAGGTAGTTCCTGCAACATGACGTTCCAGGAACGTTATGCTGTCCCTGCCTCCCCCCAGCTGTCCCAGCCTCCCCCTGCTGCCCCTGCCCCGCGGGCAGTTAACCGCATAGGCGCCGTGGGACCGCAGTGTCTACGGGGAAGCCGGACCCGCACCCTCCGACCCCCCCTTCACCCTCCAAACCGCGCAAGCTATCCATCTCCAGGGGGGTTACCATAGCAACCCAGACGCTGCTTTATGTGTCTGGGCTGCTATGGATGATAGCTATCAGGCCACTGCACTGAGGCAGGGACCTGGTCGTTTGAATGAGCTGTCAGCTGTTCTAACAGCTCATTATAGTGCTTGAAAAAGCACTATATTGTAATCTGTATTCTTCTTCCATTTCTTCTTCTTCTTCTTCTTCTTCCAGCTATTCTTCTGCGATTAATACAGCCCAAACCAATTTGTGCACAGACTCCATTCAAACTGCGTTTCTAAGCCCTCTGCAGTGACAAGTGTGCTATCTATTTTGGGTTTTGATTTGTCGTTTTTAAGAAATTTACGTTTGAAGACCCCTAATTTCCCATAGAAAATATTGGCCCAATGGAAATAATGGCCACACTCTAAACGCTAACAGCCAATCACAGTAAATATGCAAATAGCTGAAATATAGCAGCCAATAGGAACTCCAAAGTCCTGTCAGGCAATGTACAGTATCACAACATCCACACAGTCACATGTCCACTATTGGCCAATAGAAGATGTAGAAGATGTAGAAGATGGAAGGTCTGTAACGATTTTGTCTCACTGACATGAGTAAGAGTGTCATGGTAACCGAGCAATGATCTTTACCATTATAAGTAGCAGAGGTCAGTCAGTAAAGTAGCAGAGCTGAGGGGACGGTACCCAAGTCGCTCTTAAAGTAACGGTAACCAAGTCGCTGTAAAAGGGACGTTACCCAAGTCGCTCTTAAAGGGATGGTTCCCAAGTCGCTCTTAAAGTAACGGTACCCAAGTCACTGTTAAAGGGACAGTACCCAAGTTGCTCTAAAAGGGATGGTTCCCAAGTCGCTCTTAAAATAACGGTACCCAAGTCGCTGTTAAAGGGATGGTACCCAAGTCGCCCTTAAAAGGGACAGTACCCAAGTTGCTCTTAAAGGGGCATTACATAAGTCCCTCTAAAAATAGACGTACCAAAGTCGCTCTTAAAAGGGACAGTACCTAAGTCGCTCTTAACCCATTAGTGACTGCCGATACGGCTTTTTACGGCGGTCACTAAGGGTCCTTATTCTGCTGCCATCAGCTTTTTACGGCGATGGCAGAGAATAAGGCTGCGGGGCTAAACCGGAGGTAGCTGAGGGGTTGGGGCAGTGTGTGGGGTCCATCCCGCCCCCCCCCCCCCCCTAACCGACGATCGCCGCTATTAACGTTATAGCGGCGGCCGTCGGTAAAGGGGATTACCGCCGCCGCCGCCTTTCATCTCCCCCCGCCGTGAATCTACAACAATGGAAAAGTTAAAATGAATGAAAACCCCATGCTCTCCGCTACCTCCGGTGCGCAGTGATCGGGGACCCCCCTGTGAAGTCCAAGTACAAGCGATCAGCGGTATATACTATATACCGCTGATCGCTTGTGCCACGTGCATCCCGGCACTTTTTATCCCCTGTCACCAAGAATGATTGGTGACAGGGGATAAAAAGTGATGTCCCCCCACCCCCCAAGTCGCATGCCCTCCACAACCAGCCGACTCTGAAAATTTAAAGTGACAGAGAACAATTTGGTCTCTGTCACTGAACTATAATGACTGTGATAGAAAATATCACAGTAATCATAGTAATACAGTGAAAATGAATGTATAAAGTACAAAAAGTGACAAACATACAAAAAAATAAAACACACTTTTTATTATAGTAATAATTGCAGTTTACTCCCAAATTACCCCTAACCCCCCCAGATTACCCGTAACCACTGCACGTTGCCCATAACAACCGCACGTTGCCCGTAACCACCGCACGTTGCCCGTAACCACCGCACGTTGCCCGTAACCACCGCACATTGCCCGTAACCACTGCACATTGCCCGTAACCACCCCAAATTGCCAGTGACTTCCTCCCGTAACCACCTAAAATTACATGTACCCACCCCAGATTACCTATAAGCACTTCAGTTTATCAGTAACAATCCCAGATTGTCTGTAACCCTTCCAGGTTGCACATAACCCCCCCAGGTGCCCCGTAATCACGCCAGATTACATGTAACCCCCCAGATTGCACGTAACCACCATACATTGCCTCTGACCACGCTACAATGCCCCTGACCACCGCACCTTGCCTCTGACCACTGCACATTGCCTCTGACCACGCCATGGCGCCTCTGACCACCACAAATTGCCAATGACCCCCTCCAGATTGCGGTGCCCATGCCAGATTACAGGTACCCACCCCAGATTGCCTATAAGAACTTCAGTTTATCCGTAACCACCCCACGTTGCCCGTAACCACCCCAGATTGTCTGTAAGCACTGCAGGTGGTCCGTAACCACCCCACATTGCCCGTATCCACCCAAGATTGTCTGTAAGCACTGCAGGTTGCCAGTAACCACCCCACGTTGCCCGTAACCACCCCAGATTGTCTGTAAGCACAGAAGTTTGCCCTTAACCAGCCCAGGTTGCCCGTAACCACCCCACGTTGCCCGTAAACCACCGCACGTTGCCTCTGACCACCGCATGTCACCTCTGACCACGCCACGTCGCCTCTGACCACGCCACGTCGCCTCTGACCACCGCAGGTTGCCTCTGACCACCGCACATTGCCTCTGACCACCCCAAATTGCCAATAACCCCCTCCAGATTGCGGTAACCATGCCAGATTACAGGTACCCACCCGACATTACCTATAAGCACTTCAGTTTATCCGTAACCACCCCAAATTGCCCGAAACCACCCCACGTTGCCCGTAACCACCCCAGATTGTCTGTAAGCACTGCAGGTTGCCCGTAAGCACCACACGTTGCCCATAACCACCACACATTGCCAATAACCACCTCACGTTGCCTGTAACCACCCCAGGTTGCCGTAACCACGGCAGGTTGCCCGTGACCACCCCATGTTGTCTGTAACCACCCCAGATTACCTGTAACTACCTCAGGTTGCCCATAACCACCCCAGACTGTCCGTAACCACCCCACATTACCTATAATCTCATTTTTATATTTTATTTTAGTAACTGCGCTATTCTAATAACTATTATTAGCTGCGGTTTTGTTCCAGTAAATTGGCGCTCCTTCCCTTCTGAGCCCTGCTGTGTGCCCATACAGTGGTTTATGCCCACATATGAGGTACCGTTTTACTCAGAAAAACATGCGTTACAGATCTTGGGGTACGTTTTCTCTCCTGTTCCTCGTCAAATTGAGAAATTTCAAACTAAACCAACATATTATTGGAAAAATTCGAGTTTTTCATTTTTACTGGCCAATTTTGAATACTTTCCTCTAATACCTGTGGGGTAAAAATGGTCACCACACCCCAAGATGAATTCTTTGAGAGGTGCACTTTCCAAAATGGGGTGTCTTTTGGGGGGAATCTATTCTGCTGACACTACAGGGGCTCTGTGAATGCACCTGGCGCTCAGAAACTTCTTCAGCAAAATCGCCATAGGAAAAGCTAATTGGCGCTCCCTTCCTTCTGAGCCCAGCTGTGTGCCCATACAGTGATTTACGCCCACATATGGGGTACCATTGTACTCAAGAGAACCTGCGTTACAAATTTTGGGGTGCATTTTCTCTCATGTTCCATTTGAAAATGAGAAACTTTAATCTAAACGTATATATTATTGGAAAATTTTAATTTTCCATTTTTTTTTACTGCCTAATTGTGAATACTTTCCTCAAGCCCCTGTAGGGTTAAAATGCTCATTATACCCCTAGATTATTTCTTTAAGGTGTGTAGTTTCCAAAATGGGGTCACTTATGGGGGTTTTCAGGATACCAGACTTCTAAATTCATTTAAAAAAAGAACTGGTCGCTAAAAAAAATCAGTTTTGGAAACTTTCATGAAAATGTGATAATTTGCTGATAAATTTCTAAACCCCATAACACCCTAAAAAAGTAAAATATGTTTACCAAATTATGCCAGAATAAAGAAGACATATTGGTAATGTGACTTAGTAACTAATTTATGTGCTACAACGTTCTTTTTTTAGAAGCAGAGAATTTCAAATTTCATAAAATGCAAATTTTTTTAATTTTTCATGATATTTTGATGTTTTTCACAAAAAACACAAAGTAGTGACCAAATTTTGACACTAACATAAAGTGCCATATGTGATGAAAAAAAACAATCTCAGAATCGCTAGCATACGTTAAAGCATCACTGAGCTATAAGAGCATAAACTGAGACAGGTCAGATTTTGAAAAATTAGCCTGGTCATTAAGGCCCAAACTTGCTGCAGCACGAAGGGGTTAAAGGGACGCTACCCAAGGGGCATTACATAAGTCGCTCTTAAAGAGACGATACCCAAGTCGCTCTTAAAGGGACATTACATAAGTCACTCTAAAAAATGACGTACCCAAGTCACTCCTTAAGGGACGGTACCCAAGTCGCTCTTAAAAGGGGCATTACATAAGTCGCTCTTAAAGGGACAGTACCCAAGTTGCTTTTAAAGGGCATTAACATAAGTCGCTCTTAAAGCGACGTACCCAAGTCGCTCTTAAAGGGACATTACATAAGTCACTCTAAAAAATGACGTACCCAAGTCACTCCTTAAGGGACGGTACCCAAGTCGCTCTTAAAGGGGCATTACATAAGTTGCTCTAAAAAAGGACGTACCCAAGTCGCTCTTTAAGGGACGGTACCCAAGTCGCTCTTAAAAAGGGGCATTACATAAGTCGCTCTTAAAGGGACAGTACCCAAGTTGCTTTTAAAGGGCATTAACATAAGTCGCTCTTAAAGCGACGTACCCAAGTCGCTCTTAAAGGGATGGTACCCAAGTTACTCTTAAAGGGACGGTACCCAAGTTGCTCTTAAAGGGACAGTACCCAAGTTTCTCTTAAAGGGGCATTACATAAGTCGCTCTTAAAGGGACGGTACACAAGTCGCTCTTAAAGGGACGGTACCTAAGTCGCTCTTAAAGGGACGGTACCCAAGTTTCTCTAAAAGGGACCCAAGTCACTCTTAAAGGGGCATTACATAAGTTGATCTTAAAGGGACGGTACCCAAGTCGCTCTTAAAGGGACGGTACCCAAGTTTCTCTAAAAGGGACCCAAGTCACTCTTAAAGGGGCATTACATAAGTTGATCTTAAAGGGATGGTACCCAAGTGGCCCTTAGAGGGACGGTACCCAAGTCGCTCTTAAAGAGGCATTACATAAGTCGCTCTTAAAGGGACGATACCCAAGTCGCTCTTAAAGGGACGTCAACGAAGTCTCTCTTAAAGGGACGGTACACAAGTCGCTCTTAAAGGGACGGTACCCAAGTTGCTCTTAAAGGGACGTTGCCCTTAAAGGGTTGATACCCAAGTCGCTCTTAACGGGGCATTACATAAGTTGATCTAAAAAAAGACGTACTCAAGTCGCTCTTGAAGTGACAGTAACCAAGTCGCTCTTAAAGGGATGGTACCCAAGTTGCTCTTAAAAGGGGCATTACATAAGTCCCTCTTAAAGGAACAGTACCCAAGTCGCTATTAAAGGGGCATTAACATAAGTTGCTCTTAAAGGGACGTACCCAATTCGCTATTAAAGGGATGGTACCCAAGTTACTCTTAAAGGGACGGTACCCAAGTCGCTCTTAACCCTTTAAGGACATGGCCCATTTTCGTTTTTACGTTTTCGGTTTTTCCTCCTTGTGTTTAAAAGGTCATAGCACTTGCATTTTTCCACCTAGAAACCCACATGACCCCTTATTTTTTGCGTCACTAATTGTACTTTGCAATTACAGGCTGAATTTTTGCATAAAGTATACTGCGAAACCAGAAAAAAAATTCGAAGTGTGGTGAAATTGAAAAAAAAAAACGCATTTCTTTTATTTGGGGGAAATGTGTTTTTACGCCATTCACCCTGGGGTAAAACTGACTTGTTATGCATGTTCCTCAAGTCGTTACGATTAAAACGATATATAACATGTATAACTTATATTGTATCTGATGGCCTGTAAAAAATTCAAACCGTTGTTAACCAATATACGTTCCTTAAAATCGCTCCATTCCCAGGCTTATAGCGCTTTTATCCTTTGGTCTATGGGGCTGTGCGAGGTGTCATTTTTTGCGCCATGATGTGTTCTTTCTATCGGTACCTTGATTGCCCATATACGTCTTTTTGATCGCTTTTTATTAATTTTCTGGATTTGATGCGACCAAAAATGCGCAATTTTGCACTTTGGGATTTTTTTGCGCTGACGCCGTTTACCGTACGAGATCAGGAATGTGATTAATTAATAGTTCGGGCGATTACGCACGCGGCGATAGCAAACATGTTTATTTATTTATTTATTTGTTTACTTTTATTTAAAACCTGGGAAAAGGGGGGTAATTCAGACTTTTATTAGGGGAGGGGGCTTTTTACTATTAACAACACTTTTTTTTTTTTTTTTACACATATACTAGAAGCCCCCCTGGGGGACTTCTAGTATATACACTGTGATCTCTCATTGAGATCTCTGCAGCATAGATCTGCTGCAGAGATCCATGAGATCGGCACTCGTTTGCTTTCGGCTGCTGCAGCCGAAAACGAACGAGTGCCGAGCCGAGGACGGCGCCATCTTGGACGCGTCCCCGGCCGGCATCAGTAACGGAGATCGCTCCTCCGGGACAAGGTCCCGGAGGAGCGATCTCCCCCACTAGACACCAGGGAAACGTTGCCTCCGGTAATCGGAGGCAGCTGTCAACTTTGACAGCTGCCTCCGATTAGCTAATTAGCGGGCACGGCGATCAGACCGTGCCCGCTAATAGCGGCGGTCCCGGGCTACACGCAGCACCCGGGATCGCGGCCCCGCTTTGAAGTGCAAGTGAGGACATAGGACGTACCGGTACGTCCTATGTCCTTAAGAGGTTAAAGGGACCGTACCCAAGTTTCTCTTAAAAGGGCGGTATCCAAGTCGCTCTTAAAGGGGTTCGGTACCCAAGTTGCTCTTAAAGAGCCATTACATAAGTCTCTCTTTAAGGGACGGTACCCAAGTCATTCTTAAAGGGAAGGTACCCAAGTTGCTCTTAAAGGGACAGTAGACAAGTCACCCTTAAAGGAGCATTACATAAGTTGCTCTTAAAGGGAAGGTATTCAAGTCGCCCTTAAAGAGATGGTACCCAAGCCGCTCTTGCAGAGGCATTACATAAGTCGCTCTTAAAGGGACAGTACCCAAGTTGCTCTTAAAGGGACGGTACCCAAGTCACTCTTAAAGAGGCGTTACATAAGTCGCTCTTAAAGGGATGGTACCCAAGTGGCCCTTAGAGGGACGGTACCCAAGTCGCTCTTAAAGAGGCATTACATAAGTCGCTCTTAAAGGGACGATACCCAAGTCGCTCTTAAAGGGACGGCACCCAAGTCTCTCTTAAAGGGACGGTACCCAAGTTGCTCTTAAAGTAACTGTACCCAAGTTGCTGAAACTGAAATAAAAAAAGTCCCCAAAATTAACCAGGTCTCTGTAATGTCTGAGGCCTGTGGTTGAGTCAGGTGATGCACTGCGGCCACATATGTTGGATTTCTAGAAACAATGGAATAAGGGGAATAAATATTGTGTTCCATTTCTCAGTTAATATTTGCTGTGTTAGAGGAAAAAATTGATTAAAATTGGATATCTGCCAAAAAAAAATAAAAGAAAAATGTAATTTCTCCATCAACCTGCCTAAATTTCTATGAAACACCTAAAGGGTTAATAAACTTATAAAATGTTAATTTGAATACTTTGAGGTATGCAGTTTTTACAGTGGAGAGATTTATGGGGTTAACTAACATGCAGACCCCACAAATCCACTTCAGAACTGAACTGGTCCCTAAGAAGATCAGAATTTGACATTTTCCTGAACATTTGAAAAATTTCTGCAAGATATCAAAGCCATCTAACATCCTAACAAGTAAAAGGACATTCACCAAATGACGTCACCATAAAACAGACATGTTGTAGATGTTACAGCAATAATTAGTTCATGTGGCATGACTATTTTTCTTAGAACAAGAGAATTTTGAATATAAAGAAACATAAATGTTTCAAGTTTTTGCCCAAATGTGTTTTTTTTTTTTTACAAAAAACTACTGAGTGTACCAACCGAAGTATACCACAAACACAAAGAGGAATATGTCACGAAGAAATGATTTCAGAATAACCGTGATAATTAAAAGCATTGCAGAGTTATCACTACATAAAGAGAGACAGGTTAGATTTGAAAAATAGGCCCCGAGCATTAAACCCAAAACAGGCTGAAGAGGCAAGGGGTTAAATCATACCTCTTATTGTGTGCTGGTGGCAGAATACTCTGTAAAAATTCTGCAGTGATGCTGTCTGTTCAGACATGGGAGACAGAGTACTGTATGTGTATGCAGTCAAGAAGAGTTCTCTGGTGCACCTGAACAGACACCTACACCACACCTACAGGATATCCTACTACTAGCATTGCATGTACTGACAGAATATTAGAAGAATATTCATTCACTATATTTTACCTTTAGATCTGACTTTCGAATAGCCTTGTTAATGATTGACTTGCCATCAGCAATAAGTGGCTGTGCAGATGTAGTATTCAGTGATATATTTAGGTTATGAAGTTGAATCCATGTCACCTTCTTCCTAAAATATTGTTCAAATTCATCCTGTGTTTAAAAAAAAAAAGCTAAAGAAAGACTCATAACATTACTATTTCCATTTCTAGAATATTTGATATGCACACACTGACAAAAAAACTCCCAATGATTCAATTGGTTTTATTTATGGTCAAACCATGTGGATTTTAATTTGTACATCAAGGTCATTTCTGTATCAAAATCCATGTGTAAACATCTAAAACAAAGATTTTAGTTTTTCCCATTCAGTACTTACTGTTGTTTTTAACAATATAGTTTCAGCATCTTGTAAGCTGTCTGGAATACAATGTGCCCACACATGCCATTCAGGCTTCCAGTAGAATATTAACCAAAGAAAACCACAGGAAAATATGTATCCAAGAACACAGATGAATCTCCTATAGGGTTGTTCTTTATAGCCAAATATTTCCTTAAAAAAGTATATTATTATTATTATTATTTACACACATGATAAAATTTGGAAAGAAATATATAAATTTCAGTTATGTCCCAGTATCGGTTTAACTATTTCTATATTAGTAAATCTCAAGATAAGTACAAGTAATGTAAGCCAGACAAAAGACACACGGTATGCCCAATAAACAATTGTCAGTCGTATTCAAGTCTTATCGCACAAGTATTCTATGAAGAATTTTTTATTAACTTCTTTATTCCTTTTGATAATGCAAAATAAAGCCCCTCCTTAAGCCCCTTCACGTCAGCAATCTATTATATATATATATATATACATACCCCGTATCTATCTATCTATCTATCTATATATATATATATATATATATATATATATATATATATATATATATATACCCAATGCAGTAGGAATGTATATATATACACATTCCTGTACTGACGGGGGCTTTGTGATGAGAGCGAGATCGCTGCAGGGAGTGCGATCCCGCTCTCATCTGTGTCCAGCGCCCCGCAGCCGACTCTCCTTAACCCCTTAAACGCTGCGATCTACAGCGATCACAGCGTTTAAGGTGCTCAGTGACAGATCAAGCATCTGTCATTGAGTGATCGGGACCCCCACAGCCATGCGATCGCATGTACTGATAGGCGGGGGTAATCTCCCTCCGTCCTGTCGAATCTGCGATCTATGTGTAGAGTCTGCTCTCAGGCAGGCTCTATGCATAGATCGCCGATAACACTGATCTATGCTATGCTATGGCATAGCATAGACCAGTATATGTAATCTAATGATTGCATAATTTACAGTAAATAAAAGTGTTAAAAAAAAGTGTAATAATAAGTTATGAAAAGTATTAAATAACCCCTTATAAACCCCCTCCCAATAAAAGTTTAAAAGACCCTCTTGCCCATTATAAGGCTATGTTCACACTACGTAAAAGTACGGCCGTTGTTGCTGATGGCAACAACGGCCATTTTTTTACCGCGGTGTAACAATGCCTTTTGTTCTATGGGATCCCGGACGGAGCGTACACACATGTCAGTTTTCTGCGGCTAGAATTCAGTGAATTCCGGCCGCAGAAAGCCCTGTCAGTTTACACAGTGAAGCGAGCGGCTCCGGCCACTGTGGGCTATGGGAAGCTCTGATGCGGGCGCGCACTGATGCGCCCGCATCAGAGCTCTGCGGCCAGAAGGATCATCCGGCCAGAGACTGGCCGTTCCGTGACTCAGCCGGGGTCACAGAACGGCCGGTCTCTTACGTAGTGGGAACATAGCCTAAAAGTAAAAAATAAATAAATAAACAAATAAATAAACATATTTTATATCGTAGCGTGCGGTCCGATTGTCCGAACTATTAAAAAATAACATTATTGTTCCTGCACGGTGAATGGCGTAGGCAGAAACAAAAAAAAAAAAACACACCAAAATAGCTTATTTTATTAAATTATATCACATAAAAATTAATAAAGGGCAATCGAAATTTTTCTGTTACACCAATATGATATTAATAAAAACTAGAGATCATGGCGCAAAAAAATGACACCTCAGGTGGAAAAATAAAAGCACTATGGCTCTTAGAAGGCAGGGAGGAACATTAATTAATTTAACCCGGACTTTTGTGCATTAAAGGGCTCTGTCTTGAAGGGAAAAATTACTATTTACAGGCATGTTATTAGTTTGCTTGTTTGGCATTTATAGTCAGTAATGACTTCCATTAGAATAATTTGTATGCATCTACTTGATATATGCTTATCCTGTGATTTATGTCAATCAATTACAGTCCATGCACACTGACATGTCCATTCTTTGAGCGGAGAGCAGAGGCACATTGAATCAATAGAGCATGCAGAATTTCAAGCGGAGTCTGCGGCGCGTGCACTGCTACAAATTTCCTCCTCTTTTGCTCAGTATGTACGGGCCCTTATACTGTAGTTATGACTAGACCAGTTTTAGTTTGTATTTAACTAAACAATAAAACTTTGTGCTTTACAACCTTAAAACAGCTATTGATGTGAAAATTTACCTCTCATACCCATATGGCCATATACTGTAAAAGAAAAGAATTGTTTAGGAAAAAATATGATGGTCTTTAAGAGGGTTGCCCAGCAAAAATCTTTTCCTTTCAAATCAACTGGTGTCAGAAAGTTATATAGATTTGTAATTATCTTCTATTTAAAAATCTCAAGTCTTTCCATACATATTTAAACTGTCTGACACAGTGCTCTCTGCTGACATCTCTGGCCAAGACAGGAACAATGATCACATATTTAATGAATGATACTCCTGACTTGAATAGTATAGTAAAATATGGTACTCCCTCTTTCCATCCCAGTAAGAAATGTATATGGTGCTAGTGACCAACAGACTCGATCACAGTCCAATGGATACATAAACAAAAAATTGTTGCAGCACTCCATGAAGAGTCAATTAAGAATAACTTTTGACCTCATGCCTCAGCTAACAATCTTTCAATTCATTTTGGTCCAATAAAGTGAATTTAAAGGGATTATCCAGTGCTACAAAAACATGGCCACTTTCTTTCAGAGACAACACAACTCTTGTCTTAAATTCATTTGCGGTTTGCAATTAAGCTCCATTCACTTCAATGGAATTGAACGGCAAAACCCCACCCAAGCTGGAGACAAGAGTGGTGATGTCTCTGAAAGAAAGTGGCCATGTTTTTGTAGTGTTAGATAACCCATTTAAATGTTGCTTGCCAAAGCATGAGGTCATGAAGTTATTTTATCATGGATTTAGGTGCTGCAACAATTTTTTGTTTATGTATCCATTGGACTGATATTGAGTCCTTTGGTCACTAGCATCTATATATACAGTTTTTACTAGATTTACTTTTTTTTACTTTCTCTTTTTACAGTGAACTCAGCTACATTCACTTAAATAGAACTGTGCCGCAATACACACATAAAAAAAGGTTTTTTTTCTCCTAATCCTGGATAACCTCCTCAAAGAAGTGATAGAGAAGCTGAATAAATTTTTATTTATTTTTTCATTGTGTACTGCAGCTGTTTCTAGAGGTAGTGGATTAGCCATATGTATCAGGACCATGCTGGTGTGTGAAACACTAGATATGGTGGAGCAGAGTGCTGTTGCTATTTAACTCTGCACCACCATATCTAGCATTTTCAACAGACCAGCATGGTCCTGCTACATACAGTAGCTTCTCTGTCATGTTTTTAATACACATTTTTTTCTACCTCTAGCTTTTTCTTTTAGAGACATGAATCATGAAAAGCTATAGTTTAGTCAAGTGCAGCTGCCTGAGGGATTGGAATTATAAAGTAACTAGCAACCCCCCCACCCGCGACTGTAGGGTCTATTAATTTTTTTTATCAAGAAGACTAAGAACAGTGGCACTTTCCTCACCTGACCAACAGCTGTCAATCTATATACAGTATAGGCAGAAAGCTGTTGATCAGTGGCTGGTAGGCAGAGTGAGCAGGACCTCATGAATATTAAGGACTATTTCCCAGTTCTAGGTTTCCTCAATATCCGAGGAACAGCTGTGTAATGTGATGCTAGTAATAGGTTGTTATACACAGCCTCTCTGTCACTAGTTTATGCTTCTATCAGATAGGACAATTCAGCTCCTTTCACTGTAATGGAACTGAGCTGCAAAACCACAACCAAACTTAAAGGGGTAGTCCACCCAAAAATTTTTTCTTTCAAATCAACTGGTGCCATAAAGTGCCAGAGATTTGTAATTCACTTCTATTAAAAAATCTTAAGTCTTCCAGTACTTATCAGCTGCTGTGTGTCCAGCAGGAAGTGGTGTTTTCTTTCCTGTCTGACCCAGTGCTCTCTGTTACCTCCTCTGTCCATGTCAGGAACTGTCCAAAGCAGGAGCAAATCCCCATAGAAAACCTCTCCTGCTCTCCAGACTGGAAATAATACAACTTCCTGTTGGGCATACAGCAGCTGATAAGTACTGGAAGGCTTGAGATTTTTTAATAGAAGTAAATTACAAATCTCTGGCACTTCATGGTAGCAGTTGATTTGAAAGAAAATTTTTTTTGGTGGACTACCCCTTTAACTATATTATTTATATCAAAATAGAAGATAATAATCTTGATGGGAAAATATATTTACACATAATTCAAAAATTTGTACTTAACACTTTTCCTATGTTCAGTATGGTTTGCATAGTCAGTATATTTTATGTAACTGTATGCTTTTATATTACAGTAAAAATGCATTATCAGATGAATGGATATAACCTTTTTTATCATGAATACTTCATGATGGTTACTCAACCAAATACCTGTAAATAAAATTGATTAAATTCAATAGTGTCAAATGTACTATTAAACCAATAACAATGGAGGTATTTTATAATACAATTGTTAATAATATTACCTACTACCCTGCACCACAGTTTAAAAAAATAATAAAGAAGTCTCACCATCTCATTTTCTTCTCCTTGATTAAGTATAGACTGATGTTTTTTATCGCCATGGTTCTCCATCAAAATGTTTTTTGTTTTTTTTTGTTTGTTTTTTTTTCTGAGAATTTCTGCTTAGTAAAAAGCTTCCTAAAAATCACTGCAGGTAACTGTTCCGCACTGGTTATATTTTTCAGGCTTGCACTATATCAACCATTCACAATGTGCCTTATGTATCTTCTGTCCCAAGGACACACCCCTGTAATTATGTTGACAATGCTGAAGATTTATATATTGCTTCATACTTTTGAAATAAATGGATTGACTTATTGTTACTGCACATTTCCAGAACATTTCCTTATTGCCTTAGGCAGCTTCACTTGATTATGGAATCTATAATGTTTGATAAAATTATAATAATAATATTATTATTATTAATAATAATAATAATAATAATAATAATAATAATAATAATAATAATAATTTACATGCTAAAAGAAATGAAAAAAATCTAAACAACATTTCCATATGTGCCAGTTTAGCAGGTAATTTAATAACATGGGTATAGCAAACAGTAATATAGAGTGAGTTTTCCTCATTTCTGCCTCTACCTTTTTAGAAATCTTAATCCATTTTTTCATAAGACTTTGAGAGACCCTTTAGTTGATAGGTTTTAGCTAGTCTGATATATGTTCTCATACGTGAAGACACCAAACTTTTAGTAACTATTTCTCTATGGCCCTCACTTATATATAGGAACATAGTCACGGTAAGACAAGAAGAGTTTTTATCTAGAAAACCAGGAAGCTATAATTCTCTAGAAAGTCTTAAAAAAAAAAATATATATATATAATAATAATAATAATAATAATGATCAGGATGATATGTGATTAATATTATATTGGTGGGGGTCTGGCATGGTGCTACTATTATTAGTATGGCACATGAATAAGCAGTTTTAAAGCATAAAGAGTTTGTGGAGGTTGCATGAGTATGATAGCCTTTTCAAATGGCTGGGGTAGGGGTACCGTCTGTCAGATCACCACCAATATGATATTAAGAAGCTATGTAGGGGATAGGTAATCAATTTTGAAAAGTCAAATAACTAGTGATGAGCGAGTACTAAAATGCTCAGGTGCTCGTTACTCGAGACAAAAATCTCCCAATAATCTCCCAGTGCTCGTTTCTAACCTCATTAAAATCAAAGGGAAACTCAAGCATTTTTGCAGGGGACCCAAGTTTGGTAGAGGGAAGGTCATGTGAAAACCTGTCAACCTCAGAAATTGATGGAAATACAACGGAAATGGACAGGAAACAGCAGGGGCAACATGTATGGATGCCTCTGAGGCTGCCTAATCGCACCATTATGCCAAATTCTGGGTAACAGCCTGGTTAAAACAGAGGAACTCAGGGAACTATTAAACCATTAAAACAGAGGAAGCATATGATGAACCACCCAAAAAAGAAATACAGAAATCAGAAAATATACTAGTGGTCCCACGAGTTTTTGGGAGGCTGTGATATACAATCTGGTGATGGCTGCACCTATACACACTCTGTGACACCCCCTTACACTGTGCATGCAGTAGTGAACTTAGATATCTCTTGAGCAAGAAATACAGAAATCAGAAAATATACTAGTGGTCCCGAAAAAAAATAGTACTGAGCACTTCTTAGGGGTCTGTATGCAACACCTAATGTCCCCTTTCTGCCAGCAGCCGATCACCACAGTGTGCTGCTGAAATCAGGATAGCTGCACTGCAAGTCCCAGCCAGCAGTCTGTAGTAATACAATTTAAAAAATGATTTGAAGCACTTACAAGGGCTGTTTCGTTGTTTTGCTAGTATTTCCTGCCTACTGGAACGCTAATTCCCTCCCTGATGCTCTCCCTGACCAGCAGCAGCTCTGTTCCTAATCTCTTTTAGCATACATGTGAGCCGAGCCTTGCCGGTCACGCTTTTTGTATGGCCATACATGTAGGGTCATCTGATCTGGCCAACCAATCGCTGCTATCAACATGTATGGGTCCCACGTCATTGCAGGATGTACCAAAGAGTCTCCTGCATGTCTATTGGCTGAGAAATAGCGTCCAAACTGACAGGAAATGAATGATGAGATTTTCTCGAGTAACGAGTACCATCTAGTACCCTAATACTCGCATGAGTACCAAGCTCGGGCGAGCATGTTCGCTCATCACTACAAATAACCCATTTAACTTAAAGTGACTCCGTACCCACAATCTGTCCCCCCCAAACCACTTGTACCTCCGGATAGCTGCTTTTAATCCAAGATCTGTCCTGGGGTCCTTTCGGCAGGGGATGCAGTTATTGTCATAAAAACAACTTTTAATCTGGCAGCGCTGTGTCTAACGGTCGGGGCTTACATTTGTATATGCATTAGGCTTGCACTTCCTCCCCACCCTCCTCATTATTAGAAATTAACGAGGAACATTTACTGCTGTTTGAGCTTTGCACAGGTGTATTAACGATCCAGCCCATGTGCCGGGCTGCCACAGGTGGGGAATAGGAAGCAATCTGCCTGGAGTATTCCTAATGATGAGGAGGGTGGGGAGGAAGGACAGAGAGGTTGTGCCAGCCTAATGCATATACAAATGTAAGCGCCGGCCGTTAGACACAGCGCTGCCGGATTAAAAGCTGTTTTTTAGGACAATAACTACATCCCCTGCCGAACGGACCCCAGGACAGATCTTGGATTAAAAGCAGCTATCTGAAGGTACAAGTGGTTTGGGGAGTTCAGATTGTGGGTACGGAGTCGCTTTAAACTAAGTCTCTTATACAACACAAAAGTGACCACAATATCCCCTACACAAAAATTCTTTGAATCCAATTGTGGTAGGCATTAGAGATGAGCGAAAACGATTTGATCGAGATGGTATTCGATCAAATACTGCGGTATTCGAAAGATTCAAATTCAATTGAGTAGTGTGACGAATACTCGGCAAACATTCGAAAGCCCTCCCATCGCACTTGGCGCTTTTTTTAAAATCCAATCACTATGCAGGCAGGCCGTGAGGGACCCTGGGTGTACGCACAGGAGAGAGATAATTTTAGTAGCGTTTTGGTTAGACAGGCTTACTACAGAACCCAAAAGTTATTTTCGGAGCTAAGATACAGCAAAAAAGGTCATGTCTGAATCCAAAGCACTTCTCAGTGCTAAAACATATATGATAGTAGCAGCAGCAGCAGGTGTACCCTGTTTGTAAAAGTGTCTCTGGTTTAGGCCACTAAGGGCATGTTATACATACATTTCCAGTAGCCCAGTAGGGGCACATCATAGTTATTGTTCCAGTAGCCCAGTAAAAGGCACCTCAGGCATATTGTGCCAGTAGCCCAGTAATAGGCACCTCATGCATATTGTGCCAGTAGTCCAGTAAAAGGCACCTCATGCATATTGTGCCAGTAGCCCAGTAATAGGCACCTCATGCATATTGTGCCAGTAGCCCAGTAATAGGCACCTCATGCATATTATTCCAGTAGCCCATTAATAGGTACCTCATGCATATTGTGCCAGTAGCCTAGTAATAGGCACCTCATGCATATTGTGCCTGTAGCCCAGTAAGGGCACCTCATAGTTATTGTTCCAGTAGCCTAGTAAAAACCACCTGATGCATATTGTGCCAGTAGCCCACTAATAGGCACCTCATGAATATTGTGCCAGTAGCCCAGTAATAGGCACCTCATGCATATTGTGCCAGTAGCCCAGTAAGGGCACCGAATAGTTATTGTTCCAGTAGCTCAGTAAAAGGCACCTTATGCATATTGTGTCAGTAGCCCAGTAATAGGCACCTCATGAATATTGTGCCAGTAGCCCAGTAAAAGGCATGTGTTACATACTGTTCCAGAAGCCTAGTAAAAGCACTTAATACATACTGTTCCAGAAGCCCAGTAAAGGCACGGGTGAACAAGCTGGACACATGGCTGGAGCTGTCTCTATATGCTTTGGAGGTGCTGCCAGTGCTGTCAGAGGGAATCTTCAGTGCAGCCGGGGGTGTTCGAACCGATAAGCGCAACCGACTCTCCATGGACAGTGCTGACTGCCTGATGCTTATAAAGATGAACAACAACTGGATAGACCTAGAGTTCCGAACTTGTCCACCACAGCAAAGAAGCCAACAGTGAAGTGCGCATATAGTGTTACAGCAAATCAGGAATTCAGATTAAAATAGTGCCTTTAGAGCCGCTCACCTGGGGTGGTCATGCTACGAGCCCAACACCGCCGATCGCATAATCAATATATAGCCTCTTGCAGCCAGTCCACGAGGCCGGGGGATCCCGGTGGAGAATCACAAGAAGGTTCTGCAGATAGAGGTACAAAAGGAAAAAGTTCTGGGACTTAGGTGGTGCTGACGGCATCAGATGAATTTCACTCCTTGAATGATGGGAGTAGTAGTGTTGGATATAAAATCAAAACTTTATTGCAAGAATTACGCGTTTCAAGGCACAGCCTCTTCATCGTATTCGTATCCGATACGAATCTGATGAAGAGGCTGTGCCTTGAAAGGGTTAAGGGGGATGCAATACATCCTCCCTTAACCCCTTGGGGGCCAGACTGTAAGAAGCGATCTGTAAAGATGCTGCATACTGTAAGGAGCACAACACCGCTCACAATGATGGGTGTTGTGCTCCTGTTTGTGTGTTTTTGTGTATTTCTCCCTTTTTGTTTTTCAGATATCGGTATCCTGTGGATTACGTCAGGTCCATGGACTACGACAATGACCGGTGGTTGTTTTTTTTTTAAATAAAATGGTCAATGAGGGGTGTGGGGGTGTTTTTATCTGAATAAAAAAAATTTTCCACTTGTGTCTTGTCTTTATTTCTTCACTTTATAGACTTAGTAGTGGAAGCCGTCTAATAGACGGAATCCATTACTAAGTTGGGGCATAGTGTTAGCCCGTATAAAATGGCTAACACTAACCCCCCCCCCCCCCCCCCTATTTTTATAACCAGCCGGGTTAAAAACCAAGCGACAGCAGCCTGGTAACACCAGGGTGGGAAGAGCCATTGGTTTAGGCCCTCCCCAGCCTAAATCTTACCAGCCTGCTGCCGCCCCAGTTCAGGAGCGCCAATTTTGATGCTCCGGGACCACTGGCACCCGGCTCTTCCCAGTACCCCTGGTGGCATTGGGTACTGGGGTAATAATGGGGGGTTATTGTTAGCCATTTTATACCGGCTAACACTAGGCCCCAACTTAGTAATGGATTTCGTCTATTAGACGGCTTCCACTACTAAGTCTATAAAGTAAAGAAATAAAGACAAGACACAAGTGGAAATTTTTCACACCCCTCATTGACCATTTTATAAAAAAAAAAAAAACAAACAAACAATCGCCGGTCATCGACGTAGTCCATGGAATCTGACGTAATCCACTGGATACCGATATCTGAAAAACAAAAAGGGAGAAACACACAAAAACCACACAAACAGGAGCACAACACCCATCATTGTGAGCGGTGTTGTGCTCCTTACAGTATGCATTATCTTTACAGATCGCTGCTTACAGTCTGGCCCCCAAGGGGTTAAGGGAGGATGTATTGCATCCCCCTTAACCCCTTGGGGGCCAGACTGATGTCAGACTGCACCTATCCCAGCAAGGAAGGGGTTAGGTGACCCCCCTTCCTTACTGGGATGGGTGCAGTGCTGGGGAGGATGTGGGGAGAGCTTTCTACTCACCCCGATGTGTCCTCTTCACTGGTCCGCAGCACAATGAAGTCACTGTGCTGCGGACCCGCTAATTATACGTACGTTCAGCCGATCAGCTGAGCGCACATATAATTCAAAATGTTTCTTCTAATAATGCTATTGTGATAACATAATTAGAGGAAACATTTGATGTTTTAATTAAAGTAAAGTGTTAATTAGTAAAGAATGCTCTATTTATCGGGAATATGAATTAACGGCTTAATGGAGTTTCCTGTACTAATTAATATTTAATTAATAAAACATATTTTTGTTGTAATAAAATCAGTTTCGTTGTTCAATAATTTCATTTAAACGAATCCATCATTGTGCAATTAAATATACTGTCAAAAAATAAATATATATATATAAATAAATGTATATTTATTTTAACGGTATATTTAATTGCACAATGATGGATTCGTTTAAATTTAATTATTGAACAACGAAAGGGACTTTATAACCAGGAAAATATGTTTTATTAATTTAATATATTAACCATGACAGGCATCGGCATACTGCAGAGGATCGCAAACCCCGGTAATAGCGATTCATGTAAACTGTTTCCCTGCTTTCCCAGATGCATCCAGAGGTGTTTGCATCACTTTCTAAAGATTTTATTTGTAATTTTTAGTTGAACCAGATTTCCAAGTAAATGACCGTATGTTTTCAGCCGCATGTCTATTTTTTCCCACGGCCGTAGTTTCAGCTGCACATTTCCAGCCGCATAAAAAATAAAGCCGCACAGATACATAGTGTGAACATAGCCTAAATGCGGTAACCTCCGTAGTTTTATTGGCAGCAGTGGAGGTGCAATGGAAACAGGTACAAAATAACATAAACAGTAAAATAAAAACCTGCTTGTCTCAGCACTACCTAAACAGTGTTAGTTCCCTCACTAGCACTATAGCAAACAAACACAAAACTTTGCAGGAGACACAGGTACCTTCTGTGTGCAGCTCAGCAGACAAAGGATAATTTTTTACTCACCGTAAATTTTCTTTCCTGTAGTCTGAAGCAGCAGCACGAATAGGGAAGATCCTATCTTCCTGCAATGGTAGTACAGATGGTACTAATAAAAGAAGATTGATTAGGAGCCCTATAAGAAGGCCATACAGACCCCTCCTCCTTATGTCAATTCTAACGACAAAAAAAAAAAAAAAAATAAATTCATAATAAAATCTTAGGTAATAAGGCATTAAAACAATCAAGGTATGCTGCATAAATAATAGTTTGTTTAAATCAGGGCGGGAAGTCTGTGCTGCTGCTTCGGACTACAGGAAAGAAAATTTACGGTGAGTAAAAAAATTATCCTTACCCTTACGTCCTCAGCAGCACGAATAGGGATATAGCAAGCTATGAAAACAGACTAGGGAGGGCCATTACATTACAGAAGACAGAATGGCTGAGCCAAAAACTGGTTGATGAGACTTGTGAATATCTAGTCTGTAGTGCTTGACAAAGGTATTGACGGACGACCATGAAGCAGTCCTGCATATTTGTTCCAAGGGTACAGATCTTTTTTCAGCCCATGTGGATGATATTGCCCTCATTGAATGTGCCTTGATTGCATCAGGTACTTGTAATCCAGCTTCTTGGTAGCATATGGAGATGACTTCCCTTATCCATCTGAACAGAGAAGCTTTGGATGACTTGCATCCTTTGTTTTTCCCTGCAAAGGATAAAGTAGTTAGATTTCCTGAAGGAGTTTGTCCGTTCAATATACATGCTCCAAGCCCTTCCCACATCTAAGGGATGAAGCTCCTTCTCTCCTGTGTTGGCAGGAGTAATGGATTGTAACAATGTAAATGTGGAAGAGACTTTCACCCACCAGGCTTCAAACATCTTCTTTACCTTCAGGTAGGTTCTGTAGAGAGTTGTGGCTCTGGACTGCAGAAGAGTGGTCACCACTTTGACAGCATATCAATATCCATCTTGTTGACGGCAGTCAAGCTTCGGACAAGCCTGCCTTCTTGAGTTATTAACTGAGGGTATAGAGAAGCCTCCAGATTATTCCTATGGAATTAGCATCAGAAGAGAGCGCCATGCTTTTAGATAATAAAAGGGCATCATGAAACCAGAGACTTGCTACTTGCAAGATTTTTAGACTCTGCCCACACCTGGCAGGGATGCTAGGAGTAATCTCTGCTACTTTGAGTCAGTAGCTTAGGACTCTGGGGGAGTTCCCAGAAGATTCTTAGGCAGGGGGCTCTCCATTGTGAACCATGCCCTCTTGGGTCAATAGGGACAAATGAGGCTGACCAAGGCCCAACCTTGTCTGAGATTCTGCAAGACTCTGGGCTTTTTAGGGGTGAGGAAAAAAGGTTTTCCAATTTGAACCTTCAATAGGAATAGGTCTATCCTCCATGCGATTTACCAGAAAACTTCTGGTCCAGAGACCGTTCCTCCGACAGGGTTACATCGCAGCATAGATTGCCAGCAGACAAAATGCCTCTGCCTCCAGTAGTAATGCTGCTAGTGCCCCTATAAATGCCTCTGCCTCCAGTAGTGATGCTACTGATTTAGTGCCCCTATAAAGATCGATATGCGCCATCCTAGATGCAGTTTTGATCTTATACTGATAGCTTCCCATAGATTGATGTGCTAGAGTGGACTAGTATTCCCTTCATATGTTGGATGCCAGCAACATCTCTGATGGGGATTACGGCCCCTTTGCTCGTTGCTCCTGTATACAGGCGCCCACTGTGTGCTTGATACATCAATGGTTTTCTCTACCCACTTCATTGGAAGACTGCTGCCATTGAGCAGGGAAAGCTATCCTTGTCTCTGGGTGTTATTTCCAGTGTAGACATAAGACCCAAGGGTATCAGATGAAGTGTTAGCAACTGTGGAGTGCCGAGAACCCCAACTTGTGTCAACTTCTGTAATCTCTCTGGAGGAAGAGAGAGTCACAGACTGGGGATCTATTCTCCTCCCTAGGAATTGTTCCATGCCAGAAACAATGATGAGTCTCAATTTTCTCAGTCAAAGTACAATAGACATCACCTTGGTGACTGTAGATGGAGCCAAGATGATTCCAAACAGAAGGGCTGTAAATTGAAAAGAATGCCAATTGCCTTGTACAAAGGGTCTTGATGTAAAGGAATATGCAGCTTTTGTCTGTAGACAGGTACATGCGAGTATACCTGGTCAGATAACATCCTTCTTCTAGGAGGGAACTACAGATCATAAATACTCCATACAACCGCCTTCTCAGAGGAGGCTGTATACAGGTACATGCAGGTATACCTGGTCACATAACATTCTTCTCTAGGAGGGACCCACAGATCATAGATCCCACATAAAGCAGCTTCCTCAGAGGCGGCTGCAGGCAGGTATATGCAGGTATACATGGTCAGATAACATCCTTCTCTAGGAGGGACCCACAGATCATAGATCCCACATACAGCAGCTTCCTCAGATTGTGAAATTCAAAATGGTAGGCTTTCCTATCATATAAAACTGGTACAGACCTCTCTCATTATGGAAATAAATTGTCAGAAAAGACATAGTTACAAGTTCTTGTCCCCATCCCCAAGGCCTCCGAGACGTCTGGTCCTTCTTGTGCAGGATTCTTTCCTTTACCTTCCGTACTAGAATTCCTAAGGAATATGGAACAAAAGTAGAAGTTCCTTCTCTTCTTATTAGACTGGGGCAGATAATGGACCTGATCATAAGAAAAAAAGAACTTTCATGAGAATGTCCAATACAGATCCAACTATCTTTATATTGGAGTGACCATCTGCCCCCTTTCAACGAAGGACCAGTCTCCAAACTGTGGGGATCAGGCAGCCAACTATACTGCTCAACTGTAGTAATAGACAATTATTTATTTTATTTTTATTTTTTTTTTGGAAATTATTAAGAAAATTTTTTTGAACAAGGTCTTTGTTCGTCTGAAGGAGCCATGACCTCGGACTCCATCCAGTTCAGCCTGCAGATTATCATTCAGATGTAAAATCTTAAGCAGTCATTGTCTCTTCTGAGAAAAAGTTGCAATCCACAAATGAATTCCCTGCCACCTGAAAGTGGAATCTTGCAGGATCTGTATGCCAAGAAAGCTTTTTCCCCTCCAGAAGTTCTGTTACCAGAATCCTGCTACATCCAAGGATGGAAATTGTGCCAGACTGACCGGCCGACTAATGCTGCATTTACACGTAACGATTATCGTGCGAATTTGCGCGATAACGGTCGAATTCGAACGATAATCGTACGTGTAAACGCAGCGAATGATCGAACGACGCACGATAAATCGTACATTTTGATCTTTTATCAGGTCATCAAATCGTCGTTCATCGTACGCAAAAAAATCGCAAATCATTCCGTGTGAACAGTCGTTCGCCGATTTAACCAATGTGTGAGATAGGCTTAAACGATCGCAAAACGATCGCAGTGCGAATGTTCGTACGATATATAGTACCATCTAAACGCTGATCGTTATAAAAAAAAATTGTTAATCCGACATCGCTAATCGTAAGATCGGCCCAATAATCGTTACGTGTAAACGCAGCATAACAGACTAGTGCAGAGTGCCTGGAATCAGACACACAGGTGCACTGAATATGCAACCAGCAATCCTAAGGCAGTGTTCACACATAGCAGCTTCATAGCTTTACTGCATCTTTCAGTACACAGAAGCTCCATAGGGTCACTGCATCATCTGATATCAGTATTACAGAGTGTAACTAGACAGCAGGTGTACACAGTATTACAGAGTAATTAGACTGCAGGTATACACAGTACACATCCAGCATCTCTAAGCATGTAGTTTCATAGGTCACTGCATTATCTGATAACAGTACTAATCAGATAGTACACAGATGTACAAATCTACAATCCTAAGGCCATGTTCACACACAGTAGCTTTACTGCATTCTTAAATAGCAGCACTGGAGCAGCACAAAAAAGCTCCATAGAATCACTGCATCATCTGATGGCGGTATTAGGGAAAGTAATCAGATAGCAGGTGTATCCAGTACACATCCAGCAGCTCTAAGGCTGTGCTCACACACATAGCTCCATATGGTCACTATATGATCTGATAGCAGTATTAGGGAAAGTAATCAGATAGCAGGTGTATCCAGTACACATCCAGCAGCTATAAGGCTGTGCTCACACACATAGCTCCATATGGTCACTATATAATCTGATAGCAGTATTAGGGAAAGTAATCAGATAGATGTATCCAGTACACAACTAGCAACTCTAAGGCTGTGTTCACACACAGTAGCTTCATAGGGCACTGCATCATCTGATAGCAGTATAGTGAAAGAAATCAGACAGCAGGTGTTACACAGTACACTACAATTCTAAGGCAGTGTTCACACACAGTGGCTTCATAACTTCACTGCATTCTTAAATAGCAGCACACAGAAGGTCCACATGATAACCATCATCTGATAGCAGTATTAGTGAAGGTAATTAAACAGCAGGTGTACATAGTACACGACTAAATTCTAAGGCAGTGTTCACACACAGTAGCTTCATTGCATTCTGAAATGTCAGCACACAGAAGGTCCACATGATCACTATATCATCTGATAGCAGTATAGTGAAAGTAAATAGACAGCAGGTGTATAGTATACAACTAACAATTCTAAGGCCGTGTTCACACACAGTAGCTTCACTGCATTCTTTTTTTTTTATATATATATATATATATATATATATATCTTTATTCTTTTCAATAAATTTACAATCCAATATCGCAAAACAATATTAATACAAGCAAACACATTAAAACACTTCAAAATTCCCCCCTCCCATCCCCTATTACCCAACCCCCCCAACCCCCTCCCCGCCAAAGGTAACGGAGGAACGGTAAAAAAAAAAAAAAAAACATTCCTTCCCTTATTCCCTTAAGACCATATCCAATTCACTGATAATATTCTTCGTATCTAATTCTACACCTCTCCCAGTGCAGAATACTAGGTGCTTCCGAACTAATCCATTTTCTTATTAACAGCAATCTGCCATAAAAAAAACCCATCTTAATATTTTCTTCACTGTTTTTTTCCCTTTTTTGATCCCACTTGAGTCCCCCAGCACAGCAAGAAACGAAGATGGGATAAATTTAATTGCAAAGGCCTCATTAATCCTTTTATACACCTCTAACCAATAATTTTGGATCTTGGGACAAGCCCACATCATATGCAAAAAATCAGAGTCCCCATACCCACATCTAGGACATTTCCCGTCCTGTCTTTTCTTGATCCTATTTAGGAAAGCTGGGGTATAATACAACCAATGATTTATATTAAATTGGATTAATCGGTGATTGCCCGACCTGGACACCATACCAACATTTTGATAAATCTTACCCCACTGAATTTCACTAATTGGTCCCAGATCTTTAACCCACTTATTTCTGCTATTATGACTTACATCTGTAGTTCTTTTGATATAAGAGTAAACATAAGAAACCACTTTCGTTTTTATTGTTCCCTTAACCAGTTGCTCTATTAAAGTGTCCAGGTCAAACTCCACCTTTTTAAGCCATACCGTGTTTTCCATAGCATGACACAACCTAATATAGTCAAACCAAAGATTATCCGCTAAATCAAATTCTCCCTTAATCCAATTCCAGTCCTTAATATGGCCATTTACATATATATCCCCTAACCTTAATATTCCTTTTCTCACCAAGTTATCCAATACCCCAATCCTCCGTACTTCTTGGATACTCTCATTCCACCATATAGGAGTAAACTCAAAGGCAGATTTTAAATTCAATATATTCTTCAGCATCTCCCATGCTCTAATTGCAGTCTTTACCAAGGGTAGATTTCCCATTTCTCCATACTCCCATCTCTAAGATTTCATATAAACTAAATAACTCAGCATCTTTCTCTTGCCACAGCTGCTGGAAGAACCTACTGTCACGACCCCTCACCAGCCAAAAAACCTGTGAGGCCAAAAAGTACACATACAAATCTGGAAAGTCCAAGCCACCTTTAAATTTGGGAAGAGTGAAGACCTCCACCTTTATTCGCGCCCTTTTCCTACCCCGAATCAGTGAATTAATTACTATCCTGACCCTTTTCAAATAACTTTCACTGTATTCTTAAATGGCAGCACTGAAGTAGCACACAGACGCTCCATAGGGTGACTGCAACATCTGTTAGCAATATTAGTGAAAGTTATTAGACAGGAGGTGTATCTACCACTACACAATAACTCTAAGGCTGTGTTCACACACAGTTTTATAGCTTCATTGTATCATCTGATAGAAATACTGGAAAAGTAATCAGACCGCAGGTATACACACTACACAACTACAATTCTAAGGCTGTGTTCACACACACAATTTCACTGCATCATCTGGTAGCAGTACTATAGAAAGTAATTAGGCAGCAGGTGTTCACAATGCACAAATAGCAGCTCTAGGGTTGTGTGCACACACAAACACACACAGTTTTATAGCTTCACTGCATCATCCGATGTAATGAGGAAACAGGTGTACACAATTAGCAGCTCTAGGGCTGTGTTCACACACACACACACAGTTTTATAGCTTCAGTGTAGCAGTACTGGAGAAAATAATGAGACAGCAGGTGTACTAAACACACAACTAGTAGCTTTAAAGCTGTGTTCATGTATACACACTATAGTTACATAGGTCACTCATATAGTGAAGCAGTCTAACAGGACTTGCACAACCAATGTTAAAAAAAGTGAAAGATATTGAAACAAAACATTTGAGGCGTAAAAGCCTCATACAACATATATATATATATATATATATATATATATATATATATACAATAATCCTCCTAACACACACGCCAGGCTTCCAGCTCAAAAGAAAAAGCAGCATATCTTACCTTGCTGAAGTATAAAGAACCATCAGCAGCCCCTCAGGTGAGGACACAGATCTGGCAGCACCATGATACTTACTGCAGCAGCTTCATGGCTTCCCTCACACAGCGGCTTCATACAGCAGAGAAGCTGAGTGATAACTCTACTAAAAAGTAAATAATCTCCTCTCTGATACAGCAGAGCAGGAAAAAGAACATTTTATAAACTCCCCCTCTCCACACGACCATGTGGAAAGGAAGAATCTTTAGAAAGGAAAGTCAGACACAAACATAGGCCTGAGCCTGCTTCCCTCTCCTACCACCTGTCCCACAGGAGGACAGAAAAAAAACACAAGGAGGAGGGGTCTGTATGGCCTTTTTATAGGGCTCCTAATCAATCTTCTTTTATTAGTACCATCTGTCGATCTTCCCCATTCGTGCTGCTGCTGAGGACGTAAGGGAAACACTTTTCCTTCTGTAGCAGCCACACACCCCATCCAGCTGACTAGCTGGCTCTATATAGGCTGGACAAACTGTGGCCTGGAACATGGGGAGTAGTCACCCACCCAACACTGACTACTCCCAGTAAGAACCGTCCCGGATCAGCTGTCTACAAACAGCTATACTAACTATAAAAAGGTGTCAACCACTTACTGCAGCTAACACAGCTGAATTATCGGTTCTTACTTTACCAAGGCCCGATACTTTGTTAAAATGTATGTAGAGAACAGAACCTAGCTGGAATATATACCCCATTATATACCTTCCCAGCTGCTGTCTTACATATCCTCCCCCTCTGCTCAGACCTGTGGGGAGGAGCACCTAGTGCCCTGAGGCAGTGGACCCTCGACAGTGTGTCTGCATTGGCTTGTTGGGAACCGGGGCGATGTTCAACACAAAATTTAAAGTCTTGTAACGCCAGAAACCATCTGGTTACTCTTGTATTTTTCCCTTTATTTTGGGCCATCCATTTTAGAGGGGAATGGTCTGTCACTACCCCGAACTGTCTCCCTACCAAGTAGTAACGGAGTGACTCAATGGCCCACTTTAGCGCCAGGCATTCTCTTTCCACTATGAAATAGTTTTTTTCAGCTGCCGACAACTTCCTGCTAAGATACACTATGGGATGTTCTTCCCCATTACTCAGCTGGACCAGGACAGCTCCTATGCCCACTTCAGAGGCATCAGCCTGAACCACAAATTCTTTCCTGAAGATAGAAGCGGCTAAGATTGGTCTCTTACAGAGTACTTCCTTCAGTTTCTGGAAAGCTTGTTTTGCTTCTTGACTCACTTTTACCATGGTAGATTTTGGCCCTTTTGTGAGGTCAGTGAGAGGGGCGGCTATTGTGGCAAAACCTGGAACAAACCTCCTGTAATATCCGGCTATTCCCAAGAAGGCTCTGACTTGCTTTTTGAAGACTGGTTGAGGCCAGTTCTTAATGGCCTCTATTTTATCAATTTGTGGTTTGATGACACCTCTTCCAATATCATACCCAAGGTAGCGAGCCTCCTCTAGCCCTATCGCACATTTCTTGGCATTTGCTGTTAAGCCCGCCTCCCATATCGAGTCCAAGACAGCTTGCACTTTTGCTAAATGAGTCTCCCAGTCTGAACTATAGATGACCACATCGTCCAGATAGGCAGCTGAATATTCCTTATGGGGCCTTAGTATGAGGTCCATCAATCTCTGTAGACCAAAAGGAAGAACAACATAATGAAAGTGTCCTTCTGGTGTGGAAAATGCTGTTTTCTCCTTGGCCTTGTCTGTGAGTGGCACTTGCCAATAGCCCTTGGTAAGATCCAGTGTGGTTATATATCTGGCAGGTCCTAATCTCTCAATAAGTTCATCGACCCGGGGCATAGGATGACATCAAATTTTGAGATTTCATTTAATTTGCGAAAATCATTACAGAAGCGTAAGCTGCCATTCGGTTTGGGGATGATCACTATGGGGCTGGACCAACCACTTTGTGACCTCTCAATTACCCCTAAAGCTAACATATTTTTCACTTCTTCTGAAATTGCTTGTCTTTGGGCTTCTGGCGCTCGATACGGTTTCATCCTTACCTTCTGACCTGCTTCAGTAATTATGTCGTGTTTTATGACCAAAGTTCGGCCCGGCATTTCAGAGAAGATTTGTCTGTTCTTTTGTAAGAACTGCCTAACCTCTTTCTTCTGGATATCAGACAAGGATTCTGAGACACGAACAGCAGGTGGCTCTGAGCTTGATAGGCCTGTAGACTTACTTATGGCCATAAGACTTTCTCGATCCTTCCAGGGTTTGATTAGGTTAACATGATAGATTTGGTAAGGTTTTCTTTTTCCTGGCTGGTATACCTTGTAGTTTACCTCGCCCACCCTCTCTCGGATTTCATAGGGACCTTGCCATTTTGCCAGAAATTTACTCTCTATTGTTGGTACTAGCACCAACACCCGGTCACCTGGCTGAGAGGTTCTGACACTTGCTGACCTATTATAAACCCTGGCCTGTATTTCCTGGGCTTGCTGCAGGTTCTCCCTGACAATTGGCATGACTGCCGCAATTCTATCTTGCATCTCGGCTATGTGTTCGGTCACACTTCGGTATGGTGTATTTTCTTGCTCCCAGGTCTCTTTTGCTATGTCCAGGAGACCTCTGGGATGTCGGCCATATAGAAGCTCGAATGGGGAGAAGCCAGTGAATGCCTGTGGAACTTCCCGTATTGAGAACATCAGGTAAGGTAATAGGCGGTCTCAGTCCTTCCCATCCTTATCCACCACCTTTTAAGTCCATCTGTCTGGGGATGGTACACAGAGGTTTGCAAATGTTTAATTTTTAGAAGACAACATAGCTCTTTGGTCACTTTGGACATGAACGGTGTGCCCTTGTCAGTTAGGATCTTTTTGGGATCCCTGTTCTGGTAAACATGTAAAACAGCTCTTTCGCTATCACTTTAGATGAGGTGTTCCTAAGAGGAATTGTCTCTGGGTAGCGGGTAGCATAGTCCACAACCACTAAAATATGCTGGTGACCTCGAGCTGATTTATGAAGGGGCCCAACCAAATCCATACCGATCCGTTTGAACGGAACTTCGATTATCGGTATTAGAGGGCTCCGGAAATGAGGTTTTGGGGCACTTATTTGGCACTCTGGACAGGATTGGCAAAATTCTTCTACCGCTTTATAAATACCCGGCCAGAAAAAGTTCCTCTCCACTTGCTCGACCCCTAAGTGCCCACCCAGCACATGTGAATGAGCCAATTCTAAAATCAGGCGTACATGGGACCGGGGTAAAACCAGCTGCTCAACGACCTCTGTTGGTGTTTTTTTCACCCGGTACAATAAATCATTATTTACAGCGAAATGAGAATAGACTAATGCTGTGCCTGGCTCTTGGGGTCTACCATTAATAACCTTTACACTCTTCCAAGCATTAACCAAGTTAGGGTCCCTTAATTGCTCTGTACCAAAGTTTCCCTTTGACACGGGCAAAGAACAGAGCTCTAGTTCAGGGGGAGTTTCTTCCAGATCCCCAACCAGGACTGCTAAAGGAAATATATCTGACTCCCCTTCCACCAGAGCTACAGCCTCAGTATTTTAAGACCCATCATTTACAACCTGTACATCATCATACATGGTACTGTGTTTATTCCCCCACATATCCCAAAACAGAGGAAAATCACATCCAAAGGATGACACTGTGTGGCAAGCCCGCAACAATGGCCACTTCATGTTGCACTGAGCCACAAGGAGTCTCTACTGTAAGTATGGTGGTGGGATAGTCTTTAGTGTCACCATGAATACAGACAACACCCATTCGGCGTGTCTGGAGTTTGTCTGGGTCCACGAGACTGGCTTTCACCAGGGTCACCATACTCCCTGAGTCCAATAAGGCCTGCACAGAGTTTTCACCAACCTTGATGGAACACTCACATCTGTCTGTCCCAGAGTCTGCCTGAGCAGAGTAGGAAGGTTTGGCAAACAATGATGAACGTCTTCCCAGGCCACACTCCATTGGCTCCCCTGCCATCGGATATTGTGCTGCCACATGTCCAAGACCTTGACAGCGCCAACAGACTATGGGGCTCCGGGCTCTCCTTAAAGAGTCCCCTTTTGGTCTGGGTAACCGTTCACCCCTGTCATCAAATCGGGCCCTCCTCCCCTCAGGATACAGTCTCTCCCCTTTTATAAGTGGAACAGTCTTACCAAGTGTCGGTTTTGGTTTGTTCTCACGGGGATGCAACACCTGGAGGAATTCCTCTGTTGCGCTGTATCGCTCCACAACTGACACCAGCTCATCCACACTTTTGGGGTCCGTATACCCCACACAGTGCTGGAGCCCGATGGGTAAGGAGCGGATGAAGCAGTCACAGACTACTCGTTCCACGACTTGGGCTGGTGTGAGATCCTCTGGCTGCAACCATTTATTAGTGAGATGAAAAAGGTCGTACATCTGCGACCTAGCTGGCTTGGTAGGATCAAACTCCCAGTTGTAGATTCTTTGGGCTCGCACAGCTATGGTAACCCCCAGCCGGGCTAGGATTTCACCCGTTAGCTTTGAGTATTCCTTAGCATCTTGAACCCTTAGATCGAAGTAGGCCTTTTGAGGTTCTCCGGTTAGGAAGGGTGCCAGGACATTGGCCCACTGGTCAACAGGAAGTCTCTCTCTCGCTGCAATCCTCTCAAAAGTGCCAAGATATGCCTCCATGTCGTCCTCTTTGGACATTTTCCTTAATGCATTTTGCACCAGCTGCCGGGGCGTAGACTGCCCACCTAGCGCCCCCTCTGGCCTATCTGCCAAAGCCTGAAGCTGATGCTGTAGAGACTGATTCACCCGCTGCTGTTCCTTCACCGTGGCTTGGTGAGCTTCCATCAATAGGCAATTTGTCTCAGCCTGGGCTTTTACAGGCTCCTCGTGCACCTGTCGCTGTAAGGCATTAGCTTCTCGCTGAGGTTGACATTGGCTTGCACAAGCTGCTTTATTAGTTCCTCCATAGTTGCAACTTCTCTTTGTCTGTTTTAGGTACTGTCTCTTTAAAAGTACTGCCTCTTTAAGAAATTGCCCGCATCCTCCATCATATGTAATGTTTTCAGCCCTGGGATCTGGGGCAAAGTCCGTTCATGAAGAGACACAGACAAGGTTGCAGTCTAAATGCGGTAACCTCCGTAGTTTTATTGGCAGCAGTGGAGGTGCAATGGAAACAGGTACAAAATAACATAAACAGTAAAATAAAAACCTCCTCATCTAAGCATTACCTAAACAGTGTTAGTTCCCTTACTAGAACTATAGCAAACAAACACAAAACTTTGCAGGAGACACAGGTACCTTCTGTGTGCAGCTCAGCAGACAAACACTTTTCCTTCTGTAGCAGCCACACACCCCATCCAGCTGACTAGCTGGCTCTATATAGGCTGGACAAACTGTGGCCTGGAACATGGGGAGTAGTCACCCACCCAACACTGACTACTCCCAGTAAGAACTGTCCCGGATCAGCTGTCTACAAACAGCTATACTAACTATAAAAAGGTGTCAACCACTTACTGCAGCTAACACAGCTGATATATCGGTTCTTACTTTACCAAGGCCCGATACCTTGATAACATGTATGTAGAGAACCTAGCTGGAATATATACCCCATTATATACCTTCCCAGCTGTTGTCTTACAATATATATATATATACAGTATATATATATATATATATATATATATATATATATATATATTGTATTACATAGAGTCAGGGCTACCCACTGAAAGAGGGCTTATAGGAGCTGTATTATTCAGTAACAGCAGTGGTGTTAGTCAGTATCAGTGGTGGTGTTAGTCAGTATGTGATGGTATTATTCATTACTTGTCATCTGGTACTGTGTTTTATTGGATTTAGTATACTGGATTTGGTCAGTAACAGTATGGTGGTGATGGTTGGGGTGCATCGGTAATATTTCCTTCTTGTATACTGGTAATATTGGTAATATGCATGGTGATAATATTTCCCTCCTATATACTTGTATAATTGGTAATATCGGTTTTGGTATACTGGATTTGGTCAGTAACAGTACGGTGGTAAAATGTGTGGGGATATTTGTTCTTTATATACTAGTGTTATTGGTAGCTGTATGACTTTTGTATCTAAGTGTAGAATTGTCTTATAGCCCGATTAAACAGGCCAATTATGAGTAACAAGCGCTCCTAGGAAGCCCCATGTAAAAGTGACAGAGATCAGTTGACAAGCGAGCAAATGCCAGATAGTCGGTTTATTTGATCTTTTGTGCAGCTGTAAAAATCATTTTCTGTTGGCCGCACATCTCTGTGTATTCATGCCCTGCTGATTAGCAATCGTTTGCAGCCCTACACTGTCCCATATCACGCCGTGTTAATGGACCCTTATTAATGTTATTGTAGCTAAGTATGATGGCTAAAGGGTGGGCCCGAAGAATGATTTGCGCAAGAAATACGAACAAAATGTGTGAACATTGCTGTAAAGCGTTCGCAAATATTTTTCCTTCGCAACTGCGGAGAGTGGTATTATTTTGGTGTGTTGGGTGCACCCAGGCATGCTCCCCCTAATGTCCCAGTGTCATTCCAGAGGTGTTCGCATCGTTTAGGGAGGTTTCATGGGAGACTTGGTGACCTCCAAGTGATCGAATTTTTATTTCCAAATGCCAAGAATTTTTTTCCCATAGACTATAATGGGATCGAACATTCGTTTGAATAGTCGAATCTCGGTGCCTATTTGATTTGAATTCTCGAAAATCGATTATTTCACTACTCGCTCATCTCTAGTAAATACAATAGACATTTATTAAGTCTGGATTTTTTCAAGCTGGGCTTAAAATGTTCCCTGCTGCACAGAGGCTCGTCAGATTTATGTAGAGGTATAATTCCTTTACATAAATCATGTGCAGTCCAGAGCCTCTGATATTTTTCTGACAGCACACATGCCACCTTTCTCGTGCGGCCGCATCTTCCACATACGAGGGGAATCTATTTGCATTTGGCAACTCTGCATCAGAATATTCCATTTATGCCACTTTTCTATGTCATGTGTGTTCTGATTTAGGATTAGACAACATGGAATTTGGCGTGTACATAGCTTAGCTCCGGTTGTTTCATAATTAGTCCCTGAAAAAAATGTTTTCTTGTGATTTTTATGCAAGGTACTAGATTGCAGTAAAGTAGGGAAATCTAGATAGAATCTACTTACAGGGGTTGTCCTATCAGTTTTTCTTATTGGAATAGACAGTCAAGAAACAGGAAAAATATTTTGAATGGAACATCATGGGTACACCATGAGTACGTCATGGGCGTCTGGGCCTGAACAACCCATGCCATACCCCTGCCACTCAGTGCTACAGAGCTATGAAGCACTGATGATATTGGTAGTATATAGAACCCTTGTGTATCCCCAGTAATATAGCCCCCTCTGGATGGCAGAGGTCAGGTGTGATGGAAAAATTTGTTACAGGAAAGTTAAGCTTACTAATCCCTCCTGATAGAGAATACAGGAACACTCAGCTGTATTCGTCTGTATAACTGATAACTGACAGCTGAACTATCATTCGGCTGCCAGGTATTAAAGGTATATGGAGACATTAACTAAGAGGGTGCACGGTTCCTGGCAGTGGCTGACCGTCAGCAGGCAGAATGGACTGAAAGTAGTGTGGTTCTGGCACTCCAAAAATTGATTAAAAAATATGTTTTATTAAATCATGTTAAAAAACAGCAGAACAAATCATGCTGTGTGGCCAGATAGATTGACGCGTTTCGCGCATGCGTGCTTAGTCATAATCTTTATGTCATTATGACCAAGTACGCATGTGCATAACGCGTCAATCTTTCTGGCCACACAGCATGATTTGTTCTGCTGTTTTTTTAACATGATTTAATAAAGCATATATTTTTTTATCAATTTTTGGAGTGCTGGAACCACACTACTTTCAGTCCATTATGATAGTAATACCTAGTAGTAAAAACTCTTTAGAGTAGACTTGGTTACAAAAAAACACTTTTATCTGTCAGAAAATTAAAAATGTCAAAGAATTTACAGAATTTGGGGTTACAAAAAACAGAAGACACTAACTTGTGTTATTTGTTTCAACAGATGGTATTGTCCAAATGTATCTTCTAATCCAAGTATACACGCAATTTGTTTGTCTTCTCAGCATACATCTTTTGTACGTTCCTTATTTTGCAACCTTTTGTATCTATGTTTAAGCAGTTTGGATTGCTACAATATGTTACAATCTTTTATTCTCATGTCCCTGATGATAATTGATAAAAAAAGATGTAACATTATCATATATTATATCTGAGAAAATTAGTACCCAGGAACCATCAAAAAACAAGCTGAAAAATAAAATCCAATATTAATCTCTAAGAACAAAGACTTTGTTCCCACCTATTGATCTTTCATTGGTTTCCCAAAAGATCAAAAAAGGATTCTAAATAGAGATGAGCGAATAGTATTCAATCGAATACTGCACTGTTCGAAAGATTCGAGTTCAATCAAATACGTGATCGAATATTCGAATCTAAATTAACTTTACTAAAACAGCTAAACAATTTTTTAGCTGTTTTAATAAAGTTAATGCTCCCTGACATCTTTAGAAAGTGATGCAAACACCTCTGGAATGCATCTGGGAAAGCAGGGAAGCAGTATTACAAGGCACGGTATTAGCGGCAATTAGCAATTGCCGGCAATAATGCCGATCCCTGTAATAGATAATATTTAATTAATAAAACAAAGTTTCATTCTAAAAAAGATATTTTCGTTGTTCAAGAGCTTAATTAAAACAAATCCATGCTTTAGCAAATAAATATATTGTTAATAAAAAAATTTATATATCAATAAATGTGTATATATATATATATATATATATATATATATATTTACAGTATATTTAATTGGAAACATATGTATTCGTTTTTTTTATTATTTATTTATTTAAAAAACAAAAAACAAACATGTAGGGTTCCCCCTATTTTCACAACCAGCCGGGTCAAAAACCAAGCAACAGCAGCCTAGTAACACCAGGGTGGGAAGGGCCATTGGTTTAGGCCCTCACAGTCTTAATATTACCAGCCTGCTGCCGCCCAGTCCATGAGCGCCAATTTTGATGCTCTGGGACCACTGGCACCCAGCTCTTCCCAGTACCCCTGGTGGCATTGGGTACTGGGGTAATAATTCGGTGGGGGCAGTGGCATAGCTATAGGGGTCGCCGGGGTCGCCATGGCAACCGGGCCCCTACGCTAGGGGGGCCCGCACGCCCCCCCTTGCCACTTATGACACTGTCACTTTAAGCATTCCGAGAAGCTGCGGCCGCACAGCTTCTCGGGATGCACAGATCGCTTTGATGTTCCGCCCGCACACTGAGCGGGCGGAACATTAAAGCGATGAGAATACAGGAGCAGGACCTGTCAGTGTCCTCCTTCTGTATTCTCTCCCATAGGCTGCCGGCACTTCATACCAGCAGCCTATGGAAGGCCGGGACGTGACCTCTCCGGCAGGCGTGATGATGTGACGTCATCACGCCTGCCGGAAGTCCCGTCCCTGCGGCTCGCAAGATGGAGCCATAAGAGGAGGAGGAGAGCTGCTGCCTGCACAGCGCGGATTAGGTGAGTAGGATGTTTGTTTTTTTAGGGGCACCTCTGGGGGCATTATTAGTATCTGGGGGCATTATTAGTTCTTGGGGGCACCTCTGGGGGCATTATTAGTATATGTGGGGAACCTCTGGGGGCATTATTAGTATATGGGGGCACCTCTGGGGGCATTATTAGTATATGGGGGCACCTCTGTGGGCATTATTATTGTATGGGGGCACCTCTGGGGGCATTATTAGCTCATGGTGGCACCTCTGGGGGCATCATTATTGTATGGGGGCACCTTTGGGGGCATTATTAGTGTATGGGAGCACCTCTGGGGGCATCATTATTGTATGGGGGCACCTCTGGGGGCATTATTAGTATATGGGGGCACCTCTGGGGGCATTATTAGTGTATGGGGGCACCTCTGGGGGCATTATTAGTTCATGGGGCACCTCTTGGGGCATTATTAGTTCATAGGGGGCAACTCTGTGGGCGTTATTAGTTCATGGGGGCCACCTCTGGGGCATTATTAACTCATGGGGGCACCTCTGGGGGCATTATTAGCTCATGGGGGCCACCTCTGGGGGCATTATTAGCTCATGGGGGCACCTCTGGGGGCATTATTAGTTGATGGGGCAACTCTGGGGGCATTATTAGCTCATGGGGGCACCTCTAGGGGCATTATTAGTTCATGGGGGCACCTCTGGGGGCATTATTAGTTCATAGGGGGCAACTCTGGAGGCGTTATTAGTTCATGGGGGCACCTCTGGAGGCATTATTAGTTCATGGGGGGCACCTCTGGGGGCATTATTAGTTCATGGGGGCACCTCTGGGGGCATTATTAGCTCATGGGGGCACCTATGGGGGCATTATTAGCTCATAAGGGGCACCTCTGGGGGCATTATTAGCTCATGGGGGCACCTCTGGGGGCATTATTAGTATATGGAGGCCACCTCTGGGGGCATAATTAGCTCATGAGGGCACCTCTGGGGGCATTATTATTGTATGGGGGCACCTCTGGGGCCATTATTAGCTCATGGGGGCACAGCAGGGAATCCTACATACAGGGGGCATCCCACATTCCTACTCACTTTACTGCACATTACACCAAACAGCGCAGTTACTATGGGAGCCTACAGGAGGGAGGAAGGGAAGGAAGTTGCTAGAAATGTGCGGAGCCTAAATTGTTTGTCTCGCAGGTTCTAAGGGGATGAAACGTATCTGGAAGGAATCATCTTGGAGGACTGGGCTGGATGGAGAGGAAAAGGGAAAGTGACGCCTCAGATCAAAGAAGACGTCACCGGTGAGTCACTGTATGACGGTTTTCTTATTTATTAATCTGTCCCGCTGCGCCCGCTGGCACATGCTGTCATCTGATTGGGCCTCTTACCTAATCAGATGACAGCAAGTGCCAGCGCCCCCTCCTCCAGACATCTGCTTTGGCGGCCCAAGCTGTGTCCTATGGCCGTATCTTTACCGCGTTGAGCTCCAGCTTGTGCTGCATCTACATTATCTGTACTCAGAGATATCACTGTGTTATCTGTGGTGTTACATAGGACTGCAGGTGACTACTACATTATCTGTACTCAGACATATCACTGTGTTATCTGTAGTGTTACATAGGACTGCAGGAGACATCTACTACATTATCTGTACTCAGAGATATCACTGCGTTATCTGTGGTGTTACATAGGACTGCAGGTGACTACTACATTATCTGTACTCAGAGAGATATCACTGTTATCTGTGGTGTTACATAGGACTGCAGGTGACTACTACATTATCTGTTCTCAGAGGGATATCACTGTTATCTGTGGTGTTACATAGGACTGCAGGTGATATCAGGTGACTTCTCCAGGGTGCAGAAGTTCAAACTTCATCATGCCCTGCTGACAGTTTATAATGGGAGTTGTAGTTTTGCAGCATGTGGCTCTTCAGGTTGCAGCACTACAACCCCCATCGTTTCCAACTGGCAGTTCATGATGAGAGTTGTAGTTTTTCAGCTGTAGAGTCAAAGATTGGAATACAATGATTAGACAATGACACAGTACAGTCCATTAATGATAGGGGGCAGTAGTGCAGTACATGAGGTGGAGGCAGTGACAGTGCATTAGAACATGGTGGCACATTAGAGTAATTGGATATAACGTTAGATAGGACTTTGCCTGATCGGGGGGAGATGGGGGGGCCCAAGCTAAAATTTTGCACCAGGGCCCATCAGCCTTTAGCTACGCCCCTGGGTGGGGAGTTAGTGTTAGCCATTTTATACCAGCTAACACTAAGCCCTGACTTAGTAATGTATTCTGTAGTAAAGAAATAAAGACAAGACACAAATGAAAAATATTTTTTATTCAAATAAAAACACCTCCACACCCCTTGTTGACCATTTTATTTAGGAAAAAAATCCCAACAACCGCTGGTCATTGAAGTAGTCCACCGAAATTCTCCGTAATCCACAGGATACCGATATCTGAAAAACAAAAAGGGAGAAACACAGAAAAACACACAAACAGGAGCACAACATCCATCATTGTGAGCGGTGTTGTGCACCTTATAGTATGCAGCATCTTATGAGATCGCTGCTCACAGTGTGGCACTCAAGGGGTTAAGGGAGGATGCATTGCATCCCCCTTAATCCTTTGGGTGCCATACTAAACAATCTGGCAACCAGGGGGTTAAGTAAGGGTCCCCACTTAACCCCTTGGGGGCAAGACTGATGTCAAACTGCACCCATACCAGCAAAAAAGGGGTTAAGTGACTCCCCTTCCTTGCTGGGATGGGTGTAGTGCAGGGTGGGGAGAGCTTTCTACTCACCCTCCAATGTCTTGATGTCTCCTCTTCGCCGGTCCCCGACACACTGAGCTCAGTGTGCAGGCTCGGCTCTTTATATGTCCGCTCAGCCAATCAGCTGAGCAGACATATAAATCAAAATGTTTCTTCTAATGTTGCTATTGTGATAAAAAAGAATTGAATCATTAGAAAAAACATTTGCTGTTTTAATTAAAGTTAAGTATTAATTATTACATTGAGGTGTATTATCGGCAATAGGAATTGCCGGCATTAATACAGCTTCCTGTAATAGTTAACATTTAATTAATAAAGCACATTTTTGTAGTAATAAATTTATTTTCGTTGTTCAATAGCTTAATTAAAACGAATACATACTTTTGCAAATAAATATTCTGTAAATAAATAAATATATATGCACATTTATTTATATTTATTTTTTTGTTGAAGTTAACCCCTTCGTGCTGCAGCTAGTTTGGGCCTTAATGACCAGGCTAATTTTTCAAAATCTGACCTGTCTCACTTTATGCTCTTATAGCTCAGTGATGCTTTAACGTATGCTAGCGATTCTGAGATTGTTTTTTCGTGACATATGGCACTTTATGTTAGTGGCAAAATTTGGTCACTATTTTGTGTGTTTTTTGTGAAAAACATCAAAATATCATGAAAAATTGAAAAAATTTGCATTTTATGAACTTTGAAATTCTCTGCTTCTAAAAAAAGAAAGTCGTAGCACATAAATTAGTTACTAAGTCACATAACCAATATGTCTTCTTTATTCTGGCATAATTTGGTAAACATATTTTACTTTTTTAGGGTGTTATGGGGCTTAGAAATGTATCAGCAAATTATCACATTTTCGTGAAACTGATTTTTTTAGGGACCAGTTCTTTTTTTAAATGGATTTAGAAGTCTGGTATCCTGAAAACCCCCATAAGTGACCCCATTTTGGAAACTACACACCTTAAAGAATAAATCTAGGGGTATAATGAGCATTTTAACCCTACAGGGGCTGGAGGAAAGTATTCACAATTAGGCCGTAAAAAAATTGAAAATTTTAATTTTCCAATAATATATACGTTTAGATTAAAGTTTCTCATTTTCAAAAGGAATATGAGACAAAAAGCACCCCAAAATTTGTAATGCAGGTTCTCTTGAGTACAACGGTACCCCATATGTGGGCGTAAACCACTGTATGGGCACACAGCAGGGCTCAGAAGGAAGGGAGCGCCAATTAGCTTTTCCAATGCAAATTTTGCTGAAGAAGTTTCTGAGCGCCAGGTGCGTTTGCAGTGCCCCTGTAGTGTCAGCAGAGAGAAAACCCCCCATAAGTCACCCCATTTTGGAAAGTACACCCCTCAAAGAATTCATCTTGGTGTGTGGTGACCATTTTGACCCCACAGGTATTACAGGAAAGTATTCAAAAGAAGACAGTAAAAATGAAAAACTCGAATTCTTCCAATAATATGTTCGTTTAGTTTGAAATTTCTCAATTTCACGAGGAACAAGAGGAAAAAAGTACCCCAAAATTTGTAACGCAGGTTCTCCTAAGTACAATGGTACCCCATATGTGGGCATAAACCACTGCATGGGCACACAGGAGGGCTCAGAAGGGAAGGAGCGCCAATTAGCTTTTTCAATGCAGATTTTGCTGCAGAAGTTTCCGAGCGCCAGGTGCGTTTGCAGTGCCCCTGTAGTGCCAGCGGAGTAAAATCTCGCCATAAGTCACTCCATTTTGGAAAGTGCACCCCTCAAAGTATTCATCTTGGTGTGTGGTGACCATTTTGACCCCATAATATTAGAGGTATTAGAGGAAAGTATTCAAAAGTAGACAGTAAAAATGAAAAACTCAAATTTTTCCAATATTATGTTCTTTTAGTTTGAAATTTCTCAATTTTATGAGGAACAAGAGGAAAAAAGTACCCCAAAATTTGTAACGCAGGTTCTCCTAAGTACAATGGTACCCCATATGTGGGCATAAACCACTGCATGGGCACACAGGAGGGCTCAGAAGGGAAGGAGCGCCAATTAGCTTTTTCAATGCAGATTTTGCTGCAGAAGTTTCCGAGCGCCAGGTGCGTTTGCAGTGCCCCTGTAGTGCCAGCGGAGTAAAATCTCGCCATAAGTCACTCCATTTTGGAAAGTGCACCCCTCAAAGTATTCATCTTGGTGTGTGGTGACCATTTTGACCCCACAGGTATTAGAGGAAAGTATTCAAAAGTAGACAGTAAAAATGAAAAACTCAAATTTTTCCAATATTATGTTCTTTTAGTTTGAAATTTCTCAATTTTATGAGGAACAAGAGGAAAAAAGTACCCCAAAAATTTGTAACGCAGGTTCTCCTAAGTGAAAAGGTGCCTCATATGTGGGCATAAATCACTGCATGGGCACACAGGAGGGCTCAGAAGGAAAGGAGCGCCAATTAGCTTTTTCAATGCAGATTTTGCTGAAGAAGTTTCCGAGCGCCAGGTGCGTTTGCAGAGCCCCTGTAGTGTCTGTGGAGTAAAATCTCCCAATAAGTCACCCTATTTTAGAAAGTGCACCCCTCAAAGAATTTATTTTGGGGTGTGGTGAGCATTTTGACCCCACAGGTGTTTGAGGAAAGTATTCAAAAGTAGACAGTAAAAATGAAAAACTCGATTTTTTCCAATAATATGTTCCTTTAGTTTGAAATTTCTCAATTTCTCGAGGAACAGGAGAGAAATGTCACCCCAATATATGTAAATCAGGTTCTCCTGAGTAGAACGGTACCCCATATTTGGGCATAAACCACTGCATGGGCACACAGCCGGGCTCAGAAGGGAAGGAGCGCCAATTAGCATTTTCAGTGCAGATTTTTCTGAAGAAGTTTCTGAGCGCCAGGTGTGTTTGCAGAGCCCCTGTAGTGTCAGCAGAATAGATCCCCCCCAAAAGTCACCCCATTTTGGAAAGTGCACCCCTCAAAGAATTCATCTTGGGGTGTGGTGACCATTTTTACCCCACAGGTATTAGAGGAAAGTATTCAAAATTGGCCAGTAAAATGAAAAACTCTAATTTTTCCAATAATATGTTGGTTTAGTTTGAAATTTCTCAATTTGACGAGGAACAGGAGAGAAAACGTACCCCAAAATCTGTAACGCAGGTTCTCCTGAGTACAACGGTACCCCATATGTGGGCATAAACCACTGTATGGGCACACAGCAGGGCTCAGAAGGGAAGGAGTGCCAATTTGCTGGAGCAAAACCGCAGCTAGTAATGGTTATTAGAATAGCGCAGTTACTAAAATAGAATTAAAAAAATGAGATTACAGGTAATGTGGGGTTATTACGGGCAACCAGGGGTGGTTATGGGCAACCTGAGGTGGTTACAGGTAATCTGGGGTGGTTACGGACAACATGGGGTGGTCACGGGCAACCTGCTGTGGTTACGGCAACCTGGGGTGGTTACAGGCAACGTGGGGTGGTTACAGGCAACGAGGGGTGGTTATGGGCAACGTGTGGTGGTCACGGGCAACCTGCTGTGGTTACGGCAACGTGGGGTGGTTACAGGCAACGTGGGCTGGTTACAGGCAACGTGGGCTGGTTACAGGCAATGTGGGCTGGTTACAGGCAACGTGGGCTGGTTACGGGCAATCTGCTGTGCTTACTGACAATCTGGGATGGTTACAGGAAACGTGGGGTGGTTACGGGCAACCTGCAGTGCTTACAGACAATCTGGGGTGGATACGGGCAACGTGGGGTGGTTACGGGCAACCTGCAGTGCTTACAGACAATCTGGGGTGGTTACGGGCAACGTGGGGTGGTTACGGGCAACCTGCAGTGCTTACAGACAATCTGGGGTGGTTACGGGCAACGTGGGGTGGTTACGGGCAACCTGCAGTGCTTACTGACAATCTGGGGTGGTTACGGGCAACGTGGGGTGGTTACGGGCAATGCGGGGTGGTTACGGATAAACTGAAGTTCTTATAGGCAATCTGGGGTGGATACCTGTTATCTGGCATGGGCACCGCAATCTGGAGGGGGTCATTGGCAATTTGGGGTGGTCAGAGGCGCTGTGGCGTGGTCAGAGGCGACGTGTGGTGGTCAGAGGCGACGTGCGGTGGTCAGAGGGGACGTGCGGTGGTCAGAGGCGACGTGCGGAGGTCAGAGGCGACGTGCGGTGGTCAGAGGCGACGTGCGGTGGTCAGAGGCGACGTGCGGTGGTCAGAGGCATCGTGGCGTGGTCAGAGACATCGTGGCGTGGTCAGAGGCAACACGCGGTGGTTACGTGCAATCTGGGGGGGGTTACATGTAATCTGGCATGATTACGGGGAACCTGGGGGGTTATGTGCAACCTGGAAGGGTTACAGACAATCTGGGATTGTTACTGATAAACTGAAGTGCTTATAGGTAATCTGGGGTGGGTACATGTAATTTGGGGTGGTTACGGGCAATCGGGAGGGAGTCACTGGCAATTTGCGGTGGTTACGGGCTACGTGCGGTGGTTACGGGCAACGTGCGGTGGTTACGGGCTACGTGCGGTGGTTAGGGGCAACGTGCGGTGGTTACGGGTAATCTGGGGAGGGGTTAGGGGTAATTTGGGAGTAAACTGCAATTATTACTATAATAAAAAGTGTGCGTTTTATTTTTTGTATGTTTGTCACTTTTTGTACTTTACATATTCATTTTCACTGTATTACTATGATTACTGTGATATTTTCTATCTCAGTAATCATAGTTCAGTGACAGAGACCAAATTGGTCTCTGTCACTTTAAATTTTCAGAGTTGGCTGGTTGTGAAGCGCATGCGCACTTCATAACCAGCCAGGACGTCGAGGAGGAAGGAGCTCCGTGGATCCGGTGAGTATATGGGGAAGGGGGGGTGACTGGGGGACGGGGGGTGACAGGGGGGGTGGGGGGCGACTTGGGGGGTGGGGGGACATCACTTTTTATCCCCTGTCACCAATCATTCATGGTGACAGGGGATAAAAAGTGCCTGGATGCACATGGCACAAGCGATCAGCGGTATATAGTATATACCGCTGATCGCTTGTACCGGGACCAAACAGGGGGGTCCCCGATGACTGCCCCATGCTCTCCGCTACCTCCGGTGGCGGAGAGCATGGGGCTTTCATTCATTTTAACTTTTACATCGCTGTGAACCGACATTAGTCGGTTCACAGCGATGGCGGCGGCCATCTTGGAAATGATGGCCGCCGGGGGAGGGGGGTTAGTTATTGGGGCACTAGGGGGGGCTGATCTGAGGTCTGGTGGACACTTATTTCATCTCCCCCCGCCGTAGATCCACGGCGGGGGGAGATGAAAGGCCGCGGCGGCACCGGTAATCCCCATTACCGACGGTCGCCGCTATAACGTTAATAGCGGCGATCGTCGGTAAGGGGGGGGGGCCGGGACGGACCCCACACACTGCCCCAACCCCTCAGCTACCACCGGTAGCCGGGGGGATGGGGTGGGGGCCGTCCCGGCCCCGCAGCCTTATTCTCTGCCATCGCCGTAAAAAGCTGATGGCAGCAGAATAAGGACCATTAGTGACCGCCGTAGAAAGCCTTATCGGCGGTCACTAAGGGGTTAAGCTCATGAACAATGAAAATATCTTTTTTAGAATGAAACTTTGTTTTATTATTTAAATATTAACAATTACAGGGATCAACATTATTGTCGGCAATTGTCAATTGCCGCTAATACCGTGCCCTGTAATACTGCTTCCCTGCTTTCAAAGATGCATTCCAGAGGTGTTTGCATTACTTTCAAAAGATGTCTTGGACTTGGTGACCTCTGATTCGTCGAATCTTGGTTTCCAGGTCCCAAGGATTTTTCTCCCATAGACTATAATAGGATTCGATATTCGATTGAATAGTCAAATATCGGGAGTAGTGATGAGCGAGTACTAAAATGCTCAGGTGCTCGTTACTCGATATGAATATCTCCTGATACTAGAGTGCTTGTTTCGAACCCCATTGAAGTCAATGGGAAACTCGAGCATTTTTGCAGGGGACCCAAGTTCGGTAGAGAGAAGTTCGTGTGAAAACCTGTCAACCCCAGAAAATGATGGAAACACAATGGAAGTAGACAGGAAACAGCAGGGGTAGCATGTATGGATGCCTCTGAGGCTGCCTAATCGCACCATTATGCCAAATTCCGGGCAACAGCCTGGTTAAAACAATGGAAGGCATATGAGCCACCCAAAAACTCAGCCTTACACAGCATGACAGTGAGAACACAGGGAACCATTAAAACAGAGGTAGCTTACGATGAACCACACAAAAACTTTGCCTGACACAGCATGGTGGTGAGGACACAGAGAACCATTAAAAACAGAGGTAGCATATGAACCACCCCAAAATTTAGTCTGACATAGCATGGCGGTGAGGACACAGAGAACCATTAAAAACAGAGGTAGCATATGAACCACCCCAAAATTTAGTCTGACATAGCATGGCAGTGAGGACACAGAGAACAATTAAAAACAGAGGTAGCATATGAACCACCCAAAAACTTAGCCTTACACCACAGACCCAGACCAAGATGGACAATACAATCATCCAATAAAAATAGCCAGATTATGGCAAGATTTAGCCTCACACCCTCATGCAGTTGTGCGTTAGAGGCATATCTTCGGAGGTAGGGACGAAGAACAACAATACAGTCTTCTTAAGAGGCCCCGGAATTTGATTTAATCAAATGAATACACTTTCAATCCTTTAAAGAGTCTCTAAGAGAGGGCAAGTGTGGTAGCCTGTCTATTAAAAAGACCTGGTCAATCCTGCCTTCAAAAAGGCTACAACATCCAAGGAAGGTAGACGGTACTGATGAAAGGCCTGGTAAATCCTGCCTTCAAAAAGGCTACTACAACATCCAAGGAAGTATAGAAGCTACTGGTGAAAGGCCTGGTCAATCCTGCCTTCAAAAAAGCTACAACATCATCCAAGGAAGGTGTCAGGAATCTACAGTAGCGTGTGTGAACTGGACCTGGTGTTTTGCTTTTGTGTGCCACACCCGATTGCTTCTTAGCTTCTGGCTATGCAGGAGTTAAGCTGAGAAGCTTCTGGACTTAATTTTACACCTGTGTTGCTGCTGTGATTGACAGGTTTCTCTGCCTGTCTGTACCTGGGAGATCAGAGCGCCGGTCCAATGGGGATCCAGACCGGGCTCTTGGTCAGCATAAAGCAAAGCTGAGGCTAAGTCCAAGCGCTGGCTATTTGGTTAACTCCTGGTCTCAGCTCCCCCGTCTATTCCTGCGAACCCCTCTACTAATCCCTCTGTTTGATTCGACTTGTAATCTGACCTTCTGCCTGACTATTTGACGATCCCTTTGCCTGCTGATTTTGTACTGCGTTGCCTGTGTGGATTTGACCCGGCTTGTTCACCATTCTTTTATATTTGTTCATCCATCTCGTTCTGTGTGCAATTTATCAGCGTAGGGAATGTCTTTGTGGTTGTCCACGGCCACCTCGGGCCAATTGAGGCAAGTAGGCAGGTGGGTTAAGACCTAGGGACCACTGTCTTGTCGTGTCCTTATCACCCGATCCTGACAGAAGGATAGAAGCTACTGATGAAAGGCCTGGTCAATCCGGCCTTCAAAACTGCTAAAACATCCAAGAAAGGATAGAAGCTACTGGTGAAAGGCCTGGTCAATCCTGCCTTCAAAAAGGCTACAACAACATACAAGGGAGTGTACAAGCTACAGGTGAAAGACCTGGTCAATCCTGCCTTCAAAAAGGCTACTACAACTTCCAAGGAAGGATAGAAGCTACTGGTGAAAGGCCTGGTCAATCCTGCCTTCAAAAAGGCTACTACAACATCCAAGGAAGGATAGAAGCTACTGGTGAAAGGCCTGGTCAATCCTGCCTTAAAAAAGGCTATTTCAACCTCCAAGGAAGGATAAAAGCTATTGATGAAAGGCCTGGTCAATCCTGCCTTCAAAACAACTAATACAACATCCGACAAAGGATAGAAGCTACTGTTAAAAGGCCTGGTCAATCGTGCCTTCAAAAAGCCTATTTCAACATCCAAGGAAGGATAAAAGCTACTGGTCAAAGGCCTGGTCAATCCTGCCTTCCAAACGGCTAATACAAAATCCAAGGAAGGATAGAAGCTACTGGTGAAAGACATGGTCAATCCTGACTTCAAAACGGCTAATACAACATCCAAGAAAGGATAGAAGCTACTGTTAAAAGGCCTGGTCAATCCTGCCTTCAAAAAGGCTACTACCACATCCAAGGAAGGATAGAAACTACTGGTGAAAGGCCTGGTGAATCCTACCTTCAAAACTGCTCAAACATCCAAGAAAGGATAGAAGCTACTGTAGCAGTTGGGGTAACATTCCCTGCATAATGTGACTCCCCACTCCCCCCCCCCCCCCAATGCTGTTTCGACTTTGAATTTGACTTTAGAAGTTGGGGTAACATTCTCTGCATAATGAGACTCCCCACTTCTCCCCCCACCGCTGTTTCGACTTTGAATTTGACTGTAGCAGTTGGAGTAACATTCCCTGCATAATGTGACTCCCCACTTTTCCCCCCAACGCTGTTTCGACTTTGAATTTGACTTTAGAAGTTGGGGTAACATTCTCTGCATAATGTGACTCCCCACTTCTCCCCCCACCGCTGTTTTGACTTTGAATTTGACTGTAGCAGTTGGGATAACGTTCCCTGCATCATGCGACTCCCCACTTCTCCCCCCACCGCTGTTTTGAGTTTGAATTTGACTTTGAATTTGACTGTAGCAGTTGGGGTAACTTTCCCTGGTTGACTTACGGAAATGCGCACAGATGCTGTGCACCTTAGTGAGCAAGTCAGCCAGATTGGGGTAGGTTTTAAGGGACGGCAGCAACACTAGGTTGTAGAAGTGAGCCAGGCATGATATATGTGTTAGGCTGCCGAGTTGCAGAGCCGCCACCAGGTTCCGAACCTTGTCACACGCAACCAAGCTCACTTCTAATGGTAATTAGCAGTGAGCTTGGATATGGCTTCAATAAGACATAAATAAATAAAAAATAATAATAAACGTCAGCCTGTCAGCGCTGTCAGTTGACAGGTGGGTGCGCTTATTAGTGACTGAGGATGCCACCAGCTGCACTGAAGACCCGCTCTGACAACACACTAGGGGAAGGGCAGCCCAGCACCTCCAAGTCAAACTCAAACTCAAAATCCAATCAGCATTGGAAAGAAGTGGTGAATCACATCAAAGCTCACTGCTAATTGCCCTGTGAAAGATGGGTGGCATATACTATATACTATATAGCTACAGTTTGGATATGACAACCTCCGGAAACTAGTGTGACCTGTATATTATCTTATTTCTTCATTTATGACTGCAGTCACATCAAAGCTCACTGTTAATTGCCCTGTGAAAGATGGTGGTATATACCATATAATATTAATAATAATATAATAGTACTGAGGACTTCTTAGGGGTCTGTATGCAACACCTGCTGTCCCCTTGCTGCCAGCAGCGATCACCACAGTGCGCTGCTAAAATCTTTGTAGCTGCAATGCATGTCCCAGCCAGCAGTCTGGAGTATGACTTTGAGTATAGTGGAGGTGAAGGGGTGGGTGTAGGGTGCTCGTGCCTGAGGCCTGGAAAGGGGGAATGGCAGAGCCAGCATGTGACATAGGGGAAGGAGCACTAACTAAGTCAACGGCCTTGGTTCCATTGAGTGGGGTGTTTAGCACTCATATGCCTACGCATGCTGGTAGTGGTTAGCCTGGTAGTGGTGGCTCCCCTGCTGATCCTGGCTTGGCACAGGTTGCACACTACAGTCCGTCGGTCATCCGCAGTTTCTTTAAAAAACCTCCCGACTTGCAAACATCTAGGCCTGGCCACGGGAGTTTGACTCAGTGAAACAGTTGCTGATCTACTTGCTCTTGCCCTGCTTCTCTCTCTGCCCACCCCTTTTCCTCTTCCAACCTGTCCTGTGGCTGAATTTGACACCCCCTCAGAAGCACTGTCACTAAGCTTATCCCCCCCAGCTAGGGTCAGCCATCTCCTCCTCATCCACCACCAGCCCTCCCCCCAATTCTGAATCCCTTCTTTCCCTGGAGGGGCCAGGCTGTGGGGAAGGATGCTGAGCTTCTAGAGCAAGGGTTCCACTTCCTTGGCTAGCAGGGGTGGACTGCGTGGTGGATAAGTTACTGGACACATTATCCGCTATTCACGTCAGCACCTGTTCACGCTGCTGCGGTTTCAATAGTGGTCTACCCTGAGACCCTATAAGTTGCGAGAAAAAGCTAGGGATTGAATGTCTGCAGTGAGCCACTGCTCCCTTCTCAATGGGTGCTGCTGTGTCACTCTGCCCAGAATCACGGCCTCTGCCCAATGCATCGCTTGGAACCCTACGCCCACGGCTTCGACCCTTACCCCTGGGCTTCACCATTTTATAGACACTGCACAGTCAAGACTGAGATGCACTGCACTACAGATCACAGAAAGCCAAGAAAATATATTACTGGCTTTTGGAGGTAGTCGTATTGGGAGTCTGTGTGTAAGTGCTGCTACATGGTGTATAGCAGCACTTACACAGGGCAATTAGCAGTGAGCTTGGATATACCCACAGTAAGAAATACAGAAATAAGAAAATTTACTGGTGGTCAGGTTGTGGCTGTGGTAAACAATCTGTTGGTGGCTGCACCTATACACACTCTGTGACACCCCCTTTACACTGTGCAAGCAGTTGTGAACTAAGATATGCCTTGCGTAAGAAGTATAGAAATCAGAAAATATAGTAGAGGGCCCAATAGTTTTTGAGGGGCTGTGAGATACAATCTGGTGGCACCCCTTACAAATGAGCAGTGAAATTCTATGCAGGTGTACTACAAATCACAGCAATACAATGTTCTACAGCAGCACCACCAGCCACAAAATCATAAAAGAGTATTGAGTACTTTTTAGGGGTCTGTATGCAACACCTAGTTTCCCCTTTCTGCCAGCAGATTATCACCACAGAGTGCTGCTGAAATGGTAATAGCTGCACTGCAAGTCCCAGCCAGCCGTCTGTAGTAATACAATTTAAAAACGAAGCCCTTACAAGGGCTGTTTGGTTGTTTCGCTAGTATTCCCTGCCTACTGGAACGCTAATTCCCTCCCTAACGCTCTCCCTGACCAGAAGCAGCTCTGTCCCTGATCACTTCCAGAATACATGTGAGCCGAGCCTTGCCGGCCGCGCTTTTTATAAGGCAGGGTTATCTGATTTGGCCAACCAATCGCTTTTTTTTTTACTGTTTTCAACCACATTTTTATATAAGCCTATGAGCTATTTTTCATAACCCCAGGCCAACTTCTTTTATGAAATTTAACCCATAGCTGCACCATGACGTTACTGAACGTCCTCGTGCCGCTATGGGAGTTCAGAGGGGGGGTCGCGCGGCGACCCCCCTCTTAACTGCCGCGATCCCGGGTGCCGCATATAGCCCAGGATCACGGCTATTAGCGGGCACGGTCCGATCGCCGTGCCCGCTAATTAAGTACTTAGAAGCAGCTGTCAAAGTTGACAGCTGCTTCTAAATACTTGTTCATATCCATCCCTGGTGGTCTAGTGGGGGGATCGCCCCCCTGCGGCGCGATAGCGGGGGGGCGATCCCCGCATCCATCCCGGGCCGGGGTCTGCTCCGTAATGGCGCTGATCCCGGCTCGGCATTCTATTACTTTTGGCTGCTGCAGCCAAAAGCAATAGAATGCCGATCTCATGGATTCATGCAGTATAACTATACTGCATGGATCTCTATGAGAGATCAGAGTGCATATACTAGAAGTCCCCCAGGGGGGCTTCTAGTATATGTGTAAAGTAAAAGAAAAATGTAATTTTTTTTTTTTCATTTTTTTTTTTTTTTATTTTTTTTTTATTTAGGCAATTTTTATTCTCATATATCATTGCATACAAAACCAATGAAACATCATAGTTACACAATCAATACATACATATTTCCCCCCCCATACCCCTACCTACCCCCCCCCCCCCCTCGGGCTCTCTTATTAAATTAATCCATACAACGCTTATAAGCCATCTCGTACTTATTGTACATGGTCACCAAAAATGTATTTTTAATAACACAAAATCCCCTCCCCTAATAAAAGTGTGAATCACCCCCCTTTCCCCATTTTATAAATAAAAATAAATATATAAATTAATAAACAAACATGTTTGCTATCGCCGCATGCGTAATCGCCCGAACTTTTAATTAATCACATTCCTGATCTCACACGGTAAACGGCGTCAGCGCAAAAAAATCCCAAAGTGCAAAATTGCGCATTTTTGGTCGCATCAAATCCAGAATAATTGTAATAAAAAGCGATCAAAAAGTCATATATGCGCAATCAAGGTACCGATAGAAAGATCACATCATGGCGCAAAAAATGACACCTCACACAGACCCATAGACCAAAGGATAAAAGCGCTATAAGCCTGGGAATGGAGCGATTTTAAGGAACATATATTTTCTTTAAAAGGTTTTAATTTTTTACAAGCCATCAAATCAAATAAAAGTTATACATGTTACATATCGTTGTAATCGTAACAACTTAAGGAACATATATAACGAGTCAGTTTTACCCCAGGGCGAACAGAGTAAAAACAACCCCCCCCCCCCCCAAATAAAAAAATATTTTTTTTTCTGGTTTCCCGGAACATTTTAGGCAAAAATTACATCTGCCATAGCAAAGTACAATTAGTTGCGCAAAAAATAAGGGCTCATTTGGGTCTCTAGGTGGAATAATGCAGGCGCTATGGCCTTATATACACGAGGAGGAAAAAACGAAAATGCAAAAATGAAAAGTGGCTGTGTCCTGAACTGAGGCACAGGGAGTGCTTGTTTTTGTGATCTCCTGCCAAGTCAGCTGTTACGTTGGTGTGGTAGCTGAGTGGGTTTAGGGTCACTTGGGCATTTGTCACGGTAGCCTGGTGTGATATACTGTAGGACCCACCCTCACCAGCACAGAAAAAGAATTAACCCAAGTGTAGAGATGTGTGTGCAGGTGCCGAATAGATAAGCCAGAGTCCAGATGCTTCAGAAAAAAATAGAACAGGTAACTGTACTGCAATACAAAAGAATACTGGTGGTAACAATACAGTCCAGTGCAATATAGTAGTTACAATCTTGTAATAACTCAGGTGCTTGTAGTTGAGATACAGACCAGGTGATTTGCAGTAGAGAGAGTAGAGGAAAAGGGTTGCCAGAGGGGCCCTGCCCAAGGTAGAAGTGTACTCTGCCGGAACAGTAGAGGTGTGTAGAAAAAGAGAATAGAGAATATTCATACTCACGGATGACTTCTAGTCTTGACTGCCTTATGCCCCCTAGTTGTGAGCTACCTATCCTAGGTGGGTAATACTAACAAGCCTTGTTAACTGGGTTGAGCATACAGGAATATGTAGACTTTCCTTAGTACCTTTGTTCCACTGGGGTTAGTTCCTATGACTCTGAAGGTAACTGCCCTGCACTTTTTAGAGAGGTTCACAGTGTGGGCAAGGTGATGCCTGTTAGGCTTCTCTCCCCTTGTAAAAAAAAACCTGAGCCCTGCATAGTGGTTCTAGTGCTCATAAAGAAGACACTGTAACTTGCTAGCTGTGCCCCTGTTAGAGGACTTGGCCACAGCCAGGCCCTGGCTTGCCTTCTGCAGAAACTCATTCTTTTGCTCTCTCCAACACTGAAATTAGACTGACTAACTCCTCCCAAATAGAACAAAGTCCTAACTGCAGGGATCTGTCTAACCCTCCTGAACCTGAAAGCTCCTGAACCTGTGAGTGGTCAAAAAGGCAACACACAACACATAACAGTTAACACACGGAAGACTTCAGCTGTGTAAAGAATAAGTTACACATTTGTGACACCTAGTGGGAAAAACGCTAGTTACAGCGGACACCTCATCCCACTTGTGTGAGCTCGAGAGAGTTACCTTACTCAGGTGCAACAGAACCTAAGGGCCCGTACTGGGTTACTACACAAATTCTAGATGAATATTTGTTAACACTGGGACACTGGCAAGGTAGGCAGACAAGACAAAAACAGTGAGCCCTAAGCTGAACCCGCCCACGCATAACAGGACAGCCAAACAAACACAGAGCAAACAAAGTCTTCAGTCCGGGTTGGCAACTGCGGGTAGCGAAGTAAAAAGCGACAGGCAAGAGAAAGGTCAAGATACAGGCAGGAGGTTCAGGGCAGGCGGCAAATGAGGATAATCAAAACAGAGAAAGCTGGAGCGGAATACTATTTTTGGAGCATCAGGGACTCAGTCCAGCAGGTGATTGGACTGTCTCCTGATCCTCAACACAGATCACCTGAACAGCAGCAGGGTTAACCCTGATTCTGCCAAGGCACAGCAAGCAAGAAGGGTGGGGCTGAACAAACCTAATGTACACCTGTCTTCAGACAGTGTTGAGGACAATGCACAGAAATAACAAACTCAGCGCCTCCTCAGCCACACAGTCCGAACCGAGGAGCGCCAAGGCACAGTCCTGACAATATTGCTTGGTAATACAGTAAGAAATTGTCCCTGTGTTTAACTCTTTTTCACTCTGATACCCTTCTCAGGGTCTCAATGTCTGTTAAGTAGTTGATAAGGGATGTACTTTATCATCTCAAAACCAAGCACAACAGTTGTGAGATGGACCCAGGATCTAGCAGCACTGAGTAGTCATGTTGCATTTTGGGACCACATTCCATTGAAAAAAGAGCCCATACTTATCTCATAGATAGAGGTTGTCAGCTGCTGGGTGTCCTTAAGGGTATAAACCCACACACCGTATACACAGCGTATTTACTGCTGCGATACGCAGCAAAAACGCAACAAATACGCAACAAAAACGCAGCAGATTAGATCTAAATAACTGAACTCAGCATTAAATCTTCACCATCAAACTGCTGCGTATTTGCTGCGTATTTGTTGCGTATTTGTTGCGTATTTGCTGCGTATACGGTGTGTGGGTTTGTACCCTAAAAAGAAGATTCTTGGATTTTGGTCAGTGGATTTAGAGCCTTGAATTTTTCTGTAGTATTATCTTTCTTTGACTAATGGGATTGCAACAGAAACTATTTCTTGTTGGGCATAAACCTGTTGTCTGTTGACCTCATAATTACTTTAAGGGTATATTCACACGGACGGGCTCGCAGCGAGATTCTCGCTGCGAGCCCGGCAGGTCCTGGAAGTTCCCTACACTACATACTTGCTGCGGTCTAAACGACCGCAGCGAGTATGTAATTGTACCGCCCTTAACCCCTTCTGCTCCCCGGCTGTGTATATACTTTACCTGTCCTCGCTGCACGGGTCCGGCGTCCTGCTCTCCCGCCCGGCCAATCAGTGGCTGCGGCTCGGCAACACACTAATTGGCCGGACAGGAGAGCAGGACGCCGGACCCGTGCAACGAGGACAGGTAATGTATATACACAGCGGGGGAGCAGAAGGGGTTAAGGGCAGTATAATTACATACTCGCTGCGGTCGTTTAGACCGCAGCAAGTATGTAGTGTAGGGAACTTCCAGGACCTGCCGGGCTCGCAGCGAGATTCTCGCTGCGAGCCCGCCCGTGTGAATATACCCTAAGTGCTGCCCAGAAAGTCATTGTAAAGCCCTTAAGGAGGTCCTTAACAGGGTTTTCCACTGCTTGGCAGTCTGTTTGTGTTTGAATCTTGTGTTTTTTACAGCTACTTGGGGCTTAAAATAAAGTTGAGGGATTAGAACTGATTATGGTGGAAGATGAATTTGATATAGTGGGGATAAGCAAGACATGGCTGGATGATCACTATGACTGGGCGGTTAATCTCCAGGGTTATAGTCTGTTCAGAAATTACCGTAAAAATAAGAGAGGGGGACAGGTCTGCCTAAATGTTAAATCCTGTTTTAAGCCCATTCTGAAGGAGGATATGTATGTGGTGATAATGTGGAGTCTCTTTGAGTGGAAATAAAAGGAGGGACAAAGAATAATAAAAATCTTATAGGAGTGAGTTATAAATCTCCAAGTATAGTGGAATAGTGAAGAAATCAGACGATACCTTTTAGACACTGAGTGAATTTAATTGTACGTTTTCAGGAGTCTAGCTTCCTTGGTCAGACATGATGTTATACAAAACTGAAAAATTCACAGACTTATATACACAATAGACAAAGATCATCAAAGGATTGTATAAACTTTAGGAATCCAAACGCCTGAACCGTTTGACCCCAAATTTGGCACGCAGGTACATTAGGAAGGTTAAAGCGAAGGTCCCATCCTTGACAGATGACAGGAGGGTAGGGGGATGGGGAAGACCACCCTATAGAGATGAATGGGAAAATCTCCACACTGCACACACAGGTGACATAATTAGTGCTGCAGCTCCCCAGCAGTAATGGCAGTTGGAAGCCTTAGCAACAAATAAGATTACTACTTTCATTTTGAAAGGGATCTGGAATCTGATTGGTTGCAAGGGGCATCTGCTTCACAACAGATTCACAGAAATAAATGGTAGACCCTTTACCCCAAACCATACACTACAGGTATACAGGATCTCCACCAACTATATACTACAGGTATACAGGACCCCCATACTATACAATACAGATATACAGGACCACCCAACTCTACACTACAGATATACAGGACCCCCAATCTATCAACTACAGGTATATAGCACCTCCACCAACTACTCACTACAGGTACTGTATACAGGACCCACTAACTCTACAATACAGGTATACAGGACCCCAAAACTATACACTACAGGTATACAGCACCTTCACCAAATACATACTACAGGTATATAGATCCCCAAACTATACAAAGCCCCCCCAACTGTACACTTCAGGTATACAGCACCTTCACCAACTATATACTACAGGTACACAGGACCCCTAAACTGTACACTACAGGTATACAGGACCCACCAAACTATACACTACAGGTATACAAAACCCCCAAACTATAGACTACATGTATACAGGACCCCCCAACTATAAACTACAGGTATACAGGACCCTCCAGCTATACACTACAGGTATACAGGACCAAAAAAGTCTACACTACAGGTATACAGGACCCTCGAACTATAAACTACAGGTATAAAGGAGCCTCAAATTATAAACTACAGGTAAACAGGACCTTCACAAACTATATACTACAGGTATACAGCAATCTAACCAACTATATACTACAGGTATACAGTACCCCCAAACTATACAGCACAGGTATACAACCCCCTCAACTATGCACTTCAGGTATACAGGACCCTGTCAATTATACACTACAGGTATACAGCCCCCCCGGACTATACACTACAGGTATCCCCTTAAAGGGGCTTTGTACCCACAATCTGACCCTCCCTAAACCGCTTGTACCTTCAGATAGCTGCTTTTAATCCAAGATCCGTCTTGGGGTCCGTTCTGCAGGTGATGCAGTTTTTGTCCTAAAAAACAACTTTTTAATTTGCTGCCCTGTGTCAAACTGGTGTGGTTTAGAGTGTGTATGCATTAGGCTGGCATCGGCTCTCCTCCCCACCCTATTCATCATTCAGAATGCTCAAGGCAGGAATTTTTCAAGGGACCAGTTCACGTTTGAAGTGTATTTGAGGGGATTGTATGTTATGAAGCCCCACAAAGCACCCCATTTCAGAAACTGCACCCCCTAAACTGTGCAAAAGTACATCCAGAAAGTGTTTTAACCCCTTAGGTGAGTCGTAATAAATAAAAGCTAATTTTCTGTGCAGAAATTTTATTGTAATCCAATATCTTTCATAATTTTAAACCTATAAGCAGGGTACCCCCACATGTGGACATAAGATGCCAAGCGAGTGCAGGACGATCCTCCAAAGAGAAGGAGCGCCAATTGGCATTTGGAAGCTGGATTTCACTGGAATGGATTTCAAGGGTCATGTTGCATTAATAAAGCCTCCATACAGTCAAAACAATGGAAAACCCCCACAAGTTACCCCATTTTGGACACTACACTCCTCAAGAATTCTAACAAGCAGTGCAGTGAGTATATGGACCCCACTGGTGACGGACACAAATGTGGGACAATGTGACGTGAAAGTGAAAATTTTCATTTTACACTTTCACGGCACAAATGTGGCCATCATCAAGGGGTCCATATCCTCACTGCATCCCTTTTTAGAATCTTTGAGGGTTGTAGTTTCCAGAATAGGGCAGCACAATGCAACATGGCGTTCATCATCCATTCTGGCCAAATCTTGCCTCCAAAATCCAAATGGCACTCTAATGGGAATGGGGGCCATGCCTATTTGGTTGTGGAAGAGGGACAATTTTAATTTATTTGTGGGTATTATGCCAATTATTAGTTTATACTAGAAAATGTACCCGGCGCTACCCGGTATAAAGTGTCAGTGTGTTAATTAGATTTGTTCCAAGAGTGCCCAGGAGGCTAATCTATGTCCTTGTTTTTTTTTGTTTAAGGGGAAACTAAACTAAAAACTGTAAACATCCTAAATACCTAATAGTCAAACTGTAAACACTCCCTCCCTGCAGGTTGCCCCTATATTGTATACACTCCCCCCCGCAGGTAGCCCCATACTATATGCACTTCCCCCACTTGCAGGTAGCCCCCATACTCCATACACCCCATCCCTGCAGGTAGCCCCCATACTGTATACACTCCACCCCCCTTGCAGGTAGCCCCCATGCTGTATACACTCCCCCCTTTCTTGCAGGTTGCCCCCATACTGTATACACCCCCCTGCAGGTATCCCCCATATTGTATACACTGCCCCCCTTGCAGATAGCCCCCATACTGTATACACTCGCCCCTTGAGGTAGCCCCCATACTGTATACATTCCCCCCCTTCAGGTAGCCCCCATGCTGTACAAACACCCTTCTGCATGTAGCCCCCATGCTGTATACACTCCCCCTGCAGGTTGCCTCCATGCTGTATACACTCCCCTCTTCAGTTAACCCCCATGCTGTATTTCCTCCCCCTTTCAAGTAGCCCCCATGCTGTATACATTCCCTAACACCCCCTTACTGAATACATCCCCCAACACCACCAGCCGGCAGGTAAGCCCCTTACTCTATACACTGTATATACACTGAACACTGTTAGGGTGCCTTCACACCTACCGGATCTGCAACGGATTTCATGCTGCGAATTCACAGTGACATCCGCTGCGGATCCAGTGTCATTCAACCCTATGACACTACATACTCTTAGTTTGATAGACATCCCGCTGCAAGTATGTTAATTAACTACCTTGGCGGCCGGAGCATAATTTACACTGACAGAGGCGCCCATCATCCCGCCTGCACAGACCGATGTCACGATCTAACAGCGGTCTGTGCGGGCAGGATGATGGACGTCTCTGTCAGTGTAAGTTACGCTCCGGCCGCCAAGGGGGTTAATTTACATACTCGCAGCGGGGTGTCAATCTCGCTGCGAGTATGTAGTGTCAATCCGCTGCGGATCCAGTAGGTGTGAAAGCACCCTTACTGTGTTTATTTCTGTGGATCTGTTGTGAGGCAGCTGACCCTAGTAACCAATCAGATTCCAGCTCCCTGTGAAAATGAAAGAAGTAATCCTATTGGTTGCTAAGGCTTCCAACTGCCGTTTTGGCTGGAGACCTGCAGAGCTAATTATATCACCTGTATGTGCAGTGTGGAGATTCTCCCATTCATCTCTATGGGGCGCTTTTCCCCCTCCCCCTCCCCTCCTGTACATCTGGCAAGGACGGGACCTTCGCTCTAACCTTCCCGGGCACCCAATGTATCTGTGTGCCAAATTTGGGGTCAAATGGTTCAGGCGTTTGGAAGTCTATACGAGACAGACAGACAGACTTTCATTTTTATGATATAGAAGGTTGAAAAATTCAACCTGTGTTGATCCAGAGGAAGGCAAAAAACCCTCATGAGGAAGACGACAGTAGCCTCATCACAGGGAAAAAAATCCTTCCCAACTCCAAAATGGCAAGTAGAATAATCCCTGGATTAACGTGACACCTGAAATAGGAATAAGGGAAAGAATTTAGAAAATTTAGAACTCCAATGACGTGTGGTACGCCTTGAAGCAATCCTTTATGCAGAGGCCGGGGTGATCAGGACAGGTGTCACACTGGAAAATGGTGTCCTTCCTGATCCCCCTTCTGGGATCTCCCCTGTTTATCAGTTTAGGGGGACTTCACCTGGAAAATGTTGCCCTGGTGCGATACGGGGTCCTTCATATGCAGGTCAGGGCCAGGTCCATGCCTGCTAAATATTAGGGACTTATTACTGTTTCTGATTTTTTCAGATCGTGCCACAAGCTACAGTAGCTCGGACAGCAAGGGGCCGAAAGAGAGGGATGCTAGTTTACCACGTACAGGTGGTAACCTTTATCCAGCAGTGGGAAGATATGTTCCGAAACAATCTTCCCAGTAAGTCCGGGGATGGGGGGAGCATTCTGGGGTTTGAATTCGGGTGTCCCTTCCTTCATACAGTCTGAGGCTGGGTTCACACACAGTATATTTCAGACGTTGTACTTATATTGCAACCAAAACCAGGAGTGGATTGAAAACGCAGAAAGGCTATGTTCGCACAATGTTGAAATTGAGTGCATGGCCGCCATTTCATGGCAAATATTTACTGTTATTTTAAAACAACTGTTGTATTGAAATAATGGCAGTTATTTACCGTTATATAGCTGCCATCCACTCAATTTCAACATTTTGAGAACAGAGCCTTTCTGTGTTTTCAATCCACTCCTGGTTGAGGTTGCAATATGAGGACCACAATACTGACTGAAATATGCTGTGTGTGAACCCAGCCTAAGGCTATGTTCACACAACGTATGTTTTCGTAAAAGTATGGCTGTTGTTGCTATCGGCAACTACAGATGTACTTTGTACGAAAACATACGTTGCCTTGTCTTCTATGAGATCCTGGCTGGAACGTATACACCCCGGCCGGGATCCTTCGTGGCGCTGCAAAGAACTGACACGGCAGTTTTCTGCGGCCACTATTCAGTGAATAGTGGCCGTAGAAAACAATGTCAGTGTGCACTATGAAGCGAGCAGCTCAGTCCGCAAGCTTCATAGTGTGCAGTGGTGGGTTCTGATACGGGCGCTCGGTAGTGCACCCGCATCAGAACTCTGCAGGCCGAAAGATCATCCAGCTGGTACTGCAGTATCGGCCTGGATAATCTTTTCAGAGACCGGGTCACGGAACGGCCAGTCTTTTACACCATCTAAACATAGCCTAAATCTGTAAGGGTACCCTGAGGCCCATGTGCAGCAGGAGCCCCCAAAATGTATTAATTTCTGCTGCATCAACAGGGGTCCATGCCATGGGCCTAACAAAAGAAGAGGAGGGATTCTTGGTTATAAATTGGTGCGCGTACAAATTTGTTTGCGCCACCATCAAATTTAAAAGGTCATAAGAGAACTAGAGCTTAAAAAAGTCAATTCCTCTGAGGCCTGTGGGGTTAATTTAGATTCCTGCTCATGCTACAAAGCCAGGAATCTGGGGCTTATTATTTTGAGGGGCTATGGTCCAGATGTGGTCACTTGTCTGGGGAACGGGGGGCAGGATGGGTTCACTTGTCTGGGTGGCGAGATGGGATGACGTGTCTAGGGAGCGGAGGTCAAGATCGAATGACGTGTCTGGGGGGCAGCTCCAGGTATCCTGCTGGGACACCTATGTGGATATTCATCATCACTGAATGATGATGATGATGATGAGGATGAATGGAGGAAAGAAGGATCCCCCATTCATCCTCACTGGCTGTTTCGGTGTCGGAGACAATAAGAGCCTATGCCTCCTCCACCGAAAACATCCAGTGGGCCCTTTTTATGTGGGGATTGGTATATGGGGTATGTAAATGTGTAATTTAGAGTAATGGTGTAGTGTAAAACTTTCTTTCAAGTAGTGTAGTGTAATGTAGTGGTTTTTAACATTAAGAAAAAAAAAACAACGCCAAAAAAGGTGTTTCTGATAAATGCTGCACTTATCAGCAGACAGTGGCGGTAGGATATAGAAAAAAAAAAAAAAAACTACGCCAAGAAGGAGGAGTTTCTGATTAGCGGCTCACTTACGTGCAATGCTGATCAGCACAAAAACTCTACCTGCCAACCCTAAAGCTAGTGATAAGTGTATTATATACACTAATCAGCCGCTAGGGGGCAGTAAAACATTCCTGGATAAAGATAGCCGAAGATTGCCAGAAAAAACAGAGGTTTGATGCCAGGAGCCGAAAAATGCCGAAGATAGACGACGGGGAAGAAGAGTGACAATGTGGGACCCGAAAGTCATGGCTCCGGACGCCTGGATCAGGTGAGTATGGGCATATACACCGCACAAACCTGCTCTGAACATCCCCGTGCTCTTTCACTTATTGTCGTCATTGGACGGCTGAGCCCGGCCGGCCAATCATGGCGATCGAGACAGTGGCACCATGGCTCCTTTTACATATAACACTGATGTCACGGACAGCACCAATCGCCATTGCTTTCCGGGTCACTGATGACCCGGAAAGCTGAATATCACTGTTATTGGCTGATCGTCGGCATGGGGGGGGGGGGGGGAAAATCCCCCCCCCCCCGTGCCGACAGGGAGATATGGGCTGCTATTTCTTCTAGCAGCCGTCTCCCCCCCAATCGCGACCCACCGGCCAACGTACCGGTATGTCATGGGTCCTTAAGTGACCGGACTCCATGACGTACCGGGATGTCATGGGTCCTTAAGGAGGTATAGAGGACCCCTAAAAACTATACACATACGCTGTCAACAAGCCGAAAAGGACACCGGGGGACAGCAGATAGGTGAGTGATCTTAAGTAAACTTTACTGAAACCTCTAAACAATTGTTTAGCTGTTTTAGTAAACTTCATTTAGATTTGAATTTTCGTTTGGATACTCGATGGAAAACAAATCTTTCAAATAGTACAATACTTAATCAAATAGCTACTCAATCGAGTATTGCTTGCACAAAATAATCTGGGTGTAATGGTGGAGGGGGGGTGAGGACTAGAGATGAGCAAACTTTTGAAAAGTTTGTTCCAACCGGACTTCCGGATTTTTTTTGGAAAGTTCGGTTCGACCGAATTTAGGATTTCTTCGGATTTCATAGTTTAAAGCATCTATATTATACGGGGATAGTGTATTTGGTTAAATTTAGGGCTCTACATGTCAGTAAAATCATTATCTTTTCAATATCTCAAAGTCAATTTTTTTTTTTTTTTTTTTTAAGACTTCAATATTCACCATTACAGGGTCTATGCAGGAAATTCACCATTACTGGGTCTATGCAGGAAAAAGGTGACAAATGCAGTGAAGGAGCAGCAGTTGTCATTTGAGACCAGTGAAGGTCCAGCAATAGTCATTTGAGGCAAGTGCAGGAGCAGCAGTAGTCAACATGGAGGCCAGGCAGGAGCACCAGTAGTCAACATGGAGGCCAGGCAGGAGCAACAGTAGTCAACATGGAGGCCAGGCAGGAGCAACAGTAATCAACATGGAGACCAGGCAGGAGCAACAGTAGTCAACATGGAGGCCAGGCAGGAGCAACAGTAGTCAACATGGAGGCCAGGCAGGAGCAACAGTAGTCAACATGAAGGCCAGGCAGGAGCAGCAGTAGCCAATGTAAAGGCCAGGTAGAAGCAACAGTAGTCAACATGAAGGCCAGGCAGGAGCAACAGTAGTCAACATAGAGGCCAGACAGGAGCAACAGTAGTCAACATGGAGGCCAGGCAGGAGCAACAGTAGTCAACATGGAGGCCAGGCAGGAGTAACAGTAGTCAACATGGAGGCCAAGCAGGAGCAACAGTAGTCAACATGGAGGCCAGGCAGGAGCAGCAGTAGCCAACATGGAGGCCAGGCAGGAGCAGCAGTAGTTAACATGGAGGCCAGTGAAGGCCGAACAGTAGCCAACATGAAGGACAGGGCAAGAGCGGTAGTAGTCAACATAGAGGCCAGTGAAGGCACAGCAGTAGTCAACATGGAGGCCAGTGAAAGCCTAGCAGTAGCCAACATGGAGGGCAGGGCAGGAGCGGCAGTAGTCAACATGGGGGCCAGTGAAGGCCCAGCTGTAGCCAACATGGAGACCAGGGCAGGAGCGGCAGTAGCCAACATGGAGGCCAGGGCAGGAGCGGCAGTAGTCAACATGAAGGCCAGTACAGGAGCGGCAGTAGTCAACATAGAGGCCAGTGAAGGCCCAGCAGTAGTAAACATGGAGGCCAGTGAAAACCCAGCAGTAGCCAACATGGAGGCCAGGGCAGGAGAGGCAGTAGCGAACATGAAGGGCAGGGCAGGAGAGGCAGTAGTCAACACGGAGGCCAGTACAGGAGCGGCAGTAGCCAACATGGAGGGCAGGAGCGGCAGTAGTCAACATAGAGGCCAGTGAAGGCCCAGCATCAGTCAACATGGAGGCCAGTACAGGAGTGGCAGTAGTCAACATAGAGGCCAGTGAAGGCCCAGCAGTAGTCAACATGGAGGCCAGGGAAGGAGCGACAGTAGCCAACATGAAGGCCAGGGCAGGAGTAGCAGTTGTAATGGGGTGACATGAGCAGCGGAAAAAGAATAATGAGGTCCATGGACAGGCGAAAGGTAGCAGGGCAGCAGCAGCAAAAATGGTGGAATGACCAGTAAGGTCTATATGGTTCACATATAAGCAGAAAAGGTCCTACATCTTGGTGACAACAGGACCAAATCCTACTCTGTGGTATCAGGAGCAGATGTCACAAAGTCCTTATCTATCCATGTGGCGTTTATTTTGATGAAAGTCAAGACGCTCCACACTATCACTGGACAATCTGGTTCTCCTGGGACTGACAATATGACCTGCTGCATTGAAAACTCGCTCGGATGACACACTGCTGGCCGGACAGAAGAGTATGTCTAAAGCAAATTCAGCGAATTGTGGCCAGACATCTAATTTTCCCACCCAGTAGTCCAGGGTTTCTGGCACGTTAGGTGGCAACGTAGAGTCTTAAAACACCTGGACTTGCTGTTTGAGGTGTGCCGCCATGTCCTGCTGCTGTGCGGGTGCTCCTGTTACTCCTGTCTGTGCAGAAATGAGTGATGGTTCCGGCACTCCAAGAAGGTTAAAATTCAATACTTTATTTCATAGAAGCCATAAAATTGTGCTGCAAGATAACACCGACGTGTTTCGCGCGCATGCGCACAAGACTAAGCACGCATGCGCGCGAAACGCGTCGGTGTTATCTTGCAGCACAATTTTATGGCTTCTATGAAATAAAGTATTGGATTTTAACCTTCTTGGAGTGCCGGAACCATCACTCATTTCTGCAATTTCCATGTATTCTGCGACTGGCTATCGCTGGAACCGTGCACCCTCCTGCAATAGACTGTGACCGACATGCAATTACTGAGGTGAGCTGACTGCCCTTCACTTTCTCTTGTATACTCCTGTCTGTGGCTGCATGAAAGCGTGCATCATGGACATCAGGCTCAGACTGGTGCCGCTGCTCATGCCACCCAAGCTGCTAGAGGAGGAAGTGGAGGAGGCAGCGCTGCTGGTGTTTCCCTGGTGGGAATGGTGTGAACGAGAGCGCCGTCTTTCAAAGGCTGCCACTAACTGTGCACCTAGTTCCACTCTATAATAATTCATATTTTCCTCCCGTTGGGAAGGGTGAATGGATTCACACAGCTTGTTGCGATACCGTGGGTCCAGTAGTGTGGCCAGCCAGAACTCGTCCCGTTGACGAATCCTTTGCAAGCGTGGGTCAGCCTGAAAGCATATCAACATGTGCTTAGCCATTTCCACCAGGGAGTGGGAAGGAGTCCCCGCTTCCATATCCACAGCATACTGCCAATGGGTACTGCCTCCCTCCTCCTCATCCTCCTCATAACCCTGCATATCCTCCTCTGGCCCCCCTCTGCTCTGGCAGGAAGGCTCATCTCCTTCTCTTCCACCCGTCTCCCCTAAAAGTTCCTGTGCATTCAGGTCCTCCTCCTCCTCAACTTCCTCTCCCTCCTCCTCTGCCAAACCTTCTTCCAGCGACCCAGGCTGCGACAGTGGCAAGACCTCTTCCCCCTCGCCACTGAGTCGCATCAGCATCAGCTCCAGTACATGAAGCATGGGTATGATGGCGCTCAGTCCTGTGTCTTGCCCACTGACCAGAAAGGTGGCCTCTTCAAAGGGTCATAGCAAGCGGCAGGTGTCACGCATGAGCTGCCACTGCCTGGGCTCCAGGTTACACAGGGGAGTCGCCGTGTCCGCCTGCATCAAGAGGAAATCTGTCAAGGCCTTCCTCTGCATATAGAGCGGGTCCAGCATGTGGAGGGTGGAGTTCCACTGCGTGGCTACATCGCAAATTAGACGATGGTTGGGAAGACCATTCCTCCACTGCAGGTCGAGGAGGATATGGTGAGAGCGACTTGAATGGCTGAAATGGTTACACAGTTTTCGAGCCATTGACAGCACAGTCTGCAACTGGGAAGTAGACTTTAAAAAGTGTGTAACTATTAGGTTTAAAACATGTGCCATACATGGGGCGTGCCTCATACCTCCTCGACGCAGCGCAGAGAGAATGTTGCTCCTATTGTCACTCACCACAGTCCCAACTTTAAGATGGCATGGAGTCAGCCACGATAGGATTTCCATCTCGAGCAGGCGGTGCACCTTTGTGTCTCTTTTCACCCAGGCAGGCTGGGTGCAGCACAGCATGACACCTCCGTGCTACACCCAAGTGGTACAAGGGAGGAACACTGGCGGTTGAGGAGGCTTTGGACCTACTGGAGGAGGTGGAGGAGGACCACGACACAGGAACCCTGCTGTGACAATGGGGTGGTGTCATCGCCCTTCCATGGCCAAGTTGCTGGGGGTCCGCCGGCCATATTACATTTACCCACAGAGCAGTAATGGACATATGCCCTTGCCCGTATTTACAGCTCCAGATGTCTGTGGTTAAATGTACATGTCTGCTCACTGAATGGCTCAGCGAGTCAGCAACCTTTTCGCGAACTTACCTATACATGGCCGGCATAGCTTGGAAAAGTGTTGGAAAAGTAGTGTCGACTCGGCACCTTCCACCGTGGCTCTGCACACAACATCAGTTCACGCAAAGGTGCCGAGTCGACCACTTTAAACGGCAGAGCCTGGAGCACCAGCAACTTGGCCAGCTTGACTGCTGCGGGATTGCTGGGTGCATATGTCTGCCTCCGGTATAGGGACTCCATGATGACAGGCTGCCTACTGCTAGCAACACAGGGGCCACCAGCTGAAGAAGGGAGTGAAGCCACACTCCCTTCCACAGAGGAGGTCTGACTCTGTGAAAGGCCCCCCTGACTTCTGCTGCTTCCTGCTGCTGTTGACCGCGGGTCTACCTGGGCCTGCTGTGACCCAATATCACCCGGTTTCTTCCAGGTGGAAACGTGGTGGCGCTTCATATGGGCATCCATGGCGCTGGTGCCAGGATTGCAACTCTTGCCTCTTTTAATGTGCCTGTCGCACAGGCAACAGATGACCACATAGGTATCCTCTGGGCACTTTTTAAAAAACTGCCATAGAGGCGAGGTGTAGAGTCTAGTACCGACAGGCTGTGAGGATAGACGGGCGCTGCCGATACTAGGACCTGCTGTGGAGGAGGTTTCCCCAGTGGTCATCTGCTTGTCCCGGCTATGCTTCCGACTTGTTAGTTGACTACTGCTGCCTGTCTGCTTCTTAGTTGTGGCGGGCCTGATGGTGGATGGATTCCCGGTTGACAAATTCGTCGAATAAGTCAACTTCTGCAGTGCATGCCATGTTCCAGAATTATGCTATCATCCTCATCTGGCTCCTGTCTAGCTCTCTCTTCTGCCAACTGCTCTCCTGCCAGGCCTATCATGGGTCTGCTCTGATATCACCTCCGACACAGCTATGTCCTTAACTTGATTGTCCCCTGTCTCTTCCCCCACGTGCTCATTATCATCAAAGAGCAGTTGGCTGCTCATAGACGGCAACAGTTCCCTTGCAGGCGGCGGTTCAAAAGTTAGCAGGATGTTGCTGATGATGTCAGATAGAGGACGTCATATACACTCTTCCAAGGGTCTAACTATAGTACTTGTATATCCGTATAGCACTTTTTTTTTTAGAGTTTTATTCTACACACATGCACAAGGTATATATTTGTGCCTCAGGAAAACACCTATGTCATATACACTCTTCCAAGGGTCCAACTATAGTACTTGTATATCTGTATAGCACTTTTTTTTTTAGTTTTTTTCTACACACATGCACAAGGTATATATTTGTGCCTCAGGAAAACACCTATGTAATATACACTCTTCCAAGGGTCCAGCTATAGTACTTGTATATCTGTATAGCACTTTGTTTTAGAGTTTTATTCTACCCACATGCACAAGGTATATATTTGTGCCTCAGGAAAACACCTATGTCATATACACTCTCGCAAGGGTGACAGTATAGTACTTGTTTATCTGTATAGCATGTTTTTGTTCTGTGCACCCTTTGCTCTCCTATGTCTAATCTATCTACCTATCTAACTTTCACTCTCTCTATTTTTCTCTCTCAATCACTATATGTTTCTCCTCTTCGCTTTCCTAATAATCTTTTTGTCTTTGCTTTTATACAATATCTTCTCAGTACAGCAGGGTGCAACAGCAGCAGCAGCGTTTTGTCACTGACGAGCTCTGTGCACTGCTAACAGTCTCCTGCTTCTCTCTGTGCAGACTGCGTCGTGCGGTCATGTGACCGCTCCTCTTAAAGCAATTCTGTCACACAGGGGGTGGGCTAGTGCAACATCCCTGCTGATTGGATGTGTTCCGGGCATCATGGGAAAGAGCTTTTCCCGCCCAGAACACTTCCTACTTTCTAAACTGGCGGCTGCCATTTTAGAAACCAAGGAGTAAAAAAAGATTTTGGAGCGGACCTCCAAAAGTCCTAATCCGACTGGACTCGGACTTTTGGAAAAATCCGAACCGGATCCCATACCGGCTGAACCGGTTCACTCATCTCTAGTGAGGACCAAGAGTGCCAATCTACTAAATATATTCTTTACTATTGTATTTATAGAGGAGAATCCTATAACAGATAACATGATTAGAAAATGTAAATGTAAATCCTCCTATAAGTCTCACCTGCCTAACACAGCAAGAAACAAGGAGCAAAACTTTAAAAACAATAAAATCCATAAATCACCAGGCCCAGAAGGTATGCATCCTAGAGTTTTGCAGGAATTACAGTATTTTTCGCTTTATAAGACGCACCTGTCTATAATATATACCCCCGATTTGGACCACTGAAAACAGGAAAAAATATTGTATGCTAATTAAGCTTCCCTGGTGGTCTAAGGTCATGAAGGGGATAATGCAGTGAAGGGGTCAAAGTTTATTAAAATGAAAGTGTCTTGTATCTACACATACACAGCTGCTGCATGCACAACACACTCAGCTCTGCTATACCATACACTCTCAGCTCAGCTACACATTCAGCTTTGCTACACCATACACTCCCAGCTCAGCTACACACTCAGCTCTGTTACACCATACACTCTCATCTCAGCTGTTTCACACACACTTAGCTGTACAAACAAATCCACAAGCACAAACAATGTTATATCAACACACAAAGGGTAACACACACACACACACACAGGGTAACACACACACACACAGGGTAACACACATACCTCTGCTGCTCTGTACTTACAGACAGTGTCGGGCTGCCCTGTCTCCTAAATATAAGATGCAGGCACTTTTTAGCTAAATATTTTCTTCCTAAAAAGTGCATCTTATAAAGCGAAAAATACGCAAGTAGCTAATGTGGTAAAGAGTGATCCTGGAAACTATAAGCCCGCAAGTCTAACATCTATAGTGGGTAAAGTATTTGAGGGATTTGTAAGAGATCATAATTTGGAGTATCTTAATGAAAATAATCTTAGAATCTTGGGACATTGTGTATCTGGGCTTTTCAAAAGCATTTGATACTGTGCTGCATGAAAGGTTGCCCTATAAAATGAGGATGCAGGGACTTGGGAAAACATATGCAAATGTACTAGTAACTGTTTGAGTGATAGAAAACAGAGAGTGGTCATTGGTGGAATGTACTCTGAATGGGTGACAATTACTAGTGGGGTACCGCAGGGGTCATTGTTGGTTCCATTCCTTTTTGAAGTTTATTAATGATCTTGTAGATTGCTACAGAGCAGAATCTCCATTTTTGCAGATGATACTAAACTGGGTAAAAATCACCACAGAGGAGGATAGTATCATATTACAGAGAGTTTTGATGAAGCTGGAGGATTGGGCAGATAAATGGCAAATAAAGTTTAATGTGAATAAAAGTAAGGTTATGCATTTGAGCCGAAGAAATAATAAGTAATTTATGACATGTAGAAGTACATATGTCGTATATGTGATCATGTGCCCATGTGGCATGTTCTATATTGGAAAGACCATCAGGTGTCTATATGTTAGATTCAGGGAACACCGTAGATCCATCCGAACAGGAGTAGGATCTCAGAGGTTAATAGAACATGTTAACAGCGTTCACAATGGTAATGCGGATGTCTTGCGCTTTGCAGGTCTGGAACAGGTAGAATTACCCAGACGAGGGGGGAACCGCCAGCGAATCTTACTAGAGAGAGGCTCGCTGGATTATCCAGACCGATGCACTTGGTTCATTGGGTCTTAATGACCGTAACGATCTTAGTGTGTTTTTATAATTTGCATTCAGTTAAAATGTTTTTATATTTGTAATTATTTTAATGGTGTATGTCACTTTAAATGGTTACAAGATTCTGGCAATAGCGTTCACGTCTTAGACTATATAATGAGTACGTAAGAACGTTATGACGTACCACTAAGTCTGTTGATGCGTATGACCGCGAAACGGCCGTCGCCGTCGTGGAGTGTACCTGTATCTGCCTATGTAACCGATTTGAGCACATGTGGTTACTTTGTATGCCTTCCAGCGATTAATAAAGATTTCTATGAATTTCAAGTGAGTGCCGCAACATCATCTTTCTCCATTGCTACGTATTGGACTCTACATTGTGGATTGCAGAGCACCACGCTAAGCTGAACGCTGGAGCAGACTGACCAAAAAAAGGGTGAGCCATAGAAGCAGTTCATTTTAAACGGAATGTATATGTGTTTATTGGAGTAGTGCCAAGTGAACTCTCTTGAACTAATAATAAGTACAGTTATGTGCTAAATAGTATAACACTGGGTAAAACTGCTTCCGAAAAGGACCTGGGGGTATTGGTGGACAGTTAACTCAACTTTAGTGATCAGTGCTAGGCAGCAGCTGCCAAAGCTAATAAAATAATGGGATGTATCAAAAGAGGCATAGATACTAAAGCTGAGAACATAGTTTTGCCTCTTTATAAATCACTGGTCAGACCACACATGGAATACTGTGTACAGTTTTGCACACCGGTATATAAGAAGGACACAGCTGAACTGGAGCAGGTGCAGAGGAGGGCTACAAAGGTCATTAAGGGAATAGGTGGGTTACTGTACCAAGTTATAAAGCTTGGGGTTATTTACACTAGAAAAAAAGACATTTTAGGGGCGATCTGATTACAATGTACAAATATGTGAATGGACAGTACAGAGATCTTTGTAGTGATTTGTTTACTCCTAGGTCTGTAACCATGAGAAGGGGGGTAGAAGAAAGAAGGTTTCACCATCAGCACAGATGTGGATTGTTTATTATAAGAGCAGTGAAACTATAGAACTCTGTCACATAATAATGTCATGCAGGGCCGGACTGGGACTGAAAATCAGCCCTGGCATTTAAAAGCACACAGGCCCACTTACCGTACTGGGTCGTCTATGCATCATCTATGCAGAGTCTACCAGACAAACATTATAGGCTCTTAGCTCCAGCACCATCATCACCTTTATACAAACTCCCCATCTATATTGTCCCACGCTGTTACAGCGCCCACATTATGCCCCTTGTAGTATTTAGAGCCAGGTTCCCTCTATGTCCTCATATAATAGAAAGGACCCCTGTGACCCTCATATACAAAACATCAATAAAGAGGGATCAGAAAACCTTCTCTACCCCATAATGGTATTGATAGGAACTATACCAGAGTACATAAATACATAGTACAGAAATATATAAATACAGACATATACACTGCACACAGCTCTGTACTCAGCAATATACATCATATACACCCCACACAGCTCTGTACACAGACATATACACCCCACACAGCTCTGTACACAGACATATACAGCATATACACCACACACAGCTCTGTACACAGACATATACAACATATACACCCCACACAGCTCTGTACACAGCAATATACACCGCACACAGCTCTGTACACAGACATATACACCCCACACAGCTCTGTACACAGCAATACACACTACACACAGCTCTTTACACTGACATATACAACATATACGCCCAACACAGCTCTGTACACAGACATATACACCGCACACAGCTCTGTACACATATACACCCCACACAGCTCTGTACACAGACATATACAACATATACACTGCACACTGCTCTGCACACAAACACATACAACATATACACTGCACACAGCTCTGTACACAGACATATATAACATATACACCGCACACAGCTCTGTACACAGACATATACAACATATACACCGCACACAGCTCTGTACACAGGCATATAAACCGCACACAGCTCTGTACACAGACATATACACCCCACACAGCTCTGTTCGCAGACATATACAACATATACACAGCACACAGCTCTGTACACAGACATATACAACATATTCACGACACACAGCTCTGTACACTGACATATACAACATATACACCGCACACAGCTCTGTACACTGACATATACACCGCACACAGCTCTGTACACTGACATATACACTGCACACAGCTCTGTACACAGACATATACAACATATACACCGCACACAGCTCTGTACACATACACCACACACAGCTCTGTACACTGACATATACACCACACACAGCTCTGTACACAGACATATACACTGCACACAGCTCTGTACACAGACGTATACACCGCACACAGCTCTGTACACAGACATATACACCGCACACAGCTCTGTACACAGACATATACACCGCACACAGCTCTGTACACTGACATATACACTGCACACAGCTCTGTACACAGACATATACACTGCACACAGCTCTGTACACAGACATATACAACATATACACGGCACACAGCTCTGTACCCAGACGTATACACCGCACACAGCTCTGTACACAGACATATACAACAAGTACACCGCACACAGCTCTGTACACAGACACATCTATATCATAAAAATCAAAGTCTGTCTGTCTGTCCTTCTGTCTGTCTGTCTGTCTGTCCTCTATAGACTTCCAAACACCTGAACCGTTTGACCCCAAATTTGGCACACAGATACATTGGGTGCCCGGGAAGGTTATTGCGAAGGTCCCGTCCCCGCCAGATGTACAGGAGAGGAGGGAGAGAGGAAAGAGAGACGCCCCATAGAGATGAATGGGAAAATCTCCTCACTGCAAACACAGGTGATATAATTAGCTGCAGCAGACACGGCAGTTGGAGCCTTAGCAACCAATAGGATTACTGCTTTCATTTTCACAGGGAGCAATGGTTGCTAGGGAAGCTGCCTCACAACATCCACAGTAATAACTGGTAGACCCCCTACTCCATCTATACAGTACATGTATATACAGGGCCCCCTACTCCATCTATACAGTACATGTATATACAGGACCCCCCTACTCCATCTATACAGTACATGTATATACAAGACCCCTACTCCATCTATACAGTACATGTATATACAGGACCCCTACTCCATCTATACAGTACATGTATATACAGGACCCCTACTCCATCTATACAGTACATGTATATACAGGACCCCCTACTCCATCTATACAGTACATGTATATACAGGGCCCCCTACTCCATCTATACAGTACATGTATATACAGGGTCCCCTACTCCATCTATACAGTACATGTATATACAGGACCCCCTACTCCATCCATACAGTACATGTATATACAGGGCACAACAGGTATACCAAACTGTGACTGGGTAACACTGCTACACCAGACCTGACCAATACCGCCATACTGTGCTGGATAACACTGTCATACCAGACCTGACCAATACCGCCATACTGTGACTGAATAACACTGCCAGACCTGACCAATACCGCCATACTGTGACTGAATAACACCACTATACCAGACCTGACCAATACCACCATACTATGAGTGGATAACACCTCCATATCAGACCTGACCAATACCGCCATACTATGACTGGATAACACCTCCATACCAGACCTGACCAATACCGCCATACTGTGACTGGATAACACCTCCATACCAGACCTGACCAATACCACAATACCGTGACTGGATAACACCGCCACACCAGACCTGACCAATACCGCCATACTGTGCCTGGATAACACCGCCACACCAAACCTGACCAATACCGCCATACTGTGACTGGATAACACTGTCATATAAGACCTGACCAATACCGCCATACTGTGAATGGATAACACCGCCACACCAGACCTGACCAATACCGCTATGCTGTGCTAGATAACACTGTCATACCAGACCTGACCAATGCCGCCATACTGTGACTGGATAACACTGCCATACCAGACCTGACCAATACCGCCATACTGTGCTGGATAACACTGTCATACCAGACCTGACCAATACCGCCATACTGTGACTGGATAACACTGCCATACCAGACCTGACCAATACCGGCAAACTGTGACTGGGTAACACCGCCACACCAGTCCTGATCAATACCACCATACTGTGACTGGATAACACTGCCATACCAGACCTGACCAATACCGCCATACTGTGCTGGATAACACTGTCATACCAGACCTGACCAACACCGCCATACTGTGACTGGATAACACTGCCATACCAGACCTGACCAATACCGCCATACTGTGACTGGATAACACTGCCATACCAGACCTGCCATACAATAGGATTACTGCTTTCATTTTCACAGGAAGCAATGGTTGCTAGGGAAGCTGCCTCACAACATCCACAGTAATAACTGTTACACAAACAAAGAAAGGCTATGATACAAAATATAGCATATAGTTTATTGGCATGACTTAAAATCAATACTCAGAATTTACATATAGTGCAAGGAAAATCCAATAGAAAAAAGCAACCCACTGCCACAGTACTTGAAAAATCAAATGAACGTACATGAATAACGGCAAGCATGAAGATCACTATAAACATCTATGCAGTATACCCACATAGCCTCCCAGGCTTCCTAGGCATAAATATACCTGACCTATAATAGGTTGAAAGCCTAACTCAAGACATATGCTTACCCATGGCAATGATGTCGCTACCCCGACGCACGTTTCGCGTACTTCCGCTTTCTCAAGGGGCGTGTCTTAACTCCCGTCACTTCCACTATTTATAGGAGGCTATGGGATTCCTTCCGGGGGATGACGCAGATCGAAGGAGGAGCCAGGAATCACGTCTATTCCTTCCGGCCTACGTCACTGGAACGCACGCCCGCCGGTGGAACGCAAGCGGGCATGCGCACAGCGAACCTTGAGGCTATTCCGGAAAGACGCCTGTGCCAGAGTCTCCCGCGATCTGCGTACACGGAAGGTATCGGGTACTCACTACTGGGAGGCTATATGTTTTACAAGGACAATAAAACAAATGGACATATATCGACCTTTAGACATAAATTAAAAAGATTTTTTTATATATCTAAGAAAAGTGCAATATAAATAGTGTAAACATCTAGGTCAGTCATTGTGTAATATGAAATTATAAAAATTACAATAAAGTGCATATAGTGCAAAAATCTTTATCACTGCATATATCATACACATACAAATTATAAACTAAAAAATAAATAAAAACCAATGATGATGAATTATTATAGACGCACAGGCGTCTTTCCGGAATAGCCTCAAGGTTCGCTGTGCGCATGCCCGCTTGCGTTCCACCGGCGGGCGTGCGTTCCAGTGACGTAGGCCGGAAGAAATAGACGTGATTCCTGGCTCCTCCTTCGATCTGCGTCATCCCCCGGAAGGAATCCCATAGCCTCCTATAAATAGTGGAAGTGACGGGAGTTAAGACACGCCCCTTGAGAAAGCGGAAGTATGCGAAACGTGCGTCGGGGTAGCGACATCATTGCCATGGGTAAGCATATGTCTTGAGTTAGGCTTTCAACCTATTATAGGTCAGGTATATTTATGCCTAGGAAGCCTGGGAGGCTATGTGGGTATACTGCATAGATGTTTATAGTGATCTTCATGCTTGCCGTTATTCATGTACGTTCATTTGATTTTTCAAGTACTGTGGCAGTGGGTTGCTTTTTTCTATTGGATTTTCCTTGCACTATATGTAAATTCTGAGTATTGATTTTAAGTCATGCCAATAAACTATATGCTATATTTTGTATCATAGCCTTTCTTTGTTTGTGTAAATGTTAGTATTTATGGGCTATTAGTAACAGTATTTATGGACCATTAAAAATTAAGGGTTATAAATTCCTCTGTTGGAAACCGCATAATACTATATTGGTGTCCATTGGAACTATTGTGTATACACAGTAATAACTGGTAGACCCCCTACTCCAACTATACAGTACATGTATATACAGGGCCCCCTACTCCATCTATACAGCACATGTACCGATGTAGCAAGGGTTAACTTGATCACAATGACGCATTTAACTCAACACTCTAATTGACTTAGCATAGCTCCCTGACACAATTGTTGACTTAGGGATCATGTTAACCCTGGGTACATCTGTATATACAGGGCACAACAGGTATACCAAACTGTGACTGGGTAACACTGCTACACCAGACCTGACCAATACCGCCATACTGTGCTGGATAACACTGTCATACCAGACCTGACCAATACCGCCATACTGTGACTGGATAACACTGCCAGACTTGACCAATACCGCCATACTGTGACTGGATAACACCTCCATACCAGACCGGACCAATACCGCCATATTGTGACTGGATAACACCTCCATACCAGACCTGACCAATACCGCCATACTGTGACTGGGTAACACTGCCATACCAGACCTGATCAATACCGCCATACTGTGACTGGATAACATTGCCATATCAGACCTGACCAATACCACCATACTGTGACTGGATAACACTGTCATACCAGACCTGACCAATACCGCCATACTGTGACTGGATAACACTGTCATATAAGACCTGACCAATACCGCCATACTGTGCTGGATAACACTGCCATACCAGACCTGACCAATACCGCCATACTGTGACTGGATAACACTGCCACACCAGACCTGACCAATACCACCATACTGTGATTGGATAACACAGCCATACCAGACCTGACCAATACCGCCATACTGAGACTGGATAACACCTCCATACCAGACCTGATACCGCCATACTGTGACTGGATAACACTGCCACACCAGACCCGACTAATACTGCCATACTGTGACTCGATAACAACTCCATACCAGACCTGACCAATACCGCCATACTGTGACTGGATAACACTGCCACACCAGACCTGACCAATACTGCTATACTGTGACTGGATAACACTGTCATATCAGACCTGACCAATACCGCCATACTGTGACTGGATAACACTGCCATACCAGACCTGATCAATACCGCCATACTGTGACTGGATAACACTGCCATACCAGACCTAACCAATACCGCCATACTGTGACTTAATAACACTGTCATACCATAACAAATATGACCGCCACACCATACCTGACCAATACCGTCACATTGTGACTGGATAACACTGCCATACCAGACCTGACCAATACCACCATACTGTGACTGAATAACACCGCCATACCAGACCTGACCAATACCGCCACACTGTGACTGGATAACAACTCCATACCAGACCTGACCAATACCGCCATACTGTGACTGGATAACACAGCCACACCAGACCTGACCAATACCGCCATACTGTGACTGGATAACACTGCCATACCCGACCTGACCAATACTGCCACACTGTGACTAGATAACAATGCCACACCAGACCTGACCAATACCGCCATACTGTGACTGGATAACAACTCCATACCAGACGTGACCAATACCGCCATACTGTGACTGGATAACACTGCCACACCAGACCTGACCAATACCACCATACTGTGATTGGATAACACCGCCATACTAGACCTGACCAATACCGCCATACTGTGACTGGATAACACCTCCATACCAGACCTGATACCGCCATACTGTGACTGGATAACACTGCCACACCAGACCCGACCAATACTGCCATACTGTGACTCGATAACAACTCCATACCAGACCTGACCAATACCGCCATACTGTGACTGGATAACACTGCCACACCAGACCTGACCAATACTGCTATACTGTGACTGGATAACACTGTCATATCAGACGTGACCAATACCGCCATACTGTGACTGAATAACACCGCCACGCCAGACCTGACCAATACCGTCATACAGTGACTGTATAACACCGCTATACCAGACCTTACCAATACCGCCATACCCCCCTCGAAAAGACACCAGATTTTCTGGCAAGTCTGAACGGGAGGGTACTGCCCCTCTGCAAGGTGCTACCCTACGCACCAGACCATGGGTGCCTAATGGTAAATACGACCCTGCAGGTATACAGGACCCCAAATATATACACTACAGATGCACGGGACCTCCACCAACTATATACTACAGGTATACAGGACCTCAAAACTATACACTACAGGTATACAGGACCTCCACCAACTATATACTTCAGGTATACAGGACCTCCACCAACTATATACTACAGGTATACAGGACCCCAAACTATACACTACAGGTATACAGGATCCCCAAACTATACACTACAGGTATACAGGAACTCCACCAACTATATACTACAGGTATATAGGACCCCAAACTATACACTACAGGTATACAGGACCTACATTAACTCTATACTACAGGTATACAGCACCTTCACCAACAATATACTACAGGTATACAGCACCTTCACCAACTCTATACTACAGTTATACAGGAACCCAAAGCTATATACTACAAGTATACAGGAACTCCACCAACTATATACTACAGGTATATAGGACCCCAAACTATACACTACAGGTATACAGGACCTCCACCAACTCTATACTACAGTTATACAGGACCCTCAAACTATGCACTACAGGTACACAGGACCCCCAAATTATATACTACAAGTATACAAGACCTCCACCAATTATACACTAAAGGTATCCAGGACCCTCAAACTATAAACAACAGGTATACAAGACCTCCACCAACTATACATTACAGGTATACAGCACCAACTATATACTACAGGTATACAGGACCCCCGAGCTGTACAGTACAGGTATACAGGACCTTCACCAACTGTACACTGCAGGTATACAGGACCTCCCTTAATTATACACTACAGGTATACAGCCCCCCCCCCAACTACACACTACAGGTATACAGGACCCCCCAACTATACACTATAGGTATACAGCCCCCCCAACAGTGCACTACAGATATGCAAGACCCCTAAAAACTATACATTATGGGTATACAGAACCCCTCCAACTATGCACTACAGGTATACACTAATTCCACTGATTAACTTAGATTAAAAAATACCTTTAGCTTGGCCTCCTGGGCACCTTAGAACAAATCTAATTAACACACCGACACTTTATACCAGGGCAGCGCCGGGTACATTTTCTAGTACAACATATACACCGCACACAGCTCTGTATACAGACATATACAACATATACACTGCACACAGCTCTGTACACAGACGTATACACCGCACACAGCTCTGTACACAGACGTATACACCGCACACAGCTCTGTACACAGACATATACACCGCACACAGCTCTGTACCCAGACATATACAACATATACACCGCACACAGCTCTGTACCCAGACGTATACACCGCACACAGCTCTGTACACAGACATATACACCGCACACAGCTCTGTACACAGACATATACAAAATATACACCACACACAGCTCTGTACACAGCTATATACACCACACACAGATCTGTACACAGACGTATACACTGCACACAGCTCTGTACACAGACATATACAACATATATACTGCACAGCTCTGTACACAGACATATACACCGCACACAGTTCAGTACACTGACATATACACCGCACACAGCTCTGTACACAGACATATACAACATATACACTGCACACAGCTCTGTACACAGACATATGCAACATATACACCGCACACAGCTCTGTACACAGACATATACAACATATACACCGCACACAGCTCTTTACACAGACATATACAACACATACACCACACACAGCTCTGTACACAGACATATACACAGGCTCGGACTGGGCCACTGGGGGGCCGGGGAAACCCCCGGTGGGCCCCGAGCTGGAGTGGGCCCCCTGCCGCACCTCCCTTTTTAACTGGAAGAGATCGCAACAATCGCTTCCAGTTAAATGTAAGGAAGTGTTCTGCCCTGTCAATCACTCTTGTGACCGCAAGCAGAGATTTGCTTCCGATCACAAGAGTGTCGCAAGCTCCGTTGCAAAGTCCCGGCAGCGCCATCACTGACCTCAGTGTGCGCCGCGGCGGCTAGGACTTCCAGGTCATGGAGCGCATACCGGAAGTCCCAGCCACCGCGGCGCACACTAAGCTCAGTGATGGCGCTGCCGGGACTTCACATCGGAGCTGCTGATCTGGAGGAGGCCGGCATCCGACGGGGGATCGTGTGGTTAGGTGAGTTGTCTTGTGTTTTGTTTTTTTTTTATCAGAGGGGGCAAGATAAGGGGGGGCTATATACAGGGGGAGGACAACAGAAGGAGCTCTGTATACAGGGGGAGGACAACAGAAGGGGGGAGGACAACATAAGGAGGTCTGTATACAGGGGAAGGACAACATAAGGGGGTCTGTATACGGGGGGAGGACAACAGAAGGGGGCTGTATACAGGGGGAGGACAACAGAAGGGGGTCTGTATACAGGGGGAGGACAACATAAGGGGGTCTGTATACAGGGGTAGGACAACAGAAGGGGGCTGTATACAGGGGGAGGACAACAGAAGGGGGCTGTATACAGGGGGAGGACAACAGAAGGGGGTCTGTATACAGGGGGAGGACAACAGAAGGGGGTCTGTATACAGGGGGAGGACAACATAAGGAGGGCTGTATACAGGGGGAGGACAACAGAAGGGGGTCTGTATACAGGGGGAGGACAACAGAAGGGGGTCTGTATACAGGGGGAGGACAACAGAAGGGGGTCTGTATCAGGGCCGTTTCTAGTGGCGGGCGGGCCGGGCGACCGCACAGGGCGCCGACAGCTAGGGGGCGCTGGCTGCCCGGCCGCCCGCCCCATCTGCTGCCCAGATTGCCGCCACCCCGCCCGGCGTGCGCCCCCCGGGCCGGTCCCTCCAGGCAGCCGGATCTAGTACAATGAGCTTCCGGCACAGGCAGACTGTCAAACACCTGCCCGGAAGCTCACTGCTGTAGCCCCGCAGCGCCCGGACTTCTCTCTTCTGTTTGGCAGTGGACATGTGACATAATCACATGACTGCTGCTGAGGAGAGAAGTCCGGGCACTGCGGGGCTACAGCAGTGAGCTTCCGGGCAGGTGTGTGACAGTCTGCCTGTGCCGGAAGATTACTGTACTTACAAGATCAGCTGCCAGACAGAGGGAGACGCTGCCGCAGGATCCAGGAGAGGTGAGTGTATTTTTTTTCTTCTCATAACTGCTAGAATGTGGGGGCTACAATGGGGCCAATAGTATGGAAGGCTATACGGGGGAGGGCTATACTATGGGGGGCTATTTGGATGGGGGGCTACTCGGGGGGAGAACTATACTATGGTGGGCTACTCAGGGGGAGGGCTATACTATGGGGGCTACTTGGATATACTTTGGGGGGCTAGGCTATACTTTGGGGGTCTACCCGAAGGGAGGGCATTACTATGGGGGGCTACACAGTGGGTCTATACCATGGGGGGCTACACGGGGAGAAGGCTATCCTGTTTGGGGCTATTACTATCTGTACTGCACAGGGGGATTAGTGCTATAAGGGGGAACACTGGGGGGATTATTACTATAAGGGGGAGCACAGGGGGGATTATTACTATGGGGGGGCACTGGGGGATTATTACTATTGGGGGGCAAAGAGGGGATTATTTCTATGGGGGGGCACAGGGGGCATTATTACTATGGGGATAGAGCACAGGGGGATTATTACTATGGGGGGAGCACAGGGGGGATTATTACTATGGGGATAGAGCACAGGGGGATTATTACTATGGGGGGAGAACAGGTGGGATTATTACTATGGGGATAGAGCACAGGGGGATTATTACTATGGGGGGAGCACAGGGGGGATAATTACTATGGGGCAGAGCACAGGGAGGGATTATTACTATGGGGGGAAGCACAGGGGGATTATTACTATATGGGGGCACAGCAGGGGATCCTACATACAGGGGGCAACCCACATACCTACTGACTTCACTGCACATGACACAAAAAAGTGGAAGTTGTTGTAAAAGTGCGGAGCCTAAGATGTTTGTCTGGCAGGTTCAGAAGAGATTAATTGTAGCTGCAAGAAATCATGGAGGTCTGGGCCAGAAGGAAAGGAAAAGAGAAGTGACGCCTCAGATCCAAGAAGACGTCACCTGTAAGTAACGGAATTACTTTTTTTTTTTTTGGGGGGGGGGGCGCTTTTAGCAAGATTCGCCCTGTAGTCCAAATTACCTAGAAACAGCCCTGGTCTGTATACAGGGGGAGGACAACAGAAGGGGGTCTGTATACAGGGGGAGGACAACAGAAGGGGGTCTGTATACAGGGGGAGGACAACAGAAGGGGGTCTGTATACAGGGGGAGGACAACAGAAGGGGTTCTGTATACAGGGGGAGGACAACAGAAGGGGTTCTGTATACAGGGGGAGGACAACAGAAGGGGTCTGTATACAGGGGGAGGACAACAGAAGGGGGTCTGTATACAGGGGGAGGACAACAGAAGGGGGTCTATATACAGGGGGGAGGACAACATAAGGGGGGCTGTATACAGGGGAGGACAACATATGGGGCTGTATACAGGGGGGAGGACAACAGAAGGGGGTCTGTATACAGGGGGAAGAACAACATATGGGGGGCTGTATACAGGGGGGAGGACAACATATGGGGGGCTGTATACAGGGCAGGACAACATAGGGGGGCTATATACAGGGGGAGGACAACAGAAGGAGGTCTGTATACAGGGGGAGGACAACATAAGGGGGGCTGTATACAGGGGGAGGTCTACATAAGGGGGGCTATATACAGGGGAGGACAACATATGGGGGGCTGTATACAGGGCAGGACAACATAAGGGGGCTATATACAGGGGGAGGACAACAGAAGGAGGTCTGTATACAGGGGGAGGACAACAGAAGGGGGGCTGTATACAGGGGGAGGACAACATAAGGGGGGCTGTATACAGGGGGAGGACAACATAAGGGGGGCTGTATACAGGGGGAGGACAACATAAGGGGGGCTGTATACAGGGGAGGACAACATAAGGGGGGCTGTATACAGGGGGGAGGACAACATAAGGTTGCTGTATACAGGGGGAGGACAACAGAAGGGGGGCTGTATACAGGGGGGAGGACAACATAAGGGGGGCTGTATACAGGGGGGAGGACAACATAAGGGGGTCTGTATACAGGGGGGAGGACAACATAAGGGGCTGTATACAGGGGGAGGACAACATAAGGGGGGCTGTATACAGGGGGGAGGACAACATAAGGGGCTGTATACAGGGGGAGGACAACATAAGGGGGGCTGTATACAGGGGAGGACAACATTAAGAGCTCTGTATACAGGGGGAGGACAACAGAAGGGGGCTGTATACAGGGGGGAGGACAACAGAAGGGGGCTGTATACAGGGGGAGGACAACATAAGGGGGTATATACAGGCCTGTATTTAGAGTTCATGCTGCCCTAGGCACTTTGCACGCCGAGGCGCCCCCCCCCCCGGCACTGGCTGGTTACATGCATGATATATACCCTTTGCCGCTCTGCTTGATGCCCGCTATTCTCATCAAACAGACGTGATGGAGGAAGGAAGGAGGCTGGGGACGTCTTAGTTTGTGGACCGCTTCTGTCCAGTGTGGGACTGGGGTACCTGGGGCCCACCAGAGGAAATAATCCTTGGGGCCCATCAATATAGAACCAGTGAGACACGACACGCTGACCCCGTCCTTTCCTGGATTCATCTGTATCAGTGACATATCCCTTTTTCAGTCGAACTAAAACTCTCAGAACCCCCTCTATTTATACAGCTCTCAGGGTATGCTGGGAGTTTTAGTCTCTGAGAAGACAACCCTGTAATAAATCACTGTGTGCAGAGTCTTCTGGTGGCTGCAATCTGTGGGTGACAACCATCAGCCCTGAAGGTCCAGCAATACATCTGTCTACACTGTACTACAACTCCCAGCATATCCTGAGGGCTGCAGACTGTCAGTACATGCTGGGAGTTGTAGTGTCTGCAGCAGTTGTAGTTGGGTCCTATACACTGGATGCTTTGTGGCATATAAGAATACATAGATCTGTGGGGGCTCAGTGCAGGGAAGTGACCCCAGAACATCACTTTTTGTTCTATCCCCTATTAGTGATGTTCTGGGGTCACTTCCCTGCACTGAGCCCCCACAGATCTATGTATTCTGATCTCCCACAAAGCATCCAGTGTATAATTCACCTAGGATCCAACTACAACAGCTGCAGGCACTACAACTCCCAGCATGTACTGACAGTCTGCAGCCCTCGGCATATGCTGGGAGTTGTAGTGCCTGCAGCTGTTGTAGTTGGGTCCTAGCTTAAAAGTTTGCGCTAGTGTACTGTAGTGACTGCAGGGCTGTGTCAGTACACTACCGCAAACAATACACTGACCCAATGGTACACAGGCTCTGCACACGATAGAAGTGATTACAGTGCAGTTACTAATGACTCACAGGTGACGTCTTCTCCGATTGGCGTCGCTCACTTTTTTGCTTTCTTCTCCATCTGGCGCAGCATCATGAAGACTTCTCCGACCAAAACTCGTCTGCAGGCGGGCAGCTGGGGTGACGGTGAGGGGGAGCAGCTAGGGGTGGCAGGGGGAGAGTCTAGGGAGGCAGAGGGAGAAGCTAGGGTGGCTGGGAGAAGATGGGGCAGCTGGGGTGGCAGGGGGAGAAGATGGGGGGCAGGGGGAGTAGCTGGGGTGGCAGGGGGAGCAGAAGGGGGGACAGGCGGAGGAGAAGGGGGCAGGAGAAGATGGGGTGATAGGCAGGGCAAGAAGCTGGGGGGAAGGGAGAGCAGCTGGGGGACAAGGGAGAAGCTGGGGTAGCAGGGGGAGCAGCAGTGGGACAGGCAGAGGAGCAGATGGGGCAGGGGGAGAAGCTGGGGGGGCAGGGAGAGCAGATGGGGGTGCAGAGGGAGAGGCTGGGGGGTGCAGGAGGAGAAGCTAGGGGGTGCAGAAGGACAGGCTGGGGGGTGCTGGAGGAAGGGCGGGGGGGTGCTGGGGGAGAGGCTGTGGGGGTGCTGGGGGTTGCTAGGGGAGACGCTGGGGGGTGCTGAGGGTGCAGGAGGAGAGGCTGGGGGGTGTAGGAGGAGAGACTGGGGGGGTGCTGGGGGAGAGACTGGGGGTGCAGAGGGAGAGGCTGGGGGGGTGCAGAGGGAGAGGCTGGGGGGGTGCTGGGGGAGAGGCTGGGGGAGAGGCTGGGGGAGAGGCTGGGGGGGTGCTGGGGGAGAGGCTGGGGGGTGCAGAGGGAGAGGCAGGTTGGGGGGGGTGCTAGAGGAGAGGCTGGGGATGCAGAGGAAGAGGCTGGGGGGTGCTGGGGGAGAGACTGGGGGGTGCTGGTGAGAGGCTGGGGGGGTGCTGGTGGAGAGTCTGGGGGTGCAGAGGGAGAGGCAGGCTGGGGGGGGTGCTGGTGGAGAGGCTGGGGGGTGCAGAGGGAGAGGCAGGCTGGGGGGGTGCTAGAGGAGAGGCTGGGGGTGCAGAGGGAGAGGCTGGGGGGTGCTGGGGGAGAGACTGGGGGGGTGCTGGTGAGAGGCTGGGGGGGGGTGCTGGTGGAGAGGCTGGGGGGTGCAGAGGGAGAGGCAGGCTGGGGGGGTGCTAGAGGAGAGGCTGGGGGGTGCAGAGGGAGAGGCTGGGGGTGCTGGGGGAGAGACTGGGGGGTGCTGGGGGAGAGACTGGGGGGTGCTGGTGGAGAGACTGGGGGGGTGCTGGTGGAGAGGCTGGGGGGTGCAGAGGGAGAGGCAGGTTGGGGGGGTGCTAGAGGAGAGGCTGGGGGTGCAGAGGAAGAGGCTGGGGGGTGCTGGGGGAGAGACTGGGGGTGCTAGTGAGAGGCTGGGGGGTGCTGGTGGAGAGTCTGGGGGTGCAGAGGGAGAGGCAGGCTGGGGGGGGGGTGCTGGTGGAGAGGCTGGGGGTTGCAGAGGGAGAGGCAGGCTGGGGGGGTGCTAGAGGAGAGGCTGGGGGTGCAGAGGGAGAGGCTGGGGGGTGCTGGGGGAGAGACTGGTGGGGTGCTGGTGAGAGGCTGGGGGGGTGCTGGTGGAGAGGCTGGGGGGTGCAGAGGGAGAGGCAGGCTGGGGTGGTGCTAGAGGAGAGGCTGGGGGTGCAGAGGGAGAGGCAGGCTGGGGGGGTGCTAGAGGAGAGGCTGGGGGGTGCTGGGGGAGAGACTGGGGGGGTGCTGGGGGAGAGACTGGGGGGGTGCTGGGGGAGAGACTGGGGGGGTGCTGGGGGAGAGGCTGGGGGGTGCAGAGGGAGAGGCAGGCTGGGGGGTGCTAGAGGAGAGGCTGGGGGGTGCTGGGGGAGAGACTGGGGGGGTGCTGGTGAGAGGCTGGGGGGGTGCTGGTGAGAGGCTGGGGGGGTGCTGGTGAGAGGCTGGGGGGGTGCTGGTGAGAGGCTGGGGGGGGTGCTGGTGAGAGGCTGGGGGGGGTGCTGGTGAGAGGCTGGGGGGGTGCTGGGGGAGAGGCTGGGGAAGAGGGAGCGGCCGGGGAGCAGAGGCAGGTGAGGTAGGCCGGTACGAGGTAGGCCGGGGCCGGGTCCAGTGAGCTTCCGGCGGACACACACTGCCTCTATCACAGGCCGGAAGCTCACAGCTGCAGCCCCGCGGTGTACGTACTTCTCTCCTGTTCGGCGCGATGACGTCACGTGCGTCGCTGCCGACCGGGAGAGAAGGACCGCAGGGCTGCAGCTGTGAGCTTCCGGCCTGTGATAGAGGCAGTGTGTGTCCGCCGGAAGCTCACTGGAAGCTGCACAGCAACATCCCGCCCCCCCCAACATAAGGGGGGCTGTATATACAGGGGGAGGACAACATAAGGGGGGCTATGTACAGGGGAGGAGAACATAAGGGGGGCTATATACAGGGAAGGACAACATAAGGGGCTGTATACAGGGAAGGACAACATAAGGGGCTGTATACAGGGAAGGATATATAATATATATACGCTACAAATAGTCAGGGCTAACCACTAAGAGAAGATGTAAAGGGGACAGTACAGATGTGGAGTGTGTAGAGAGATGAGGATGGTGACAGAGCGAGGAGCCTAATATATTTCTCTGGCAGATTCTGTGGATTCGTGGCTTGGAGAAGTTCTCATAACGGCCCAGGGCAGATGGAGAAGAAGATGAAAAGGGAAGAACTCCGATCAGAGAAGACGTCCCCTGTGAGTCACTAAATCTATGTGCACTGTAAAGTATATGGTGTAGAGCTGGGGCTACCTCTGTATGAGGGGATATTGATCTTTTGTTCAGAGGATTTTATTCAGTAGCAGCGGTGTTGTTAGTCAGTATGTGGTGGTGTTATTTGTTACTTGTAATCTGGTGCGGTGTTCATTGGTCTTAGTATACCAGATTTGGTCAGTAACAATATAGTAGCAATGGTTGTGGTGTGGCGGTAATATTTCCCCCTTGTGTACTGGTAATATTGGTATACAGAATTTGGTCAGTAACAGTATAGCGGTAATATGTATGGTGATACTATTTCCCTCCTGTATACTGGTTTATTGGTAATATCGGTCTTGATAGACAGGATTTGGTCAGTTACTATATAGCGGTAATATGTGTGGGGATATTTGCTTTTTGTATACTGGTGTTATTGGTAGCTGTATGACTTGTATCTAAGTATACAGCGTTATCATACAAAAAAATTGTCTTATAGCCTAATTACACCGGCCAATAATCGGTAACAAGTGCTCCTAGGAAGTCTATTCAGCCGATGATCGGCCCATGTAAAAGTGCCAGAGATTGTCTGTACACTGACATATACAACATATACACCGCACACAGCTCTGTACACAGACATATACAACATATACACCGCACACAGCTCTGTACACAGACATATACACCGCACACAGCTCTGTACACAGACATATACACCGCACACAGCTCTGTACACAGACATATACACCGCACTCAGCTCTGTACACAGACATATACACCACACACAGCTCTGTACACAGACATATACACCGCACACAGCTCTGTACACAGACATATACACCGCACACAGCTCTGTACACAGACATATACACCGCACACAGCTCTGTACACAGACATATACACCGCACACAGCTCTGTACACAGACATATACACCGCACACAGCTCTGTACACAGACATATACACTGCACACAGCTCTGTACACAGACATATACACTGCACACAGCTCTGTACACAGACATATACAACATATATCACTGCTTCACGGCTGCCACAAGGTTTCTTCTGTCTGCACAATTGTGCCACTTCCAGGTAATGTTTTATTGGGCATAACAGTGGGTGTAGTAGTGGTCTGGGGGCAAAATGATAGATGTAGTAGTGGTCTGGGGCATAATGGTGGGTGTAGTAGTGGTCTGGAGGCATAATGGTGGGTGTAGTAGTGGTCTGGGGGCATAATGGTGGGTGTAGTAGTGGTCTGGGGACATAATGATGGGTGTAGTAGTGGTCTGGGGGCATAATGGTGGGTGTAGTAGTGGTCTAGGGGCATAATGGTGGGTGTAGTAGTGGTCTGGGGACATAATGATGGGTGTAGTAGTGGTCTAGGGGCATAATGATGGGTGTAGTAGTGGTCTGGGGGCATAATGGTGGAAGTAGTAGTGGTCTGGGGGCATAATGATGGGTGTAGTAGTGGTCTGGGGGCATAATGATGGATGTTGTAGTGGTCTGGGGGCATAATGGTGGAAGTAGTAGTGGTCTGGGGACATAATGATGGGTGTAGTAGTCGTCTGGGGGCATAATAGTGGGTGTAGTAGTCGTCTGGGGGCATAATGGTGGGTGTAGTAGTGGTCTGGGGGCATAATGGTGGGTGTAGTAGTGGTCTGGTGGCATAATGATGGGTGTAGTAGTGGTCTAAGGAGCATAATGGTGGGTGTAGTAGTGATCTGGGGACATAATGGTGGGTGTAGTAGTGGTCTGGGGGCATAATGGTGGGTGTAGTAGTGGTCTAAGGAGCATAATGGTGGGTGTAGTAGTGGTCTGGGGGCATAATGGTGGGTGTAGTAGTGGTCTGGGGGCATAATGGTGGGTGTAGTAGTGGTCTGGGGGCATAATGGTGGGTGTAGTAGTGGTCTGGGGGCATAATGGTGGGTGTAGTAGTGGTCTGGGGGCATAATGGTGGGTGTAGTAGTGGTCTGGGGGCATAATGGTGGGTGTAGTAGTGGTCTGGGGGCATAGTGGTGGAAGTAGTAGTGGTCTGGGGACATAATGATGGGTGTAGTAGTCGTCTGGGGGCATAATGGTGGGTGTAGTAGTGGTCTGGGGGCATAATGGTGGGTGTAGTAGTGGTCTGGTGGCATAATGATGGGTGTAGTAGTGGTCTAAGGAGCATAATGGTGGGTGTAGTAGTGGTCTGGGGACATAATGGTGGGTGTAGTAGTGGTCTGGGGGCATAATGGTGGGTGTAGTAGTGGTCTAAGGAGCATAATGGTGGGTGTAGTAGTGGTCTGGGGGCATAATGGTGGGTGTAGTAGTGGTCTAAGGAGCATAATGGTGGGTGTAGTAGTGGTCTGGGGGCATAATGGTGGGTGTAGTAGTGGTCTAAGGAGCATAATGGTGGGTGTAGTAGTGGTGGTCTGGGGGCATAATGGTGGGTGTAGTAGTGGTCTGGGGGCATAATGGTGGGTGTAGTAGTGGTCTGGGGGCATAATGGTGGGTGTAGTAGTGGTCTGGGGGCATAATGGTGGGTGTAGTAGTTGTCTGGGGGCATAATGATGGGTGTAGTAGTGGTCTGGTGGCATAATGGTGGGTGTAGTAGTGGTCTGGGGGCATAATGGTGGAAGTAGTAGTGGTCTGGGGGCATAATGATGGGTGTGCAGTGTCCCAGAACAGCCCTTCTTATGCTCACACTTTCATTATAAACAGTTCTGTTCTGGAAAGCTATGGTCCACTGCAAACTGCGTGTATTGTGTCCCCCTTCTCAGTATTTAAGTCTGCCATTTCAGTCATTTATTGCATGTGTATTCAGGTATCAGTGTCAAAAGGTATTATGTCGCCTCCTAGTGTTCAAGGATGGTACTCCTCATGTATATTCCTCTGTATATGCCTAATGGTGTGATGATGCAATGGCTGGATGTCACGTGACTGTGCCCTGCTTCCATGGTAACACCAATGGTCATCGAGCTTTTGGCTGGGTTACCATGTGACTTCCTGTGCTACCTCAGTCTATTCCCTACCATCAAGGGGATAGGTTGTCTGTTAGTCCTCTCTCTCCCTGCAAAAGAGAGAGGCCTGCGTTGTGCTCTGCTGCTCCAGTCCACTGGCTGTGTTCCTGTCTCAAGTCTCAACATTCTCATCTGGGTGTCGATTTTTCAGTCATTCTTCAGTTCCTCTCATCATCATCTTCTCAATTCATCAACAGCAAGTATTCAATTCAAGTCTCATTCCACCCAGCATCTCAGCTTCAGTATCACTACTACTCCCATTATTCAGCACGCTAATCTCACAGCCTATTGCAGCATCACCCATTTTTCTGCTTTATTCAAGATTGCCTTATTCCCGGTTGCATCCGGAGAGACTGTTGCTACTAGTTACCACCGTTACAATAAATATACAACTACTGTTGTTTCTGAACCTTGGCATTGGTGTGATCATTGGTGCCCTGACTAAGGACAACGAAGAATCGCACGCCCAGTATCCCCGCATGGTCAGGAGCCCGGCTTCCAGCTGTAGCACCCTCGTGCCTAAACCGTGACCACTACATCCTACAGCTGCCCCGATTCCTGCACCCATCCAACATCTGTATTGCGGAGTGGCCCCCAGGGGCCAGGGCATCGCATTTGGCGTCACGAACAGGATTACGATCGCATTGTGGTCCCCAAGTCTGTGCCGCAACCCCAAAGAGACTTTGCCATATCACAATGGGGGTAATCGAGGCACTCAGGGCCCTGAACTGTACACAAGATGGCCGCCGTCTTCTCCAATTTCTGGCTGCGCCATACCCCGGAGAGGAGGGGGTTAATTGCCATGCTGCCAAAGCGCGGGAATCGCCCGGCGCCATAGACTTTGCAATGAATACTCCTGATTGGCTGCCTGCGCCAGATGACGTCACTGTTGCCGGGCAGACTTTGGAACCGGATCCTCCAGCCTGGCGCTCCTCCCCTTCCTGCTCCAAGTTCCGGTCAGTGCGTAGCAAGATGGCGACCTGGATAGAAGACACGTGTGCCGCTGCTGCTGCCGTGATACCAAGCTATCCACAGCCTCTGCTCGAGCTGGATCCCGCTTGCCTGTCTGCTCCGCTCCCGTCAGACGACGACAGCTGGGGGTCCGACGCTGCCGAGCATGGCCGTCCGGTCAGCCCGGCGCATAGTGACCGGGAGTTGGGCTCCTTGTCTGACCGCAGCCCGTCTCAGATACCAGCCCACTCCAGTGGATCGAATCTGGCTTTCTCCACCGGAGGATCAACTTCACCGGAACGGGACGAAACAGTGAGTACCGGACCTCCGGACACCCTGTTACCCGGCCCTAGCAAGGGAAGAAAGCCGAAGGCCTCCTGTTTCACCAGCCCCTGGAGACTCCCTGAACCTGAGACACCTTCCCTGCCGCAGTGGGTGTTTGGTGACGACCCCATCATCAAAAAAATAGCAGAGGAGATTCAGCAGGCCCTCTCTCTATTGCCTCCGGTGACTCAGACTACCCCTACCATGGCTAGCACCGTGACGTTCAACTCCACTACGGCCCAGCCACCCACTGCTCCTGCAGCTTCCACTACAGCGGGCTCGTCCACTACAGCTACCAGCGCTGCTGCTACCACCGCAGCCTGCTCTGCTGCTTCTGCTGCTGTGGCTAAAGCTGCTTGCTCCACTACTACGGTCACCTACCATGTGGCGCCCATTATCTCCCCTGTCACCACAGTGACCCCTAGCATTGTGGTCACTACCGGCCCCAGCGATGCTTCTGCTCCAGGCCCTCCATGCTTCTATTATCCGTGGGAGAAGGAAAAGCAGAGGAAGGAGAAGGGGCCTAATGAGGTTCCTCCTGCCTCTTCCCAGTAAACAGAGACCAAAGTCCTTAACTGTTCCTGTTCTGTTGTTGTTTGCTGTGTGAAGTTCCTGCAACGTTCAAGGTTCGTGCCTGGTCCTCCTGACCAAGTTCCCTTATTATCATCCAGCTATGTGCTGATGTACACTCCTTGACCAAACTGTTCTTCAGTGCCTGTTCCAGAGCCTTTACATGGACGATGGTGTATATTGCCTAAAGAGACTCTACCACACAGAGACACTTATCCATTCCTTCCTAATGGTGCGTTCACACCTACAGGATCTGCAGCTGATTTTCTGCAGCAGATTTCATTTAAATAACTGAACACAGCATCAAATCTGCTGCAGATCCTGTAGGTGTGAACGCACCCTAAAGCATTTTCCAGATTATGTGATTGTCAGAGGTTTATTATTGTACTTCAGTATTGCACTTCAGTAGTCAAAAGTCTATTTTCTTGTCAGAGTCATATATATATATATATTTTCCTACCTCTGAGTGAGCAGAAAAGTCATTTAGATAGTCTCAGAGTAAAGTGTGTCTTTTGAAAAAGTATTTCTTCTCACAGTGTATGTTTTCATGTCAGAGTCAGACAGTTTCCTCCTCCTCTGAGTAAAGAAGTCAGTCTACATATTTATATCTATAGCCTCAGAGAAAGTGTATTTTCTAAGAAGTGTATTTTTCAGAGGAGTCTTCTATTTTCTCCATGCATAATCTTATTGTGTATTATTATCATATCTATAGCTGGAAAGATTTAGTTGAGCCAGTTTGTATGCAGATTTTCTTCAGATTTTCATTCGGATTTCTCTCAGGTTTCCTTCAGAGTTATGTGAGCCAGTTCTCCTCAGGACCTCGCAGTATTTGTTGTCTTTTGTATTTCCCTTCCTTTTGTTTCCAGTATTTGTTCACCTCTGTCTTGTCCCAACACAGTAGTTGCTTCACATAGTCTTACTTAACGTTCACACTGGTCCATACATATTGCACCTTGGATACCTTTTCGTGTGTTTTGCCTATTGAGTAATTGTGTTGTATGATTGACCCGTATGCATGGGCGCCCAGATGTATGCTTGCTTTTATTATTTTGTTCTATTCTCTTCCAGGTGTCCGAGTCACTTCACAAACACGCCAAGGGAATACACAGGTCTTCACAGTTCTCCTCCAGTAGGGTAACACTTTATACAGGAAACCTACTGTCAAACTGACTGGAATATGGAGGGTCGCCCGCCAGCAGTTAAGTTGTCCTGGCTTCCATGTCAGATGGTCCACGCACTAACTACCTGTAACCAGAGTACGTTAGGCACCCCTAGGTGAAGTCCTGCCACTAGGGTTTTTTTTTCTCTCTCTCTCTTGTCACCTGTGCCTTGAGCGTGGGAAACACACATCTACAGATTCACTCACACTAACATTCCTTCCTCTTGTCTTGTTGTCCTGGTCCTCTATGTTCTTTCGGCCACATCTACCTCAGCTTGTGGTTCGCCGAGGTCGGCTCATTTCTAGTTGGGAGGTATGCAGTGTCCCAGAACAGCCCTTCTTATGCTCACACTTTCATTATAAACAGTTCTGTTCTGGAAAGCTATGGTCCACTGCAAACTGCGTGTATTGTGTCCCCCTTCTCAGTATTTAAGTCTGCCATTTCAGTCATTTATTGCATGTGTATTCAGGTATCAGTGTCAAAAGGTATTGTGTCGCCTCCTAGTGTTCAAGGATGGTACTCCTCATGTATATTCCTCTGTATATGCCTAATGGTGTGATGATGCAATGGCTGGATGTCACGTGACTGTGCCCTGCTTCCATGGTAACACCAATGGTCATCGAGCTTTTGGCTGGGTTACCATGTGACTTCCTGTGCTACCTCAGTCTATTCCCTACCATCAAGGGGATAGGTTGTCTGTTAGTCCTCTCTCTCCCTGCAAAAGAGAGAGGCCTGCGTTGTGCTCTGCTGCTCCAGTCCACTGGCTGTGTTCCTGTCTCAAGTCTCAAGATTCTCATCTGGGTGTCGATTCTTCAGTCATTCTTCAGTTCCTCTCATCATCATCTTCTCAATTCATCAACAGCAAGTATTCAATTCAAGTCTCATTCCACCCAGCATCTCAGCTTCAGTATCACTACTACTCCCATTATTCAGCACGCTAATCTCACAGCCTATTGCAGCATCACCCATTATTCTGCTTTATTCAAGATTGCCTTATTCCCGGTTGCATCCGGAGAGACTGTTGCTACTAGTTACCACCGTTACAATAAATATACAACTACCGTTGTTTCTGAACCTTGGCATTGGTGTGATCATTGGTGCCCTGACTAAGGACAACGAAGAATCGCACGCCCAGTATCCCCGCATGGTCAGGAGCCCGGCTTCCAGCTGTAGCACCCTCGTGCCTAAACCGTGATCACTACATCCTACAGCTGCCCCGATTCCTGCACCCATCCAACATCTGTATTGCGGAGTGGCCCCCAGGGGCCAGGGCATCGCAGGTGCAATAGTGTTCTGTGGGTGGAGTAGTGATTTAGTCAGAACCCATACATAACACCTCCCCCAGTCCCTCCATTACTCACACACTCTGCTGCTGCTGCTGCTGATGATGATGATGGTTCCTCCTCTGTCCCGACTGCTACTGCTGCTGCTGACAGGGAGGAGGAGAGTCACACAGTTCAGGTGATCTCTGCAGGGGAGGTCATGTGATTTCTGCAGGACCCAGAACTTACATGTAAATGAGCAGGCCCGGCCGATGCCTGCTCATTCTGCATGTCAGTGACAGGGCTGGCAGGGGCAGCAGGGGGCGGGGCTTCCCGGGACAGGAAGAAGAGGAGGCCGCACTGCACTGTGAGTGAGCAGACAGCCTGTAACCTCCTGATGCTGCAGGGCCAAGTGATTGGCTGGGCAGCATCAGGAGTTTACAGGAGTTGGGGAGGAAGTAGTCGGGTATGGAGAGGGTCCGGACCGGCCCACGGAGGGGGCGGCCCCTCTGGCATTTGCCAGAACTGCCCTATGGCCAGTCCGGGCCTGATGTCATGGCTAATTCATTAAATATGTTCTTGAAAAATATAGTATTACAAGTTTTGAGCATTAGATTTCTGGGGATGGGGCACTTGTCATCTGCGTCATAGAGGTTTTTGCATTCCTCTGGATCAACACAGTAGGATTTCTCTTGGTTGATCAACTTTATTAACAATTTTACTATGTAATTTACAACATACCAAAATGTGCAACATTTCCTGCAAATCAAGGCACAGTTAGTTACCACAAACATAGCAATTGACATTACTATGTAAGACATAATCTGGCACCTGGCACTTATAAAGGTTTTTTTGCACTGACACCCTGTTTCAGACTGCGTACATCTTTTTTTATTTACACGTTAAAATTAATTTTGACCATATTTATATTCAACTAATCTTTTTTTTTTTCTTTTTGAGTATTAAAGGTTTTTATTATTTTTTTCAAACAAGATAGGCATACAATCAGAATGAATGAGTAAACAGGGATTGGGCGTCCCCACATAGGAAAGTAACAATAAGATGAATCGCATAAAAAACATACACTTGTAGAATAAGCAGACAAAAAGTAAGAACTAATAACCACTGACAACTGCAAGCTGTTAGCCTTTTAAACATCAGCTTAAAGCGACTCTGTACCCACAATCTGACCCCCCCAAACCGCTTGTACCTTTGGATAGCTGCTTTTAATCCAAGACATGTCCTGCAGTCCATTCAGCAGGTAATACAGTTATTGTCCTAAAAAAATACTTTTAATCTTGAAGCCCGTGCCAAACGGGAGTATCTGTCCCCTAACTTTGCACAACCTCTCTGTCCCTCCTCCCCACCCTCCTCATCATTAGGAATGCTCCAGGCACCTTGTATTCCCCACCTGTGGCAGCCAGGCACATGGACTGGATCGTAAAAACAATAACAATAAAGCATAAATAAATAACAATAAAGCATAAAAAAAATAACAATAAAAACATTGGTATGAAGCAGGACCATATAGGAGAGGTCATATAACTAGTGTCATACAATGGAATAAACAACCATACGTAAAACACAAACAACAAAGTCTCATGAACAAAGAAAAAACTCAGCTCACCATAGGTGGTTTGTTGTGTGATGGCGGACGTTCAGGCAGGAGCAAGTGGAGTAGTAGCGGGCCGCACCCGGTAACAGTGTCGGACTGGGTACCTTGGGCCCACCAGGGAAACTGATTCTAGGGGCCCACCCTACATACAAAGACACAACCAGCGCCAAACCTTTAACATTAGTACAGCGACTTTGCATAAACCCGTGTATGTTACCAACCATGCATGCACATTGCCAGTCACATATGCAATCGTTTAGTGGCACCATATGCAAACAGCATAGAATGTTTAGAATGTTTTTTTTTTTTTAAAGGGAATTTCTCGTCTGCAGAAATTCAGTTCACTGCTGTGTGCTGCATGTTAGCAGGTGAGAACACCCCTTTAAAGAGGATGTATCACCAGGTACATCCTCTTGAATTTAACACACCGATAGAATGGCGCCGTCCTGAACCGCGGCCCGGTTCCTGTGTATGGCGCCATTCTATTCAGCGGTACCAGGCCGTGCTGAAGCACTGGAGGTCAACCGGCCCGCCCCCAGTGGGTGGGAATTCCCTGCCCTCTATGAAGAGGCTCCAAATCAAATCATCCGCTGCAGATCCAGTGTGTGTTAAGGCAACCTTAGAACATTTTTTTCATGTGAACAGGAGGACCTAATGCACAAAAAGCATGACATCATATATACACCCACCCCACACACACATATATATATACGCACACACATCACACATGTGTATAACATACAGTGCATGCCATTATATACATTAGTGATGTCACGAAACCAGATTTTTGAGTTTAATACCAATACCAACTTTTTTATTTTGATACTTGATACCATTTCGGTACTTAGCATATAACCCCCATAATAATTCAATATAATGCTGCCCCCCCCCCCTGACTGCAGATATAATGCTCCCCAATTTTAAGACTGTTCAAAATTGCTGTATTCTGATTGCCATAACTTTTTTAATGTTTCAACCTGTAGGGCTGTCTGAGAGTTATTTTTGTGCACCATGGTCTGCAGCTTTTCGGTACCGTGTTTGCATGTACAGTGGTGCCTTGGATTACGAGCATAATTCGTTCCAGGACCGCGCTTGTATTCCAAATCCACTCTTTTATACCAAAGCAAATTTTCCCATAAGAAATCATAGAAATGCAGACAATTGGTTCCACACCCCCAAAATAATGATTTATTATTCTGAATAACATGTAAAACAGATGAAACAAACATTCAGAAACAGCAGAATCTGTGATATTATAAGTTACTGTACAGTAATGGAGAGGATGGGAAACATAAGGGCGGAGAGAGACTGCAGGGAGCAGGAAGGAATGAGCAGGGCAGATGTGGGCATATACATGCAGCACTCTCTGTCCGGGGAGAGAGGGGTTACAGCTATGAAGAGATTACACCCCCCCCCCCCCACAGTCCTGTCCCCTGATGTAAGCCCCAGCCTGAGGTGGATCTGCTATGATTGGAAGGTGAGGGAGACTTCCTGGGTCAGAGTACAGGGCTGTAGACCCCGATATGCAGACCATGTCCCTCCCCCACTCCCCCTACCACCCAGTACAGGGAGCTCTTACACCAAGTCACAATTTTGAAAAACTGTGAGCTCTTAAACCAAAACGCTCCTAAACCAAGTTACTCTTAAACCAAGGTACCACTGCATTACTTGTTTTTTTTTTTGTTTTTTTTTGCAAACACTGTATACCATGCGAGTTTAGGAAGGTGATAATTTAATAGTGCAATTACACATGCGATGATGCCAATTTTTCCCCTTTTTTTGTTTTTATTAAAGTAGTTAGAGTTAGTAGTAGTATGGCTCACACACACAGTATAGTATGTTGGGGGTAGCAGTAGTATGGCGGACACACAGTATAGTATGTTGGGGGTAGCAGTAGTATGGCTGACACACAGTATAGTATGTTGGGGGTAGCAGTAGTATGGCTGACACACACAGTATAGTATGTTGGGGGTAGCAGTAGTATGGCTGACACACACAGTATAGTATGTTGGGGGTATCAGTAGTATAGCTGACACACAGTATAGTATGTTGGGGGTATCAGTAGTATAGCTGACACACAGTATAGTATGTTGGGGGTATCAGTAGTATAGCTGACACACAGTATAGTATGTTGGGGGTAGCAGTAGTATGGCTGACACACAGTATAGTATGTTGGGGGTAGCAGTAGTATGGCTGACACACAGTATAGTATGTTGGGGGTAGCAGTAGTATGGTGGACACACAGTATAGTATGTTGGGGGTAGCAGCAGTATGGCGGACACACAGTATAGTATGTTGGGGGTAGCAGTAGTATGGCGGACACACAGTATAGTATGTTGGGGGTAGCAGTAGTATAGCTGACACACAGTATAGTATGTTGGGGGTAGCAGTAGTATGGCGGACACACAGTATAGTATGTTGGGGGCAGGGCCGTTTTAATACATTGATGGGCCCAGTGCACAGCCCTCAAGAGTGGGCCCCCCCCCTTCCCTTTCGGCACATTGTATAATGTACTGAATTTGCCCCCACACTGTATCAAGAGTCCCAATACATACAGTAGTTACCTTATAACACTATTTCCACCACACAGTGATTACATATTACATAAAAACTGCACTAAACAAAACAGAAAGATATCACCAATGATACCATTACATAATACCGCCACATCATGACCCCTAACACTACAACCCTATAACAGAGTGCAGTTACATCCAGTGACTCACCGGGAGCGTCTTCTCCGATCAGAGTCTGTCACCTTTTCTTTTTCTCTCCATCCAGCCTGGGCCACCTTGAAGTCTTCTCCTGGCTGTGAATCTTCTCTCCAGAATCTGCCAGACAAATATTTTAGGCTCCAACACATACAGTAGTTAGGTCCCTTGTACCCCTATACAGTAGTTACACCCCTCTGTACTCCTACATAGTTACACCCCTCTGTGCCTCCATAGTTTTAAGGTGTCCCTGTAGTATATAGCCCCTCATGTGCTCCTCCAGTTATATACAGCCCTCCTGTGCGCTCCCCCATTAGTATACAGCCCCCCTGTGCACTCTCCCCAGTAGTATATAGCCCCCCCTGTGCTCTCCCACAATAGTATATAGCCCCCCTGTGCTCTCCCACAATAGTATATAGCCCCCCTGTGCTCTCCCCCAATAGTATATAGCCTCCCTGTGCTCTCCAATAGTATATAGACCCCTATGCTCTCCCACAATAGTATATAGCCCCCCTGTGCTCCCCACCAATAGTATATAGCCCCCTGTGCTCTCCCCAATAGTATATAGCCCCCCTGTGCTCTCCATATAATATAGCCCCCCTGTGCTCTCCCCCATAGTATATAGACCCCTGTGCTCCCCAATAGTATATAGCTCCCTGTGCTCCCCAATAGTATATAGCTCCCCTGTGCTCCCCAATAGTATATAGCCCCCTGTGCTCCCCAATAGTATATAGCTCCCCTGTGCTCCCCCATAGTATATAGCCCCCTGTGCTCCCCAATAGTATATAGCTCCCTGTGCTCCCCAATAGTATATAGCTCCCCTGTGCTCCCCAATAGTATATAGCCCCCTGTGCTCCCCCATAGTATATAGCTCCCCTGTGCTCCCCCATAGTATATAGCTCCCCTGTGCTCCCCTTTAGTATATAGCCCCCTGTGCTCCCCCATAGTATATAGCTCCCCTGTGCTCCCCCATAGTATATAGCCCCCTGTGCTCCCCCATTGTATATAGCTCCCCTGTGCTCCCCAGTAGTATATAGCCCCCTGTGCTCCCCAGTAGTATATAGCCCCCCGTGCTCCCCCATAGTATATAGCCCCCTGTGCTCCCCCATAGTATATAGCTCCCCTGTGCTCCCCAGTAGTATATAGCCCCCTGTGCTCCTAAGTAGTATATAGCCCCCTGTGCTCTCCCATAGTATATAGCCCCCTATGCTCCCCCATAGTATATAGCCCCCTGTCCTCCCCCATAGTATATAGCCCCCTGTCCTCCCCCATAGTATATAGCCCCCTGTGCTCCCCCATACTATATAGCCCCCTGTGCCCCCCCATAGTATATAGCCCCCTGTGCTCCCCAATAGTATATAGCCCCCTGTCCTCCCCCATAGTATATAGCCCCCTGTGCTCCCCCATAGTATATAGCCCCCTGTGCTCCCCCATAGTATATAAAGCCCTGTGCCCCCCATAGTATATAGCCCCCTGTGCTCCCCAATAGTATATAGCCCCCTGTCCTCCCCCATAGTATATAGCCCCCTGTCCTCCCCCATAGTATATAGCCCCCTGTCCTCCCCCATAGTATATAGAGCCCTGTGCCCCCCCATAGTATATAGCCCCCTGTGCTCCCCAATAGTATATAGCCCCCTGTCCTCCCCCATAGTATATAGCCCCCTGTGCTCCCCCATAGTATATAGCCCCCTGTGCCCCCCCATAGTATATAACTCCCCTGTGCTCCCCCATAGTATATAACTCCCCTGTGCTCCCCCATAGTATATAGCTCCCTGTGCTCCCCCATAGTATATAGCTCCTCTGTGCTCCCCCATAGTATATAGCCTCCTGTGCTCCCCAATAGTATATAGTCCCCTGTGCTCCCCCATAGTATATAGCTCCCCCATAGTATATAGCTCCCCTGTGCTCCCCCATAGTATATAGCTCCCCTGTGCTCCCCCATAGTATATAGCTCCCCTGTGCTCCCCCATAGTATATAGCTCCCCTGTGCTCCCCAGTAGTATAAAGCCCCCTGTGCTCCCCCATAGTATATAGCTCCCCTGTGCTCCCCAGTAGTATATAGCTCCCCTGTGCTCCCCCATAGTATATAGCTCCCCTGTGTTTCCCAATAGTATATAGCTCCCCCTCCCATATAACATTGAAAAAAAACAAACACTTTTACTCACCTAGGTCCAAGCGTTCCTCTTCTCTTCCCTCCTGTGGCCGCACTTCCTGCGGTCATAAGAGGCTTACCCTCGCGCCAACGCTCCAGTGACGTCGGGCACTAGAGGGAGAGTGCGGCCTCTTGTGACCGCAGGAAGTGCGGCCACAAGAGTGACTGACAGGGAGGGAGCCAATGGCTCCCCTGTGCTCCCCAGTAGTATATAGCCCCCTGTGCTCCCCAGTAGTATATAGCCCCCCGTGCTCCCCCATAGTATATAGCCCCCTGTGCTCCCCCATAGTATATAGCTCCCCTGTGCTCCCCAGTAGTATATAGCCCCCTGTGCTCCCCAGTAGTATATAGCCCCCTGTGCTCCCCCATACTATATAACCCCCTGTGCTCCCCAATAGTATATAGCCCCCTGTCCTCCCCCATAGTATATAGCCCCCTGTGCTCCCCCATAGTATATAGCCCCCTGTCCTCCCCCATAGTATATAGAGCCCTGTGCCCCCCCATAGTATATAGCCCCCTGTGCTCCCCAATAGTATATAGCCCCCTGTCCTCCCCCATAGTATATAGCCCCCTGTGCTCCCCCATAGTATATAGCCCCCTGTGCCCCCCCATAGTATATAACTCCCCTGTGCTCCCCCATAGTATATAGCCGCCCCCCCCCCCATAGTATATAGCCCCCTGTGCTCCCCCCATAGTATATAGCTCCCCTGTGCTCCCCCATAGTATATAGCCCCCCCCCCATAGTATATAGCCCCCTGTGCTCCCCCATAGTATATAGCTCCCCCTCCCATATAACATTGAAAAAAAACAAACACTTTTACTCACCTAGGTCCAAGCGTTCCTCTTCTCTTCCCTCCTGTGGCCGCACTTCCTGCGGTCATAAGAGGCTGCACTCCCCTTACCCTCGCGCCAACGCTCCAGTGACGTCGGGCACTAGAGGGAGAGTGCGGCCTCTTGTGACCGCAGGAAGTGCGGCCACAAGAGTGACTGACAGGGAGGGAGCCAATGGCTCTCTCTCTGTCAGTGTCGCTGCTGCTGCGGCGCTGAAGCGCCGCAGCAGCAGCGGGCGAGCGGGGGCAGCGGCGGACGGGGGGGCCCTGCAGGGGGCGCCATGGAGGGGTAAGTAGATTACCCATCCATGGCGCCCCCCCCTAACAGGCTGGTGGCCGGAGCCCTGTGCGACCGCATTGGTCGCACATAGCAACGGCCGGCCTGCTCGGGGGGCCCCTTTAACCAGTGGGCCCGGTGCACGTGCACCATGTGCCCTCTGGTTAAAGCGGCCCTGGTTGGGGGTAGCAGTAGTATAGCTGACACACAGTATAGTATGTTGGGGGTAGCAGTAGTATAGCTGACACACAGTATAGTATGTTGGGGGTAGCAGTAGTATGGCGGACACACAGTATAGTATGTTGGGGGTAGCAGTAGTATGGCGGACACACAGTATAGTATGTTGGGGGTAGCAGTAGTATAGCTGACACACAGTATAGTATGTTGGGGGTAGCAGTAGTATGGCGGACACACAGTATAGTATGTTGGGGGTAGCAGTAGTATAGCTGACACACAGTATAGTATGTTGGGGGTAGCGGTAGTATGGCGGACACACAGTATAGTATGTTGGGGGTAGCAGTAGTATGGCTGACACACAGTATAGTATGTTGGGGGTAGCAGTAGTATGGCTGACACACACAGTATAGTATGTTGGGGGTAGCAGTAGTATGGCGGACACACAGTATAGTATGTTGGGGGTAGCAGTAGTATGGCGGACACACAGTATAGTATGTTGGGGGTAGCAGTAGTATGGCGGACACACAGTATAGTATGTTGGGGGTAGCAGTAGTATGGCGGACACACAGTATAGTATGTTGGGGGTAGCAGTAGTATGGCGGACACACACACAGTATAGTATTATGGGGGTAGTACTTGTAGTTGTATTGCTGACACATAGCACTGTATAGTATATTGAGGGTAGTAGTTGTATTGCTGACACATAGCACTAGTATAGTATATTGAGGGTAGTAGTTGTATTGCTGACACATAGCACTAGTATAGTATATTGAGGGTAGTAGTTGTATTGCTGACACATAGCACTGTATAGTATATTGAGGGTAGTAGTTGTATTGCTGACACATAGCACTAGTATAGTATATTGAGGGTAGTAGTTGTATTGCTGACACATAGCACTAGTATAGTATATTGAGGGTAGTAGTTGTATTGCTGACACATAGCACTAGTATAGTATATTGAGGGTAGTAGTTGTATTGCTGACACATAGCACTAGTATAGTATATTGAGGGTAGTAGTTGTATTGCTGACACATAGCACTAGTATAGTATATTGAGGGTAGTAGTTGTATTGCTGACACATAGGACTAGTATAGTATATTGGGAAAAGTATTAGCTGTAGTGGAGAGAACCTTCACCTCCCAGTTCAGCCCTTACACATTTACACACCATCCTACATAATGTTGACATAACACACATATTTGCACACACATAAGCACACTCACCCTTCATGAAGAGCAGGACAGGTGTGCAGGAGATGTATGTGGAGGGATCAGAGAGCTGCATGGTGTGTGCAGACAATCCCTACTGCCCTCCCCTTCTGTCCCGACCGGAGAGCTGGATACTGGAGGCCTGTCTGCTCTGGGGGAGCTCCACATGCAGAGACATCACCCAGCAGGAGGCCACCTGTCATAGCTGCTGCAGGGGGCCCTCTCCCCTCCGGCTGTGTCCCCACTGAGCAGCCAGAGAGGAGGAGGTGGGGGAGGGGCCGGGAGAGGAGAGAGACACCGCGCTCCACATTACACTGCTGCCTGTCACCATGGTCACTGCCCGGCCCATACACCTCACTATACAGAGGCAGTGACCAGGTGACAGGACTCTGCAGCTGCAGGGAGAAATGTACGGCATATGGGGCCTTGAGCAAATAAACGGGAAGCCTCCTGTTAAGGGGCCCACCAATAGGGAGGAAGGGGGAGGGGCCCACCGGGGGTTTCCCCGGCTCCCCGGTGGCCCAGTCCAAGGCTGCCCGGTAATAATAGTAAGAAGGAGAAGATCCACAGCGTCCCAAAAAATTTTTGTTGTCTTTATTATGAGGCATATAAAAAGTTACAAAAGATAAAAACGTAGGCCTACATGTTTCGGGGAAACACACCTCCTTGATCACGGCAGTACAGACTTTCACAGAATCACAGGTATATATGCCAAACATTTAGATGCAGTGGGGAAGAGAACGCCCCGTGGGTGGGTGTGGTTACGTATGTGATTAGACACAATTGCCAAATGCTGGACATAACACATGACTACTAGTGTGCACAATGCATATCAGACAGATGAGAGAAACCTGAAAAAAAAAAAAAAAACACGTTTAAAAAAAAAAAACAGAACATCAATCATCAGTATAGATATGATAGGTCCGTTTTGAAGTTTAAACCTTTGGGTGACCTGGTTTCTAAGCGGAGAATCCAAAAAGCCTCTCACTTGCGTAGGAGACGAACCCAATCTCCTCCTCGTTTTGGTTTAACTTAAACCAAAACGAGGAGGAGATTGGGTCTGTCGCCTACGCAAGCGAGAGGCTTTTTGGATTCTCCGCTTAGAAACCAGGACACCCAAAGGTTTAAACTTCAAAACGGACCTATCATATCTATACTGATGATTGATGTTCTGTTTTTTTTTGTTTTTTTTTCATGTTTCTCTCATCTGTCTGATATGCATTGTGCACACTAGCAGTCATGTGTTATGTCCAGCATTTAGCAATTGTGTCTAATCACATACGTAACCACACCCACCCACGGGGCGTTCTCTTCCCCACTGCATCTAAATGTTTGGCATATATACCTGTGATTCTGTGAAAGTCTGTACTGCCGTGATCATGGGGGTGTGTTTCCCCGAAACATGTAGGCCTACGTTTTTATCTTTTGTAACTTTTTATATGCCTCATAATAAAGACAACAAAACTTTTTTTGGACGCTGTGGATCTTCTCCTCCTTCTTACAAACAACAAAGACAGGAAAGATTAAGGCCCCGTTCCCACTGAGCAAAGCTAGCGGAATTCCGCGACGGAATTGTCCGCCGCGGAATGCCGTTAGCCTCCTGCTCATAATGGGAGTTTATGGGAGGCGCGCGCTGCTGCTCTATACGCGCTGAAGAATGAACATGTTCATTCTTCAGCGCGGACAGGGCAGGAGCGCGCGCCTCCCATAGAGTCCCATTATGAGCGGGAGGCTAACGGCATTCCGCGGCGGACAATTCTGTTGCGGAATTCTGCTACCTTTGCTCAGTGGGAACGGAGCCTAAGGAAGAAAAGTGCATTTGCGGGAGAACACAACCAGGAGACTATGAAGATACCGTTATATAGGAATAAGAATCCCGCAACAGTAGCCATGGAGTCTAGGTGGCAGTATACCTTTTCACCGCTTCTGGATTGGTGGAAATGATGAGTATGAGTAATTACCACAAACCACTCGTCTAGAGTGGGAGGGTCCACTGTCGAGGTATGACCGACTTTGCAGCTTAAAGCAAGTGACGAGTGAGAGATTTTTTAAACTTATAAAGAGTCATTGGAAACATAAAGAGGAAAAGAGCCTCAGGGGTATTGGGGACAGAGGTTCCAGTTATTTTGGCAACTGCTTTCCAAATCCCCTGGAGCTTTGGGAAGCCCCACCAATTATGTGTCATGGTTTTTCCTGTCTGAACACAACGCCAGCACTCGTTTAAGACCGATGGGTAACAGGCATGAAGGGCAGCAGGTACTCAGTACCAACGGGATAAAATTTTGTAGCTCATTTCCTGCCCCTTACAAGCCAAAGCTGATGAGGGAGGCTTTTGACTACTGTTGTGGGGTAAAATGCTTACCCAGTTCTGTCTCCCAAGCAGAGCAGAAGGAAGGCATCTGCTCATAAGAGGCAGAAAGGAGCATCTGATAATTTAATGGAAATGACATGAGGAGGACAGGATGAGGCCATGCACAATTTCAAGGGGGCTCTATGTAGGTTATGAGAACGTACAAAGTTTGAATAAAAGTGTCGTAATTTAGCATACTCAAGAAGATATGCGGGCGTGTGAGAGACATCAGGAAGAATGGCGGCAACGGGAGCAAGGAACCTCAGCTAATTAATTATTTTATTAGATATGTTCACAAGATTAGCTACCAACTAGAAGTCAACAGAGTATTAATTCAGATCTTCCAAAAACTGGGCTATAGATTTATTCTGAGGAAAAAGAAATTCTCATGAAGCTCATGACCTCAATTGCCAGCTGAGCGTACAAGTTTATAAGTAAGCTTATAAATAATTTACATAACCATTATTACCACTGTGCAGACTCTACATTTTTTATGCAGTAGAATTTCCCTCCTCTTAGTACGTTGAGCGGTCTGTATATTACACCAAAATTATGATATCTCTACAGTCTGCATCACACAGTGCCTATTTTATATTGCTTCACCCCTTAAAGGGGTAGTGCGGCGCTAAGAAATTATTCACAAAATAACACACATTACAAAGTTATACAACTTTGTAATGTATGTTATGTATGTGAATCACCCCCTTTTCCCGTGTTTCCCCACAGTTATGCTCAGCCAATCGCGGCTGAGCAGCCGATGATGCGGCAGAGGAAGGCCGGCATCAGGGACGGCTGCAGCGATTTGGCCGGCCTCCCGAAGATTACGTCATTGACAAAAGATCGGGGACGGGAGACGACGCGCGTCAGCTATGTATGGTACACTACACTTCCGGGTCCACGTTCGGGGGTGGGGGAACACGAGGAATTACAAAATTGTATAACTTTGTAATGTGTGTTATTTTGTGAATAATTTCTTAGCGCCGCACTACGCCTTTAAGTGCTTCAGGCTCATCCATTCTGGGGAGAAGGATGCAGGCTTTATAAGATATTATAGTGCAGTTACATCCAATAACTGGATTTGCCAGATAAACATTTTAGGCTCTTTGCTCCCGCATCCTCCTCAGCTATTTACAAACTCCCCATTTGTATTGCTTCACACAGTACCTGTGCCCATCTGTGCCCTCATATAAGCAGTTATACTCAATATGTGCCTCCAAATAGTAGAAAAGCCCCCTATGTGTTACCAAATAGTATTATGCTCTTTCTGTGCTTTCACAAAGCACAGGTTTTCTGTGTGCACCTGTATAGTATAGGCCCCCCTATGCCCCCGTATAGTAGTTAGACCCCTCTGTGCTTCTATATAACAGACCTCGCTATGTCCCATAAAGTAGTTAGGTGCCTTTGTGTCTCTGTCTATCCCCCCCCCCCAGTAAATTGGTATCCTTTGTGTAAGCAATATCTCCTAAAGGTAATCATGCCCCCTTCCTTATAGCAATATCTCTTGTTTGTAGGTAATCCATACCCGTATATTAAATCCCACTGTACTAAATGCCCCCTCCCCTATATTAATCCACCACGACCATGGTACCCCTATGTACATTCCCCCTCATGTAGGCGTTCCCAACCCCTTATAGTATCCCTTTGTAATACTGAAAACAAAAATCATACTCACCTGGCTCTGCAGTCCCCAGACAAACCTTCTTTTTCCCCCAGTAAGCTGAAGGAGTGTGGCATTAGTAAGCAGAGTCACCACTACAGTTACACTGCTGCTCAGAGAGTACTCACAGTGTTATGAAAGCATTTCATGGGACTGCATGTCACGTCTAATACATTATCTGTACTCAGAGTTTTCACTTTGTTATCTGTGGTATTACATGGGACTACCGGTGGCATCTACTACATTAACTGCATTATCTCTAAGCTACTGCAGGTCACATCTACAGTGTGAGATACACAGGAGATTCTGCATGTAATAGTCTCTACCATGTAACATGGTCTGGTCGGCAGCTGGCAGCACTCTGTCGGTTTATATTAGACAACATGCAAAGATCAAAGTAAATGATTATCAGAGTCCTGGTCAGCACCAAGATTACAGCTGAGGGTAGGAGGGGATCTCTGGATCTGATGCTAATGTGCCCCATTATCCCTACATTTCAAAATTCGATTCGAGCACACAGCGATATTCAACTATTCTATCTAATTTCGAATCCCAATAAAGTCTATGGGAGAAAAATAATTGTTTATTGGAAACCAAAATTTGACCACTTGAAGGTCACCAAGTCCACAGTGACACCTCTGGAAATGATGCCAACACCTCTGGAATGCAACTGGGACAGCTGGGGAAGCATGTCTGAGTACATCTAACACGCCAAAGTCACAGCATTACGTCACTATCACAGTCTCTCAACAATACACTGCAAACACAATATAACCTCTATGTAAAGTTGAAAAAACACCAGGAAACCTTCTTTCCTCTACATTAACATGGACAGAAAGCCAAATTTTAAGCAAAAAAAAAAAAAAACATTTCCCTGCACTCCTTTAACCCCTTAGGGACCAAGCCTGTTTGGGCCATAATGACCAGGCTCATTTTTCAAAATCTGACCTGTCTCACTTTATGCGCTATAGTTCAGTGATGTTTTAACGTATGCTAGCGATTCTGAGATTGTTTTTTCGTAACATATGGTACTTTATATTAGTGGCAAAATTTGATCACTGTCTTGTGTGTTTTTTGTGAAAAACATCAAAATATAATGAAAAATTAGAAAACTTAGCACTTTACAAACTTTGAAATTCTTTGCTTCTAAAAAAAAAGGCACATGACAAAAATTGGTTAGTAAGTCACATTATCAATATGTCCTCTTTATTCTGGCTTCATTTCGTAAACATATTTCACTTTTTTAGGGTGTTACGGGGCTTAGAAATGTATCAGCAAATTATCAAATTTTCATGAAATTTCCAAAACTGATTTTTTTTAGGGACCAGTTCTTTTTTAAGTTTATTTAGGATGCTTGTATACAGAAAACCCCCATAAGTGACCCCATTTTGGAAACTAGACACCTTAAAGATATAATCTGGGGGTATAATGAGCATTTTAACCCTACAGGGGCTGGAGGAAAGTATTCACAATAAGGCCGGAAAAAAATGGAAAATAGAAATGTTCCAATAATATATTTGTTAAGATTAAAGTATCTCATTTTCATAATAAACATGAGAGAAAATGCACCACAAATTTTGTAACGCAGGTTCTCCTGAGTACAATGGTACCCAATGTGTGGGCGTAAACCACTGTATGGACACATAGCGGGGCTCAGAAGGGAAGGAGCGCCTATTAGCATTTCCAGTTCAGATTTTGCTGAAGAAGTTTCTGAGCGCCAGGTGCGTTTGCAGAGCCCCTGTAGTGTCAGCAGAATAGAACCCCCCCAAAAGTCACCCCATTTTGGAAAGTACACCCCTGAAAGAATACATCTTGGGGTGTGGTGACCATTTTGACCACACAGGTATTAGAGGAAAGTATTCAAAATAAGACAGTAAAAATGAAAAAATAGAATTTTTTCAATAATATGTTTGTTTAGTTTGAAATTTCTCAATTTCACGAGGAACAGGGGAGAAAACTCACCCCAATATATGTAACGCAGGTTCTCCTGAGTAGAACGATATCCCAAATGTGGGCATAAACCACTGTGTGGGCACACAGCGGGGCTCAGAATGGAAGGAGAGCCAATTAGCATTTCCAGTTCAGATTTTTCTGAAAAAGTTTCTGAGCGCCAGGTGCGTTTGCAGAGCCCCTGTAGTGTCAGCAGAATAGAACCCCCCCAAACGTCACCGCATTTTGGAAAGTGCACCCCTCAAAGAATTCATCTTGGGGTTTGGTGACCATTTTGACCCCACAGGTATTAGAGGAAGGTATTCAAAAGGAGACAGTAAAAATGAAAAAATAGAATTTTTCCAATAACATGTTTGTTTAGTTTGAAATTTCTCAATTTCACGAGAAACAGGGGAGAAAACTCACCCCAATATATGAAACGCAGGTACTCCTGAGTAGAACGGTACCCCATATGTGGGCATAAATCACTGTGTGCACACAGCGGGCCTCAGAAGGAAGGGAGCGCCAAGCATTTTCAGTGCATGATTTTTCTGAAGAAGTTTCTGAGCGCCAGGTGCGTTTGCAGTGCCCCTGTAATGTCTACAGAATAGAACCCCCCCCCCCCCAAAAGTCACCCCATTTTGGAAAGTACACCCCTCAAGGAATTCATCTTGGGGTGGGGTGAGCATTTTGACCCTACAGGTATTGGAGGAAAGTATTCAAAACTAGTAAAATGTAAACTAGTAAAACCGTAAAAATGAAAAAAATTGAATTTTTCCAATAACATGTTTGTTTAGTTTGAAATTTCTCAATTTCACTAGGAACAGGGGAAAAAAGGAACCCCAAAATTTGTAACGGAGGTTCTCCGGAATACAATGGTACCCCATATGTGGGCATAAACCACTGTATGGGCACACAGAAGGGCTCAGAAGAGAAGGAGTGTCATTTTAGTTACAGGCAATATGTGGGTGTTTACAGGTTATCTGGGGTGGTAATAGACAATCTCGGGGTGTTTACTGGCTATCTGAGGTGGCAACAGGCAATCTGGTGGGGTTATGGGCAATCTGGGGTGGTTAGGAGCAGTCTGTGCCAATCTGGGGTAGTTACGGTCAATCTGGGGTGGTCACAGGCAATCTGGGGTGGTTACGGGCAATCTGGGGTGTTTACGGGCTGTATGGGGTGGTTATGGGCAATCTTGGGGTGTTTACTGGCTATCTAGGGATGGGTACTGGCTATCTGGGGTGGTGATGGGCAATCTGGTGGTGTTCACTGACTATCTGGGGTTGCAACGGGCAATCTGGGGTGGTGTCGGGAAATCTGGGGTGGTGACGGGCAATCTGGGGTGGTTGCGAGCAATCTGTGGTGGTTACAGGCAATTTGAGGTAGTTACAGGCAGTCTGTGGCAATCTGGGGTGGTTACGGGCTGTCTGGAATGGTTATGGGCTATCAGGGGGGGATACGGGCAATCGGGAAATTACGGGTGATCTGGGGAGATTACGGGCAATCTGGGGTAGTGACGGGCAATCTGGGGTAGTGACGGGCAATCTGGGGTGGTGACTATCACAGTCTCTCAACAATACACTGCAAACACAATATAACCTCTATGTAAAGTTGAAAAAACACCAGGAAACCTTCTTTCCTCTACATTAACATGGACAGAAAGCCAAATTTTAAGCAAAAAAAAAAAAAAAAAAAAAAACATTTCCCTGCACTCCTTTAACCCCTTAGGGACCAAGCCTGTTTGGGCCATAATGACCAGGCTCATTTTTCAAAATCTGACCTGTCTCACTTTATGCGCTATAGTTCAGTGATGTTTTAACGTATGCTAGCGATTCTGAGATTGTTTTTTCGTAACATATGGTACTTTATATTAGTGGCAAAATTTGATCACTGTCTTGTGTGTTTTTTGTGAAAAACATCAAAATATAATGAAAAATTAGAAAACTTAGCACTTTACAAACTTTGAAATTCTTTGCTTCTAAAAAAAAAGGCACATGACAAAAATTGGTTAGTAAGTCACATTATCAATATGTCCTCTTTATTCTGGCTTCATTTCGTAAACATATTTCACTTTTTTAGGGTGTTACGGGGCTTAGAAATGTATCAGCAAATTATCAAATTTTCATGAAATTTCCAAAACTGATTTTTTTTAGGGACCAGTTCTTTTTTAAGTTTATTTAGGATGCTTGTATACAGAAAACCCCCATAAGTGACCCCATTTTGGAAACTAGACACCTTAAAGATATAATCTGGGGGTATAATGAGCATTTTAACCCTACAGGGGCTGGAGGAAAGTATTCACAATAAGGCCGGAAAAAAATGGAAAATAGAAATGTTCCAATAATATATTTGTTAAGATTAAAGTATCTCATTTTCATAATAAACATGAGAGAAAATGCACCACAAATTTTGTAACGCAGGTTCTCCTGAGTACAATGGTACCCAATGTGTGGGCGTAAACCACTGTATGGACACATAGCGGGGCTCAGAAGGGAAGGAGCGCCTATTAGCATTTCCAGTTCAGATTTTGCTGAAGAAGTTTCTGAGCGCCAGGTGCGTTTGCAGAGCCCCTGTAGTGTCAGCAGAATAGAACCCCCCCAAAAGTCACCCCATTTTGGAAAGTACACCCCTGAAAGAATACATCTTGGGGTGTGGTGACCATTTTGACCACACAGGTATTAGAGGAAAGTATTCAAAATAAGACAGTAAAAATGAAAAAATAGAATTTTTTCAATAATATGTTTGTTTAGTTTGAAATTTCTCAATTTCACGAGGAACAGGGGAGAAAACTCACCCCAATATATGTAACGCAGGTTCTCCTGAGTAGAACGATATCCCAAATGTGGGCATAAACCACTGTGTGGGCACACAGCGGGGCTCAGAATGGAAGGAGAGCCAATTAGCATTTCCAGTTCAGATTTTTCTGAAAAAGTTTCTGAGCGCCAGGTGCGTTTGCAGAGCCCCTGTAGTGTCAGCAGAATAGAACCCCCCCAAACGTCACCGCATTTTGGAAAGTGCACCCCTCAAAGAATTCATCTTGGGGTTTGGTGACCATTTTGACCCCACAGGTATTAGAGGAAGGTATTCAAAAGGAGACAGTAAAAATGAAAAAATAGAATTTTTCCAATAACATGTTTGTTTAGTTTGAAATTTCTCAATTTCACGAGAAACAGGGGAGAAAACTCACCCCAATATATGAAACGCAGGTACTCCTGAGTAGAACGGTACCCCATATGTGGGCATAAATCACTGTGTGCACACAGCGGGCCTCAGAAGGAAGGGAGCGCTAAGCATTTTCAGTGCATGATTTTTCTGAAGAAGTTTCTGAGCGCCAGGTGCGTTTGCAGTGCCCCTGTAATGTCTACAGAATAGAACCCCCCCCCCCCCCAAAAGTCACCCCATTTTGGAAAGTACACCCCTCAAGGAATTCATCTTGGGGTGGGGTGAGCATTTTGACCCTACAGGTATTGGAGGAAAGTATTCAAAACTAGTAAAATGTAAACTAGTAAAACCGTAAAAATGAAAAAAATTGAATTTTTCCAATAACATGTTTGTTTAGTTTGAAATTTCTCAATTTCACTAGGAACAGGGGAAAAAAGGAACCCCAAAATTTGTAACGGAGGTTCTCCGGAATACAATGGTACCCCATATGTGGGCATAAACCACTGTATGGGCACACAGAAGGGCTCAGAAGAGAAGGAGTGTCATTTTAGTTACAGGCAATATGTGGGTGTTTACAGGTTATCTGGGGTGGTAATAGACAATCTCGGGGTGTTTACTGGCTATCTGAGGTGGCAACAGGCAATCTGGTGGGGTTATGGGCAATCTGGGGTGGTTAGGAGCAGTCTGTGCCAATCTGGGGTAGTTACGGTCAATCTGGGGTGGTCACAGGCAATCTGGGGTGGTTACGGGCAATCTGGGGTGTTTACGGGCTGTATGGGGTGGTTATGGGCAATCTTGGGGTGTTTACTGGCTATCTAGGGATGGGTACTGGCTATCTGGGGTGGTGATGGGCAATCTGGTGGTGTTCACTGACTATCTGGGGTTGCAACGGGCAATCTGGGGTGGTGTCGGGAAATCTGGGGTGGTGACGGGCAATCTGGGGTGGTTGCGAGCAATCTGTGGTGGTTACAGGCAATTTGAGGTAGTTACAGGCAGTCTGTGGCAATCTGGGGTGGTTACGGGCTGTCTGGAATGGTTATGGGCTATCAGGGGGGGATACGGGCAATCGGGAAATTACGGGTGATCTGGGGAGATTACGGGCAATCTGGGGTAGTGACGGGCAATCTGGGGTAGTGACGGGCAATCTGGGGTGGTGACGGGCAATCTGGGGTGGTTATGGGCTGTCTGGGATGGTTATGGGCTTTCTGGGATGGTTATGGGCTGTCTGGGATGGTTATGGGCTGTCTGGGGTGGATACGGTCAATCTGGGGTGGATAAGGACAATCTAGGGAGATTACAGGCAATCTAGGGTGGTTACAGGCAATCTGGGGTGGTTACGGGCAATCTGGGGTGGTGACGGGCAATCTGGGGTGGTGACGGGCAATCTGGGGTGGTGACGGGCAATCTGGGGTGGTGACGGGCAATCTGGGGTGGTTACGGGTAATCTGGGGTGGTAACGGGTAATCTGGGGTGGTTACAAGTAATCCAGGGTGGTTACGGGTAATCCAGGGCACTTGACTTTGGTGACAGGCGTAAAAAAGTGCCGGCACCATTTGGAACAAGCGATCAGTGGTATATAGTATATACCGCTGATCACTTGTACTGGGACCACACCGGGTGGTCACGATCATTGCCCCATGCTCTCTGCCACCTCCGGTGGTGGAGAGAATGAAGCCTTGATCATTTTTAGCAATCCATCACTGTGAACAGAGTCTGTTCACAGTGATGGCGGCGGCCATCTTGGATCAGATGGCCGCCCAGGGAGGGGAGGGTCAGTGGCCAGGTCACTAGGGTTAATTCTGGGGACAGGGGGGGGACATGTTCTCATCTCCTCTCACTGTGGATTCACGGTGAGAAGAGATGAAAGCGTTCAGCTGCACTGGCAATGTCTGTTACCGGTGGCCGCCGTTATACTGATAATAACGGCGATCGCCGGTGAGGGGACTTGCCGGGACTGACCCCACACTCTGCCCCAACCCCTCAGCGACCTCCGATAGCTGAGAGGAGGGGGCTGCGGGCATTACCGGCGCCGCTGCACTATTCTGCACCATCGCCATAAAGAGCTGATGGCAGCAGAATAGAGCCCATTAGTGACCGCCGTAAAAATCCGTATCGACGGTCACTAATAACATAATACATGTATTCTCTGGGTCGCTACGGTTACGGCGATACCACATTTGTATAGTTTTTTTTTTAACTATTACCGCTTTGGCGCAATAAAAACTATCTTTCTAGCAAAAACCCACAAAAACTGTCTCCGCATTGCAAGATCCATAGCGTTCTCATCATTTGCGTGACAGAGCTGGTTTTGGACTTATTTTTTGCGGGAAGATCTGTAGTTTCTATTGATACCAAGTTTTATATGTATATGACTTTTTGATCTCTTTTATGACGTATTTTCTAAAGTGGATTGATAGAATACAGCTACTCTGATACTGTTTTTTTAATATTTTTTTTTACAGCGTGTGTCGTGCGATATAATTATTGATATAGTTTTATAGATTGGGTCGTTACGGACGTAACGATACCAAATATGTATAGGATTTGTGTTTTTGATCACTTTTATGTAATGTTTTATAGTGTAGGGGGAATGTAATGCATCTTTATTATTGGGGGGGCTGGGGGGTGCTGTGTTGTGTTTGGTGCACACTTTTTTTTCAATTTTTTTACTTTTACACTAGTGTACATTACTGTACACTAGTGTAAAATACTTAGATCACTGATACAATACACTGCAGTACCTGATGTACTGCAGTGTATTGTATCATGCCTCATGCTGACAGGCAATAGCCACGGCCACCCCTGTCAGCATCAGGCATCTCCATGGTGACCCCGAGGACCTTCATTAGGACCCCCGGATCACCATGGAGACATCGGGACCCCGGACGGCGCCGTGGGACATCGCGATCATGTAAGTGGACCTGTGGCGCTGTCCGGGATCCACCGGGACCCGTTAGATGCCGCTGTCATGGTTTGACAGCGGCATTTAACGGGTTAAACTGCCCGGAGCGGAGAATCCTCCGCTCCGGGCAGTTACAGGAGGGTGTCAGCGGTCACACTGACCGCTGATCACCCGCCCTGGAGCCGCCGCCGGGCGGTAATTTATTCCGATGCGCCCGCCGTTAAAAGGCGTACGCATCGGAATAAAGCCCATTAGTGGCCGCCGTGAAAAGGCAGCATGGCGGTCACTAAGGGGTTAAATCACGTTGCCTATGACTAGAGATGAGCAAGTACTACTCGATCCAGTAGGTATTTGATCAAATAGTACACTATTCAAAATATTCTATTTCAATCAAGTATTCAATCAAAACCCCAGTAAAAATTCAAATCCTCTCCCACCTTGGTTTTTAACCAATAACTATGCAGGGTGGGTGGGACAGGCACACAGGCACTGAAAAAAAGCATCTACATTCATTGGCTGGCTAAACCATGTGACCTTCACAGTAATCAAATAGTGGATTTGAAATTAGTTTTCAGATAGGACTTGGAGCTAGATGAGGAGACAGTGTGTATCAGGGACAGTCAGGTATTAGGTGATTTTAGGCAGCATGGACCCCCAAAAGCCCTTGTTAGCTGTAAAATTATAGAAAGAACACATTTATCTAAAAATATACTGCTATTAAACCGGATAGCATCACATCAGTGTGTTCAGAGAAGCAGGCAGCTGGAGTTAATTCACTGTGAGGAATAGGCTGCAGTGTATCTGTGTATATAGGATATAAAGCTTTATACTCCCTGTTTGTCAAGGCAAAAAATATGAGCGTGGTGACTGTTCTGTGTGCTGTGTGCCACATAAAAAAGTTGAATGCCTGTTGCCTGCTGTAGGGCATTTTTCTAATACGTCATAGAGAGGGTATACGGCTGTATACTCCTTATGTGCCATGAGACCTACACTCCCTTATATGTAATTAAGGGCATATGGAAGTGCCAGATGACTTAAAATTTAAAGAGGACGTGTATCACACACACACACACACACACACACACACACACACATACACAAAGACAATTAGTGGTGAAGGAAAGAATGTTTCAATGTATTTTTTCCACTTTACATAGTGGTTGTATTGTGTTTGAAGTGTATAGTTGATAGGCCGTAATAGTAGCGTAATGCTACGACTTTGGCACGTTAGATGGACCCAGGAATGCCTTCCCTGCTGTCCCAGTTGCATTCCAGAGGTGTTGGCATAATTTCTGAGGTGTCATTGTGGACCTGGTGACCTCCAAGTGGCCGAATTTTGATTTCCAAGAGTCGACCATTTTTCTCCGACTTTAATAGAATTTGAGATTCGATCGAATAGTCGAGTATCTGGGTCTACTTGACTTGATATTCGAAAAATCGAATATTTCACTACTCGCTCATCTCTACTTATGACAACTACATATGGAATAGGCAAAAGGGAAATCAAACAGCACCACCGTTAACTGTCATTGTGTGTGTGATGTGGTCAGACACATTCAACACATAAAGAGGTGTGATTCTCATGGAAACTATGTAAATTTCGAGTTAATTTGAAATCGAAGATTTAAAAAAAAAAAAAAAAAGCCTCTAAAGTGGCCTTAATTGACCTGGCCGCTTCTGCCTTTGAAAAAGGATACTGCTAAAATAGCAAGATTTTGATTGAAAATTGAAATGCCAAGTTTTTGGCACACACCCTAATGCAATTTTTCATGAGAGCCTAATTATTGGAGGTAGGGAAGCCATAAGGTACCAAAATTATCCATACCAATTGGGATGGACATTGACAAAAAATTTGTTGAGCCCTTCAAAATGGAGTTTAGGCTCTTGAGTTGCCCTCCAGAAATTTAGACAAGTTATAATTAAACTTTCAAAAAAATGATTTTGATGTCATAGAGGTGAGCCCTTTAAAAAATATTTTGATGCCCTTGAGATGAGCGCTCAAAAAATGGAGTTAGATGAGTTAGAATTGAGACCTTCCAAAAATTGATTATGATGCCGTTGAGATGAGCCCTCCAAAAATTTATCTGGATGCCCTTGAGGTGAGCCCTCCAAAAAATGTAGTTTGACGTCGGGTGAGCCCAACAAACATTACTTTTTAGGCCCTTGAGCTGAGCCAAACAAACATAACTTTTTAGGTCCTTGGCTGTGCCTTACAAACATTGATTTTTAGCCCCATGTGGTGAGCCTATAAGGTGAGGTGGACAAGTGAGTGGAAGCATTATCGGCTATCTACTTTGCCACCTGTTCCAGCTGTTCGGGCCTCAACAGCGGTGTACCCCTACCCCTGCTTTATTGAATTTTTTTCCACACTCTCAGCATACAGCTGTTTACCCTATATCTGAAGTATATCTGAGCAAGTAGATACACAGCAGCCTATTCCTCATAGTGCACTCCAGCTGCCTGCCTATCTGAACACACTACTGCTAGCCTGTTTAACAGCTGTATGTATATATATATATATATATATATATATATATATATATATATAAATATGTGATCAATCTCTACTATCTATAATTTTAGCCCAAGGGCTTTTGGGGGTCCCTCCTGCCTAAAATCACCTAACTGTCTCTACTACACACTGTCTCCCTGGCTAACTCCAAGTATCATATGAATACGAATATGAAAACCACTACTCTTTTATTGTGAAGGTCACATGGTTTAGCCAACCAATGAACGTAGACGATGTTCTCACGATGCCAGCGTGCTTCTAGTGTCTGTCCCAAACCCCCCACCCCCCGCAATAGTTATTGGTTAAAAAAAAACAGCAGGGAAGGTGGGAGGAGAATCGGATTTTTACTGCCATTTTTAATCAATGCTCAATCAAGAAATGAATTTCAAATATTGTATTACTCGATTGAATATCTACTCGATCGAACAGTACTCGCTCATCACTAATGATAACAAAAGAGTGTTTCTCACCCCGTAGGACCTGTCCTGAATTGCACACACAACTGGCTTGAATTGGAACAGTGTACAGTTCTTGTACTGCAGGGAAAAGTCACATGGTTTAGCGAACCAATGAACGTAGACAATGTTCTCGCGATGCCAGCGTGGTTCTAGTGTCTGTCCCAACCTCACCCCCCCTCCTTCCCGCAATAGTTATTGGTTAAAAAAAAAATGGCAGGGAAGGTGGGAGGGGAATCAGATTTTTACTGCCTTTTTGAACAAATGCTCAATCAAGAAATGAATATTTCAAATATTATCAAACAATACTCAAATATTATCAAACAATACTCGCTCATCACTAATTATAACAAAAGAGCATTTCTCACCCTGGAGGACCTGTCCTGAATTGCACAGACAACTGGCTTGAATTGGAACTGTGTATTGTTCTGGTACTGCAGGGAAATTAAGCACTTACAGCCACCGGACATATCTAGTTGTTGGGAATCCCAGTAGGGAGACACTTTATTATCTGTATATTGTCAAGGAGATCATCTACAAAGTAAAGTTTTTCCAAAGTACACAAACCATTTAGTGATAGCATCTTTATAATCATTATTATGTTTAGGAACAACAACAGCAAAATCACCCTCAGGATGAAACCATCATAATTGGTTTCAATATAAAGATAGTTATCAAGTGTTACATAACTACAAGGGACAATATAATATTGCTTGCCACTTCATATCTTTATGAGAATTAGATATAGTTAAGAACTTAAGAACAAAGGAACAGTCACAAAGAACTGGCAACTTACGATAAGTTTGATAAGGAAGTAGAATATATATTGACATTATTGGTTACAAATTCATTGTGGTCATAAAAAGGCAAAAAGCCAAATGTGTCAGAAAGTCAAGTTTATGCTTTGTAGTAGAAGCAACGGACGTGGAAACATCAGGTGAACTTTTCACATTTCAAGGTCACAGTAAATTAAAAGTTTAACAAACAATTAACAACTGCATACTATTTTAACAATGATAACAAAGAATGCTAGTGTGAAATGAGTTGTAATGTTTGACCCATTTCCTTATTATTGCATATTTCAGATCCTATCGTTCTATTATATAAACACTGTATGGCACTGTATTAATGGGGTATTATGATGTTAGCAAATGAAGGTAATTCATTGTGTAATAAAAAGTTATACAATGTTGCAGTATTCTTTATGTATCAACTTCCTACAGTTAGAAGACTCTAACCTACTGCAATGTTCCCATCATCGTTGTTTTTATTAATTCTTCCAATTTTGTAGTATATACATTAGGGAATTTGGTGAACTTGGGACAGTACTAAATTTAACTGAAGCTGTGCGAGTGTTTCACTCTGTGTAAGTGTTTCAGGATGAATCTATGCTCTAATTCTGAAAAACTCTTGCCAAGATCTTTTTCCCAAGTTGCTGAAAGGAGGAGGTGCAATTTCTTCTTAATGAGAAGCATGGAGAAGAAGGAAAGTAAATGTCTTTTCATAGCTCTGGAGACTAGCAGCTGCTTAGGCCAAGTCAGTTTGTGCATTTTATGCATGTATAGTTAGAAAAGCATTACAAGTCTTGCTGATGAAGCTCAAGTGTAAATAATTCAAAAATGTTGAAGGCCAGTCACTCTGCATAATCCATTAGCCATACAATGGCTTATTATAAAGAGAGCATAAATATTCACAGATCGTCAGGGACTGCCTACTGATCTCTGAACATCCAGGTCTTCCAGTTCCATCATCAAAAACAGGTCTTGGCAATAAAAGTATGCTGTTATTGCGATGCCCTGACCCGAGCTGCGGGATATAGAGTGGTCACGGTTAGGGCACGAGGGTGGCACAGCTGTAGGCCGGTCTGCGGTACTATGCGGGACACTGGGCATGCGATTCTTCGTTGTACTTAGTCGGGGCACCAGATATTGGACACCAATGCCAGGGTTCAGTTACAACAGTGGTTACAATTTTATTGTAACTGAGGTAACTGGTAGCAACAGTCTCATCCGGATGCAACCAGGTATATAGCAGACTTGTACAAACAGAGCAAGAGTGGTGCTGCATAGGCTGAGAGTGAAACGTGCCGGATGATGGGAGTAGTAGTGATAGAGGAATAGAGAGGCTCGGTGTATTAGAGTACTTGCGGTGAATATCTTGAGTTGATGAGGAGGTAGAGAACAGGAACGACACCCAGATGAGAGGATACTCCTGGCACTTGAGCAGGCGGACAGCCAATAACTGCAACAGCAACGCACCAGCCACACTTCTAAAGGTGAAAAGGGCCGCAGGAACACATCCGTCCTCTCTGAGGTAGAGGACAGAACTCTTCAATAAGGGGTAGTCACATGGTAACCCCTGGCCAAAGCTCGACGGCCATTGGAGGAACCATGGCTACGGGGCACGGTCACGTGATCACCAGCCTTTGCATACCACTGTACATAGTGATACACACAGAAACATACATAAAACTGTACAGTATCCTGAGAGCAATAGGGGTGAAACAGCAAGTAGCTGCAGTGCATAGAGTTACCAGGATAAACAGGAACATAATAATAAAAGTAGACTTAAAGTGAGAAACAGACAGCCTGTTCTGGGACACTGCATTATTTCCCCACAGGGCTGGAGATGTTGATAATAAAGGCAATTTTCTTACCATCAGTGCCATTGTCTTTAAAGGGGGTATCAAGAGTTAGAAAACATGTCCGCCTTCTTCCAGAAACAATGGGACTCTTTCCAGTTTGGGTGGGGTTTTGCAATTAGGTTTCAATTTTGCATTTCAATGGCACCCCACCCAAACTGGAGACAAGAGTCGTGCAATTTCTGGAAGAAAGCAGACATGGTTTTCTAAACCTAAATATTTCCTTTAAATCCTTCCTTTTATTAATGTGTAAATTAGCAGACACCTCATTATGAGTATTCATCCAGGGCTCTGAAGTGATGAATGATCAGAGTGACATTACTGCAGAGCGCTGGCTTAATATTTATGAAGAGGCAGCGGTTGTGTGGATGGATCAGAGGGCGGTAGTCCCACCCTCAGTGCACTGAATGGCCTAGTTTACACATTAATAAAAATGAAGATAACAGCAGGTTTGAGTCTTCTATTCACTATTTCTTGTTTTGCTATCCAAACATTCTGGCAGGAGTTCAATTCTTAAATTAAGGTTTCTTTAGGGTGCATTCACACGCACAGGATCTGCAGCAGATTTGATGGCACAGATTTGAATCTGCAGCAGATCCGCAGCAGATCCGTAGCAGATCTGCAGCAGATTTGAAGGCCCAGAATTGATTTGCTTTGAATCTTCAGCTTCAAATCTGCACCATCAAATCTGCTGCAAATCCTGTACATGTGATTGCACCCTTAGAGACCATCACATTAGCAGTTCCCACTAAGATGTTTATACTCTCAAAAGGGAGAGAAATATGTAATCTATAGAGATGAGCGAGTAGGAAAATATTTGACTTTCGAGAATTAGAATCGAATAGGCACCGAGATTCGACTATTCAAACAAATATTCGATCCCATTATAGTCTAGGGGAAAAAATGCTCGGCACTTGGAAATCCAAATTCGACCACTTGGAGGTCACCAAGTCCCCCATGAAACCTCCCTAAACGATGCAAACACCTCCGAAATGACACTGTGACATCAGAAGGAGCATGCCTGGGTGCACCCAACACCCCAAAATTGCAGTATAGTGCCACTCTCCGCAGTTGCGAAGGAAAAATATTTGCGAACGCTTTACGAACGTTTACAGCAATGTTCACACATTTCCTTCGTATTTCTTGTGCAGCGTTACATACATGGTTTCAATGTGCGTCCGTAGAACGTCATGTTATTCGCGGGCATCACGCATTATGCTGTACGAACGCTAGGTCGCAGCTGAGCAGAGATTAGGAGAGAGAAAAATGTCCAGGAGAACCTCCTCTTTTGGCCATGACGAGTTGAAGCTCATGGTCAAAATCATGGATCAAATAGATTATGTGCTAGAACGTGTCCCTGTCACTAACCCTAACACACATAAAAGGCGGATAATAAGAAAGGTGGTACATGCCCTCCAGCAGGATCTCAACAAGAGAAGGACCCCTGTCCAAATCCCAGACCTGAAATATAAGAGTCCCCGGAAACTTGCAGAGATACGGCACGGTGAGTAATATGCTGTGAGCCTGATCGTGGGATGTGTAATATACTGGAGTTGTGATACTGGGATGTGTCATATACTTGATTCCTGAGAGTGTAATATGTAATATACTGGGATCTGCTATTGGGGTGTGTAATATATTGTGGACTTTCACGACCCTTTTACTTTGTACCCACAGAACCCCCAACCGAATGCCAACACATAGGCCCACATATATCATATGTTCCCTCCACCTGTCATGTGCAGCCCACAGCATATGGCCCTGCTCTAATAATATATGTATTGAACTTTTTAGGAATAAAACAGCTTAGGATGATGTTGCTGAATTGCTGCTGCTGATGATGATGATGATGATGTCGACTTCTATACCTTTTTTTAATCTTTTTTTACTTAAAGATCTAATGGAAGAACGAAGGCGGCGGCGCCGCAGAAGGGCAGCTGTTCGGCCACAGTGAATGAAAGTCGGGAGTTAGGACCGTCTAGTAAGTGTAAACATTTGCATGTATATGTAACAGGTATTGCAGCCTATGTCGGACTGGGGTACCTTGGGCCGACCAGGGAATATTTTATTCTAGGGGCCCACCCTACATACACCAGATATACCCTGCGCCAAACCTTTCACATTACTATAGTGACTTTGCACAGTTCTGTGTACAGGGCCGGATTAAGGTTGGTGGAGGCCCTCAGCAACAATTTGGTTGGGGGCCCCCATTTTCTTCCCCCACAAATAAACCATACAGAAATCTATAAAGATGGCTGATTGGTCAGGAGGGGGGGGGGTGGAGTAACACATGGGGGGATAGGTTATATAGGTCAGCGTCACGGGGTTGGCAGCCATTTTAGGTAAAGCAGTTGGTGAGATCTGTAGTTAGTAGACGTACACCTGCTTACCTGATGGAGCCGATTGAGGTGCTGCAGCAGCAGTTGAGGCGAGAGGCTGATGTTCGGGGCCAGGAGTGGCTGCAGACACAGATCCGTGTTCTGCTGGGGTCTGGGGTCGCTGCACCGCCAGCGGCGTCCCCCACAAGACGTCCTAGGAAGTCCCCGCCTCCTGAGAGGCTAAGTCCCGAGGTGACCCCTCGAGTCCGGCGCTGGATCGGGAGCCCCCCGCGGGACCCTCTGGGCTCTGCCGAAGGTTGGAATGCTTCCTCCCAGCGTGCAGGGTCCGGGAGAAATCCCAACACCAGGTGGGACTCGCAGCTGAGGGGGGAAGTCCTCCCCCCTCCTTCAGGTGACGGCGTGGGTGGTGCAGTGAGCGGAACGGCTGGCTCGGCAAGGCGCAGAGGAGGCCGGAGTCCAGCTCGGCGTGGTGCCGGTGCGGAGCGTGCCAGCAGAGGTCAGGTGAGGGAGCCACAGCCGGTGGCTTCTCAGCGGCGGGAAGACAGCGAGCAGGATTCGCCTGGCTCCGCCTCCAGCAGCCATGGTCCGGCTAGCGACGTTCGGCGCTCCTCACCGATGGAGGTGAGGGGGCGGGGCCGCCAGGTCCGGGAGCGACGGGAGGAGGAGACACATCGTCAGTCACCGCCGGAAGCAGCAGATGGAGGAGGACCCAGACAGCATGATGAGTTGAGTACAGCAGCTTTTCCTGTTATGCCGTATGGGGGGGGTTCTGGGGTAGGGCAGGAGGGGCAGCTTGCGGGTCTGACGGGGTTGCTAAGTGGCTTGAGGGACGTGCTGGTTGGGCTGACTGCAGGTGGGGTAGGGGGTGGGTCCCCTGTTCCGGTCTGGGCTGGGGGCGGGGTGTCGGGAGGTGGGGGGAGCCTAGTTGTATCTGCGCCGGCTGTGCCGGCATCTCTGACAGCAGTGCCTGTGGGGGGGTCAGTGGTGCAGGGGTGTCTGGTTGTGCCGGGAGGTTGGGGGATGCTGGGTTATCGGGGCCTGCAGTTGCCGGGACTGGGGGGACTGAGATCACTACGACTCGAGACAAGGAAGTGGACAGGGAGGGGGAATTTGTGCGGTTGGGGGACGCTGCAAAGGGGGAAGTCTACGTGTGCTTCGAGGGGCCCTTGGGGGCCCATCTGAAGCCAGAGGTCAGGGAAAAGATATGGAGAGGAGAATACGTGGAGATCTTTTCACTGTTGCCGTTAGAGAAATTTAACCTTGACAAGGTTACACCTTCGGAGGAGAAGAAGGACAAAGAGGAAAAGAAGAGGTATCGGCTGATACCTCGGACTTTCACCAACTGGCTGCAAGCCTTCTCTATACTTGCGAGCCTTATCGGGGAAAAGGCGCCGGATAACTGTTGTGGGCTATTCTGTTATCTAGATGCGATAGGGGAGGCTTACAGGGTGTACGGGGGCCAGGCTTGGCTCCGGTACGACAAACTGTTTCGTCAGAGAAAGGCCTTGCGGCCCAACATTCGTTGGGACAACCAGGACATCGGCCTGTGGTTGAGAGTTACGGCGCCTGTGCGGGCAGGGGGCAGTCCTTTCCAGGGTCCGCCGGAGGTTCCAGCCAGCCCGGGCATTCGGCGGCGGTGCAGCGGGGGCTGTGCTTCCTCTTTAATGAGGGGGCGTGCAAATTTGGAGCTAAGTGCAAATTCAAGCACGAATGCTCCTTCTGCGGGGGATCCCGCGGAGCAGCATGCTGCTTCAAGAAGAATAAGCAGTCCGACGGCAAGGATGCCGCTGGAAAAGGGGGTGACGCCGGTGCGGCTGGCGGCAATGCAGGGCTTTCTAAGTAGATACCCAGACAGGGCGGCAGCCCAGCTGCTTGAGGACGGGTTCTCTCAGGGCTTTCGGATTCCGTCGGAAGGGGGGTGTGGGCGGACAGGCGGGGCGTAATTCGAAATCGGCAGTTGCTCACCTGGAGGTGGTGTCCAAGAAGTTGGGGAAGGAGGTGGCTTTGGGCCGGATGGCGGGCCCTTTCTGCGACCCCCCAGTTGAGCAGTTGCGGGTTTCTCCCCTGGGGGTGGTGCCGAAATAAGAACCGAATAAGTTTCGGTTGATTCACCACCTGTCCCACCCCAGGGGTGCATCGGTGAATGATGGGATAGATCCTGAGTTATGCTCGGTGGTCTACACCTCGTTCGACGAGGCGTTGCGGTGGGTGCGTTTTTATGGACGGGGGGCCCTGTTGGCAAAAGTGGATGTGGAGGCAGCCTTTCAGTTGCTTCCAGTGCATCCAGAGTCCATTGCGCTTGTTGGGTTGTTGGTGGGAGGGCGGGTATTATGTTAACCGCTGCTTGCCTATGGGTTGCTCGCTCTCCTGCGCGTACTTCGAGACGTTCAGCACGTTCTTGGAGTGGGCGGTACGAGACGCGTCAGGTGTCCGGTCACTCATCCATTATTTGGATGATTTTCTGTGCATAGGTCCGGCGGGGTCTGGGGGGTGTTCGGTGTTGCTGCATACGTTGGAGCAGGTTTTTTTGGCGTTTAGGGTTCCGCTGGCGACAGAGAAAACCGAGGGGACGGTTACCGTGTTGAATTTCCTGGGGATTCGGATCGACATGGTGCTTGCCAGAGTTCAGCTTGCCGGAGGAGAAGTTGGTGGATCTGAGGGATGGGGTCAGGAGGGCTCGGAGGTTGCGAAAACTGACCCTGAAGGAGTTGCAATCCCTGCTCGGCAAGCTGAACTTCGCGTGTCGGATCATGCCAATGGGGAGGGTTTTTTGCCGGCGCCTGGCTCACGCGACGTCAGGAATTAGGTCCCCTCATCATTACGTGCGTCTGCAGCGAGAGTTGCGGGACGACTTGGGGGTGTGGGACTCGTTCCTGGCTACTTTCAATGGTCGGTCCCTGCTGATGGACGCGGTAGTTGACGCACCGGATTTTGAGCTTTTTACGGATGCGGCGGGCGTTGAGGGTTTTGGGGCTTTTCTCCAGGGATGTTGGTGTTCGGGCTTGTGGCCAGAGTCATGGGTCGGTGCAGGGCACGTGCGCAATCTGACTTTACTCGAACTGTTCCCCATTGTGGTAGCGGTTTCCATATGGGGAAACAGGTTCAGGAATAGGAGGGTGTGGTTCCACTGTGACAATATGAGTGTAGTATCGGCAATTAATGGGTAGACGGCGTCATCGCCCCCCGGTTGTGTGGCTCTTGCAACACCTGGTGCTGCAGTGCTTGTCATTAAATGCGTGGGTGACGGCGGTTCATGTTCCGGGAGAATGTAACTCAATTGCCGATGCTCTCTCTCGTTCACAGTGGGACCGCTTCCGTGCTCTGGCCCCAGGTGCGAACGTGGAGGGGGATCCATTTCCAGTGGAGCTGTGGAGTCTGCCCTTCAGTCGGCCGGACGATTGATCAGGGAGTCGGTAACGCCAGGCACTTGGACGGGGTATGAGGCAGCGTGGTCGAGGTGGTCAGAGTGGCAGAGGAGCTGGGGTGTGTTGGGGGAAGAGGAGCTGGGGTTTTTGTTGCTGGTGGGGCATTGCCGGGAGGACCGCTGGATGGTCTTGCGCATAAATAGGTTGTTGGCGGGGGTGGCTTTCGGGTGTAAACTGCGGGGTCTTCGGGATGTCACCCAGGGCCGGCGTTAGGGGGGGGCAAGCAGGGCAAATGCCCAGGGCCCCCAGGGGCCCCCTACCGCAGTTCCAGTGGAGAGGAGAGCACAGACAGCGTCCTCCAGCGTCTGGCAGTGATCCCCGGCTGCTGCTATCAGGGGTCACACAGAGGCTGCAGGATGCTGGGCTCCGTGTCTGCTCCCCCTCCCCCTCCCTCCAGCTCCTCTCACTGCACGTGACTTCCTGCTCTGGTGTGGAGCTGTCGGGACGATGGAGGAGAGGGCTGCCGGGTGAGGATGACAGCCTGCTGCTGCTGCTGCAAGGAACATGAGGGGGATGCACCACTACAACAAGCATGCTAGAGGGAGTAAGTATTCTGTACATGTAGTGTGTAATGTGTATGAATGTAGGTGTATAAAGCATGAATGTAGTGTGTGTTACATGTCCTGTGTATAGTGTGTGGGCTGGATGGTTTGTATCTGTATAATGTGTTTTCATGGGTGTGTGTGTGTGTATTTATATATTTCCTGGACGTCCTACGGCAGCACAATGGGTTAAGTTCAGGATTCCTGGAACAAATCAGAAGAGACTAATTAGCAGTGATTAATAGATCAATTAAAAGACTATAAAACACCAGCAAGACCAGAGACACACTGAGTTTTATTTCTTCTGCAACAATAGGAAGAGACTAGTCTCTTTTCAGAGACTCTATGTATTTGTTTGCTAATTTTATGTTTCTTTTCATTTCAGGTTGTTTTCACTGGCACCTAGTATATCCCTGTTATGGCAGCGAGTGTTACCCTGCTTAGGGATCATACTCAGAGTTATGTCTGGCAGCGAGTTCCTGCCTATAACTCTTGTTTAAAACGACGATTCTCTAAGGTGCATTACGGTTACCCATTACGGTTACCTGCCTCCACATGATGTCCCGGCCAGAGGGGGTTCCGTTTCCGCACGCCGCATCCCACGTGTAAAGATGGCGACGGGATGTGATGGAATTTTCGTCACCGGAAGTGACGCAGCTCCGTTTGCCATCGGGAACCGGAAGTGATGCAAGCGCCGTACGTCCCGTGCGCCGCAACGTAAGTGACGTAAACGGATGTGACGTAAACGGATGTGACGTCACACAGTCCTCTCGGCGCATGCGCTGGTTTCCCGAGAGGTATTTAAATCGGCGTCCGGCGCCCTGGCGTGCGGACGCACTTGCCGGGCAGCCGTATACTCAGACGCCAAACGTGGGTATTTCTGTCTTGGGCTTATACTGTAGCCCTTTACCATTACTTACGCCTGTTTTGTGTTCATCTCTCCTCAGATGTCACAGTCTCACCATCGGGGAAAAAGAAGCAGAAAATCAAGGCACAGAGCATGTCATTCTTGTCAGCAGCCAATGCCTGATGACTGCCAGGATGATTTATGTGACAACTGTTCTGCGGATCCTCCGGTGGATTACTTTGAGTCACAGGCTAAAGACTTTTTTCATTGGTTCAAACGCAAGTTGCAACCTATGATGAGCTCTCAGCCTTTATCAAAAAGGTCAAAGTCCACTAGATCTCCTTCTCCTCCTGCTAGATCTTCTAACACTTCCTCTGGTTCCTCTTCAGATGATGATGATGATCAAGGACTGTCAGAGGATTACTACCTCTTTCATAAAGAAGATCTAAACAAATTAATTAAAGCAGTAAAATCTACAGTTGAATCCGATTCTACTCCTCAAAAGAAATCGAAGAGAGAATCATTATACTATTTTCCTTCAATGGAGGACAAGGTTTTCCCTAGCCATCCATTATTAAAATCTCTGTTCCAGCTCGATTGGAAGAAACCAGAGAAGAGAGTAGATCCAGGTGCAAGGTTTAAATCTATGTACAAGCTAAACCCGGCAGAAACAGAAGCATGGGAATTACCACCTAAAGTAGATTTGGCAGTTGCAAAGCTGTCAAAAAATGCTGTCTATCCTTCTGATGAGGCTACGTTATTAAAGGACCCTATGGATAAGAAGGCAGATTCTCTCGCCAAAAAAGCTTATTCCTCCGCTTCATATTCAGCGAAAGCTTCTTTTGCAGCGGTTCCAGTGGCCAGAGCCCTTCGTACCTGGTTGAGTCAACTTACCAGGGATCTGGAGGAAGGGGTCCAAAGAGAGGACATCCTAAAGAAGATTCCTACGATGAAAAGGGCAGCAGAATTCTTGTGCGACTATCCTTTGGATATGCTTCGCCTGTCTTCCCGTAGTCTGACACTCAACAACGCTATCCGTAGGTCATTGTGGATCAAACAGTGGTCAGGGGACCTGTCTTCCAAGAGTAATTTCTGCTCCCTCCCCTTTGATCCGGAAACCCTTTTTGGACCTAAACTTCATACCATTCTTAATGATATCAATGGAGGGAAGGGCCCAGTGTTTCCTTCTACCTCCAAGAAGATAGATACGAGATCTTTCCAGCGAAGGCGTAGTTCGCCAAAGTTTAGAAAGAACTACAAGCCATTTCGTTATCGGGTCCAAAAACAAAAAGACTCAGGATATACGAAGAAAGAAAAGCTTCAGTCCAAAAAATCCTCGGACCAATGACGCCAGGCCTCCAGCCCCCCCTGTCGGTGCAAGGCTGCAGAAATATTCGTCCGTTTGGCAAAGATCTACAGAGGACGTTTGGGTCAAAAACGTGGTTTCTTCGGGCTATGCTCTCGAATTCAGAGTCCATCCTCCAGAAAGATTCCTTCTAAACACCTCATCCGACCCTCATCTACTCACGCTAGTTCAAGAGTTCATTTCAAAAGGTGCCCTGGAAAGGGTCCCTCCCAATCAAAAACATCAAGGAATCTACTCCAGGCTTTTCACGGTTCCAAAAGCAAATGGGAAATACCGTCTGGTTATAGATCTGACGTATCTCAACAGATATCTCGTCTCAAAACACTTCAAGATGGAAAACATCAAGTCCGTCATAGCCGCCCTGCAGCCAAACGACTTCCTGGCCCTTATAGATCTCGCAGATGCATACCTACATGTACCAATACTTCCAGCACACAGGAAGTTTCTGAGGGTCGCGATTCAAATTCACCATGTCCAATGGCACCTACAGTTCACATGCCTGCCCTTTGGCCTATCATCCGCTCCAAGGGTATTCACCAAAGTGGCTGTGGTGTTAACAGCCGCACTACGTCTCAAAGGAATATCTATAATACCGTATTTAGACGACTGGCTTATAAAAGCAGAGTCCAAGTCCCTTCTGCGAGTTCATCTTGCTACAGTTCTCGAATTTCTTCAACATCATGGGTTTCTGATCAACTGGAAAAAGTCCCGGCTTGTTCCATCTCGGTCTGTACAGTACCTCGGCTTCATTGTGAACTCTCGGCGGATGTCTCTGACTCTTTCCACAGAGAGGATATCGAAGATTCAAGCAGAGGTCAAGTACCTAATCAATCATCCAGAAACCTCAATAAGGAGAGCGATGAGAACTCTGGGGTGTCTGACCTCAGCTATAGATGCGGTGGACTGGGCACGCTTCCACACAAGATGCCTGCAGGACAACATACTTTCAGTCTGGGATCGAACTACATCCACTCTAGACAGTCGGCTGTGGATCTCTCTTCGAACAAGACAGGATCTCCGCTGGTGGCTCGACCTCGGTCGTCTCCAGGCTGGTGTATCTCTTCTTCCTCGGGAGAAGATAACTCTCACAACGGATGCCTCCTCCTGGGCTTGGGGTGCCCATGTCGGGAACAACTGGGTCCAGCGTCCTTGGTCCCCTCAAGAGAAATTGATGTCCTCGAATTGGAAGGAACTTCGAGCAGTCAGGCTAGCCTTAATCCACTTTCGCCCTCTGGTTCTTCAGAAAGAAGTGTTGGTTCAGACCGACAACATGGCAACGGTCTTTTACCTGAAGAAACAGGGAGGCACAAGATCGCCCTCACTAATGTCGGAGTGCAGACGTCTATTTCAGTGGGCGGAGATGAATCTTGCGACCATCTCAGCTGTTCACATCAGAGGGGAATTGAACATCACGGCAGATACATTGAGCAGACATGCTCTCTTACCAGGGGAATGGAGTCTCAATCCAGAAGTCTTCTCTCAGGTCACCCAGAAGTTCGGCAATCCAGTAGTGGATGTGTTCGCCACCTATCTGAACACCAAACTCCAAAGATTCTGTTCCCTGTCAAGATATCACAATCCATGGGCCCTAGACGGGATGTCAATTTCTTGGAAGAAGATCTTCATATATGCTTATCCACCCATTCCTCTGATTCAGAGAGCCCTGGAGAAGATAAAGAACGAGAATGCCAAAGCATTAGTAATTCTCCCGTTCTGGCCCCGCAGGGCATGGTTCGCTCTTGCATTGTCTCTTTCGAGAGGAAGATTCTGGAGACTTCCGCTTCGACCAGACCTACTGTCCCAGAGGGGTGTGTTGCATCCGGATCTCAACCGATTACATCTGACGGCTTGGTTGATGAACTAAACCTATTACGCCATGAGGGGTTTTCAGATGAGGTGATCACCACACTTTCCAAAGCAAGGAAGCCCAATACTCTGAAAACTTATGATAGGATTTGGAGAATCTTCAAATCTAAGCTGGACTCCTCGGCAGATGTCTCCCTTCCCTCAGTGCTACATTTCTTACAGGAAGGATTAAAGAAAGGTCTAAAGATGAATACACTTAAACTTCAGTTTACAGCAATAAATGCTCACCTGAACGGGAAGTTTTCTAACAATCCGGTCGTACGGACATTCTTTAAAGCGGTAAAAAACATCGCTCCGCCGATCCGCCGCCCCTTGCCATCTTGGGATCTCATCGTGGTTCTGAAACATCTGGTCAAACCCCCGTTTGAACCCTTGGAGGAGGTGGATATTAAATACATCTCCTGGAAAACGTTATTCCTAGTCGCCATGGCAACAGCCAGGAGAATAAGCGAACTCCAGGCATTATCCTCAAGGCAACCGTACCTGAGAGATCTGGGCAATTCTCTAGCAATGCGCACCATGCCCAGTTTCCGTCCAAAAGTGACTTCATCGTTCAATCTCAATCAAGAGATTTTTCTACCATCTCTGGAATCTGATGATCCATCAGTCGCTCTGCTGGATGTGAGAAGAGCGGTCCTATGCTATCTAGATAGAGTGAAGGCAGTGAGAAAATCGGAACATCTATTTCTCCTGTTTGCAACTTCCTCTGAAGGTCAGAAGGCCACTAAACCTACCCTGGCAAGGTGGATTCGTGATACTATTTCCTTCTGCTACAATCAGGAAGGTCTCGAAGTTCCTCCTCATCTTCGGGCACACTCTACTCGCTCTACAGCTGCATCATGGGCCGAATCCAGATGTGTTCCTCTGGAAGAGATATGCCGAGCCGCGACGTGGTCAAGCCCCTCCACCTTCGTGAACCATTACAGGCTTGACATGTCTGAGTACACAGCCTTTGGCAGACGGGTGCTCCAGTGTGCTGCTGATCCAGTTACCCCCCCTTAGTTTGGCTTCTTAAATCCCATTGTGCTGCCGTAGGACGTCCAGGAAGGAAAAAAATTTTAACCTGTAATTTTCTTTTCCTGGAGTCCGTAGGCAGCACAAGCGCCCTCCCAATAAATATGTTTTGCTGCATACCACTCAGTGTGTCTCTGGTCTTGCTGGTGTTTTATAGTCTTTTAATTGATCTATTAATCACTGCTAATTAGTCTCTTCTGATTTGTTCCAGGAATCCTGAACTTAACCCATTGTGCTGCCTACGGACTCCAGGAAAAGAAAATTACAGGTTAAAATTTTTTTCCATATATATATATATATATATATATATATATATATAATGGTGTGTGTATATATATATATATATATATATATATATATATATATATATATGAATATATATATAATGTGGTGTGTGTGTGTGTATGTATATATATATATATATATATATATATATATATATATATATATATATATATAATGGTGTGTGTGTGTGTGTGTGTGTGTATATATATAATATATATATATATATATATATATATATATATATATATATATATATATATATATATAATGGTGTGTGTATTAGCACTGCTGACTCCAAGTGTTGAGGTGAATAGACTGTACATAGGAGCTGCAGCCATTCTCCGGCCTCATCAGTCCTATGTAATTGCTGCAGCTCCTATGTATAGTGTATGATGACATCACTAAGGCAATACGGTGTATTTTATTGAGAAAATAATAAGGTGGTATTCAGTCTTTAGGTGGTGGTCACTGTATGGTGGTAATATTGGTCTGTATATAGTGTCATTATGCAGTGGTCACTCTTTGGCATTAATATTGGTCTGTATATAGTGTATATATATACACTCATTACTGCCATAGATTGACTACCACATAATGACACTATATACAGACCAATATTACCGCCATACAGTGACCACCACATAATGACTCTATATACACACTATATACAGACCAATAGTACAACCGTAGAGTGATCGCCCACATAATATTGGTCTGTATATAGCGTATATATAGAGTCATTATTGCCATAGATTGACTACCACATAATGACACTATATACAGTACAGCCACAGTACAGTATATATAGTACAGCCATAGAGTGATCGCCACATAATATTGGTCTGCATACAGTGTATATAGAGTCATTATACAGGGGTCAGTCTATGGCAGTAATATTGGTCTGTATATAGAGTCATTATGCAGTGGTCACTCTATGGCGGTAATATTGGTCTGTATATAGAGTGTATATAAAGTCATTATACAGGGGTCAGCCTATGGCAATAATATTGGTCTGTATATAGCGTATATATAGAGTCATTACTGCCATAGATTGACTGCCACATAATGACTCTATATATACACTATATACACCAATAGTACAGCCATAGGGTTACAGCCACATAATATTGGTCTGTATATAGCGTATATATAGAGTCATTACTGCCATAGATTGACTGCCACATAATGACTCTATATATACACTATATACACCAATAGTACAACCATAGGGTGACAGCCACATAATATTGGTCTGTATATAGTGTATATACAGTCATTTATTATACAGTGGTCAGTCTATAGCGGTAATATTGGTCTGTATATAGTGTATATAGAGTCATTATGCGGTGGTCACTCTATGGCGGTAATATTGGTCTGTATATAGAGTCATTATGGGGCGGTCACTTTATGGTGGTAATATTGGCCTATATATAGTGTGTTTTCTTCAATAACTGTATGGAGGTAATATTTGGTCCTGATTATAGTGATTTTTTAAAATTTATTTTTTTAAAGCAATTCATATAAATAGTTCTTGTATTTACACCACTAGCGGGCAGTCCTGACATTTAGCGGCAGTCTTGGCATGTAGGGGCAGTCCTGGCATTTAGCGGCATTCCTCGCATTTAGCGGCAGTCCTGGCATGTAGTGGCAGTCCCAGAATGTAGCGGCGGTCCTGACATGTAGGGGCAGTCCCAGAATGTAGCGGCGGTCCTGACATGTAGGGGCAGTCCCGACATGTAGGGGCGGTCCCGACATGTAGAGGCGGTCCCGACATGTAGGGGCGGTCCTGACATGCAGCGGCGGTCCCGACATGTAGCTGTAGTCCTGACATGTAGCGGCATGTAAACTTCTGAACTGAGTAAGGGCCCTAATACATGGAGCGAAAATTGTCCGAATCAGGACGCTATCGCTCTGTGAGGACACTGGGGAACATGATCAGGTAGTATATATCACAGACATGGCCTGAGGACACCGGGGAACATGATCAGGTAGTATATATCACAGACATGGCCTGAGGACACCGGGGAACATGATCAGGTAGTATATATCACAGACTTGGCCTGAGGACACCGGGGAACGTGATCAGGTAGTATATATATCTTTATTGTTTACTATATACAGCAAGGATTGCACACACATCACTAATGATATACTGTATATATACACATAGGGGGAGATTTATCAAACATAGTGTAAAGTGAAACTGGCTCAGTTGCCCCTAGCAACCAATCAGATTCCACCTTTCATTACTCAGATTCTAAGTAGGTGGAATCTGATTGGTTGCTAGGGGCAACTGAGCCAATTCTTCTTTACACCAGTTTGATAAATCTCCTCCATAGCTTTTGCTGTAGTAGGCTCTCTAAGCGAGCTCCATTCTACCAGATTGGCGCTCACTTCTGCAGAATATCAAGCCATGTAATACGGCCTTAAAAGTGGCCTTATGCTTCCAATAACTGCTGGCTGAACATTCCTTCAGCTGACAATTATCTCTCCCATCTGGTCCCGTCCTCCCCATACACAGAAATTTGGCACATCTGAGTTTTCCTGTGTTTTCTATGAGAGGGTAAAGCCGTAGCCATACAGATCTGATGGCGGCTTATCTCTCTTAGAACAAAGAGGTTGGGCATTGATTTTCCATCAAGCTTGATCCCCTACGCCCACTGATATCATCTGTCAGAGGACTGTCCAGAGAGCCCCATACACCTTACACTGATGGCCGAACCCACCAGGAGCAACAGGTACCACCAACAAAAGAGTAAAATGTATGGGGACCTTAAATTGTTGCTAAAATATTTCAGCATTGGGGCCCCACCTTTAACTTTGCCCAGGGCCACATCTAGTCTAAAACCGGCCCTGATGTCACCAAGTCATTTCTGGTGCGGCAGGCGGTGAAGGGTTTCAGGAAGGGGTACAGGGCGAGCGATCGCCGGCGCCCGGTGTCGTTTCAGATTCTAGGGGCAGTGGGGGATCGGTTGGAGGAGGTGTGTAGGACCCAGGAGGAGGCCAAGCTGTTTAGAGTGGCTTTTTCGCTGGCCTTCGGGGCTCTTCGCCTGGGGGAGCTGGTCAGTCCTTCGACATCGGTTCTGGGAGGTTTGCTTTGGGAAGATGTTGATTGTTATGAGGACAGAGTGGTGTTCCGGATCCGGTGGTTGAAGACTGACCAGCTGGGGAGGGGCAAGAGAGTGGTTTTGTTTGGGGTGCCAGGGTCCCGGATGTGCCCGATATTGTGTTTGAGGGAATATGGTCTCGCGGGAGGGGTCCCTGGGCCGCTGTTGCGCCATGCTGATGGATTATTCTTGTCCCGCTTTCAATTTGTAGCTGTATTTCGGAAGGGGTTGGGGGCGGTGGGGTTGAGCCCGAAGGATTTTAGTGGGCATTCCTTTAGAATTGGGGCCGCAACGGAGGCGGCACGGTGGGGCCTGAGTGAGGATGTTGTGCGGAAAATTGGTAGGTGGGAATCCCAACGCTTTTGTTCCTACGTTCGCTCCGAGCGGCTGTAGGGAACAGGTAGAGAGAGGGGGGGGGGGGTTATTTTTGTTGAGGTTGTTCGTGGATTTAGTTGTTTGGTTTTGTTTCCTCAGGTCCCGCGCCGTGTTTGATATGGATTATGGGGCACTCCTATGTCCACTGGGGAGCCCTGCAAGCGGCAGTGAGGCCGGACGGAAAACAGCTGGGCGTTCCCCGCGCGGAGGTGGAATACGGTGGTTGGGGCGGGGGGGCATGAGGTGGCGGGGGGTCCTGCCGGATTTCCATAAGTATGCGCGTCTGGACAGAGCGCCTGACATTCTTTTGCTCCACGTTGGGGGGAATGATTTAGGGTCTCGCCCGATTCGGGAGTTGGTGGCAGACATGAAGTTTGACATGTTGAGGTTATGGTCCATGTTCCCAAAACTTGTTATGGTATGGTCTGATATTGTGCCTCGCAAACGGTGGGAGGGGGCACGCTCGGTAGCCGGAATTAACAAAGCGCGCATTAAATTTAATAGGGCCATGGCGCGCTTTATGGCGAGGAATGGGGCGGTGGCCATCCGGCATACGAAGTTGGAAGGGGGTGAAGGTGCTTTCTGACGCAGGGACGGGGTTCATCTGAACGCCATAGGGACGGACCTGTGGTCCTTATCTCTTAGGGATGGGATCGATGTGGCACTGCGGGTGTGGCGGGACGCCAACACCTAAGGAGGTCAGGTGTTGTCGTCTGTGGCGGTGGGGGTCCTCGGGGTTGGAGTTGGTGGAGGAAAATTTGGTTGTGATGGGAGGGGACCGTGGAGTGGTTCCGGACTCCCTGGGTCTATGGAGAATGTTATGGCCGGGCGGCAGTAGTTAGCCACTGGCTTAGGTGGGGGTACGACCTCCATAAGAGGAAGTTCCAGTGGCCCTGCCCTCCGGGTGTTAGTTTGGTGTCTCTGGGTTAGGTGCTCGTCGGCCAGAGGCAAATCCCGGGTGTGGGGGGAGTTTTGGCAAAAAAGCCGCCTGTGGGTTTTGGGCTCCAAGGACCGCCCCGTCGAGTATTAGTACAGGGGTTCAGATACATTGGGGTTTATGTATATTTGTTATATATTGTTAATGCATATGAGGATGTTATAATAAACGGCTGCTGTGGCCATTAAAATCCAACAGGTGTCTGTGGTCTTTCGGGGATTACCATGGGTAAGGGTGGGGGTGGGGAGACTGGGTAAGGGGTTAATGGAGAGCCTTGGCAATACCCTGGTCAAGCACTTTCTGTGCGCTTTTGCCCACTGTGTTAGCCACCACAGCTAGCATGTCCAGTTGTGAATAGCAGGCAGAACCTGGACTTGCAAGTCTAGGTCCATTCTTCAGTTCCCAACCATATAAACTACCTGAAGCAGTAAAGAGCACCCAAAAAGTACTTAAAGGCTGTGTATAATCTATAGCGGATATGGTACATGTGAATATACCCTAAGGATCATGGCATATATAGCTGCACACAGGCTACATGTCATGTGCTGCACACAGGCTATATATACCATACACTGCACACAGGCTATATGTCATATGCTGCATACAGGCTATATATCATACACTGCACACAGGCTATATGTCGGGTTATGTATCATATGGTGCACACAGCTTTGTGTTTAAAGCCTAAAGCTATGTTCCCACAGTGGGGTTGTATTTATAGTGTACCTACACTAGTCACAAGTTATACTGGCCCAGCAGAGCAGGGGAGTTGGCCTGGTCACACATGTATGCTCACATGACAAATCAATTACAACCCCCAACATCCATTATATTTTAATGCATAGTGGGGGTAGTAATCTAATCTCCAAATCTAATCAATTTGTTTTAAAGAGCAATAGGTTAGGGGCATTGTGCTGCTGAATTTGGCTGGCTAAGGGGGCCTTTATACAGAGAGATTTATCTGACAGGTCATTGAAGCCAAAGCCAGGAACAGACTATAAACAGGACATAAAGGAAAGACTGAGAGTTCTCCTCTTTCAAATCCATTTTTGGCTTTGGCTTAAAAAATCTGTCAGATAAATCTCTCTGTGTAAAGGCGCCCTTAAGCACAGTGATGCAGCAGAGCCGAAATTCAACACACATATACAGTAGTAGAGCTGAATTTCAGTACAGCTGTAGCAGAGGTGAATTTCCTTGAGGTAATATGTAGTGATGAGCGAATACCGTTCGATCGAATAGATATTCGATCGAATAGTAAGGTATTCGACCGTATCGAATATTATCGAATAGTTCGCCGAATATGCGATAAATATTCGATGTGCGTTCAATTCTCCCTTCCCTCTTTTTTTTAGCCAATCAACATGCAGGGAGGCTGCCACAGTCCCTTGGTGTGCGTAGCATCGCGAGAAACGAGAATAACAATGATTGGATGGCATAATCACATGACCCACAAACATATATACACAGCCCCTGCTGTTTTGCCCTCAGATGCGATTTGGTTCTGAGGGAGAGAACGAACTTTGAGATAACTTTTAGAGATAGTATATATATATAATAATAGTGGGCACCGCTGTAATTAAGGAGTGCTAAACCAATGCATATAAATAACACATAACTCCCCAGAAAGACAAAAGCATATGCACAAAAAGGTAGCACATCACAAAAAATACTTTATTGTAACAATATAGAAAATATTATAACATAAACTATGCAGGAGTAAAGCAATAAGGGAGACAAACCCCAAACATTACCCTACATTAAAAACACTTAAAATGTCAACATAGAGCCTGCCGGCGTACCAGCCAGCCAAGGCCGCACCTGCGCAGTAGATGCAACAGTAGCGAGCGCCATCTTGAAAGGGCTGCGAAGGGCTGTGCAGCAGATGCAGCACCAAATGGAAATATGCACAAGAGGACAGACTGCAAAGACTACAGTAATATGGCGACCATAGCTGTACATAAAGGCTCTGCGCTTTTATAGGATGATTGCGCATGCGCATACATAATCATAGGTTATCACTAACGCAAATCATATATATATATTAAATGCAACCATAAAATATCACAAGTGAAGAGAACAACACCTATATTATAAAAAATATTAATGTTATAAATTAGTACATATAGAGATAGCCTACATATGAATAAAGCTGCGGTAAGATGATCGCTAGCTCCAAGGGCGCCGCTACAAGTCATATACATATTTGAGAAAAGTGGATTATTCATATAAATATAGAAAAAAATAAATAAAAAAATAGTCCGGGTGGTATGGCCTCCTGTGCTCGTCATTCTATATGCTCCGCGCATGCGCAGCATTCCAAGATGGCGCCCGTTATTGCTGGACGCTGGATTCTCCTCCACATGCTCTCATTAAGGTTGGGAATTGTCTCCACATGTTTTACATGTATATATAGTGTGCCCCTTACTCCATTACCCACATCCCTGAGGAAGCCGCTGGGCGGCGGAACGCGTGGGGTGACTCTTGCCTATCTGACCCGCTATCTATTTTTTAGGACTGCATATGGTGATCGTTTTGATTTCTCTGTCTAATATCTATACCACAGTGTGTGTGATGTTATATGCTACAGGGACTCTGCTTGGACAGCTTTGTTAAACTCTAATATTATTCATATGGTCCGGGGTCAGTGTGGTTGTATAGACCTGTCTGGTACGCCGGCAGGCTCTATGTTGACATTTTAAGTGTTTTTAATGTAGGGTAATGTTTGGGGTTTGTCTCCCTTATTGCTTTACTCCTGCATAGTTTATGTTATAATATTTTCTATATTGTTACAATAAAGTATTTTTTGTGATGTGCTACCTTTTTGTGCATATGCTTTTGTCTTTCTGGGGAGTTAACTTTTAGAGATAGTGATTTAGCTTTTGCTTAGGCAGGAGTTAATTAACCCACAACAGTCCTTTTCAGGGCTCATCAGACAGGTCAGTTCAGCAGGCTGCTGAGGGCTTAAGAATTAATATTCAATTTCATACAACGACTCTTTGTGAAAGAGCAGTGCAGGCTGTGCTACTGTACGGCACTCTGTACACCAAGTGCTTTGTGCTCCTGATATTTGCTAGAGTGCTAGATCTTAAAGAAGAGACTAGTACATAAATACACAGGGTTGTACAAGCAGGCTGCTGTGCTACTTAATAAGGCACTCTCTGTGAAAGACTCTTTGTGAAAGAGTAGTGCAGGCTATTGCTACTGTACGGCACTCTGTACACCAAGTGCTTTGTGCTCCTGATATTTTCTAGAGTGCTAGATCTAAAAGAAGAGACTAGTACATAAATACACAGGGTGGTACAAGCAGGCTGCTGTGTTACTTAATAAGGCACTCTTTGTGAAAGACTCTTTGTGAAAGAGTAGTGCAGGCTAATTCTACTGTAAAGACTCTTTGTGAAAGGGTAGGCACTCTGTACACCAAGTGCTTTGTGCTCCTGATATACAGTACATAAATACACAGGGTGGTACAAGCAGTCTGCTGTGCTACTTAATAAGGCACTCTCGACTTTTGACTTTATTACCGGCTGGTAAATAAAGGTTACACAATGTATAAAGCTGGCGGAAAGGGACGAGGACAGGGCCGCAGACGCGGAACAGATAGTGCAGGCACAAGTGGCGGGCAAGCACCTGGGCAAAAAATGCCTGCTGCTGGGGGTCAGCAAGGAAAAAGTTAAGCAAAAATCCCTGCTTTATTGAGCCGCATAAGCAGGGGGCAGGGTACAAAACTTGCTAGGCCAGAGCAGCAGGAAGAGGTGGTGACATGGCTTGCACAGAGTGCTTCCACTCAAGTGCCCACCACCCAGTCATCCTCACAGTCCACAGACGCTACACAAGACTCTGGACAGATAGTAGTTCCTCAGATTGGCCACTCTGAAGAACTATTTTCTGGCCCTTATCCAGGCCTGGAAGACTATAAGGGGCTCCCAGAAGATATCTTGTGTGAGCATTTACAACCACTGGAGCATCCCCCATCACAATTAAGTGATGATGATGCCACACAGATCCCATCAAGGTAGGATGTTGTTATGTCCAGTGGCATTGAGCAGGAGCAGAGTGAGAAGGTGCTGGACGATGAGGTGTGCGACACGACCTGGGCAGGGGTGATTTCCAGCAGGGAAAGCAGTCCCGAACTTCAGGTCTGCGCAGCACTGCCAAATGTGGGAAGAGGAATGGCCAGAGGCAGGGATAAGAGAAGGCAGGCGAGACCCAGCAGAGCTGAAGCCAGTAGCAGCCCCCCGTGCAATGCTCCCCCATCCAGGTCACGTACCTCATTGGTCTGGCGTTATTTTAAAGTGTGCGCAGATAATAAATATAGTGCCATATGCACAATCTGCCATTCCAGATTGAGTCGGGGATCAGAGAAGAGCAACCTGACCACTACAGCTCTGCGCCGACACATGGAAGGCAAGCACCGGGCAGAGTGGGAAAGAGCTAATGGCCGGCAATCCTCCTCCGGCGATGCCCCCGCAGCCTCTTCCGCTCATATGTCTGTGTGCAGTGTAGTGCAGACCACCAGCCATGACACCTCCACCTCTGCTTTGGAGTCTCCTCTGTCAGCTTCCGCTTTGCCTGTCTCTGCCCCATCACCTGTACCAAGTGGCCATCAAATGTCTATCTCTCAGGCATTTGAAAGAAAGATGAAGTATGCATCTACACACCCACATGCACAAATCTTGAACTGCCACATCTCTAAATTTCTGGCACTAGAGATGCTGCCGTTCAACCTTGTGGAGTCACAGGCCTTCCGGGACCTGATGGCGGCTGCGGCACCCCATTATTCTGTTTCTAGCCGCCACTATTTTTCCAGGTGTGCTGTGTCTGCCTTGCACCAGCATGTGTCCCGTAATATTGTACAGGCACTGAGTAAGGCGGTTAGTAAAAAGATTCAACTAACCACTGACACGTGGACAAGTTCCTGCGGGCAGGGACGATACATTACCATAACAGCACATTGGGTGAATGTCGTAGAAGCGGAGAAAGGGTTGCAAACAGGGACAGCCCACCTTTTAGCCCAACCCAAGAATTCTGACACGGCTTCTGGCAACCCCTCCTCCTCCTCTGCTGCAACATCATCCCCTGCAGATGGCTGGAAACGCTGCAGCACTGGTGTGGCGAAACGTCAGCAGGCCATGCTGAAGCTCCTAAGCTTGGGGGATAAAAGGCACACCGCCAGAGAAGTGCTGGACGCCATAATCCAGCAGACAAATGTTTGGCTGTCACCACTGCAACTAGGACCAGGAATGGTCGTGTGTGACAATGGACGTAACCTTGTTGCGGCTCTGGAGCTGGGTGAACTCACACACCTACCATACCTAGCCCATGTATTTAATCTGGTGGTACAAACATTTTTAAAGAGTTACCCAGATTTAGCTGATCTCCTAGTGAAAGTGCGGCGCTTGTGTGCTCACTTTCGCAAGTCACCTACAGCCTCTGCTTGCCTCACAAAACTGCAGCAACGCCTGAACTTGCCCCAACACCGGCTGTTGTGCGATGTCAGCACTAGGTGGAATTCCACGTATTATATGTTGGACAGGCTGTGTGAGCAGCAGAGGGCATTAATGGAGTACCAGCTGCAAAATCCAAGGGTGCTGCAAACTCAGCTCCCTCAGTTTGCCAACCAGGACTGGCCATGGATGGCCGACATATGTGAGGTGCTGAGAATTTTGGAGGAATCCACCAAAAGAGTCAGCAGTGATGACGCCATTATAAGCCTTACCATCCCACTACTGTGTATCATCGAAGAGTCTCTAATCTCCACAAGGGATAATGCTTTAAATGCAGAGGAGGCTGGAATAGAGGGAGACTTAAGTGAGGTGGACACTCCTTCCACAGTTGGGGCAGCTTCTCAGCATGTAATGCAGGAGGAAGAGGAGGATGAGGACATGGAGGAGACTAGCGCCTATACTCGTGAGGGGAGCACTCAAGTTGCATGCCTCCCTTTGATTTTGCGGGGATGGGGAGATGAGGAGGAGGAGGAAATTGAGCTTGATCCTTCCGGAGGGGGCAGCGAGGTCATGCCGAATCAGAGTATTGCACACATGGCAGACTTTATGTTGGGCTGTTTTTTAGGAGTTATTATTGTTAATATTATGGAGAGCAAACAGTACTGGATTTATGCACTACTCGACCCCCAGTATAAAGATAGGGTTTCCTCCTTTATTCCAGCAGAGGAGAGGACCAGTAGACTTGGGGAATACCACAGGCAACTCATTCAAAATATGATGGAGATCTTCCCACCGACCATCCCTGCTGTTAGAGAAGAGAGTACACACAGGAGTGTGACAACACCCGTAAGTTCCAAGTCTAACAGGGGAACACTATCAAAGATGTGGGACAATTTTATGTCACCCCCTATGGAAACATCCACCACTGCGGGGGCTACTATTACCAGCAGGAGGGACAAATATCGACGGATGTTGCAGGAGTACCTGGCTGACCGGAACCCTGTCCTCCCTGATCCCTCACAGCCCTTTACCTATTGGGTGTCCAAGCTGGACACATGGCATGAATTGTCCCTGTATGCCTTGGAGGTGCTGGCATGCCCTGCCGCCAGTGTTATTTCTGAGCGAGTTTTTAGTGCAGCCGGGGGCATTATCACTGAAAAGCGCAGCCGCCTATCCACTGAAAGTGCAGACCGACTGATGTTAATTAAAATAAACAGGAACTGGATTGATCCAGAATTTGCATCTCCACCCGTAGAAAGCAGCCAAATGTGAAGTAAAGCCATGTAACTCTGATTCACAATTTTCTCCTCCTCCTCCTCAACCACTGTAAAAAGGGGCCTTTTAATAAAGAGGTTTTTTTTGTGGGGGCTCACCTGTAGGGCCTACCTACATGCAAGTTTTTGTGGGGTGCTCACCTCTAGGGCCTACCTACATGCAATTTTTTGGGGGCTCACCTCTAGGGCCTACCTACATGCAATTTTTTGGGGGGCTCACCTCTAGGGCCTACGTACATGCAAATTTTTGGGGGGCTCACCTCTAGGGCCTACCTACATGCAATTTTTTGGGGGCTCACCATTAGGGCCTACCTACATGCAATTTTTGGGGGGCTCACCATTAGGGCCTACCTACATGGAAATTTTTGGGGGGCTCACCTCTAGGGCCTACCTACATGCAATTTTTGGGAGGCTCGCCATTAGGGCCTACCTACATGCAATTTTTGGGGGCTCACCTCTAGGGACTACCTACATGCAATTTTTGGGGGGGCTCACCTCTAGGGCCTACCTACATGCAATTTTTGGGGGATCACCTCTCGGACCTACCTACATATAATTTTTTGGGGGGTGGCTCACCTCTAGGTCCTACATAAATGCATTATTTTTTGGGGGGGGGTCTCACCTCTAGGGCTTACCTACATGCTAATTTTGGGGGCTCACTTCTAGGGCCTACCTACATGCAAGTTTTTGAGGGCTCACCTCTAGGGCCTACCTACATGCAATTTTTGGGGGGCTCACCTCTAGGGGCTACCTACATGCGATTTTGGTGGGGGCTCACCTCTAGGGCCTACCTACATGCATTTTTTTTGGGTGGGCTCACCTCTAGGGCCTACCTACATGCTAATTTTTGGGGGCTCACTTCTAGGGCCTACCTACATGCAAGTTTTTGGGGGGCTCACCTCTAGGGCCTATCTACATGCAATTTTTGGGGGGGCTCTCCTCTAGGGGCTCCCTACATGCAATTTTTTGGGGGGCTCACCTCTAGGGCCTACCGACATGCAATTTTTTGGGGGCTCACCTCTAGGGGCTACCTACATGCAATTTTTGGGGGGGCTCACCTCTAGGGCCTACAGACATGCAATTTTTGGGGGGCTCACCTCTAGGGCCTACCTACATGCATTTTTTTTGGGTGGGCTCACCTCAAGGGCCTACCTACATGCAATTTTTGGGGGGGGGTGGCTCACCTCTAGGGCCTACCTACATGCAATTTTTGGGGGCCTTTTAATAGATTTTACTCAACTAAATAACATCACATGTGATTGGATCATTTAGGCTATGTGAGAAACACATGTAGCAGGTGGATTAATAAAATGCAATAAATAAAGACTAGAAACATTGCATACATATATAACTTTTTTTTTTAAAGAAAAGGAAAATATAAAATGTATACAAAAATATAAAACATAAAAGAAATAAAAAATTAAAGGAGGCTGTCCACCCTCTCCTGGATAGATGACAGTTCCAAGTGGGCATTTCGTATAATCCTGGAGGCAATGTAAAGCGTTCTCCTCAGGTCCCTTATTTGTTTCTGAAGCTGGGCCTTGGTGTTGGTTTCTGTTGAGGTAAAAAGGAGTTATATGATTTTTTTCCATGAACAGCTAAAATGTTCATCTCCTTTCACTGCCTTGATTAAGCCGATAACAAAAGACGGATGTGATTTAACTTTCTCTAAGTATTGTTTTGAAAGCAGGAGAATGTGAATATCAGATAATAATGACTACTGTTAGGGGCCATGCGGGATGGTGATTGACATGAGTTACGTGTCACCGAAGTACCTGGATTCGGTGAAGTAAAAGCCACTCATTTATAGTTATTATAACTAGAGATGACCGTCAGACTTTTGGTCCGACAGCATCTGCGCTCAATTTATAATCCTGCGAGCCCGGATGCATCCTGCCATTCCCGGGAATATGTGGCCTGGATATTCCAAGGAATTGATCCATTTCCTGGAGTATCCTGGCCACATATTCCTGGGAACGCAAGGATAAACATGGGCTTCGGACCAAAAGTCCAAAAAGTTTGCTCATCTCCAATTATAACTGCTGCAAGCAGTTATTACGGGCCGGCTTTTACTGGAGCAGTCAAAGTGCAGGGTGGGATGACTGCTCCCACAGTCCAGGCCAGGACTTAACTGGGAAATATAAGCCATCAAGGTCAAGTGAACCCAGAGGGTGTGGTTACCTTTTTTTCACAGTGTTGACTTTTGTGTACCTGTATGGAGTGAACTGTGGTCTGCTTAAAAGTCATATGATATGACTAGAGACTACAGATAAACTTTGGTATGTGTTCACACTGACCACTGCTGCTGAGAAAGAGACAATTAAAGGATCCATTTAATTTAGACACTTTTCCATTCTTCCGCCCATTGATAGGACATTCTGTCCACCGTGGGCAGTCGCTGTTGCTATGCCCACGACTCACGCCTGGTGGGCATTAGTCGGAGCCATAACAACAATGACCGCCCAACATAAAGAGAATGTTATAACACTGGCTGGAATAACGGAAAATTTTTCAAAAGACAGGTACCTTTTCAAAGGTTCACCATGCACTAAGGGGGACATTTATTAAGTCTGGCGTTTTTTACACTGGACTCATAAATGTCCCCGCATCTCCGGCGCTACGGGGATTTATGTAAAGGCGGATTGCCTCTACATAAATCCCGTGCGCTCTGGTGCGCACCGCCGAAAACCTACGCCAGCTGAGGACTGGAGTAGGTTTTCGGCGTATCTTTTAGCGGAACGGATGGTGAATCGCGCGGACTCTGAGTCTGCCCCCTTCACACCCCCTCCCCGCCCCCCGGCGTACTCGGCGGAAAGTTCTGTTTTGCGAATATTTTATTCACAAATCGGCCATTTGCGAATAAAAAAATACGCAAATCGCCACTTTCCACCGAAAATCATCCGTACGCCGGATGATACATGTCCCCCTTAATGTTTTGATTTCAGTGTTTGTGCACAAGTTATCAACCTAGAGTTATGTTTTCTATAAACAATGTTTTTTTGATTAATTTAACATTAATCAAAGGACTGCTGCTGTTTAACCCCTTAACGACCGCGGGCGTATATTTACGCCCTGCGGTCGGTAAGGACGTTCAGAGCGGGGCCGCGCTCTGAACCGCGGCGGTCCCGGGTGCCGCTTGTAGCCCAGGACCACAGGTATTAGCGGGCATGGTCCGATCGCCGTGCCCGCTAATATAGTAATCGGATGCAGCTGTCAAAGTTGACAGCTGCATCCGATTACCGTTTGCAGCGTCATCCCTGGTGTCTAGTGGGGAGATCGCTCCTCCGGGATGTTATTCCGGAGGAGCGATCTCCGTTTCTGAAGCCGGCCGGGGACCGCTCCAAGATGGCGTCGTCCCCGGCTCGGCCGGAAGTAAACGGCCGGAAGTAAACGAGTGCCTATCTTAGGATCTCTGCAGCATATCTATGCTGCAGAGATCTCTATGAGAGATCAAAGCACTTATACTAGAAGTCCCCTAGGGGGGCTTCTAGTATAAGTGTAAAGGTAAAAAAAAAAGTGTCATTATTAATAAAAAGCCCCCTCCCCTAATAAAAGTCAGAATCACCCCCCTTTTCCCAGGTTATTAATAAAAGTAAATAAATAAACAAACATGTGTGCTATCGTCGCATGCGTAATCGCCCGATCTATTAATTAATCACATTCCTGATCTCGTATGGTAAACTGCGTAAGCGCTAAAAAATCCCAAAGTGCAAAATTGCGCATTTTGGGTCGCATCACATCCAGAAAAATGTTAATAAAAAGCGATCAAAAAGTCGTATATGTGCAATCAAGGTACCGATAGAAAGAACATGTCATGGCGCAAAAAATTACACCTGACTCAGCCCCATAGACCAAAGGATAAAAGCGCTATAAGCCTGGGAATGGAGCGATTTTAAGGAACGTATATTTGTAAACAATGGTTTTTATTTTTTACAGGCCATCAGATACAAGAAAAGTTATACATGTTACATATCGTTTTAATCGTAAAGACTTGTGGAACATATATAACAAGTCAGTTTTACCCCTGGGCAAACGGTGTAAAAACACATATCCACTAAAAACACAAAATGTGGGTTTTTTTTCAATTTCACCACACATTGAATTTTTTCCTGCTTTTGCAGTGTACTTTATGCAAAAATTCTGCCTGTCATTGCAAAGTACAATTAGTGGCGCAAAAAATAAGGGCTCATGTGGGTTTCTAGGTGAAAAAATGCAACTGCTATGGCCTTTTATGCACAAGGAGGAAAAAACAAAATCGCAAAAATCAAAATTGCCCTTAAAGGGTTAAAGCGTAACTCCAAAAATATTTTTTTTTCCATAAATACGTAGTACCTGTTGTAAAAAACTCAATTTTATTTTGTCCTGCAGTGCCATTATAATGCTTTCTCTCACTAGCCTCCGAAGTCAGGGCTAAAAATCAGGCTTTTTTTAAAAAAAACGCCTGACAAATTCACTTGTCGGCGCACAGCCGCACTGCCTATTGCCACTCCCGAGTTCCTGCCCATAATTCCTTGCGCAATGCGCGTTCACACGCATTGCCCACGGACTTGACTGCTGTATTGGAACAGCAGCGCATGCGCACTAAAGGGATGTGTCCTGGCTGATGCTAACCTGAGTAGGAACTCTGGAGCGACGCAAGGACCGCGTCGTGCCGACAAGTGAATTTGTCAGGCGTTTTTAAAACAGCCTGATTTTTAGTCCTTACAACTGGATGGCGCGCGGCAACTTCGGAGGCTCACTAGTGGGAGAAAGCATTATAATGGCACTGCAGGACAACAAAAAAGTGAGTTATTACAACAATTAAGTGAGTGAGTTATTACAAGTACTACTTATTTATGTATAAAAAATTATTTCTGGAGTTACGCTTTAAGAATGATCCCTAGTCCTACACTACATGTGAGCTTCACTAAGCACTCAGACTGCTTACACACGAGCGTGTGTAGCAAGCGTGTTTTAACTCGCATTGGCCGATGCGTGTTTTCTTTATAATGGGCTCTATGGAAGCGATGCGTTGTTTCTGTGGACGTTGAAAAGATAGCGCATGTTCTATCTTTTCAACACTCGCATAAAACACACTTCCTTTCCATAGACACCATTCTAAACCAAAAGCGCATCGCCCAGTGCGGGCTAAAACACGCTGCCTTACAACGCTCGTGTGTAAGCTGCCTTAGACCATAATGTGTACACACAGGTGCCATGATCACTAAAGCTTTGACGCATAAAAGTTTTGTGGATTAGGGTATTGTTCTTACCAGAGTCCATGACCACCACTTCTACTAAGTCCGTGGGGATTTCCCCCGGAGACTCCATGAGGGTTGGATCTGAAAAAAATATTACAACAAATTAACGTGTATTTTGTATAAAGAGGGTCCATCCTTAACACATTGTATTTGACCTACAATTAGGGGCAGAGAACTGAGGTTCACTGGATGTTCCCGGTGACGAGGTCATTAATGGCCTTGGAGGAACTGGGCTTCTCTGTGGAGATACTGTGGGAGAGCTGGGTAGGCTCCTCACAGGATCCAACTGGGGAGGTGGTGGGCTCCTCTGTGGTGCAGCAGCTTTAAGAAAAAACAATAAAAACATAAATTCATAACTTCTTTCTCATGTTTGAACCTCCACCTCTTTGTTATTATTGTTTATATCAAATATTAGTAAAATAGGTCTCCTATGTACTGAAACTCATTCTCTAGCCTCCAACCTCCATTCTTCTCATTTTCTGAGCACAGTCATCTTCACTAAGAGATAATTGAAAACAGTATTATGTTCCGTCTAAACACTGATCGTTATAAAAAACACATTGTTCTTTCGAAATCGTTAATCGTACTATCGGGTGAATTATCGTTCCGTGGAAACGCAGCATAAGTTTGGAGCGGAGCTCCCTGAATACAAAATCCTTACTCCTGAGTCCAAGCCTAACAAAAACACTCTATACCTAGTGTACAAAATGTAACATAAATCAGAAAAAGGTGTGGATAGACTACAAGGGGGCAAGTTGGACCTCTTTTAATGACATAGACATTAAATTTGAAAAATATTACTCAATTTATTTTAAATAATAAATAAATCTATATAAATCATACAATACAGTAATAAAAAAATCTGAAAAAAAGCATAAATCAAGGAATCAAATAAAATGGTTACCAATCCCACCGCGCCCTGGTGGAGGTGCAGCTATAGATAATATATGTAGATAGGTTGACTAAAAATACAGAAAATAACTTGACACTGAGGAAGGGGCAAGACTGGTTAATAGCCCCAAAGCATGTTTGGCGAACATTAGTCACACTACAAGGCACCCCGCTCGCCGGTTTGCATCGAGAGACTGCTTGCTATACAGCTACCAGAAGTCCTAGACTTGGATCCGGTTCTCGGCACTAGAAAGTAAGCACTGAAGATCGCAACTCTCCGCATCACCAATGGCAAACGGCGAGAACATTATACCACTGACGATTTGGATATACGATGAGTAATTTCAATGCAATAACAAAGAAAGACTGATTATTATCTCTACTGCCTAAATGCAATAAACAGTGTTTAAAAGTTTATTTTTGTGCAGAGGTCCTTGGAAAACTGCACAGACTTGGTTGTATGTGGAGTGATCTTGTGATTTACGTGGAGCAATGCTATAAATGGTATACATATACATACAGGTATACATATAAATGGTTACACTTACTAGAGGGTTGAGATTCCTCAGTCTCTGCAGGCAGAGGCTCCTGTTGTCTCTCTCTCTCTCCCTTTCCCTCTTGTCCAGGCGTCGCTCTAGAAAAAAATTCAGTTCACATGTCACTATAAGCGGTTTTATTCCTATAAAGTACAATATTTATACTATGAGAAGAGGGTCATATAGTGTCTGCTAACATGTCTAGTGGAGGGAACATGTGATATATGTGGTTTATATTTGAAAGGGGTGCTCATATTTTGGGCCCGGAAACGTCCCCAGAAAATAAAACATCCCAGTATACGGACTCACAAGTGTCTTTTTTTGGGACAGTCCCTTCTATTGACCCATGTCCCCCTTTGTTCATTAAATTTCACTCTCTTTGACCTGTGAAATTTATTCGTATCAATAACTGTTTTACATTGCTCCAGAAATTTGGTCTGGATCCAAACTGTCCATTAAAGGTTATATGTCATTTTAACAGTTCCCGGTTCTTCCAGGCCAGTGTTAGGACATTCCGTGAACATTGGGCACTTGCTGTTGCTAACTCTGGCTGGAAGAATGAAAACTATCCAAATGACAGGTACCCTTTAAAGCCAATATCATGGTATGTTAAATGGATGCAATAAACACAGTGTGAATAGTGAAGAGCGAGCATGCTGGTCCGAGCTTGGTACTCAATCAAGTATTAGGGTACACGATGGTACTCGTTACTTGGACGAGCATCTGTCGATACTCGAGAAAATCTAATCATCCGTTTCCCGTAAGTTTGGGCGCTATTTCTCAGCCAATAAAAATGCAGGAGACTCTTTGGTACATCCTGCGATCACAAGAGACCCATACATGTTGATAGCAGCTGTCACTGAATGCAAACACCCAGTAACCTAGTTTGCTGTCAATGAATGGAAACACCCAGTTCTCTTATTTGCTGTCACTGAATGCAAACACCCAGTAACCTAGTTTGCTGTCACTTAATGCAAACACCCAGTGGCCTTAATTGCTGTCACTGAATGCAAACACCCAGTGGCCTTGTTTGCTGTCACTGAATGCAAACACCCAGTTCTCTTGTTTGCTGTCACTGAATGCAAGCACCCAGTAAAACCTTGTTTGCTGTCACTGAATGCAAACACCCAGTTGTCTTGTTTGCTGTCACTGAATGGAAACACACAGTAACCTTGTTTGCTGTCACTGAATGCAAACACCCAGTAACCTTGTTTGCTGTCAATGAATGCAAACACCCAGTAACCTTGTTTGCTGTCAATGAATACAAACACCCAGTAACCTAGTTTGCTGTCAGTAAATGCAAACACCCGGTAAACTAGTTTGCTGTCACTGAATGCAAATACCCAGTAACCTAGTTTGCTGTCACTGGCAAACACCCAGTAACCTAGTTTGCTGTCACTGAATGCAAACACCCAGTGGCCTTGTTTTCTGTCACTGAATGCAAACACCCAGTGGCCTTGTTTGCTGTCACTGAATGCAAACACCCAGTTCTCTTGTTTGCTGTCACTGAATGCAAACACCCAGTAACCTTGTTTGCTGTCACTGAATGCAAACACCCAGTAACCTTGTTTGCTGTCAATGAATGCAAACACCCAGTAACCTAGTTTGCTATCACTGAATGCAAATACCCAGTAACCTAGTTTGCTGTCACTGGCAAACACCCAGTAACCTAGTTTGCTGTCACTTTATGCAAACACCCAGTGGTCTTGTTTGCTGTCACTGAATGCAAACACCCAGTGGTCTTGTTTGCTGTCACTGAATGCAAACACCCAGTAACCTTGTTTGCTGTCAATGAATGCAAATACCCAGTAACCTAGTTTGCTGTCACTGAATGCAAATACCCAGTAACCTTGTTTGCTGTCACTGAATGCAAACACCCAGTAACCTTGTTTGCTGTCAATGAATGCAAACACCCAGTAACCTAGTTTGCTGTCACTGAACGTAAATACCCAGTAACCTAGTTTGCTGTCACTGGCAAACACCCAGTAACCTAGTTTGCTGTCACTGAATGCAAACACCCAGTAAACTTTCTTGCTTTCACCAATTTTTTTTTTTTGGGGGGGGGTCATATGCTACCTGTGTTTTCATGGTTCCCTGCTGTTTCCTGTCCATTTCCGTGGTGTTTCCCTCATTTTCTGAGGTTGACAGGTTTTCACACGATCTTCCCTCTACCAAACTCTACCAAAATGCTCGAGTCTCCCATTGACTTCAATGGGGTTCGTTACTTGAAACGAGCACCCAAGTATACTATTCGTCTCGAGTATCGAGCACCCGAGCATTTTAGTACTCGCTCATCACTAGGTGTGAACTTAGCCAAAGTGTCCCTTTTTGACCATGCAGAAAGTTGTGAGGTATGAAGTCATATTACTCACCGCGACGTATTTCTCTCCAAACCTCGGTCAGGATATCAGGGCTCTTTAGCTTCAAATCCGACCATTTACGTTGTATTTGGCCTCTGGTCTTCTCCACGTTCAGCTTTCTATGAAGGGCCCGCTGCACTTTATTAACAATTTTAGATTTGTGCTGGTTGGGGTTTCTCACCCTTCCCCGGCACAAATCATAGTCCCCAGCATCAAAAATTTTAACCATGACCTTTAACTCAGGCCTAGTAAAGGCTGCTGCTCTCTCTGCCATGTTTCCTGTATGATGCTGTGTGATGGTCGCATGAATGTCAGTAAGGCGTTGCACGAACTTCGTACACTACGCATACTTCGTACGCAACGATAGGCTCGTACGAATATCGTACGTTTATACGCACGCGTTAGTGAATGTTAGCCAGTTTATACTGCGATTTTGGGGTGTTAGATGCTTCCCCTGCTGTCCCAGTTGTATTTCAGTGATGTTGGCATTAGGGATGAGCGAATAATGAAATATTCGAATGTTCGATATTCGTTCGGAGAGAAATACGTCGCGGTGAGTAATATGACTGCATACCTCACAACTTTCTGCATGGTCAAAAAGGGACACTTTGGCTAAGTTCACACCTAGTGATGAGCGAGTACTAAAATGCTTGGGTGCTCGATACTCGAGACGAATAGTATACTTGGGTGCTCGTTTCAAGTAACGAACCACATTGAAGTCAATGGGAGGCTCGAGCATTTTTGCAGGGGACCCGAGTTTGGTAGAGGGAAGATCGTGTGAAAACCTGTCAACCTCAGAAAATGAGGGAAGTACCACGGAAATGGACAGGAAACAGCAGGGAACTGGGTGTTTGCATTCAGTGACAGCAAACAAGGCCACTGGGTGTTTGCATTCAGTGACAGCAAACTAGGTTACTGGGTGTTTGCCAGTGACAGCAAACTAGGTTACTGGGTATTTGCATTCAGTGACAGCAAACTAGGTTACTCGGTGTTTGCATTCAGTGACAGCAAACAAGGTTACTGGGTGTTTGCATTCAGTGACAGCAAACAAGAGAACTGGGTGTTTGCATTCAGTGACAGAAAACAAGGCCACTGGGTGTTTGCATTCAGTGACAGCAAACTAGGTTACTGGGTGTTTGCCAGTGACAGCAAACTAGGTTACTGAGTATTTGCATTCAGTGACAGCAAACTAGGTTACTGGGAGTTTGCATTCAGTATTCAGTAACAGCAAATAAGATACTGTGTGTTTCCATTGAGTGACAGCAAACAAGAGAACTGGGTGTTTGCATTCAGTGACAGCAAGCGAGGCCACTGGGTGTTTGCATTCATTAACAGCAAACAAGGTTACTGGGTGTTTGCATTCATTGACAGCAAACAAGGTTACTGGGTGTTTGCATTCATTGACAGCAAACAAGGTTACTGGGTGTTTGCATTCAGTGACAGCAAACAAGAGAACTGGGTGTTTGCATTCAGTGACAGCAAACAAGGCCACTGGGTGTTTGCATTCAGTGACAGAAAACAAGGCCACTGGGTGTTTGCATTCAGTGACAGAAAACTAGGTTACTGGGTATTTGCATTTAGTGACAGCAAACTAGGTTACTGGGTGCTTGCATTCATTGATAGCAAACAAGGTTACTGGGTGTTTGCATTCAGTATTCAGTAACAGCAAACAAGGTACTGTGTGTTTCCATTCAGTGACAGCAAACAAGAGAACTGGGTGTTTGCATTCAGTGACAGCAAGCAAGGCCACTGGGTGTTTGCATTCATTGACAGCAAACAAGGTTACTGGGTGTTTGTATTCATTGACAGCAAACAAGGTTACTGGGTGTTTGCATTCATTGACAGCAAACAAGGTTACTGGGTGTTTGCATTCAGTGACAGCAAACAAGGTTACTGTGTGTTTCCATTCAGTGACAGCAAACAAGACAACTGGGTGTTTGCATTCAGTGACAGCAAACAAGGTTTTACTGGGTGCTTGCATTCAGTGACAGCAAACAAGAGAACTGGGTGTTTGCATTCAGTGACAGCAAACAAGGCCACTGGGTGTTTGCATTCAGTGACAGCAATTAAGGCCACTGGGTGTTTGCATTAAGTGACAGCAAACTAGGTTACTGGGTGTTTGCATTCAGTGACAGCAAATAAGAGAACTGGGTGTTTCCATTCATTGACAGCAAACTAGGTTACTGGGTGTTTGCATTCAGTGACAGCTGCTATCAACATGTATGGGTCTCTTGTGATCGCAGGATGTACCAAAGAGTCTCCTGCATTTTTATTGGCTGAGAAATAGCGCCCAAACTTACGGGAAACGGATGATTAGATTTTCTCGAGTATCGACAGATGCTCGTCCAAGTAACGAGTACCATCGTGTACCCTAATACTTGATTGAGTACCAAGCTCGGACCAGCATGCTCGCTCTTCACTATTCACACTGTGTTTATTGCATCCATTTAACATACCATGATATTGGCTTTAAAGGGTACCTGTCATTTGGATAGTTTTCATTCTTCCAGCCAGAGTTAGCAACAGCAAGTGCCCAATGTTCACGGAATGTCCTAACACTGGCCTGGAAGAACCGGGAACTGTTAAAATGACATATAACCTTTAATGGACAGTTTGGATCCAGACCAAATTTCTGGAGCAATGTAAAACAGTTATTGATACGAATAAATTTCACAGGTCAAAGAGAGTGAAATTTAATGAACAAAGGGGGACATGGGTCAATAGAAGGGACTGTCCAAAAAAAGACACTTGTGAGTCCGTATACTGGGATGTTTTATTTTCTGGGGACGTTTCCGGGCCCAAAATATGAGCACCCCTTTCAAATATAAACCACATATATCACATGTTCCCTCCACTAGACATGTTAGCAGACACTATATGACCCTCTTCTCATAGTATAAATATTGTACTTTATAGGAATAAAACCGCTTATAGTGACATGTGAACTGAATTTTTTTCTAGAGCGACGCCTGGACAAGAGGGAAAGGGAGAGAGAGAGAGACAACAGGAGCCTCTGCCTGCAGAGACTGAGGAATCTCAACCCTCTAGTAAGTGTAACCATTTATATGTATACCTGTATGTATATGTATACCATTTATAGCATTGCTCCACGTAAATCACAAGATCACTCCACATATAACCAAGTCTGTGCAGTTTTCCAAGGACCTCTGCACAAAAATAAACTTTTAAACACTGTTTATTGCATTTAGGCAGTAGAGATAATAATCAGTCTTTCTTTGTTATTGCATTGAAATTACTCATCGTATATCCAAATCGTCAGTGGTATAATGTTCTCGCCGTTTGCCATTGGTGATGCGGAGAGTTGCGATCTTCAGTGCTTACTTTCTAGTGCCGAGAACCGGATCCAAGTCTAGGACTTCTGGTAGCTGTATAGCAAGCAGTCTCTCGATGCAAACCGGCGAGCGGGGTGCCTTGTAGTGTGACTAATGTTCGCCAAACATGCTTTGGGGCTATTAACCAGTCTTGCCCCTTCCTCAGTGTCAAGTTATTTTCTGTATTTTTAGTCAACCTATCTACATATATTATCTATAGCTGCACCTCCACCAGGGCGCGGTGGGATTGGTAACCATTTTATTTGATTCCTTGATTTATGCTTTTTTTCAGATTTTTTTATTACTGTATTGTATGATTTATATAGATTTATTTATTATTTAAAATAAATTGAGTAATATTTTTCAAATTTAATGTCTATGTCATTAAAAGAGGTCCAACTTGCCCCCTTGTAGTCTATCCACACCTTTTTCTGATTTATGTTACATTTTGTACACTAGGTATAGAGTGTTTTTGTTAGGCTTGGACTCAGGAGTAAGGATTTTGTATTCAGGGAGCTCCGCTCCAAACTTATGCTGCGTTTCCACGGAACGATAATTCACCCGATAGTACGATTAACGATTTCGAAAGAACAATGTGTTTTTTATAACGATCAGTGTTTAGACGGAACATAATACTGTTTTCAATTATCTCTTAGTGAAGATGACTGTGCTCAGAAAATGAGAAGAATGGAGGTTGGAGGCTAGAGAATGAGTTTCAGTACATAGGAGACCTATTTTACTAATATTTGATATAAACAATAATAACAAAGAGGTGGAGGTTCAAACATGAGAAAGAAGTTATGAATTTATGTTTTTATTGTTTTTTCTTAAAGCTGCTGCACCACAGAGGAGCCCACCACCTCCCCAGTTGGATCCTGTGAGGAGCCTACCCAGCTCTCCCACAGTATCTCCACAGAGAAGCCCAGTTCCTCCAAGGCCATTAATGACCTCGTCACCGGGAACATCCAGTGAACCTCAGTTCTCTGCCCCTAATTGTAGGTCAAATACAATGTGTTAAGGATGGACCCTCTTTATACAAAATACACGTTAATTTGTTGTAATATTTTTTTCAGATCCAACCCTCATGGAGTCTCCGGGGGAAATCCCCACGGACTTAGTAGAAGTGGTGGTCATGGACTCTGGTAAGAACAATACCCTAATCCACAAAACTTTTATGCGTCAAAGCTTTAGTGATCATGGCACCTGTGTGTACACATTATGGTCTAAGGCAGCTTACACACGAGCATTGTAAGGCAGCGTGTTTTAGCTCGCACTGGGCGATGCGCTTTTGGTTTAGAATGGTGTCTATGGAAAGGAAGTGTGTTTTATGCGAGTGTTGAAAAGATAGAACATGCGCTATCTTTTCAACGTTCACAGAAACAACGCATCGCTTCCATAGAGCCCATTATAAAGAAAACACGCATCGGCCAATGCGAGTTAAAACACGCTTGCTACACACGCTCGTGTGTAAGCAGTCTGAGTGCTTAGTGAAGCTCACATGTAGTGTAGGACTAGGGATCATTCTTAAAGCGTAACTCCAGAAATAATTTTTTATACATAAATAAGTAGTACTTGTAATAACTCACTCACTTAATTGTTGTAATAACTCACTTTTTTGTTGTCCTGCAGTGCCATTATAATGCTTTCTCCCACTAGTGAGCCTCCGAAGTTGCCGCGCGCCATCCAGTTGTAAGGACTAAAAATCAGGCTGTTTTAAAAACGTCTGACAAATTCACTTGTCGGCACGACGCGGTCCTTGCGTCGCTCCAGAGTTCCTACTCAGGTTAGCATCAGCAAGGACACATCCCTTTAGTGCGCATGCGCTGCTGTTCCAATACAGCAGTCAAGTCCGTGGGCAATGCGTGTGAACGCGCATTGCGCAAGGAATTATGGGCAGGAACTCGGGAGTGGCAATAGGCAGTGCGGCTGTGCGCCGACAAGAGAATTTGTCAGGCGTTTTTAAAAAAAAAGCCTGATTTTTAGCCCTGACTTCGGAGGCTAGTGAGAGAAAGCATTATAATGGCACTGCAGGACAAAATAAAATTGAGTTTTTTACAACAGGTACTACGTATTTATGGAAAAAAAAAATATTTCTGGAGTTACGCTTTAAACAGCAGCAGTCTTTTGATTAATGTTAAATTAATCAAAAAAACATTGTTTATAGAAAACATAACTCTAGGTTGATAACTTGTGCACAAACACTGAAATCAAAACACTAAGAGGGACATGTATCATCCGGCGTACGGATGATTTTCGGTGGAAAGTGTCGATTTGCGTATTTTTTTATTCGCAAATGGACGATTTGTGAATAAAATATTCGCAAAATGGCACTTTCCGCCGAGTACGCCGGGGGGCGGGGAGAGGGTGTGAAGGGGGCGGAACGGAGGGCGCAGACTCAGAGTCCGCGCGATTCACCATTCGTTCCGCCAAAAGATACGCCGAAAACCTACTCCAGTCCTCAGCTGGCGTAGGTTTTCGGCGGTGTGCACCAGAGCGCACGGGATTTATGTAGAGGCAATCCGCCTCTACATAAATCCCTGTAGCGCCGGAGATGCGGGGACATTTATAAGTCCAGTGTAAAAAACGCCGGACTTAATAAATGTCCCCCTTAGTGCATGGTGTACCTTTTAAAAGGTACTGTACCTGTCTTTTGAAAATTTTTCCGTTATTCCGGCCAGTGTTATAACATTCTCTTTATGTTGGGCGGTCATTGTTGTTATGGTTCCGACTAATGCCCACCAGGCGTGAGTCGTGGGCATAGCAACAGAGACTGCCCACGGTGGACAGAATGTCCTATCAATGGGCGGAAGAATGGAAAAGTGTCTAAATTAAATGGATTCTTTAATTGTCTCTTTCTCAGCAGCAGTGGTCAGTGTGAACACATACCAAAGTTTATCTGTAGTCTCTGGTCATATCATATGACTTTTAGGGTACAAACCCACTTCACGTATTTACTGCGTTAATCAGTCTTAAAAATAAGCAGGCAAAACGCAGGTTGGCTTTATACGATTGTTCTGCATTAAAATACGCAATTGCGTATTTTTGAAGCGTGAAGCTACATGCGTTTTTCACACAAGTTGTTAACAACTGATGCTTTGCTAACAACAAGCTTCACGCTTCAAAAATACGCAATTGCATATTTTAATGCAGAACAATTGTATAAAGCCAACCTGCGTTTTGCCTGCTTATTTTTAAGACTGATTCATGCAGCAAATACGTCAAGTGGGTTTGTACCCTTAAGCAGACCACAGTTCACTCCATACAGGTACACAAAAGTCAACACTGTGAAAAAAAGGGAACCAAACCCTCTGGGTTCACTTGACCTTGATGGCTTATATTTCCCAGTTAAGTCCTGGCCTGGACTGTGGGAGCAGTCATCCCACCCTGCACTTTGACTGCTCCAGTAAAAGCCGGCCCGTAATAACTGCTTGCAGCAGTTATAATTGGAGATGAGCAAACTTTTTGGACTTTTGGTCCGAAACCCATGTTTATCCTTGCGTTCCCAGGAATATGTGGCCAGGATATTCCAGGAAATGGATCAATTCCTTGGAATATCCAGGCCACATATTCCCGGGAATGGCAGGATGCATCCGGGCTCGCAGGATTATAAATTGAGCGCAGATGCTGTCAGACCAAAAGTCTGACGGTCATCTCTAGTTATAATAACTATAAATGAGTGGCTTTTACTTCACCGAATCCAGGTACTTCGGTGACACGTAACTCATGTCAATCACCATCCCGCATGGCCCCTAACAGTAGCCATTATTATCTGATATTCACATTCTCCTGCTTTCAAAACAATACTTAGAGAAAGTTAAATCACATCTTTTGTTATCGGCTTAATCAAGGCAGTGAAAGGAGATGAACATTTTAGCTGTTCATGGAAAAAAAATCATATAACTCCTTTCTACCTCAACAGAAACCAACACCAAGGCCCAGCTTCAGAAACAAATAAGGGACCTGAGGAGAACGCTTTACATTGCCTCCAGGATTATACGAAATGCCCACTTGGAACTGTCATCTATCCAGGAGAGGGTGGACAGCCTCCCTTAATTTTTTATTTCTTTTATGTTTTATATTTTTGTATACATTTTATATTTTCCTTTTCTTTAAAAAAAAAGTTATATATGTATGCAATGTTTCTAGTCTTTATTTATTGCATTTTATTAATCCACCTGCTACATGTGTTTCTCACATAGCCTAAATGATCCAATCACATGTGATGTTATTTAGTTGAGTAAATTCTATTAAAAGGCCCCGAAAAATTGCATGTAGGTAGACCCTAGAGGTGAGCCACCCCCCAAAAAAATTATATGTAGGTGGGTCCGAGAGGTGATCCCCCAAAAATTGCATGTAGGTAGGCCCTAGAGGTGAGCCCCCCAAAAAATTGCATGTAGGCAGGCCCTAGAGGTGAGCCCCCCAAAAATTGCATGTAGGTAGGCCCTAATGGTGAGCCCCCAAAAAATTGCATGTAGGTAGGCCCTAGAGGTGCGCCCCCCAAAAAATTGCAGGTAAGTAGGCCCTAATGGTGAGCCCCCCAAAAATTGCATGTAGGTAGGCCCTATTGGTGAGCCCCCCAAAAATTGCATGTAGGAAGGCCTTAGAGGTGAGCCCCCCAAAAATTGCATATATTTAGGCCCTAATGGTGAGCCCCCCAAAAACTTGCATGTAGGTAGGCCCTAGCAGTGAGCCCCCAAAAATTAGCTTGTAGGTAGGCCCTAGAGGTGAGACCCCCCCCCCCAAAAAAAAAAGAATTTATGTAGACCCTAGAGGTGAACCACCCCCAAAAATATTATATGTAGGCAGGCCCTAGAGGTGAGCCCCCCAAAAATTGCATGTAGGTAGGCCCTAGAGGTGAGCCCCCCAAAAAATTGCATGTAGGTAGGCCCTAATGGTGAGCCCCCCAAAAATTACATGTAGGTAGGCCCTAATAGTGAGCCCCCCAAAAATTGCATGTAGGTAGGCCCTAGAAGTGAGCCCCCCAAAAAATTGCATGTAGGTAGGCCCTAATGGTGAGCCCCCCAAAAATTGCATGTAGGTAGGCCCTAATGGTGAGCCCCCAAAAAATTGCATGTAGGTAGGCCCTAGAGGTGAGCCCCCAAAAAATTTGCAGGTAGGCAGGCCCTAGAGGTGAGCCCCCAAAAAAATTGCATGTAGGTAGGCCCTATTGGTGAGCCCCCCAAAAATTGCATGTAGGAAGGCCCTAGAGGTGAGCCCCCCAAAAATTGCATATATGTAGGCCCTAATGGTGAGCCCCCCAAAAACTTGCATGTAGGTAGGCCCTAGAAGTGAGCCCCCAAAAATTAGCTTGTAGGTAGGCCCTAGAGGTGAGACCCCCCCCCCAAAAAAAGAATTTATGTAGACCCTAGAGGTGAACCACCCCCCAAAAAATTATATGTAGGCAGGCCCTAGAGGTGAGCCCCCCAAAAAATTGCATGTAGGTAGGCCCTAATGGTGAGCCCCCCAAAAATTGCATGTAGGTAGGCCCTAATAGTGAGCCCCCCAAAAATTGCATGTAGGTAGGCCCTAGAAGTGAGCCCCCCAAAAAATTGCATGTAGGTAGCCCTAATGGTGAGCCCCCAAAAAATTGCATGTAGGTAGGCCCTAATGGTGAGCCCCCCAAAAATTGCATGTAGGTAGGCCCTAGAGGTGAGCTTCCCAAAAATTTGCAGGTAGGCAGGCCCTAGAGGTGAGCCCCCCCCCAAAATTGCATGTAGGTAGGCCCTAGAGGTGAGCCCCCCCAAAAAGTGCATGTAGGTAGGCCCTAGAGGTGAGCCCCCCAAAAAATTGCATGTAGGTAGGCCCTAGAGGTGAGCCCCCCCAAAAATTGCATGTAGGTAAGCCCTAGAGGTGAGCCCCCCCAAAGAAATTGCATGTAGGTAGGCCCTAGAGGTGAGCCCCAAAAAAATTGCATATAGGTAGGCCCTACAGGTGAGCACCCCACAAAAACTTGCATGTAGGTAGGCCTTACAGGTGAGCCCCCACAAAAAACCTCTTTATTAAAAGGCCCCTTTTTAAAGTGGTTGAGGAGGAGGAGAAAATTGTGAATCAGAGTTACATGGCATTACTTCACATTTGGCTGCTTACCACGGGTGGAGATGCAAATTCTGGATCAATCTAGTTCCTGTTCATTTTAATGAACATCAGTTGGTCTGCACTTTCAGTGGATAGGCGGCTGCACTTTTCAGTGATAATGCCCCCGGCTGCACTAAAAACTCGCTCAGAAATAACACTGGCGGCAGGGCATGCCAGCACCTCCAAGGCATACAGGGACAATTCATGCCATGAGTCCAGCTTGGACACCCAATAGGTAAAGGGCTGTGAGGGATCAGGGAGGACAGGGTTCCGGTCAGCCAGGTACTCCCGCAACATCCGTCGATATTTGTCCCTCCTGCTGGTAATAGTAGCCCCCGCAGTGGTGGATGTGTCCATAGGGGGTGACATAAAATTGTCCCACATCTTTAAAAGTGTTCCCCTGTTAGACTTGGAACTTACGGGTGTTGTCACACTCCTGTGTGTACTCTCTTCTCTAACAGCAGGGATGATCGGTGGGAAGATCTCCATCATATTTTGAATGAGTTGCCTGTGGTATTTCCCAAGTCTACTGGTCCTCTCCTCTGCTGGAATAAAGGAGGAAACCCTATCTTTATACTGGGGGTCGAGTAGTGCATAAATCCAGTACTGTTTGCTCTCCATAATTTTAACAATACGTTGGTCTCCTAAAAAACAGCCCAACATAAAGTCTGCCATGTGTGCAATACTCTGATTCGGCATGACCTCGCTGCCCCCTCCGGAAGGCCCACGCTCAATTTCCTCCTCCTCCTCATCTCCCCATCCCCGCAAAATCAAAGGGAGGCATGCAACTTGGGTGCTCCCCTCACGAGTATAAGCACTAGTCTCCTCCATGTCCTCATCCTCCTCTTCCTCCTGCATTACATGCTGAGAAGCTGCCCCAACTGTGGAAGGAGTGTCCACCTCACTTAAGTCTCCCTCTCTTCCAGCCTCCTCTGCATTTAAAGCATTATCCCTTGTGGAGATTAGAGACTCTTTGATGATACACAGTAGTGAGATGGTAAGGCTTATAATGGCGTCATCACTGCTGACTCTTTTGGTGGATTCCTCCAAAATTCTCAGCACCTCACATATGTCGGCCATCCATGGCCAGTCCTGGTTGGCAAACTGAGGGAGCTGAGTTTGCGGCACCCTTGGAATTTGCAGCTGGTACTCCATTAATGCCCTCTGCTGCTCACACAGCCTGTCCAACATATAATACGTGGAATTCCACCTAGTGCTGACATCGCACAACAGCCGGTGTTGGGGCAAGTTCAGGCGTTGCTGCCGTTTTGTGAGGCAAGCAGAGGCTGTAGGTGACTTGCGAAAGTGAGCACACAAGCGCCGCACTTTCACTAGGAGATCAGCTAAATCTCGGTAACTCTTTAAAAATGTTTGTACCACCAGATTAAATACATGGGCCAGGCATGGTAGGTGTGTGAGTTCACCCAGCTCCAGAGCCGCAACAAGGTTACGTCCATTGTCACACACGACCATTCCTGGTCCTAGTTGCAGTGGTGACAGCCAAACATTTGTCTGCTGGATTATGGCGTCCAGCACTTCTCTGGCGGTGTGCCTTTTATCCCCCAAGCTTAGGAGCTTCAGCACGGCCTGCTGACGTTTTGCCACGCCAGTGCTGCATCGTTTCCAGCCATCTGCAGGGGATGATGTTGCGGCAGAGGAGGAGGAGGGGTTGCCAAAAGCCGTGTCAGAATTCTTGGGTGGGGCTAAAAGGTGGGCTGTCCCTGTTTGCAACCCTTTCCCCGCTTCTACGACATTCACCCAATGTGCTGTTATGGTAATGTATCGTCCCTGCCCGCAGGCACTTGTCCACGAGTCAGTGGTTAGTTGAATCTTTTTACTAACCGCCTTACTCAGTGCCTGTACAATATTACGGGACAAATGCTGGTGCAAGGCAGGCACAGCACACCTGGAAAAATAGTGGCGGCTAGGGACAAAATAACGGGGTGCTGCAGCCGCCATCAGGTCCCGGAAGGCCTGTGACTCCACAAGGTTGAACGGCAGCATCTCTAGTGCCAGAAATTTAGAGATGTGGCAGTTCAAGGTTTGTGCATGTGGGTGTGTAGAGGCATACTTCATCTTTCTTTCAAATGCCTGAGAGATAGACATTTGATGGCCACTTGGTACAGGTGATGGGGCAGAGATAGGCAAAGCGGAAGCTGACAGAGGAGACTCCAAAGCAGAGGTGGAGGTGTCATGGCTGGTGGTCTGCACTACACTGCACACAAACATATGAGCGGAAGAGGCTGCGGGGGCATCGCCGGAGGAGGATTGCCGGCCATTAGCTCTTTCCCACTCTGCCCGGTGCTTGCCTTCCATGTGTCGGCGCAGAGCTGTAGTGGTCAGGTTGCTCTTCTCTGATCCCAATCTGGAATGGCAGATTGTGCATATGGCACTATATTTATTATCTGTGCACACTTTAAAATAACGCCAGACCAATGAGGTACGTGACCTGGATGGGGGAGCATTGCACGGGGGGCTGCTACTGGCTTCAGCTCTGCTGGGTCTCGCCTGCCTTCTCTTATCCCTGCCTCTGGCCATCCCTTTTCCCACATTTGGCAGTGCTGCGCAGACCTGAAGTTCGGGACTGCTTTCCCTGCTGGAAATCACCCCTGCCCAGGTCGGGTCGCACACCTCATCGTCCAGCACCTCCTCACTCTGCTCCTGCTTAATGCCACTGGACATAACAACATCCTCCCTTGAGGGGATCTGTGTGGCATCATCATCATCATCATCACCATCATCATCATCATCACTTAATTGTGATGGGGGATTCTCCAGTGGTTGTGAATCCTCACACAAGATATCTTCTGGGAGCTCCTTGTAGTCTTCCAGGCCTGGATAAGGGCCAGAAAACAGTTCTTCAGAGTGGCCAATCTGAGGAACTACTATCTGTCCAGAGTCTTGTGTAGCGTCTGTGGACTGTGAGGATGACTGGGTGGTGGGCGCTTGAGTAGAAGCACTCTGTGCAAGCCATGTCACCACCTCTTCCTGCTGCTCTGGCCTAGCAAGTTTTGTACCTTGCCCCCTGCTTATGCGGCTCAATAAAGCAGGGATTTTTGCTGAACTTTTTCCTTGCTGACCCCCAGCAGCAGGCATTTTTTGCCCAGGTGCTTGCCCGCCACTTGCGCCTGCACTATCTGTTCCGCGTCTGCGGACCTGTCCTCGTCCCTTTCCGCCAGCTTTATACATTGTGTAACCTTTATTTACCAGCCGGTAATAAAGTCAAAAGTCGAGAGTGCCTTATTAAGTAGCACAGCAGACTGCTTGTACCACCCTGTGTATTTATGTACTGTATATCAGGAGCACAAAGCACTTGGTGTACAGAGTGCCTACCCTTTCACAAAGAGTCTTTACAGTAGAATTAGCCTGCACTACTCTTTCACAAAGAGTCTTTCACAAAGAGTGCCTTATTAAGTAACACAGCAGCCTGCTTGTACCACCCTGTGTATTTATGTACTAGTCTCTTCTTTTAGATCTAGCACTCTAGAAAATATCAGGAGCACAAAGCACTTGGTGTACAGAGTGCCGTACAGTAGCAATAGCCTGCACTACTCTTTCACAAAGAGTCTTTCACAGAGAGTGCCTTATTAAGTAGCACAGCAGCCTGCTTGTACCTCCCTGTGTATTTATGTACTAGTCTCTTCTTTTAGATCTAGCACTCTAGCAAATATCAGGAGCACAAAGCACTTGGTGTACAGAGTGCCGTACAGTAGCACAGCCTGCTCTACTCTTTCACAAAGGGTCGTTGTATGAAATTGAATATTAATTCTTAAGCCCTCAGCAGCCTGCTGAACTGACCTGTCTGATGAGCCCTGAAAAGGACTGTTGTGGGTTAATTAACTCCTGCCTAAGCAAAAGCTAAATCACTATCTCTAAAAGTTATCTCAAAGTTCGTTCTCTCCCTCAGAACCAAATCGCATCTGAGGGCAAAACAGCAGGGGCTGTGTATATATGTTTGTGGGTCATGTGATTATGCCATCCAATCATTGTTATTCTCGTTTCTGTGGCAGCCTCCCTGCATGTTGATTGGCTAAAAAAAAGAGGGAAGGGAGAATTGAACGCACATCGAATATTTATCGAATATTCTGCGAACTATTCGATAATGTTCGATACGGTCGAATACCTTACTATTCGATCGAATATCTATTCGATCGAACGGTATTCGCTCATCACTAGTTGGCATCATTTCCTGAAGTGTCATTGTGGACTTGGTAAACCTCCAAGTGGTCGAATAGATGTTTTTCAATAAACGAATACCTGTTCCCATAGACTTTAATGGGATCGAATATTCGATCGAATATTCGAATATCGGTGAGATATTCAAACGAATATCGAACATTTGAATATTTCACTATTCGCTCATCACTAGTAATATGATGTTTTTCATTGTAATGTCCCTGCAATGTCCACTAACATCAAGTCCCTAGCTTTTACTTGTGCGGTCCCATGCAAAATATAGGGGGGCTGGCCTGTGAACCCTTTTTTAAAAAAACAAAACAAAACCCACCAACAAACCTGGTTCATTCTGCCTGAAGTAGTTGGACCGGAGCCAGAGCACTCTGGAGAACTAAACATGTCTTGTCTCCTTGTCTGGCATCCTGGTCCTGTGACTGGCGGCTGGAGTGTCCGTGTGGTGCAGCTGACCTGAGGAAACTGGTGGGTGAGTAAAGGGATTGGCAAAAGTGGCGGTGAGAATGGAAATGGCGCAATTCATGGTCGGCATGAGCAGGGGTTGCGAGCGCGGCGGCCCGGGCAGCAGTGTTACACTGGGGTACCTAGGGCCCACCAGGGAAACTGACTCTAGGGATCCACCCTACATAAACAGATTTAACCAGCAGCAGCAAACCATTCACATTAGCACAGCGACTTTGCATATAGCCATGTATGTGACCAGTGATGCTAGCACACGGCCAGTCACTGGTACAATTGTTTCTGTAGCCCCATATACACATAGCTGAGTGCCTGCCACATAGGGTTTATGATGAGGTTTTCTTACCCACAGAAATTTAGCTTGGCACTGCTTTCAATTTTTGGTTCCTGGTCCAGTTAGGAAAACATTAAAGGGGTATTCTCACCTGCTAAGTGCAGGGGGGATTCCTATCAATCTGGCAGGAATCCCTTTTTCTTGTAGTAAACTACTGGCTGTAGAGAATTCTCCTAGTACTTATCCTGTATTCACAAATAGAATTATTTTCTTATGCAGTTTTGCCACAATTTCCGCTGATACAGTAAAACTCTGCTGTGAAAAAGCAGTGTGTGTATTATTACAAAGAATAACGTTTGCCTTTTTTATTTCAGGGAGCCCTACCAAATAGTTTTTTTACAAAAAAAAAAAACTTTATTCAGTGACTCAGAAGTGACGTCTTCTTTGAACTGAGGTGTCACTTTCCTTTCCCTCTCCAACTGGCCCAGGCCTCCACGATGATTTCTTGCAGCTACAATTCTTCTCTTCAGAACCTGCAAGACAGACATTTTAGGCTCCGCACTTTTCCTTCAACTTCCTTCCCTTACTCCTACCTATAGGCTCCCAAACTGTAGGAATTCTGCTGCTTGGTGTCATGTGCAGTAAAGTCAGTAGGTATGTGGGTTACCCCCTGTATGTAGGATGCCCTGCTATGTCCTCCATATAGTAATATAGTATATACCCGTGCTCTAATATATATACAATACAAAACAAAACCTCATACTCACCTGATCTGGGCAGATGACAGGTCTTCTCTCTTCTGGCTCTTCTCTCTTCCTTCAGCCTGTCAGCCGCTGTCACAGATCCTCCAGCAGGCTTCATTATGTTACATCCCTGCTGGAGAGATCAGGTTTCCTTGCTGAGGTCCTGCACTGTCCTCTCCTCAGTGAGGAGGCGGGGGAAGTGAGGACCTTGGCAGGAGACAGGCACCCTGAAGCTTGACAGGAAGAATTCATTCAAAGACCCACCAGGGGGGAGTCTGAGCCTGCCGGGAGGGATATGATTACACAGGATTAACCCTACACCTCCCTCCCTCCCTGGACAGCATGCAGTGTGGCCAGTGCTGTGTCCAGGTAGGGTTTCCACATGCTTTTTGCGCTATACCACTTCTGGGTTTGGGCTGGTGGAGGCCCCCTAGTGGGAGTTGTAGTTTTGCCACAGCTGGAAGGCTGAAGGTTCCCCATCCCTGTTCTATTGTATAGGAGCTTCCAGGCATGATAGGAGTTGTAGTTTTGCCACAGCTGGAAGGCCCAAGGTCCCCCATCCTTGTTCTATGCAAAAAGCACAGCCGTCCACTTACGTTTCTTGAAAGGTGAAGTCCAATTAAACTAACCGATGGATTATATATGTCATCCTGAAGCAGCTAAACAGCGATGCAGACCTCCTGCTCAGGGGCCCACCAATAGGTAGGGCCCACCGGGGGATTCCCATGCTCCCCTGTGGGCCAGTACAAGCCTGATTGCAGCGCAGGCTGAGTGCAGGACACAACACGTGCTCAGAGTGAGAAGAGAAGAGCCAACGATACGGGGGAGCATGTGGCAGGTCTTTGTTTTTATTTAGTTTTTTGGATAGTTCACACAACACCACCGAGGACAGACCCTCCCACACCACCAGCACTGAGAAGCCCAGCCCCTCTGACCCCAACGCCAGCAAGGACCCCATCTCCCCAGTTTTCAAATGGTAGGTAAAATAAAATGTTATACAGATTGTATTTCTTTCTAGAAAACATCGGCTAATTTGCGCTTTTATTTTTTAGCTCCGACCCTTGTGGACTATCTGGGGCGCTTTTCCCCAAAGCCAACGGAAGCAAGGCCCTTACCAGTGAGCGGTAAGAACCTTCCCCTAATCCTCCAAACTCCTTTAGCATATAGTAAGGGCAGAAACTTGAGAAACTACAGGATGGAAATAATCACCTGTATGAGTTTTCTAATCATCACATAACTCTTTTCTACCTCAACAGTAATAGAGACCCTCAACCAGCTGGTGGAGGAGACAGACAACCTCTTTAGAAGGACATATGGGGCAATGCGCACCTTAAGGGATGTGCAGCTGGGGCTGAGAAATCTGAAGGGCCAGATTTAAATCTCTATGCATTGTTTGTATTGATTTCTTCCATTGGTTTTTGAATACACTATGCTCAAAGGCAGGCACTGCAGCTCAGCCTCCCAAGAACAAGGTACAGTAGCAGGCAGGCACTTCAGCTCAGCCTTCCAAAAATTAGGTTGAGGACTATCAAGTAAGCCATGGAAAAATGATGTTGAAGCCTATCAGGTGAGCCCTGGAAAAATGATGTTGAGGCCCATCACGCTAGCCCTGGAAAAATTAGGTTGAAGCCCATCAGGTGAGCCATGGAAAAATTAGGTTGAAGCCCATCAGGTGAGCCCTGGAAAAATGAGGTTGAAGCCCATCAGGTAAGCCCTGGAATAATTAGGTTGACACTAGAGATGAGCGAACTTCGAGCATGCTCGAGTCCATCCGAACATTTGATTAGCGGGGGCTGCTGAAGTTGGATAAAGCCCATGGCTATGTGGAAAACATGGATATAGTCATTGGCTGTATCCATGTTTTCTAGACAACCTTATAGCTTTATCCAACTTCAGCAGCCCCCACTAATCAAATGACGATCGTTTGAGTTCGGATGGACTCGAACCCGAACCCGGTTCGCTCATCTCTAGTTGACAACCATCGGGTGAGCCCTGGAAAAATTAGGTTGAAGCCCATCGGGTGAGCCCTGGAAAAATTAGGTTGAGGCTCATCAAGTGAGCCCTGGAAAAATTTGGTTGAAGCTCATCAGATTAAAAAATTTGTTGGGGGGCCCTTGAGTTGAGCCCCCGAAAACATTGGCCATAGTAGGCCTAAAAGGTTTTTCCTTTTGAAAATCACTTGGGGGCCCTTGAAGCGAGCCCCCAGAAAAATTAGGTCTAGTAGGCCCTACAGGTGCAGTCAGTGGTTAAGGAGGAAGTAGGAGGTTAAGGAGGAGTACTAGGAGGTAATGTGAGAGGGAAGTGCACAAGGCACTTCACAATTGGCTGCTTTACTGAGGTGGACAAGTTTGGAACTCTGGGTCTATTCAGTTGTTGTTCATCTTTATAAGCGTCAGCCGGTCAGCACTGTCCGTGGACGGCTGCGTTTATCCGTTAGAATTCCCCCGGCTGTGCTGAAGACCCTCTCTGACAGCACGCTAGCGGCAGGGCAAGCCAGCACCTCCAAAGCATAGAGACACAGCTCCAGCTATATGTCCAGCTTGTTCACCCAATAGGTGTATGGCGCAGAGGGATCGGGGAAGACAGGGTCACAGTCTGCCATGTACTCCCTAAACATCCGCCGATACTTTTCCCTCCTTCTGGCAGGAGGCACCTCAGTGGTGGATGTTTTGCCCTGGGGTGCCATTAAATTGTCCCACATTTTGTCCAGTATTGGCTTATTGCCCTTTGACCTTGCGGATGTTGTTCCAGTTTAACTCTCCTCTCGTCTGCAGCAGTTCGAACTTGTATTGCTGTAGGGTCCTTTCCTGTAGGGCAATAAGAGAGCAAACCTGCTCTTTCTACCGGGCTTCCAGGAGTGCAAAGATCCAGTATCGGCTACTGTCTATTATACGGACAACGCGTCGGTCCCTCTCCATTCAATCCAACATGAACTCTGCCATGTGTGCCAGAGTCTGAACAACCAACGGGCTGTCCCTACCAGATGGATAACTCTCCCATTCCTCCTCTTCCTCCTCCTCTCCCCATCCCCGCCTAACTGACGGTACACACCCAACGTGAGTGCTACCCTCCAAAATATGGGCACTCTCTTCTTCCACATTCTCCTCCATCTCGTCGTCATCGTTGTCCTCTTCTTCCTCCTGGCCTTGCTGCTGAGAAGCTGACAACAGTGTGGTCTCAGTGTCACGCTGCAAAACGTCTCCTGACATCCCGGCCTCCTCACTACACAAGTTGCTCTGCTTTATGGAGAGCAGGGATTCTTTGATGACGCACAGGAGAGGGATGGTTAGGCTCACTATAACATCATCGCTGCTGACCCTTTTGGTGGAGCCCTCGAATATGCGCAATACTTCGCATATGTCCGCCATCCATGCCCAGTCATGGCTCTCAAACTAAGGTAGCTGAGTGGCAGGCACTTGGGGATTTTGTAGCTAATGTTCTATCAGAGCTCTCTGTTGCTCACACACCCGGACCAACATATAATAGGTGAAGTTCCAGCAAGTGGTGATGTAGCAAATTAGCCGGTGTTGAGGCAAATTGAGTCATTGCTGGATCTTCCTCAGGCTAGCAGCGGGTCCGTGCGACTTACGAAAGTGGGCGTACAAGCGCCGCACTTTCACCAGTAGCTCAGGGAGGTCGGGGTGCGTTTTCAGGAAATGTTGAACCACCAAATTAAAAGCGTGGGCCAGGCATGGTACGTGCGTGAAATCTCCAAGCTCCAGAGCCACTACCAGATTACGGCCGTTATCACACACGACCATGCCTGGTCCCAGCTGCAGCGGCAACAGCCACCTTTCCGTCTCCTGCAATAGGCTGTTCAGCACCTCTTGTGTGCTGTGATGTCTGTCGCCCAAGCTGCCGTATCCCCACAATAGTGCTGCAGCGCCTCCATCCAGTGGCTGAGGAAGATGGTAAGGTGGAAGACGAAGAGGAGGAGGTGGTGGGGTTTGCAGGATCTGTTGCGGCAATTACCTTGGGTCAGAGGTAGTGCCTCCCAGTTTGAGACTCGGTCTCAGCTTCCACCACATTGACCCAATGTGCTGTGATGGATATGTATTGTCCCTGACCGCAGGCGCTTGTCCACGAGTTCATGGTGAGGTGGACCTCATCAAGTATCTGAGGGCCCGGTGATGTTACCGGACACGTGGTGGTGCAGGTCGGGGACGGCACGCCGAGAAAAGTAGTGGCGGCTGGGGACCGAATACCATGGCACGGCAGCCACCATCAGGTCGCGGAAGGACTGGGTCTCTACAAGCCTAAACGACAACATCTCAAGGGCCAGCATTTTTGAGATGTGGCTTTTAGGGCTTGGGCTTGTGGGTGGCTCGCTGTGTAGTTCCGCTTGCGCTCAAATGCCTGCACGATAGACAATTGTTGACTGGAGGCAAACGAAGGTGCGGGCGAAGTGCTGGACACAGGCGAAGGGGAGGCTAGAGTGGAAGGACGAAACGTGACCAAAGCGGACGACGATGGTTCAGTGTCCTGCCTTGTTATACGGACTGCAGAGGGAGCAGACAAACGAGGGGAAGAGGCAGCAGCGGGGGCCCCTGACACAGCTTTTCCCGCGTTTGCTCTCTCCCACTATGCCCAATGCTTGCCTTCCAAATGGTGCCGCATACCTGAGGTGGTAAGGTTGCTTTTTTAAGAGCCCCGACTTATTTTGAAATGGCACAATGAGCTCACCATTCTTCGTTTATCATCGGCGCAGACATTAAAAAATGTCCAAACCAAAGAGACATGGCCCCTCGAGGTGGGAGCTTGGCACGGGAGGCTGATACGGGCCTCCGCTCTGCTGCCTCTTGCCTGCTTTCGCTCTATGTTTCCCCTGCCTCTGGACACCCCTCTTCTTCAGGACACAGTTTGGGGGGCTGCAAGGGCCTCCACAACACCACAACTTTCCCCGCTCGTTGCCCGCCTCCTCCTCCTCAACTACATCACTGTCATCCTCCTGCTGCACAATGGACAGACCCATTGCCTCCCCGGTTCGCATTTGTGTCTCGTCATTATCGTCATCTATGCAGATTCCACCTGGTGGGTGCCGTTTCTTACCACCAACATCACCTGGAGATGGCGGATGCTCCAAACTTTGGGCTTCAGTGCATATAAAATCCTGCAATTCTGGCAGTTCCAATGCCAGAAAAGGACCAGATAAAAGCTCCGAGGACTGGGCAAAGGTGACCTAAATGTTTTCAGAACATTGGGCAGGTTGGGGGGAAGGAGGGTCACAGCAAGGTTTTTTCTGCAGTCCAGACTCTTGGCTGCCAAAGGGACTGGATTCTGTGGACATTTGGATGGAAGCATTATCTGCAATCCATTTGACCACCAGTTCCTGCTGGTCTGGCCTTAACAGTGGTGTACTCTGCCCTATGCCTAGCCGGTTCATGAACTGAGGGATCTTGGAAGCACGTAAAACTGACTGCCCCACAGCAGCAGCCGTTCATTGTCCAGGTGCTTGCACATGACTTGTGCCTGAACCACCTCTTCCGCGTCCATGGCCCTGTGCCATTGCACTACGCTTCTTCATTGTAGCCTTTTACTGGGAAACTAGCACAATATTATGTGCCTTTTACTGTTCAACTGGCACAATAGGTATCATTTGACTTTTACTAGGCAACTGGCACAATAAGTATCACTTGCCTTTCACTGGGCAACTGGCACAATAGATATAACTTGACTCTTACTAGGCAACTGGTACAAAAGATATCACTTGCCTTTTACTGGGCAACTGGCACAATAGATACCACTTGCCTTTTATTAGACAACTGGCACAATAGGTATCACTTGCCTTTTACTAGGCAACTGGTACAATAGGTATCACTTGCCTTTTACTAGGCAACTGCCACAATAGGTATCACTTGATTTTTACTGGGCAACTGACACAACAGATATCACTTGCCTTTTAATGGGCAACTGGCACAATAGGTATCACTTGCCTTTTAATGGGCAACTCGCACAATAGGTATGACTTGCCTTTTACTGGGCAACTGGCACAATAGACATCACTTGCCTTTTCAGGGCAACTGGCACAATAAGGTATCACTTGCCTTTTACTGGGCAACTGGCACAATAGATATCACTTGCCATTTACTAGGCCACTGGCACAATAGGTATCACTTGCCTTTTAATGGTAACTGGCACAATAGATATCACTTTCCTTTTAGTAGGCAACTGGCACAATAGGTATCACTTGCCTTTAAATGGGAAACTGGCACAATAGGTATCACTTGCCTTTTAGTGGGCAACTGGCACAAAAGGGATCACTTGCCTTTTAATGGGCAACTGGCACAATAGGTATCACTTGCCTTTTAATGGGCAACTGGCACAATAGGTATCAATTGCCTTTTAATGGGCAACAGTCACAATAGACATCACTTGCCTTTTACTGGGCGACTGGCACAATAGATATCACATGCCTTTTACTAGGCAACTGGCACAATAGGTATCAATTGCATTTTAATGGGCAACTGACACAATAGGTATCACTTGCCTTTTAAAGGGCAACTGGCATAATAGATATCACTTGCCTTTTACTGGGCAACTGGCACAATAGACATCACTTCCCTTTTACTAGGACACGGGAACAATAGGTATCACTTGCCTTTTACTAGACAACTGGCACAATAATTGTCACTTGCCTTTTACTGGGCAACTGGCACAATAGGTTTTACTTGCCTTTTAATTGGCAACTGGCACAATTGGTATCACTTGCCTTTTAATGGGCAACTGGAACAATAGATATCACTTGCCTTTTACTGGGCAACTGGCACAATAGATATCACTTGCCTTTTACTAGGCAACTGGCACAATAGGTATTACTTGCCTTTTAAAGGGCAACTGGTACAATAGGCATCACTTTCCTTTTAATGGCAACTGGCACAATAGATATTACTTGCCTTTTACTGGGCAATTGGCACAATAGATATCACTTCCCTTTTACTAGGACAAGGGCACAATAGCTATCACTTGCCTTTTACTAAGAAGAAGAAGTAAGGTCCTTAGAGGACTATAGGGCCCACAAGCGATCCTTCCAACAGCATAGCGCAGGTATTCAAGCTCGGTGGTTAGTAAGCCGTAGGCAGCCGGCTACCAATGGATGTAACTCATCAAGCCAAGTGAAATACTAAGATGAGTTTATTAAAAAAGCGACGGGTTTCGGCACACTAGTCTATTAGTGCCTTTCTCAAGCTTAACAGAAAGTATAACACAGAGTAGTACATATACCCCTGTAGTACAACAGGTCCCAGCACGGCACTTCCGGTGTCGCGGACTCCCAGGTTGTGCCAATCACAAGCCACCCGGCCACAACACACCATCCCATATGTATAATGGCAGTATATCTAATAAACAAGTTACCAACAAAGCAAAAAGCATAATATACTCACTGTCCTCCCAATGTCCATGTCTCTCGCATGCCGAGTCCAATATGGCTGCGGTGGAAGTGACGTAGGACTTAGTGGACAGTATCCTCAAATAGCGTAAATGGCGTAAGACTACGCCATCTACTTAGATGTAATCACATATAAGCCCCACTAGATGGCGACCTATCTAAATTCAAAACTCTTTCATTCTCTATGTGAAGTCACACACAGGGGAATATTAGTTCATACTCAGGATATAAATACACATCAATAAATAAATCAATATATAAATAAATGAATAAATAAATAAATAAATGAATAACCTCTCTAGACTCTCTAAACTCATACTTAATAAAAAAATCTAAAAATTAGAGAGTCTAGAGAGGTTATTCATTTATTTATTTATTTATTCATTTATTTATATATTGATTTATTTATTGATGTGTATTTATATCCTGAGTATGAACTAATATTCCCCTGTGTGTGACTTCACATAGAGAATGAAGGAGTTTTGAATTTAGATAGGTCGCCATCTAGTGGGGCTTATATGTGATTACATCTAAGTAGATGGCGTAGTCTTACGCCATTTACGCTATTTGAGGATACTGTCCACTAAGTCCTACGTCACTTCCGCCGCAGCCATATTGGACTCGGCATGCGAGAGACATGGACATTGGGAGGACAGTGAGTATATTATGCTTTTTGCTTTGTTGGTAACTTGTTTATTAGATATACTGCCATTATACATATGGGATGGTCTGTTGTGGCTGGGTGGCTTGTGATTGGCACAACCTGGGAGTCCGCGACACCGGAAGTGCCGTGCTGGGACCTGTTGTACTACAGGGGTATATGTACTACTCTGTGTTATACTTTCTGTTAAGCTTGAGAAAGGCACTGATAGACTAGTGTGCCGAAACGCGTTGCTTTTTTAATAAACTCATCTTAGTATTTCACTTGGCTTGGTGAGTTACATCCATTGGTAGCCGGCTGCATACGGCTTACTAACCACCTAGCTTGAATACCTGCGCTATGCTGTTGGAAGGATCGCTTGTGGGCCCTATAGTCCTCTAAGGACCTTACTTCTTCTTCTTGGTGTACTGACTCCACACGCTGTGTGGATGATCCTCTGCTAAGCTGCGGTATTGGCATTACGTTTGATATAGTGTTGTGCCTATCAATGCACAACCTCATAAGGTGAGCACATTGACTACTTTGTGCCTATTTTGCTATTTAGTAACCCAGATATTGCACTAGGAAGCGCCCTTCCCTCCTTTTGCCTTTTACTAGGCAACTGGCATAATTGATATCACTTGCCTTTTACTGGGCAACGGGCACAATAGATATCACTTGCCTTTTACTAGGCAACTGACACAATAGGTATCACTTGCCTTTTACTAGAAAACTTGTACAATAGGCATCACTTTCCTTTTAATGGCAACTGGCACAATAGATATCATTTGCCTTTTAGTAGGCAACTGACACTATAGGTATCACTTGCCTTTTACTGGGTAAATGGCACAATAGCTATCACTTGCCTTTTCCTAGGAAACTGACACAATAGATATCACTTGCCAACTGGCACAATAGATATCACTTGCCTTTTCCTAGGCAACTTGCACAATAGGTATCACTTGCCTTTTACTAGGCAACTGGCACAATAGATTTCACTTACCTTTTAGTAGGCAACTGGCACTGTAGGTATCACTTGCCTTTTACTGGGCAACTGGCACAATATATATCACTTGCCTTTTCCTAGGCAACTGGCACAATAGATATCACTTGCCTTTTCCTAGGCAACTTGCACAATAGGTATCACTTCCCTTTTACTAGGCAACTGGCACAATAGATATCACTTGCCTTTTAGTAAGCAACTGGCACAATAGGTATCACTTGCCTTTTAATGGGCAACTGGCACAATAGATATCACTTGCCTTTTACTTAGCAACTGGCACAATAGGTATCACTTGCCTTTTAATGGGCAACTGGCACAATAGATATCACTTGCCTTTTACTGGGCAACTGGCACAATAGGTATCACTTGTCTTTTAAAGGGCAACTGGTACAATAGCTATCACTTAACTTTTAATGGCAACTGGCACAATAGATATCACTTGCCGTTTACTGGGCAACTGGCACAATAGATATCACTTGCCTTTTACTAGGCAACTGGCACAAAAGTGTCACTTGCCTTTTAATGTGCAACTGGCACAAAAAGTATCACTTGCCTTTTACTTGGCTACTAGCACAATAGACATCACTTGCCTTTTACTGGGCAACTGGCAAAATAGGTATCACTTGCCTTTTAATGTGCAACTGGCACAAAAGTGTCACTTGCCTTTTAATGTGCAACTGGCACAAAAAGTATCACTTGCCTTTTACTTGGCTACTAGCACAATAGACATCACTTGCCTTTTACTGGGCAACTGACACAATAGGTATCACTTGCCTTTTACTAGGCAACAGGCACAATAGGTATCATTTGCCTTTTAATGGGCAACTGGCACAATAGATATCACTTGCCTTTAACTAGGCAACTGCCACAATAGGTATCACTTGCTTTTTACTGGGCAACTGACACAACAGATATCACTTGCCTTTTAATGGGCAACTAGCACAATAGGTATCACTTGCCTTTTAATGGGCAACTCGCACAATAGGTATCACTTGCCTTTTACTGGGCAACTGGCACAATAGACATCACTTGCCTTTTACCAGGCCATTGTCACTGTATGTATCACTTGCCTTTTAATGGCAACTGGCACAATAGATATCACTTGCCTTTTAGTAGGCAACTGGCACAATAGGTATCACTTGCCTTTTAATTGGCAACTGGCACAATAGGTATCATTTGCCTTTTAGTAGGCAACTGACACTATAGGTATCACTTGCCTTTTACTGGGTAAATGGCACAATAGATATCACTTGCCTTTTCCTAGGAAACTGACACAATAGATATCACTTGCCAACTGGCACAATAGATATCACTTGCCTTTTCCTAGGCAACTTACACAATAGGTATCACTTGCCTTTTACTAGGCAACTGGCACAATAGATATCACTTGCCTTTTAGTAGGTAACTGGCACTGTAGGTATCACTTGCCTTTTACTGGGCAACTGGCACAATATATATCACTTGCCTTTTCCTAGGCAACTGGCACAATAGATATCACTTGCCTTTTCCTAGGCAACTTGCACAATAGGTATCACTTGCCTTTTACTAGGCAACTGGCACAATAGATATCACTTGCCTTTTAGTAAGCAACTGGCACAATAGGTATCACTTGCCTTTTAATGGGCAACTGGCACAATAGATATCACTTGCCTTTTACTTAGCAACTGGCACAATAGGTATCACTTGCCTTTTAATGGGCAACTGGCACAATAGATATCACTTGCCGTTTACTGGGCAACTGGCACAATAGATATCACTTGCCTTTTACTAGGCAACTGGCACAAAAGTGTCACTTGCCTTTTAATGTGCAACTGGCACAAAAAGTATCACTTGCCTTTTACTTGGCTACTAGCACAATAGACATCACTTGCCTTTTACTGGGCAACTGACACAATAGGTATCACTTGCCTTTTACTAGGCAACAGGCACAATAGGTATCATTTGCCTTTTAATGGGCAACTGGCACAATAGATATCACTTGCCTTTAACTAGGCAACTGCCACAATAGGTATCACTTGCTTTTTACTGGGCAACTGACACAACAGATATCACTTGCCTTTTAATGGGCAACTAGCACAATAGGTATCACTTGCCTTTTAATGGGCAACTCGCACAATAGGTATCACTTGCCTTTTACTGGGCAACTGGCACAATAGACATCACTTGCCTTTTACCAGGCCATTGTCACTGTATGTATCACTTGCCTTTTAATGGCAACTGGCACAATAGATATCACTTGCCTTTTAGTAGGCAACTGGCACAATAGGTATCACTTGCCTTTTAATTGGCAACTGGCACAATAGGTATCACTTGCCTTTTAATGGGTCACTGGCACAAAAGGTATCATTTGCATTTTACTGGGCAACTGGCACAATAGTTATCACTTGCCTTTTACTAGGCAACTGGCACAATAGGTATCACTTGCCTTTTACTAGGCCACTGGCACAATAGGCATTACTTGCCTTTTAATGGGCAACTGGCAAAATAGATATCACTTGCCTTTTGCTGGGCAACTGGCACAATAGATATCACTTGTCTTTTACTAGGCAACTGGCACAATAGGTATCACTTGCCTTTTAATTGGCAACTGGCACAGTTGGTATCACTTGCCTTTTAATTGGCAACTGGCACAATAGGTATTACTTGCCTTTTACTAGGCAACTGGCACAATAGGTATCACTTGCCTTTTTCTAAGCAACTGGCATAATAGATGTCACTTGCCTTTTAATAGGCAACTGGCACAATAGGCATCCCTTGCCTTTTCATCGGCAACTGGCACAATAGGTATCACTTGCCTTTTACTAGGCAACTGGCACAGTAAGTATCACTTACCTTTTACTGTGCAACTGGCAAAATAGGTATCACTTGCCTCTTAGGCTATGTTCACACTACGTATATATACTGACATATATTTTTTAAGTCTGTACCTTTCCGGCTGCTCGTCAGTCCGTATTTACACTGCACTTTCGGCCTAATCGTAAGAGAACGGCCGTAGTGTCATGTGATTCCGGGCTGCTAAGTCTACCATCTCTGGAATTGTGAGGTGCACATGCGGTGTGATCTGGGAGCATTTGCAGCCCATCGTAATGCCCAGTCCGACCCGGGAGATTTGGTTGCGGGCAGCAGCAGGCTTTCAGTCTGTGGCTAATTTCCCCAACTATATAGGGGCGGGCGATGGGAAGCACATACGTGTGCAGCAACCACCGTGATCAGGCTCACAGTATTTCAATTATAAGAAATTCTTTTCTGTGGTCCTGATCGCGGTTGTTGATGCCACGTATCGTTTCCTTGCCATCGACGTCGGCTCCTATGGCAGTACTGGGGACTCCCGGGCGCTACTGAGATCAGAGTTTGGGAGGCGAGGGGGAGGAGGGGGGGAGGAGGGGGAGGGGGGGAGGGGGAGAAGGGGTTGGGCGTTTGGGAGGAAGAAGGGCCCAGGAATGTCAAGCATACAGACCATTCTATTCAGCTCCATTTTGACAAGGCCCAATCTCGTGGGACGGTCTCCTAGCAGGCAGGTTGCCATCTTCATCCCCAAAAAACAAAACATAAATTATTTAGCACGTATATGGCTTGGAACAGAAGATGCTTGTGGGTAAAGCGTCACACTATTGTTTTTTATGTTAAATGCCCTTTTACACACAAATAAGATGTAACTGATTATGGAAGAAAGATACTAAGACTTAAAGAGGACCTGTCACCCCGGCGTGGGGGGTGACAGGTCCTCTTTAAGTCTTAGTATCTTAGTATCCCAACCCCCTGTTAGACCCCCCTATACTTACGTGATCCCGACGGGTCCCACTTCGTGAGCCGGCCGGGTCCCGGAGATATCAGCTCCCGAAGCCCGGCGCACGCGCTGAGAGATGATTCCGATGCCCATAGAGAATGACGGAGCATCGGACTCACCATTCATTCTCTATGGGCGTCTGACTCTGCTGTCAGTGCTCGCGTCGGGCTTCGGGAGCTGATATCTCCGGGACCCGGCCGGCTCACGAAGCGGGACCCGGCGGGATCACTTAAGTATAGGGGGGTCTAACAGGGGGTCGGGAGCCTGTCACCCCGGCATGGGGGGTGACAGGTGTCCTTTAAAACAGGAAGGGCTTTTAAAAGAGTAGAAGTGTGATGCGTTAATTTATGGCATCATCTCTGTTTACAGGCCATTCCATGATTTATGTGAAACTCGATTTGCCATCATCTGTGACATAATTTGTGTGTGCCAAAGGGCCCTTACACACAATAACCAAATGCCATGTAGATCTTACAAGCAAATACTTGCTATAGTCCATCATTCAAACTTTTTGTGTAAAATGAGGATCTTAGCAAACTATTTGAGCAAATAGAGTGTACCATGTCACCACGTTAAGGTGTCCTCAGAGACATGGACCCTACTCTAACCTTAAGAAAATAAATAATGTCCTCTCTGGACGATAATAAGCCCACAACTTGGCTTGAAACAAATCAAAATCCAAAACAAATATATAATGATGTATTGCGTCATACATCATTCAAATAAGATCAGGGCCTGGCTAGGCGAGGTGAGGAACGAGATGAGCGGACACGGCATGGCCTGCGTCTGGGCACGGCCCCAGTAGCCGCAGATGGTAATGCCACGGAAAGAGGGGCCTCAGGTGACACAGGTGCGGGCACAGGGTTGGGTGGGAAAATTTGAAGATCGGGCGGGAGAGGTGGCCTCGGATGTTCTATCCGGTACAGTGTCTGTAGCACCGCACCAACGTATTGAGTGTCGGGGAGATTGTGATGGTCAGCTCTCTCGTGGCACGTCATCACAACCTCCATGACCAAATGCGCACTCCAGGCCACGTTTTCAGGAACCCCCCCGTAACTGGCCGAGCAGATACTGGGCGAAGAAGTCATTATAGTCATCATCGCTATCGAACCGCCGGACAAATTCGATAACCGACTCATCGACCGCTGACAGCTATGGCTGGTCATCATACTCGGCATCAGCATCCTCATCACGCCGCCGCCTGGTGGTGGAGGTGGTCCGTGTCAAGCGTCGAGGACGTGGCCTGGCTTGCGGGGGAGCAGCACCAGATGTAGATGGTGCTGCTGGTGCTGCTGCCTCCTCCTCTTCGCCCCTCTCTGTCATGCCAGAAGGTCCTGGCAGCTGCTTGGTGTCTTGTGATGGGGCCGGGCTGGCTTGCTGCAGGTATGGCGGGGGCGTGGCACTTTCCTCTTCCAGCTCCTGCTGTGTTGCTACAACTTCAGCAACAACAGCAGACTCTTGGCTGGCCGCCTCTGAAAAATTGCCACTGGTCCTGTGGACATACAGCAAGGTTAGAGAATCTGGACACATTCCCCAAGCCACGTAGTAAGGTTATATGAATATCATTAATTCGACAACATACAGTACAGTTACATTTCCCGATGTTGCTAATATACATTATGTAGTGGAATCAGCATCCTAGGCCAGGATATACAACTGTTTATTCCTATTCTTACAGTTTATTGTCTTTCAACATAAAAAAAAATGTCAAAAATATTTTCGGACAATCTTTGGCCCTTTATCACTGTGGCTAAAATGCTGTCATCTTCATGGCATGTTCTGGCCATGGAAGCATTCTTGTGACCACACTATAACAAGTGTATTCTCATGGCGGCCAGCATGGAGAGGGGCGTCACTTTGTAATGTTATCAGATACCACACCGTCCAGTAACAGTAGTCATGTTTTGGACACTCATTAGAGGATGCTGAAGCATGAGTGAGAGTGTTGTGTAAGCATTTAGAATACTGTTTAAGCAAATGTGACGATTGTGATGTTTCGGCCTAGATAAACCCTCTCAGGACTGTCACATACACCATCATGAAGGCTAAACATGACCGAACCAGGGCTTTTTAAAGACTAGAAATTGTGTATGTTGGGCGAATAATACATTAATTTGTAGGGTCTTGCCATTACCTGTAAAATATTTACATAAAGCAGAGTGTGGATGGTGAGTGGCAGTTGATGATATCAGCTGACACACAGAGTATGGAGCAGGCTCAGCTCAAGATCCCAATAAATAGTTTGTAGACAATATGGACATCAAAGCTTCACAATCATCAATGAGATATTTGATACTATATACATTAGAGTAATGAAGCAAATTATACTTACTCACGCAGACTGCGGCTAGGGACAAAGTCCAGCAGCTCCGCATAGCGCATAGAGGGAGACTCCCCACCCCTCTCCTGCAGCCGGACCTCGTGGTGGTACTGGTCCCGCATGCTCTTCCACCGGGTCTCCCCCGCTCGGACTGACAAAAGACAAAAAAAGGGACAAGGTTAATCATAAATAAATAAATAATAAAATTTAGTGCATAGAGTGCATTATTTTAACTAACTAAAATTAAGAAATGATAATAATAAGAATAAATACCCATTCTCATCTGCTCAGTCCATCAACTCTCCCCACTGTGGGACCACCAGGGCCGCTATCTCCTCCCACGCCTGTCGGCGACGCTGGCGGTCGTGATAGCCTGGCGCAAATCCCACATATAGGGACGGGACCGCACCTGAACAAAATATATAAATTACTTATTCAATACACACCTCCATCTGACTTCACATCGCTATGTGTCTATATGTATCTAATAATAACATTCAAAAATTACATTGATAAATATTGGAAACATAGAGTGCTGTTGGGATTAGAAATTACCACATGTGTAATGTAAGGAACACAGCCTAACCACTGAGCCAAGAGCCAGAACCTAAAGGCCTGCTTGGACTCTTGTCTGTCACTTCAAAATATTATAACATTTGTCTGTAAACAATTCATTAATGGCTTGGTGTTTTAAATCACAATAATTATGAGTCCACAATAGGCTCAAAATGACAGTATTTATTTTATACATAATCGATTAATCTTGGATACATTTAGTCAAACACGCGTCAACACATGTGCCAAGCAGGCTAGCTAAGCAGCAAGCCACAAGGCTACAATTACACTACAACGTTTTTTTTTTTTTGTTTTTTTTTGTTTTTTTTGGGGGGGGGGGGTGTCGACACCAGTAGTGTTGAAAAATAACATTGGCCAACCGCTATGTTCACACACAGTTATTTGTAATGATTTTTTACAATCATTATAGTAATCAGAATACATAGTGTCTGATAAAGCTATAAAGGCTGACAATTTAAAGTATGTATATGATTATGAAATACATAATGACGTACGGTTACTAACTGTCAACAACATGGAACATAAAAGTTTGTTTGTCCTTCGGCCTCGGACACAATCATCAGGCCAACAATACTATGTGTGAACAGAGCCAAAGAAAGAACATGTTTGCTTTTGGGATATATTCACACATAGCATTTTATAGACACTTAGAATAGGTGTAAGTTAAAGCGTTTGTGACCCAAGGGCAAAAAAAAAAAAAATTATGAAAAAATTTGAAATTCAAATTCGTTACAGATAAATATTTTATACATTATCTGCCGATTGCTAAGAGTAAGACACTTTTTTGCACAAGTTGACATTTTCTAAACATATATAATATATAGGTATCTAGAAAGTCACTGTGAATAAAAACCTTACCTCAGCTATCAGCGTTGGGACATCAATGTCCCTCTGCCAAGACACACGTCGGCCACAAGCAACACCACGACGAGCACCACCACGATCCGCTCCTTGCCGTGACATCGTTATGGATCCGTACACCCTCGGACGTGTGTCAATCAAGCCCATTACCTGGCCCCTTTTTAAACCGAAGGCTGGTCCACATTGCTTATTCAAATGAAAATCCGCTGGAATCTGGACCTTTTGGGACGAAAAAAATGGTCTGGTCCATTTTTCACGCCAACGTATAATATCGGGCCGTCACCTCATACGTAGTGTGCACTGTGCAGCCGTATATCGTATACTTTGCATTGTACGCAGCAAACTCAAATATACTGCAGTACATTAGCGTTTTGCAATACGATCGGACATAAACGCAGTGTGAACATAGCCCCAATGTGCAACTGGCACAAAAAGTGTCACTTGCCTTTTAATGTGCAACTGGCACAAAAAGTATCACTTGCCTTTTAATGGGCAACTAGCAAAATAGTTATCACTTGCCTTTTAATGGGCAACTGGCACAATAGGTATCACTTGCCTTTTACTGGGCAACTGGCACAATAGGTATCATTTGCCTTTTAATGGGCAACTGGCACAATAGATATCACTTGCCTTTTACTAGGCAACTGCCACAATAGGTGTCACTTGCTTTTTACTGGGCAACTGACACAACAGATAAAACTTGCCTTTTACTGGGCATCTGGTACAATAGTTATAACTTGCCTTTTACTAGGCAACTGGCAAAATAGGCGTCACTTGCCTTTTCATTGGCAACTGGCACAATAGGTATCACTTGCCTTTTACTGGGCAACTGGCACAATAGATATCACTTGCCTTTTAATACGCAACTGGCACAATAGGTATCACTTGCCTTTTAATACGCAACTGGCACAATATGTATCACTTGCCTTTAAATGGAAAACTAGCACAATAGGTATCACTTGCGTTTAACAAGGCAACTGGCACTATAGCTATTACTTGCCTTTTACAAGGCAACTGGCACAGTAGGTATCACTTGCCTTTTACTGGGCAATTGGCAAAATAGGTATCACTTGCCTTTTAATGTGCAACTGGCACAAAAAGTATCACTTGCCTTCAACTTGGCTACTGGTACAATAGATATCACTTGCCTTTTACTGGGCAACTTACACAATAGGTATCACTTGCCTTTTACTTGGTAACAGGCACAATAGGTATCATTTGCCTTTTAATGGGCAACTGGCACAATAGATATCACTTGCCTTTTACTAGGCAACTGCCGCAATAGGTATCACTTGCTTTTTACTGGGCAACTGACACAACAGATATCACTTGCCTTTTAATGGGCAACTGGCACAATAGGTTTTACTTGCCTTTTAATGGGCAACTGGCACAAAAGGTATCACTTGCCTTTTAATTGGCAACTGGCACAATAGGTATAACTTGCCTTTCACTGGGCAACAGGCACAATTGATATCACTTATCTTTAACCAGGCAAATGGCAAAATAGGTATCACTTGCCTTTTACTGGGCAAATGGCACAATAGTTATCGCTTGACTTTTACTGGGCAAATGGCACAATAGTTATCACTTGCCTTTTACTGGGCAACTAGCACAATAGATATCACTTGTCTTTTACTAGGCAACTGGCACAATAGGCATTACTTGCCTTTCACTGGGCAACAGGCACAATTGATATCACTTATCTTTAACCAGGCAAATGGCAAAATAGGTATCACTTGCCTTTTAATTGACAACTGGCACAATAGGTATCACTTGCCTTTTAATGGGCAACTGGCACAATAGATATCAATTGCATTTTACTAGGCAACTGACACAATAGGTTTCACTTGCCTTTTTCTAAGCAACTAGCATAATAGATATCACTTGCCTTTTACTAGGCAACTGGCACAATAGGTATCACTTGCCTTTTAATTGTTCAACTGGTACAATAGTTATCACTTGCCCTTTACTAGGCAACTGACACAATAGGCATCACTTGCCTTTTAATCGGCAACTGGCACAATAGATATCACTTGTCTTTTACTGGGAAACTGGCAAAATAGATATCACTTGCCTTTTAATCGGCAACTGGCACAATAGGTATCACTTGCCTTTTAATATGCAACTGGCACAATATGTATCACTTGCCTTTTAATGGGCAACTGACACAATAGATATTACTTGCGTTTTACAAGGCAACAGGCACTATAGGTATCACTTGCCTTTTACTGGGCAACTGGCACAATAGGTACCACTTGCCTTTTATTGGGCAACTAGCACAATAGATATCACTTGCCTTTTACTAGGCAACTGACACAATAGGTATCACTTGCCTTTTACTAGGCAACTGGCACAATAGGCATTACTTGCCTTTTAATTGGCAACTGGCACAATAGGTATCACTTGCCTTTTACTGGTCAACTGGCACAATAGATATCACTTGTCTTTTACTAGGCAACTGGCACACTAGGTATCACTTGCCTTTTAATTGGCAACTGGCACAATAGGTATCACTTGCCTTTTAATGGGCAACTGGCACAATAGATATCACTTGCCTTTTAATCGGCAACTTGTACAATAGTTATCACTTGCCTTTTTCTAAGCAACTGGCATAATAGATATCACTTGCCTTTTACTAGGCAACTGGCACAATAGGTATCACTTGCCTTTTAATGGGCAACTGGCACAATCGGTATCACTTGCCTTTTAATCGGCAACTTGTACAATAGTTATCACTTGCCTTTTACCAGGCAACTGGCACAATAGGCATCACTTGCCTTTTAATCAGCAACTGGCACAAAAGGTATCACTTGCCTTTTAATACGCAACTGGCACAATATGTATCACTTGCCTTTTAATGGGCAACTGGCACAATAGGTATCACTTGTGTTTTACTAGGCAACTGGCACTATAGGTATCACTTGCCTTTTACTTGGCAACTGGCACAATAGATATCACTTGCCTTTTTACTGGGCAACTGGCACAATAGGTACCACTTGCCTTTTAATGGGCAACTGGCACAATAGATATCACTTGCCTTTTACTAGGCAACTGGCACAATAGGTATCACTTGTCTTTTACTAGGCAACTGGCACAATAGGCATTACTTGCCTTTTAATCGGCAACTGGCACAATAGGTATCACTTGCCTTTTACTGGGTAACTGGCACAATAGATATCATTTGTCTTTTACTAGGCAACTGTCACAATAGGTATCACTTGCCCTTCCATTGGCAACTGGCACAATAAGTATCACTTACCTTTTACTGGGTAACTGGCACAATAGATATCACTTGCCTTTTACTAGGCAATTGGCACAATAGGTATCACTTGCCTTTTTTCTAAGCAACTGGCATAATACATATCACTTGCCTTTTACTAGGCATCTGACACAATAGGTATCACCTGCCTTTTACTGAGCAACTGGTACAATAGTTATAACTTGCCTTTTACTAGGCAACTTGCACAATAGGCATCACTTGCCTTTTACTGGGCAACTGGCACAATATGTATCACTTGCCTTTTAATGGGCAACTGGCACAATAGTTATCAGTTGTGTTTTACAAGGAAACTGGCACTATAGGTATTATTTGCCTTTTACTAGGCAACTGGCACAGTAGGTATCACTTGCCTTTTACTGGGCAACTGGCAAAATAGGTATCACTTGCCTGTTAATGTGCAACTGGCACAAAAAGTATCACTTGCCTTTTACTTGGCTACTGGCACAAAAGACATCACTTGCCTTTAACTGGGCAACTGACACAATAGGTATCACTTGCCTTTTGCTAGGCAACAGGCACAGTAGGTATCATTTGCCTTTTAATGGGCAACTGGCACAATAGATATCACTTGCCTTTTACTAGGCAACTGCCACAATAGGTATCACTTGCTTTTTACTGGGAAACTGGCACAATAGATATCACTTGCCGTTTACAAGGCCACTGGCACAACTTGCCTTATTCCTGGGAAACTGGCACAATAGATATCACTTGTCTTTTACTGGGCAAATGGCACAATAGTTATCACTTGCCTTTTATAAGGCAACTGGCACAATAGATATCACTTGCCTTTTACTAGGCAACTAGCACAATAGGCATTACTTGCCTTTTAATGGCAACTGGCACAATAGATATCACTTCCCTTTTACTGGGCAAATGGCACAATAGTTATCGCTTGACTTTTACTGGGCAAATGGCACAATAGATATCACTTCCCTTTTACTAGGACACGGGTACAATAGGTATCACTTGCCTTTTACGAGGCAACTGGCACAATAGATATTACTTGCCTTTTACTAGGCAACTGGAACTATAGGTATCACCTGCCTTTCACTGGGCAACTGGTACAATAGATATAACTTGTCTTTTACTGGGCAACTGGCATAATAAATATTACTTTTCTATTACTGGGCAACTGGCACAATAGGTATCACTTGCCCTTTAAAGGGCAACAGACACAGTAGACATCACTTGCCTTTTACTGGGCAACTACCACAATAGTTTTCACTTGCCATTACTGGGCAACTGGCACAATAGGTATGACTTGCCTTTTTATGGGCAACCGGCACAATAGGTATCACTTGCCTTTTAATGGGCCACTGGATCAATAGGTATCACTTGCCTTTTAATGGGCAACTGGCACAATAGATATCACTTCCCTTTTACTAGGACACGGGCACATTAGGTATCACTTGCCTTTTACTAGGCAACTGGCACAATAGATATTACTTGCCTTTTACTAGGCAACTCGCACAATAGGTATCACTTGCTATTTACTGGGCAACTGGCACAATAGGTTTTACTTGCCCTTTACTGGGCAACTGGTACAATAGGTATAACTTGTCTTTTACTGGGCAACTGGCACAATAAATAACACTTGCCTTTTATTGTGCAACTGGCAAAATAGGTATCACTTGCCTTTTACTAGGCACCTCGCACAATAGATATGACATGCCTTTTACTGGGCAACTGGCACAATAAGTATCACTTGCCTTTAACTAGGCAACTGGCACAATAGGTATCACTCACGTTTTAATGGACAACTGGCACAATAGGTATTACTTGCCTTTTAATGGGCAACTGGCACAATAGGTATCACTTGCCTTTTACTGGGCATCTGGCACAATAGTTATCACTTGCCTTTTACTGGGCAACTCGCTAAATAAGGTATCACGTGCCTTTTACCGGGACAGTGGCAAAATAGATATCACTTGCCTTTTAATGGACAACTGGCACAATAGGTATCACTTGCCTTTTAATGGGCAACTGGCACACTAGACATCTCCTGCCTTTTACTGGGCAACTGGCACAATAGACCACTTGCCTTTACTGGGCAACTGGCAGAAAAGGTATCACTTGCCTTTTAATGGGCAAATGGCACAAAAGGTATCACTTGCCTTTTACTGGGCAACTGGCACAAAATATATCACCTGCCTTTTACTAGGCAACCGGCACAATAGGTATCATTTGTCTTTTAATGGGCAACTGGCACAATAGGTATCACTTGCCTTTTAATGGGCAACTGGCACAATATGTATCACTTGCCTTTTAATGTGCAACTGGCACAATAGATATCACTTGCCTTTTACTGGGCAACTGGCACAATAGATATCACTTCCCTTTTACTAGGACACGGGCACAATAGGTATCACTTGCCTTTTAACCCCTTTGTGCTGCAGCTAGTTTGGGCCTTAATGACCAGGCTAATTTTTAAAAATCTGACCTGTCTCACTTTATGCTCTTATAGCTCAGTGATGCTTTAACTTATGCTAGCGATTCTGAGATTGTTTTTTCGTGACATATGGCACTTTATGTTAGTGGCAAAATTTGGTCACTACTTTGTGTGTTTTTTGTGAAAAACATCAAAATATCATGAAAAATTAAAAAAATTTGCATTTTATGAACTTTGAAATTCTCTGCTTCTAAAAAAAGAAAGTCATAGCACATAAATTAGTTACTAAGTCACATGACCAATATGTCTTCTTTATTCTGGCATAATTTGGTAAACATATTTTACTTTTTTAGGGTGTTATGGGGCTTAGAAATTTATCAGCAAATTATCACATTTTCGTGAAACTGATTTTTTTAGGGACCAGTTCTTTTTTTAAATGGATTTAGAAGTCTGGTATCCTGAAAACCCCCATAAGTGACCCCATTTTGGAAACTACACACCTTAAAGAATTAATCTAGGGTATAATGAGCATTTTAACCCTACAGGGGCTGGAGGAAAGTATTCACAATTAGGCAGTAAAAAAATTGAAAATTTAAATTTTCCAATAATATATACGTTTAGATTAAAGTTTCTCATTTTCAAAAGGAATATGAGACAAAAAGCACCCCAAAATTTGTAATGCAGGTTCTCTTGAGTACAACGGTACCCCATATGTGGGCGTAAACCACTGTATGGGCACACAGCAGGGCTCAGAAGGAAGGGAGCGCCAATTAGCTTTTCCAATGCAGATTTTGCTAAAGAAGTTTCTGAGCGCCAGGTGCGTTTGTAGTGCCCCTGTAGTGTCAGCAGAGAGAAAACCCCCCATAAGTCACCCCATTTTGGAAAGTACACCCCTCAAAGAATTCATCTTGGTGTGTGGTGACCATTTTGACCCCACAGGTATTACAGGAAAGTATTCAAAAGAAGACAGTAAAAATGAAAAACTCGAATTCTTCCAATAATATGTTCGTTTAGTTTGAAATTTCTCAATTTCACGAGGAACAAGAGGAAAAAAGTACCCCAAAATTTGTAACGCAGGTTCTCCTGAGTACAATGGTACCCCATATGTGGGCATAAACCACTGCATGGGCACACAGGAGGGCTCAGAAGGGAAGGAGCGCCAATTAGCTTTTTCAATGCAGATTTTGCTGCAGAAGTTTCCGAGCGCCAGGTGCGTTTGCAGTGCCCCTGTAGTGCCAGAAGAGTAAAATCTCGCCATAAGTCACTCCATTTTGGAAAGTGCACCCCTCAAATTATTCATCTTGGTGTGTGGTGACCATTTTGACCCCACAGGTATTAGAGGAAAGTATTTAAAAGTAGACAGTAAAAATGAAAAACTCAAATTTTTCCAATATTATGTTCTTTTAGTTTGAAATTTCTCAATTTCACGAGGAACAAGAGGAAAAAAGTACCACAAAATTTGTAACGCAGGTTCTCCTGAGTACAATGGTACCCCATATGTGGGCGTAAACCACTGTATGGGCACACAGGAGGGCTCAAAAGGGAAGGAGCGCCAATTAGCTTTTTCAATGCAGATTTTGCTGAAGAAGTTTCCGAGTGCCAGGTGCGTTTGCAGAGCCCCTGTAGTGTCCACAGAGTAAAATCTCCCAATAAGTCACTCCATTTTGGAAAGTGCACCCCTCAAAGAATTTATTTTGGGGTGTGGTGAGCATTTTGACCCCACAGGTGTTTGAGGAAAATATTCAAAAGTAGACAGTAAAAATGAAAAACTCGAATTTTTCCAATAATATGTTCCTTTAGTTTGAAATTTCTCAATTTCACGAGGAACAGGAGAGAAATGTCACCCCAATATATGTAAAGCAGGTTCTCCTGAGTAGAACAGTACCCCATATGTGGGCATAAACCACTGCATGGGCACACAGGAGGGCTCAGAAGGGAAGGAGCGCCAATTAGCATTTTCAGTGCAGATTTTTCTGAAGAAGTTTCTGAGCGCCAGGTGCGTTTGCAGAGCCCCTGTAGTGTCAGCAGAATAGATTCCCCCCAAAAGTCACCACATTTTGGAAAGAGCACCCCTCAAAAAATTCATCTTGGTGTGTGGTGACCATTTTTACCCCACAGGTATTAGAGGAAAGTATTCAAAATTGGCCAGTAAAAATGAAAAACTCGAATTTTTCCAATAATATGTTGGTTTAGTTTGAAATTTCTCAATTTGACGAGGAACAGGAGAGAAAATTCACCCCAAAATCTGTAACGCAGGTTCTCCTGAGTAAAAATGTACCTCATATGTGGGCATAAACCACTGTATGGGCACACAGCAGGGCTCAGAAGGGAAGGAGCGCCAATTTCCAGGAGCAAAACCGCAGCTAGTAATGGTTATTAGAATAGCGCAGTTACTAAAATAAAATAAAAAAAAATGAAATTACAGGTAATGTGGGGTGGTTACGGGCAACCAGGGGTGGTTATGGGCAACCTGAGGTGGTTACAGGTAATCTGGGGTGGTTACGGACAACATGGGGTGGTCACGGGCAACCTGCTGTGGTTACAGGCAACGTGGGGTGGTTACAGGCAACGCGGGGTGGTTACGGGCAACGTGTGGTGGTTATGGGCAACGTGTGGTGGTCACGGGCAACCTGCTGTGGTTACGGCAACGTGGGGTGGTTACAGGCAACGTGGGCTGGTTACAGGCAACGTGGGCTGGTTACAGACAACGTGGGCTGGTTACAGGCAACGTGGGCTGGTTACGGGCAACGTGGGCTGGTAACGGGCAACGTGGGCTGGTTACGGGCAACCTGCTGTGCTTACAGACAATCTGGGATGGTTACGGGAAACGTGGGGTGGTTACGGGCAACCTGCAGTGCTTACAGACAATCTGGGGTGGATACGGGCAACGTGGGGTGGTTACGGGCAACCTGCAGTGCTTACAGACAATCTGGGGTGGTTACAGGCAACGTGGGCTGGTTACGGGCAACCTGCTGTGCTTACAGACAATCTGGGGTGGTTACGGGCAACGTGGGGTGGTTACGGGCAATGTGGGGTGGTTATGGATAAACTGAAGTTCTTATAGGCAATCTGGGATGGGTACCTGTAATCTGACATGGGCACCGCAATCTGGAGGGGGTCATTGGCAATTTGGGGTGGTCAGAGGCGACGTGTGGTGGTCAGAGGCGACGTGTGGTGGTCAGAGGCGACGTGTGGTGGTCAGAGGCGACGTGCGGTGGTCAGAGGCATCGTGGCGTGGTCAGAGGCATCGTGGCGTGGTCAGAGGCATTGTGGCGTGGTCAGAGGCATCGTGGCGTGGTCAGAGGCATCGTGGCGTGGTCAGAGGCATCGTGGCGTGGTCAGAGGCAACGCGCGGTGGTTACGTGCAATCTGGGGGGGGTTACATGTAATCTAGCATGATTACGGGGAACCTGGGGGGTTATGTGCAACCTGGAAGGGTTACAGACAATCTGGGATTGTTACTGATAAACTGAAGTGCTTATAGGTAATCTGGGGTGGGTACATGTAATTTGGGGTGGTTACGGGCAATCTGGAGGGGGTCACTGGCAATTTGCGGTGGTTACGGGCAACGTGCGGTGGTTACGGGCAACGTGCGGTGGTTACGGGCAACGTGCGGTGGTTACAGGCAACGTGCGGTGGTTACGGGCAACGTGCGGTGGTTACGGGCAACGTGCGGTGGTTACGGGTAATCTGGGGAGGGGTTAGGGGTAATTTGGGAGTAAACTGCAATTATTACTATAATAAAAAGTGTGTGTTTTATTTTTTTGTATGTTTGTCACTTTTTGTACTTTATACATTCATTTTCACTGTATTACTATGATTACTGTGATATTTTCTATCACAGTAATCATAGTTCAGTGACAGAGACCAAATTGGTCTCTGTCACTTTAAATTTTCAGAGCTTGGCTGGTTGTGAAGCGCATGCGCACTTCATAACCAGCCAGGACGTCGAGGAGGAAGGAGCTCCGTGGATCCGGTGAGTATATGGGGAAGGGAGGGTGACTCGGGGACGGGGGTGACAGGGGGGGTGGGGGGCGACTTGGGGGGTGGGGGGGACATCACTTTTTATCCCCTGTCACCAATCATTTATGGTGACAGGGGATAAAAAGTGCCGGGAGCACATGGCACAAGCGATCAGCGGTATATAGTATATACCGTTGATCGCTTGTACCGGGACCCCACAGGCGGGTCCCCGATGACTGCCCCATGCTCTCCGCTACCTCCGGTGGCGGAGAGCATGGGGCTTTCATTCATTTTAACTTTTTAATCGCTGTGAACCGACGTTAGTCGGTTCACAGCGATGGCGGCGGCCATCTTGGAAATGATGGCCGCCAGGGGAGGGGGGTTAGTTATCGGGGCACTAGGGGGGTCTGATCTGGGGTCTGATATACACTTATTTCATCTCCCCCCGCCGTAGATTCACGGCGGGGGGAGATGAAAGGTGGCGGCGGCACCGGTAATCCTCTTTACCGACGGCCGCCGCTATAACGTTAATAGCGGCGATCGTCGGTAAGGGGGGGGGCCGGGACGGACCTCACACACTGCCCCAACCCCTCAGCTACCTCCGGTAGCCGGGGGGATGGGGTGGGGGCCGTCCCGGCCCCGCAGCCTTATTCTCTGCCATCGCCGTAAAAAGCTGATGGCAGCAGAATAAGGCCCATTAGTGACCGCCGTAGAAAGCCGTATCGGCGGTCACTAAGGGGTTAATGGGCAACTGGCACAAAAGGTATCACTTGCCTTTTACTGGGGAACTGGCACAAAATATATCACTTGCCTTTTACTAGGCAACTGGCACAATAGGTATCACTTGCCTTTTAGTGGGCAACTGGCACAATAGGTATCACTTGCCTTTTAATTGGCAACTGGCCTAATAGGTATCACTTGCCTTTTAATGGGCTACTGGCACAATATGTATAACGTTTACCTGGCCTTAGTGGGCTTAACCAGGGACACTATAAGTCACTTGAACATACAGGGTATTGGAATGAATACAGCTGCTGCTGCTGCTGCTGCTGCTGCTGCTCTTATGTTATCCATGTCTTAGCACTGAGAAGTGCTTTGGATTCAAGGATACCTTTTTCGCTGGATATTAGCCCTGAAAAGGACTTTTGGGTTCAGTAGTAATCCTGCCTAACCAAAACGCCACTAAAAACGTTTCTCTCCCTGCTCAAAGATCTCTCCCTGGCTAGGTTGAAAGCTCATCTGCGGTCAAGAGGCGGAAGTCAATTATTAAATATTCGAGGTCATGTGGTTCAGCCATCCAATGAGGGTAGATGCTGTTTTAAGGCTGCGTGCATACTCCCAGGGTCCCTTACGGCCTCTCTGAATAGTGTTTGAATTAAAAAAAGCGCCAAGTGCGATGGGAGGGCTTTCGAATGTTTCCCGCGTATTCGTCACACTAATCCATTGAATTCGAATCTTTCGAATATCCCAGTTTTCGATTGAATACCATCGCTCATCTCTAGTAATCTATAACCAATGCAACAGCTCAGCAGTCAGTTCTATTCAGAAATGGTCACCATGATTGTATCATGACCAGACTACAGTTCTAATGTGTTTTGTTGTTAGTAAACTAGGACAGCTACAAGACAAATGGCTATGGGAAAGGGATCCACATGATCTAAGAGTGTTTTTGTTGTTCTTGTTGTTGTCGCCCATTATGTTAGATCATTTAACATATGATAAGGGATTAACCCTTTAAGGACTGGGCTAATTTTCGTTTTTGCTTGTTTGTTTTTTCCTCCTTGTGTATATAAGGCCATAGCAGTTGCATTCTTACACCTACAGACCCACATGAACCCTTATTTCTTGCGTCACTAATTGTACTTTGCAATGACAGGCTGAATTTTTGCATAAAATATGCTGTGAAACCAGAAAAAATATATGTTTGCAGTGAAATTGAAAAAAAAAATGGAATTCTTTTTCTTTGGGAAAACTGTCATGTTATACAGTATATCTTCCTTAAGTCGTTAGATTAAAATGGTATGTAACATGCATAACTTTTATATTAATTGATGGCTCGTAAAAAATTAAAGCCTTTTACAGAAAATAAACATTCCTTAAAATCGCTCAATTCTCAGGCTTATATCACTTTTATCCTTTGATCCATGGGGTTGTGTGAGGTGTCATTTTTTGAGCCATGATGTGTTCTTTATTTCGGTACCTTGAGTGCACATATGCAACTTATTGATCGCTTTTTATTACAATTTTTCTGAATTTAATGCAACCAAAAATGCACAATTTTGCACTTTGGAATTTTTTTGCGCTTACGCCGTTTACCGTGAGGGATTATGAATTAAATAAATTAAGATTTTGGGCGATTATGCACGCGGCGATGCCAAACATGTTTATTTATTTATTTTTATTTATAACATGGGAAAAGGGGGTGATTTGGACTTTTATTAGGGGAGGGGGTAATTTATTAATAAAAACACTTTATTAATTTTTTACATACAGTAATATGAAGCCCCCTGGGGGACTTCTATATACACAGCACTGATCTCCCATTGAGATCAATGCTGTGTATATAACAGAGCACCGATCCGTCAGATCGGTGCTCTATTATAATGGTCTGCTGCAGACTATCTGAATAGATTGCCGAGCCGGGATCAGCGTCATTCCGATGCTGAGCTCCGTCTGGCTCATTAGAACGGGGGAGATCTCCCACTAGACACCAGGTAGAAGGGCCACAGTCACTATCCAATGCAGCTGTCAGCTTTGACAGCTGCATTTGAATAGTTAATTAGCCGGTCGCGGAGTTCGGCCACGGCGGCTAATACCCGCGGTCCCTGGCTGCACATAGAAACTGGGGACCGTGGGCTGCAGAGAGGGTTCACGCTGGGAGCCCTCTTTGTTTGCCCTTAACGGCCGCATGACGGGTATACCCGTAATGCGTCGTTAAGGGGTTAACATACAGAATGGAACAGAAAATCAAGAATACAACATGAGTAAAATAAATGACAGGCTGGTAAACAGGGATAGAGAACCTTGCCCATAAGGGCTTACAATCTAGAGAGGGCTTACCATCTGCATCATTCTTTGCTTGCATTCTGGGCATGGCTGTATTTGCCATTAGAAACGTGTGGTCCTGTGTCTAGGGCAGCACAATTGGAGGGGGGCAGCACTAAAATCAGAAGATTTTCAGCTGCAGCCACCCTTTATGTTGTGGATTTATAATTGATTTCACTACTTTTTGTTTACTGTGATGAGAGCCACCATGAATCTACAACGAAAATCCACATGTAACTTTTTTGTTGTGTTTGTGAAAGATTTACATGAAAAAAAAAATCTAGGGCAGCATAAGCTGTATATATGGCCCTGATTCTGGCTATGAGAGGGGAGTATCACTCTTTCACTTTAATGCAGACAAAACCAAAGGCATTGTCATTAGCGATAAGCGAATCACTCGAAATTTGTTTCGCAAAGTTCGTGAATTTTCGCGAATTACATGTAACCGAATTTTATTTAAAGCAGTTAAACTATAGTAGCTACAATAGTGGGACTATTAAAAAAGGGTGAATTTTTCACCCCATGTTGCTGAGACAGTGTCAAAAGTTGAAAAATGTCTATTTTTTAAAAAATGTCAATTGGCCTGTCAATCCTTCAGTTTCCGCCATGGACAGCAGTGGACATCAGTGGATCAGCGGCGTAAACTAATTTTTGTCCCTGTACAGCTGTGGTCATTGCTAAAATAGCGGGCATCACAGGCATCATTGGACGTCAGTGGATCAGTGGCATAAAATGAATCTTTCTCACAGGGCAGCATTTGACATTGTAAAGGGGAAGCCCCATCAGGGGCAATGTCTTAGCCCTAGAGGTGTCAGGAATGTGACTTTGCGCTCCTCGGTCCGTGCTGGGCAACCGAGGAAGCACTGAGCCTATGGTTGTTTTTTTATTTGCATCTGTCTGAATGCTGTCTTAGCTTCCCAGCCACACCTGCATTGCCTGTTACACTCTGGCAGTGCTGGGGTTAATCCTTCTTTAGGCCTGTCCAGCTGAGCTGGGTGCTAAGATCAGGGCTGATCCAATCAGCTGCCGGACCCAGTCCCTGATCCCAGATAAATATCAGCTAGCTCCTCATTTCCCTGCAGTTATACTCTGCTAAAGCTTTTATCTCTGTTATTGTCTGTGCATTTCTGACCTTTGGCTTTGTTTCCTGACTTCCCTGTTTTGCCGCCTGTCCTGACATTACCGCCTGACTTTGACTATTCTTTTGGATCTTGATTTTGTACTTTTGCCGCCCAACGTTGCTCACCCTGATTGTCTTCTCTGGCTTATTGTGTTTGTTTTGTCTGTCCTGTTCTGTGTTACACTTTATAAGTGTAGGGACTGCCATCGTGGTTGTCCGCGGCTGTTTAGGACCGTTGAGACAGGTAGGTAGGGACAGAAGGTGGACTCTAGTGGCTAGAGCTCACTGTCTTGTCCTGTTCTCCACCTCGGTCCAGCGCTTTCATGACAAGAAGGCTCTAGAACAGTCACCTTTTTTTATGTAGCCACACATTGGATTCACTTTAGACACTGTTTTCTTAGATACACAGTGAATAGTAATAGCTTCCAAAAACACCCACAGACATGTACTATCCCCAACTCAACTACCTAAACTGCCCTTTTCTATCCTTTCCCTATCTCTTCTATGAGCTCACTCTCCCTGCTCCTCTCTCCTCGCTATCTACAGCCAGAGTGCCGTCTGTTTCAACAGGCGGGAACTGTGTAGAGGAGAAGGGGCGGGGACTACACAGAGCTGCTGAGTAGCAATTTTTACCTTATTCTATGGGAGAAAGAATAATCCCTTTCTCCCATAGAGTAACTATATAACTGTATGCCAACAGGGACAGCCGCAATGTTTGATGAATTTTTGAAGCAAATTGGGTAATATTCACTTCGCAATGCGAAATTTCGCAATCGCTTCGCTCATCCCTAATTGTCATTTTTGTTAGTTGTATAAACAAATGAGGAACTTCACACAATTTTCTTTAACTATAAATCTAATACTGAGAATAGTAATAACTGTTTCTGATGTTATTGTCACAGGAACCGCCAGAGGCACATTTAGTACATTGTGACAAATTGTTCCCAGGAAAGATTATTCACGTGTTCCTACCAAGATGAGTGAAAGTTTGAAAGCTTCTTCTTCTTCTTTTTTTTTTTTTTTTTTTTGACAAAGACCTTGTTCTCTTCTATTGCGAAAAAGGAAAGATGTCCTACGTAAAGTTTAATGATTTATTTTCTTTTTTATGAGGTAAGTTGGTAAATCTGGAACTCACCCAGTTGTAGTGAAGATGTTCAGGTTTATTTCAACACATAGGGAGGCATAAACGTAGGTATAGGTGCACATCCTGTAACAATTTTTTTTAGGCGTGGGGTGTTTGTCTTTCTTCTGTCTAGGAGTTCATGACCTTAAGGGGAGGTGCTCTTAAATAGGATAAGGGAGTACAGTGATATGTGCACAGTTAAAAACATATTGCAAGTCACAAGAACACATTAAAATCATTGCGTTTATACATACCCAGGAGATCTAGCACATTTAGTTTAGAGATCTATTTCATTTCTTTCTTGAAAAGTAAGCAATGCTGATCACCTCCATATACAGGGACATTAACTTTTTCCAATCCTATAAAGTTTAATACTTTGCCGATGCCTCCATGTACTGTGCGGACATGTTTGATCAATCTTGGGACACCCTTGCCTGTCCTAATGGAACATAGATGCTCCTAAAACGGAACTCATAAAGGTCTTTTGGTTTTCCCTATGTAACAGTGGTGACAGGGACACATAATGGCATATAAGACAAGGTTGTCTTACAAGTTATAAAATCGTGCACCACCCAGATTGATTCATGCTGTACTCAGCATATGACTGCAGCACTGGCATTGGCCACACCTTTTATTCTCTTGAGGGAGTGCTTGCTGAAGCCAGTTCTCCTTTTTAGTTTGAGTTCTAGTCATGCTGAGGGCATTGCCTATTGTCCAATTTTTACGGTGGATGACAAGTGGTTTACAAAGTGCCAATGCTCTAATATTGGGATCTTTGTCCAATAGAAACTAGTTTTTTCTGATGACCTGGTTAATGACTTTGTTCATGGGAAAGCTATTGAACACAAAGGTAAATCTTTTTGACTAGTTAGTTCTTTTATGTTTTTTGTTTTGTTTTTGTATTTTGCAGGGACCAGGAGGGCAGACCTATCATGAATGCTAACTCTGGTGTCAGGGCAGGAAGGAACCGACACGACAAGACAGTGGGCCTGGGGTCTGAACCCACCTACTGTCCCTACCTACTTGCCTCAGTTGGCCCTAGGTGGCCGTGGACAACCATGAAGGTGTTACCTACGCTGTATATGTTTAACACTAAGCAGGACAGACAGACAAACACAATAGAGAAAGGTGAAGAAGCCAAGCCAAAACCACACGGGCAACGCAGTACAAAATTAGCAATACAATCGGATAGTCAAGGGTCAGGCGGTAGGTCAGATAACAAGTCGAGCAGTCAAAGGGAATTAGGAAGGGAGACGCAGGAATAGGGGAAAAGGGAAAGCTGGGACCAGGAGTTAACCTAATAGCCAGCGATCAGTGAATGACCGCTGGCTCTTTAAATACAGGACCAGGAGCCCAGACCAGAATGTGATTAGTCCGGACTCCTGAGTCCTGACCACAGTCAGCTGCAGTGCTGCAGAACGAGTGGCAGAGACGTCTGCCTGAGTACTGATACCATTCAGCTGAGAACTATACCACTCAGCTGGGCGGCCGTACGTGACCGGAGCCCGGGGCACCCCTGGTAAACAGGGACGCCGTAGGGTCTCCGTGACATTACGCGGCCCCGGACGGGGAGGCGGTGCTGGAGCGCAGTCAGCTAAGTTTCTGATATAACCCTCCCCTTCAGGAGGGGCCTGAGGACCCTTATCCACCGGACCAGGCTTAGAAGGGTTTAGTGCATGGTATCGCCGAACCAGGCAAAGAGCATGCATGCAAAGGAGCAGGGGGAGGCGATGGGGACACTGGCGGCACATATCTTTTCCAAAGAGACTTATGAAATACACAATGAATGTGGAGAGACGCCGGCAGTTTTAATCTGAAGGTAACAGGATTAATAACCTCCACAATGGTATATGGCCCAATATATTTGGGCCCCAGTTTCCCTGATTGCACCCTTAATCTCAGATTTCTGGTCGAGAGCCAGACATTATCGCCTAGTACATATTGATGGCCAGATATGCGTCTTTTATTAGCATGCTTTTAGTATGACTATTGGGCTTTAACCAAGCTCTGATGGGCTTGGGCCGAAACTGTGCACAGTTTAGAATATATAGCCTCAGCTGGGGGGTTCACAGATTCGGCGGAATGAGTGGATGAGTACCTGAAATTAAAACCATAGTTACAAAAACACGGCAACATCTTAATGGAACGTTGTTCATGGTTGTTAAGAGCAAACTCAGCTAGTGAAATAAAGTCTCTCCATCTGTCTTGAGCATTAGCCACGACAAACCTCAGAAATTGTTCTAAAGACTGATTAATCCTCTCAGTCTGCCCATTAATCTGTGTATGGAAGGTAGACAAGAAGGACAAGGAGGTACCAAACCTGCCACAAAACTCCCTCCAAAATTTAGCCACAAACTGGACACCCCTGTCGGAAACAATGTTTTCCGGGACACCATGCAGTAGCAGAATGTGATTGATGAATAGCTTGGCTAGCATATGAGCATTAGGCAGCTTACACAGTGGAATGACGTGGCACATCTTAGAGAATCTATATATGACCACCCAAATTACAGTCTTACCCTTAGATAGGGGCAGGTCGGTAATAAAATCCGATGAGATGTGCGTCCAAGGTCTCGTAGGGACCGGCAGAGGATGTAAGAGACCCTCAGGTGGCCTACGGGGAACCTTGGACTAAGCACAGGTCTCACAAGCCTCGACAAAGGACTTGACGTCCAGGGCCCAGGATGGCCACGAGTAAAAGCGCAAGAGTAAGTTCCTGCCACCCCTGGATGACCATCCAACACTGAACTATGGATCTCCTCCAAGACCCGGAGGTGAAGATTCAGAAGCACAAACAGGAGAGACTCCAGAGTATTATGGGATGCCAAAGCCTGAGACTCTGCGATCAGAGTCACCAAGTCCAGTTGCAAGACTGACACAACAACATCAAGGTTTGGAATCATATTGGGGCGGTTCCTTGGAGAGCTCTTGATGTCGAAGCTGCGAGACAGGGCGTCAGTCTTGACATTTCGGGGAACCAGGCCGATATGTGATTTCAAAGTCGAACCTAGTAAAAAACAAGGCCCATGGAGCCTGAGACGTTTAGTACTGTCTAGGTATTCCTGATTCCTATGATCAGTAAGGACTGTCACCTTAAGTTTGGCACCCTCTAAGAAGTGCCTCCATTAATCAAACGCTATTTTTATAGCCAGTAATTCTCTGTTGCCAATATCATAATTACATTCAGCTTGAGAAAACTTCCTAGAAAAATAGGCAACAGGCTGAAGGTTGGTAAGAGTGTCTGAACCCTGGGACAAGATTGCTCCTACCCCCACCTTGGATGCATCCACTTCTACAATGAAAGGACGCTTAAAGTCTGGCTGAGCCAGTACTGGAGCCTCTGAGAAACACCTCCGAAGTTTGTTGAATGACTTGGTAGCCTCTGAGGTCCAGTTTACCAGATCCGCCCCCTTTCTGGTCAAATCCGTAAGAGGTTTGACTATTAGTAAGAACCCTTTGATAAACTTCCTATAATAATTGGCGAAACCCAAAAACCTTTGTAAGGCCTTCAGGTTATTGGGTCGCGCCCAGTTTTCAATGGCTACAACCGTGAGTGGGTCCATAGTAATGAATTTACTCAGAAATGAGACCTCCTGGATACCGAACTGGCACTTTGACAACTTGGCACAAAGATTATTTTGTCTCAGAAGCTCCATTACAGTACAGACATGCATAATGTGAAAAGCCCAATCGGGGGGAAAAAAAATCAAACTATCATCCAGATAAACAACAAGGAAGCGACCTAAATGTTCCCGAAAAATGTAATTAACAAAATGTTGAAGACCGCCGGGGCATTGCATAACAAGATATTTAAAATGGCCTTCTGGGGTATTAACCCTTTAACCCCTTAACGACATCAGGCTTAAATTTACGCCCTTGCAGCCTGGTACTTAACGCACCAGGGCGTAAATTTACGCCCGATGTTTACCCGACCGCTGCGCGTAAACACACGGCGATCGGGTAATGATGGCTGCTGTTACTAACAGCAGACCACCTTAGCTTGTCGGCACGGGGGTTGATTAACCCCCCCTGTGCCGACGATCGCTGTAATTGGCTGATTTATTGAAATCAGCCAACTACAGTGATTTTCCGTTTCCCGGATCATCGGTGACCCGGGGACCCAGAATTTAATGATGATTGGTGCTGTCCGAGACAGTACCAATCATCATTAGTGTTTAGAGTGGGGGTGGCCACGGTGCCAGCCCCCCGATCGCCGCTATTGGCCGGCCAAGACCTGATCGCGGTGTCCGGTGCGGTGAGGCGAATCGGCGATCCGGTGGCGTCCGCTTCTCTCGGCGTCTTTGTTCGGCTCTTCGGGTATTCGGGAACGTTCGTATCTTCGTCTCTTTCCCTCAATTTTTTTTTTTTTTTTTTGCGCCCTTTCGCCGCTGAGTACTGATCAGCATCGCACGTAAGTGCGCTGCTGATCAGCAACTATGCTTTTTTGGCGTAGGGGTTTTCCCCCCCCCTTTTTCCCCCTTTTTCTTCTATATCCTACCGCCACTGTTTGCTGATAAGTACCGCACATAAGTGCGGCATTTATCAGCAACTCTTTTTTTTACGTAGGTCCCCCCCCCCCTTACTGTGAAAAACACGTAAAACACAAAACACCACACTACACTACCCCACATTACATTACAATACATCTAATAAAGTTTTACACTACACCACTACACCACATTACATTTACATACCCCCCATACCCCCCCTACCCCAATCCCCGTATAAAAATGTCACAGAAACGGTTTTCGGTGGAAGAGGCGTACGCACTTATCGCCTCTGAAACCGAAACAGCCAGTGAGGATGAATGGGGGGATCCTTCATTCCTCCATTCATCATCATCAGCATCATTATCCAGTGATGATGATTATCCACCACGACGTCCAAGGAGGACGCCTCGGGCTGCCCCCCGTCATTCCATCCCACCCCCTGCCCCCCAGACAAGTCATCCCATCCCGCCCCCTGCCCCCCAGACACGTCATCCCATCCCACCCCCCGTCCCCCAGACCCCCAAAATCATCAGCCCTGGATTCCTGGCTTTACGGCAACGGCGGGAATCCAGGTTAACCCCACAGGTCTCATAGAAATAGACTTTTTCAAGCTCTATTTCTCTGGTGACCTTGTAAATTTGACGGTGGCGCAAACAAATCTGTACGCGCACCAATTCCTGGCCCAGAACCCCTCCTCTTCTTTTGCTAGGCCCATGGCGTGGACCCTTGTGGATGCAGCCGAAATTACAACATTTTGGGGGCTCCTGCTGCACATGGGCCTAGTAAAAAAAACCACAATGCGGCAATACTGGAGTTGGGATATTATATATAATACCCCACTTTACAGAATGGCCATGGGACGGGTACGATTCGAAACCCTCCTAAAATTCTTGCGTTATAATGATAACGCAAGTTGCCCCCCACGAGATGACCCCTCATATGACCTACTGTACAAAGTACGGCCGATCATAGAGCACTTCTCAGCCAAATTTACTGAGATGTATATCCCAGAGAAATACATTTCAGTAGATGAGTCCCTCCTGAGCTTCAAAGGAAGACTCCATTTCCGCCAGTACCTTCCCAGTAAGATATCACGGTATGGCGTGAAATTCTACAAACTCTGTGAGAGTACCTCAGGGTACACTTATAGATTTAGAGTATATGAGGGTAGGGACACCCAAATCCAGCCCCCAGAATGCCCCCCCATCCTCGGAGTTAGTGGGAAGATCGCTTGGGAACTGATCTTCCCACTGCTGGATAAAGGTTATCACCTGTATGTTGATAACTTTTATACCAGCATCCCCCTGTTTCGGTCCCTCGCTGCCCGAGCTACTGTAGCTTGCGGCACGATCCGAAAAAATCAAAGAGGCCTACCAAGTCACCCTGTTAGAGAAACGATGAGAAGGGGTGCTTGCAAGGCCTATGCCTGTGAAAACATGTTGTTGGTCAGATATAAGGACAAGCACGATGTCCTTATTCTGACCACAATTCACAGGAATAGCGTCACCCCTGTCACTGTACGTGGTACCACAAGCAAACAAACCTGATTGTATTCTAGACTACAATCAGTATATGGGAGGAGTTGATCTCTCAGATCAAGTCCTCAAACCATATAACGCCACGTGAAAAACAAGAACGTGGTACAAAAAGGTGGCCGTACATCTGGTACAAACAGCGATGTACAACGCTTTTGTGTTGTACCGATGTGCCGCCCACCCGGGGAAATTCCTTGAATTCCAGGAAGCAGTAATCAAAGCCCTGATATTCGGCAGCCATGGAGAGGGCCCCAGCGCTTCTGGATGTGAAGGACCCCGTATCGTACAGGACAACATTTTCCAGGTGAAGTCCCCCACACTGGAAAAAAGGAGAGATCCCAAAAGAAGTGCAGAGTGTGCCACAAAAGGGGGATCAGGAAGGACACCATTTACCAGTGTGACACCTGTCCTGATCACCCCGGCCTCTGAATAAAGGATTGCTTCAAGGCGTACCACACGTCATTGGAGTTCTAAATTATCTAAATTCTGTCCCTTATTCCTATTTCAGGGGTCACATTGGTCCAGGGATTATTCTGATTGCCATTATGGAGTCGGGAAGGAATTTTTCCCCTGTGATGAGGCTACTGTTTTCTGCCTCACGAGGGTTTTTTGCTTTCCTCTGGATCAACACAGGTTGAATTTGATGGACTCTTGTCCCTTTCAACCTTATAAACTTCTAATTGGCCCAATACCACCAAATTAATTAAAATTGTCCCTTTTCCCCAACTAAATAGGCATGGCCCCCATTCCCATTAGAGGATGCCATGATGCAATTAGAAAGCCCCTGTGCGGCCAGGACAGTACAAACCCCCCACAAGTGACCCCATTCTGGAAATTACACCCCGTAAGGAATCTAACAAGGGGGGCAGCGGAGATATAGACCCCTAGTGACGGCCACATTAGTGCTGTGAAGATGAAAAAAATAGTATTTTTCATCTTCACAGCACATGTTCTACATATGTGTCCGTCACCAGTAGGGTCCATATCCTCACTGCACACCTTGTTAGATTCCTTGAGGGGCGTAGTTTCTAGAATGGGGTCACTTATGGGGGGTTTCTACTGTCCTGGCAGCATAGGAGCTTTGTAATTGCGACATGACCTCCATCCTCCATTCCAGCCTCTAAATGGCGCTCTGTCCCTTTGGTGGCTTGCCCTGTGCCCATATGGAACATTATGTCCACATGTGGGGTATTTTCGTACTCGTATTATAATTTTTACACTAAATCATTGATCTAGTCTTTATTTTTTCATTTTCACAAAGGATTAAAAGATAAAATAAACACAAAATGTGTAGAGCAATTTCCCCCAAGTACGGAAATACCCCATATGTGGACATAAAGCGTCATGCGGGTGCAGGGTAAGCCTCCTAAGGGAAGGTGCGCCATTTGGCTAGAATGGATGGTGAATGCCATGTCGCATTTACAAAGGCCCTGTGTTGCCAAGACAGTGAAAACCCCCCAAAAGTGACCCCATTCTGGAAACTACACCCCTCAAGGAATCTAACAAAGGGGGCAGTGAGGATATTGACCCCTTGATGACTGGCACATTTGTGCCGTGAAAGTGAAAAAATGAAATTTTTCACTTTTACGTCACATTGTTCCACATTTGTGCCCGTCACCAGTGGGGTCCATATGCTCTTTGCACCCCTTGTTAGATTCCTTGAGGGGTGTAGTTTCCAGAATGGGGTTACTTGTGGGGGCTTACCACTGTCTTGGCAGCATAGGGTCTTTGTAAATGAAGCATGGCCCTTGAAATCCATTCCAGCCAAATTTAGCCTCCAAAAGCTAAATGGCGCTCCTTCCCTTTGGAGGCCCGTCTTGTGGCTGCATGGCGCTTTATGTCCACATGTGGGGTGTTTCCGTACTTGAAACAAACTGCCCTACACGCTTTGAGCTTTTTTTCTCTTTTAACCCTTTAAGGACGTGGCCCATTTTCGTTTTTACGTTTTCGTTTTTTCCTCCTTGTGTTTAAAAGGTTATAGCACTTGCATTTTTCCACCTAGAAACCCACATGACCCCTTATTTTTTGCGTCACTAATTGTACTTTGCAATTACAGGCTGAATTTTTGCATAAAGTACACTGCGAAACCAGAAAAAAATTCAAAGTGTGGTGAAATTGAAAAAAAAAAACGCATTTCTTTTATTTGGGGGAAATGTGTTTTTACGCCATTCGCCCTGGGGTAAAACTGACTTGTTATGCATGTTCCTCAAGTTGTTACGATTAAAACGATATATAACATGTATAACTTATATTGTATCGGATGGCCTGTAAAAAATTCAAACCGTTGTTAACCAATATACGTTCCTTAAAATCGCTCCATTCCCAGGCTTATAGCGCTTTTATCCTTTGGTCTATGGGGCTGTGCGAGGTGTCATTTTTTGCGCCATGATGTGATCTTTCTATCAGTACCTTGATTGCCCATATACGTCTTTTTGATCGCTTTTTATTACATTTTTTCTGGATTTGATGCGACCAAAAATGCGCAATTTTGCACTTTGGGATTTTTTTGCGCTGACGCCGTTTACCGTACGAGATCAGGAATGTGATTAATTAATAGTTCGGGCGATTACGCACGCGCCGATACCAAACATGTTTATTTATTTATTTATTTGTTTACTTTTATTTAATACCTGGGAAAAGGCAGGTGATTCAGACTTTTATTAGGGGAGGGGGCTTTTTACTATTAACAACACTTTATTTTTTTTTTTTACACATATACTAGAAGCCTCCCTGGGGGACTTCTAGTATATACACTTGGATCTCTCATTGAGATCTCTGCAGCATAGATATGCTGCAGAGATCCATGAGATCGGCACTCGTTTGCTTTCGGCTGCTGCAGCCGAAAACGAACGAGTGCCGAGCCGAGGACGGCGCCATCTTGGACGCGTCCCCGGCCGGCATCAGTAACGGAGATCGCTCCTCCGGGACAAGGTCCCGGAGGAGCGATCTCCCCCACTAGACCCCAGGGAAACGTTGCCTCCGGTAATCGGAGGCAGCTGTCAACTTTGACAGCTGCCTCCGATTAGCTAATTAGCGGGCACGGCGATCAGACCGTGCCCGCTAATAGCAGCGGTCCCGGGCTACTCGTGGCACCCGGTACGTCATATGTCCTTAAGAGGTTAAACCCTTGTGAAAAGGGAAAAAATCAAGTATAGACCAACATGTAGTGTAAAATTTTTAAAATTTTTACACTAAATCATTGATCTAGACTTGTTTTTTTCATTTTCACAAGGGGTTAAAAGAGGAGAAACAAAACAAGACGCGTAGAGAAATTTCCCCCGAGTACGTAAATACCCCACATGTGGACTTAAGGCACTAAGCGGCCGCAAGACGGGCCTCCAAAGGGAAGGAGTGCCATTTGGCTTTTTGGGGCTGGATTTCAGTAGAATGGATTTCGAGGGCCATGTTGCATTTAAAAAGTCCCATTTTCTGCCAAGCCAGTAAAAACCCCCCACAAAAGACCCCATTATGGAAACTACACCCCTCAGGGAATGTAACAAGGGGTGTAGTGAGCATATAGACCCCACTGGTGACGGGTACAAATGTGGAACAATGTGGCGTGAAAATGAAATATTACATTTTTTACACTATAATGTTGGTCTAGCCTTGAATTTTTCATTTTCACAAGGTGTTAAAAGAGAAATCAAGCCACAAAATGTGTATAGCAATTTCCCACGAGTCCGTAAATACCACACATGTGAACATAAAGCCCCATGTGGGCGCGGGGCAAAAAAACCCACAAAACGTGTAGTGTAGTTTTTCCCGAATACGGAAATACCCAACATGTGGACATAAAGCGCAATTTGGGTGCAGGGCGAGCCTCCAAAGGGAAGGAGCGCCAATTGGCTTTTGGAAGCTGGATTTCACTGGAATGGATTTCAAAGGCCATGTCGCATTTACAGAGCCCTAGTGCTGCCAAGTCACTGGAAACCCCCCACATGTGACCCCATTCTGGAAACTACACCCCTCAAGAAATCTAACAAGGGGTGCAGTGAGGATATGTACCCCTGGATGACGGGCATATATGTGCTGTGAAAGTGAAAAAATTAAACTTTTCACTTTCACATTACATTTTTCTACATTTGTGTCCGTCACCAGTGGGGTCCATATCCTCACTGCCCCCCTTGTTAGATTCCTTGAGGGGTGTAGTTTCCAGAATGGGATCACATGTGGGGGGTTTCCAGTGACTTGGCAGCACTAGGGCTCTGTAAATGCGACATGGCCTTTGAAATCCATTCCAGTGAAATCCAGCTTCCAAAAGCCAATTGGCGATCCTTCCCTTTGGAGGCTCGCCCTGCACCCAAATTGCGCTTTATGTCCACATGTTGGGTATTTCCGTATTCGGGAGAAACTGCACTACACGTTTTGTGTTTTTTTTTCCTTTTATCCCTTTGTGAAAATAAAAAATTGAAGGCTAGAACAATGTTTTAGTGTAAAAAATAAATTTTTCTTTTTTCACGCCATATTGTTAGGCGTGAAAAATCTGTGAAGCACCTGTGGGGTCCAAATGCTCACCGCACCCCTTGTTATATTCCTTGAGGGGTCTAGTTTTCTAAATGGTGTCCCTTTAGGGGTGTTTTTTTATGTTTTGGAACCCCAGAGCCGCTGCCAACCTGAAGTGGTACAGTCAGAAATGACCAAATATAACGGAGCCATTGAAATTTACTGGGCGCTCCTTTGTATCTGAGGCTTGTGGTTCCGTCAAACAATGCATTAGGGACACATATAGGGTATTTCTATAAACTGCAGAAATGGGGCAATCAATATTGGGGTGCATTTCTCTGGTAATAAGTTTAAAAATATTGGATTACAATAAAATCTCTGCACAGAAAATTAAAATTGTCAACATTCAATACAAACTTAGCTTTTATTTCTGTGACTCCCCTAAAGGGTTAAAAAACTTTCTGGGTGTGCTTTTCCAGAGTTTGGGGGGTGCTTTCTAACATACAGGCCCCTCAAATACACTTTAATAAACCTGAACAGGTCCGTAAAAATATCTGATTTAGAAATTTTACTGAAAATTTGGAAATTTGCTGCTTATGTTTTAAGCTTTCTGTTGTCTAAAAAAAATGAAATATAGTTTAATAAATGCCGCCAACATAAAGTAGACATGTTCCTAATGCTATTTAATATATAATTTATGTGGTATAACCACTTTCTGTATAAGCAAAAAAGTTGGAAAAATGCATTTTTTCACAATTTTTCACGTTATTTGTTTTTTTTTCATAAATATTCGTTATAAATATCGACTCCAATTTACCAGAAATGTAAAGTACAATATGTCACGAGAAAACAATCTCAGAATCAGCCGGATAGGTAAAAGCATCCCGAAGTTATTAATGACTAAAGTGACACAGGTCATTTTCATAAAATTTGTCTCTGTCATTAAAGCCATTTCAGGCTTTGTCCTTAAGGGGTTAACTTCTTAAGGACATATGACGTACCCGTACGTCATATGTCCTCAATAGCACTTCAAAGCGGGGCCGTGCGGCGACCCCGCTTTGAAGCGTCGCAGTCCCAGGTGCCGCGTGTAGCCCGGGACCGCCGTGCCCGCTAATTAGCTAATCGGAGGCAGCTGTCAAAGTTGACAGCTGCCTCCGATTACCGGAGGCAAGCTTTCTCTGGGGTCTAGTGGGGGAGATCGCTCCTTCAGGACGTTGTCCCGGAGGAGCGATCTCCCTGTCTGATGCCGGCCGGGGACTTATCCAAGATGGCGCCGTCCCCGGCTCGGCACTCGTTTGTTTCCGGCTGCAGCAGCCGGAAGCAAGCGAGTGCCGATCTCATTGATCTATGCTGTATATCTATACAGCAAAGATCTCAATGAGAGGTTAAAGTGTATATACTAGAAGTCCCCTAGGGGGGCTTCTAGTATATGTGTATTAAAAAAAAAAGTGTTGTTAATAGTAAAAAGCCCCCTCCCATAAAAAAAGTCTGAATCACCCCCCTTTTCCCAGGTTTTAAATAAAAGTAAACAAATAAATAAATAAATAAACATGTTTGCTATCGCAGCGTGCGTAATCGCCCGAACTATTAATTAATCACATTCCCGATCTCGCACGGTAAACGCCGTCAGCGCAAAAAAATCCCAAAGTGCAAAATTGCGCATTTTTGGTCGCATCAAATCCAGAAAAAATGTAATAAAAGCGATCAAAAAGTCATATATGCGCAATCAAGGTACCGATAGAAAGTAAACATCATGGCGCAAAAAATGACACCTCACACAGCCCCATAGACCAAAGGATAAAAGCGTTATAAGCCTGGGAATGGAGCGATTTTAAGGAACGTATATTTGTTAACAATGGTTTGAATTTTTTACAGGCCATCAGATACAATATAAGTTATACATGTTTTTTATCGTTTTAATCGTAACGACTTGAGGAACATGCATAACTAGTCAGTTTTACACCAGGGTGAATGGCGTAAAAACACATACCCCCCAAATAAAAGAAATGCATTTTTTTTTTCAATTTCACCACACTTTGAATTTTTTTCTGGTTTCGCAGTGTACTTAATGCAAAAATTTAGCCTGTCATTGCAAAGTACAATTAGTGACGCAAAAAAAATTGGCCCCGTCCTTAACCCTTTAAGGACGGGGCCCATTTTCGTTTTTACGTTTTCGGTTTTTCCTCCTTGTGTTTAAAAGGCCATAGCACTTGCATTTTTCCACCTAGAAGCCCACATGAGCCCTTATTTTTTGCGACACTAATTGTACTTTGCAAAGACAGGATGAATTTTTGCATAAAGTACACTGCAAAACCATAAAAAAATTCAAAGTGTGGTGAAATTGAACAAAAAAAACCGCATTTCTTTTATTTGGGGGGACTGTGTTTTTATGCTATTCGCCCTGGGGTAAAACTGACTTGTTATGCATGTTCCTCAAGTCGTTACGATTAAAACGATATATAACATGTATAACTTTTCTTTTATCTGATGGCCGGTAAAAAATTCAAACCATTGTTAACAAATATATGTTCCTTAAAATCGCTCTATTCCCAGGCTTATAACGCTTTTATCCTTTAGTTTATGGGGCTGTATGAGGTGTCATTTTTTGCGCCATTATGTTTACTTTGTATCGGTACCTTGATTGCGCATATACGACTTTTTGATCGCTTTTTATTACATTTTTTCTGGATTTGATGCGAGCAAAAATGCGCAATTTTGCACTTTGGGATTTTTTTTTGCTTACCGCATTTACCATGCAAGATCAGTAATGTGATTAATTAATAGTTTGGGCGATTACGCACGTGGCAATAGCAATCATGTTTATTTATTTATTTACTTTTATTTAAAACCTGGGAAAAGGGGGGTGATTCAGACTTTTATTAGGGGAGGGGGCTTTTTACTTATAACAATACTTTTTTTTTTTTTTTTTTTTACACATATACTAGAAGCTCCCCTGGAGGACTTCTAGTATATACACTTTGATCTCTCATTGAGATCTTTGCTGTATAGTTATATAGATCAATGAGATCGGCACTCGTTTGCTTTCGGCTGCTGCAGCCGAAAACAAACGAGTGCCGAGCCGGGGACGGCGCCATCTTGGAGAGGTCCCCGGCTGGCATCAGACAGGGAGATCGCTCCTCCGGGACAACGTCCCGGTGGAGCGATCTCCCCCACTAGACACCAGGGATAAGCTGCATCCGGTAATCGGATGCAGCTGTCATGTTTGACAGCTGCATCTGATTACTGTATTAGAGGGCACGGCGATTGGACCGTGCCCGCTAATACCTGTGTTCCCGGGCACCCGGAACCGCGGCGGTTCATAGCGGGGTCGCCGCGCGGCCCCACTCTGAACACCTCTTAAAGGCGCATGACATACCGGTGTCACTGTCATTTATTTTTTTTTTTTTTTCAGAAATCAAAAGTCCAGGCGATTTTAAGAAACTTTGTCATTGGGTTTATAAGCCAAATATGCCATTATCTGCATTAAAAAAGCCTTTTCCCAGGTCCCCCCTCCCTCCTCTTTTCCATTTACTGCAAAAAAAATCAGGAAATTGTGACATTGTTGCAGCAGACACACCCAATCTGTTCTAGGGAGAGGGGAGGGGGGAGGAGGAAGGGAGGGAGTTTGTCAACAGCAGAAAGCTGAGAACAAAGGATTACAGGCACAGAGCTGGGTGAACGTTGTAATCAGAGCTAGGAGAGGTTAGTGCTGACTGTCAGAGGAGATAGAGGGTGATGTATTTGTAGATTAACTCTTTGTTGTCCTGTGTTGGTGTTTTATTTAGCTGTCTCCACAGGAGAACAATGAAGACAGGGGGGAGAGCTTCAAACTGCTTTTTCATGATAAAAATTCATTTTTCGGCTAATAAACCCAATTACAAAGTTTCTTAAAATCGCCTGTACTATTGATTTCTGCAAAAAAAAATCACGACAGTGACACTTTAACCCCTTAACCCTTTGAGGACCAGGCCCAAAATGACCCAGTGGACCGCGCAAATTTTGATCTTAGTGTTTCCGTTTTTCCCTCCTCCCCTTCTAAGAGCTCTAGCACTTTCAGTTTTCTATCTACAGGCCATGTAAGGTCTTGTTTTTTACAGGAATAGTTGTACTTTGTAATGGCGTCATTCATTTTACCATAACATGTATGATGGAATTCCAAATATATTATTTATGAAGATATAAATTGGTGAAATCGCAAAAAAGAATGCAATATGGTAACGTTTGGGGGGTTCCTGGTCTAGGTAATGAACTATATGGTAAAAGCGACATGATACCACTATTCTATAGGTCAGCCCGGACACAACCATATGCAGGTTACACAGATTCTCTAATGTTATATATTTTTTTTAAATGAAATCCTTTTTTTTGGCAATTAATTATAAATAAAATGGGACTATTGTGACACTTATAACGGTTTTATTTTTTCACCTACGGGGCTGTATGGGGTGTCATTTTTTCCGCCATGATCTCTAGTTTTTATTAATACCATATTTGTGAATATCGGACGTTTTGATCACTTTTTATAATTTTTTTTTATATATAATGTAACATAAAATCGGTAATCTGCGCACTTTTTTCCCTCTTTTCGTCTACGCCGTTTACCGTTCGCAATGACGCTTGTTATATTTTAATAGATCAGACAATTACGCACGCTACGGTATATTATATGTTTATTTGTTTATTTATTTTTATATGTTTTATTTATATAATGGGAAAGGGGGGTGATTTCAACTTTTATTGGGGGAGGGGTTTTGGGGTAGTGTGTTAGTGTTTTTAACTTTTTTTTTTTACACATTTGAAGTCCCTTTGGGGGACTTTTACATACATTAGTTTGATTTCTACACTGATGAATGCTATGCCATAGGCATAGCATTGATCAGTGTTATCGGCGATCTGCTCATTGAGCCTGCCTGTGCAGGCTTAGTGCAGCAGATCGCCGATCGGACCGCACGGAGGAAGCTGAGACCTCCTGCGGCCCGTTTTACCGATCGGGATCCCCGCAGTCACACTGCGGGGGTCCCGATCGGTAAGTGACAGGGGACTCCCCCTGTCACTTACATTTAAACGCCGCGGTCGCGCCGCGATCGCGGCGTTTAAGGAGTTAATGACACGCGGCAGCGCGATCGCTGCAGCGTGTCATTGCCGGTGAGGTCCCGGCTGCTGATTGCAGCCGGCCCCCACCTGCTATGAAGCGCGCTCCGCTCCGCTCATAGCGGCAGAAACACCCAGGGCGTACAGTTACGCCCTAGGTCGTCTGGGGACAGACTTCCATGGCGTAACTATACGCCCTGGGTCGTCTAGAGGTTAAGGACAGAGCCTGAAATGGCCTTAATGACAGAGACAAATTTTATGAATATGACCTTAAACTGGGTTCACACTCCGTATATTTCAGTCAGTATTGTGGTCCTCATATTGCAACCAAAACCAGGAGTGGATTAAAAACACAGAAAGGATCTGTTCACACAATGGTGAAATTGAGTGGATGGCCGCCATATAACAGTAAATAACTGCCATTATTTCAATATAACAGTTGTTTTAAAATAACAGCAAATATTTGCCATTAAATGGCGGCCATCCACTCAATTACAACATTGTGTGAACAGAGCCTTTCTGTGTTTTTAATCCACTCCTGGTTTTGGTTGCAATATGAGGACCACAATACTGACTGAAATATACGTAGTGTGAACCCAAGTGTATTTGAGGGGCCTGTATGTTAGAAAGCCCCACAAAGCACCCCATTTCAGAAACTGCACCCCCCAACCTCTGCAAAAGCATATCCAGAAAGTGTTTTAACCCTTTAGGGGAGTCACAGAAATAAAAGCTAAGTGTGTAAGGAATTTGAAAATTTTAATTTTCTGTGCAGAGATTTTATTGTAATCCAATATTTTTCATAATTATAAACCTATTACCAGAGAAATGCACCCCAATAATTATTGTCCCATTTCTGCAGTTTATAGAAATACCCCATATGTGACCCTATTGCGCTATTTGACGCAACCACAAGCCTCAGATATAAGGGAGCGCCTAGTGAATTTCAACGCCTCCGTTATATTTGGTCATTTTTGACTGTACCACTTCAGGTTGGCAGAGGCTCTGGGGTGCCAAAACCTAAAAAACACCCCTAAAGGGACACCATTTAGAAAACTACACCCCTCAAGGAATGTAACAAGGGGTGCGGTGAGCATCTGGACCCCATAGGTGCTTCACAGATTTTCCGAACAATATGGCGTGCAAAAAGAAAAATTTATTTTTTACACTAAAACGTTCTAGCCTTCAATTTTTCATTTTCTTAAAGGGATAAGAGGCAAAAAAAGACACAAAATGTGTAGCGCAGTTTCTCCCGAGTACGGAAATACCCCACATGTGGCGATAAAGTGCCAAGGACGAGCCTCCAAAGGGAAGGAGCGCCAATTGGCTTTTGGAAGCTGAATTTCACTGAAAAGGATTTCAAGCGCCATGTCGCATTTACAGAGCCCTTGTGCTGCCAAGACACTGGAAACCCCCCACAAGTGACCCCATTCTGGAAACTACACCCCTCAAGGAATCTAACAAGGGGGGCAGTGAGCATATGGACCCCACTGGTGACGGGCACAAATGTGGAACAATGTGATGTAAAAGTAAAAAATTTCATTTTTTCACTTTATGGCACAAATGTGCCCGTCATCAAGGGGTCCATATCCTCACTGTGCCCCTTGTTAGATTCCCTGAGGGCTGCAGTTTCCAGAATGGGGTCACTTGTGGGGGGTTTCCAGTGTTTTGGCAGCACGAGGGCTCTGTAAATGCGACATGGCGTTCATCATCCATTCTAGCCAAATCCAACCTCCAAAATCCAAATGGCGCTCCTTCCCTTCGGAGGCTTGCCCTGCGCCCACATGGCGCTTCATGTCCACATGTGGGGTATTTACGGACTCGGGGGAAATTGCTCTACACATTTTGTTTTCTTTTCCTCTTTTAACCCCTTGTGAAAATGATAAATTCAAGGCTAAACCAACATTATAGTGTAAAAAATGTAATATTTCATTTTCACGCCACATTGTTCCACATTTGTGCCCGTCACCAGTGGGGTCCATATGCTCACTACACCCCTTGTTACATTCCCTGAAGGGTGCAGTTTCCATAATGGAGTCATTTGTGGGGGGTTTCAACTGTCTTGGCAACACAGGGGCCTTTTGAATGCAACATGGCCCCTCGAAATCCATTCCATCCAAATCCATACTTCAAAAACCAAATGGCGCTCCGTCCCTTCGGAGGCTTACCCTGCACCCGAATGGCCCTTTATGTACACATGTGGCGTATTTCCGTACTCAGGGGAAATTGCGCTACACGTTAAATGTTTTTTTTTATCTTTTAACCCCTTGTGAAAATGAAAAAATCATGGCAAGATTAATGATTTAGAGTAAAAATTTTACAAAAATTACACTAAATGTTGGTCTAGCCTTGATTTTTTTTCATTTCCACAAGGGGTTAAAAAAGAAAATGAACTCAAAACGTGTAGGGTAGTTTCCCCTGAGTACGAAAATACCCCACATGTGGATATAATGTGCCATATGGGCACAGGGCAAGTCACTAAAGGGACAGAGCGCCATTTAGAGGCTGGAATGGAGGATGGAGGCCATGTCGCAATTACAAAGTTCCTGTGCTGCCAGGACAGTAGAAACCCCCCACAAGTGACCCCATTCTGGAAACTAGGATATGGACCCCACTGGTGACGGGCACTTACGTAGAACATGTGCCGAGAAAATAAAAAATACAATTTTTTTCATTTTCACGTCCCAAATGTGGCCGTCACCAGGGGGCCATATCCCCGCTGCCCCCCTTGTTAGATTCCTTATCGGGTGTAGTTTCCAGAATGGGGTCACTTGTGGGGGGTTTCTACTGTCCTGGCCGCACAGAGGCTTTGTAATTGCATCATGGCATCCTCTAATGGGAATGGCGGCCATACCTACTAAGCTGGGGAAAAGGGACCATTCTAATTTATTTGGGGGTATTAGGCCAATTATTAGTTTATAAGGTTGGAAATGACAGGTGTCCATCAAATTCAACCTGTGTTGATCCAGAGGAAGGCAAAAACCCCTCGTGAGGCAGACGACAGTAGCCTCATCACAGGGGAAAAATTCCTTCCCGACTCCATAATGGCGATCAGAATAATCCCTGGATCAACGTGGCCCCTGAAATACGAATAAGGGACAGAATTTAGATAATGTAGAACCCCAGTGACGTGTGGTGCGCCTTGAAGCGATCATGTATGCAGAGGCCGGGGTGATCAGGACAGGTGTCACACTGGAAAATGGCGTCCTTCCTGATCCCCCTGTTACGCCACACTCTGCACTTCTTCTGGGGTCTCCCGTTCTCCAGTGTGGGGGACGTCACCTGGAAAATGTTTTCCTGGTGCGATACGGGGTCCTTCATATCCAGAAGCACTGGGTCCGCTCCATGGCTGCTAAATATTAGGACTCTATTACTACTTCTGATATGTTCGGATCGTGCTGCAAGCTACAGGGCAGCGAGGGACTGGAAGAGGGGGTGCTGGTATAAAAGTTATCCCCGTACAGGTGGTGACCTTTATCCAGCAGTGGGAAGATCAGTTCCCGGACGATCTTCCCACTTGTTCCGAGGATGGGGGGGGAGGGGGCATCTGGGGCTGGATTCGGGTGTCCCTTCCTACATACACTCTAAGGGTACGTGCACACTGCGGAATCGCGACAGATAACCCTTCGTGCATTCCGCAGTTGGCACCCGCCGGCGGACTGATGCAGGCACACGTCTCCGTCTGTGTCATAGACTCCATTCTATGCACGGGCGGATTCCGCTCTCCGTTCAACGTGTTCATTCTTTGGACGGACGATGGAATCCGCCCATGCATAACATGGAGTCTATGACACGGGTGGAGACATGCGCCCGCATCAGTCCACCGGCGGGTGCCAGCTGCGGAATGCACAAAGGGTTATCCTTTGCCATTCCGCAGTGTGCACGTACCCTAAATCTGTAAGTGTACCCTGAGGTACTCTCACAGAGTTTGTAGAATTTCACGCCATACCGTGATCTCTTATTTGGACGGTACTGGCGGAAAAGACGTGTCTGGGGGGCAGCATACGCTACGCTACCCCCAGACACGTCACTGGATGATGAGGATGATGAGGATGAATGGAGGAAAGAAGGATCCCCCCATTCATCCTTACTGGCTGTTTCGGTGTCAGAGGCAATAACGTATGCGTCCGACACCGAAAACACCCTGGGGGCCATCTTTATATGGGGACTAGTATATGGGGTATGTAGTGGTGTAGTGTCAAACTTTATTCAATGTAGTGTAGTGTGGTTTAATGTAGTGTTTTTTACGTGTTTTTTTACAGTAAGTATAAAAAAAAAAAACTACGCCAACAAAGGAGTTGCTGATAAATGCTGTACTTATGTGCGGCACTTATCAGCAGACCGTGGCAGTAGAATATAGAAAAAAAACACCCTACGCCAAAAAGGAGGAGTTGCTGATTAGCAGCGCACTTTCGTGCGATGCTGATCAACACTCAGCGGCGATAGGGTGCGGAAAATAGAAAAAAATTTTTTTGAAAAAATAAAAAACTTTTTCTACATTCTGAACATACCTATAGCTGCTGATAAGTGTATTACACATATCAGCCGCTAGAGGGCAGCAGAGCGCAAAATACGGAAAAAGCCGACGCTGGAGCCGAAAATAGCCGAGAGAAGCCGAACGTGACGTCACGGAGGAAGCCGAAGACCCGAACGAACACGAGGACACCGCGAACCCGGAAGACGCCGATCAGGAGCCCGGGACAGGTGAGTAATGTACAAATACCTGCTCTGGACCCCTCGGCTACCTAGCTGAGGGGTCCAGGGCAGGTATTTACTATTTTTTGGGACTCTGATCGCCGTGCCACCGGCCCGATCGCCGTGAACGGCCGGCCGGCCGTTCACGGCGATCGGGCCGGTGGCACGGTGACCACCATTACTTTTTACAGTAATGGCGGTCGGTGCCGTCCTCGGACAGCACCGACCGCCATTTTTTTCCGGGTCACCGATGACCCGGAAAGGTTCCGATCGCCGCTATTGGCTGTTCTGAATTGATCAGCCTATAGCGGCGATCGTAAGCACGGGGGGTGTTAACCACCCCCCGTGCCGTGAAGCTAAGATGGCCTGCTATGATTTATAGTAGGCCATCTTCCCCGACCGCTGTGTGTGAACACACAGCGATCGGGGAAACATCGGGCGTACCTATTTGCGTTAAAGCCCACCCTGCGGCCCAGCTCCCTGATGGCCCAATTGAGGACAGGGTTATGTGCCTCCAAACAGGGTAATGCAAAAATCACATCAGATGACAAATTATGCATAAGAAGAAAATGTATGTTTTTAACATGGACAGACCCCATCTTAACTTCAAGACAGGGGGTCATATACTGTACCTCCCCTTGGGCAAAGAAGGCAGAGGATGCTCCCGTGACATTAACGGGGCACTTGAACTGCAGGGGACATACCTCTAAACCTGAAAAAAACAAAGGATTAACAAAATTTGCGGAGGACCGAGAATCTATTTGGGCATAGCCAAAAACACTTTTCTCCCCAACACCAGAGAAATTGGCAAAAGAAACTTATTCTTTTGGGCCTGAGTACGCCTGAGTGACTCCCTCAATAGTCACTCAGGCGCTGAAGTTTTCCGGCGGTGGTCCTGGCCTGGAAGGACATTGACGAACTCGATGTCCTGCTTTCCCACAATACAGACACAGATTGTTCTGCAGACGGTGTGGTCGTCTGACCTTGGTGTCGGTCGAGTCTACCTGCATAGGTTCTTCTGCCATGGTTACGGCAGGAGTGGAAGGTTTAGGGAAGGAGGTCGGAGACAAGGAGGTTTTATGGTCCGAGGTACCTCTCCCACTGTCTGTCCCTTAAACGTTAATCCACCCGAATAGCTAAAGTCATACTCTCCTTGAGAGTGTCAGGGGTTGAATAAGCCACCAGCATGTCCTTAAACTGTCACTCAGCCCAGCACGGAACTGAAAGCGGAGGGCAGAGTCATTCCAAGTGGAGAGGCCGCTCCACTGCCTGAATTCTGAACAGTACTCCTGGATGTCTGCCCTGTCTCAACCCTGTCAACTGACACTCGGCATTGACTGCACTGTCAGGGTCTTATACAACACATACAAGACTGCCTTGTGCCGATCCTGACTCTGGTATACAGGGAGCCTGTTAAGCCCTGGTGCAATCCAATGAATTGAACGATACCAGAAATTGCATAAATAGCTGCTTTACTTTCCAAGCACAGATATTGCAAACAACTCTTTCCAAGTTTTCACCACAAGCCAGTAGCGAAATTTGATGGGGGGCAGAGGGGGCGGCCGCCCCCGGGCCCACTCTGGCAGGGGCCCACTGTGATCTCCAGAGATTATAATTTGACGCCGCTGCCCGCCGCTGTCCGCCGCTGCCCGCCGCTGTCCGCCGCTGTCCGCCGCTGCCCGCCGCTGCCCGCCGCTGCCCGCCATTGGATGGGTGAGTGCAGCCCCCCCCCCTCTGTTACCGGCAGCCCGATGCAGCCCGGCCCCGGAGGCTCACAGCTCCAGCCCCGCCTCCTGCATCCCTCTCCTCTCCTGCTCGTCGGCAGACGTGTGACGTCATCCGTTGCTGCCCGCCCGAGCAGGAGGGGAGAGAGATGCAGGCGCCGCGGGTCTGGAGCTGTGAGCCTCCGGGGCCGGGCTGCATCGGGCTGCCGGTAACAGAATATGTAAGCAGCTAACAGCACCGGACCAGAGAGGACCTGCTGGATCCACCAGAGGTGAGTATACTTTTGTTTTTTTGTTTTTTACATGAATGCTCATGTGGGAGCTTCACTTGGGGCCTATAACATGTGGTTACAGAGGGGGTCCTATACTATGTGGGGGCTGTACAGGGGAAAAATGCAATGTGGGGGGCTACAGAGGGATGCTTTTACTGTGTGGGGGGCTTCAGGGGGGGATAATATGTTGTGATTATTCTATGTGGGGGCTGGCTGCACAGGGACCTATACTATGTGGGGGGCTACACTGGGGGGGGGGGATAATATGTTATGGCTATACTATCGGGGGAGGGAAATATGTGGGGGCTGGCTACACAGTGAGTGACATCCCCGTATACTGTGCATATACTGAGTGACATCCCTGTATACTGTGCATATAGTGAGTGACATCCCCCTATACTGTGCATATAGTGAGTGACATCCCTGTATACTGTGCATATACTGAGTGACATCCCCGTATACTGTGCATATAGTGAGTGACATCCCTGTATACTGTGCATATAGTGAGTGACATCCCCCTATACTGTGCATATAGTGAGTGACATCCCTGTATACTGTGCATATACTGAGTGACATCCCCCTATACTGTGCATATAGTGAGTGACATCCCTGTATACTGTGCATATACTGAGTTACATCCCCCTATACTGTGCATATAGTGAGTGACATCCCTGTATACTGTGCATATACTGAGTGACATCCCCCTATACTGTGCATATAGTGAGTGACATCCCTGTATACTGTGCATATACTGAGTGACATCCCCCTATACTGTGCATATAGTGAGTGACATCCCTGTATACTGTGCATATACTGAGTGACATCCCCCTATACTGTGCATATAGTGAGTGACATCCCTGTATACTGTGCATATACTGAGTGACATCCCTGTATACTGTGCATATACTGAGTGACATCCCTGTATACTGTGCATATACTGAGTGACATCCCCGTATACTGTGCATATAGTGAGTGACATCCCTGTATACTGTGCATATAGTGAGTGACATCCCTGTATACTGTGCATATACTGAGTGACATCCCTGTATACTGTGCATATAGTGAGTGACATCCCTGTATACTGTGCATATAGTGACATCCCCGTATACTGTGCATATAGTGAGTGACATCCCTGTATACTGTGCATATACTGAGTGACATCCCTGTATGTTGTGACTTTACTATGTGGGGGCTGGCTACACAGGGACCTATACTATTTGGGGGATACAAGAAGGGGGGAATAATATGTTGTGGCTATACTATGCGGGGGCTACAAAGGGGGATATACTATGGGCGCTACACAGGGGGAAGGGCTATACTATGTGGGGGGGCCTATATTATGTGGGACTGCACAGGGCATCTTTATTATGTGTGGGGGGCTATATGCCTGACTACTATTTGGAGGCACATATTGGGCCTGACTGCTTATGTGGAAGCACAGAGGGGGCACTGTTACTGTGTAAAGCAATGGGGAATATAAGGTTATAATGAGGTATAAGGTTAGGATGATGCTAGAACGTGGAGCCTAAAGTGTTTGTCTCGCAGATTCTGGGGAGACGAGTCATGGCTGGAGAAATCTTCATGATGGGATGAGCCAGATGAAAAGAAAAGGAAAAAACAGACAGCTTTCACTACCAAGAACGTCACTTATGATTCATGTAGGAAGACGCCTCCTGTAAGTCACTGGAAGTAACTGCACAATCATGCATAATCACTTTTTTGGTGCATTCACACGTACAGGATCTGCAGCAGATTTGATGTCGGGTTCCGTCATTGAGTAATAGAACAGGAAAAGGGTTGTCAGCTCACCCACTCAGTCTTGCTTCACCTGATGTGTGGATCTCCGTGATGTGGAAGCTCGCGGGTACTAATATTGGAGACCGCAGCCCGAATCATCCATGATAAGAAAAAATGTGTTCATCCGCAGCTTCATAAAATTCAATGGCTTTATTCAACGTCACAAAACATAAAATAACAGGTGATTTAAAAGACACGCCGACGCGTTGCAGGGTGAGAACCCCTTAATCATGGGGATGATTAAGGGGTTCTCACCCTGCAACGCGTCGGCGTGTCTTTTAAATCACCTGTTATTTTATGTTTTGTGACGTTGAATAAAGCCATTGAATTTTATGAAGCTGCGGATGAACACATTTTTTCCGTCATTGAGTAACAAAGCTATCTGCAGCATCAAATCTGGTGCATATCCTTTATGTGTGAACACACTCTTAAAGGGGTAGTTCACCCAAAAAATTTTTCTTTCAAATCAACTGCTGCCATGAAGTGCCAGAGATTTGTTAGTTACTTCTATTAAAAAATCTCAAGCCTTCCAGTACTTATCAGCTGCTGTATGCCCAACAGGAAGTTGTATTATTTCCAGTCTGGAGAGCAGGAGATGTTTTCTATGGGGATTTGCTGCTGCTCTGGACATTTCCTGACATGGACAGAGGAGGCAACAGAGAGCACTTTGTCAGACAGGAAAGAAAACACCACTTCGTGCTGGGCATACAGCAGCTGATAAGTACTGGAAGACTTAAGATTTTTTAATAGAAGTGAATTACAAATCTCTGGCACTTCATGGCACCAGTTGATTTGAAAGAAATTATTTTTTGGTGGACTGCCCCTTTAAGGTCTGTAGATCCTTTGTATAGCTGGATCTCTACCTCTATTTGGTCACTGCTAGAGATGAGTGACCTTACAGTAAGTTCAGGTTCACATGAACCCAAATTCTCTGAACTTCATCTCTAGTCAATGCTGAGGTAGAATATTGCATTTTATATACTGGTGCTATAAAGGGAATATTATTTATAGACAGTACAGCAGTATTATCCAGTCACTGTATGGTGATGACGGCAGTGGTCATGGTATTATTTGTCCTGTGTATACTCCTTTTATTGGTATTACTTGTGTTCGTGTAGTGGATTTTATTCAGTGACAGTATAGTGGTATTAGTCATGTTGTTGTAATGATGGTAGTGGCCATAGTGTTGAGGTATTATCTGTTACTTGTATACTGTAATAATGGTAGTATCAGTCTCTTTATAATAGATTGGCCAGTAACAGTAATGATGATATTCGCTTCCTGTATACTGGTGTTTTTTGGTAACTATAATAGCTATTTAGAGATATACAGTATTATCATGCATAGAAAATTGTCTTACCAGTGCTAACATTATACAGGAAATGTGTAATATTATTTTACATATCCTACAAATTTCCCTAGGACCCTACTTATATATATTATCACTGCTGTAACCTGTTGTTGCATAATAGATAGATAGATAGATAGATAGATAGATAGATAGATAGATAGATACAGTAGATAGATAGATAGATAGATAGATAGATAGATAGATAGAAGATAGATAGATACAGTAGATAGATAGATAATAGATAGATAGATAGATAGATAGATAGATAGATAGATAGATAGGAGATAGATAGGAGATAGATAGGAGATAGATAGGAGATAGATAGGAGATAGATAGGAGATAGATATAGATGGATAGATAGATAGATGATAGATAGATAGATAGGAGATAGATAGGAGATAGATAGGAGATAGATAGATGGATAGATAGATAGATAGATAGATAGATAGATAGATAGATAGATAGATGATAGATAGATAGATAGGAGATAGATAGATAGATAGATAGGAGATAGATAGATAGATAGATAGATAGATAGATAGATAGGAGATAGATAGGAGATGGATAGGAGATAGATAGATAGGAGATAGATAGATAGATAGATAGATAGATAGATAGATAGATAGATAGATAGGAGATATAGATAGATAGGGGATAGATAGGAGATAGATAGATAGGAGATAGATAGATAGGAGATAGATAGGAGATAGATAGGAGATAGATAGATAGATAGATAGATAGGAGATAGATAGGAGATAGATAGGAGATAGATAGGAGATAGATAGGAGATAGATAGATAGGAGATAGATGATAGATAGATAGATAGATAGATAGGAGATAGATAGATAGGAGATAGATAGATAGGAGATAGATAGATAGATAGATAGATAGATAGATAGATAGATAGATATATAGATAGGAGATAGATAGAAGATAGATAGGAGATAGATAGATAGATAGATAGATAGATAGATAGATAGATAGATAGATGATAGATAGATAGATAGGAGATAGATAGGAGATAGATAGGAGATAGATAGATGGATAGATAGATAGATAGATAGATGATAGATAGATAGATAGATAGATAGATAGATAGATAGGAGATAGATAGATAGGAGATAGATAGGAGATGGATAGACTTGGCACCATTTCTGTAAATAAAAATGAGTTGAAATACAACACAACATGACCTAAGTGTGTTATGGTATGTGGGCTGGAGGGGTGTGAGTGCCAGGGCTGATTTTCAGTCCCAGTCCGGCCCTGCCCCCCCATGTCACTCCGCCGCGGCCGCCGCCATCTTAAGCTGATCGGGTGCACTGAGGTTGAGTATGGCCTCAGCGCACCACTGCTGGTACGTGCGCCGCCCACCTGTCAATCACCTCCGGCGCGGCGCTGTCCCTCTGGGTTCCGTCTCCCGCGCTCGCACCAGGTCAGTCACTTGCTGAACAGCATAGGAGCCGGACGGCCGCCTATGACTGCTGCTGCTGCACACAGAACAGGGGAAGGCCGACCTGGACATGTGGAAAACGGGGTGAGGCTGGACATGTGGAAAACAGAGGTGTGCTGGACATGTGGAAAAGGGGTGGTGGTGCTGGACATGTGGAAAAGGGGGGTGGGGTGCTGGACATGTGGAAAAGGGGGGTGGGGTGCTGGACATGTGGAAAAGGGGGGGTGCTGGACATGTGGAAAAGGGGGGGTGCTGAACATGTGGAAAAGGGGGGAGCTGAACATGTGGAAACAGGGGGAGCTGGACATGTGGAAACAGGGGGAGCTGGACATGTGGAAAACTGGGGGAGCTGGACATGTGGAAACAGGGGGGAGCTGGACATGTGGAAAACTGGGGGAGCTGGACATGTGGAAAACTGGGGGAGCTGGACATGTGGAAAAGGGGGGAGCTGAACATGTGGAAACTGGGGGGGCTGGACATGTGGAAACAGGGGGAGCTGGACATGTGGAAACTGAGGGAGCTGGACATGTGGAAACTGGGGGAGCTGAACATGTGTAAACTGGGGGAGCTGGACATGTGGAAACTGGGGGAGCTGAACATGTGGAAAACTGGGGGAGCTGGACATGTGGAAACATGTGGAAAGCAACCGAGCTTCAATACCACACACACACACACACACACAAGATAAAGACAGGGGTGGTGTTTTTTTTTTTTCTAGAAGAGAGCAATCATGTTTTTCTTATCCTGAAGAACCTCTTTCATTTTATGTGTCTATAAATGTAAATGTAGAAGCCTCTAACACTGCTCTTTATCTTAATTCACTATGAGTAATGGAGCAGAATATACCCTTTATTATTTAGAAAGCATTGTTGTTAAGTGAGGTTCCCTTTGGGTAACATAATCGGTTGGGGGCCCACTCAGACTTGCTCGCCCCCCCTAGGCTGAACCCCTAGCTACGCCCCTGCCACAAGCGCATTGTTCAGACAATATGTTACAGTCTTAAGGCGGCACAGTCTCTCTTTATTGCTCAGCCGAGCTTCTCCTGGGACATCCAGCCGAAGGTGATCAGCGTCAGCCGACGCTGCTGGTCTGCAACGTTTCGAGAACTAAATCTCTTTGTCTAGCATGTTAACGTGTATCCCATCACCAATACATATACTTAGGAAGTCTTGCAATGTTTCCAATACTACAATATATAAATATAAACAAAGCATTAGCATAATGTTATTTCTTAATCACGTCTACGATACATCTTACATCTTTTAACTGTATTGGAAGAACATCACAAAAATACATTAAAATTACATAGCTCATTTAACTGTGTCCAGGCGTTGAATCCAGTATACTTCTTTCCTCAAAAGACGCACATGCATATCTGCCTCATTAACCCCTTCTACCTCCTCCAGGATTAGCCATCTTAATTCACTCACAGTGTGCCTTTTTTCCACAAAATGTCACGCAACACCTGTTTCACCAAAGGTATTTGCACTCTCTTCTACCTGTCCTTTCTGCAGGGCAATTCTAATAGCACATTTATGTTTCCCTAAACAAATTTTTACTTTTCTTGAGGTCTGCCTGACGTAGCATAACCCACAGAGGCACTTCAGGCAATCAACCAAACCTTTGGAGTTGCAAGTGAACCACCCACGTATGGTGATCATATTGCCTCTCCTTGGGTGGGCGATGCTGCCCCCTTTAATAATAGAGTTGCAATTTTCGCAGCTATTACAGGGAAATGTACCATTCTTACTAGATCTTAAAAATGTTTGTCTTGATTTGTTTTTTTTCTCATATCTGTCCTCACTAGATAATTGGCTAGTGTCTTCCAACGTCTATAGACAAATCTAGGCATCCTGGAAGGCAATGCACAGAATTTGGGTTCATGTTTCAGCATTCCCCAATGTTTCTTAATGCTTGACAAAGAGATTTTTTTTTCTTTTTAACATTTTTATTTAATTTTCCCACTAAGTGATAACATCAATACAAAGAAACACCAGATTCATTACCCATCCTCCCCCAAAACCCTCCCACCATCGCCGAGCAAGCACCAAAATGAATACAAAAGTTAAATAATTTATTTAGTACTAATATTTCAGCAATTCTATCCAAAAATCTTCCTAAGCCTGTCTATTGACCTCTCCCCTCTCTTCATACCTTCCATATAATTTACATGCTTCTCTCCAACTTGCTACACTCGGAGTAGTAGGGGATAACCAGTTCTTAACCAATTGCAATCTAGCTATAAACAGTTATTTAATCTCCTCCTGTCTTTTTTCTTTCTCACTTGGGAATCCTCTCCCAGCAACAATAAAGCTGGTGTAAAGGAAATCTCTAGTCGTATTTCTTTAGTTATTTCCTCTATCACTGCACTCCAATAGTCCCTTACTTTGGGACAATCCCACAACAAATGCAACCAGTCACCGGGACTACCTCCGCACCTTACACAGTTAGGGGAAAAAGGGGGTATAATACAGTCTATTAACAATATTAAACTGTATCATTTGATGGTTACAGTTTATGAAGACATATTTGATGTTTTGCATTATTCTGTGCATTCCATCCTCCGAAAATTTACCCCGATCATTTTCCCATCTATTTCTACTTTTTATTGACACATCCTTATATACACATTCTCTCATTTTGGCATAGATTCTTGCTAATCCCCTTTTTTATCCCCTGTCTCTAATAATCTTATTACTTCTGGGCACAAAGAATAATTCCTTCTCCTTTTATGATATATATGCATATTGTAGTCTCCCATATTTAAGCCAGCTTGTACCCTTTAGGCTATATTCCCTTTGTAGATCTAACCAGGTTCTAAGTTTACCCTCTACAAAGGCATCTTGTATTCTTTCTATACCTCCCTTCCTCAGCTCTTGCATATCCTTTAGTTTATAAACTTCTTTCAGGTTAGAGTTTTTCCAAAGCGGGGTTTTATTTATTGATCCCGTTAAATTAAACAGCTTTCTTAACATCTCCAACATTTTGTCCACATTTGGACTGTGGGGAAACTGTCCCATTCCCTATTCTCTAGTTGACCCGACTCCAGACTCTCAATTATATCCCTTTTCTTCCCCTTTCCTCTTCTTAAGACCCATTGAAGGAATGGTACATTATCTCCCTCCCACCATAGGTGCAATTGGGCAGCATAGAAATACAATTTCAGATCTGGCACCCCAAACCCACCATTATTCCGAGGGATACAAGTTTCTAAGGCGAGCTTAGTTCTTACCCTTTTCCTCCGCCAGATTAGCTTATTTAATAGCTGCTCCATTTTCTTAAAAGAGGCTTCGTCAATCCACACTGGGGTGGACAATAATTTAGGTAATACTATCGACTTTATCAACATAACTATGTCAGCTTTAGTCCTAATTAGTTTGATCCATATTGCCACCTTCTCTTTTAGGGTTTTCATGGCTGGGACTATATTGTTCACACAAAACTCCTCTATCTTCCTTGTCACTAGATTTTCCTCAATTAATTCTCAAACCCGTAAGACTACCATACTTTCCCATTGTATATATTATTCTATCTAAGGAATTTTCCAGGTTTTCTATAAACAACAGCATGTCATCTGCAAATAGACTTATTTTGTCATCCTTGCCCTTTACTCCAAACCCTCTTATTTCCGGATCTTCTCTTATCATTGCAGCGAAGGGGTTCCATTGCTAAAATGAATAACACTGTGACAGTGGGCATCCCTGTCTGGTTTCCCTCTCTAATCTAAACCTCTCTGATGTTAGTCCATTTACTGAGACAACTGCTTGCAGGTCTGAATATAGCAACTTGATCATCTCCAGGTATTTTCCTCCCAGGACCATTCTCTCAAGAACTCCCCAAAGAAACTCCCACTCTACCCTGTCGATGGGAGTATAGTATAGCAAAGGCTCCCCTGAAATTTTCCATAATATTTGGTTACTTGCCTCTTATTAACCAGCTAAACTGTTGGGCCCCGGTGGAGAAATTAACTGTGAACTAACTGAGCAAACCTAGGATAACTTACTTGTTTGACTAAATGTGATGCCTTGGATGAATTAATAGTAAGGGGGATTTCAGACAAGTTGTGTGGTTGTCCAGCTCCAATCAATGTCCAATCAATGTCCTGAGACAATGTCTCACTCTCCGGCGCATAGGATACCGTTGAAAGGTGCAGTTGTGGGAAACTATCCACGCACAATAATTGCTAGAATGGTAATGTCCAAGGATAAAGATGCCATAATAAAGAGAGCAAGAGAGACTGGAGAGATAAGATATAACAACAGTAAAATCTCCATTTATTCTGATTTCTCAGTAGAGACACAAAAGGCTAGAGCGCAGTTCGTCACTGCAAAGAAAAGACTGAGATTAAATGGTATACAATATGTAATGCTATATCCCGCTAAACTGAGAGTAATAAAAGAAGAAAGGACTTGTTTTTTTTTCATTCTCCTGACGATTTGACAAAATGCGTTACTGGGACTGTCGGACTGCGGAATGTAGTTGAAAAGGTATTAATTATGTGTTAGATGCTCTCGGCGTGGTAAACTCAGGTTTTAGGTCCTGCTATCAATATCTAAGGGTAGAGGTGGTAGGATGAGATGGGAGGAGGAGGGGGAGGGAGGGAGGGGGAGGTATGGGAGGATCGCCGAGCAAGTGGGAAAGGATGAATTTTTGATTTTGATGGTATTGTGGTCTTACTATTGCTTGCCTTTTATTTCCTTCTTTCTTTTTTATCATCTTAGGGGAGGACTCGGAATGACGACGAAGTTAGTTGCATGGAATGTAAGGGGTATGAGTAATAAATAGTGATGAGTGAGTACTAAAATGCTCGGGTGCTCGTTACTCGAAACGAATATCTCCCGATACTCGAGCGCTCATTTCGAGTAATGAACCCCATTGAAGTCAATGGGAGACTCGAGCATTTTTGCAGGGGACTCGGGTTTGGTAGAGGGAAGGTCGTGTGAAAACCTGTCAAGCTCAGAAATTGATGGAAACACAATGGAAATGGACAAGAAACAGCAGGGGCAGCATGTATGCATGCCTCTGAGGCTGCCTAATGGCACCATTATGCCGAATTCTGTGCAACAGCCTGGTTAAAACAGAGGGACAGCAATGCATTCTGGAACCTGTAGTACTGAGTACATCTGCTCAACCAGGAAATACAGAAACACAAAACAGAACAAAAAACCACAAAACAAATGTATTTTTGGTAGTTTCAAAACTGGGATAGGTAATAAATTATTACCTATCTCCTTCTATCTATCTATCTATCTAATAATGCTATATGCTTCTGCAGAAGTTTTATTTTTTCTTGCCTTGATCCGGATTCCCCTTTAAGAAAAGAAAAAAGAAAATATTAAATTAAGAAAAAAGTACAATATATCTACTGTATACATGGTGTCTTAGTAAGGGGTGGTGTGGTACATCATAGTGCAAATGTTTGGGGGGGGAAGCACACATCCTTCTAAACTATGCAAGTGGTAAAAGTGAACACAAACTGTGCAATCAAACAACAACCAATGAAAAATGAGAAGTGTAGAAATTTAAACTTTTACAATGTGAACTATGAACTGAAAACTATGAACCCACCAATAGTGACATCTAGGGATGAGCGAACCGAACCGTTATGAACCAGATTCGTTACGAACTTTGCAAAAAGTTAGTTACGAAGTTCGTTAAAATCTGTACGTTAATCAGAGAATAGAACAGGATACAAGGGATTATTACTCCTATAATCCTTTGTATCCTGTTTTTATGTGAATATCAAGGTGTGTGACGTCATTCCAGGAAGTGCTTGAGCCTGGCTGCAGTTCCTCATTGTGTTTCCAGACAGCAGAGAGAAAGGAGGTGTACGTTAGGCAGAGAGGGAAAACACATAGATTACATATCCAAACAACTGGATAAGTACAGGGAGAGATAGAGAAGGAGTATATATTGTTTGTGAGAGAAGCAGGAGAGAGGAAGATAAAAAAAAAAATCGCAAGATCCAGGGAAAGCTTGATAAGCCCATACATAGTGAAAGAGGCTGAGAAATCAAGAGTTAGGTAGAGAGAGGGAGAGATAGGCATCTAACTCAAAAATTGTGATATCTAGGGAGAGATGGGGCGATAAAAAAAAGAAATAGGGAGAGAAAAGTGAGAAGAGTCACTCAGGACACGTAGCATTGAACCAGCTACTGTTCTGTTCCGAGAGGAGATGCTAGACGTTGCTGCTCTGCTGGGTGCCGTTAACTGCGTATAGCCGCAAGCAAAAAAGTTTAAAAAAAACTTCAAAAAAAAAAATTGTTTGTTTGTGATCAGCTGTTCTAGGTAACGCTAACTCAGCGCCCCACAAAAGCTGTCCGTTTGTGCTCTGCTGGTTGCCATCAACCCCGTCTAGCTGCCCGCAACCAAAAAAGTAAAAAAAAAAACTTTAAAAAAAATAAAAAAAGTTTGTTTGTTTGTGATAAGCTGTTCTAGGTGACACTAAGTCAGCGCCCCACAAAAGCTGTCCATTTTTCCAACCCACAAAGCAATAGTCACTGAAACTTTGTGCCTTTTTCAAAATTTACACCAACCAAAGAACTATGTCCAAGCATCCTACTTCCAGCACTTCCCAGGCAAGGACTGCAACGACAGGTGGTGAGGGTAGGAGAAGTGGCAGCACCAGGTCCGGTGGCAGCCGGGGCAACAGGCGTGGCAGCAGGTTGCAGCTACCCCAGACGCCCACGGGTCATGTAAGAACCACACAGCCAACGGTTCTAGATTGGCTTACCCAATCCTCCAGTTCCACTGACCAAAGCTCCCAAACGAGGTCGGCTGGATCATCCGACACCACCCTTACATGGGACGGTCAGCGACAGTCCTCTGCCCCGTCCCCTGTTATTAATATGCCACTCATCTTTGGGGCACCTTCTGCCAGGGAACTCTTGGTAAACCTTGATTTGCCCTTGGAGTCTCTACCACTTTTTAGTGATGATGATGAGGAGGAGGTAGTAGTCCCCCAAAGGCAGCAGGTGGAACGTGCAGAGACTGAAGAGGAGGTGTTGGCTGTAAGCAGTCAACAGAGTCAGGGAGGGGCATCCAGTGCCACACCTGAGATCCTGTCCCAGCCTCAGGAGGAAAGTAGCAGTGGTGGTGATGATGATGTCATTGATGTGACGTGGCGCCCTCAAGCAGCATTATCTTCGGCGTCATCAGGGGAGGAAAGGGAGGTGCTACCGAAGCAGCAACATCCCACTGGTGCAAGAAAGCGAGGCACAAGAGGGAGGGGTAGAAGACAACCTACCAGGCAGACTTCATCAATACCTTTAAAAGGGTAGTGCGGCGGTAATGAATTATTCACAGAATAACACACATTACAAAGTTATACAACTTTGTAATGTATGTTATGTCTGTGAATGGCCCCCTTTCCAGTGACCCACCACCCCCACCCGTGTACCCGGAAGTGTGGTGCGCTATACATTACCTGTCACGTGCCGACCCCCGTCTCCGATCTTCACTCAGTGACATCTTCTTCGGATGGACGGCGAACAGCTCCGACTGTTCCGAATGCCGGCCGCCCTCTGCAGCGTCATCCGATGCTCAGCCGCGATTGGCTAAGCATAACTGTGCTCAGCCAAATGCGGCTGAGCACAGTTGTGATGCGGCGGAGGGGGACGACGGCAGGGATTCGGCACGGATCAGGTAATTTATAATGCACCACACACTTCCGGATACACAGGCGGCGGTGGTGGGACACAGGGAACGGGGCGATTCACAGACATAACATACATTACAAAGTTGTATAACTTTGTAATGTGTGTTATTCTGTGAATAATTCTTTACCGCCGCACTACCCCTTTAAGCCTTGGTCCTGAAAGGGGACCCTCAGGCAGCAGTGGCAGTGAACAACCAGCAAGACCCCCCGTGGCTGGCAGCAAACCACGGTCCTCTGTCGTCTGGCAGTTCTTTCGCCTGGGGACAGATAAGCACATCGCTCTGTGCCTGCTGTGCAATGAGAGGGTCAGTTGTGGCAGGGGTGATAATCTTGGGACAACATCCATGAAGAAGCACATGGAAAGGCCACACCAACAGGCCTGGAAAAACCTTGACCCAAATACCACCTCCTGTCAGGATGCACCATACACTGCAGATCCCATCATGCAGCATCCTCTCACTGGAACTCAGGGCTCATCAGCCTCAGTTGCCAGCAGTAGCACAGTCTCACTGCCATGTACACCCCTAATGAGGAAGCAATCCCTGACCGAGTCCATGGCCAAACGTCAGGTGTACTGCAGCAGCCATCCCGTGGCACAGAAACTGACCGGACACCTGGATAAGCTGCTGGTGCTTCAGTCCCTGCAATTTAATCTTGTGGACTCCCAGCCTTTCAGGGATTTTGTGGCGTCTGCGCACCCCAGATGGCGAGTCCCCAGCCACCACTACTTCTCTAGCAAAGCTGTCCCATCACTGCATAGTTATGTGAAGAGAAAGGTTGGCGACTCATTGGGACTCTTGGAGTCCAAGACAGTGCACATGAGTGCTGATGTCTGGTCCTCTAACTATGGGCAAGGCCAGTACATGTCCGTTACTGCCCATTGGGTCAACATCCTCCTAGGAGACCATCAGGAAGTTGGCCCATTCTTGCAACTGTCACCTCCACAGTGCTTTAGGGGGCCAGCAGCGGGTAGCACAAGTTCTGCCTCCATCACCACTGCAGTCCAACCTGACACAGTGTCTTACCACCGATGTCAGGCCCGCCGCTGTCAGGCTGTCCTCCATTTAGTGAGCCTGGGTCAACGAAGCCACAGTGGGCAGGAGCTCCTCCGGACCATCAGGGAGGAGATAGCTGAATGGCTGACCCCACGTTGACTAACGGTGGGAAGTGTCGTAGCGGACAATGGGAGGAACATTGTCTCTGCAGTTCAGCGGGGAGGACTGACTCATTCACCTTGTATGGCACATGTGATCAACCTCATAGTGCAGAGGTTTCTCCGATCATTTCATGCACTACATGACCTTGTGAGGATGTCAAGTACAGTGTGCAAACATTTCAGCCACTCCTACGCTGCAAGGAACACCCTGCTCAGAATCCAGAGACAGCGCGGTATTCCCGAACATCGGCTAATCTGCGACGTGCCAACACGCTGGAATTGTACCCTCCATATGCTCGACCGCCTGTACGAGCAAAGGACAGCCGTAACAGACTACCTCATGGGGCAATCAGGCAGCTTCACGCTACACTGTGACTTTCAAGTAACACACTGGCAGTTAATGCGGGAAGTCTGCCAATTGTTGATCCCTTTTGAGGACGCGACTCTCTTTGTGAGCAGGCAGGACTATGGGATCAATGACATCATCCCACTCCTCCATGTTCATCATCAGCGAGGATTCCCAGGCCACAACTCCAAGGCTGAACATCGCCTTGAGCCCATAGCTGGATGAAGTGCAGATGGAGGTTGAGGAGGAGGAAGATGTCTACGCCCAGCCATTCCGCACACCGCCACCTGGCTTCTCTGCCTCTCCATCACAGGAGGAGATGGAGGATCAGGTGGTAGAGGAAGAGGAGGAAGACCCCAGCAGGCACTGGAACTATACCGAGGACAGTGGAGAGGAGAGGTGCTCATTGTCCTTGGTGCAGAGGGCAAGGTGTCTGCGGGAGTGTCTGCGGAATGATAGCCGGATTGTGGACATCTGCCAGAGGGACCAATACTGGCTGGCCACCCTGTTGGACCCTCTCTTCCGCTGCAGAATGGAAGAATTCTTCCTGCCATCACAGAGGGAGGCTAAACTGGTGTACTACAGGGACATGCTCACCAGTCAGTTGGTCTCAACTTACCTGCGAGACCAGCCAGGTTCTCAGACAACATCCTCTGGGAAGGAACCAGCGCGCTCCACTCCCACCACCACCAGTGGAGACATCAGAAGTCGCTACAGCCTGCAAGCCCTCATGAGCGATTTCATTCAGCCAGCTGGTGAAGAAAGGACACAGCACTGGACTCATGGCGTGGACCAGCATGAGCTCAGCTACCAGGTCACTGCCTACCTTGATTCCACCCTGCCCCAAAGTGTCACCGACCCTGTGCAGTACTGGGCAGAAAAACTGGAGATTTGGCCTCAACTGGCAGAGTTTGCCTTGGCTCTGATGTCCTGCCCAGCCAGTAGTGTGGCGTCAGAGAGGGTATTTAGTGCGGAGGGTAACATCGTAACACCGCAAAGAACGAGGCTCTCTTGCCACAGTGTGAAGATGTTCACTTTTGTTAAGATAATTTGTGCCTGGATTACATCGGTCGGATTATACCACCCCCCTGCCTGATTTGAATGACTCAGTCATCAGTCACCCGTCTTGCATGGCAATCCGTGTGTCCAAGAAATCGACCTTAAAGAGGACCTGTCACCCCCCGCTCCGGGGTGACAGGCTCCCCACCCCCAGATAGATCCCCTTATACTTACCTCATGTCGCCGAGTCCCGCTGCCGGAGCTGGTCCCAGGACGGAGATATCCCGGTGAGAAGCTGGCGCGCGCGCTGTGGAGATGAGTCCAGCGTCCATAGAGAATGAATGGAGCCGGACTCACCTCTGCTGCGCCACACGGCTCCATTCATTCTCTATGGACGCTGGACTCATCTCCACAGCGCGCGTGCCGGCTTCTCATCGGGATATCTACGTCCCGGGACCGGCTCCGGCAACGGGACTCAGCAACATGAGGTAAGTATAAGGGGATCTATCTGAGGGTCGGAAGCCTGTCACCCCGGTGCGCACGCGCGGGGGGGGGGTGACATGTCTCCTTCAATATCCTAAATATGTGCCCAACGTAAAAATCTGTAATCCAATATCTTTCATAATGATAAACCTATTAGCAGAGAAATGCACCCCAATATTGATTGCTCCGTTTCTGCAGTTTATAGAAATACCCAATATGTGGCCCTATTGCGCTATTTGACGCAACCACAAGCCTCAGATATAAGGTAGCGCCTAGTGAATTTCAACGCCTCCGTTATATTTGGTCATTTTTGACCGTACCACTTCAGGTTGGCAGAGGCTCTGGGGTGCCAAAACCTAAAAAACACCCCTAAAGGGACACCATTTAGAAAACTGTACCCCTCAAGGAATGTAACAAGGGGTGCGTTGAGCATCTGGACCCCACAGGTGCTTCACAGATTTTCAGAACAATGTGGTGTAAAAAAGGAAAAATTCTATTTTTTACAATAAAATGTTGTTCTAGCCTTAATTTTTCATTTTTACAAGGGGATAAAAGAAAAAAAAACCAAACCTGTAGCTCAGTTTCTCCCGAGTACAGAAATACCCCACATGTGGACATAAAGTGCCAAGCGGGCGCAGGACAAGCCTCCAAAGGGAAGGAGCGCCAATTGGCCTTTGCAAGCTGGATTTTACTGGAATGGATTTCAAGGGTCATGTCGCATTTACAGAGCCCTCGTGCTGCCAAAACACTGGAAACCCCCCACAAGGGACCCCATTCTGGAAACTACACCCCTCAAGGAATCTAACAAGGGGTTCAGTAAGCATATGGACCCCATTTTTTCACTTTCACGGCACAAATGTGGCTGTCATCAAGGGGTCCATATCCTCAATGCACCCCTTGTTAGGTTCCTTGAGGGGTGTAGTTTCCAGAATGGGGTCACATGTGGGGGGTTTCCAGTGTTTTGGCAGCACGAGGGCTCTGTAAATGCGACATGGCGTTCATCATCCTTTCTGGCCACATCCAGCCTCCAAAATCCAAATGGCACTCCTTCCCTTCGGAGGCTTGCCCTGCGCCCACATGGCACTTTATGTCCACATGTGGGGTATTTAAAGACTCAGGGGGAATTGCTCTACACATTTTGTGTGTTGTTTTCTCTTTAAACCTCTTGTGAAAATAATAAAAATTTAAGGCTAAACCAACATTATAGTGTAAAAAATGTAATATTTCATTTTCACGCCATATTGTTCCACATATTTGTGCCCGTCACCAGTGGGGTCCATATGCTCACTACACCCCTTGTTACATTCCCTGAGGGGTTTAGTTTCCATAATGGGGTCACTTGTGGGGAGATTAAACTGTCTTGGCAACACAGGGGCCTTTTAAATGCAACATGGCCCCTCAAAATCCATTCCAGCCAAATCCTGCCTCAAAAAACCAAATGGCGCTCCTTCCCTTTGGAGGCTTACCCTGCACCCGCATGGCGCTTTATGTCCACATGTCGGGTATTTCCGTACTCAGGGGAAATTGCTCTACACATTTAGTGTTTTTTTTTCTTTTAACCGCTTGTGAAAATGAAAAAATCAAGACAAGATCAATGATTTAGTGTAAAAATTAAAAATTTTTTACACTAAACGTTGGTCTAGCCTTGATTTTTTCCTTTTCCACAAGGGGTTAAAAAAGAAAGTGAACAAAAAACGTGTAGGGTAATTTCCCCTGAGTACGAAAATACCCCACATGTGGATATAATGTGCCATATGGGCACAGGGCAAGCCACCAAATGGACAGAGCGCCATTTAGAGGCTGGAATGTAGGATGGAGGCCATGTCGCAATTAAAAAGCTCCTGTGCTGCCAGGACAGTAGAAACCCCCCACAAGTGACCCAATTCTGGAAACTAAACCCCATAAAGAATCCAACAAGGGGTACAGTGAGCATATGGACCCCACTGGTGACGGGCACATAAGTGGAACATGTGCCGTGAAAATAAAAAATACAATTTTTTCATTTTTATGGCCCAAATGTGGCCGTCACCAGATGTCCATATCCCCACTGCCCCCCTTGTTAGATTCCTTATGGGGTGTAGTTTCCAAAATGGGGTCACTTGTGGGGGGTTTCTACTGTCATGGATGCACAGAGGCTTTGTAATTGCATCATGGTATCCTCTAATGGGAATGGCGGCCATACCTATTTAGTTGGGGAAAAGGGACCATTCTAATTTATTTGGGGGTATTAGGCCAATTATTAGTTTATAAGGTTGAAAATGACAGGTGTCCATCAAATTCAACCTGTGTTGATCCAGAGGAAGGCAAAAAAAACCCTCGTGAGGCAGACGACAGTAGCCTCATCATAGGGGAAAAATTCCTTCCCGACTCCATAATGGCGATCAGAATAATCCCTGGATCAACGTGACCCCTGAAATAGGAATTAGGGACAGAATTAAGAAAATGTAGAACCCCAGTGACGTGTGGTACGCCTTGAAGCGATCCTGTATGCAGAGGCCGGGGTGATCAGGACAGGTGTCACACTGGAAAATGGTATCCTTCCTGATCCCCCTGTTACGCCACATTCTGCACTTCTTCTGGGGTCTCCTGTTTTCCAGTGTGGGGGATGTCACCTGGAAAATGTTGCCCTGGTGCGATACGGGGTCCTTCATATCCAGAAGCGCTGGGTCCGCTCCATGGCTGCTAAATATTAGGGCTCTATTACTGCTTCTGATATTTTTGGATTGTGCCGCAAGCTACAGTAGCTCGGGCAGCGACGGACCGGAAGAGGGGGTGCTGGTATAAAAGTTATCCCCGTACAGGTGGTAACCTTTATCCAGCAGTGGGAAGATCAGTTCCCGAACGATCTCCCCACTAACTCGGAGGATTGGGGGGGCATCTGGGGGCTGGATTCGTGTGTCCCTTCCTTCATACACTCTAAGGGTACGTGCACACTGCGGAATGGCGAAGGATAACCCTTTGTGCATTCCGCAGCTGGCACCCACCGGCGGACTGATGGGGGCGCGCGTCTCTGCTCGTGTCACACTCCATTCTATGCACGAGCGGATTCCACCCTCTGTCCAAAGAATGAACGTGTTATCCTTCGCCATTCCTCAGTGTGCACGTACCCTAAATCTGTAAGTGTACCGTGATCTCTTATTGGGACGGTACTGGCGGAAAAGACGTGTCTGGGGGGCAGCGTACGCTACGCTACCCCCCAGACACATCACTGGATGATGAAGATGATGAGGATGAATGGAGGAAAGAAGGACCCCCCATTCATCCTCACTGGCTGTTTCGGGGTCGGAGGCAATAATAATGTATGAGTCAGACACCGAAAACACCCTGGGGGCCATCTTTATACGGGGATTAGTATATGGGGTATGTAAATGTGTAGTGGTGTAGTGTAAAACTTTATTCCATGTAGTTTGGTGTAATGTAGTGTTTTTTACGTGTGTTTTTTTGACAGTAAGAAAAAATATCCCTACGCCAAGAAAGGAGCTGCTGATAAATGCCGCACTTATGTGCGGCACTTATCAGCAGACAGTGGCGGTAGGATATAGGGGGGAAAAACGCCCCTACGCCAAAAAGGAGGAGTTGCTGATCAGCGGCGCACTTACATGCGATGCTGATCAGCACTCAGCGGCGTTAGGGCGCAAAAAAAAAAAAAAAAATTTGGAAAAAAAAAAAATCTTTTTAACCCAAAGCAACTTATCAGTGAATGATATTCACTGATCAGCCGCTAGGGGGCAGTAGAACGACGCTGCCGGAGATTGCCGAGGCCCGCCGAACCCGAGGACCCTAGCGTTTCCGAAGCTGGACGTCCGAACCCGGAAGTGACGCGAAGAAGGCGCGAGGACGGCGCGGACCGCAGATCTTCGCTCCGGACGCCCAGATCAGGTGAGTATGGTACACCTGCACCACACACACCTGTTCTGCACCCCTCAGCTACCTAGCTGAGGGGTGCAGAACCCGGCAAATCTGTTTTTTTACAGTTTGATCGCCGTGATGGGCCGGCCGGTACTGGCCGGCCTATCACGGCGATCGTGGGGGTGGCATCGGCGCCATCTTTCTTGGGGACACTTATGGCGATTGGTGCTGTCTCGGACAGCACCAATCGCCATTCCTTTCCTTGTCACCGGGTCACCGATGACCCGGAAAGCTGTTTTCAGCTGTTATATGCTGATCTGTATTGATCAGCATATAGCAGCGATCGTCGGCACGGGAGGGGTTAATCACCCCCCGTGCCGACGAGCAGGGATGGCCTGCTATACATTATAGCAGGCCATCTTCCCCGACCACTGTGTGTGAACACACAGCGATCGGGGAAACATCGGGCGTAAGTATACGCCCGTTTGCGTTAAAGCCCACCCTGCGGGGGCGTATACTTACGCCCGATGTCGTTAAGGGGTTAAAGAATGATTTTTACAAACATGCATATCCTTAGCTTCAAACTTCAGTTATCTGTACTAGGTCCTTCTGGGTCCAAAAGAATACTACTCCTACTAAAGCCCCCACCGTCAATTGTCTATTTGGAAACATACTGGGTGGAATCAAGAGCTGCGGAAGCTGCCATCTCAACTTGTCTGTTTTTAGCAATACTGGCCTGAGAGCCATCAACTGCTGCCTTCTTCTGCTGCTCAAGTAGTCTGTTTTTAATTATACTGACCTGGAATCAATCAACTGCTGCCTCCTCCTCAAGTAGCCTCTCCTCAATAATACTGGCCTGGAATCAATAAACTGCTGCCTCCTCCTCCTCAAGTAGCCTCTCCTCAATAATACTAGCCTGGAATCGATCAACTGCTGCCTCCTGCTCATAAAGTAGTCTGTTTTTAATAATACTGGCCTGGAATCGATCAACTGCTGCCTCCTCCTCAAGTAGCTTCTCCTCAATAATACTGACCTTGAATTAATCAACTGCTGCCTCCTACTCCTACTCCTCTCCTCCTCCTCAAGTCAAATCTCCTCAATAATACTGGCCTGGAATCGATCAACTGCTGCCTCATCCTCCCCAAGTAGCCTCTCCTCGATAAGACTGGCCTGGACTCAATCAACTGCTGCCTCCTCCTCCTCAATTAGCCTCTCCTCCATAATACTGGCCTGGATTCAATCAACTGCTGCCTCATCTTCCTCAAGTAGCCTCTCCTCCATAATACTGGCCTGGAATCGATCAACTGCTGCCTCCTCCTCAAGTAGCCTCTCCTCAATAATACTGGACTGGAATCAATCAACTGCTGCCTCCTCCTGCTGCTCAACTTGTCTCTTCTCAACAATACTGGCCTAGGTGCAATCAAGTGCTGCCGCATCCTCCTTGTAAACTTTTTTTTCAATATTTTTTTTCACTATTTTGGCACTTTGATTCACTATATTTTATTAATTTTATTCCTATTATTATTATTATCATTTTTTTCTCATTATTTTTGTAAATTTTTTTCCCCACTTTTTTTCATTATAATATCAACTGCAACTAAACGAAACTATACCCTATCACACTCCCACTATTGTAGCTGCAATTATTGAGCCGTTAGAGCAAGGTTCGTTTTCGGTTCGGACCGATCCGAAATTCACGAAAGTTCGCCGGATCGAACCGAACCGAACTTTTCAAAAGTTCGCTCATCCCTAAAAAAATACACACACCCAGTGTAACAAATTATTTTAGGCAGATCATTTACACCTAATCCTTCCAAATAAACAGGTGCTTGCGAATTCCATCCTTTTTAATTTTATACCTCAGAAGTTCATACTGCTTAATCTGGGAAACTAAATTCCTCCAGGCTTCCAACACTGGGGATTGCTGTGACAGCCACCCCCTCATAATAAGTAACCTGGCACAAAATAGACATTTGGTATACAAAGCTCTGTTCTTTGGTATATCCCAGGAACCGCCCAAAATCCCAATTACCGCTAACCTTGGGATGTTCTGCTTGGTTATACAATTCAGAGTATCAAAAACCGCTTTCCAAAAACCCTGGATTTTCCTACATTTCCAGATTATGTGAAAAAAGTCTGCATTATTGCAACCACATCTGAGACAGTTCACCAACTCTCTTATCGCCATCTTAAACAAAATTAAAGCTGAATAGTAGATACGGTGGAGAATTCTAAATTGAACCAGCTTGTGAGCTTCATTCATGGAAACATTATCCAAATTTGCACATATATTTTGCCATGCCTCCTCCCCGAGATTGCCAACTTCCTGTTCCGACTTTACCTTCTTACTATCTAGTGTGACATACTTAATTTCATTAGTCCAAATTTTGTAGATCAAAGAGAGACCTCTTCTTGCCTTTCCCATGCCCTGTATCACTGAAAATATTCTGTTTCTCATTAATAGAGAACAATTCATACTACCCACTACACCACATCTTTGCTTAGTGTAAGACGATAATTTATCGTATAGATTACATAGTGAATTGTTAGTTACCCCACCACCTCAGTAACCAGCTTCAAGCAATTCAAATACATTGTCATAATTACTAATCCCAACCTTGTGCTGAGGAGGGGAAATACTTTTCCATCCTGCTAACTTACTTAAATGTGAAGAAATAAAATATAATCTAAGATCGGGCATGGAAAAGCCTCCTACCCTTTTAGGGCCACTGAAAGCTCTGTATTTAAGTCTCACCCGTTTCCTCCCCCAGATGAGGTTCCCCAGGAGAATCAATCTTCCTAATCCACCTATCAATCACCCATACTGGGGAAGCTCCAAAAAAGAAGAGTAGCTGGGGAAGGACGACCATCTTTACAATGGCCAGTCTATCTGCCATTGAAACTGGTAGCCTTTTCCACACATTAATTCTCTTTTCCAGGATTTTAGCAAATGGCTTAATATTCAACTCACAAAAGTCACTAACGTTGGGCCCTACCTTGATACCCACATATTCCAGCGGCTCCATGGGCCCTAAAACCCTTAACTTACCCCCGACCGCGGAGGAGGAGGAGGATCCCAAATTTAGTAAGGAAGACTTATCCCAGTTGATGGATAACCCAGACGGGATAATATACTCACTCAGTTCATCTACAATACGCGATAATTTACTGTCAGGGTCCTTGACCAACAATAGAATGTCGTCGGCTTACAACAGGAGTTTTTTCTTATTACCTTCTATACCGAACCCCTCATAGTCCAACCGTGTCCTGACCCACTGTGCCAAAGGTTCTACATACAGTGAAAATAAAAAAGGGAAGAGTGAACAGTCTTGCTGAGTTCCTCGGCCGAGCGCAAAGGGTTCTGAACGGTTACCATTAATTAATTAACGGGCTATGGAATCATTATATAGTGTTTTAATCTGCCCCAGAAATACCGGCCCAAAGCCAAACTTAGCTAGGACTTCCCAGAGGTACCCCCACTCCACCCTGTCGAAGACCTTAGCTGCGTCCAACGACAGGATGGAGTGGGCCCCTCCCCACGCTCCAAGATAGCCGAATGGAGCTTAATGATGTTATCTTGCGCTGTCTTATTGGGCATGAAACCCCCTGCTCCTCACCTATCAGCTGGGGGATAACTCTATTAATTTTCTTTGCCAGCACTTTTGCAAAAAGCTTGACGTCAGTGTTAAGAAGTGAGATGGGGCGGTATGATTCGATCAATTTCAGATCCATCCCCCTTTTCACCAGCAAAATTATATGGGCTTCTCTCATAGACTGAGATAACATCCCCCCTTTACAGGATTCATTTAATACCTCGGCAAATGTGGGCAGGATTACGGCGGAATATTTCCTATATATCTGGAAAGGTAACCCATCTGGACCAGGTGAGGTATTTCCTGATATAGATGCTAGAGCTTCCTCTAACTCTGACAGTGTGATCTCCCCCTCCAAGCGATCCCTGTCCTCTGCAGCTCCACCTCTGCAAGCCGGCCGGCAATCCGATCATCCCACCCTGAGGACTCGGAACAGTACAGATTCTGAAAAAAAACTCTAAATTCTTCAGCAATACCTGACTCATCCACCACCAAACTCCCATCTCTCCCAACAACTGATGCTATCTACTGGTTGTTGGACCTATTTGTCAAAATTCTAGCCAGCAATTTATTGGGTTTCCCCCCATGTACAAATTTATCTTGCCCAGAAAAAAACAATCTATGCTGCACTTTCTCCTTTATCAACTTCCCGAAAGTCCTCTTGTGACTTTTAAGCTGTCCCAGCTCTCGTCAGAAGCGTGTGTGGAGGAGACGTGGCTAGCGGCATGACGGAGTAGCCGCACACATTGCTCTCTCTCCCTGTTCCATGAGGATCCTGAGCTGCTGATGAGAACCCTGAGCTGCCCATACAAGTGCTGGGATGCCGGGCTGCACTGTGCCGGCCTCTGATGAGAACTGGAAATGGAGAGAAGAGGAGGCATATGGTGGAGAAGGCAGCGGTGGGAGTCGTCCTTCCGGAAGTGCTGGCGGTTGTGGAAGATGCTGGGCCCTGGAGCTGGCGAATCCTTTAGGCGTGTCTGGGGCACTGCATTCTCCCGGAAAGGACGCTGGGGGCTCTGCTTATGTACACCCCCTCCCCTTGCTGAGAGGGGCGGGGGGTGAGAGAACACTGGGCTATAAAAATCTGGCTGTTGGCAGTTAAGGTTGATGGTGGGGTCTGCAACGCTGGCGTCCATGGCCTCACAGCTAGCGCTGAGCTGTTTTAAGGATTGGGTGAGCAAGAGCACCGGTGTATTTTGAGGCTGGAAGCCGGTTCTTGACAGTATACTTATAATTTATTTTTTTTTGCTTTGCCTGTTTTGCTTTGTAGCCCTCTTCCACAGGGGCAGAAGGGGTTAATTTAAGCAGCTCATAGCTAAATCAGCACACTTCTCCCCCGCTGATCAATCTCTGGATACTAGGACAGAACTGCTCTGAAACAAGGCTGCAGAAATGGGCTCCTGTGGTAGAGTGAATCTGCTGGCTACCAGTTTATAATACCATCTCCTTGGGACTCCCATGTGTTTTATGATACACACACCACCGCTGATAACTATAGGAATACTGTTGAATTAGTCTTAATTAACTGTTCAGACGAAGAAAACGGCTGAATCTGCGGACAGCATGTGTTTTTTTTTTTTTTTTTGCAAGTTATGAACTAAATAGGTGTGCTCTCAGCAACCACTCTGGCTGAACAGGAGTATGAAAAGAACTCCCTCTGCTAAACCCCTTATCTTTTGGGGGATGGAACTACTGTATGCAAGGTGCCCCGATGCCCCCTCCTGTCTCTAGTGGTGAACTATAATTACCATTTTTCCTTTTCAGTTGCCTGGACACAGTAAGCTACCTCTGTTTGGGTTTTATGCCCCCAGGTGAACACTAAGCGGGGCATTTATTAAGTCCGGCGTTTTTTACGCCGGACTTAAAAATGCCCCCGCAGCTCCGGCGCTACGGAGATTTATGTAGAGGCGGACTGCCTCTACATAAATCCCGTGCGCGCTGGTGCGCACCGCCGAAAACCTACGGCAGCTGAGGACTGGAGTAGGTTTTCGGCGTATATTTGGGCGGAACGGATGGTAAATCACGCGGACTCTGAGTCCGCGCCCTCCGTTCCACCCACTACACACCCCCTTTCCGCTCTCTTTGCATACTCGTCGGAAAGTGCCGATTTGCAAATATTTTATTCGAAGATCGGCCATTTGCGTATAAAAAAATACGCAAATCGGCACTTTCCGACGAAAATCATCCGTTCGCAGGATGATACATGTGGCCCTAAGTATGTGACCCATAAGAACTTCAACCCCCTCAACAGAGAACTCACACAGAAGAGAGGAAACTGAGACGGCCAGTTGCTATTCTTATATGAATTGAAATGTTTGATAAGACTGTGTCTCGCCTTCATGTACTGTGTAATCAGCTTTCAGTATTAGTATTCATTATGGTCGTCTAGATGCAATTGAAACCTGGATTTTGGTTTTCTATCTATTGGGTAGTAACTACCTCCTATTTGGAGGCCTGAGGAGAGGTTACTTCATTTATGTTTAGATAATCTATTTTTTGGTTCATTTATTTACAGTAATACAGTAACAGTTCATATTTTATTTTTTTTACAATGCTTCTGATTTGGCTGAGTGGTTGGATGCTGAGGCTGTTGAAAATTAGTTGTTTGTGATAACCTTAGGGGCAGCATAGTATGGTGTTGGTGTATGACATTTATGCTGTGGAGCAGGGAAGAGCAATGTGCAGCCTGGTACAGGGTGGTGCATGGTATCATGTGCGACAGGTGGGGAGGGTTTGGGAAGGGTGGGGGTGGGAGGGTTCGGGAGCGACAGATTTGTGGGAGGGTTTTTTTTTTTTATCTATGTGCACTAGGATTGTGATCTGGAACACCCGAAGTATGGCCAACAGAGCTAAGAAGTGTGCGATAGCAGATAGGACTGGTAAATATCTCCCTGCCATAATTGTCCTTATAGAATCACATCTGGCCCCTGATAAGGTGGATAGCATGAAGAAGTGGGCTACGTTTGAGTATAACTCGGCTCTGTCGTCATATTCTTCGGGTGTATCTGTTTACTTTTATAAAAATATCAAATTTAAACCTTGGTGTGTTAAGGTTGAAGATCAGGGTAAATTTGTGTTGCTCCATGGTTCTCTGGAAGGTGTGAACACGATATTAGCATTCCTGTATATAGCACCCCCTTTTCGGATGGATGCCCTATTCGCAGTCGCTGAATTTATTAAAGACAAATCCTTTACACAGTTATATGTGGGTGGTGACTTCAACTGTATTATGGACCCCTTGTTGGATAGACACAGCTCAGATAAACCTCGTGACTATGGCCGGTCCCCTTTACGGAACTTTTGTGAGGAAATGCAATGGTGGGAGGTATGGCGTATCCTTTACCCAGATAAGCGGGAATATTCATGCTTTAGCAGCTCGTATGATGCGGCTTCACACATAGACTTGTTACTGTGTAATCTTCCAGCTTTGCGGCAGGTTAAAAGGATTTTTTTATGCTCCTAGATCCATATCTGATCACACCCCTCTCGTTGTTGAGTTAGGGGAAGATCAGAGATCAGGTACTCATAATAGGATGAAGATTAATCCCCATTGGTTGTCGATTATCGACCAAGAACAACATATAGTTAAGGAAATTAATGGGTTTTGGTCTTCCAACAAGGGGTCTGCATCATTATTAGTTGTGTGGGATACTTTTAAGGCTTTTTTGAGGGGAATCCTAATCCAAAATGTCAAGAGGTGTAAAAGGGGGTTTGCGTCTAGGGAATTGGAGTTACAGGAGGGAGTACACCAGAGAACCATTCTCACTGCTAATTACACACGAACCCGGGATGCCAGTTAAGGCCCAGCAGTAGCCAACAAGGAGGCAAGGGCAGGCACACCAGTAGTCAACATGGATGCCAGTAAAGGCACAGCAGTAGTCAACATGGATGCCAGTAAAGGCCCAGCAGTAGTCAACATGGATGCCAGTAAAGGCCCAGCAGTAGCCAACAAGGAGGCAAGGGCAGGCCCAGCAGTAGTCAACATGGATGCCAGTAAAGGCCCAGCAGTAGTCAACATGGATGCCAGTTAAGGCCCAGCAGTAGTCAACATGGATGCCAGTTAAAGCCCAGCAGTAGCCAACTTGGAGGCAAGGGCAAAACTAGGTCAGACAGTGCAGGGCCTTGAACAAACAGAGAACCATTACAAGTGAGTGAGGAAGCTAGAGAGTCTCCCCAAAATTAGACGAGACACAGCATGGCAGTGAGGACACAGAGAACCATTACAAGTGAATAAGGAATCAAGTGAGCCTCCCAAAAATTGGAGTGAGTCCAGGGGCTGGGATATGTAGTGGACATGAACCCGGGTGCTGACAGCTAACTGGCCAGGCCTGCTGTCAGTCACCACTCACCATCAAGAGTACACTTGATGCCTCTCGACCGGGGGTGGTGAGGCCCCGACCACGGCTAGATAAAAAAAAACAAAAAACATCTGTCTGGTTGGTGGGGGCGCGATCGGGGGGCCCCCGGCAACCAGTCCCACACCTCTGCAGACGTAGTGTGACGTCAGAGCATGGCAGTAAAGTTCTATGCAAGATGTACTACAAATCCCAGCAATACAGTGGAGTGCCCACTAGTTTAGGGGGGCTGGACGGTACAATCTGGTATTGGCGTGAACTATAAACACTCTGACACCCCCTTCCAATCAGCAGTAAAGTTCTATGCATGATGTGTTACAAATCCCAGCAATACAGTGTAGTGCCCACTAGTTTAGGGGAGGCTGGATGGTTCAATCTGGTATTGGCGTGAACTATACACACTCTGACACCCCCTTCCAATCAGCAGTGAAGTTCTATGCAGGATGTACTCCAAATCCCAGCAATACAGTGTAAAATAGCAGCACCACCAGCCCCAAAATCAAAAAAGAGTACACTGAGCACTTCTTAGGGGTCTGTATGCAACACCTAATGTCCCCTTTCTGCCAGCAGCCGATCAACACAGTGTGCTGGTGAAATCGTTGTAGCAGCACGGCAAGTCCCAGCCAGCAGTCTGTATTAACACTATAAAAAAAACGCTGTTTGTTTGTATTGCTAGTATTCCCTGCCTACTGTAACGCTAAATCCTTCACTGACACTCTCCCTGACCAGCAGCAGCTCTGTCCCTGATCTCTCACAGCATGCGTCTGAAGCGAGCACTGCCGGCGCCGAGTTTTAAAAGGCAGGGTAATCTGATTTGGTGAACCAATCGCTGCTATCGACATGTATGGGTCCCACGTGATCGCAGGATGTATCAAAGAGTCTCCTGCATGTTTATTGGCTGAGAAATAGCGCCCAAACTTACAGGAAACGGATGATGAGATTTTCTTGAGTATCACAAGATGCTTGTCCGAGTAACGAGTACCATCGAGTACCTTAATACTCGATTGAGTACCAAGCTCGGACGAGCACGTTCGCTCATCACTAGTAATGCAGTTAAAAGACATGCTATTTTTTCTGTTTGTGAGAATTATTTACGGGCAATGATTTGCCTCTTAGAGACACATTTAACTGAGGACACGAGGCACTGGGTAGAGAGGCGGTGGGGAGCCCACAAATATAATATGTTTTTTTCTAATTATGCTGGGGGGGGGGGTCATAGTATTAATACATAGGAAAATTAATTGGGAATAATTTGACAGCAAAATTGATAAAGTAGGGGAATATATAATATTATATGGGAAGTTGGAGAGGGTAGTACGTGTGTTAGCATTTGTATATGTGACACCTCCGTTTTCATTCCGAGTCCTCAACAAGATTTATGATTTTGTGAAGAATAAAGATTGCCCAGTGTACATAGTGGTAGATTTCAACTCAGTAATGGATGAGGAGAGGAATAGAAGAAGGGAGAGGGAGGTGAAGGAAAAGGGTAGGATTACGCCCTTAGCCAAGTTTTGTAGAGAAAGTGGTCTATATGACATCTGGAGGGAGAGAAATCCAAGTACAGTGGCCTTTTCCTGTGTAAATAAATTGTGTAAAGTAATGTCGCGAATAGACATGGTGCTTGGAAACAAGCAAGCTATGAGATTGGTAAAGATAGTAAAATATATGCCTGTCAATATCAGATCATGCCCCACTATATTTAGAGATTAGCACAGGGGGAAGGTGGAATAATACCTGGGCGGGTTAATCCATATTGGTTCCAAATATTGGGAAATATAGAAAAAAAGCTTCAGGAGATGATGGAGTGCAATGAGGGGTCAGCTAGGGATGCAATAGTATGGGACACCATTAAAGCCTTCTTGAGAGGACTGTTGAAGAAAGCCATTAATAAAAAGAGATACGAGTTTAAGAAGGAGGAGAAAGACTTAGGGCCACATGTATCATCCGGCGAATGGATGATTTTCGGCGGAAAGTGCCGATCTGCGTCTTTTTTAAAGCAAAAATGGCGGATTTGCGAATAAAATATTCGCAAATCGGCACTTTCCGCCGAGTACGCCAGGGGGCGGAAAAGGGGCGGAGAGTGGGCGGAACGGAGGGCGCGGACTCAGAGTCCGCGCGATTTATCATCCGTTCCGCCAAAATGTACGCCGAAAACCTACTCCAGTCCTCAGCTGGCGTAGGTTTTCGGCGGTGCGCAACGGTGCGCACAGGATTTATGTAGAGGCAGTCCGCCTCTACATAAATCTCTGTAGCGCCGGAGCTGCGGGGGCATTTTTACGTCCGGCGTAAAAAACGCCGGACTTAATAAATGCCTCCCTTAGTAAATAAAGTGGAAGTATTAGAGGGTAAATATCTGGCAGATCCAGGGGAGACTACGAAAGAGAGATGGGAGAAGGCTCAAAGAGAATATGCAGATATGTTAGAGAGGAAGGCAAACAATAGATTATTTTTCTTGGGTAAAAAGTAGCACTTGGATAGTGGAAAACCAAGTAGGCAGATTATGGCAATAATTAGAGAAAAGTCAGATCTCTATGATTAAGGAAGAGGTAAATTAAATTAAAACTCCAGAAGGTATATTAAAATGCTTTTTAAGATACTATAGTAAGCTATACAGTTCAGAGAGTGTTAACTTCCAGGAGGAAATACAAGACTTTTCGAGCAAGGTAAATCGAAGCCCCCCTTTCAGTAGAAGAGTTCAGAAGCGCATTAAGGCGTTCTCGAGGGACTTCCTCACCGTGGGGAAATGGACTTCCTTATGAAACATATAGGAGATATGAAGGGCAGCTAATCCCAACACTACACAGGGTTATAATGTCATCTCTAAAAGAAGGAAGATTACGAGAGTCTATGAGTGAAGCCAGGATTGTAGTCATACACAAAGAGGTGAAAGATGTCAACAAAACAGATTCCTATCCGCCAATATCCCTGTTGAATGTAGATGTAAAGTTATATGCAGGGGTATTGTCCAATAGACTAAAAGAGGTTCTGAAGGACCTGGTGCCCCCGGATCAGAAGGGGTTTGTCCCCGGCTGTCAGATAAAAGAGAGCATTGACAGATTGTTCCATAACATGCAGCTGGGCTCTGGTGAGAGCTCCCACTCTATCCTGTCCCTTGATGGCGAGTTGACAAAGAGATTTAGTTCTCGAAACGTCGCAGACAAGCAGCGTCGGCTGACGCTGATCACCTTCGGCTGGATGTCCCAGGGGAAGCTCAGCTGAGCGATAAAGAGAGACTGTGCCGCCTTAAAGAGATGTACCACTAGGTACATCCTCTTGAATTTAACTCACCGATAGAACAACGCCATCATGGGGAAGCCGGTGCCGCAGTCTGTTTTTCGGACCGAATTAGAATCAATGGAGCTGTGTCATAGAGGGGAGGGAATTCCCTCCCACTGGGGGCGGGCCGGATGACCTCCAGTGCTTCAGCACGGACTGATACTGCTGGATAGAACAGCCCCGAACGCGGGAACCGGGCCGCGGTTCGAAAAGTGGGCCCCCATGATGGTGCCATTCTATTGGTTTGTTAAATTCAAGAGGATGTACCTGGTGGTACATCGTCTTTAACCCTTAAGCGTCCATCCCCGCGTTCAGAGCGGGGCCGCGCTCTGAACCGCCACGGTCCCGGGTGCCGCTCGTAGCCTCGGACCACGGGTTTTAGCGGGCACGGTCCGATCGCCGTGCCCGCTAATACATTTATCTGATGCAGCTGTCAAAGTTGACAGCTGCATACGATTACCGAATGCAGCCGTTCCCTGTTGTCTAGTGGTGAGCATCGCTCCTCCGGGACAACGATCCACACATCCTACCCCTTCCGGGGTCAGCGCCGTAATGGTGCTGATCCCGGCTCGGCACTCGATTGCTTCAGGCTGCAGCAGCCAGAAGCAATCAATGTGCCTATCTCATGGATCTGTGCTGCATATCTATGCAGCACAGATCTCAAAGAGAGATCAGTGCACTTATACTAGAAGTTTCTAGTAAAAGAGTTATTATAAGTAAAAAAAACCTCCCCTAATAAAAGTCAGAATCACCCCTGTTTTCCCATGTTATAAATAAAAATAAACAAATAAATAAACAAACAAACATGTTTGGTATCGCCGTGTGCGTAATTGCCCGAACTATTAATTTATCCCATACCCGATCTCGCATGGTAAATGGCGTAAGCGCAAAAACAGTCCCAAAGTGCAAAATTGCCCATTTTTGGTTGCATCAAATCCAGGAAAATTGTAATAAAAAGCGTTCAAAAAGTCGCATATGCGCAATCAAGACACCAATAGAAAGAACACATCATGGCGCAAAAAATGACACATGAGACAGCCCCATAGGCCAAAGGATAAAAGCGCTATAAGCCTGGGAATGGAGCGATTTTAAGGAACATATTTATGTTAACAATGGTTTGAATTTTTTACCGGTCATCAGATACAATGAAAGTTATACATGTTTAATATCATCGTAATCGTAACAACTTGAGGAAAATATATAACAAGTCAGTTTTACCGCAGGGTGAACGGCGTAAAAACGAAAAAACCCAAAATAAAAGAAATGCTTTTTTTTTTTTTCAATTTCACCACACTTTGAATTTTTTTCTGGTTTTGTGGTGTACTTTATGAAAAAATCCAGCCTGTCATTGCAAAGTACAATTAGTGGCGCAAAAAATAAGGGCTCATGTGGGTCTCTAGGTGGAAAAATGCAAGTGCTATGGCCTTTTAAGCACAAGGAGGAAAAAACGAAAACGCAAAAATTTAAATTGGCCGGGTGGTGAAAACTAGAGATGAGCGAACTTTTCAAAAGTTCGGTCCGACCAGACTTTTGGATTTTTTCGGAAAGTTCGACCGAATTTCGGATTTCTTCGGATTTCATAGTTTAAAGCATCTATATGATACGGGGGTAGTGTATTTGGTTGAATTTAGGGCTCTACATGTAAGTAACATAGTTATCTTTTCAATATCTCAAATTCATTTTTTTTAGACTTCAATATTCACCATTGCAGGGTCTATGCAGGAAATTCACAATTACAGGGTCTATGCAGGAAAAAGGTCACAAATGAAGTGATGGAGCAACAGTAGCCATTGGAGGCCAGTGGAGGTCCAGCACTAGTCATTTAAGGCCAGTACAGGAGCAGCAGTAAACAACATGGAGGCCAGGCAGGAGCAGCAGTAGCCAACTTGGAGGACAGGCAGGAGCAGCAGTAGCCATCATAGAGGGCAGGCAGGAGCAGCAGTAGCCAACATGGAGGGCAGCCAGGATCAGCAGTAGCCAATATGGAGGCCGTGCAGGAGCAGCAGTAGCCAACATGGAGACCAGGCAGGAGCAACAGTAGTCAACATGGATGGCAGGCAGGATAATTAGTAGCCAACATGGAGGCCAGGCAGGAGTAGCAGTATCCAACATGGAGGCCAGGCAGGATCAGCAGTAGCCAACATGGAGGGCAGGCAGGAGCAACGGTAGCCAACATGGAGGGCAGGCAGGAGCAACAGTAGTCAACATGGAGGGCAGGCAGGATCAACAGTAGCCAACATGGATGCCCGGCAGGAGCAACAGTAGCCAACATGGAGGGCAGGCAGGAGCAACAGTAGCCAACATGGATGGCAGGCCGGATCAGCAGTAGCCAACATGGAGGCCAGGCAGGAGCAGCAGGAGTAGCCAACATGGAGGCCAGGCAGGAGCAACAGTAGTCAACATGGAGGGCAGGCAGGATCAGCAGTAGCCAACATGGATGCCAGGCAGGAGCAACAGTAGCCAACATGGAGGCCAGGCAGGAGCAACAGTAGTCAACATGGAGGGAAGACAGGATCAGCAGTAGCCAACATGGAGGCCAGGCAGGAGCAACAGTAGCCAACATGGAGGCCAAGCAGGAGCAGCAGTAGCCAACAAGGAGGCCAGGCAGGGGCAGCAGTAGTCAACATGGATGCCAGTTAATGCACATCAGTAGTCAACCTAGATGCCAGTTAAGGCCCAGCATTAGCCAACATGGAGGCAAGGGAAGGCACACCAGTAGTCAATCTGGATGCCAGTTAGAGTCGAGCAGTAGCCAACATGGAGGCATGGGCAGGCACACCAGTAGTCAACCTGGATGCCAGTTAGAGCCGAGCAGTAGCCAACATGGAGGCCAGGCAGGAGCAGCAGTTGCCAACATGGAGGCCAGGAAGGAGCACCAGTAGTCAACATTTAGGGCAGGCAGGATCAGCAGCAGCCAACATGGAGGCCAGGCAGGTGCCGCAGTAGCCAACATGGAGGCCAATCAGGAGCAGCAGGAGCCAACAAGAAGGCCAGGCAGGAGCAGCAGTAGTCAACATGGATGCCAGTTAAGTCCCAGCAGTAGTCAACATGGAGGCCTTTTAAGGCCCAGCAGTAGCCAACAAGGAGGCAAGGGCAGGCACACCAGTAGTAACCTAGATGCCAGTTAAGGCCCAGCAGTAGCTAACATGGAGGCAAGGGCAGGCACACCAGTAGTCAACGTGGATGCCAGTTAAGGCCCAGCAGTAGCCAACATGGAGGCAAGAGCAGGCACAGCAGTAGTCAACATGGAGGCAAGGGCAGGCACAGCAGTAGTCAACATGGATGCCAGTTGAGGCCCAGCAGTAGCCAATAAGGAGGCAAGGGCAGGCACACCAGTAGTCAACCTGGATTCCAGTTAAGGCCCAACAGTAGCCAACATAGAGGCAAGGGCAGGCACACCAGTAGTCAACCTGGATTCCAGTTAAGGGCCAGCAGTAGGAAACAAGGAGGCAAGGGCAGGCACACCAGTAGCCAACCTAAATGCCAGTTGAGGCCCAGCATTAGCCAACAAGGAGGCAAGAGCAGGCACCCCAGTAGTCAACCTGGATGCCAGTTAAGGCCCAACAGTAGCCAACAAGGAGGCAAGGGCAGGCACAACAGCAGTCAACATGGATGCCAGTGAATGGCTGAAATGGTTACACAGCTTTCGAGCCATTGACAGCACAGTCTGTGAATGGGATGAAGACTTTAGAAAGTGTGTAACTATTAGGTTTAAAACACGTGCCATACACGGGGCGTGCCTCATACCTGCTCGACGTAGCGCGAAGAGAATGTTGCTCCCATTGTCACTCACCACCGTCCCAACGTTAAGATGACGTGGAGTCAGCCACGAGAGGATTTCCATCTCAAACAGGCAGTGCAGCTCTTCCCCTGTGTGTCTCCTTTCCCCCAGGCAGGCTAGATGCAGCACAGCGTGACACCTCCGTGCTACACCCAAGTGGTACAATCGAGGAACACTGGCGGTTGAGGAGACTTTGGACCTACTGGAGGAGGTGGAAGAGGACCACGACAAAGGAACCCTGCTGTGACAACGAGGTGGTGTCATCGCCCTTCCCTGGCCAAGTTGCTGGGGGTCCGCCGGCCATATTACATTTACCCACTGAGCAGTAATGGACATATACTGCCCTTGCCCGTAATTACAGGTCCAGATGTCTGTAGTTAAATGTACATGTCTGCTCACTGAATGGCTCAGCGAGTCAGCAACCTTTTCGCGAACATAGCTATACATGACCGGGATAGCTGTGTTGGAAAAGTAGTATCGACTTGGCACCTTCCACTGTGGCTCTGCACACGACATCAGTTCACGGAAAGGTGCCGAGTCAACATCTTTAAACGGCAGAGCCTGGAGCACCAGCAACTTGGCCAGGTGTGCGTTCAGCTTGACTGATGCGGGATTGCTGGCTGCATATGTGTGCCTCCGGTATAGGGACTCTATGATGCCAGGCTGCCTACTGCTAGCAACACAGGGGCCACCAGCCAAAGAAGCAAGTAAAGCCACACTCCCTTCCACAGAGGAGGTCTGACTCTGTGAAAGGGCCCCCTGACTACTGCTGCTTCCTGCTGCTGTTGACGATGGGTCTGCCTGGGCCTGCTGTGACCTACTATCACCCCGTTTCTCCCAGGCGGAAAGGTGGTGGCGCTTCATATGGGGAGCCATGGCGCTGGTGCCAGGATGGCAACTCTTGCCTCTTTTAATGCGCCTGTCACGCAGGCAACAAATGACCACATAGGTATCCTCCGGGCACTTTTTAAAAAACTGCCACACAGGCGAGGTGTAGAGTCTGGTACCGACAGGCTGCGAGGATGGGCGGGCGCTGCCGATACTAGGACCTGCAGTGGAGGGGGTTGTTTCCCCAGTGGTCATTTGCTTGCCCCGGCTACGCCTCCGACTTGTTAGTTGACTACTGCTGCCTGTCTGCTTTTTAGATGTGGCAGGCCTGCTGGCGGACGGATTCCGATGTAGCATAATTCTGTTCCAGAATGATGCTATCATCCTCCTCAGGCTCCTGCCCAGTTCTCTCTCGTCTACTGCCTACTGCTCTCCTGCCAGGCCTAACATGGGACTGCTCTGATATCGCCTCCGACACAGCTATGCCCTGCACTTGATTGTCCCCTGTCTCTTCCCCCACGTGCTCATCATCATCAAAGAGCAGTTGGCTGCTCATAGATGCCAACAGTTCCCTTGCAGGTGGGGGTCAAAAGTTAGCGGGATGTTGCTGAGGATGTCAGATGGAGGACGTGGGGGAATTGCTGCATGCCCGTGCCAAGTCAGGGTCGTGTCCGAGGTACCCACAGATACCTGGCTGGCTGTCTCACTACTCATCCTTGTGGACGTCGAAGTGTGAGCCAGCCACTCCAGGACTGTGGAATTAGATGTGTGGACACAACCCTGGTGTGACAAAGGACGCTCAGGCCTGCCACTGGACCCTCTTTCTGCGCTACTTCCTCTTCTGCCCCTTGAGCCAGACTCTCTGCCCTGCCATCTGCCTTAAATGCTTTGTGAGGTTTCCTGCTGCCGCTGTGCCATGACTTTATATTCAAATTCTCATTGCTACACTTGGTAGATGAGAACCGTTGTTATCTAGAAATTGTCTATATATGGCACTTTTTTTAAAGGCTTTTATGATATACACCTGCACCAGGTATTTTTGTCTATTTTTTATCAGAAGGGTCCAAGTATAGAAATTGTATATATATATATATATATATATATATATATATATATATATATATATATATATATATATATATAGATAGATATAGCCCATTTTTCAGGATATTCTGCTATACACCTGCACCAGGTATTTTTGTCTCTCAGGATAAGACGGATGTGATATACACACTATCAATCAGAAGGGTCCAAGTATAGAAATTGTCTATATATACTGTATGTAGCCCATTTTTTAGGATATTCTGCTATACACCTGCACCAGGTATTTTTGTCTCTCAGGATAAGACGGATGTGATATACACACTATCAATCAGAAGGGTCCAAGTTTAGAAATTGTCTATATATACTGTATATAGCCCATTTTTTTAGAATATTCTGCTATACACCTGCACCAGGTATTTTTGTCTCTCAGGATAAGACGGACGTGATATACACACTATCACTCAGAAGGGTCCAAGTATAGAAATTGTCTATATATATATATATATATATATATATATATATATATATATATATATAGCACACTTTTTTTTAAAGATGTAATGCTATACAACTGCGCCAAGTATTTTTGTCTCTCAGGATAAGATGGATGTGATATACACACTATCAATCAGAAGGGTCCAAGTATAAAAATTGTCTATATATATATATTTCATTGACCAAAAGGAAAATTGTTAAAATATAACTTTTATTTGTCTTATAAAAAAGATATGTTTGTTCAATGGAAAAAAAAAAATTCAAAAAAAACTTCTATAACGCAGCCATCACCATCCTATTGTGCACATGCAGAGACTTTCTAGTCCATAAATCGCAAAGTTCATAGATGTATCCTATTGTCCTATTTTGTAACACAGTGTAAATGCTTCTTTATTTATATTGCACTTTATTATATTTGCACTTATTTCCTATTGCACTTTATCACAATGTTTTTGTGTTTTTTTTTGTCCCTTTAACTTATTTTATTGTATAAACAGTCTTTTCTTGTGTGAGCAATCAATTATACACTCTAGTTGAGTCATTGTAAAATATGAAGAATTTATTTACTTCCCTTTTATTTCTCCTGTAGTAGGTATCGGAAGTCCTTCAATTGGAATTGCGCTGGCCTGACGCGTTTCCTGAACCATTATTCTCCAGGGCCATTGGGTAAGCTCACATTCTTCTTGGGACCTTTGCTGAAATCCTTCTGCACGGCTCTGGTGATGGCCGCACACTGATCAGCGCACCTCTATTCTATTTGTATGTCACATAAGCCCGCCTCTCTTACTTGACAGACTGATCTCCTAGCTAATCAGAGCAGGTTCTATACGTAGTTCCTGTCCAGAGATGTGTCAGTCAGGATCGATCCTCACGTGATCCTATTAGTTTGTATACGTTACCTGGATACCTGAGACGCAGTCGCGTCCCAAGCCTCGCTATGGATTCTGTACCTGAATGGTAAATATTATACGGTTGGAGACATTATAATTAGTTCTTAACGTAAGTTTGCTTATTAGATAACTCTCTTCTATCTCTTCTAGATTCTGTTTCTGTTATTTTAAGCTTACCGAAAGCACATATATGATACATAATCATTAAGGCCGTGCGGCCGTGCTGAGTTCATTCTGAAAATCCAGCGCGCTTTACATTGTAATAATTGCTTGTCATAATCCCCCTTCAATATAGGTTTTTTCACAACTTCCAGTACCTGACATTTGAGTGCTTCCCAGTTGCCTCCATGTTTCTCCATAAAGTGAAATGCCACAGGAGTTGTACGTTTATTTTTTATATCTCCTATGTGCTCACTTAGCCGTTTTTTTAGGGGTCTGAAAGTTTTCCCCACATAATTTTATGGGCAGGGACATGTCAGCATATAAACCACCCAAGATATCTCACAGTTTGAAAAATCCCACATCACATCCCGTGCTGCTGCTCGCAAAGGATTTTCCAGGGGTGATGTATTTGCACATTTTGCATTTGCTGCATGGATATGTTCCTGAGATCCCCCTGTGTTGTTTGCTCATATTGGTAGGCAGATAGGTGTGCACCAATCGGTCCTTCAAATTCCGGCCCCTTCGATAAGTAATTTGTGGTCTATCAGGTAATAACCGCGTAATAGTCTGGTCCAACTTGAGAACGGGCCAATAGTGGGTTAAAATTTGTTTAACCTCCTCAGACTTCACATCATACGTGCCTATAATTCGAGGTACTTGTTCCCCATCATCAGTTTTTATTTTAGGTCTTAATAATTCTGTGTGATTTCTTTGTATCGCCTTTCAATAGGCATTTCTAAGAACTTTCTTAGGATAGCCTCTTCTCATAAGTCTGTCCCGTAATTCAGCAGCCTTTTGCTTGAATTCTGTTAGAGTGGAGCAATTCCGACGCAGTCTCAAGTACTGGCCTATTGGTATGCCAGCTCTTAATGCCCTTGGGTGACAGCTTTCTTATTTTAGCAAGGAATTTGTCGCTGTTTCCTTCCTATAAACAGTAGTGTGCAATCTCCCATTTGTAGCAATCTGTATGTCTAGGTCCAAGAACACCATCCTCTGCTTGCTGATGGTTTTTGTGAACCTCAGACCTAACTGATTCTTGTTGATGTCGTCCACAAATGCACTGAATTCCTCCTCTGAGGAGGACCATACCAGCAGTACATCATCTATAAATCTTGCCCACATTTGTATGTGCCGTGACCAGTGGGACATCTCCTCTCCAAAGATGACCTGGTCTTCCCACCAGCCGAGGCACAGATTTGCGTAAGTTGGGGCGCATGGACTCCCCCTCGCTGTACCCCGCTGCTGGTGCAAGAAGTCGTCCCCGAAGAGGAAATAGTTTTTTGTTAGAATGTAATCAAGGAGGGTCATAAAAAAAATCATTGTGGGCCTCGTATTGCACACCTCGCATCTTCAGGAAGTGTGCCACTGCCTTTTTGCCCCCTTCGTGCAGGATCGAAGAGTATAGCGCCTCCACATCAAGCGAGACCAGATAGCAGTGTTGATCAAGCTGCATATTTTCGATCCTCCCCAGGACATCCATGGAGTCTCTCACATATGATAGCAGTGCTTCAACAAAGGGTCTCAATACTATATCAACATATTGGCTCACATTTTGTGTTAAATTATTTATTCCTGCCACTATGGGTCGTCCTCTCAGTGGTGGGTAGCCCTTGTGCACTAGCAATCTTTGGGTGTTCTGGGTTCATATAGACATACTCGGCTGAACTTATCAGTTTGGACTCCTTTGCTTCATCAAGGATCCTCTTTAACTGTCCGGCGAACACCTCTGTGGGCTCCCGTTTCAGTTTTTTGTAGCAACTGATATCTTGCAGTAAGTGAAGACACATATCATCGTAATCCTCCCTGGTCATCAGTGCAATGTTACCACCCTTATCAGAGGGCTTGACGACCAGGGAGGAATCACGCTCTAATGACACAAGTGCCTCCCTCTCCTCTCTTGTGAGATTTTGATGGTTAACATTTTTTTCTTCCAATTTCTTTTAAGGCCTTGCTGACTAAATCCACAAACATGTCAATTTGGGCATAATCCCCCAAAGGGGGTGTTTTCACACTTCTTGGCTTCAGATTGGTGAAAGGTCCTTCTCCTTCCTCTTTTTGTGCAGATTGTTCCAACTCTAACATGTTTCTGTAGACCGTCATATCTTCTTCTTCCAAGCCTAGTTGATGACCATCCTTTTTATTTTTTACTGCTAAATATTTTCTCCATTTCAGATTACATGCGAAAAAGTGCACATCCTTTACCCAAGTGAAGGCACTAAATTTCATTGATGGAACAAACGATAGTCCTTTTGTAAGTACACTCATCTCTGGTGTCGTTAATTGTCTTTAGGTGAGATTTATGACTTGTAGCTTATCTTCCTTGTTCCACTATTTTCTGTTTCTTAGTACATACTGTGATATCGGTGGCGTCCCTAAAAAACACGTTCTCGTCCTCTCCCTCTACCTCTGCCCCGTCCTCGTCCTCTCCCCCTAAATCCTGTTTTTTCTCGGATGGAGGGGTTCTCTGTGTCTGAAATTTCAGCTTCCGAGGAGGAAATGTCCGTCTCCTGTTGTGGTGTATTATTGTATTTTATAGCCTCATACACTCGTTTTTCTTTGAAGTCTGTTTAGTCCCTTTTATACTGTTGATGTTTACGTTCTTTTAATACTTTTTTAAAGATATAATGCTATACACCTGCACCAGGTATTTTTGTCTCTCAGGATAAGACGGATGTGATATACACACTATCAATCAGAAGGGTCCAAGTATAGAAATTGTCTATATATATATATATATATATATATATATATATATATATATATAGCATTTTTTTTAAGATATAATGCTATACAGCTGCACCAGGTATTTTTGTCTCTCAGGATAAGACAGATGTGATATATACACACTATCAGAAGTATAGGACTTGCATATCTGTACACATTTTGGTTCCGTGCACCCTTTGCTGTCCTATGCCTAATCTATCTTTCGCCCTCTCTATATTTCTCTCTCAATCACTAGATGTTTCTCCTCTCCACTTTCTTAATCTTTTCTTTCCTTTCCCACAATATCTTCTCAGTAGTCTGTAGTACACAATAGCAGCAGCAGCACCATCAGCTTGCTTCGTCTCTCTCTACACAGTGCGTGGTGCGGTCATGTGACCACTCCTCTTAAAGCAATACCGACCTCACACAGGGGGTGGGCTAGTGCAAGATCCCTGCTGATTGGATGTGTTTCGGGCATCATGGCTTGCACTTTTGTAATATTTTATTTATTATAATAGCTATTTTTCTGTACTACAGTCCCACACCTTGAATTACTTCCCCATTTCATTATTTCTTTATTCTTTGTCTTTATTAGTCAATATAATGGTTTTGAATCATGTTATGAATGTCTTAAATATATGATTTATTCCTTCACATTTTTCTTCATTTGTGCAATACATACCCATGTCATCTTACTGTGTATCATCCCCCTCCACATGTTTTATGGGTGTATTTTAAATTTGCACAATGTATTAATAAAGGATATTTAATATAATATATTTCATGGTGTGAGTTAAAGGTGTTCTAGTTAATTAGTGTACTCCCACCTTGCAATAATTATATGGAATTTGTTTCCTTTTGGAATTTGTAGGTGTAACACTCTTACAGATTTTGCAGAATTTCACGCCATACCATGATCTCTTATTGGGATGACTTTTCTTGAGGGCAGCCTGGGGCGTCCTCCTTGGACGCCTAGGTGGATAGGCATCATCACTGGATGATGATGATGAGGGTGAATGGGGGAAAGAAGGATCCCCCCATTCATCTTCACTGGCTGTTTCGGTGTCAGAGGCAATAATAGCGCATGCCTCTGCTGCTGAAAACATCCTGTGGGGCATTTTTATACGTAGATTAGTATATGGGGTATGTAAATGTGTAGTGTAGTGTAAAACTTTATTTCATGTAGTGTAATGTAGTGTTTTTTATATAACAGTAAGAAAAAAACCTACGCCACCAAATGAGTTGCTGATAAATGCCGCACTTATCAGCAGACAGTGGCGGTAGGATATAGGGGGGGAAAGCCCCTAAGCCAAAAAGGAGGAGTTGCTGATCAGCGGTGCACTTTCGTGCAATGCTGATCAGTACTCAGCGGCGGTAGGGTGCGTAAAAAGAAAAAAAAAATGGGAAAAAAAAACACTGTCTACAACCCTATAGCTACTAATAAGTGTATTATATACACTCATCAGCCGCTAGGGGACAATAGAAGACAAAAAGCCGAAGATAGACGAAAGGAGCCGAAGATAGACGACCGGAGCCGAAAAAAGTCGAAGATAGACGACGGGAAGAAAAGCATGCCGTTGGACCCAGAAGACATCATTCTGGATGTCGGGATCAGGTGAGTGTGGGCAAATACCTGCTCTGAACACCTTAGCTAGATAGCTGAGGTGTTCAGAGCAGGTATTTAGTCACTTTTTACACACATTTTGCAGTGAAAGTGACGTGGCACCGTGGCCGCCATTACTGTTATAAGTAATGGCGGCCACGGTGCCACGTCACTTTCACTGCAAAATGTGTGTAAAAAGTGACTAAATACGTTGGTACTGTCTCAGACATCACCAACCGCCATTGCTTTCGGAACTGATCAGCCAATAGCAGCGATCTTTGGCACGGGGGGGGGGGGGGGGGTAAACCCCCCCCCGTGCCGACAGGGATAGATGGCCTCCTATTAGTGATGAGCGAGTACTAAAATGCTCCGGTGTTCGTTACTCGAGCCGAATATTTCCCGATACTCGAGTGCTCGTTTTGAGTAACGAACCCCATTGAAGTCAATGGGAGACTCAAGCATTTTTTGAGGGGATCCAAGTTCGGTAGAGGGAAGGTCGTGTGAAAACCTGTCAACCTCAGAAATTGATGGAAACACAACGGAAATGGACAGGAAACAGCAGAGGCAGCATGTATGCATGCCTCCGAGGCTGCCTAATGGCACCATTATGCCTAATTCTGTGCAACAGCCTGGTTAAAACAGAGGTAGGCATAGGGACCACCCAAAAACTCAAGCCTTACACAGCATGGCATTGAGAACACAGGGAACCATTAAAACAGAGGTAGCTTGTCATGAACCACCCAAAAATTTAGCCTGACAGCATAGCGGTAAGGACAGAGTGAAAAAGGTAGAAGTGGTAGCCAGTCAGCCTTCCAAAAATTATAACAGACCTAGCATGGCAGTGAGCTAACAGAGTGAGTGAGGAAGAAAGTGAGCCTCCCCCAAATTAGGCCAAACACTGCATGGCATTGAGCACACAGAGCCGGGATCAGCAGTATCCAACATGGAGGCCAGGCAGAAGCAACAGTAATCAACATGGAGGCCAGGCAGGAGCAACAGTAACCAACATGGAGGCCAGGCAGGAGCAACAGTAGTTAACATGGAGGCCAGGCAGGATCAGCAGCAGCCACAATGGAGGCAAGGGCAGGCACACCAGTAGTCAGCAGTGGTCAACATGGATGCCAGTTAAGGCCCAGCAGTAGCCAACATGGAGGCAAGGGCAGGCACCAGAGTAGTCAGCAGTAGTCAACAAAGATGCCAGTAAAGGCCCAGCAGTAGTCTACATGAATGCCAGTTTAGGCCCAGCAGTAGCCAACATGTAGGCAAGGGAATGCACCACAGTAGTCAGCAGTAGTCAACATGGATTCCAGTAAAGGCCCAGCAATAGCCAACATGGAGGCAAGGGCAGCATGGTGGCTCAGTGGTTAGCACTGTAGCCTTGCAGCGCTGGAGTCCTGGGTTCAAAGACGACCAAGGACAACATATGCAAAAAGTTTGTATGTTCTGTCCATGTTTGCGTTGGTTTCTCCGGTTTCCCACACCCAAAAACATACAGATAGGTGAAGCGCTGCGGAATCTGTGTGCGCTATACAAATAATAAAAAAAACAAACAAACAAGGGCAGGCAGAGCAGTAGTCAACATGGATGCCAGTTAAGGCCCAGCAGTAGTCAACATGGATGCTAGTTAAGGGCCAGCAAAAAGGAGGCAAGGGCAGGCACCTAGTGAGGCTCCCTAAAACTAGGCCAGACATTGCAGGGCCTTGAACACACAGAGAGCCATTTCAAGTGAGTGAGGAAGCTAGTGAGGCTTTCCAAAACTAGGCCAGACACAGCATGGCATTCAGCACACAGAGAGCCATTACAAGTGAGTGAGGAAGCTAGTGAGGCTCCCCAAAACTAGGTCAGACAGTGCAGGACCTTGAACACACAGAGAACCATTACAAGTGAGTGAGGAAGCTAGTGAGCCTCCCAAAAATTAGGCCAGACAAAGAGAGACATTACAAGTGAGTCCACCCAAAAATTGGAGTGAGTCCAGGGGCTGGGAAATGTAGTGGACATGAACCCGGGTGCTGACAGCTAACTGGCTAGGCCAGTTGTCAGTCAGCACTCACCATCAAGGGTACACTTGATGCCTTTCGAACGGGGGTGGTGAGGCCCCGGCCATGGCTAGACAACAAAAATAAAATAAAACAGCTGGCTGGTTGGTGGGGGCGTGATCGGTTGGCCCCCGACAACCAGTCCCGCTTCTCTGCAGACGTAGTGTGACGACACATAGAACAATAAAGTCTTCTTAAGAGGCCCTGGAATTTGAGAACACGGGGAACCATTAAAACAGAGGTAGCATATCATGAACCACCCAAAAATTCAGCATGACACAACATGGCGGTGAGAACAGAGCGAACAAGGTATAAGCGGTAGCCAGTTAGCCTTCCAAAAATTATACCAGACCTAGCATGGCATTGAGCACACAGATAACCATTACAAGTCAGTGAGGAAGCAAGTGAGCCTCCCAAAAATAAGGCCAGACACAGCACGGCCTTGAACACACAGATAACCATTACAAGTCAGTGAGTAAGCAAGTGAGTCTCCCAAAAATTAGACCAGACACCGCAGGGCCTTGAACACACAGATAACCATTACAAGTCAGTGAAGAAGCAAGTGAGCCTCCCAAAAATTAGGCCAGAAGCAGCATGGCATTGAGCACCCAGAGAACCATTACAAGTCAGTGAGGAAGCAAGTGAGCCTCACAAAAATTAGGCCAGACAGGGCCTTGAACACACAGTCCAGGAGCTGGGATCAGTGGCGGATTATAATGTGGGCGGTTTGGGCGGCCGCCCGGGGCCCGAGGCTCCGGGGGGGCCCATACCGCGCCGCCCACATTATAATCCGCCACTGCACTCTTATGACCGCAAGCATTATTTCGCTTGCGGTCACAGGAGTCCCCGGCTGCCTTCGGCTGATGTGCGGCTGCCGGGGGTGTCTCGTCCTCTCCCTGGCAGCGCGCGCATCACACAGCTCACTGTGCCGCCTAAGCCCTGACTTCCGGTATTAAGAGCGCACGTTAGAGACGCTCTGTACCGGAAGTCAGGGCCCAGGCGGCACAGTAAGCTGTGTGATGCGCGCGCTGCCGGGGAGAGGACGAGACACCCCCGGCAGCCGCATCATCAGCCGGAGGCAGCCGGGGACAGACCAGGAGCCGAGAGGATCGACGGGGGAACGGATGGCAGGTGAGTTGTGTTTTGTTTTTTTATTTACTGACTGCTGTGCAAGGGGGGGGGAGCAGAGGGGGACCATCTATAAGGGGGGGGGGGGAAGAGGGGGACCATCTATAAAGGGAAAAAGAGGGGGACCATCTATAAAGGGGGGAAAGAGGGGGACCATCTATAAAGAGGGGGACCATCTATAAAGAGGGGGACCATCTATAAAGGGGGGAAAGAGGGGGACCATCTATAAAGAGGGGGACCATCTATAAAGGGAAAAAGAGGGGGACCATCTATAAAGGGAAAAAGAGGGGGACCATCTATAAAGAGGGGGACCATCTATAAAGGGGGGAAAGAGGGGGACCATCTATAAAGAGGGGGACCATCTATAAAGGGAAAAAGAGGGGGACCATCTATAAAGAGGGGAAAGAGGGGGACCATCTATAAAGAGGGGGACCATCTATAAAGGGAAAAAGAGGGGGACCATCTATAAAGAGGGGGACCATCTATAAAGGGAAAAAGAGGGGGACCATCTATAAAGGGGGGAAAGAGGGGGACCATCTATAAAGGGAAAAAGAGGGGGACCATCTATAAAGGGGGGAAAGAGGGGGACCATCTATAAAGGGGGGGAAGAGGGGGACCATCTATAAAGGGGAAAAGAGGGGGACCATCTATAAGGGGGGAAAGAGGGGGACCATCTATAAAGGGGGGAAAGAGGGGGACCATCTATAAAGGGGGGAAAGAGGGGGACCATCTATAAAGGGGGGAAAGAGGGGGACCATCTATAAAGGGGGGAAAGAGCGGGACCATCTATAAAGGGGAAAAGAGGGGGACCATCTATAAAGGGAAAAAGAGGGGGACCATCTATAAAGGGGGGAAAGAGGGGGACCATCTATAGAGAGGGAAAGAGGGGGACCATCTATAAGGGAGGGGGGAGAGGGGGACCATCTATAAGGGGGGAAAGAGGGGGACCATCTATAAAGGGGGGAAAGAGGGGGACCATCTATAAAGGGGGGAAAGAGGGGGACCATCTATAAAGGGGGGAAAGAGTGGGACCATCTATAAAGGGGGAGAGAGGGGGACCATCTATAAAGGGGAAAAGAGGGGGACCATCTATAAGGGGGGAAAGAGGGGGACCATCTATAAGGGGGAAAGAGGGGGAACATCTATAAGGGGGGGAAGAGGGGGACCATTTATAAAGGGGGAGAGAGGGGGACCATCTATAGAGAGGGAAAGAGTGGGGACCATCTATAAGGGGGGGAAAGAGGGGGACCATCTATAAAGGGGAAAAGAGGGGGACCATTTATAAAGGGGGAGAGAGGGGGACCATCTATAGAGAGGGAAAGAGGGGGACCATCTATAAGGGGGGAAAGAGGGGGACCATCTATAAGGGGGGGGAGAGCGGGACCATCTATAAGGGAGGAGGGAAAGAGGGGGACCATCTATAAGGGGGGGAAAGAGGGGGACCATCTATAAAAGGGGAAAGAGGGGGGTCATCTATAAGGGGGGGAAAGGGGGACCATCTCCTATAGGATTAGCACCCTCCTCTCCTGACATCCTCTGTGCTGCTGTGTCCTCCCCTATAAGATCAGCCCCCTCCTCTCCTGACATCCTCTGTGCTGCTGTGACCTCTCCTATAAGATCAGCCCCCTCCTCTCCTGACATCCTCTGTGCTGCTGTGACCTCCCCTATAGACCAGCACCCTCCTCTCCTGACATCCTCTGTGCTGCTGTGACCTCCCCTATAAGATCAGCCCCCTCCTCTCCTGACATCCTCTGTGCTGCTGTGACCTCTCCTATAAGATCAGCCCCCTCCTCTCCTGACATCCTCTGTGGTGCTGTGACCTCCCCTATAGACCAGCACCCTCCTCTCCTGACATCCTCTGTGCTGCTGTGACCTCCCCTATAAGATCAGCCCCCTCCTCTCCTGTCATCCTCTGTGCTGCTGTGACCTTGGGGGGGGAGGCAACATCAGGGTGAGTTGGCAATATGTTTATTGGGGGAAGTGGGGTGGGCAATGCTTACTGGGGGTAGCAGCAAGGGACCAAACATTATGTTTATTGGGGTCAGCAGGGAGGGGAGGCAGGCAGTGTTTTTTTTGGGGACAGCGTGGGGGGGGGGGGCAGTAGCGGATCATAATGTGGGCAGATTGACTGGGGGGGGGGGCCCAGGTTGGGTGGACAGCCCGGGGCCCAGGGTACATTTAATCCGCCACTGGCTGGGATATGTAGTGGACATGAACCCGGGTGTTGACAGCTAACTGGCTAGGCCAGTTGTCAGTCAGCACTCACCATCAAGGGTACACTTGATGCCTCTCGATCGGGGGTGGAGAGGCCCCGGCCATGGCTATACAAAAAGAATAAAATAGAACAGCAGGCTGGTTGGCGGGGGCGCGATCGGCAGGCCCCCGTCAACAAGTCCCGCTCCTCCGCAGACGTAGTGTGACGTCAGAGCATGGCAGTTAGGACACAGAGAACCATTAGGAGTGAGGAAGCAATTGAGCCTCCCAATAATTAGGCCAGACCCTGCATGGCGGAAGAAGACTTGGCAGTTGGCTGAGAATTGTAGGAAGAGGAGGAGGAGGAGAGGAGATACCAAGAATCTTCATGTTCAGCTGCTTTCCCCGGGTGGACAGTTGGATTCAGGTGAAATCCAGGCTTTGTTCATTTTTATAAACGTCAGCCTGTCAGCGCTGTCAGTGGACAGGTGGGTGCGCTTATCAGTGATGATGGCACCAGCTGCACTGAAAAACAAACGCTCTGATAACACGCTAGCGGAAGGGCAGGCCAGCACCTCCAAGGCGTAAAGCGCCAGTTGGGGCCACGTATCCAGCTTTGAAACTAAGTAGTTGTAACTAGCAGAGTGATCGGGAAGGACGGTGGTATGGTCAGCAAGGTACTCCCTCACCATCTTCCTGAAGGCTTCCCCCCTAATCTGTCTAGACTGGAGACGGTTGACATAGTCTTACTGGGGTGCCATGAAACTGTCAAAGGCCTTGGAGAGTGTTCCCCTGAGAGTGTTCCCCTGTCTGTTCCTTTGAACAGTGGCGTGTATCTTGGAGATACAATAGATGACCAGACAGCCCTGCAAAATTGCACTTGAATTGAAGTCGATTTGATTTTAAAATTTAAATTGAAGGTTAGAAAATAAAAAAACATAAAGTGGCCATTACCGGCAAGGGCAGGCACACCAGTAGTCTACATGGGTGCCAGTTAAGGCCCAGCAACAACGATGCAAGGGCAGGCACACCAGTAGTCTACATGGATGCCAGTTAAGGCCCAGCAACAACGAGACAAGGGCAGTCACACCAATAGCCTACATGGATGCCAGTTAAGGCCCAGCAACAACGAGGCAAGGGCAGGCACACCAGTAGTCTACATGGATGCCAATTAAGGCCCAGCAACAACGAGGCAAAGGCAGGAACACCATAGTTTACATGGATGCCAGTTAAGGCCCAGCAACAACGAGGCAAGGGCAGGCACACCAGTAGTCTACATGGGTGTCAGTTAAGGCCCAGCAACAACGAGGCAAGGGCAGGCACATCAGTAGTCTACATGGGTGCCAGTTAAGGCCCAGCAACAACAAGGCAAGGGCGGCCACAAGTAGTCTACATGGGTGCCAGTTAAGGCTCAGCAACAACGAGGCAAGGGCAGGCACACCAGTAGTCTACATGGATGCCAGTTAAGGCCCAGCAGTAGCCAACAAGTAGCCAACAACCCCCAGCACCCTTTCGATTTTCAATTTGACTGTAGCAGTTGGGGTAACATTCCCTGCATAATGTAACTACTGACTTCTTCTGAGAGTGTTCCCCTGAGAGTGTTCCATTGTCTGTTCCTTTGAACAGTGGCATGTATTTTGGAGATATAATAGATGACCAGACAGCCCTGCAAAATTGCACTTGAATTGAAGTCGATTTGATTTTAAAATTTAAATTGAAGGTTAGAAAATAAAAAAACATAAAGTGGCCATTACCGGCAAGGGCAGGCACACCAGTAGTCTAAATTGGGTGCCAGTTAAGGCCCAGCAACAACGATGCAATAATCGAGTACCAAGCTCGGATGAGCACGTTCGCTTATCTCTATTGCTTATCTATACAGAATTTGTGTCCCTGTTTATACTATAAGAAATAGGTGGCTAATCTATACAGAATTTATGTGTCCCTGTTCACACTGTAGGAAATAGGTTGTGACAATTTACAAATTAAGGATTTATTTTTAAATATTGCAACTCTATATATGTATATACACTACTGTTCAAAAGTTTCGGGTCACCCAAACAATTTTGTGTTTTCTATGAAAAGTCACACTTGTTCACCACCACAAGTTGTGAAATGAATAGAAATGAGAGTCAAGACATTGACAAGGTTAGAAATAATGATTTGTATTTAAAATAACACTGATTTTACATCAAACTTTGCTTTCATCAAAGAATCCACCTTTTGCAGCAATTACAGCATTCTAGCTATTAATCTGTTGAGGTAAGCTGGAGAAATTGCACCCCACTCTTCTAGAAGCAGCTCCCACAAGTTGGATTAGTTGGATGGGCACTTTTGGCGTACCATACGGTCAAGCTGCTCCCACAACAGCTCAATGGGGTTTAGATCTGGTGACTGCGCTGGCCACTCCATTACCTATAGAATACCAGCTGCCTGCTTCTGCTGTAAATAGTTCTTGCACAATTTGGAGGTGTGTTTAGGGTCATTGTCCTGTTGTAGGATGAAATTGGCTCCAATCAAGCGCTGTCCACTGGGTATGGCATGGCGTTGCAAAATTGAGTGATAGCCTTCCTTATTCAGAATCCCTTTTACCCTGTACAAATCTCCCACCTTACCAGCACCAAAGCAACCCCAGACCATCACATTACCTCCATCATGCTTAACAGATGGCGTCAGGCATTCTTCTAGAATCTTTTCATTTCTTCTGCGTCTCACAAACGTTCTTCTTTGTGATCCAAACACCTCAAACTTGGATTCATCCGTCCACAACATTTTTTTCCAGTCTAGCTCTGTCCAATGTCTGTGTTCTTTTGCCCATGTTAATCTTTTTCTTTTATTGGCCAGTCTCAGATATGGCTTTTTCTTTTCCACTCCCAAAATCCCACAGCCGCCTCTTCACTGTAGATCAGGGGTCTCAAACTCAATTTACCCGGGGGCCACTGGAGGTAGAGTCTGGGTGAGGCTGGGCCGCATCAGGGTTTCCACAAGAAAAACAAGATAGCAACCCTCCATTGTCACTCCCCTACAGTCACCACATGCTGCTGACTGAATAGTACCCCATATAGTATCCAATCCCAATTATAGTGCCCTATATAGTATCCAATCCCCCCATATAGTGCCCCACATAGTATCCAATCCCCCCATATAGTGCCCAACATAGTAACCAATAACCCCATAAAGTGCCCCAATAGTAGCCAATCCCCCCATATAGTGCCCCACATAGTAGCCAATCCCCCCATATAGTGCCACTCATAATAGCCAATGCACCCATATAGTGCCCCACATAGTAGCCAATCCCCCATATAGTGCCCCACATAATAGCTAATGCCCCCATATAGTGCCCCACATAGTAGCCAATCCCCCATACAGTGCCCTATATAGTATCCAATGCCCCCATATAGTGCCCACATAGTATCCAATGCCCCCATATAGTGCCCACATAGTATCCAATGCCCCCATATAATGCCCACATAGCAGCCAATGCGCCCATATATGCCCCACATAGTATCCAATGCCCCCATATAGTGCCCACATAGTATCCAATGCCCCCATATAGTGTGCACATAGTATCCAATGCCCCCATATAGTGCCCACATAGTAGCCAATGCCCTCATATAGTGCCCACATAGTATCCAATGCCCCCATATAGTGCCCAAATAGTATCCAATGCCCCCATGTAGTGCCCACATAGTAGCCAATGCCCCCATATAGTGCCCACATAGTAGCCAATGCCCCCATATAGTGCCCACATAGTATCCAATGCCCCCATATAGTACGCAGACTATCCCACCTGACCCCACACACACTACCCCACGTGACCCCCCCTACACACACTAGCTCACCTTACTCCCCCCCTACACACACTACCCCACCTGGACACCATCCCCCCCCCCACACACACACTGCCAACCCCCCAGCCTTCCCACCCCCCGGCCACCATCCCCTGGGTTACAATAGAATACTCACCAGCTTGGATCCGTCATCGCCGGTCGTAGGGCACAACTGCTGGGTGACTTCATTCCAGCCCGTGTAGACTAGAGGCAGGAGAGAGGCGCCGCAGGAGCGTGGAGCCGCCACGGCCGTCCATCCAATGAGTGATGGGCCGGATGACGTCACTGAGCAGCGCGTCCTCAGCGTGCTGTACGTCCGAGGGATCCGGCCTTAGGGGAGAGAGGGGGAGAGAGGGCAATGCTGACGCATTGAGTGCCCGGGCAGGGGGGATATTCTGGGGGCAATCGCTGTCGGGCGCCGGCACTGCCTCCTGTAGTTTGACGTCAGTAGGCAAAAGATTGTGACTTTCCTGTCCGGGGCCCCGAATCTTAATGCCTAGCGACGTCACTGGGTCAGGCCACATATAATGCGGGACACTGGGTGAGGTGGGGGCCACAAACTAGTGTCCCGAGGGCCGCGAGTTTGAGACCCCTGCTGTAGATGTTGACACTGGTGTTTTGCGGGTACTATTTAATGAAGATGCAAATTGGGGACCTGTGAGGCATCTGTTTCTCAAACTAGAGACTCTAATGTGCTTATCTTCTTGCTTAGTTGTGCAACACGGCCTCCCACTTCTTTTTCTACTCTGGTTAGAGCCTGTTTGTGCTGTCCTCTGAAGGGAGTAGTACACACACCGTTGTAGGAACTCTTCAATTTCTTAGCAATTTCTCGCATGGAATAGCCTTCATTTCTAAGAACAAAAATAGACTGTCGAGTTTCAGATGAAAGTTCTCTTTTTCTGGCCATTTTGAGCGTTTAATTGACCCCACAAATGTGATGCTCCAGAAACACAATCTGCTCAAAGGAAGGTCAGTTTTGTAGCTTCTGTAACGAGCTAGACTGTTTTCAGATGTGTGAACATGATTGCACAAGGGTTTTCTAATCATCAATTAGCCTTCTGAGCCAATGAGCAAACACATTGTACCATTAGAACACTGGAGTGATAGTTGCTGGAAATGGGCCTCTATACACCTATGTAGATAATGCACCAAAAACCAGACATTTGCAGCTAGAATAGTCATTTACCACATTAGCAATGTATAGAGTGTATTTCTTTAAAGTTAGGACTAGTTTACAGTTATCTTCAGTGAAAAGTACAGTGCTTTTCCTTCAAAAATAAGGACATTTCAATGTGACCCTAAACTTTTGAACGGTAGTGTAGTTGTTTTCCATGTGTTTGGATTTAAAGGGGTAGTGTGGCGGTAAGCGATTATTCACTAAATAACACACATTACAAAGTTATACAAGTTTGTAATGTATGTTATGTTAGTGAATGCCCCCCTTCCCCGTGTTTCCCCCCACCCGGAAGTGTAGTGCTCTATACTCACCTGATTCGTGTCGCCCCCCCATCCGCCCTTTCATGACAATGATGTCATCTCCGGGCGGGCAGCCGAACCGCTGCGACCGTCTCTCGTGCCAGGCTGCCCTCTGCCACGTCATCAGCTGCTCAGCCGCGATTGGCTGAGTATAACTGTGCTCATCCAATCGCGGCTAAGCAGCTGATGACGCGGCAGAGGGCGGCCGGCACTAGGGATGGTCGGAGCCGAAGATGACATCATTGTTTCAAGATGGTGGATGGGGTCGACACGAATCAGGTGAGTATAGAGCACTACACTTCCGGGGGTGGCATGGGTGGGGGGAAACACGAGGAAGGGGGCCATTCACTAACATAACATACATTACAAAGTTGTATAACTTTGTAATGTGTGTTATTTAGTGAATAATTGTTTACCGCCGCACTACCCCTTTAAATTATGTACTTAAAGGAGACCTGTCACCCCCCGTGCTGGGGTGACAGGCTCCCGACCCCCCGTTAGATCCCCCTATACTCATGTGATCCCGCCGGGTCCCACTTCCTGAGCCGGTCGGGTCACGGAGATATGAGCGCCTGAAGCCCGACGCGCGCGCTGACAGCAGAGTCAGATGCCCATAGAGAATGAATGGGGAGTCTGATGCTCCGTCATTCTCTATGGGCATCGGGCTTCGGGCGCTCATATCTCTGTGACCCGACCGGCTCAGGAAGCGGGACCCGGCGGGATCACGTGAATATAGGAGGATCTAACGGGGGGTCGGGAGCCTGTCACCCCGGCACGGGGGTGACAGGTCCTCTTTAAATATCTGCTATGGTAACTGTTTACAATGTACATTTCACTTTGCTCTGTCAAGAGTCTCCAATTTGTGCTTTTAACATGTGTTGTTACTTGTTTTAATTATGGATCATGTGATGGCAAAAATCTGCCCTATAAATGTAGGCAGTATGTATTCCATGCTAAACTCAGTTGTGATCAAGGTGTGGAAACCGCCGAAACGCCTAAACTGTTTTTTGCATTCCTGTTTTGTGAAGATTTTTCTAATAAAGAAACTGCATTTTACCCGAGGAATGGGTGCTGGACATTTTTCATATTCCTATTTGTGATCCTGGTTCCGGGTTTGCCGTGCACCTGTGTCAGGACTGGTAGCTGGGTGAGCTGACTACTACCTGTTTAATCAAATATGTATAAGCAATTTTTTGTCCATTCCACATCTCCAGGAATAAAGGATAGAACTCAATTCTTTTAGTGGATCAGTTTGCAGGAACCAAATTTTCATATGACATAAGTACATCATCCTTGACCTTATTAGCAAAACAGATCCCTCTGGTGCAAGAAAAGCCCAAGAAGGATAAGGCCTTCAAGGCTGGTTGAATGGCCAGGTTACCCATTACCATAGAGAAAGGGCCATTTGATGTAAAAAGCTGGTGCATTTTGGATATAGAAGAGAGCCTCTAACAAAGATTTCCGAACTGGGGGCATAGTACCTGCCATAGCATTTCTAGGTAGCTAAGGCCACATACTAGGTTCCCTGCTAGAACTGCAATGTTACATAGCCACCCACTGCTTAGAGGTTAGCCACAGAAAAGAGTCCAGAATCCTAGAATGGATAACCTCAAGATAATAGAAGATCAGGCAAAGCAAGGCCTCCACACAACTTTTTCCTGACAAGAACCTCCCTTGCAATGCGTGGGCGTTTTCACCGAAACAAAACGATAGAAGAGTTTTGTCAAGGATGAGAAAAAGGATCTCGGGATGAGTATAGGCATACTTTGAAAGAGATTCAACAGTCTCGGGAAATGATTCATTTTCACAATATTAATGCGACCCAGCCACAAGAAATCCTTCCTCTCCCACCTGGCAGTATCCGACTTTTTGTTGTGATAAAGGAGGGAAGTTTAAAGCAAACAATATAATGATTTCGCAGGAATATAAACTAAATATTGTAATGCAGAGGGGTGCCATGCAAAAGAAAAGGACTGTTTAATATGTTGTACCAAGGAAGGGATGGGGATACATGCATAGCAGTACTTTTAGCAAGATTAATTTTGTAATTACTAAAATGAGAATAAGCATCAAGTTCCAATATAAGGGAAGGTAAGGAAATCAGAGGATTAGTCAAATATTGCAAAATAATTAATAAATAATTTATGTAGTATTACTATTTCTCTTTGGCAGAGACTTTCAAATGTAGAGAAATGCTATTTTTAACTTTTCACAACATTTTGGAGTTTTTCACAAAAAAACTCTTAAGGTTTCAACCCAAATTTACCCCTACAATAAAGTAGAATATGTCACGAAAAAAACAATCTTAGAATCACAAGGATTGATAAAAGCATTTCAAAGTTATTGATAAATAAAGTGACATATGTCGTATTTGAAAAATGTAGTTGTGTCATAAACGCCAAAACTGGCTGTGTCCCTAAGGGGTTAAGGAAATGGGTGGTTTACAGTACCAAGACAGGGTATCAAGTTTGGGGTTGTTTAGTTTAGAAAAAAGACATCTTAGGGGCGATCTGATCACAATGTACAAAAATATCAATGGACAGAGATCTTTTTACTCCTGAGTCGGTATTAGAGATAATTGAACAATACTCGATCAAGTAGCTATTTGATTGAGTATTTCACTACTCAAAAGATTCGTTTTCAATCAAGTATCTGATCGAAAAGTTTTCCAAAGTTCACTTACCTGTCCATGTTCCCCTGGCATCCTCTTTGGCCTCCACTGGACCACTGACAGCCCCAAAGCTTGGTTGCTGTGCTTTCCCATCTTAGTCAGTCACTAATTGGCTAAGCTGCTCAGCTAAATCAGTGACTGACTGAGACAGGACAGCACCACAGTCTGTGATTGGCTGAGTGGGCTGTCACTTTTACCTGGAGAGTGACAGCCCACTTGGTCAATCACTGGCGGTGCTGTCTTGTCTCAGTCACTAATTGTCTGATCTGATTGTGATCGATTGTGACTGACTGCGATGGAACAGCACCTCAGCCACTAATTGGCCAAGCGGGGTTTCACTCTCCAGATAAGAGTGACAGCCTACTCAGCCAATCACAGGCTGCTGCACTGTCCAGAGGCACCTGCCCCACAGAGCAATGTGCTGAAGATGTCCCCCCCCTGCACTGCACGCATCCCAACAAGGAAGGGGGTCACTAAGCCACTTCCTTGCAGGTACAGGTGCAATCTGAAATCAGCAATGTGGTACAAATGGTGCCAAAGAAGTCTATGGAAGTGGACATAATTTTGGCGGAACTGTAATTTTTATGGATGAAACATCTGTAACCTAAGTGTAAAAAATGCAGATGAATAATCTTTGTAAACAATTTATCAACTTATACGACAATATATCAACAATTTATCACAAATACGGATTACGGATGCAATATGGATGCATCATGGATTATTTTTTTGCAGATTGTGGATGCTTTCAGGTATTCTAATATGGCCCTGAAAAACTTCTGAAAGTGTGAATGTAGCCTAAATTCTTTTGTGCAGGTTATATTTACAATGTCTGCAAAACTGAAATTGCATTGTTTTTGTATAAATGTGAGTTGGTTCCTTAGACTCACTTCCTTTGAAGAGCCCAACATACTCCAGTATGACACTGTTTTGTTTCCTAATTGGGGCATGATTATAAAAACTGCTCAAAATTATTCATCTGTCATTTGTTGCTATGAGGCATACATTAAAAACTACACAAATAGGCTAAATTCACACACAAATCATTGTGCATTTGTTCCGCAGAACGAACTGAATTGACAGCTAGATTGGCTTCACTCATTTCTAGTTTCAGATGTTTCTGCATGACACATTAGAACTCTATTTACTGCAACACTATTTATTGCATACCGCTGGAGTTCTAATGTGTCTTGCAGAAACCTGTTGCATTTTTTTTTTTGCTCTAATTTTTGTATATTTTATTGGTTGAAGGCATGATAAAATTATGAGATCGATACTACATTTGTTACATGCAAACTAGAATGAAGTAAGGACTTCAAAGATTATTGATCAAAAATAGCATTGTGTTTGGCTAGATTGGAAATTCTAAGAAGATGGTTGTCTCTCACTTTTAGCCATGTCAGAGAATTAGTTTAAATGTAAAGAAATATAAACAAATATTGACTCGAGGGAATTAAAAATAGGTAAAGGATTTATTAGAAATGTTGGGGGACATGTTAGTTGGTTGGTAGACCCTCTTGGGATAAAGGAATGGAACACAAAAACAGAAATAAAGTAATTTTGTTTGCTTTGTTAAAACAACAAAGCTCCTACAAGTCAATTTGTAGTGTCAACATCTACATTATAAAGAACACAAAGATTTATATATAGAATTTTTGTACTTCAAACCAAGCCTTCATTTTCAAAGCACAAGGATTTTTTTTCGATTTTTTTACTTTTGATGTCCACTTTTATAACACTGTCCAGCATTCAAAGCATTGTCATCTTCATAACCATGGTTAATGTAAATTTTGCCATCCCCAATGGTCTTCATGTCACTCCTATAAGTTGTAGTTCCAATTGGAGGCCAATCCATGTCCTCTTCCAAAACTGTACGAAACTTTTTATATTTACTACCAGATTTAATGTTTAGGTGTCTCTTCAAAGCCAACCAGAGTGCCCTGTTATCCAGAATGAAATCCTGAAAAGCAATCATTAAGAAGGGAAACTGTAAAAATTAGGTTTTGGCAGATGTTAAAAAAACATAACCCAATATTCCTATGAAAGAACAGACATATTTGCTACAATATTAAAAGAGCATCCAGGGACTTCATGAAAAGCGGTGCCAAAACGCAACCGCAGGTTACCTGTAACCACCACAGGTTGCCCGTAACCACCGCAGGTTGTCCATAACTGCCCCAGGTTGCCTGTAATAACTCCAGATTACACGTAACCACCGCACGTTGTCCGTAACCTCCACACGTTGCCCGTAACCACCGCACATTGACCATAACCAGCGCACGTTGCCCGTAACCACCCCAAATTGCCAGTGACACCCCCAGATTGCCCGTAACCACCCCAAATTACATGTACCCACCCCAGGATACCTATAAGCACTTCAGTTTATCTGTAACAATCCCAGATTGTCTGTAACCCCCCCAGGTTGCCTGTAACCACAACAGGTTGCGCATATCCACCCCAGGTTGCCTGTAATCACGCCAAATTACATGTAACCCCCCAGATTGCACAGAACCACCGCACGTTGCCACTGACCACCGCACATTGCCACTGACTACCGCACGTTGCCACTGACCACCCCACGTTGCCACTGACCACCGCACGTTGCTACTGACCACCCCAAATTGCCAATGACCCTCTCCAGATTGTTCGTAACCACGCCAGATTGCCGTAACCACCCCAAATTACAGGTACCCACCCCAGATTACCTATAAGCACTTCAGTTTATCCGTAACCACCCCAGATTGTCCGTAACCACCCCATGTTGCCCATAACCACCCCACATTGCCCGTAACCACAGCAGGTTGCCTGTAACCATCCCAGGTTGCTCGTTATCACACCAGATTACACGTAAACCCCCCCCCCCCCCCAGATTGCACATAACCACCTCACGTTGCCTCTACCCACCGCACATTTCCCGTAACCACCCCAAATTGCCAGGGAAACTCTCCATAACCACTCCAGATTGTCCGTAACCACAGCAGGTTGCCTGTAACCACTCCAGGTTGCCCGTAACCACCTCCAGATTACCGGTAACCACAGCAGGTTGCCCATAACCACCCCAGATTGTCCATAACCACCCCATGTTGTCCGTATCCTCCCCAGGTTACCCGTAACCACCCCAGGTTGCCCGTAACCACGTCCAGATTACCCGGAACCACCCCAGGTTGCCTGTAACCACCCCACATTACCTGTAATTTCATTTTTTTATTTTATTTTAGTAACTGCGCTATTCTAATAACTATTACTAGCTGCTGTTTTGCTCCAGCAAATTGGCGCTCCCTTCCTTCTGAGCCCTCCTCTAATACCTGTGGGGTCAAAATGCTCAACACACCCCAAAATGAATTCTTTGAGGGGTGTACTTTCCAAAAGGGAGTGACTTATGGGGAGATTTTACTCCGCTGGCACTACAGGGGCGCTGCAAACGCACCTGGCGCCCAGAAACTTCTTTAGCAAAATCTGCATTGAAAAAGCTAATTGGCACTCCTTCCCTTCTGAGCCCTCCTGTGTGCCCATACAGTGGTTTATGCCCACATATGGGGCACGGTTGTATTCAGAAGTACCTGAGTACTTTTGGGGTACTTTTTTCTCCTGTTCCTCGTGAAATTATGAAATTTCATACTAAACGAACATATTATTGGAAAAATTCAGGTTTTTCATTTTTACTGTCTAAATTTGAATACTTTCCTCTAATACCTGTGGGGTCAAAATGCTCATCCTACCCCAAAATGAATTCTTTAAAGGGGTGTACTTTTGAAAATTGGGTGCCTTATGGGGGGATTTTACTCCACTGGCACTATAGGGGCACTGCAAATGCACCTGGCGCTCAGAAACTTCTTCAGCAAAATCAGCATTAAAAAAGCTAATTAGCGCTCCTTCCCTTCTGAGCCCTGCTCTGTGCCCATACAGTGGTTTACGTGGTTTACATATTGGTAATGTGATTTAGCAACTAATTTATGTGATAAGACTTCCTTTTTTAGAAGCAGAGAATTTCAAAGTTCATAAAATGCAAAATTTTTGAATTTTTCATGATATTTTGATGTTTTTCACAAAAAACACCAAGTAGTGACCAAATTTTGCCACTAACATAAAATGCCATATGTTACGAAAATACAATTTCAGAATCACTAGCATACGTTAAAGCATCACTGAGATATAAGCACATAAAGTGAGACAGGTCAGATTTTGAAAAATTCGCTAGGTCATTAAGGCCAAAACAGGCTTTAGAGGCAAGGGGTTTGGCCAAAACATCCGAGACAGACTCATCTGCGGTGACAGCCTGCTCAGCCAATAACTGGCTGAGACTCCCTGTTGACTATTATAAAGCTGTTCAGACTAGAGGCAAGCTGAGGCCTTCTGAGATGTTTGAGCAGATCGGGCAGCAGCTATTCCCTTTACAGCCAGGGTCATTTCATTTGCATTTGTGGCTTGTCTAAAAAGGTTCAGTACACTCCATTCACAATGAGTTAAGGGAAAAGTCTGGTTTGTTATGTGCATGATCTAAAACCTTTTAAGGGTGCCTCACACACACCGGATCCACTGACAGAATCTGCTGTGGATCCAGTGTCAGTGCATCCCTATGAGAATACATACTTGCAGCAGGATTGACATCCTGCTGCGAGTATGTATGTTAACCCCCCCGGGCGGCCAGGGCATACATCCCCTCCTTCCCGCTTCGACTTGCTTCAGGGGTTCTCGGCAGGAAGTCCTGCTCAGCCAATCAGTGGCTGTGGCAGGGTAGCCCACTGATTGGCTGAGCGTTACCAGCAGATGTTGGGAACCCCCGAACATGTGGGGGATGTGTTCTTCCTATCGGTACCTTAATTGAGCATATGCGACTTTTTGATCGCGACTTTTTTCTGGATTTGATGGGATTTGACAGGATTTTTTTGCGCTTACGCCCTTTACTGTGCGGGATCAGGAATATGATAAATTAATATTTTGGGCGATTATGCACGGGGCGATACCAAACATGTTTATTTATTTATTTTTATTTATAATAGGGATGAGCGAACCGAACCGTAACGAACCAGATTCGTTACGAACTTCGCAAAAAGTTCGGTTCGTCACCGAACCGAACTTTGAGAACTTTCGTACGCATATCTCCTGATATTCGAATATTCTATAAGCGTACGCATATCTCCTGATAGTCGAATATTCAATCCCATTAAAGTCTATGGGAACAAGTATTCGATTATTGAAAAACATCTATTCGACCACTTGGAGGTTCACCAAGTCCACAATGACACCTCAGGAAATTATGCCAACACCACTGGAATGCAACTGGGACAGCAGGGGAAGCATCTAACACCACAAAATTTCCGGTAATAAAGTCACAAGTCGATGTTCTATAGGTGAATTACCTGGTTATTAAAGGGTGTATGAAAATTTTATAGGTACAGCTGGTCGGCTGTATTATGTAGCACGTAGCACTTGGTAAACAGAGTGCCTTATTGTAGCACAGCAGCCTGCTTGTACAACCCTGTGTATTTATGTATGACGTAGCAGCACGTAGCACTGGATGAACACACATACTGTACTACTCTTTTTTTTAGATCGAGACGTCTAGCACGTATCAGCAGCACAAAGCACTTGGTCAGCAGAGTGCTTGCACTACCATTTGTAGATTTGCTACTACATATTTGAATGGAAACACCCAGTAGCCTTGTTTGCTGTCACTGAATGGAAACACCCAGTAACCTTGTTTGCTGTCACTGATTGAAAAAAACCAGTAGCCTTGTTTGCTGTCACTGAATGGAAACACCCAGTAACCTTGTTTGCTGTCAATGAATGGAAACACACAGTAACCTAGTTTGCTGTTACTGAATGCAAACACCCAGTAACCTAGTTTGCTGTTACTGAATGCAAACACCCAGTAACCTAGTTTGCTGTCACTGAATGAAAACACCCAGTAACCTCGTTTGCTGTCACTGAATGCAAACACCCACTAACCTAGTTTGCTGTCACTGTCACTCGCTCATCACTAGGTGTGAACTTAGCTGAAATGTCCCTCTTTGACCATGCAGAAAGTTGTGAGGTATGCAGTCATATTACTCACCGCGACGTATCTCTCTTCGAAGCTTGGTTAGGATATCAGGGCTTTTTAATTTTAAATCCGACCATTTTCGATGGATTTGCCCTCTGGTCTTCTGGACATTTAGCTGTCTCCGAAGGGCACGCAGAACTTTCTGTATAATTTTTTATTTTATGTTGGTTAGGGTTTTTCACACATCCCTGTCTTAAATCATAGTCCCTGTCATCAAAGAACTGGACCATGATCTTTAATTCGGGCCTGGTGAATGGAGCAGCTGTCTCTGCCATGTTTCCTGTCTTCTGCTGTGCACACTGCAATGGTCGCATGAATGTCATGTATGCGTCGCACAAACTTCGTACGCATCGCTAGACGTACACATATCGTACGTATATACGCACGCGTAACTAACTGTTAATAGCTGGTTTATACTGCGATTTTGTGGTGTCAGATGCTTCCTCTGCTTTCCTAGTTGCATTCCAGTGGTGTTGGCATCATCTCCTGAAGTGTTATTGTTGACTTGGACATGTTTTTGACAGCTGCATCTGAAAACTTGATTAGTGGGCACGGCGATCGGACTGTGCCCGCTAATAGCCGTGGTCCTATGCTACATGCCGCACCCGGGACTGTGGCAGTTCAGAGTGGAGTCACCGCGCAGCCCCGCTCTGAACTCCCCGAGGCGACCGCAGAGCGTAAATATACACCCACGGTCGTTAAAGGGTTAATATTAGCCCATTGTTAAAAAAAAGTCCATTATAAAGATGGTAATTCTCCCGCAGGTTCTCTATTTCAATGCATGCCTGGTTTGGATTCCTGACTCCTGGTTTCGGAAAATTTGTTAGGTTATTGAATAGGTTAATTTGGGGACGGAAGAGAGTTCGGTTACGATATGATGTGTTTACACTAATGGAAGGTGAGGGCGGGCTGTCCCTGCCGGACTTTCGGCTGTACTTCTTGGCGGGGAGGGCCCAGAGTCTGGCCAGGTGGAGAGCCTCCCTGATTCTTTTTTTAACTACGCATATTTTTTTTTTGTTTTGATGGAATTGCAAGGTTTTTATGACCTGTGTATAGCTCTGTACGTTCATATTTTTGTTATAATGTGAACTTGAAAAATAAATATTTAAAAACAAACATGCCCAAACAGCTCCCATGTCCAGGCAGACCTTTAAAACATGGTTTGGGCATGCACAGCCATTTCAGTTTTTTGTTAAGAAATCACTTTCTGTGATTGTGTGCTTACTAGAGATGAGCGAGCATGCTCGTCCGAGCTTGGTACTCGTTCGAGTATTAGGGTACTCGATGGTACTCATTACTCGGACGAGCATCTTGCCATACTCGAGACAATGGCATCTTCCTCTTCCTGCATGTTTGGCGGCTTTTTCTCAGCCAATCATCAAGCAGGAGAGTCTTTGGGAGCTCGTAGCATCACGTAGGAACCCTACATGTCGATAGCAGCGATTGGCTAGCGAGAACAGATGACACTGGCCTATAAGTATCTGGGCCGGCGGTGCTTGCGTCATACTGGAAGAGATTAGGGAGGCTAGGGAGAAAAGAACCCAACAGCCCTTGTAAGGGCTTAAAATCTTTATTTATTTATTTATTTTTTTTGATAACTCCAGACTTCTAGCTGTGACTTGCAGTGCAGCCACCACGATTTTAGCTGCAAACTGTGGTGATCAACTGCTGCTGGTAGTCCTCAGTACTATTATATTTCTTTGTGGCTGGTGCTGCTGCTGTTGCACATTGTATTGCTGTAATTTGTAGTACAGCTGCATAGAACCTCACTGCTCATTGTCCTGTGTAACAGGTGGCATACACCATAAACCACCACTTACACACAGACTTTACGACAACCTCCGAAAACTAGTGTGACCACTATCTTTTGTCATCTGCAGCCAGTCAGCAGGCTTGCTTTATTTCTTAGTGTAGCCATATCCAAACTCACTGCTGATTGTCCTGTGTAAGAGAGTGGCATACACCATATATCAGCACTTATCCACAAATTCTATACGACTACCTCCAAAAGTAGTCTGAGTAATATATTTTCTTGGCTTGCTGTGATCTGTAGTGCAGCCATCTCAGTCTTGACTGTGCAGTGTCCATAAAATGGTGAACCCCAGGGGTAAGGGTCGAGGATGAGGGCGTGGGCTTGAAACACTATGGTCCCGCTGACTCCCCTGCTCCTGCAGACCGGACGCGTCAGCCCTCACCCACCCCGGCCGGGAGCACGGCGCTCCTGGTGCTTCCTGGTGTCCCAGGCCGGGGTGGGTGAGGGCTGATGTGGCCGGCCTGCAGGAGCAGAGAGCGGCGGCCGGCCGGATAGTGTGAGTGGCGTCGGGGAGTCAGCGGCGCGGGTGGCGGGGAGTCAGCGGGACCATAGTGTTTCAAGCCGGGAGGAGGAGAGGGAGCGGAGGAGGAGGGGGCACTTCTGTGAGCGGCTGCGGCAGAGTGGCCGGCACTTCTGTGAGCGGCGGCGCGGGCGGCGATAAGATAGCACAGGTGCTACTCCCCCATTATCTGCAGACAATGGGGGAGTAGTACTTTGTATATGTTCCCAGCACCGAGCAGGGAGGGGGGAGGTAGATGGCACCTCTCTCCCTCCCTGCTCGGTGCCCTGCAAATGTATTTACTGAATACATTTATGGGATACTTTGGGGAGCAAGGACACTTGTATTCAATCGCAAAGTACAGTACATAACATTACATTCACATACACTGTAATTCCTATGGAGTGTCCAGCAAGGGCGCACTATATATAGAAGTCAATGGTACTCACTGACTTCTATATATATATATAGGGTGCCCCCTGCTGGACACTCCATAGGAATTACACCATTCGTCATGACGTCACTAGTTCTGAGAGAATTCTAACCCTTCCTGAAACACTAAATCAAGGGAAATAGCAGTATATGAGCATTTCCCATAATTAATGTACATTAGAAAATTGTATAACTTTCCATAAGTAATAACATATAAAAAATAAATTTTGGCCGGACTTCTCCTTTAAAGAGATTATCCAGCTTTTTATTATATCAGCTGTTTAACCCCTTAACGACATCGGGCGTAAACTTACGCCCTCGCGCCCTGGTACTTGGCGCATCAGGGCGTAAATTTACGCCCGATGTTTCCCCGATCGCTGCGTGTTCACACACAGCGGTCGGGGAAGATGGCCTGCTATAAATCATAGCAGGCCATCTTAGCTTCACGGCACGGGGGGTGGTTAACACCCCCCGTGCTTACGATCGCCGCTATAGGCTGATCAATTCAGATCAGCCAATAGCGGTGATCGGAACCTTTCCGGGTCATCGGCGACCCGATGACCCGGAAAAAAATGGCGGTCGGTGCTGTCCGAGGACGGCACCGACCGCCATTACTGTAAAAAGTAATGGTGATCGCCGTGCCACCGGCCCGATCGCCGTGAACGGCCGGCCGGCCGTTCACGGCGATCGGGCCGGTGGCACGGCGATCAGAGTCCCACAAAATAGTAAATACCTGCCCTGGACCCCTCAGCTAGGTAGCCGAGGGGTCCAGAGCAGGTATTTGTACATTACTCACCTGTCCCGGGCTCCTGATCGGCGTCTTCCGGGTTCGCGGCATCCTCGTCTTCGTTCGGGTCTTCGGCTTCTTCCGTGACGTCACGTTCGGCTTCTCTCGGCTATTTTCGGCTCCAGCGTCGGCTGTTTCCGTATTTTGCGCTCTGCTGCCCTCTAGCGGCTGATATGTGTAATACACGTATCAGCCACTATAGGGATGTTCAGAATGTAGAAAATTTTTTTTTTTTTTTTCAAATTTTTTTTTTTTCTATTTTCCGCACCCTATCGCCGCTGAGTGTTGATCAGCATCGCACGAAAGTGCGCTGCTAATCAGCAACTCCTCCTTTTTGGCGTAGGGTGTTTTTTTTCTATATTCTACTGCCACGGTCTGCTGATAAGTGCCGCACATAAGTGCGGCATTTATCAGCAACTCCTTTGTTGGCGTAGGTTTTTTTTTTAAACTTACTGTAAAAAAACACGTAAAAAACACTACATTACACCACACTACATTGAATAAAGTTTGACACTACACCACTACATACCCCATATACCAATCCCCGTATAAAGATGGCCCCCAGGGTGTTTTCGGCGTCAGAGGGATACGTTATTATTGCCTCCGACACCGAAACAGCCAGTGAGGATGAATGGGGGGATCCTTCTTTCCTCCATTCATCCTCATCATCCAGTGACGTGTCTGGGGGTAGCGTAGCGTACGCTGCCCCCCAGACACATCTTTTCCGCCAGTACCGTCCCAATAAGAGATGACGGTATGGAGTGAAATTCAACAAACTGTGTGAGCGTACCTCAGGGTACACTTACAGATTTAGGGTACGTGCACACTGCGGAATGGCGAAGGATAACCCTTTGTGCATTCCGCAGCTGGCACCCGCCGGCGGACTGATGCGGGCGCATGTCTCTACCCGTGTCATAGACTCCATTCTATGCACGGGCGGATTCCATCGTCCATCCAAAGAATGAATACGTTGGACGGAGAGCGGAATCCGCCCGTGCATAGAATGGAGTCTACGGCACGGACGGAGACGTGCGCCTGCATCAGTCTGCCGGTGGGTGCCAGCTGTGGAATGCACAAAGGGTTATCTGTCGCGATTCCGCAGTGTGCACGTACCCTTAGAGTGTATGTAGGAAGGGACACCTGAATCCAGCCCCCAGATGCCCCCTCCCCCCCCATCCTCGGAGTTAGTGGGAAGATCGTTCGGGAACTGATCTTCCCACTGCTGGATAAAGGTCACCACCTGTACGGGGATAACTTTTATACCAGCACCCCCTCTTCCGGTCCCTCGCTGCCCTGTAGCTTGCGGCACGATCCGAACATATCAGAAGCCGTAATAGTGCCCTAATATTTAGCAGCCATGGAGCGGACCCAGCGCTTCTGGATATGAAGGATCCCGTATCGCACCAGGACAACATTTTCCAGGTGACGTCCCCCACACTGGAGAACAGGAGACCCCAGAAGAAGTGCAGAGTGTGGTGTAACAGGGGGATCAGGAAGGACACCATTTTCCCGTGTGACACCTGTCCTGATCACCCCGGCCTCTGCATACTGGATCGCTCCAAGGCGCACCACACGTCATTGGGGTTCTACATTATCTAAATTCTGTCCCTTATTCCTATTTCAGGGGTCACGTTGATCCAGGGATTATTCTGATCGCCATTATGGAGTCGGGAAGGAATTTTTCCCCTGTGATGAGGCTACTGTCGTCTGCCTCACGAGGGGTTTTTGCCTTAATCTGGATCAACACAGGTTGAATTTGATGGACACCTGTCATTTTCAACCTTATAAACTAATAATTGGCCCAATACCCCCAAATAAATTAGAATGGTCCCTTTTCCCCAGCTAAGTAGGTATGGCCGCCATTCCCATTAGAGGATGCCATGATGCAATTACAAAGCCTCTGTGCGGCCAGGAAAGTAGAAACCCCCCACAAGTGACCCCATTCTGGAAACTACACCCCATAAGGAATCTAAGAAGGGGGGCAGCGGGGATATGGCCCCCTGGTGACGGCCACATTTGGGACGTGAAAATGAAAAAAATTGTATTTTTTATTTTCTCGGCACATGTTCTACGTAAGTGCCCGTCACCAGTGGGGTCCATATGCTCACTGCACCCCTTGTTAGATTCCTTATGGGGTGTAGTTTCCAGAATGGGGTCACTTGTCGGGGGTTTCTACTGTCCTGGCAGCACAGGAGCTTTGTAATTGCGACATGGCCTCCATCCTCCATTCCAGCCTCTAAATGGCGCTCTGTCCCTTTGGTGACTTGCCCTGTGCCCATATGGCACATTATGCCCACATGTGGGGTATTTTCGTACTCAGGGGAAATTACCCTACACGTTATGTGTTCACTTTCTTTTTTAACCCCTTGTGGAAATGGAAAAAAATCAAGGCTAGACCAACATTTAGTGTAATTTTTGTAAAATTTTTACTCTAAATCATTAATCTTGTCATGTTTTTTCATTTTCACAAGGGGTTAAAAGATAAAAAAAACATTTAATGTGTAGAGCAATTTCCCCTGAGTACGGAAATACCCCACATGTGGACATAAAGCGCCATGCGGGTGCAGGGTAAGCCTCCGAAGGGAAGAAGCGCCATTTGGTTTTTGAAGGCTGGATTTGGATGGAATGGATTTCGAGGGGCCATGTTGCATTCAAAAGGCCCCTGTGTTGCCAAGACAGTTGAAACCCCCCACAAGTGACCCCATTATGGAAACTGCACCCCTCAAGGAATGTAACAAGGGGTGTAGTGAGCATATGGACCCCACTGGTGACGGACACAAATGTGGAACAATGTGGCGTGAAAATGAAATGTTACATTTTTTACACTATAATGTTGGTTTAGCCTTAAATATATCATTTTCACAAGGGGTTAAAAGAGGAGAAAAAAAACAAAATGTGTAGCGCAATTTCCCCCGAGTCCGTAAATACCCCACATGTGGACATAAAGCGCCATGCGGGTGCAGGGCAAGCCTCCGAAGGGAAGGAGCACCATTTCGTTTTTGAAGGCTGGATTTGGATGGAATGGATTTTGAGGGGCCATGTTGCATTCAAAAGGCCTCTGTGTTGCCAAGACAGTTGAAACCCCCCACAAGTGACCCCATTATGGAAACTACACCCCTCAGTGAATGTAACAAGGGGTGTAGTGAGCATATGGACCCCACTGGTGACGGGCACAAATGTGGAACAATGTGGCGTGAAAATGAAATATTACATTTTTTACACTATAATGTTGGTTTAGCCTTGAATTTATCATTTTCACAAGGGGTTAAAAGAGAAAAAAACACACAATATGTGTAGAGCAATTTCCCCCGAGTCCGTAAATACCCCACATGTGGACATAAAGCGCCATGTGGGCGCAGAGCAAGCCTCCGAAGGGAAGGAGCACCATTTGGATTTTGGAGGTTGGATTTGGCTAGAATGGATGATGAACGCCATGTCGCATTTACAGAGCCCTCGTGCTGCCAAAACACTGGAAACCCCCCACAAGTGACCCCATTCTGGAAACTGCACCCCTCAAGGAATCTAACAAGGGGTGCAGTGAGGATATGGACCCCTTGATGATGGGCACATTTGTGCCATGAATGTGAAAAAATGAAATTTTTCCCTTTCACGTCACATTGTTCCACATTTGTGCCCATCACCAGTGGGGTCCATATGCTCACTGCACCCCTTGTTAGATTCCTTGAGGGGTGTAGTTTCCAGAATGGAATCACTTGTGGGGGGTTTCCAGTGTCTTGGCAGCACGAGAGCTCTGTAAATGCGACATGGCCCTTGAAATCCTTTTCAGTAAAATTCGGCTTCCAAAAGCCAATTGACGCTCCTTCCCTTTGGAGGCTCGTCCTGCGCCCCCTTGGCACTCTATCGCCACATGTGGGGTATTTCTGTACTCGGGAGAAACTGCTCTACACATTTTTTGTCTTTTTTTGCCTCTTATCCCTTTAAGAAAATGAAAAATTGAAGGCTAGAACAACGTTTTAGTGTAAAAAATAAATTTTTCTTTTTTCACGCCATATTGTTCGGAAAATCTGTGAAGCACCTGTGGGGTCCAGATGCTCACCGCACCCCTTGTTACATTCCTTGAGGGGTGTAGTTTTCTAAATGGTGTCCCTTTAGGGGTGTTTTTTAGGTTTTGGCACCCTAGAGCCTCTGCCAACCTGAAGTGGTACAGTCAAAAATGACCAAATATAACGGAGGCGTTGAAATTCACTAGGCGCTCCCTTATATCTGAGGCTTGTGGTTGCGTCAAATAGCGCAATACGGCCACATATGGGGTATTTCTATAAACTGCAGAAACGGGGCAATAATTATTGGGGTGCATTTCTCTGGTAATAGGTTTATAATTATGAAAAATATTGGATTACAATAAAATCTCTGCACAGAAAATTAAAATTTTCAAATTCCTTACACACTTAGCTTTTATTTCTGTGACTCCCCTAAAGGGTTAAAACACTTTCTGGATATGCTTTTGCAGAGTTTGGGGGGTGCAGTTTCTGAAATGGGGTGCTTTGTGGGGCTTTCTAACATACAGGCCCCTCAAATACACTTTAAACCTGAACAGGTCCCTAAAAATATCTGATTTTGAAATTTTACTGAAAATTTGGAAATTTGCTGCTAATGTTTTAAGCTTTCTATTGTCTAAAAAAAATGAAAGATAGTTTAATAAATGCCGCCAACATAAAGTAGACATGTTGCTAATGCTATTTAATATATAATTTATGTGGTATAACCACTTTCTGTATACGCAAAGAAGTTTCAAAGTTGGAAAAATGCATTTTTTCACATTTTTTCACATTATTTGGGTTTTTTTCATAAAGATTTGTTATGAGTATCGACTCCAATTTACCAGAAATGTAAAGTACAATATGTCACGAGAAAACAATCTCAGTATCAGCCGGATAGGTAAAAGCATCCCGAAGTTATTAATGACTAAAGTGACACTGGTCATATTCATAAAATTTGTCTCTGTCATTAAGGCCATTTCAGGCTCTGTCCTTAAGGGGTTAAAGTCTTGATGCTTACTTAAGCGCTGCAGCCTCTTTGTCATGTACTGCTTGTACCGACATACTTTCAGTAGTTGGAATGCAAAGTATTGTACAAAAGTGCAGTTCCATTCAAGTGAATGCTATAGTACCTTTCACTCCAACATTGTAACGTTATACTGCACATTTAAGACATGAACCACAGGTCAATTTCCATGTGGCTTTTGTTTGGATATTTTTTTTTTTTTTTTTTTTTTTTTTTATAGCATGTGGATAAGTTTACTTAAAAAATTTTCATAGGCAGTCTGGCAATTCACCCTGTGGGCAGGCATCCTAACACCCAATCATTAATATCAGGACAGCTTTTTGTGATGGTCTAATATCTAATCAGATTGTGTAAAGCAGCCTTCCTAAGACAGTTTAAAAAGTAGAAAATTCATAGTATGATAACCACTACTTACCTCCACTAGGAATGATACCACTAGACACACAACCAGTAAAATTAGCATGTGTATTCTCCAGCTGGTTGGAGTGCAGACAAGCTAAAAATAAAGAAAATTCACATAAATATTCATGTTGGACCATGTGAGAGCCAGCACAATCTATTCAAAACCATACACTTACTTCCAAATCAAGATAAATTTTTGGAAAGTCAGCAAATATAAAGAAGATGGTGAAGGCAGTTTCTATTATCAGTACAACCACGAACAAATCTGCAACACAAAACATGTCTCTATAACAGTGCTGTCATTTCATAACTACAGAGTTTAAATCACTATTTTTAACATTTTTGTAACAGTGCAGTTTTCCTTCAGTTTTGTAGTATAATTCCAGAATTGGGCTTTTTTTCCTTCTTTTTATGGAATTAAAACATAGATTGGTAGACAAAGGCTATGTTCACACAACATAATTTCAGCTCAGTTCAAAACCACATCCCTCATTTTTATTCAAAAATAACGGACGTCATTTAGCAGCCTGGCCTCCCCTTAGTGCAATGACTGGTGTTGGTACATTATTCTAGTTTGGGGTTACTAATTGGACTTTGGGTGCGGCTTAATTGAAAAGTCCATTGAATTAAATAGTAAAACGGAGAAAGATCGGTAACAAAAGAAAAACTGTGTGAACAACTAATAAAAAATGTCTGCTGTTTGCATAAGACGTCCAAAAATAATGATCATGTTCATTATTTTGATGTCTGCAGTAAAAACGTCTGTTGCTCAATACATTGTGTGCATTGGACGTCCGTTTTCCCATTGACTGCAATGTATTGCATTATAGTCAGTTAAATCGCGGCAAAAACTGACGTTATTTTAAATAGCAAAATCGGCCGCTTTTTCTCTATATTTTTGACGTTGCATAGCATTGATCAGTATTATCAATGCAATCATTATAGATCGCAGCGTTTAAGAGGTTAATGGTACTGTCACTCTGCTCAGTTCCTGACACATTTATGTGTGCAGTGCTGCACACATTGAAGCAGCCCTCCACACAGTAAAACTCTTCCACGTCAGGAGCTTTTATAGACATTCCAAAAGCACAGGGCATTTGTAGTTGGAATGTTTATATACTGTACGTATTGCTGATGTGAAGTGATTAATGCCGGAAAACCAACAACCCTTTTAAGTGAAAAGTCTCTTCCAACTATATTTAAAAGTGTTCCAATGAGGGGCATTCTTTTGAAACATTTATATAACACATCATTACCATAAGACATACTACCATTACCTCCCCTCTAGTTCTATGGCGTATTAAAAACCATTCTATATGCTAGGGGTACTCAACAACTTTTAGTGAGGGTCCGAGCTGAACATCAGTAGGAAATGTGTTTTGTTACTTTTCACAAACGTTCAACTATTTACAAACAGAATTGCTGCTTATTAGCAGGAAAACTGGCATTTTTTCTCTCTTACCAGCCCTTTGATATTAGGTACAAAGGGGGTGACTGCCCTAGTAGTATATAGCCGCCTTGTGCGCTCTCTACTCCAGTAGTATATAGCCCCCTGTGCGCTCTCCCCCAGTAGAATATAGCCCCCTGTGTACTCTCCCCTTGTAGTATATAGCCCCCCTGTGCACTCTCTCCCTCCATACAGCCCCCATGTGCGCTCTCCCCCAGTATATAGCCCCCTGTGCACTCTCCCCCTCCATATACCCCCCCCGTGTGATCTCCCCCTCCATATACCCCCCGTGCGATCTCTCCCTCCATACAGCCCCCCTGTGCACTCTCTCCCTCCATATAGCCCCCTGTGCGCTCTCCCCCTGTAGTATATAGCCCCCCCTGTGCACTCTCCCCCTCCATACAGCCATATAGCCCCCCTGTGTGCTCTCCCCAGTATAAAGCCCCCCTGTGCACTCTATCCTTATAGATGGCTCCCAGACAAAAAAACAAACCACAACTTACCTAGCACCTCGCTCCCCCGCTGTCTTCTTCTCTTCCTGTCGGCCCGGCCCCTGGCTGATACGCGCTCTCTGGGGATGTTCCAGGGATTCCCCAGCAGAGCGTGCACCAGTGACCTCAGTGTACGCCGCCGGCCTGTACTTCCGAAAGCCGGAAGTTCGCGCCGGCGGCACACACTGAGGTCACTGGTGCGCTCTCTGCTGGGGAATCCCCGGGACATCCCCAGAGAGCGCGTATCAGCCAGAGGCCGGGCCGACACTGCCCCCAGCCCCACAGGCGTACTGAAGTCTAACGACAGTACGCCTATAGGGCGGGATGCAGTGCAGTGGGGAGCGGGACACATGGGGGCCATCCTGGGACCGGGATCCAGGGCGGTTGGGAGGTCTGGGCCCAGGGGTCCGGACAGCTGGCCTCCGTGGTCCGGGTCCGCCAGTTGAGGACCCCTGCTATATGCCATATATTTATTTATTGAACTGTTTTATCATGACCAGAGATTTATAGTAGGAATGAAGCCAAGTGCTTTGTTCCTAGCAGCATTCTGCTCATCAGCCTTCGGGCTTGGAAGTTTGCTCCACTCCGTGCAGCTCCTCCACGGGTGCTGGGAAAAACTGGATCCAGTCCTGGGAAACTTCTCCCAGTTTCCCAGGACTGGATACAGCTTTTTTCCAGCATCCGGGGGGGAGTGGCATAGACTTCAAAGCCCTCGGCCTGATGAGTAGAATGCTGAGAGGAAAGAAGCGCTTTGCTTAGTTTCTACTGTATATTTACTTATATTTGAATTTGTAACATATGGAATGTTGCAATATCTTCTCTATATCTGGTCCAGTCATTTGTAACTATTCCTGGTGAATGAGGCCTTTTTCCTGCACAGGGTTGCAATTGTAATATCTTCTGGGTCATTTTTGTAACACATTTGTCTTTTATACGCAAAGTTATCTGACTTAATACAGAATTCACTGACTAGCACAGTACAATAGTTTTTGCTGAAACTCAGAAGGTTAGAAAGTCTGCTAATAAAAACAGCATGAATGTGTCCTCAAAAAAAATCGAAAGACATAAGGTTAAACTCACAGTTGGTATACAAAGGTTGTCGGAATGGCTTTCCTTTGGAGAAGATGAAAGCAAAGATCACCAGGTGCACTGATGTTATGAGCCATAATGTCGTACATTCAAAGCTTTCATAGTTTATTTTAGTCCTTTCATGGATTAACACATAGGTAAGATTCCGGTTTAAGCTTTCATTTCCTGAATGACAGGCACTTGGAAAAGCAGAATTTTGTCTGTTTAGCTAAAAATTGCTACAGTTATGGGTGTCTTCTTTTTGGACAAACACATTCTATGTTACACAAACTCAGTATGAGAAAGACAAAGCAAAACATTTACTAATGTGTGTCACTCTTCTAATGGGGATTGGTGTGTATTTTCTTCTAATATCTTGTGACTGATTTATTTAAATGTAACACTGCTGTAGTGAATCTAAGAAAAAAAGTTGCAAAAATTGTCGCAGTAAAGTGAAAATTTGCCAAACATATTCACCTGGTACTTACCAGATGAAAGCCTGCACCAGTTTTTAAACTTCAAAAATCTTAAATTGGGCACTAATCCCGGAATATGCAAACTTTTGGGTGAATACTCAAAACAGGCAGAAAAAAGTCTAAAAAATATTCACCTGTTGAATACTGGTTCATAAATAAAGCTTAGACCCCAAAAAAAAATTTTTGGGGCGAAAAACCTGATTATTCACCTAAAAAGGTGTAAAGCACTTGATAAATTTTCCCCAAAGTCCTGCTGAGCCACATTTCTCTCTATCACTCCAGGAAAAAAGAATTTATTAGCATCCAAGCCAGGCACAGTAAGTCTTTATCTTAGGCTGTAATAACTGAGATGAATGCATCGGTATCTGATGTATGAGGATCCAAAAATGAGACCTAAGAAAATACATCAGTCTCCTTAGGGTGAAAAAAAATAGGTTCTCGAACGCATGCAGCCAGAATGCGACAGCTAAGGAGGTCACAGTGATTTTTTTGGGAGGAGTTAAGGTCTTTTGGAACTCTCACTTAATGCATCTTGTTGTTATGTACAGCATAGGGCCTGGTGAGCAGTGACAATGTCTCGGGGTCAGCTAAATGGGCAAATACAATTTCATTCTTGGGATCAATGGTGTCCCAGAAACTGGTAACCAGACATTGGTGGAAGATAACTTTAAGCAGGGACCACTACAGGATAACAACTAATGGATTAACAATTGTGTACATTTTGTCGAGAAATCCCTATGGTAGTTTCTGGCAACATTGATAGTTTAGGTTAGAAAATGTTTATTGTTTACAAAAATGTGTATAGCATTAACATGAAGATTACAACAAACAGAAAATACCATATATATTCACAAACATGTACCTGTAAATGTCTTCTGCACTGTACCATGACTGATGCTGAACCATGAGAAATGCATATGTGTGCATGGCAATTGTGAACAGAACATTAAAGAACACAGAAAACAACATAGGGGGAGAGATCATCTGTCCTGGTGGTCTGTATGGTGCCAGTTTTGGATAGGCAGGGGTAGAACTCACTGAAAAAGTAATGAAATCCATATATATTTTTGTACATTTCATAAATAGTTTTAAAGATAATCTGTCAGCTGTAATTTGTGTTTCAAACTGCCGAAACTGTTAGATAGCTATTAGATACCTCTCATACATCCAGCTTCCAGGATGTAGAGAAATGCTTTCATTCTCCGGCACAAGGAGTCAAAGAGACTTTTCAAAGCTCCTGAATATCTCCCCTCCCCCCCTCCCTGCGTCAATAACATCTGGAAGCTGAGTCCCAATCAGGATCAGGTATGGGAGGGAGGGAGGAGTAAGGAGGTGTAACAGCTTGGTGCACTCCAGGTGCTCAGGAAAACCTCTTTGACTCTTCTTAATATATAATAAAAACATCTTTCTACATTACAGAATCACAGACAGATATATGAAAAAGTAACAGGTGTCTCCCTGATATAACAGGAACATGATTTGCTGCTGACATATTCCCTTTAAAGGAGACCTGTCACCCCCCGCGCCGGGATCGGCTCTGGCAGCAGGACTCAGCGACATGAGGTAACTATAAGGGTATCTAGCTGGGGGTCGAGAGCCTGTCACCCCGGCGCTGGGGGTGACAGGTCCTCTTTAAAAACGCATAAGTAATGCATGAGGTCAAGAATAGAGATAAGCGAGCATGCTCGTCCGAGCTTGGTACTCGTTCGAGTATTAGGGTACTCGTTACTTGGACAAGCATCTCGCGATACTTGAGACAATGGCCTCTTCATCTTCCTGCATGTTTGGCAGCTTTATCTCAGCCAATCATCATGCAGTAGAGTCTTTGGGACCTCGTAGCATCACGTGGGAACCCTACATGTCGATAGCAGCGATTAGCTGGCCAGATCAGATGAACCTCGCATATAAGAATCAGGTCCCGTGATGCTCGCTTCAGATGCAGGCTGGATGAGTTTAGGGAGAGAGCTGCTGTCTGTTAGGGAGAGTGTTAGGGTGAGGAAAATAGTGTCTGTTAGGCAGGAATCATCTACAAAGAACCCAACAGTCCTTCTAAGGGCTACAACTACATTTTTTTTGTCCTCCTCTTGGCTGCTGGCTGGGACTTGTAGTGCAGCTACCGCCATCTTGGCTGCACACTGTGCAGAGCGACTGGTGACAGAAAGGGGACTGGGTCAGCAAAATTGTATTGAGGGCCACCACCCAGCTGTCGCCCATAATTTGGCGTAATATTGTGATTAGGCAGCCCCAGAGGATTCCATGCATGCTACTCCTGCTGTTTCCTGTGCATTTTCATGTTGTTTCCATCATTTTCTGAGGTTTCTGGCTTTTCTTGCAACCTTCCCTGGGCCGAGCTTTGGTCCCCTGCAAAAATTCTCGAGTTTCCTATTGACTACAATGGGGTTTGTTACTCGAAACGAGCACCTGAGCATGGGGAAATATTTGTCTCGAGTATCGAGCACCCGAGCATTTTAGTACTCGCTCAACTCTAGTCAAGAATAATACAACAAAAATTGTGATTCACTTACTTGTAAAAAAGATGACAAACACAATAGCAAAGTCATGTATGAGCCACTGGTTATTTCCAAAAATGTTACGTTGCTAAAATACAAAGTAAAAATATTTTTAAATAGCATAGGAATGACTGTGTTAGAAACAGGGGGGAAAAAGTACTGCAATAAGAGGTATTGACAAAGTCTTAAAGATTAAGAAAAAATAAAGGCAGCAAAGAATAAATCAGAGAGAATGAGGAAGTACCATTGCCAAAGAGAGTACACATACAATAAGAAACATAAATCTGAAAGTGTTGTTATGGACAAATTACTCACTTAATCAATTACAATTGAACAGCTTACAGTTGACCTCTGAAACACAGAGAATCCCTGTCATAAAACTATCTGGAGGTGCAGGGAGATAATGCTACTCCTTGTGAACTTTCCAGTCCTAACAGTGGCCTTCCTGCCTCTAACAAGTCAGTATAGTCAAGGAGGATATGCTTTACAATTGCCGCTTTGCTTTTCTGATGCCTGCAAGGGACTAAAGCCAAGACAGGGCTTTGTGGCTTATCATTTTACAGACCTGCATCCTATAATAGGAAATTGCAGCTCAACCTCCATGACAACTAAGGGTTATTACAAATAAAAAGTGGGCCCTCCTAACATGCATCATTTAACTACTGTATACATAAGAGTCTTCCTACAAAAACATATAAGGAACCTCCATGGGCACCCCAACAATATTCCACCATTCAGGAAAGTGTACATGGGCCAGACATCCCACACCTGCCGACATGATAGCACACTTGGTGACTGGAGACACTATAGCTCCCACATACTGCTGTTGACCCCTAGCCCCAGGCACAACATTATCCAGGCTACATACTGCAATAGCACATCCAAAAAAGCAGCAGCACGGAGGACATCATGAAGACATACTAGGCACTGTAACCTGACATACAAGTCTAAGAGATTACAGCCTATTCCTGCCTCATTCTCACTTTTTAGATAAACCTCACCCCACCCTTTCCACACTCTATAGATTTCTACTTGAAGGCAACCTGAACCCCTTAGTGAGAAAAGCAGATGGTCCATCTTATCTTTCTTAATTTAACTTAACTTAACTTAACTTTCTTATTTTTACCATTTGTTTATGCAAAGTTTGTTGAAAGATTATTGGTCATTTAAGGATTCTACCATGACAAACTAAGTTCCAAAATACATAGTGTGGTGTTAATATTCAAAAATAAGTCAAAAGCCAGAAACAATAGGTGTGTATGTTAAACCTCAATAGAGGATAAAATGTTTGAAGGTTTTCAAAAGATTTTATTCTGGATAACCTTAAAATACAGCACCAGCATAGGTTTATGAGAAAACTGTCCTATCAAACTGGATTTGTGGCTGTGGCTTTTGGAGATCTATGGATAATAAATTCCCTCCAGAGATTTGCCTTTGTACAAATCACAAATTTTGTTTTAACTATTTACAATTTCAGGCACCTTTGTATAAAAAGAACCGAGCTGAACCAGAGTGGGGGCAGAAGGTCAAGGGACAACCAAGGTAATGTGTGAATGGGTGACTTCAGTTTGTAAACAAAAATGAGCCACGATCAATTCAGTTACTATAGAAAATGCATGACTGAATGTTAAATAGATCTTTCTACACCTAGACCTGTACTGAAGACAATGGGGCATCCTCACTGTTCAGAGGAAAGAATGTTTTGCCATTGTCACAGATGGGGGCTTTTTTTTATTTAAGAGCCATATCTTACCCAGTATAATAACAATGTGTTAACATATTCAGTTAGTCCAAACATAGCCATGTATTTAAACATGCAGAATGATGTAACAATGGCAGCTCGACCTTCCCTGTTGAAAACACAAAATTTTTATTAATTTTCAGGTTATTGCCTTCAATACAACAGGGGTTGGTAGTGGGAAGGACAGGATATTACAGGATATTATCTTATACTTGTTACAGGTTTATTGAACTTTACAATGCCTGATTAAAAGTTAAAAAATGTCTTTTAAAATATAAAAATTCCTTCCCTAATATCATTTTTAAGCTATGTTCCCTTCAACATACTTTTTTAAAAAACGACGACCGTTCTTTTCCTTTAAAAAAAATCTATTAAAGTTAATGTTATGGGCAATCGTTCACACATTGCAGCGAACAATGGGCATTGTTCACTAGCAGCCGTGCAAAATAATATAACTTTTTGCGGCTGGTGTTGCGCGAACAACGTATGTTATTTTAACTTGTTTAGGCTATGTTCACACAACATTTTTTCAGCTCCGTTTAAAATGACGTCCGTAATTTTGAGTCTAGAACAAGGGACGTCATTTAGCTGTCTGGCCTCCCCTTAGTGCAATGATGGCTGCTGGTACATTATTCTAGTTTGGGGTTACTAATTGGACTTCGGGTGCGGCTAAATTGAAAAGTCCATTGAATTTAATAGTAAAAACGGAGAAAGAACGGGAATAAAAGAAAAACTGTGTATGAACAACAAATAAAAACTATCCACTGTTTGCAAAAGACGTCGGGAAATAATTGTCATGACCATTATTTTTAAGTCTGCGGCGATAAAGTCTGTTATGCAATACATTGTGTGCATTGGACGTCCCTCTTTCCATTGACTTCAGTGCATTGCCATTGCAGTCAGTTAAATCACGACAAAAACGGACTCTATTTTAAATTGCAAAAGTGGACGCCTTTTCTCTATTTTTCACGTTGTGTAAACATAGCCTTACAGCACTTTTTTCCTTTGCATTAAAGTCAACGGAATTTTATAACAGGACACACTCAAACCGGCCAGCAGTCAGTATGGAGCTAAAATAACACACATTGCAATCCTGGCTGTAGAAACATGCTAAACAATGGCTGCTTGACACTCAAAACAACGGAAATTGTGTGAACAAAGCCTTAAAATAATTTTTTTTTATCGCTGCATGCAGAATCTATTGTCCAATATGTCCAGACTATAAAAGATAACACTTGAACACTCATGGCGAACAGCGTTTTCGGAAGAAAATGTCAAAATGGTATTTTTCTGATTACATCACATCCAAGAAAATCAATTTAAAATAATCATTAAGTGCATCATGTGCATTAAAAATGTTACCAGTAAAAAAAACGAAATAAACTTTTTTATTCCATTATTTACAAATTGAATAGGAGTGTTTTATAGTAAATTATAATAAATCTAAGTTCTAGCCCCTAAGTGACAATCCTATTTTGGCCCTTAGTGACCAAGCAATGTTGTCCCTCCAGTTTTTTTTTTAGATTTGCCCACGTAGCCCTATGAGGGCATGTTTTTTTAGGATAAATTTTACTTTTTATTGGTGGTATTTTGAGATTCATGTAACTTATATATTAACACTTTTTGGGGGTTTCTTTTAATTTCTTTTTCTCTTTTATATTATTCTATTCAGCGTGCAGTAAAAATACATGACAAAAGTATTTTCTAGGTCACTATGATTACAGTAAAGCCAAGATTTATACCGTTTTTTTAAAATTACCACTTTAGGCTAGGTTCACAATACGTAAAAAGCACGGCTGTATTTCATAACAACGACAGTACTTGCACAAACAACGGCCGTTATTTGCAAAAGCGGACGTTGTTTGCGCAAATATGGGCGTTGTTATGAAATATGGCCGTGTTTTTTATGTAGTGTGAACATAGCCTTAGGACGATAAACTGCTTTCCTGAAGGGAAAAAAAAATTCCATGATCCATAGTGTTCTTATTTTTGTTCTGACTGACCTGGTTGTAGCCTCATTTATTGCAAGAGGATGTTTAGTTTCTATTAATACAATTTTTTACGTATATATGACTTTTTTTTCCGAGGAGGACTGACAAAATACAGCAACATTTTTTTTTTTTTACATGCTGCAGCGTGCTGATTCACTAATTGTATATTTTTATAGCGTGAGTCTTTTTTCACTTAATACTAGTTTCACCAGTGTACATTTAAGGCAAACTATCAGCTGCAATTCACAATATAAACAGCTGATACTGTTAGATTTTCAATGAAATAGGATACCTTTCATATATGTATCTATGCCCCCAGACTGTAGACAAATGCTTTTATTATATAGTATATAAAGATGAGCAAATAGTGAAATATTCGATTATTCAAAATTCAATTCAAATAGCTCCCGTTTATTCGAACGAATATTCCATTATAGTCTATGGGAGAAAAATACTTGAGACCTGGAAATCAATATTGGACCACTAGGAGGTCACCAAGTGCACAATGAAACCACAGGAAATGATACCAACCCCTCTGAAATTCATTTAGGACAGCAGGGGAAGCATGCCTGGGTGCATCTAACACTAGTGATGAGCGAACATCCCAATTTTCCCAAGTGTACGCCAAAGATTCACGAAAAAATTATGAACGCAAAGTAGAAGCGAGTGGTTTAGCAGTACGCACTTGCGTACGTATCAGGTCAGGTGCAGTGTAAAATACTACAAAAACTAATGTGCCCAAAAAGAAGGTAATCTGGATGGTATTAACTCAGGAAAAAACTTGCAAGGGCCAAAAGCCCAAATCTCATCCAGTAGAACCTTCCACTAGAGTAAAATGTAGCATTTATTGGTTCTCTACTAAAATGTAAACAAAATAATTGTTGTGTTACTTAACCCCTTAAGGACAGAGCCTGAAATGGCCTTAAGGACAGAGACAAATTTTATGAATATGACCAGTGTCACTTTATTCATTAATAACTTCGGGATGCTTTTACCTATCCGGATGATTCTGAGATTGTTTTCTCGTGACATATTGTACTTTACATTTCTGGTAAAATGGAGTCGATACTCATAACGAATCTTTATGAAAAACACCAAAATAACGTAAAAAATTGTGAAAAAAATGCATTTTTCAAACTTTGAAACCTTTCTGCTTATACAGAAAATGGTTATGCCACATAAATTATATATTAAATAGCATTAGCAACATGTCTACTTTATGTTGGCGGCATTTATTAAACTATACATCATTTTTTTTAGACAATAGGAAGCTTAAAACATTAGCAGCAATTTTCCAAATTTTCTGTAAAATTTCAAAATCAGATATTTTAAGGGACCTGTTCAGGTTGAGTCAAAGTGTATTTGAGGGGACTGTATGTTAGAAAGCCCCTAAAAGCACCCCATTTCAGAAACTGCACCCCCCAAACTCTGCAAAAGCACATCCAGAAAGTTTTTTAACCCTTTAGGGGATTCACAGAAATAAAAGCGAAGTGTGTAAGAAATTTGAAAATTTTTATTTTCTGTGCAGAGATTTTATTGTAATCCAATATCTTTCATAATGATAAACCTATTAGCAGAGAAATGCACCCCAATATTGATTGCCCCGTTTCTACAGTTTATAGAAATACCCCATATGTGGCCCTATTGCGCTATTTGACGCAACCACAAGCCTCAGATATAAGGGAGCGCCTAGTGAATTTCAACGCCTCCGTTATATTTGGTCATTTTTGACTGTACCACTTCAGGTTGGCAGAGGCTCTGGGGTGCCAAAACCTAAAAAACAGCTCTATAGGGACACCATTTAGAAAACTGCACCCCTCAAGGAATGTAACAAGGGGTGCGGTGAGCATTTGGACCCCACAGGTGCTTCGCAGATTTTCAGAACAATGTGGTGTAAAAAAGGAAAAATTCTATTTTTTACACTAAAATGTTGTTCTAGCATTCATTTTTCATTCTTACAAGGGGATAAAAGAAAAAAAAAAACACCAAACATGTAGCGCAGTTTCTCCCGAGTACGGAAATACCCAACATGTGGACATAAAGTGCCAAGCGGGCGCAGGACGAGCCTCCAAAGGGAAGGAGCGACAATTGGCCTTTGCAAGCTGGATTTTACTGGAATGGATTTCAAGGGCCACGTCGCATTCACAGAGCCCTCGTGCTGCCAAAACACTGGAAACCCCCCACAAGTGACCCCATTCTGGAAACTACACCCCTCAAGGAATCTAACAAGGGGTTCAGTGAGCATATGGACCCCACTGGTGACGGGCACAAATGTGGAACAATGTGACGTGAAAGGGGAAAATTAAATTTTTTCACTTTCACGGCACAAATGTGGCCGTCATCAAGGGGTCCATATCCTCATTGCACCCCTTGTTAGATTCCTTGAGGGGTGGTTTCCAGAATGGGGTCACTTGTGGGGGGTTTCCAGTGTTTTGGCAGCACGAGGGCTCTGTAAATGCGACATGGCGTTCATCATCCATTCTGGCCAAATCCAGCCTCCAAAATCCAAATGGCACTCCTTCCCTTCGGAGGCTTGCCCTGCGCCCACATGGTGCTTTATGTCCACACGTGGGGTATTTACGGACTCAGGGGGAATTGCGCTACACATTTTGTGTGTTGTTTTCTCTTTTAACCTCTTGTGAAAATGAAAAATTTAAGGCTAAACCAACATTATAGTGTAAAAAATGTAATATTTCATTTTCACGCCATATTGTTCCACATTTGTGCCCGTCACCAGTGGGGTCCATATGCTCACTACACCCCTTGTTACATTCCCTGAGGGGTGTAGTTTCCATAATGGGGTCACTTGTGGGGGGGTTCAACTGTCTTGGCAACACAGGGGCCTTTTAAATGCAACATGGCCCCTCGAAATCCATTCCAGCCAAATCCAGCCTCAAAAAGCCAAATGGCGCTCCTTCCCTTTGGAGGCTTACCCTGCCCCCGCATGGCGCTTTATGTCCACTTGTCGGGTATTTCCATACTCAGGGGAAATTGCTCTACACATTTAGTGTTTTTTTTTTTTTTTATCTTTTAACCCCTTGTGAAAAGGAAAAAAATCAAGACAAGATCAAGAATGAAATTTAACATTTTTTTACACTAAATGTTACATAGTTATAGTTACATAGTTACATAATTAATACGGTTGAAAAAAGACACATGTCCATCAAGTTCAACCAAGGAGGGGATGGATACAGGGAAGGGGGAGGGGTGATATGTTCTATACATATGCATCTATATTATTTTGGTCTAAGAACTTGTCTAGCCCTGTTTTGAAGCCCTCTACTGTTTTTGCTGTGACCAGATCCTGTGGTAGACTGTTCCACAGATTCACAGTTCTCATGGTAAAGAAGGCTTGTCGCCTCCGGAGATTGAACCTTTTTTTCTCCAGGCGGAGGCAGTGCCCTCTTGTCCTTTGAGGGGGTTTTACCTGGAACATCTTTTCCCCATATCTCTTGTAGGGGCCATTTATATATTTAAATAAGTTAATCATATCTCCCCTTAAACGTCTCTTCTCCAGACTAAACAAATGTAATTCTTTTAATCTCTCCTCATAACTAAGATGCTCCATTCCCCTTATTAGTTTAGTTGCCCGTCTTTATACCCTCTCCAGCTCTAGAACATCCTTTTTATGAATCGGGTTCCAAAACTGGACGGCATACTCCAGATGAGGCCGCACCAAAGCTTTATAAAGCGGTAATATTATATCCCTGTCCCGAGAGTCCATGCCTGTTTTAATGCATGACAATATCCTACTGGCCTTAGAAGCAGCTGACTGACATTGTGTACTGTTCTGTAGTCTATTATCTACAAGTACACCCAGATCCTTCTCTATCAGTGACTCTCCCAGAGTAGCTCCCCCCAGGACATATGATGCATGCGGGTTATTAGTACCCAGGTGCATAACTTTACATTTATCCACATTGAACCTCATTTGCCAAGTGGACGCCCAAACACTCAGTGTGTCTAAGTCATCCTGTAACATCTGCACATCCTCCATAGACTGTATGTTGGTCTAGCCTTGATTTTTTCCTTTTCCACAAGGGGTTAAAAAAGAAAGTGAACACAAAACGTGTAGGGTAATTTCCCCTGAGAACGAAAATACCCCACATGTGGATATAATGTGCCATATGGGCACAGGGCAAGCCACCAAAGGGACAGAGCGCCATTTAGAGGCTGGAATGGAGGATGGAGGCCATGTCGCAATTACAAAGCTCCTGTGCTGCCAGGACAGTAGAAACCCCCCACAAGTGACCCCATTCTGGAAATTACACCCCATAAGGAATCCAACAAGGGGTACAGTGAGCATATGCACCCCACTGGTGATGGGCACATAAGTGGAACATGTGCCGTGAAAATAAAAAATAATTTTTTTTTTATTTTCACGGCCCAAATGTGGCCGTCACCAGGGGGCCATATCCCCGCTGCCCCCCTCGTTAGATTCCTTATGGGGTGTAGTTTCCAGAATGGGGTCACTTGTGGAGGGGTTTCTACTGTCCTGGCTGCACAGAGGCTTTGTAATTGCATCATGGCATCCTCTAATGGGAATGGCGGCCATACCTATTTAGCTGGGGAAAAGGGACAATTCTAATTTATTTGGGGGTATTAGGCCAATTATTAGTTTATAAGGTTGAAAATGACAGGTGTCCATCAAATTCAACCTGTGTTGATCCAGAGGAATGCAAAAAACCCTCGTGAGGCAGACGACAGTAGCCTAATCACAGGGGAAAAATTCCTTCCCGACTCCATAATGGCGATCAGAATAATCCCTGGATCAATGTGACCCCTGAAATAGGAATAAAGGACAGAATTTAGATAATGTAGAACCCCAATAACGTGTGGTACGCCTTGAAGCGATCCAGTATGCAGAGGCCGGGGTGATCAGGACAGGCGTCACACTGGAAAATGGCGTCCTTCCTGATCCCCCTATTACCCCACACTCTGCACTTCTTCTGGGGTCTCCCGTTCTCCTGTGTGCGGGACGTCACCTGGAAAATGTTGTCCTGGTGCGATACGGGGTCCTTCATATCCAGAAACGCTGGGTCCGCTCCATGGCTGCTAAATATTAGGGCTTTATTACTACTTCTGATATTCATGGATCGTGCCGCAAGCTACAGTAGCTCAGGCAGCGAGGGACCGGAAGAGGGGGCGGTGGTATAAAAGTTACAGGTGGTAACCTTTATCTAGCAGTGGGAAGATCAGTTCCCGAACGATCTTCCCACTAACTCGGAGGATTGGGGGGGGGGGGGCATCTGGGGGTGGATTTGGGTGTCCCTTCCTTCATACACTCTAAGGGTACGTGCACACTGCGGAATGGCGAAGGATAACCCTTTGTGCATTCCGCAGCTGGCACCCGCCGACGGACTGATGGAGGCGCACGTCTCCGCTCGTGTCACACTCCATTATATGCACGGGCGGATTCTGCCCTCTGTCCAATGTGTTCATTCTTTGGACGGACGACGGAATCCGCACATGCATAGGATAGAGTCTATGACACGGACGGAGACGTGCGCCTCCATCAGTCCGCCGGCGGGTGCCAGCTGCGGAATGCACAAAGGGTTATCCTTCGCCATTCCGCAGTGTGCACGTACCCTGGATCTGTAAGTGTACCCTGAGGTACTCTCACAGAGTGTGTAGAATTTCACGCCATACCGTCATCTCTTATTGGGACTGTACTGGTGGAAAAGACGTGTCTGGGGGGCAGCGTACGCTACGCTACCCCCAGACACGTCACTGGATGATGAGGATGATGAGGATGAATGGAGGAAAGAAGGATCCCCCCATTCATTCTCACTGGCTGTTTCGGTGTCGGAGGCAATAATAATGTATGCGTCCGCCACCGAAAACACCCTGGGGGGCATCTTTATACGGGGATTAGTATATGGGGTATGTAAATGTGTAGTGGTGTAGTGTAAAACTTTATTTCATGTAGTGTAGTGTAGTGTTTTTTTACGTGTTTTTTTGACAGTAATAAAAAATATTCCTTTGCCCAGAAAGGAGCTGCTGATAAATATCGCACTTATGTGGCACTTATCAGCAGCCAGTGGCGGTAGGATATAGGGGGAAAAAACACCCCTACGCCATAAGGGGGAGTTGCTGATCAGCGGCGCACTTACGTGCAATGCTGATCAGCACTCAACGGCGTTAGGGCGCAAAAAAAGAAAAAAATAATTGAAAAAAAAAAAATCTTTTTAACCCAAAGCAACTGATCAGTGAATGATATTCACTGATCAGCCGCTAGGGGGCAGTAGAGCGACGCTGACGGAGATTGCCGAGACTCGCCGAACCCGAGGACCCGAGCGTTTCCGAAGATTTCCGACGCTGGACGACCGAACCCAGAAGTGAAGAAGACGCGAGGACGGTGCGGACCGCAGATCGTCGCTCCGGCCGCCCAGATCAGGTGAGTATGGTACACCTGCACCACACACACCTGTTCTGCACCCCTCAGCTACCTAGCTGAGGGGTGCAGAACGCGACAAAACAGTTTTTTTACAGTTCGATCGCCATGATGGGCCGGCCGGTACTGGCCGGCCTATCACAGCGATCGTGGGGGTGGCATCGGCGCCATCTTTCCCCAGTACACTAATGGCGATTGGTGCTGTCTCGTACAGCACCAATCGCCATTGCTTTCTGGGTCACCGATGACCCGGAAAGCTATTTTCAGCTGCTATATGCTGATCTGTATAGATCAGCATATAGCAGCGATCGTCGGCATGGGAGGGGTTAATCACCCCACGTGCCGACGAGCAGAGATGGCCTGCTATACATTATAGCAGGCCATCTTCCCCGCCCGATGTCGTTAAGGGGTTAAAAACCCACTGCTACTAGTAGTCATCTAAAGTTCACAGTTCATCATACACATAGTGATAGTAGCTGCAGTCTACTCACTAGCTCAAAGTAATATTTATCTAACTGGACTAATAGTGCAGTGAAAGTTAAAATACAGCCTCAAGCCCCTCAAGCCCCCCCCCCCTTTTTAAGTAACACAACAATTATTTTGTTTACATTTTAGTAGAGAACCAATAAATGCTACGTTTTACTCTAGTGGAAGGTTCTACTGGATGAGATTTGGGCTTTTGGCCCTTGCAAGTTTTTTCCTCAGTGTAAAATACGTAATAACGAAAATTAACGATAACTACAAATCAGTAGTAGCAAGCTAATGGGTCTTATCCCGCAATCTTAGTATACAGTTGTATACCGGACAGTTTTTTACAATAATAAAATGAAAGAGCCGTTCAACTCCTTTACAGTATGCAGACTGCACAAATCAGTTGTACAGTCATGGCCAAAAGTTTTGAGAATGATACAAATATTAATCTTTACAAAGTCTACTGCTTCAGTTTTTAAAATGGCAATTTGCATATACTCCAGAATGTTATAAAGAGTGATCAGTTTAACAGCAATTACTTGCAAAGTCAATATTTGCCTAGAAAATGAACTTCATCCCCCAAAACCCATTTAAACATTATTGCAGTCCTGCTTTAAAAGGACCAGCTAACAATGTTTCAGTGATTGCTCCATTAACACAGGTGTGGGGGTTGATGAGGACAGGGCTGGAGATCTATCTGTCATAATTAAGTAAGAATGACACCATTGGAGACTTTAAAAGGAGGCTGGTGCTTGGCATCATTGATTCTCTTCTGTTACCCATGGTTATCTCTAAAGAAACATGTGCAGTCATCATGGCACTGCACAAAAATGGCCTAACAGGGAAGAGTATCTCAGCTAGAAAGATTGCACCTCAGTCAACAATCTATCGCATCATCAAGAACTTCAAGGAGAGAGGTTCCATTATTGCCAAAAAGGCTCCAGGGCACCCAAAAAGACCAGCAACCGCCAGGACAGTCTCTTAAAATTGTTTCAGCTGCAGGATCGGGCTACCAGCAGTGCAGAGCTTGCTCAGAAATGGCAGCAGGCAGGTGTGAGTGCATCTGCTTGGAGCAAGGCCTGGTCTCAAGGAGGGCAGCAAAGAAGCCACTTCTCTCCAAAAAAAACATCAGGGACAGACTGGTATTCTGCAAAAGGTACAGGGAGTGGACTGCTGAGGACTGGGGTAAAGTCATTTTCTCTGATGAATCCCCTTTCCGATTGTTTGGGACATCTGGAAAACAGCTTATTCGGAGAAGACGAGGTGAGCGCTACCACCAGTCTTGTCGTATGCCAACTGAAAGCATCCTTAAACCATTCATGTGTGGGGTTGCTTCTCAGCCAAGGGAACCGGCTCTCTCATAGTCTTGCCTAAAACCACAGCCATGAATAAAGAATGGTACCAGAATGTCCTCCAGGAGTAACTTCTCCCAACCGTCCAAGAGCAGTTTGGCGATCAACAATTCCTTTTCCAGCATGATGGAGCACCTTGCCATAAAGCAAAGGTGATAACTAAATGGCTCAGGGAACAAAACATAGAGATTTTGGGTCCATGGCCTGGAAACTCCACAGATCTTAATTCCATTGAGAACTTGTGGTCAATCATCAAGAGACGGGTGGACAAACAAAAACCAACAAATTCTGACAAAATGCAAGCATTGATTGTACAAGAATGGACTGCTATCAGTCAGGATTTGGTCCAGAAGTTGATTGAGAGCATGGCAGGGAGAATAGCAGAGGTCCTGAAGAAGGAGGGTCAACATTGCAAATATTGACTTGCTGCGTTAATTCATTCTAACTGTCAATATAAGCTTTTGTTACTCATAATATGATTGCAATTATATTTCTGTATGTGATAAAAACATCTGACAAACACACATAAAAACCAGAGGGCAGCAGATCATGTGAAAATATAATATTTGTGTCATTCTCAAAACTTTTGGCCATGACCGTAGTAAGATAACAGGTATTATCCCGCAATCACAGTATACAGCCAAATACCGGATATATAATTGTTTTTTAAAATAATAAAATTAAAGGACTGGTCAATGCCTTTACAGGACGCAGACAGCGCAAATCAGTAGCAGCAAGATAAAAGCTATTATCCCACACTCACAGTATACAGCCGTATACACCACCACACAGCCTGTCTCTTAACAGCTTCAAAATATATGTTTTTTTATACTTTTAGCCCTAACAAGGGATTTTTGGGGTCCCTCCGTACCTAACTTCACCTAAAAGCTTTCTCTCCCTGGTGAACAGCCTGTTCCTCTCTGGCTCCAACCAGCAACTGATATGAATCTGCAATCACTATTCTTATATTCAGTAGGTGACATAGTTTAGCAAGCCAATCACAGTTAGAGTTTTCTTTTTAAGTCCTGCCTATTTCTAGTGCCTGTCCCTCCCCCCTGCGAATTGAATTTTTACTGCGTTACCGTTCGAGTATTCAAACGCAATCAAATAGCACAAATAGCGTACTATTTGATCAAATAGCTATTCGATTGAATACTGTTCGCTCATCACTAATAGTACATACAGTCAATAAGACTTTCCCAAGCTCCTCAAGTGCACCAAGCTGTAACACCCCCTTACTCCCCCCTCCCATACCTGATGCTGCTTGAGACTCATTCTCCAGTGGTCAATCAAGCAGGGAGTGGGAAAGTGCAGCTATTCAGGAGCTTGGAAAAGCCTTTTTGACTCCTTGTACCAGAGGAGAAAAGCATTTCTCTACATCCGTAAACACACAAGGATGTATGAAAGCTATCATGTGTCTCCTAACAGCTATCTAACAGCTAACTGCTGTCTGCAATTTGGAATATTAATTACAGCTGATTGATTCCCTTTAACCAGTGACCTTCTGATCACTGATACAATACACCACACAGGGCCGGCCTTTGGGGTGTGCGACCTGTGCGCTTGCACAGGGCGCATCACTCCCGTCTAGCTGGGGGGGCGCTGAGGCAGAGAGACAGCTGTGCAGCTGTCTTTCTGCCCGAGCGCTCCCCTAGCTGGCCGCCCGGCGCCCCCCTCCTGTGGTGGCTTCCCCCAGCCTCCCCTCCCCATGGGCGCCGCGTACTGTGTCCTATCAATCGTGTGACTGCTTGCGGTCACAAGATTGATAGGACAGTATGCCCCGGGCTGATGCGCGCTCCCTGGGAATTCCCCAGCAGAGCACGCATCAGTGACCTCTGCGTCAGCCGTCGGCCTTGTACTTCCGGCACAGGGAGGAAGTACCGGCCCCAGCGCGCGCTTAAGTCACTGGTGTGTGCGGTGCCGTTGACTTGCCCAGAGAGCGCGCATCGGCCGGGATGAGACGAGAGCCGCGGCGGGGGAACGAGGAATAGGTGAGTTGTGTGTGTGTGTGTGTGTGTGTGTGCACAATCTATAGGGGGAGACAACAAGGGGGCAATCTATAGGGGGAGACAACAAGGGGGCAATCTATAAGGGGGTACACAACAAGGGGGCAATCTATAGGGAGGCATCTATAAGGGAAGAGACAACAAGGGGGCAATCTATAGGGGAGGAATCTATAAGGGGGAGACAACAAGGGGGCAATCTATAGGGGGTAGACAACAAGGGGGGGATCTATAAGGGGGGAGATAACAAGGGGGAAATCTATTGGGGAGAAATCTGTAAGGGGGTAGACAACATAAGGGGGCAATCAATAGGGGAGGCATCTATAAGGTGTGAGACAACAAGGGGGCAATCTATAAGGGGGTACACAACAAGGGGGCAATCTATAGGGAGACATCTATAAGGGAAGAGACAACAAGGGTGCAATCTATAGGGAGACATCTATAAGGGAAGAGACAACAAGGGGACAATCTATAGGGGAGGCATCTATAAGGGGGGAGACAACAAGGAAGCAATATATAGGGGGGAATTTATAAGGGGGTAGACAACAAGGGGGCAATCTATAGGGGGTAGACAACAAGGGGGCAATCTATAGGGGGGGATCTATAAGGGGAGACAACAAGGGGGAAATCTATTGGAGAGGCATCTGTAAGGGGGTAGACAAAATAAGGGGGCAATCAATAGGGGAGGCATCTATAAGGTGTGAGACAACAAGGGGGCAATCTATAGGGGGGCATCTATAAGGGGGGAGACAACGGGGCAATCTAAAGGGGGAGACAACAAGGGTGCAATCAATAGGGGAGGTATCTATAAGGGGGAGACAACATAAGGGGGCAATCTATAAGAGGGGACAACATAAGGGGGCAAGCTATAAGGGGGGACAACATAAGGGGGCTATCTATAAGGGGGACAACAAGGGGGGCGATCTATAAGGCGGCAATCTATAAGAAGATACAACATAAGGGGGCCATCTGTAAGGGGGATGGACAACACAGGGGGGCCATCTATAAGGGTGACAATACGGGGGCCATCTATAAGGGGATGGACAACACGGGGGCCATTTATAAGGGGTACAACACAGAGGGGCCATCTGTAAGAGGGGCAGAGGGGACAACATGGGGGAATCTGTAAGAGGGGCAGAGAGGACAACACAGGGGGGCCATCTGTAAGAGGGGCAGAGAGGACAACACAGGGGGGCCATCTGTAAGAGGGGCAGAGGGGACAACATGGGGGGGCATCTGTAAGGGAGACTACAAAGAGGGGGCCATTTATAAGGGAGGGCTACAGAGAGGGGGGCCATATACCATAGGGGGACTACACAGAGGGTGGTTCTTAAGGAGATCCACATAGGGCCATATATAGGGAAGTCTTAACAAAGGGCCATCTATAAGGAGGCTACACAGGGGGGCATATACTATAAGGGGGTCACATAGAGTCAGCCTACCCACTAAATAAGGGTGTAAAGGGGCCAATACAGATGTGCAGTTAGTATAGAGATGAGGATGATGCCAGAGTGAGGAGACTAATATGTCTGTCTGGCAGATTCTGTGGATTCGTGGCTCGGAGAAGTTCTCATAACGGCCCAGGGCAGATGGAGAAGAAGATGAAAAGGGAAGAACTCCGATCAGAGAAGACGTCTCCTGTGAGTCACTGGATATAACTGCACTGTAATTTAAATGGTGTATAGAACCTGTGTAGGTCTGGCTCTACCTCTATAGTGATCTGTGTACAGAGGATTTTATTCAGTAGTGGCGGTGGTTTTAGTCAGTATGTGGTGGTGTTGTTCAGTATCAGTGGTGGTGTTAGTCAGTATGTAGTGGTGTTATTCAGTAACAGCAGTGGTATTAGTCAGTATGTGGTGGTGTTATAGAGTTTGCAGTGGTATAAGTCAACATGCAGTGGTATTAGTCAGTATGCGGTGGTAATATTTGTTACTTGTAATCTGGTACTGTGTTTTATTGGATTTAGTATACTAATTTGGTCATTAACAATATGATAGTGATGGTAGTGGTTGTGGTGTGGCGGTAATATTTGGGAGGGTCAGGTGATGGGTGCTGGATATTGTCTGGAGGAGTAGGAGCTTTATAACACCTTAAGGGGGTCTCAGCAGACCCCGTGTGGGGGGGGGGGGGGGTGGCGCCGAAAAAAGTTTCGCACAGGGCGCCAACTACCTTAAGGCCGGCCCGTCACCACATTACCACTGTACTGAAGTATGTTGTATATGTCACCATTAAGCCTCCAGTATGGCTGTGTAGAGGCATATGCATGGCAGGTCTGGGGGACTGCCATGGGGATGGAACAGAAGCCAGACCTCACTACTAGACTTCTCATCAGATGACACATCAAACTATCAGAACCCGTTACATGCCACTGTCAAATCATGGGAATAATCCCTTAGTGACCACCGATACAGATCTTTATGGTGGTTTCTAATAGACTTTATTCTGATCCTGTTGGCTTTTTACAGTCGGCAGCACAGTAGATCAGCTGACAGTATGACAGCTGATCTCCTGCTGTAGCTACCCGGAGTGGTAGTTTACTGCTCTGTGTAGTTTAACATGTTACGTGCGTAAGATTGCGTAAGAACGTTATACTTGCTGATCGGAAATCCATTGGTGAGGTCTCAGATTCCGATAGTCTCATTGCCAATTCTGGGGGCCTTCTGAAGGTCCGCAGGTCTGCCATGGATATGCCTCTTGTGGGAATTACAAGTGGTAGGCTTTGGATGCAACAAAAAATGTTTATTGGTAGCAAACCAGAAAAAAAAATGGTACAGTAGCCGTTCAAGCTTCAAACACAAAGTGGTTGCTTTTCAAAAACATTAACAGAAAGCATATACACACCACTGTGTAGTTGTCCTCATTCAGACCAGCAAGTCTTTACCAGCTCTCTTGCAGGGCTTCTCTCTCCAGCTCCTGTCTGCCAGATTCACTGTGGATCAACTGACTCCTAAACACTCTCAGCAGATTGTCTCTCCACACCTGATGTACAAAGTCAGAGGCTTTAAAAAAAAGAAAACAGTAAAGCCTGGACTGGAACGTGGGAATGGCCTCCCACCCACACTACAAAAAAAAAAAACCAGCCCGTTTTAGCCACACAGCAGCTATACTAAATAGTTAATGTCAATAACCTATTGTTACTGACCATGAACTGCTGTCTTTCCCCCACAGAGTCCCAGGACCTCTGTGGCACATACATTGTAGTTCTACTGCTGCAATTCAGGTATGTGGAAAGTCCGGGATGTACTTGCGGACTGGCAACCCTGAACTCCCTGGAACGTCCACACAGAGCACAATAACCTGCTTGGCATATATCTACCTTCCACTATTTTTCCTGCTGGTTGCCTACATTCTACACAGCTACAGTATGCCAGAAGCATGACTGTGTAGATTGCCTGTCAGCATAATGCTGATATATACAATACACTGCACTATAGTGGCCGTGCAGTGTATTGTAACCATGATAAGACGATATACATTAGGTACAGTGATGTACACTAATGTAAGTTTTTTTGTTTTTTTTAAACTGTTAAATAAAACATAAAATAAATCCGCTTCAACACCCTAAAAAAAAATACCATGTATTCCCCATAAAAAATAAACCGTTACACAAAACGTTTAAAAAAACAAACACAAAAAAAAACGAAACGTTTGGGGACTCCATGTTAACATTGACCCAAGCTTTAAAACCATATTATTATTTATACCACACAGAGCATGCTACCAAATAATTTTTTAAAAGTACCAGTATTGATGTATTTTGTCAATCCGCCCTAGAATGTCATAAATGAGATCAAAAATTCATATATATGTTGAATTTGTGCAGCAATTGCTAAATTAATATTGTGCCATGTAATAGGTCCAGTAAATGAGTGCCGATCTGGCAGATCGGCGCATGTTTACAATATTGATCGGGCCATCATCAAACCTTATTTCTTATGCCTGGGATTTTAAAGTGACTGTACCACCAGACCCAGGCTGAAGTACTGGAGGCGGGCCGACCAACCCTTAGTGGGAAAAAAAACCAGCCCCTCCATGACCTGACTCCATTAGAATCAATGGAACCCTATCATAGAGGGGCTAGGGTTTCCTCCCACTAAGGGTGGGTCGGCCCACCTCCAGCTCTTCAGCCTGGGCCTGGTGGTAGAGTCACTTTAAAAAACCAGTTGGAGGTCACTCAGCTTTCCAAGCATCTTGTTAGGTTAAGCCCCTACTTGCTGGTGTGGGCAAGCTGTTTGTTTTTGCTCATTTTTTTTTTCTTTTTCAGATACCAGATTTCAGATGATCAGCGGATTTTAATAAAATGATCAACAAGCGGTGTGGGGGTGTTTTTATTTGAATAAAAAAATTTTCTAGGTGTGTTGTGTTTTCCTTCATTAATTTACAGACCTAGTAGTGGAAGCTGACTGATAGACGGGATCCATTACTAAGTTTGGACATAGTGTTATCCAGTATAAAATGGCTGACACTAACCACCCCATTATTAACCCAGTACCCACAGCACCAGGGAAACTGGGAAGAGCCGAGTACCAATAGTCCTGCAACATTAAAAAATGGCGTTCCTGGACTGGGCGCAAGCAGCCTGGTATAATTAGGCTGGGGAGGGCCATTTATTTTGGTTTCCAGCTTCCACTACTAATCCTGTAAATTAATGAAAGAAAAAAAAACACATCTAGAAAAAAATGTTATTCAAATAAAAAACACCACACCTCCCTCGTTGACCATTTTATTGAACATTAAAATCTGCTGGTCATCAATGTAGTTCAAACAAACCTGACATAATCGTCTGCATATGGGTATCTGAAAAAGAAAGGGAGAAGAAAATTCTCATTGCCTAGGGGGCAGATATGGGCCAATGAGACTATTTAGAGACAATTCTGAGACAAACAAATTAGCACCACAGACAATAGACTAGGCCTATCTCTGATAGTAAATTGTACTTTCAATAGACCAGTCTATTACTGCCATAGCAGAGATAGACCACACAAAAAAAATCCCCTGTTAATAAATCTCCAAGCCAAAGTGGTAGTAGTTAAAAAAAAACCTATAAATTTGGAATTGCTGTAACCGTAGTGACCCAAAGAATACATGTATTATGTTATTTTTACCACAAGATGAAATTAAGGATTAAAAAGAAAAATAAATATATTTTTTAGAATTTTTATATTTTTATGTTTTTCACAAAAAAATGGTGACCAAATTTTTCCACTAACAAAGTACAATATGTCACGAAAAACAATCTCAGAATCATTGGCATACATTAAAGCATCACCGAGCTATAACACAAATGGGACAGGTCAGATTTTGAAAAATGAGCTTGGTCCATTAAGGCCCAAACTAGCTGCAGCACAGAGGTGTTTAAAGCGACTCTGTAACAACGATCTCACTCCCTCAAACCACTTGTACCTTCGGATAGCTGCTTTTAATCCAAAATCTGTCCTGCAGTCGGTTCGGAAGGTGATGCAGTTATTGTCCTAAAAAACAACTTTTAAACTGGCAGCCCCGTATGCATTAGGCTGGCACAACCTTTCTGTCCCTCCTTGCCTCCCTCCTCATCATTAGAAATGCAGATTGCCTCCTATTCATCAGCTGTGTCAGCACGGCACATGGGCTTGATCCTTAAGTACCTGTGCAATGTTCAGGAGTAAATGTTCCAGTGGCATTCCTAATGATGAAGAGGGTGGGGAGGAGGAACGGAGGGGTGGTGCAAAGTTAGGGCACAGATACTCCCTTTGGGCATGGGGCTGCTAATTTAAAAGTTGTTTTTTAGGACAATAACGGCATCACCTGCCGAACTGACCCCAGGACAGATCTTGGATTAAAAGCAGCTATCCAAAGTGGTTTGGGTCAGATTGTGGGTACAGAGTCGCTTTAAACTACCTGTAATGGAGAATACTACACTCTGGGTAGTTTCAGTAGGAACCCAGCTGATCCACTATGAGCTGATCTCTCATGATGCCGATGTGGAAGCGACCATGCTAGATGTATTGGCAGCTAGGTGTATTAGCGGAAAAAAGTGGATTATCAGAATTACTAGTTGCACTACTTACTTTAGCAACTCTGGGACACAGGAAATGTTTGTGACTTTTGAGTTAAACGTTGCAGCTACAGAAGCTTCTTCCTCAGATAATGAAATCCCAGCATTGGCCATTTTTAACGCCTATACAACAATTGTATACCAACATATTTTTAGTGCATATTCACAAATTTCCACATTTTTTTGAACATCAAAATACACTGGACTTAATATTAATTTTAAAGAAATTTTGAAAGGCTAAAAAGTACTCCTCAAATGACGATTGCCATGCTGAGGAATTCTGCATGCATTTGCATTTGAAACAAAAACTATTTGCAGTATTAGTAAATAAAGGTCTATTTTTTGTTATTTTTAATAAAATATTTTTTTTTATAATACATAAGATATACACATATTTAGTCAACAGAGATTCTATATGGTCTTGATTGTAATCTAAGATAAATTTAATTCTCAAATCCAAGACATCTGACAAATCCAACAAATATGAAAGTGATGTGGCCTATACAGCCTTAAGCTATGTTCACACAACGTTTTTTTCAGCTCCGTCATTTTGAGTCTAAAATAACAGATGTAATTTACCAGCTTGGCCTCCCAATGCAATGACTGGTGTTTGTAGATTATTCTAGTTTAGGTGGACTAATTGGACTTTGGGTGTGTCTTCATTGAAAAGTCCATTGAATTTAATAGCAAAAGCGAAAAAAGAAAAACTGTGTGTGAATAACTAATAAAAAATGTCCGCTGTTAGCAAAAGAAGTCCGAAAATAACGATCATGTTCATTATTTTGACGTCCACAGTAAAAATGTCTGCTATTCAATAAATTGTGTGCATTGAACACCCATCTTTCCATTAACTTCAATGCATTGCCATTGCAGGCAGTTAAATCGTGGCTATAACGGATGTTTTTTTAAATATCAAAATCGGCTGCCTTTTCTCTATTTTTTACGTTGTGCGAACATAGCCTTACTATTATTTTATTTAATAACTGTATTATCATTTTATTTAATAACTGTAGAAAAAATGACTTACAGCACAGTCATTGGCTCCATCTCCACACATTCCCACATAATAACTAGAACATAAAAATTATTATAGCTCTTTAGAAGGAAATTATAGTTATGTTTTACAGTAAATGTGTCTCAGTAGGGAAAAAAAGTATCAGATACACTGCCAATTTTGCAAGTTTTCCTACCTACAAAGTATGGAAAAATCTGTAATGTTTATCATTGATACACTTAAACTGTCAGAGACAGAATCTATAAAAAGATTCCAGAAAATCACATTGTATGATTTCTAAGAAATGTATTTGCATTTTATTGCACAAAATAAGTATTTGATCACCTATCAACCAGAAAGAATTCTGACTCTCACAGACTTGTTAGTTTTTCTTTAGAAAGCCCCCCTCTTCTGCCCCCATTACCTGTATGAAATGCAACTGTTGGAACTTGTTACCTATAAAAAAAAAAAAACACACACCTGTCCTGCCATTCACACTCCAACATATCCACCATGGCCAAGACCAAAGAGCTGTCTTAAGACACCGGGGACAGAATTGTAGATCTGCACAAGGCTAGTATGGGCTCCAGGACAATCGGCAAGCAGCTTTGTGAGAGGGCAATAACTGCAATTATTAGAAAATGAAAGAAACACAAGATGACTGTCAATCTTCTGGGGCATCATGCATGCTCTTGCGATTCTGAAATCAGCCCAGAACCACATGGTCAATGATCTGAAGACAGCTCGGACCACAGTCTTAAAGATTACTGTTAGTAACACACTATGTCGTCATTTATTAAAATCCTGCAGAGCAAGCAAGGACCCCATGCTCCCAAAAGCACATGTGCACATGTCCAGGCCTGTTTGAAGTTTACCACTGACCGTCTGGATGATCCAAAGGACGCATGGGAAAAGGTCAAGTAGTAAGATGAGACCAAAATAGAATTTTTTTTGGTATAAACTCCACCTGCTGTGTTTGGCGGAAGAGAAAGGATGAGTACAACCCTTAAGAACACAGTCCTAACTGTGAAGCGGGGGGGGGTTTGAAACATCATACTTTAGGGGACAGGACCACTGCACCACATTAAAGGGAGGATGGATGGGCTATGTATCCTAAAATTTAGCCAACATCCTCCTTCACTCAGTGCATTGAAGATGGGTCATGGCTGGATCTTCCAGCATGACAATGACCCAAAACACACAGCCAGGGCAACTGGTGAGGAGTGGCTCCGTAAGAAGCATTTCAAGATGATGGAGTGGCATAGCCAGTCTTTAGATGAGAAATCAACAGAAAATCTTTGGAGGGAACTGAAGCTCAATGCTGCCAGTGACGGACAGAAACCTGAAAGATCTGAATAATATCTGTATGCAGGAGTGGGACAAAATCCCTGCTGCAGTGTTTGCAAACATGGTCAAGAACTACAGAAAACGTCTGACCTCTGTAATTGTAAACACAGGTTTGTGAACCAAATATGAAGTTCTGTTTTCCTATTATATCAAATACTTATTTCATGTAATAAAATACAATATAATTATTTAAAAATCAATATGATTTTGTGGAATTTTTAAATAGATTTTGTCGCTCACAATTGAAGTGTACCTATGATAAAAATTACAGACCTCTCCATTTTTTGTAGGTGGGAAAACTTGCAAAATTGGCAGTGTACAATTACTTTTTTCCCCCATTGTATACTAACTGCAAGTTTCTGAATTTGCCATATAGTATGCAAAAAGCTTACATTATTGACTATATGTGTGCTGCAAATTCCTAGTGCATTGGGTCATTTATTAAAGGTAGCTAGAAGGGGTAAAGAGCTGGACACAAACATACAAATGGATTCTAAAAGAATAGAAGTTGCTCCAAATTTCCTCCAAAATTCTGAATCTTCCACATCCAAGTTTTTATGGAATTAATTTCAGGAAAATGTTATGTACAAGAACAGGGAATTCCTGTCAAACAGTAGTTTGCGCACACAATAAAAAGATAGACATTTCTCTATAGACTTTAATGTATTACATTTTTAGATAAGAATACATTTTAACCCCTAGACAACGCTGGACGTACCACGTCACCGGACAACCCTGGCTGTACCCGCATGTCTAAGGCTTAAACAGCCACCAAAGGCTGAAAAAAAGCATTTTGGTAAATATGGCTGCTGTTTTTTACAAGCCATCTTTACATGTAGGCTGCAGCAGAATCTTTTGCCCCACACATACCCGATTGCTGTGATTGGCAGGTCAGTCGACCTGGCGACGCCGGTTACATTACAGTGATGACAAAAGGAAACAAAAGGAGAGGGGGGGCCTCCTGGTGCAATAATGTGATGGGCTAGTGTGTCTATTTCAGTGGAAAATGGACGCACTCACCTTGTGAAGTTGTGCAAATGATAAGCACAACTCTACTGTAGGTATGTGATGTCACTCACATAGGGACCGCAGCTATCCCTCAGTTGCAGCCACCGAAGGTGGGTAGAAACGTGCAGAGTTGTATCTCAGAAGAGATCACAGGAACCAAAGGAGAACCGTAGGAGGGTCAGCGACGGTTGACATCCAGGGGACAAGCAAAATCACAGTAGGAGCATCACACAAATTTGTGACTCAATTGTTTTGGTCTGTCTATTGAATCACAGACCTTTATCAAGCGCCCTACAATGCTGCACAGTGATGACAAGACAGCTCCAATTGGCATAAGTCCTGGGGGGACTCTCGGTTGCTGTTTGCTATGATTGGACAGTCAGTATCAATCATGGCTGACGCCGGTGACATGCAAGCCATGATGATCGGAGTTGTCTGAGACAGCTCCAATCATCACTCGTTCTGAGGAGTGCGGTATGGGTTGCTGTTAGCTATGATTGGGGGGTCAGTACTGACCCCCCAATCATAGCTAACACCCACTCTGCCTGCCCACTCTAGTTAGAAACTGACTAGTCTGCAGGAGTTTTTTTTATATATTTTATTTTACTTTTTCTGCTAAAAAAGGACTTTTTGAGGAAGTTTTTTTTCTAAAAAAAAAATAAATAAATAAAATACTGATGTGGAAAGTCATACAGGCCTGACAGTTGAGCAGTGTGAAAATTAGCCTTTCTACTTTTCACCCACTGCAGCACATTTGGTCCAGGAAAAAACATTTTAAAATGCTCATGCACCCTGCACCCCTACATTTCTTGATAACATCTACAACTGTCAGCCAATGCCGTGCATTTCTCCTAAAAAAAATTTTTCTCTTTTATCCCTACCTATGTGCCTGTCATTAGTGGGGTCCATATGCTCCCTACACTTAGTTTCCATAATAGGGTCACTTCTGGGGGGTTTGCTCTGTCCTGGTAGCATGTCATAGGCTCAAAAGGGCATTCAAGCCTCAAAAGGGCACTCTGTCCTTTTGGATGCTTTTTCTGCGTCCACATAGCGATTTATTTTTCACTTTTAACCCCTTGTGAAAATAAAAAATTCAAGGCTAGATCAACCTTTTAATCTAAAAAATAGAAGCACGGGGCTTTTTAAACACAGCATGGCCTCCATCCTCCAATCCAGCCAAATTCAGCTTCCAAAACCAAATTTGCGCTCCTTCCCTTTGTAGTATTTCCTTGCAACCATTTGGCATTTTATGTCCACATGTGGGGTATTTCTGTACTTAGGGGGGAATTGCTTTACATGGTAAGTGTTTTTTGTTTTTTTTTGCCTTTTAACTTCAAGGCTAGACCAACTTTTTAGTTTAAAAAATAAATTTTTTCATTTTTACAGCACATTGTGCCTGTCACCAGAGGTGTCCATATGCTCACTAGAGGGACTTCTAGTTACTGTGAAAAAAAAAGTGTTTCTTTTTAATTTAATAAATTCAAGTAATGAACCCCATTGAAGTCAATGGGAAACTAGATCATTTTTTCAGGGGGTCCAGCTCGGCACAGGGAAGGTTGTGTCAAAACCTGTCAACCCCAGACAATGATGGGAACACCACGGAAATGGACAGGAAACAGCAGGGGCAGCATGCATGGATGCCTCTGAGGCTGCCTAATCGCCTTAATTCTGTGCAACAGCATGACAGTGATGACACATTGAACCATTAAAACAGAGTTAGCATATGAACCACACCAAAATTTAGCCTGACACAGCATGGTAGTGAGAACACAGGAAACCATTGAAACAGATGTAGCATATGAACCACCAAAAAATTTAGCTCGTCACAGCATGGCGGTGAGAACATAGGGAACCATTAAAACAGAGGAAGCATATGAACCACCCAAAAAGTTAGCCTGACACAGCATGGCGGTGAGAACACAGTGAATCATTAAAACAGAGGTAGCATGTGAACCGCCACAAAATTTAGCCTGACACAGCATGGCAGTGAGAACACAGGGCACCATTAAAACAGAGGTAGCATATGAACCACAGAAAAATGTAGCTTGTCTCAGCATGGCGGTGATAACACAGGTAACCATTAAAACAGAGGTAGCATATGAACCACCCAAAAATTTAGCTTGACACAGCATGGCAGTGATCACACAATGAACCATTAAAACAGAGGCATGAATATGAACCACCCAAAAACTTAGCCTGACACAGCATGGCGGTGAGAACACAGTGATACATTTAAAGTGAGATAGCAAGTGAGCCTCCCAAAAATTATGCCAGACACAGCATGGCAGTAAGGAGAGAGTGACCAAGGTAGAAGCGGTAGCAGGTGAGCCTCCCAAAAAATATGCCAGACACAGCATGGCGGTGAGGAAAGAGTGACCAAGGTAGAAGCGGTAGCACGTGAGCCTTCTAAAAATTATGCCAGACACACCATGTATTTTTTGAAAGTTGTCGTACAGAATCTGTGGGTAAGTGATGCTATATACCAGGGATGTCAAACTCAGGCCCTCTAGCTGTTGCAAAACTACAAGTCCCATCATGCATGGGCAGCCAAAGCTTTAGCATTTAAAACAGCTGGACGGCCTGAGTTTGACATGTCTGCTATATACTGTATGCCACCCTATTACACAGGGCAATCAGCAGTGAGCTTGGATATAGCTGCACTAAGAAATAAAGAAATAAAAAAAATCTACTGGTCACGCTAGTTTTTGGAGGTTGTCATTTAGAAACTGAGGGTAAGTGCTGCTATATAGTATATGCCACCCTCTTACACTGGGTAATTAGCAGTGAGCTTGGATATAGCTGCACTAAGAAATAAAGAAATAAGAAAATATACTGGTCACACTAGTTTTTGGAGGTTGTCGTATAGTCTTTATGTAAGTGTTGGTATATGGTCTATGCCCCCTGTTACACAGGACAATGAGCAATGAGGTTCTATGCAGCTGTCCTACAAATCACAGCAATACAATGTACAACAGCAGCAGCACCAGCCACATAAAAAATATGATAGTACTGAGGACTTTTTTGGGGTCTGTATGCACCACCTGCTGTCTCCTTTCTGCCAGCAGTCGATCACCACAGTGTGCAGCTAAAATCGTGGTAGCTGCAATGCAAGTCCCAGCCAGCAGTCTGGAGTAATCAAAAAAAATAAATAAAGATTTTAAACTCTTACAAGGGCTGTTGGGTTCTTTCTATAGTATCCCTGCCTACAGGAACCCTAATTCCCTCCTTAACGCTCTCCCTGACAAGCAGCAGCTCTGTCCCTGTTCTCTTCCAGCATGCATGTGAGGCGAGCACCGCTGGCCCAGATTTTTATATGCCAGGGTCATCTGATCTGGAGAACCAATCGCTGCTATCGACATGTATGGGTCCCACATGATCGCAGGATGTGCCAAAGAGTCTTCTGCATGTTGATTGGCAGAGAAATTGCTCCAAAAATTACAGGAAAGGTATGATGAGATTTTCTTGAGTATCGCAAGATGCTCGTCTGAGTACCATTGAGTACCCTCATACTCGAACTAGTACCAAGCTTGGACGAGCATGCTCCCTCATAACTAAAAGCGATCAAAAATTTGCATATACACAAGCAAGGAACCGATAGAAAGTACAGATCATGGCAAAAAAAGCCCCACAGACCAAAAAATAAAAGCATTTTAAGAGAGCAATTTTGAGAACATTTTATTTTTAAGTTAGAATTTTTTTTAAAAGCCATCAAATAAAATGAAAGTTATATAAGTTACATATCGTTGTAATCGTACTGACTTGAGGAACATTTATAACATGTCAGTTTTACGCTTTTTTTTTTTTTGCAGTTTCACCATGCAAGTCATTTTTTCCCGATTTTGCAGCATATTTTATGCAATAATTAAGTCTGTCATTTAAAAGTACAATGGTTGTTGCAAAAAATAAGGGCTCATGTAGGTCTGTAGGTGAAAAAATGCAAGCACTATGGAGAAAAAAACGAAGGCGCAAAAACAATTTGGCCTGGTTTTTAAAGGGTTAATGTGTGAGTGAAACTTTCATTCATACATTTATGACTGCTCTGTTTACACATACTAATTAATTTGTAAGCTAAGCTATACTCTTTTGCCTGTTAACTCCTTAACTATGCATGAAGTATCTCATACGTCATGGCGCCTATAAAGGGAGTTCAGAGAGGGGCCATGATGAGATCGCAGAGGGGGGATCCCTTTTTCTTACCCAGCCGGGCCTCAGCATCGGAATGACTCTGATCCCGGCTCGGTATTCTCTAGATGTGGTCTGCAGCACACCAGAGTAATAGAGCACCGATCCAATGGATCAGTGCTCTATTATATAAACAGTATTGATCTCAATGGGAGATCAGTGCTGTGTATATAGAAGTCCCCTAGGGGGCTTCTAATTAATGTGAAAGTTTTTTTCCTTTTTAAAGAGGTTGGCCACTTTATAGTAAAATAATTCAGTGTACAGTATTAGTAAGTGTACTCACTGTATACACTGACAGCAGCTCCCTGTGTACCTCATAGAGCTAATATCAGACTCCCCTCCTCCAGGCTGTGCTGTCCTGCTCTGTGGTGTTTTGGTCCATAAGATTGCTTACATGGAGAAACATGTGACCATGCCCCGCCCCCCAGTGTCCACCATTGAGCCTGTATATGTCTATGGAGGACACAGGGGACAGGGCATGGTCACATGCTCCTCCATGTCAACCATTTTATTGACTGAAACAAAACAGAGCAGGGCAACCCAGCCTGGTGAATGGGAGTCTGATTTTAGCTCTATGAGGTACACAGGGAGCTGCTGTCAGTATATACAGTAAGTACACAAACTAATACTTTGTACTGACCTATTTTACTATAAAGTGGCCAACCCCTTTAAGTTTTTATCTTAATAAAAAATCCCCTCCTCTAATAAGTCCAAATCACCCCCCTTTAATAAATAAAAATAAAGAAAGAAATAAACATATTTGGTATCGACGCATGCGTAATCACCCAGATTTTCAAATTATCCTATTCCTGATCTGGCATGGTAAACGCCGAAAGCGAAAATATGTTTGAAAGTGGAAAATTGTGCATTTTTGGTTGCATCAAATCCAGAAAAATTGTAATAAAAAATTATCAAAAAGTTGCATCTACACAAACAAGGTACTGATGGAAAGTAAAGATGGTGGCACAAAAAAATGACACCTCAAACAGCCCCATAAACCAAAGGATAACAATGCTATAAGCATGGTCATAGAGCAATTTTAAGGAACATTTAGTTTTGTTTTTTTTAAAGATTAAAAATTTTTAAAAGCTGTCAAATAAAATAAAAGATATGCAAGTTACATATCGTTGTAATTGTAACAACTTGAGGAACATATATAACATGTCAGTTTTATCATAGGGCGAATGGTGTAAACACAACCCCCCCCCCCCCCCCCCCCCAATTAAAAAATTTGCATTGTATTTTCAATTTAACCACAAATATATATTTTTTTCCAGTTTCGCAGCTTGATTTTATACAAAAATTAGGTATTTCAATGCAAAGTACAATTAGTGATGCAAAAAATAGGGGCCAATGTGGGTTTGTAGGTGAAAAAATACAAGCACTATGGCCTTTTAACAAGAGGAGGAAAAAATGAAAATTGGCTCATATCATAAATTTTCAGCATGTGTATGTGTGTGTTGTATTTTTTTGTTTCAGTTTTGCTATTGTAAATGAAAAATAGCAAAATTAGAACCAAAATATGCTATATTAAGTAAATATAGACTAAAACAGCTGGCTGAGCTCGCTAATACCACTTGGTCTTTTACTATATAGTTACTTAATACAGCATATTTTCATTCTAATTTTGCTATTTTTCAGTTACAAAAGTAAAACTGAAAATGTGTTGTTTTATGCTAATGAATTTTTCATCTTAACAGCTAAACCATTTTTTAGCTATTTTAGTGAGGTTTGTTTAGGTTCAATTTGCGAATATTCACTAATTTGCAATGATATTCGCAAACGACACAAAATGAATTACTTAGGGCTTCGCTCATCACTTGAATATGTTTGCATAAAGCAGCAATGCATTGTCATTACAAAACTTATTTCCACACACAGTTAATAAAAATACTTACTCAAGCTTTCGAAATTCATCAATAATTGTTGATTTTTGTCCTGGTGACATTCGTGCAAAAACAGTACCCCTCATTAGTATCTTTAAAAAGAGGTATAAATGTTAACAATTTTGCAAATAGCACACATCATAAAATAATTTGTAAACAATTTAAAACTTTGTGGGGACTTACCGTACTGTACTGTACTTTGTGGGGACGTACTGTAAATGTAAATGTACTGATGGATGATGGGTGGTGCAGGACAAAAAAGTCTGATAAAAGCTTTGGCTCAAAATGGCTTAAAGGGAAACTAAGATCAGGTTAGAAGTCTCTAACCTTTTGTTATCTTCCCATAGTGCACTGGGGGCTAAGAATGAAGGTAATTTTCTTACCTTGATCTTCAGCTACATTTTCGTGAAATCTTGACTTTATTTCATATGCAAATAGGGTGGTTTTGTGCAATGAGGGTGGGACTACTGCCTTCAATACATCAATCCTCCCCACCCCTCCCCACCGTAAATCATCACTGCAGAACAGCAGATAAATAGTAGGGGAGAGCCAGTGGGATGTATTGGTACAGGGCGGTAGTCCAGCCCCCAGCGCTCCAAACACCCAGTTTGCATAATAAATAAAGTCTAAATTTCCCTCAAATGGCGCTGAGGATCAGGGTAAGAAAATTACCTTCATTATCAGCAGTGGCGGATTAAATGTACCCTGGGCCCCGGGCTGTCCACCCAACCTGGGCCCCCCCCCCAGTCAATCTGCCCACATTATGATCCGCTACTGCCCCCCCCCCCCCCCACGCTGTCCCCAAAAAACACTGCCTGCCTCCCCTCCCTGCTGACCCCAATAAACATAATGTTTGGTCCCTTGCTGCTACCCCCAGTAAGCATTGCCCACCCCACTTCCGCTGCCCCCAATAAACATATTGCCAACTCACCCTGATGTTGCGCCCCCCCCCCCAAGGTCACAGCAGCACAGAGGTGTCAGGAGAGGAGGGGGCTGATCTTATAGGGGAGGTCACAGCAGCACAGAGGATGTCAGGAGAGGAGGGTGCTGATCTTATAGGGGAGGTCAAAGCAGCACAGAGGAGTTCAGGAGAGGAGGGTGCTGATCTTATAGGGGAGGTCACAGCAGCACAGAGGATGTCAGGAGAGGAGGGTGCTGATCTTATAGGGGAGGTCACAGCAGCACAGAGGATGTCAGGAGAGGAGGGTGCTGATCTTATAGGGGAGGTCACAGCAGCACAGCAGCACAGAGGATGTCAGGAGAGGAGGGTGCTGATCTATAGGGGAGTTCCCAGCAGCACAGAGGATGTCAGGAGAGGAGGCAGCTGGTCTTATAGGGGAGGTCACAACAGCACAGAGGGTGTCAGGAGAGGAGGGTGCTGATCTATAGGGGAGGTCACAGCAGCACAGAGGATGTCAGGAGAGGAGGGTGCTGGTCTATAGGGGACGTCACAGCACCACAGAGGATGTCAGGAGAGGAGGGGGCTGATCTTATAGGAGAGGTCACAGCAGCACAGAGGATGTCAGGAGAGGAGGTGGCTGATCTTATAGGGGAGGACACAGCACCACAGAGGATGTCAGGAGAGGAGGGGGCTGATACTATAGGAGAGGACACAGCAGCACAGAGGATGTCAGGAGAGGAGGGGCTGATACTATAGGAGAGGACACAGCAGCACAGAGGATGTCAGGAGAGGAGGGTGCTGATCTTATAGGAAAAGGACACAGCAGCACAGAGGATGTCAGGAGAGGAGGGGGCTGATCTTATAGGAGAGGTCACAGCAGCACAGAGGATGTCAGGAGAGGAGGGGGCTGATCTTATAGGAGAGGTCACAGCAGCACAGAGGATGTCAGGAGAGGAGGGGGCTGATCTTATAGGGGAGGACACAGCAGCACAGAGGATGTCAGGAGAGGAGGGTGCTAATCCTATAGGAGATGGTCCCCCTTTCCCCCCCTTATAGATGACCCCCCTCTTTCCCCTTTATAGATGGTCCCCCTCTTTCCCCCTTATAGATGGTCCCCCTCTCCCCCTTTATAGATGGTCCCCCTCTTTCCCCTTTTATAGATGGTCCCCCTCTTTTCCCCTTTATAGATGGTCCCCCTCTTTCCCCTCTTTATAGATGGTCCCCCTCTTCCCCCCCTTATAGATGGTCCCCCTCTTCCCCCCCTTTATAGATGGTCCCCCTCGTTCCCCCCTTATAGATGGTCCCCCTCTTTCCCCCCTTTATAGATGGTCCCCCTCTTTCCCTCTCTATAGATGGTCCCCCTCTTTCCCCCCTTATAGATGGTCCCCCTCTCCCCCCCCCCTTATAGATGGCCCCCCTCTGCTCCCCCCCCCTTATAGATGGTCCCCCTCTGCTCCCCCCCTTATAGATGGTCCCCCTCTGCTCCCCTCCCTTATATATGGTCCCCCTCTGCTCCCCCCCTTATAGATGGTCCCCCTCTGCTCCCCCCCTTATAGATGGTCCCCCTCTGCTCCCCCCCCTTATAGATGGTCCCCCTCTGCTCCCCCCTCCTTATAGATGGTCCCCCTCTGCTCCCCCCCTTATAGATGGTCCCCCTCTGCTCCCCCCCCTTATAGATGGTCCCCCTCTGCTCCCCCCCCTTATAGATGGTCCCCCTCTGCTCCCCCCCCCTTATAGATGGTCCCCCTCTGCTCCCCCCCCTTATAGATGGTCCCCCTCGGCTCCCCCCCCTTATAGATGGTCCCCCTCTGCTCCCCCCCTTATAGATGGTCCCCCTCTGCTCCCCCCCCCTCCCCTTGCACAGCAGTCAGTAAATAAAAAAACAAAACACAACTCACCTGCCATCCGTTCCCCGGTCGATCCTCTCGGCTCCTGGTCTGTCCCCGGCTGCCTCCGGCTGATGATGCGGCTGATGATGCGGCTGCCGGGGGTGTCTCGTCCTCTCCCCGGCAGCGCGCGCATCACACAGCTCACTGTGCCGCCTGGGCCCTGACTTCCGGTACAGAGCGTCTCTAACGTGCGCTCTTAATACCGGAAGTCAGGGCCCAGGTGGCACAGTGAGCTGTGTGATGCGCGCGCTGCCGGGGAGAGGACGAGACACCCCCGGCAGCCGCATCATCAGCCGGAGGCAGCCGGGGACTCCTGTGACCGCAAGCGAAATAATGCTTGCGGTCACAAGGGTGCAGTGGCGGGCCGCAACGGAGTGGGCAGATTATAATGTGGGCGGCGCGGCATGGGCCCCCCCCGGAGCCTCGGGCCCCGGGCGGCCGCCCAAACCGCCCACATTATAATCCGCCACTGATTATCAGTGCCCAGTGCTCTATGAAAACCAGAACAGGTTAAAGACTCTTAACCTGCTGTTAGTTTTCCTTAATTCAAAATGCTACAGAACTAGAAAAAAGCTATTGGGATCTGTTATGGATTGTAGGCTGCTGTCAGACATAGGAGCTATTTGGAAAACTGCTTTTGAGCTAAATCCAACACTGGTTCCAGCAGGAAGATAAGGTCCTTATTTTATATTTCCCATTATCCTTGAATCCAGTGGTAGTTTGAGTTCAAAAAGTGCAGTTGCAGTTTTCCAAACTGGAGTGTAAAATGCTGATCTTAAGTACAATGAATTTGCAGTAAATTTCTCTTCACTTACTTTTGGCAATAAGTCATAGAAATATGTTTCCAGGTTTTCATATGTCTTTCCACTCATAGAAAAATGATAATCACTTTCCTGGTTTTTGTTGTTCAACATTTCTTCACCATTAATGCAGAGATTCTGGTAATATATAATGACATTATTAAGCTTAGTTAATGAGAGCATGTCAGTAAGAACAACTTATGTTTTTCACTCTATTTTAACACTGTGGTAAATCCAAGGTATGGTAAAATTTCTACAATCATAATCTTAACTCCATGGGAAATTTATCAAACTGGTGTAAAGTAGAGCTGTCTCAGTTTTCCCTAGCAACCCATCAGATTACACATGACAGATTCCTGACACATTCTTTGAAAATGAATGATTGGTTGCTATGGGCAACTAAGACAATTCTACTTTACACCAGTTTGATAAATCTCCACCCATGTTTTTTTATAGTGCTTTAAAAAGTATTATATTGTAATCAGTATTCTTCTTCTTTCGCTTCTTCTTCCAGCCATTTTTCTGCGATTAATACAGCCCAAACTGTGCACAGAGTCCATTCAAACTGTGTTAAGAAGCCCTCGGCGGTGACAGGTGTGCTATCTATTTTTGGTTGCGATCGGATTTGTTGTTTTTTAGAAATTTACATTTAAAGACCTCTAATTTCCTATAGGAAATAATGGCCCATTGGAAATAATAGGCACACTGTAAACGCTAACAGCCAATAACAGCACATATGCAAGTAGCTGAAATATAGCAGCCAATAGAAATTCTAAGGTCTTGTCAGTCAATGCCTCACAACATCCACACAGTCACACATTCACTATTGGCCAATAGGAGATGAAGAAGATGGAAGGTCCTTAATGATTTTGTATCACTGACATGAGTGAGATTGTCATGATAACCGAGCAATGATCTTTACCATTATAAGTGGCAGAGTTCACTCAGTAAAGCAGCAGAGCTGTGGCAGCCGTGTAGCAGAGCCGATAGCCGCACTACATAGCAGAGGTGAAACAGCCGTGTAGCAGAGCCGATACCTGCACTACATGGCAAAGCTGAGGCAGCAATGTAGCAGAGCCTATAGCCGCACTATGTAGCAGAGCTGAGGCAGCTGTGTAGCAGAGACGATAGCCGCACTTCGTAGAAGAGCTGAGGCAGCCATTTAGCAGAGCCGATAGCCACACTACGTAGCAGAGCTGAGGCAGCCGTGAAGCAGAGCCAGTAGCAGCACTACATAGCAGAGCTGAGGCAGCCGTGTAGCAGAGCCGATAGCCACACTATGTAGCAGAGCTGAGGCAGCCGTTTAGCAGAGCTGAGGCAGCCATGAAGCAGAGCAGATAGCCACACTACATAGCAGAGCTGAGGCAGCCGTGTAACAGAGCCGATAGCTGCACTACGTAGCAGAGCTGAGGCAGCCGAGTAGCAGAGCTGATTGCCACACTATGTAGCAGAGCTGCGGCAGTCGTGTAGCAGAGCCGATACCTGCACTACGTAGCAGAGCTGAGTCAGTAGAGTAGCAGAGCTGAATCAGTGATGTAGCAAAGCCGATACCCACATAATACAGCAGAGCTGAGTCAGTGAAGTAGCAGAGGTACCAAAGTCGCTCTTAAAAGGGAGGTACCAAAATAGTTCTTAAAGGGGCATTACATAAGTCACTCTTAAAAGTACAATACCAAAGTAGCTCTTAAAAAGACAGTATTCAAGTCACTTTTAAAGGGACGGTACCCAAGTCACTTTTAAAGGGACGGTACTCAAGTCACTTTTAAAGGGAGGGTACCCAAGTCACTCTTAAAAGGGACGGTACATAAGTCACTCTTCAAGGGACAGTAATAAAGTTGTTATTAAAGGGTCAGGGTTTAAAGTAACTCTTTAAGGGACAGCACTAAAGTTGCTCTTCAAAGGATGGTACCTAAGTCTCTTTTAAAGGGACAGGACTTAAGCTGGTCTTAAAGGAAAAGTATATAGGTCACTCAAAGCCTTGGCACTAAAGTCACTCCTTAAGGGACTGTACCAAAGTTGCTCTTAAAGGGACTGTACCAAAGTCGCTGTTAAAGGGAGGATATCCAGGGTTAAAGTTTCTCTTAAAGGAAAGTCATTGTTAAAGAGGTGCTCTTTTCAAGCACTATGCTATTCCCTGGAAATGCAAATCTAGTTTTTTTTGTACTACATTGCATGTTGGAGATGACGTTTATTCATTCAAAACTAAGAGATAAAAAACATTTAAACACAAAAAGCTATTTACTTTGACTTGATTTTCATCTTCTCGATACTCTAGAAGCTTCCATGTGAGAGAAGCTGGAGAGGAGCCATCAGGTCCATTAGCTTCGACTAGAATCACTTTATTTTCCTTCGGAATCATCCCACAGTTTCTTGCAACAGTGGTTGCTGTCTGTATGTTGTCACCTGAAATGGAGTAAGTAATTATACTAAGGATCTTTTATGTTTTCATGTATTTGTATTCACAGATCAGCCAAAACATTATTAATATTGTATAGGTCCAAAAATAGCTGAAACACCTATGACCAGTTAATATATAGACTTCAAAAGACATGTGAGGGTGTCTCACACTTCATTTTTTGTGACAACTGGCTCTTCCCAGTACCCCTGGTGGCTGGTAGGGGTTTGGGGCACCTGAAATCTCATAAAGTGATATTAAGACTCCCAGGCTGCTGTATTAGCTGTGCTAGCTGTAAACTGTACCACTATCAGGATGAGTAGACCATCTAATAATGGTATACTATACTGTATGTCAGACGTTTGTTTTTTTTCCTGTCTCACACATGGATATCACTAGTCACACAGGGATGTCACACAGGCAAAACAATCACTAATTAGATGGATGCATCTAGGACTCCCAGGACACTCCCAGTGACCATGACATTCCTTGTCATGTATTACTAGTTTTTCTTAAAACTACTGTAGTGATTAGCATGCTGATAAATACAAAATACAAGATTTTCTATTTTAATCAATCATAAATATGTCTTCAGTAAGGGCCCTATTACACCAACAGATTATCTGACAGATTTTTTTGAGCCAAAGCCAGGAATGGACTATACACAGAGAACAAGTAATAAAGGAAGATTGAGATTTCTCCTCTTTTTGAATCCATTCCTGGCTTTGGCTTTAAAATAAATCTGTTGGTGTAATAGGGCCTTAAGTTCTTCAGTTCCCCTACTGATGACTGCAGCCAGACAGACTTTTATAACCCTTGGGAAAATTATGGATTCACAACATATTTATTAAAAACAAATCACGTTTCGAAGTCGTGCTGACTCCTTTCTCAAGTGTCACTTGAGAAAGAAGTCTGCACGACTTTGAAACGCGTTGTGTTTGGTTTCTGGGAATGGATGCGGTTCTTATACATGCCAATACAACAATATCAGGTGAGAGTCTCCAATAAACTCTCTTGTGTTTTCCCACTTGTTGCAGACATCACACCATGGAGCGCTGTTCACATTTGTATTTACAACATATGCAAAGCATTTGGGCTTATCTAAAATAATGTATATTTTTTCTATGTGTGAAGATAAGCAGAAGATTCAGAGCATCAAGTTAGAAGACTGGATAATTTTTCTGAAGCATTAGATTTGTTGCTCACTACATATGCTATCTATAGTGCCTGTCCTGGGATATGTGGTGCGTATCATAGCAGTATAACTTGTAAACATAGTGTGGTACTAAATAGATAATGTGCATTAGTGCCTCACTGTTCTGATTGTATATATGTATACCTGTTATCATAACTGTTCTGATGTTTGCTGAATGCAGCTCTTCAAGGACTGCTGTGGTTTCTGGTTTAAGGCGATTTTCTAGTATAAGCAAACCAAGGAATATCATGTCTTTTTCAACTTCTTCCCTTCAGAGAAAAAAACAAACCAACAAATAACAGTTAGAGAGCCAGGCTATAGTCACAAATGTAATATTCAGAGATGACATGTTCACCAACACCCTCCCACCCCCCACCCCCATTTCACAGTCAAAAAGTCATAAACTAGAAGCCCTAAGCAACATTCATACACATAGAGCAGCACTGATAGATCATTGAAGGAATTATTGACAATTCTTTAAATAAGCTGACACAGATTTTTTTTTATTGTGCTCAAAGAGTAGGTAAACATAAAAAAGGTTTTATTTACTTCCCTTGCTGTCACAGAGCCCCAGTCCTGATGTACAGCATTTGTGAGATCAGGATCAGCAAGAGGATTGCTCTTTCTGCTAATCAACAGCTGAAGCAGGACACCACTGAGGACAATAATTGGCTTGGCGGTCAATGTCTTGTTCCAACCATGAACACAGAAAGTGCTCTGCATCAACATGGAGGCTTCATGACAGTGGTGGCAGTAGTGGAGCAAGGAATGTAAATATAGCTTTTTATGTCTACCACCTGACAGAACACAATTTTAAATAAAAAAAAACCTGATAATCCCTTTCAAAGAAGTCTGTCTCTATATTCTCACTGCCCCAGCATGAAATAAGATATGCTTCATCATTGCAACCAAATGCTGCAATACTGAACAAAAAGTTATGTTTAAATCTGTTCTATAGCACTAAGTTAGTGTTGCTGAGGTGGTCTCCCAGGCTTCACAAAGCCCAGCTTGGTTTGATTTACATGTCTGTCCCTCTGCACAAAGCCAGTGGCTGCCTGTTGGGATTTCATGCTGCCTACGGTTTGCGCAATGTAAAGACTGCCTTTATAATAGTCCCTGTCACTTAGGTCACCTTGCATTTTTCAATAGAGCTGGTAACCTTAGACAGATTTGTAATTTACAATTATTATTAGTAGTACGGTAGTAGTAGTGGTGGTGGTGGTGGTAATAGTAGTAGTAGTAATAGTTTTTTAATACAGAAAGAGTGGTAGAGTGGTGGCCACTACACGTCTACCTCCCGGCTAATCTGCACTCCATTACCTATTGTTAATGCATTTCCCACAAAAAGCATGGGCAATCCTTTGCTCCTCCAGTCAGGATGGCCCCGTGCTTCTCCTGTGCATGCTCCTGCTCTATCATACATATGGATCTTTAACAGAGTGGAGAGCTTTAGAATCTAGACTTCTTAGGGCCCTTTTACACTGAAAGATTATCTGACAGATTATCTGCCAAAGATTTGAAGCCAAAGCCAGGAATGGACTATAAACAGAGAATAAAGGAAAGCCTGATATTTCTCCTCTTTTCAAATCCATTCCTGGTTTTGGCTTCAAATCTTTGGCAGATAATCTGTCAGATAATCTTTCTGTGTAAAAGGGCCCTAAGGATTGGACAGAGAGTGTGTATGCTCTCAAGACTCAGAAAGCCTGAAGAAAATTATTAAAGTAAAATCTTTCTAAAAAGATGTCCTCACAAGCATTGTGCTTTCAGGGCATGCTCCCCCAGGCTGCAGAGAACACCACACCACAAATGGATGCAGAAAAAAGGGAGAGCACAAAGCAGCAAGCATCAAACGAAAAAATGTTTCATGTATGTATTATGTTTTAATGTCACCATCACTTTCATAGTATTTTAGTATTGGCTAGGGGCTGCAATATAATTACTGTTTAAAGTGACTCTGTATCTACAATCTGACCCCCCCCCCCAAACCGCTTGTACCTTCAGATAGCTGCTTTTAATCCAAGATCTGTCCTGCGGTCTGTTCGGCAGGTGATGCAGTTATTGTCCTAAAAAACAACTTTTAAACTGGCAGCCCCGTGCCCTACGGGAGTGGCCTAGATTGTGTATGCATTAGGCTTGCACAACCTCTCTGTCCTCCTCCCCGCCCTCCTCATCATTAGGAATGCTCCAGGCAGATTGCCTCCTATTCGTCAGCTGTGTCAGCACGGCACATGGGCTGGATCGTTAAGACACCTGTGCAAATGTTCCCAGCATGGATAAAATGTTTCAGGGGCATTCCTAATGATGAAGAGGGTGTGGTGGAGGGACGGAGGGGTGGTGCAAAGTAAGGGCACAGATATTCTAAGTCACGCCCATAGGGCACGGGGCTGTAAGTTTAAAAGTTGCTTTTAGGACAATAACTGCCAAACGGACCCCACCCAGGACAGATCTTGGATTAAAAGCAGCTATCCGAAGGTACAAGCGTTTAGGGGGGGTCAGATTGTGGGTACAGAGTCTCTTTAAGGGTATGTGCACACTGAGTCATTTAGATGGAAAGTCCGCTGCGTAATCCATCGCTCGCGGATAGCGGCGGGCGCACGTGACTCCACCAGTGTCATAGACTCCATTCTATGCACGGGCGGATTACTTCCTCGGTCCAAAGAATGAACTTGGTCATTCTTTGGACGGAGGAAGGAATCCACCTGTGCATTGAATGGAGTCTATGACACGGGTGAAGACGCACACCGCTGTCCGCGAGCTGGCGCGAGCGACGGATTACGCGACGGATTTTCCATCTAAATTACTCAGTGTGCACATACCCTAACAAATAGCTGAGATGTGAACTACATTATAGGTTCTTATTTGGTTTACCACCCCCTCAATTAAAGTCAAAGGTGAAGTACTTTTCCACTTTGACACCCAGAACAATATTTTATGGATGTCCTGTCCTCTGTGTATATTTTCTCTTTGTATTTCTGTTGTACAAATAGTGCCAACCTATCAAACAGCATATTCCATATACACACCTTTCAATGCTTGGTAAACCTTCACACTTGATATTCATCAGATTTTTGTAGGCCACGCCAATTACGCGTAAACCTTGAAATGTGTAATGCTCCAGCTCTTCCAAAAATCCTATGGGAACTTTAGCAGAACATAATGAATATGCTATACATCAATTGTTTTCAGCAGGGTATTTATTAGAGATGAGAAAAACAGTTAAAAATTCATTTTGTGAGGTTCACAAATATTGAGTTGGAGTCGTGCCAAATTACGAATCAAATGCAAACAAATTTCAAAAGTCAATCATTCATTTTCTGCCATGGAAAGCAGTGAACTTTGGTGAATAAGTGGCGTAATGTCAATTTTCTCCCAGGAAAGCAGTGGGCATTGATGTATTAGTTGCAGAAAATCGCAAATCTTTCTAGTAAAACATTTCACATGTTGCAATCTGTCTACAAGTACCCTTTCACCTCCCCTTGTGTGGTAAACTTTGTCTCCCCAGTTAGTTTGAGTGGCATTGATTTAAGTGTTAATTTTATTTCAATTTCAATTATTTCAATTTAATTTCAATTGTAATTTTAATTCAAATTTTATTAAATTTAAGTTCAATAATTAAAAAAAATATTATGAATGTCCGCTGCACATTAGATCAGCTCTCACCCCCCATTTGGTGGTGTGGCAGCAACGCTGAATGGAGGTCACACCTCTCTGGACTCCTAGGTTAAATTGGGACTAGTATTCAGGCAGCTCATTGTGTGCCTCAAGCACCTTAGGTACTGCTCTGTGATGCTATTACATATCTAGGCAATTCGGAGATTGTTTTCTCGTGACATATTGTACTTTATGATAGTGGAAAATTTGTATTTAATTCAATTGAATTGTATTTATTTTTTTATTCTATTTCAATTCAATTTTAAATCAGTAAAAAAAAAAATAATTGTTTTAATTTTTAGCTCCTCATTATGAACGTCCACTACTCATTAGTTAAGCCCTCATCCCCCTTTCGGTGCTGTAGCAGCAACGCCGAATAGAGGTCACACCACTCTGTGCTCCTAGGTTAAAGCGACTCTGTACCCACAATCTGTCCCCCCCAAACCACTTGTACCTTCGGATAGCTGCTTTTAATCCAAGATCTGTCCTGGGTCCATTTGGCAGGTGATGCAGTTATTGTCCTACAAAACAACTTTTAAACTTCCAGCCCTGTGCCCAACGGCCGTGGCTTGGAATATCTGTGCCCTAACTTTACACCATCACCCCTTTGTCCCACCTCCCCGCCCTCTTCACCATTTTTCCTATTCCTTTGCAGTGAAAGCTACACAGGTGTTGATCCAGCCCATGTGCTGTACTGACACAGGTGATGAATAATAGAAAATCTGAGGAGGGCGGGGGAGAGAGACAGAGAGGTTGTGCAAGCCTAATGCATACACAATCTAGGCAATGGCCATTGGGCACAGGGCTGCAAGTTTAAAAGTTTTTTTTTTTTTGGGACAAAAACTGCATCACCTGCCGAACGGACCCCAGGACAGATCTTGGATTAAAAGCAGCCAACTGAAGATAGAAGCGGTTTGGGGGGGTCAGATTGTGGGTACAGAGTAACTTTAAATTGGGGCCAGCACCCGGTGACTTGGTATAATGTCCAGGTAGCACCCAGTGATTTGGTATAATATACACCCAGACAATTGGTCCATTGCCTAGCCAGGACCAAGTGACTTGGTATAATGCCCAGCCAGCACCCAGTTACATGTTATAATGCACATCCAGAGTATTGATATAATGTTCAGCCAGTACCCAGTGACTTGCTATAATGCACATCCAGAGAATTAAAAAAGAGGACTGGGCCAATTAAAATTTTTGCGGTTTTGTTTTTTCCTCCCTGTGCTTAAAAGGCCATTTCTCACCTAGAAACCCACATGAGCCCTTATTTTTTGCGCCACTAATTGTACTTTGCAATGACGGGCTAAATTTGTTCATAAAGTACACTGCAAAAGCAGGAAAAAATTAAATGTGGGGTAAAACTGTCTTGTTATACAGTGAGGAAAAAAGTATTTAGTCAGTCACCAATAGTGCAAGTTCCACCACTTAAAAAGATGAGAGAGGCCTGTAATTGACACCATATGTAGACCTCAACTATGGAAGACAAAATGAGAAAACAAATCCAGAAAATCACATTGTCTGATTTTGTAAGAATTTATTTGCAAATTATGGTGGAAAATAAGTATTTGGTCAGTAACAAAATTTCATCTCAATACTTTGTTGGCAATGACAGAGGTCAAACATTTTCTGTAAGTTTTCACAAGGTTGGCACACACTGTTGTTGGTATGTTGGCCCATTCCTCCATGTAGATCTCCTCTAGAGCAGTGATGTTTTGGGGCTGTTGCTTGGCAACACAGACTTTCAACTCCCTCCAAAGGTTTTCTATAGGGTTGAGATCTGGAGACTGGCTAGGCCACTCCAGGACTTTGAAATGCTTCTTATGAAGCCACTCTTTTGTTGCCCTGGCGGTGTGCTTTGGATTATTGTCATGTTGAAAGACCCAGCCACGTTTCATCTTCAATGCCCTTGCTGATGAATGGAGGTTTGCACTCAAAATCTCACGATACATGGCCCCATTCATTCTTTCATGTACCCGCATCAGTCGTCCTGGCCCCTTTGCAGAGAAACAGCCCCAAAGCATGATGTTTCCACCCCCATGCTTTACAGTAGGTATGGTGTTTGATGGATGCAACTCAGTATTCTTTTTACCAAACAGTTCCACTTTGGTTTCATCACACCAAAGGACATTCTCCCAATACTCTTCTGGATCATCAAAATGCTCTCTAGCAAACTTCAGACGGGCCCAGGCATGTACTGGCTTAAGCAGTGGGACACGTCTGGCACTGCAGGATCTGAGTCCCTGGCGGCGTAGTGTGTAACCGATGGTAGGCTTTGTTACATTGGTCCCAGCTCTTTGCAGTTCATTCACTAGGTCCCCCCGCGTGGTTCTGGGATTTTTGCTCACCGTTCTTGTGATCATTTTGACCCCATGGGGTGAGATTTTGTGTGGAGCCCAAGATCGAGGGAGATTATCAGTGGTCTTGTATGTCTTCCATTTTCTAATTATTGCTCCCACAGTTGATTTCTTCACTCCAAGCTGGTTGCCTATTGCAGATTCAGTCTTCCCAGCCTGGTGCAGGGCTACAATTTTGTTTCTGGTGTCCTTTGACAGCTCTTTGGTCTTTACAATAGTGGAGTTTGGAGTCTGACTGTTTTAGGGTGTGCACAGGTGTCTTTTTATACTGATAACAAGTTTAAACAGGTGCCATTACTACAGGTAATGAGTGGAGGAAAGAGGAGACTCTTAAAGAAGAAGTTACAGGTCTGTGAGAGCCAGAAATCTTGATTGTTTGTAGGTGACCAAATACTTATTTTCCACCATAATTTGCAAATAAATTCTTACAAAATCAGACAATGTGATTTTCAGGATTTGTTTTCTTATTTTGTCTCTTATAGTTGAGGTCTACCTATGATGTAAATTACAGATGCCTCTTATCTTTTTAAGTGGGAGAACTTGCACTATTGATGACTGACTAAATACTTTTTTCCCCACTGTATATGTTCCTCAAGTTGTTACAATTACATATGTAAAATGTATAACTTTTATTTTATCTGATAGCTTTTAAAACATTCAAACCATTGTTAACAAATATATGTTCTTTAACCCCTTCACGTCAGCAATCTGTATATATACGTTCCTATTGCACATGCCCCGTGCAGTAGGAATGTATATATACGTTCCTGACTGAGGGGGGCTTTACGATGAGAGTGGGATCGCTGCAGAGACAGCGATCCTGCTCTCATCTGTGTACAGCACCGGAGATAATGAGGATCAGCTGTGATCCCGCAGCTGACCCCCATTAACCACTTAGTGACCGCCGAAACGGCGGTCACTAGTGGGCCGTGCGGCCGCTATATTTCATCTCCACAGTGGGGGGAGATGAAATAAGTAAAATCAGACCACAGACCAGCCCCCCAGTGCCCCGATCACTATCCCCCCTCCCCGCGGCGGCCATAAGACCCAAGATGGCCGCCGCCATCACTGTGAACAGAGTATCCTTCCTGTTCGGCGTCCTGGCTGGTTATGAAGTGCGCATGCGCTCCACAACCAGCCAGCTCTGAAAATTTAAAGTAAAAGAGACCAATTTGGTCTCTGTCACTGAACTATGAATACTGTGATAGAAAATATCACAGTAATCATAGTAATACAGTGAAAATGAATGTATAAAGTACAAAAAGTGACAAACACACAAAAAAATAAAACACACACTTTTTATTATAGTAATAATTGCAGTTTACTCCCAAATTACCCCTAACCCCTCCCCAGATTACCCCTAACCACCGCAGGTTGCCCGTAACCACCGCACGTTGCCCGTAAGAACCCCGGGTTGTCCGTAATCACGTCAGATTGCACGTAACCCCCCAGATTACCCGTAACCACCGCACGTTGCCCGTAACCACCGCACGTTGCCAGTGACCCCCTCCAGATTGTCCGTAATCACCCCAGATTGCCTGTAACCACCCCAAATTACATGTACCCACCCCAGATTACCTATAAGCACTTCAGTCTATCCGTAACAATTCTAGATTGTCTGTAACCCCCTCCCAGGTTGCCCTTAACCACCGCAGGTTGCGCATAACCACCCCAGGTTGCCCGTAATCATGCCAGATTACATGTAACCCCCCAGATTGCACGCAAACCACCGCACGTCGCCTGTGACCACCGCACCTTGCCTCTGACCACCGCACCTTGCCTCTGACCACCACATGTCGCCTTTGACCACCACACTTCACTTCAGTTTATCCGTAACCACAGCAGGTTGCCTGTAACCACCCCAGATTGTCCGTTACCACCCCAGATTGTCCGTAATTACCCCAGATTGTCCGTAACCACCCCACGTTGCCCGTAACCACAGAGGGTTGCCTGTAACCACCCTAGATTGTCTGTAACCACAGCAGGTTGTCCGTATTCAGCCCACGTTGCCTGTTACCACCCCAGGTTGTCTGTAACCCCCCCAGATTGTCTGTAACCACCCCAGATTGTCCGTAACCACCCCAGATTGTCCGTAACCACCCCAGATTGTCCGTAACCACAGCAGGTTGCCTATAACCACCCCAGATTGTCCGTAGCCACCCCAGATTGTCCGTAACCACCCCACTTTGCCTCTAACCACAGCAGGTTGCCTCTAACCACCCCAGGTTGCCGTAACCACAGCAGGTTGCCCGTGACCACCCCATGTTGACCGTATCCACCCCAGATTACCCGTAACCACCCCAGATTACCCGTAACCACCTCAGACTGCCCCCCACTTTTAGATTACCCGGAACCACCCCAGATTACCCGGAACCACCTCAGACTGCCCCCCACCTCTAGATTACCCGGAACCACCCCAGACTGTCCGTAACCACCCCAGACTGTCCGTAACCACCCCACATTACCTGTAATCTAATTTTTTTATTTTATTTTAGTAACTGCACTATTCTAATAACTATTACTAGCTGCGGTTTTGCTCCAGCAAATTGGCGCTCCTTCCCTTCTGAGCCCTGCTGTGTGCCCATACAGTGGTTTATGCCCACATATGGGGTACCATTGTACTCAGAAGAACCTGCGTTACAGATTTTGGGGTACATTTTTTCTCCTGTTCCTTGTGAAATGCAGAAATTTCAAACTAAACCAACAAATTATTGGAAAAATTCAAGTTTTTCATTTTTACTGGCCAATTTTGAATACTTTCCTCTAATACCTGTGGGGCCAAAATGCTCATCCTACCCCAAAATGAATTCTTTGAGGGGTGTACTTTCCGAAATGGGGTGACTTTGGGGGGAGTTCTATTCTGTAGACATTACAGGGGCTCTGCAAACGCACCTGGTGCTCAGAAACTTCTTTAGAAAAATCATGCACTGAAAAGTTCGAATTATGCTCACCGTTAATTCGGTTTCCGCGAATCCCTCATGGCGGCACCAAAATGGAGGATGCCCCTCCCATCACTGTAGGGACAGGAAACAGAGAAAGTTTAAAGGGCAGCCCCACCCCCGACACCTCAGTGCTTTCCAAATAACCAAGGATATGATTATATAAACCGCCACCAGTAGTTAGGGGGGGATATACGGTGGTGCCGCCATGAGGGATTCGCGGAAACCGAATTAACGGTGAGCATAATTCGAACTTTCCTCCGCATCCTCCCTCATGGCGGCACCAAAATGGAGACATACCCGATTAGTAGATTAGGGTGGAACTGCTGCCTGCAGAACCTTCCACCCAAAGGCACCATCTCTGGCAGCTACGACATCCAGACGATAGTGCTTGGCGAACGTGTGGATAGAGGAGACCACGTTGCTGCCCTGCAGATTTGGTCTGGCGAAGCGTCAGCTCTCTCGGCCCAGGATGAAGAAATGGCTCTGGTTGAATGAGCTTTTACCTCCGTATTGTACGAACAAGTTGTTATCTGTTCTCCATGTTTTGGTTGACTCTAAATAGTGAAGTACAGATCTCCTTACGTCTAGCGTATGAAATTTCCTCTCTTTCTCCGAGGAGGGATGAGGACAGAAAGAGGGAAGAATGATTTCTTGCTCACGATGGAATTCAGAGAACACCTTGGGATAGAATTCAGGATTGTGCTTTAACCCCTAGACGACCCAGGGCGTATAGTTACGCCATGGAAGTCTGTCCCCAGACGACCTAGGGCGTACCTGTACGCCCTGGGTGTTTCTCCCGCTATGAAGCGTGCTCCAGAGCGGAGCGCGCTTCATAGCAGGTGGGGGCCGGCTGCAATCAGCAGCCGGGACCTCACCGGTAATGACACGCTGCAGCGATCGCGCTGCCGCGTGTGATTAACTCCTTAAACGCCGCGATCGACCGCGGCGTTTAAGTGTAAGTGACAGGGGGAGTCCCCTGTCACTTACCGATCGGGACCCCCGCAGTGTGACTGCGGGGGTCCCGATCGGTAAAACGGACTGCCGGAGGTCTCTCACCTGCCTCCGTGCGGTCCGATTGGCGATCTGCTACTCTAAGCCTGCACAGGCAGGCTCAATGAGCAGATCGCCGATAACACTGATCAATGCTATGCCTATGGCATAGCATTCATCAGTGTACAAATCAAACTAGTGAATGTAAAAGTCCCCCAAAGGGACTTCAAATGTGTAAAAAAAACAGTTAAAAACACTAACACACTACCCCAAAACCCCTCCCCCAATAAAAGTTGAAATCACCCCCCTTTCCCATTATATAAATAAAACATATAAAAATAAATAAATAGATAAACATATAATATACCGTAGCGTGCGTTATTGTCCGATCTATTAAAATATAACAAGCGTCATTGCGAACGGTAAACAGCGTACACGAAAAGAGGGAAAAAAGTGCACGGATTACCGATTTTATGTTACATTATATATATAAAAAAATTAATAAAAAGTGATCAAAACGTCCGATCTTCACAAATATGGTATTAATAAAAACTAGAGATCATGGCGGAAAAAATGACACCCCATACAGCCCCGTAGGTGAAAAACTAAAACCGTTATAAGCGTCACAATAGTCCCATTTTATTTATAATTAATTGCCAAAAAAAAGGATTTCATTAAAAAAATATATATAACATTAGAGAATTTGCGTAAACCTGCATATGGTTGTGTTCGGACTGACCTATAGAGTAATGGTATCATGTCGCTTTTACCATATAGTGCATTACGTAGACACAGGAACCCCCCAAACGTTACCATATTGCATTCTTTTTAGCGATTTCACCAATTTATATCTTCATAAATAATATATTTGGGATTCTCTCATACATGTTATGGTAAAATGAATGACGCCATTACAAAGTACAACTATTCCTGTAACAAATAAGCCATTACATGGCCTGTAGATGAAAAACTGAAAGTGCTGGAGCTCTTAGAAGGGGAGGAGGGAAAAACGGAAACACTAAGATCAAAATTTGCGCGGTCCACTGGGTCATTTTGGGCCTGGTCCTCAAAGGGTTAAAGAGTCACTGTCGTATTTTTTTTTTTTTTGCAGAAATCAATAGTCCAGGCGATTTTAAGAAACTTTGTAATTGGGTTTATTAGCCAAATCTGCCATTATCTGCATGTAAAAAGTCTTTTCCCAGGTCCCCCCCTCCTTCCTCTTTTTCATCCACTCTGAAAAATCTGAAAATTGTGACTTGTTGCAGGAGACGTACCCTGTCTGCTCTAGGGAGAGGGGAGGGGGGAGGAGGAAGGAGGGAGTTAGCCGGCAGCAGAAAGCAGATAACAGAGGATTACCGGCACGGAGCTGGGTGACAGCTGTAATCCGAGCCCAGACAGGTCAGTGGTGACTGTCCAAGAAGATAACCGGTGAGATATTTGTAGATTAACTCTTTGTTGTCCTGTTTTGGTCTTTTGTTTAGCTCTCTCCATAGGAGAACAATGAAGACAGGGGGGAGAGCTTCAAACTGCTTTTTCATGATAAAAATGCATTTTTCGGATAATAAACCCAATTACAAAGTTTCTTAAAATCGCCTGGACTATTGATTTCTGCAAAAAAAAAAATTTCACGACAGTGACACTTTAAGATGATCTTGTCATCGAGGATTTTCATGAACGGTTCTTTAATAGAAAGGGCCTGGATTTCCCCAACCCTGCGAGCAGATGTTATCGCCACCAGGAAGGCTGTTTTCCAGGTTTAGATTTTAATTTCTGATGCTGACAAGGGTTTAAATGGATCCATCATTAACCCTGATAAAACTATATTCAGATCCCAAGGGGGATACTGGGATTTTACTCACGGTCTTATTCTCTCCGCACCTCGAATGAATCTCTTGACTACTGGAGAGTCCATGAGAGATGTCTGAAAGAAGCTAGATAAAGCTGAGACTTGGACCTTGATGGAACTGCAGCTTAACCCCAGATCCAGGCCATCCTGTAGAAAACTAAGGATTAACGGAATGTCAGGGGAATTTAGATTAGGTGTTGAGTTACCTGACCATGAGCAGAATTTTTTCCAGATTCTTAAGTAGCAACTATTCGTTGAGGATTTCCTTCCCTCTTGGATCGTTGAAATAACTGCATCCGAGAATCCTTGTTTCTTCAGGATTACCCTCTCAGGATCCACGCGGTCAAGTTCAATTTTTGAACTTCTGGAAAAAGAAGAGCACCCTGACGTAGAAGGTCTGGCCTGTGAGGTAGGGGAAAAGGAGTTTGTATTGCCATGTTTTCTAGAGCTGGGTACCAGTTTCTTTTGGGCCATTTGGGGACTAGAAGAATCACAGTCGCTTGATCCAGACGTGTCTTCCTTATTACTGCTGGAATCAGAGGAAATGGAGGAAAGGCATAACACAGGCCTTGTTTCCAACTGTGGGATAGAACATCTACATCTACTGGATTTTCCCTTGGATTCAGCGAGTAGAATCTGGCAACTTTTGTATTTTTTGCGCTTGCAAAAAGATCTATTGATGAGACTCCCCATCTTTCCACAATCTGTTGGAAAACTTCTGGGTTCAGTTCCCATTCTTCCGGATCTACCCGGGAACGGCTTAGGTAGTCTGCTACTCGATTCTCGGTCCCCTTCAAGTGTATTGTCGTAAGGGAGAGGACCGACCCCTCTGCCCAGGTCATGATCTTGGGGATTAAGGACTGAAGGTGAGGATGTCTGGTGCCCCCTTGATGTTTTATTAGGGCTACCGTTGTCATGTTGTCTGAGAATATTTTTACATGTTGTCCCTGTAGGCTGCTGTCCATATTTTTTAGGGCTTCCCAGACAGCCCGGAGCTCCCGAAAATTGGATGATCTTGCTCGTGTTTCTTGGGTCCATATCCCTTGGCACATCTTGCCCGGAATGTGGGCCCCCCAACCTTCTAGGCTCGCATCTGTCGTTAGAGGTAGAATTGGTTCCAATATCCAGTTTACCCCATGCAAAAGATTCTCGGGGTTTAACCACCATGTTACTGATGATTTGACCTGGACTGGTAACTTTATCATCTTGTCTAGTGACAAAAGCGACCTGTTCCATGACGACAGTGTCAATTTTTGAAGTTTCCTTGAATGTGAATGTGCTCCAGGCTACTGACTGGATGCATGATGTCATTAGTCCTAGAATTTTCATGCATTCTTGGATGGATACTGAATTTTTCTTTTTGAAAGACTTGAATTTTTGGATCAGATTTACCTTCTTTTGTTGTGGTAGAAGAGATATCTGATTCTCCGAGTCTAACATGACCCCTAGGAAGATTTTTTGAGTGGAGGGAAAGAGGTCTGACTTTTGGTAATTGATAATCCAACCCAGTTCCTGGAATAAGTCCAGTACCAGGTTGAGGTGGTCCTGGCAGGCTTGGACGGATCTGGCTACTAGCAGGAAATCGTCGAGGTAGGGGAATATTACTATTCCCCTCCTCCTGAGGTATGCTACCATCTCTATCACTATTTTCGAGAATACCCTTGGGGCCGAAGAGATCCCGAACGGTAGACAAAGAAATTGAAAATGTTTTACTGACCCGTCCATCTCTATAGCAAATCTCAGGAACCTCTGACTCCACTCTTGAATGGGAACGTGGTAGTACGCGTCCTTGAGGTCTATCGAACACATTACTGACCCCTGAGGAATTAATGGAACAATACTCCTGATGGACTCAATTTTGAATCTTTTGTAGAGAACCCAGCGGTTTAGATATTTCAGATTTATTATCGTCCGGTGGGTTCCATTTGTTTTTTTTACTAGAAATAACCTGGAGTAATGTCTGGCTCCCAACTGAGATAAAGGTACTGGGACTACTGCACCCAGGGCGATTAAATCTCGGACTCCCTGTTGGATTAACAAGAGGTCCGAGTGGGATGAGGGTCTGGTGACCTGGAATCTGTCGGGTGGAAGGCTCCCGAACTCTATTTTGTAACACGAGTGTCGCGGCCGCGGCGGCGTCCCGTGCTCTGGGCCGCCGCCGCGACCTCCCTCTGCCCCATGCAGCCGCCGGGGTCCTTGTGCAGGGACCCGACGCTGCTGTTAGTTCGGCCCCGGGGGGCGCCTTACCTCGCCCCACTCCTGTCTCCGTCTGTGCCGGCCGGCGGTGCGTCCCCGCCTCCTAGGGCGCGCGCGCGCCGGCTGTCTCAGATTTAAAGGGCCAGTCCGCCCCTAATTGGTGTATGCACAATCACTCCCTATATATTCCAGCCCTGCCCCACTACAGGTGTTGGAGCCTCTACATGCTTCCCATAGCGTTTGGCCCAGCTCCCTGTTGTTCCTGATTCCTATCCTCTACCTGGTCCCAAGTCCTTGTTCCTGATTCCTATCCGCTACCTGGTCCCTAGTCCTTGTTCCTGGTTCCTGCTCCCCTGTTACTCCATTGCTCCTGTGTTCAGCCTGTCACCTGCGGTTACGCCTACAGACCTCTGCCAGCACCATCTCTTGCCTACTGCTCCTGCCACGCCTCGCCTGCTGTCACTAGCAACCAAGCCAGGGGTAGCGACCTGGGGGTCGCCTGCCGCAGCAAGTCCGTCCCGCCTTGCGGCGGGCTCTGGTGAAAACCAGCGGCCCCTTAGACTCCGCTCCCTGGTGAGGTTAGTGCCATCGCTGGTGACGGTCCAGTGGATCCACTACTCCAGGCGTTACAGTAGGCTCCAACCATGGATCCCGGCGAGGTGCCTGATATCCGCGAAGTAGCCCGAGTGGTCGCCCTACAGGCTCAACAGATCCAGCAACAGTCACAGCTGATCCAACAACTGACTGCAGCCGTACAGCAGCATACCACAGCTCAGCAGTCATCACCTCCTGCAGCCTCTGCTAAACTACGACTGGCTCTCCCAAGTAAATATGGAGGTGACCCCAAGTTGTGCAGAGGATTCCTGACCCAATGCACTATGCATATCGAACTTCTAAGCAGTCAGTTTGCCACCGAGCGCTCTAAAGTGGCTTTCATCATCAGCCTATTGGAAGGTAGAGCTCTGGCCTGGGCCACACCACTGTGGGACCGTGATGATCCTGTTGCTGCTAATCTCCGAATCTTCCTGGCCGAGTTCCGTTCTGTCTTTGAGGAATCTGCCCGTGCGTCTTCGGCTGAGACTGCTCTCCTCAACCTATCCCAAGGAACTTCCTCCGTTAGTGATTATGCCATCCAGTTCCGCACCCTGGCTGCAGAACTAGACTGGAATGAGGCCGCTCTAGTTGCCACCTTTAAAAAGGGCCTGTCCAGTCGAGTGAAAGATGTGCTTGCTGCCCGAGACCTGCCTACCTCCTTGAATGAACTCATTCTTCTGGCTACCAGAGTCTACACCAGGTTTTCCGAGAGAGAGGAGGAGGTCCGGCAAGAACGGCGTCTGAGTCTGCCCCGTCGCCATCCTCGGCTGGCACCGGTGTTCCAGAATCCCGTTGCTCCTATGCCTCAGTCGTCTCCAGAAGTACCTATGCAGGTAGAACGAGCTCGCCTGACGACCGATGAGAGGGCCCGTCGACTTGAGCTGAATCTCTGCCTTTATTGCGGTGGTGCTGATCACTATCAGCAGAGATGTCCCCAACGTCCTCAGCGTCCAGGAAACGCTCGCACCTAGGCCCAGTGGGAGAGGCCCCCCTAGGTGTGAATGCCACCTCTCCAAGGTTGACTATGCCAGTCTCCATCCAGACACCCTCTGGGCAAGTTCTCCAGACCACTGCCCTCATCGACTCTGGCGCTGCTGGCAGTTTCATTTCTGCTTCGTTGGTCCATAGATGGCGGCTTCCCGTGATCCAGCTAGCCCAACCCCGGTCTATCTCTTCGGTCACGGGCGAGATTCTTAACGAAGCTGTACACTGCCAGACTGGACCCCTTATCCTCCAGGTGGGCGCCTTACATCAGGAAAGGATTTCCTTCTACGTCTTGCGCCATTCCTCTTCCAACATCCTGCTGGGTCTACCTTGGCTGCAATTACATACCCCTAAGCTTGACTGGAGAACTGGGTAGGTTCTCAGTTGGGGCCAAGACTGTCCAAATAGGTGTCTGAGGTCTCCTCAACCCAAGTGCTCTACGAGGTCACCTGCTTACGCCAAGCCTCTGTCTGGACTACCGGAGGATTACCAAGACTTCGTTGATGTCTTCTCGGCTAAGGAGGCGGACTCTCTACCACCTCATTGGCCCTATGATTGCCCTATAGACCTTCTTCCAGGAACTTCTCCTCCACGTGGTCGAGTATACCCTCTCTCTGTGCCCGAGACTGAAGCCATGTCCTCCTACATCCGGGAGAACTTACAGAAGGGCTTCATCCGTAAATCCACGTCTCCCGCTGGCGCTGGATTTTTCTTTGTGCAGAAGAAGGACGGATCCCTCCGCCCATGCATTGACTACCGGGGCTTAAATAAGGTGACTGTCAAGAACCGCTATCCTCTTCCGCTAATTCCCGAACTATTCGACCGTCTTCGTGGAGCTAGGATCTTCTCCAAGCTGGATCTCAGGGGAGCGTATAACTTGATCCGTATTCGTGAAGGAGACGAATGGAAGACCGCTTTCAACACCAGAGATGGGCACTACGAATATCTGGTCATGCCATTCGGCCTATGCAATGCCCCAGCGGTCTTCCAGGAATTCGTGAACGATATCTTCCGAGACCTCCTCTATGTCTGCGGTATTGTCTATCTGGACGACATTTTGGTCTTCTCCCCTGACCAGCAGACTCATGTGGCACAAGTGTGTCAGGTCCTACGAAGACTATGGGCCAATCATCTATACGCCAAGCTAGAGAAGTGCGTTTTCCATCAGTCTTCCGTTTCTTGGGTATATCGTCTCCGACCAGGGTCTACAAATGGATCCGGCCAAGCTCTCAGCTGTCCTCCAGTGGCCACGTCCTGTGGGACTTAGAGCTATCCAACGTTTCCTTGGATTCGCCAACTATTATTGGCAATTCATCCCTCACTTTTCTACCCTGGTCGCACCCATAATGGCTCTCACCAAGAAGAAGGCGGATCCCAGACGTTGGCCTCCAGAGGCTGAACAAGCCTTCAATAGCCTAAAGTCTGCCTTTGCCTCTGCTCCTGCTCTAGTCCGTCCGGTTGTCTCCAGGCCGTTTTCTCTTGAAGTCAATGTATCCTCTGTGGGCGCAGGAGCCGTCCTCTCGCAAAGGGACACATCAGGCAAGACCAGAACCAGCGGCTTCTTTTCTAAGACTTTCTCCCCGGCCGAGAGGAACTATACGATTGGAGACCGTGAACTCCTGGCTATTAAGTTGGCACTGGAGGAGTGGCGTCATCTACTAGAGGGGGCTAAACATCCCGTTAACATCTACACGGACCACAAGAACCTCCTCTACCTCCAATCGGCTCAACGCCTCAATCCCCGGCAGGCCAGGTGGTCCCTCTTCTTCTCTCGGTTCAACTTTACTATTCATTTCCGTCCAGCCGAGAAGAATACTAAGGCCGATGCATTATCCCGAGCATCCGATGTCATGGGGCAAGAGAAATCTCCTCGTCACATAATACCTCCCGACCGCCTAGTACCAGTTGCCACTTCTGCTCTGCAGAGACTGCCTCCCGGTAAGACTTATGTGCGCCCCGCACTCCGAAAACGCATCTTGAAGTGGGGACATTCCTCTTTGGTGGCCGGGCATCCAGGAGCCCAAAAGACCGGGCAATTGATCTCCCGTCACTACTGGTGGCCCAATCTCCTCCAGGATGTCAAGGACTTTGTGGCTTCCTGTGCAGTCTGTGCCAGGAATAAGTCTCCCCGTCAAAGACCTGCCGGCCTACTTTTGCCCTTGCCAGTCCCGGACCATCCCTGGCACCACATTGGGATGGATTTCATCACGGACCTACCTCCATCTGCGGGCAATACAGTCATAGCGTTCCCATAGCGTTCCCATAGCGTTTGGCCCAGCTCCCTGTTGTTCCTGATTCCTATCCTCTACCTGGTCCCAAGTCCTTGTTCCTGATTCCTATCCGCTACCTGGTCCCTAGTCCTTGTTCCTGGTTCCTGCTCCCCTGTTACTCCATTGCTCCTGTGTTCAGCCTGTCACCTGCGGTTACGCCTACAGACCTCTGCCAGCACCATCTCCTGCCTACTGCTCCTGCCACGCCTCGCCTGCCGTCACTAGCAACCAAGCCAGGGGTAGCGACCTGGGGGTCGCCTTCCGCAGCAAGTCCATCCCGCCTTGCGGCGGGCTCTGGTGAAAACCAGCGGCCCCTTAGACTCCGCTCCCTGGTGAGGTTAGTGCCATCGCTGGTGACGGTCCAGTGGATCCACTACTCCAGGCGTTACACCGAGGATAGTAACCAAAGTACCCAAGGATTCAAAGTTATTGAATCCCAGATCCCCGAGAATTTCAGGAGCCTTCCCCCGACAGGGAGAACGTCATTTCTTATCAGTGTTGGTATTTGAGTTGGAGCTATATTTGGAGTTAAGGATAAAAATTTTTCCCTTTATACCTTTAGGGTAGCTCCATCTGCCTGATTTCCCTTTCCCTTTATATTCATTTTTCCCTGAGGTTTTACGAAAGGGCTGGGATTTTTTAGAGGTTTTATCAAACGGGAAATCTTTCTTTTTGTCCGCAGCATACTCTAGAATCTTGTCTAGCTCCGGACCAAAGACATGATCCCCCTGAAATTTAACAGAACAGAGCTTGTTCTTGGAAAAAATATCTCCAGACCAAGATCTCATCCAAATGGATCGTCTCACTGAATTAGATAAGGCTCCTGATTTAGCCGCAAATCTAATCGATTCAGCTGAAGCGTCTGCTAGAAAGCCTGCCGCCATTTTGAGAAGGGGAAAGGCTTCTAGTATTTTTCCCTTTTAGAGCCTGATTTCAGATGGTTCTTCACCTGTTGAAGCCATCTGAACTGGGCTCTAGCTATGGTATTGATGTGCGTTTTACTACCTTGGCGACCTGAATGTCCCCAAGGGGAACTTCACACCATAACTTAGACTCTTCCTCATCAAAAGGGAGTCTCTTTTTGAATTCTCTGGACACAAATATTCTCTTTTCTGCTTCCCTCCATTCATCAAGGATCATTTCCTTCAGATTTGGGTTGATTGGAAACCCCTTACGTTTTTGTGTACGCAAGCCACCAAACAGTTCATCTTGTACGGTTTTTGTTTCCTTCACCTCTTCTATATCTAGTGTGTTATAGATGGCTTTTAAGAGAGTATCCGTGTCCCCAGAGTCAAAAAAGTATTTTTTACGAGATTGTTCAGGAGGAGAATCTGGTCTTTCACCCTCCTCTAATTCATTATCAGACTCTGCGTTCTTTACTTCCTCCACATCAGAGCCTGAAGAGGAGGAAATCCCTGGTAATTTTGACCGCTTGCGGGGGGAGGGGAAGATGCCCTCTCTGCCGGAAGCCTTTTGGCCAAAGAAGAACTGACTTCATCCTTAATAATGGATCTAATATCACTTAGAAGATCCGACTTTTTCTCCTGGATAACCTTGCTAATACAGTTAGTACATAGAAGCTTGGTATAAGAATCATCAAGACAAGTAGCACGAACAGCACATTCTCTTTGTCCTCCTCTGGATCCCTGAAGTGTGATTCTTCCCTATAACACAAGTGTAAGAGAACACCGATCAGCCCAGAGGAGAAGAGGGACAAGGGTAGAGGAGAAGGCCCCCAGCCTATACTCACGGACACCAGAGTAGCAGCAGGTTCTGCAGAGACAGAACGAGGCGAATCGGAGTCCATCTTCTCCCGGTCTGCGCTTGCTGCTGCAAACCTGAGAGTAGCCTGCGTCCTTTTGAATCCGGCGCCGCCGGACGCAGCACTTCCGGGTGACGTCAGTGCGTCGGCGCAGTCCGCGATCACCTGACCCGCTCCCGGTGACGTCAGACGCACACCGCGCTACCTGGAAGTTCTGCCCGGATCCACTGGTGTAAGGCACTTCCGGTCGCGCGATACACCGGACTACAGGGAGGAGAGAAAGGGAAGCCTCCGGAAGGCCCGATTCCTCCCGAGTTGTCAGGGGACTCCTGCCCAGAGGAGTACTGACCTCCGTGGCCCTGGAAGGAAGGAGGTGATGGCCCCGATCGATCCAGGTACCTGGATGCTCTGGAGAGCAGTCTCTCTGCTCCCATCCCTGAAGGGACAGGAAAAACACTGAGGTGTCGGGGGTGGGGCTGCCCTTTAAACTCTCTCTGTTTCCTGTCCCTATAGTGATGGGAGGGGCATCCTCCATTTTGGTGCCGCCATGAGGGAGGATGCGGAGGAAATGATAATTGGCGCTCCTTCCCTTCTGAGCCCGGCTGTGTGCCCATACAGTGGTTTATACCCACATATGCAGTACCGTTCTACTCAGGAGAATCTGCGTTACAGATTTTTGGGTGAATTTTCTCTCCTGTTCCACGTGAAATTGAGAAATTTCAAACTAAAGGAACATATTATTGGAAAAATTCGAGGTTTTCATTTTTACTGTCTATTTTTGAATACTTTCCTCTAATACCTGTGGGGTCAAAATGCTCACCACACACCAAGATGAATTCTTTGAGGGGAGCACTTTTCAAAATGGAGTGACTTATGGCGAGATTTTACCCCGCTGGCACTACAGGGGCACTGCAAACGCACCTGGCGCTCAGAAACTTCTTCAGCAAAATCTGCATTGAAAAAGCTAATTGGCGCTCCTTCCCTTCTGAGCCCGGCTGTGTGCCCATACAGTGGTTTATACCGACATATGAGGTACCTTTTTACTCAGGAGAACCTGCGTTACAAATTTTGTGGTACTTTTTTTCTCTTGTTCCTCGTGAAATTGAGAAATTTCAAACTAAAGGAACATATTATTGGAAAATTTCGAGTTTTTCATTTTTACTGTCTACTTCTGAATACTTTCCTCTAATACCTGTGGGGTCAAAATGCTCACCACACACTAAGATGAATTCTTTGAGGGGTGCACTTTCCAAAATGGGGTGACTTATGTGTACTTTTTTTCTCTTGTTCCTCGTGAAATTGAGAAATTTCAAACTAAACGAACATATTATTGGAAAAAATTAGAGTTTTTTTGGTTTAGGTTTTTTGGTAATGTGACTTAGTAACTAATTTATGTGATACAACTTTCTTATTTTAGAAGCAGAGAATTTCAAAGTTCATAAAATGCAAATTTTTTCAATTTTTCATGATATTTTGATGTTTTTCACAAAACACACACAAAGTAGTGACCAAATTTTGCCACTAATATAAAGTGCCATATGTGACGAAAAAACAATCTCAGAATCGCTAGCATACGTTAAAGCATCACTGAGCTATAAGAGCATAAAGTGAGACAGGTCAGATTTTGAAAAATGAGCCTGGTCTTTTAGGTGCAAATAGGCTTGGTCTTGAAGGGGTTAAAATTGCTCTATTCCCATGCTTATAGCGCTTTTATCCTTTGGTCGGATATCGGCTATGTGAGGTGTCATTTTTTGCGGCATGATGTGTACTTTCTATTGGTACCTTGATTGCGCATACGCGACTTTTTGATCGCTTTTTATTACAATTTTTCTGCATTTGATGCGACCAAATATGCACAATTTTGCACTTTGGGATTTTTTCACCCTTACGCCGTTTACCGTGCAATATCAGGAATGTGATAAATTAATATTTTGGGTGATTACGCACGCAGCAATACCAAATATGTTTATTTATTTATTTATAAAATGGGAAAAGGGGGGTAATTCAAACTTTTATTAGGGGAGGGTTTTTTTTTTATTAATAATAACACTTTTTGATTTTTTTACACTTATACTAGAAGCCCCCCTGGGGGACTTTTAGTTTAAGTACACTGATCTCTCATTGAGATATATGCAGTATAGTTATACTGCATAGATCAATGAAATCAGCACTCGATTGCTTTCGGCTGCTGCAGCTGAAAACAACCGAGTGCCGAGTGGTGATCAGGGCCATTAAGGGGCAGACCCCCGGAGGTATCGGACACAGGGATCGCCCCTGCACGATGGCGTCATGGGGGGGGCATCCCCCCCACTAGACACCAGGAATAAGGCTGCATATAGTAATCAGATGCAGCTGTCAACTTTGACAGCTGCATCTGACTACGTAATTAGCGGGCACGGCGATCGCACTGTGCGCGCTAAAAGCCGCGGTCCAGGGCTACATGCGGCACTCGTGACCACGGCGGTTCAGAGCGGGGGCGTCGCACAGACCCGCTCTGAACACCCCTAGGCGGCCTAGGACGTTAGGGTACGCCCAGGGTCTTCTAGGTTAATTATACCAGTGCAACATTTCCTAACAGCAGTCTTTCTCAAGCACTTCTCAAGGCGAAACCAGGCCCTGGTGTCATTAAAAGTCAAGTTCCTTGGATGTGTTTTGACTGCACCCAATCGCTTGGAATGCACACTCAGTGACTTAGTATGATGTCCACCCAGCAACTTGCTTTAAAGCACAAACAGCACCCATGCATTTGTAATGCACACGCAGTGACTTGGTATAATGCACAAAATCAGCACCCAGTTACTTTGTATACTGGACACTGGCTTCCCAGCTGCCACAGAAAACCACCCACAATCTTTCCACAGTGCGTCCTTCTATCCTTTCCTCTCTATCCCTACATCTCTTTATTGCTCTCCCTGCTCTGCTCTTTGTCTGCTGCAACCTACTCTCCATCACACACAGCTGACTGCCCACCTTCAGAAAAAAATCACCCTATATATAGAGGGCGGCGACTGCTGACATCACAGTGTGGCTTGTAGGCGACTTGGAGCAAATCGCTATAATTTCACTTCACAGAACAAAGCGAACTGACACTAAGCAAACTGGCCAGTACCGAATTAGCTCTGAAAGGCACGGTAGCAACGCCGCTCTCAAAATGCCAGTACCAAAGTCAATTTTAAAGAGATGGTACCAAAGTCGCTCTTAATCACTTAGGGACCAAGCCTATTTGGACCTTAACCCCTTAACGACATAGGGCGTATATTTACACCCTGATGCCGTTAGGGACGTTCAGAGCGGGGCCGCGCGGCGACCCCGGTTGCCGCTTGTAGCCCGGGACCGCAGGTATTAGCGGGCACAGTCCGATCGCCGTGCCCGCTAATACAGTAATCAGATGCAGCTGTCAAAGTTGACAGCTGCATCCGATTACCGGACGCAGCGTCATCCCTGGTATCTAGTGGGGAGATCGCTCCTCCGGGATGTTATCCCGGAGGAGCGATCTCCGTAACTGAAGCCGGCCGGGACCGCTCCAAGATGGCGCTGTCCCCGGCTCGGCACTTATTTACTTCTGGCTGCAGCAGCCGGAATTAAACGAGTGCCTATCTCATGGATCTCTGCAGCATATCTATGCTGCAGAGATCTCTATGATAGATCAAAGCACTTATACTAGAAGTCCCCTAGGGGGGATTCTAGTATAAGTGTAAAAGTAAAAAAAAAAGTGTTGTTAATAGTAAAAAGCCCCCTCCCCTAATAAAAGTCTGAATCACCCCCCTTTTCCCAGGTTTTAAATAAAAGTAATCAAATGAATAAATAAATAAACATGTTTGCTATCGCCGCGTGCGTAATCGCCCGAACTATTAATTAATCACATTCCTGATCTTGCACGGTAAACGGTGTCAGCGCAAAAAAATCCCAAAGTGCAAAAATTGTGCATTTTTGGGCACATCAAATCTAGAAAAATTGTAATAAAAAGCGATCAAAAAGTCATATATGCGCATTAAAGGTACCAATAGAAAGAACACATTATGGCGCAAAAAATGACACCTCACACAGCCCCATAGACCAAAGGATAAAAGCGCTATAAGCCTGGGAATGGAACAATTTTAAGTGACGTATATTTGTTGACAATGGTTTGAATTTTTTACAGGCCATCAGATACAATAAAAGTTATACATGTTATATATCGCTGTAATCGTAACGACTTGAGGAATATGCATAACAAGTCAGTTTTACCCCAGGGCGAATGGCGTAAAAACACATTTCCCCCAAATAAACAAAATGCATTTTTTTTTTTCGATTTCACCACACTTTGAATTTTTTTATGGTTTCGCAGTGTACTTTATGCAAAAATTCAGCCTGTCATTGCAAAGTACAATTAGTGTCGCAAAAAATAAGGGCTCATGCGGGTTTCTAGGTGGAAAAATCCAAGTGCTATGGCCTTGTAAGCACAAGGAGGAAAAAACGCCGGTAAGGGCGTTCAGAGCAGGGCCGCCCGGCGACCCCGCTCTGAACTGCGGCGGTCCCGGGTGCCGCTTGTAGCCCGGGACCGCAGGTATTAGCGGGCACGGTCCGATCGCCGTGCCCGTTAATACAGTAATCAGATGCAGCTGTCAAACATGACAGCTGCATCCGATTACCGGATCCAGCGTCTCCCTGGTGTCTAGTGGCGGAGATCGCTCCTCCGGGACGTTGTCCCGGAGGAGCGATCTCCGTTTCTGAAGCCGGCCGGGGGCCGCTCCAAGATGGCGCCGTCCCCGGCTCGGCACTCGTTTACTTCTGGCTGCAGCAGCCGAAAGCAAACGAGTGCCGATCTCATGGATCTCTGCAGCATATCTATGCTGCAGAGATCTCAATGAGAGATCAAAGTGTATATACTAGAAGTCCCCTAGGGGGGCTTCTAGTATATGTGTAAAAAAAAAAAAATATAGTGTTGTTGTCAATAAAAAGCCCCCTCCCCTAATAAAAGTCTGAATCACCCCCCTTTTCCCAGGTTATAAATAAAAGTAAACAAATAAATAAATAAACGAACATGTTTGCTATCGCCGCATGCGTAATCGCCCGAACTATTAATTAATCACATTCCTGATCTCGTACGGTGAATGGCGTAAGCGCAAAAAAATCCCAAAGTGCAAAATTGCGCATTTTTGGTCGCATCAAATTTAGAAAAATTGTAATAAAAAGCGATCAAAAAGTTGTATATGCGCAATCAAGGTACCAATAGAAAGAACACATCATGGCGCAAAGAATGACACCTGACACAGCCCCATAGACCAAAGGATAAAAGCGCTATAAGCTTGGAAATGGAGCGGTTTTAAGTGACGTATATTTGTTGACAATGGTTTGAATTTTTTACAGGCCATCCGATACAATATAAGTTATACATGTTATATATCCTTTTAATCGTAACGACTTGAGGAACGTGCATAACAAGTCAATTTTACCCCAGGGCGAATGGCGTAAAAACACATTTCCCCCAAATAAACAAAGTGGGAGGCATTTATTAAGTCGGCGTTTTTTACGCCGGACGTAAAATTGCCCCCGCAGCTCCGGCGTTACGAAAATTTATGTAGAGGCGGACTGCCTCTACATAAATCCCGTGCGCGCCGTTGCGCACCGCCGAAAACCTACGCCAGCTGAGGACTGGAGTAGGTTTTCGGCGTACATTTTGGCGGAACGGATGGTAAATCGCGCGGACTCTGAGTCCGCGCCCTCCGTTCCGCCCACTTTCCGCCCCTTTTCCGCCCCCTTTCCGCCCCCTGGTGTACTCGGCGGAAAGTGCCGATTTGCGAATATTTTATTCGCAAATCGGCCATTTGCGTAAAAAAAAATACGCAAATCGGCACTTTCCGCCGAAAATCATCCGTTCGCCGACATGTGGCCCAATGTGTTTTTTTTTTTCAATTTCACCACACTTTGAATTTTTTTCTGATTTGCCAGTGTACTTTATGCAAAAATTCAGCCTGTCATTGCAAAGTACAATTAGTGACGCAAAAAATAAGGGCTCATGTGGGTTTCTAGGTGGAAAAATGCAAGTGCTATGGCCTTTGATGCACAAGGAGGAAAAAACGAAAACGCAAAAATCTAAATTGGCTCTGTCCTTAAGGGGTTAAAGCGTAACTGTCATGTTTTTTTTTTTTTTTATTGCAGAAATCAGTAGTATAAGCGATTTTAAGCAACTCTGTAATAGGTTTCATCAGCCAAAAAAGCCTCCTTCTGTATTTAAGAAGCAATCTCCCAGCCTCCCCCCCTGACTTCTTATCTGTGCATTATCAGGCAAACACGTCTTCATTACAGAGAAGCCAGTGAAGACGGGCTCTGCTCTCCCATTCTATCCTTATGGATGGGGGAGGGGCCGAGGGAGATGAGGGAGCAGGAAGAGGTGACATGAAGGTCAGCTGTTTGTAGACTGTCTGGGCACCTAAAACACAGGATTCAGGGGTCAGAAAGGTCAGTGCTTATCTATGAACTTACTGAGAGAAAATTGAGGGTGTTGTGCTTTGCAGAAATCCTCCGTGCTCAGTCACTCCTAACAGCCCCTCCCCTCTCCATAGACACATAATGGACACAGAAATCCTGCTTCATCTGATGTGAGAGGGGAGGCTGGGAGATTGCTTTTTCAGTACAGAAGGAAACTCTTTTAGTACATAAAACCTATTACAGAGTTTCTTAACCCCTTTGTGCTGCAGCTAGTTTGGGCCTTAATGACCAGGCTCATTTTTCAAAATCTGACCTGTCTCACTTTATGCTCTTATAGCTCAGTGATGCTTTAACGTATGCTAGCGATTCTGAGATTGTTTTTTCGTGACATATGGCACTTTATGTTAGTGGCGAAATTTGGTCACTACTTTGTGTGTTTTTTGTGAAAAACATCAAAATATCATGAAAAATTTAAAAAATTTGCATTTTATGAACTTTGAAATTCTCTGCTTCTAAAAAAAGAAAGTCGTAGCACATAAATTAGTTACTAAGTCACATTATCAATATGTCTTCTTAATTCTGGCATAATTTGGTAAACATATTTTACTTTTTTAGGGTGTTATGGGGCTTAGAAATTTATCAGCAAATTATCACATTTTCGTGAAACTGATTTTTTTAGGGACCAGTTCTTTTTTTAAATGGATTTAGAAGTCTGGTATCCTGAAAACCCCCATAAGTGACCCCATTTTGGAAACTACACACCTTAAAGAATTAATCTAGGGGTATAATGAGCATTTTAACCCTACAGGGGCTGGAGGAAAGTATTCACAATTAGGCAGTAAAAAAATGGAAAATTTAAATTTTCCAATAATATATACGTTTAGATTAAAGTTTCTCATTTTCAAAAGGAATATGAGACAAAAAGCACCCCAAAATTTGTAATGCAGGTTCTCTTGAGTACAACGGTACCCCATATGTGGGCGTAAACCACTGTATGGGCACACAGCAGGGCTCAGAAGGAAGGGAGCGCCAATTAGCTTTTCCAATGCAAATTTTGCTGAAGAAGTTTCTGAGCGCCAGGTGCATTTGCAGTGCCCCTGTAGTGTCAGCAGAGAGAAAACCCCCCATAAGTCACCCCATTTTGGAAAGTACACCCCTCAAAGAATTCATATTGGTGTGTGGTGACCATTTTGACCCCACAGGTATTACAGGAAAGTATTCAAAAGAAGACAGTAAAAATGAAAAACTCGAATTCTTCCAATAATATGTTCGTTTAGTTTGAAATTTCTCAATTTCACGAGGAACAAGAGGAAAAAAGTACCCCAAAATTTGTAACGCAGGTTCTCCTGAGTACAATGGTACCCCATATGTGGGTATAAACCACTGCATGGGCACACAGGAGGGCTCAGAAGGGAAGGAGCGCCAATTAGCTTTTTCAATGCAGATTTTGCTGCAGAAGTTTCCGAGCGCCAGGTGCGTTTGCAGTGCCCCTGTAGTGCCAGCGGAGTAAAATCTCGCCATAAGTCACTCCATTTTGGAAAGTGCACCCCTCAACGTATTCATCTTGGTGTGTGGTGACCATTTTGACCCCACAGGTATTAGAGGAAAGTATTCAAAAGTAGACAGTAAAAATGAAAAACTCAATTTTTTTTTATATTATGTTCGTTTAGTTCGAAATTTCTCAATTTTATGAGGAACAAGAGGAAAAAAGTACCCCAAAATTTGTAACGCAGGTTCTCCTAAGTGAAAAGGTACCTCATATGTGGGCATAAACCACTGCATGGGCACACAGGAGGGCTCAGAAGGAAAGGAGCGCCAATTAGCTTTTTCAATGCAGATTCTGCTGAAGAAGTTTCCGAGCGCCAGGTGCGTTTGCAGAACCCCTGTAGTGTCCGCAGAGTAAAATCTCCCAATAAGTCACCCCATTTTGGAAAGTGCACCCCTCAAAAAATTTATTTTTGGGTGTGGTGAGCATTTTGACCCCACAGGTATTTGAGGAAAATATTCAAAAGTAGACAGTAAAAATGAAAAACTCGATTTTTTCCAATAATATGTTCCTTTAGTTTGAAATTTCTCAATTTCTCGAGGAATAGGAGAGAAATGTCACCCCAATATATGTAAAGCAGGTTCTCCTGAGTAGAACGGTACCCCATATGTGGGCATAAACCACTGCATGGGCACACAGCAGGGCTCAGAAGGGAAGGAGCGCCAATTAGCATTTTCAGTGCAGATTTTTCTGAAGAAGTTTCTGAGCGCCAGGTGCGTTTGCAGTGCCCCTGTAGTGTCAGCAGAATAGATTCCCCCCAAAAGTCACCCCATTCGGAAAGTGCACCCCTCAAAGAATTCATCTTGGGGTGTGGTGACCATTTTTACCCCACAGGTATTAGAGGAAAGTATTCAAAATTGGCCAGTAAAAATGAAAAACTCGAATTTTTCCAATAATATGTTGGTTTAGTTTGAAATTTCTCAATTTGACGAGGAACAGGAGAGAAAACGTACCCCAAAATCTGTAACGCAGGTCCTCCTGAGTACAACGGTACCCCATATGTGGGCATAAACCACTGTATGGGCACACAGCAGGGCTCAGAAGGGAAGGAGCGCCAATTTACAGGAGCAAAACCGCAGCTAGTAATGGTTATTAGAATAGCGCAGTTACTAAAATAAAATTTAAAAAATTAGATTACAGGTAATGTGGGGTGGTTACGGGCAACCAGGGTTGGTTATGGGCAACCTGAGGTGGTTACAGGTAATCTGGGGTGGTTACGAACAACATGGGGTGGTCACGGAAAACCTGCTGTGGTTACGGCAACCTGGGGTGGTTACAGGCAACGTGGGGTGGTTACGGGCAACGAGGGGTGGTTACGGGCAACGTGTGGTGGTCACGGGCAACCTGCTGTGGTTTCGGCAACGTGGGGTTGTTACAGGCAACGTGGGCTGGTTACAGGCAACGTGGGCTGGTTACGGGCAATCTGCTGTGCTTACAGACAATCTGGGATGGTTACGGGAAACGTGGGGTGGTTACGGGCAACCTGCAGTGCTTACAGACAATCTGGGGTGGATACGGGCAACGTGGGGTGGTTACGGGCAACCTGCAGTGCTTACAGACAATCTGGGGTGGTTACGGGCAACGTGGGGTGGTTACGGGCAACCTGCAGTGCTTACAGACAATCTGGGGTGGTTACGGGCAACGTGGGGTGGTTACGGGCAACCTGCAGTCCTTACTGACAATCTGGGGTGGTTACGGGCAACGTGGGGTGGTTACGGGCAATGTGGGGTGGTTACGGATAAACTGAAGTTCTTATAGGCAATCTGGGGTGGATACCTGTAATCTGGCATGGGCACCGCAATCTGGAGGGGGTCATTGGCAATTTGGGGTGGTCAGAGGCGCCGTGGCATGGTCAGAGGCGACGTGTGGTGGTCAGAGGCGACTTGTGGTGGTCAGATGCGACGTGGGGTGGTCAGAGCCGACGTGCGGTGGTCAGAGGCGACGTGCGGTGGTCAGAGGCGACGTGCGGTGGTCAGAGGCATCGTGGCGTGGTCAGAGGCAACGCGCGGTGGTTACGTGCAATCTGGGGGGGTTACATGTAATCTGGCATGATTACGGGGAACCTGGGGGGTTATGTGCAACCTGGAAGGGTAACAGACAATCTGGGATTGTTACTGATAAACTGAAGTGCTTATAGGTAATCTGGGGTGGGTACATGTAATTTGGGGTGGTTACGGGCAATCGGGAGGGGGTCACTGGCAATTTGTGGTGGTTACGGGCAACGTGCGGTGATTACGGGCAACGTGCGGTGGTTACTGCCAACATGCGGTGGTTACGGGCAACGTGCGGTGGTTACGGGCAACGTGCGGTGGTTACGGGCAACGTGCGGTGGTTACGGGTAATCTGGGGAGGGGTTAGGGGTAATTTGGGAGTAAACTGCAATTATTACTATAATAAAAAGTGTGTGTTTTATTTTTTTGTATGTTTGTCACTTTTTGTACTTTACACATTCATTTTCACTGTATTACTATGATTACTGTGATATTTTCTAGCCGGGGGGATGGGGTGGGGGCCGTCCCGGCCCCGTAGCCTTATTCTCTGCCATCGCCGTAAAAAGCTGATGGCAGCAGAATAAGGACCCTTAGTGACCGCCGTAAAAAGCCGTAAAAAGCCTTATCGGCGGTCACTAAGGGGTTAAAATCGCTTGTACTGTTGATATTTAATGTTTTCAGTAAAATGACCCTGAAATGACAGTTACGCTTTAATATTAGCATTTTCAGTGCAGATTTTGCTGTAGAAGATTTCAGGCGCCAGGTGCGTTTGCAGTGCCCCTGTAGTGCCAGTGAAGTGAACCCCCCCCCAAAAGTCACCCCATTTTGGAAAGTAAAACCCTCAAAGAATTAATCTTGGGGTGTGGTGAGCATTTTGACCCAACAGGTACAATGGGGAAGTATTCAAAATTAGACAGTAAAACTGAAAAACTTGAATTTTTTCAATAATATTTTTGTTTAGTTTGAAATTTCTCAATTTCACAAGGAAAACGCACCCCAAAATCTGTAACGCAGGTTCTCCTGAGTAGAACAATACCCTACATGTGGGCATAAACAAATGTATGGGCACACAGCAGGACTCAGAAGGGAAGGAGCGTAATTTTGCTGGAGCAAAACCGCAGCTAGAATCGGTTATTAGAATAGCGCAGTTGCTAAAAACTAATTTTAAAATGGGTGAGGATAGGCAATCTAGGGTGGTGACGGGCAATCTGGGGTGGTACCAGCAGTCTGTGGCAATCTGGGGTGTTTACGGGCAATCTGGGGATATTTACTGGCTACTTGGGGGTTGTTTACTCGATATCTGGGGTGGTTACGGGCAATCTGGGGGTGTTTACTCGCTATCTAGGGGTGTTTATTGGCTATCTGGGGCTGTTTACTGGCTACATGGAGTGGTAACGGGCAATCTGGGGGGGGTCGCAGGCAATCTGGGGCAGGAGTGACAGGCAATCTGGGGTAGTTACGGGCAATCTGGGGTGGTTACAGGCAGTCTGTGCAATCTGGGGTGGTTACAGGCAATCCGAAGGTGTTTACTGGCTATCTGGGCTGGTTACAGACAATCTAGGGGTGTTTACTGGATATCTGGGGTGGTGATGGACAGGTGGTGATGGGAGGGGGCAGGGTTACGGGCAGTCTGTGGCAATCTGGGGTAGTTACGGGTAATCTAAGCGGTTACAGGTAAACTGGCGTGGTTACAGTTAGCCCAGGGTGGTTACAGGTAATCTGGGATGGTTACAGGTAATGTGAGGTGGTTACAGGTAATGCGGGGCACTTGAATTTTTATCCCCTGTTACCAATAATTTATGGTGACAGGGGATAAAAAGTGCCGGCAGAATTTGGAACAAGTGATCAGTGGTATATAGTATATACCGCTGATCACTTGTACCAGGACCACATCGGGTAGTCCCCGATCATTGCCCCATGGGAGTTTGATCTTTTTTCTGGAATCAATCACTGTGAACACTAGGGTTAACCTGGGGGGGGGACATGTATTCAACTCCTCTCACTGTGGATTTGCGGTGAGAGGAGATGAAAGTGTGCAGCGCCCTTTTCCAGGGGCTGCCGTTATGCTGTTAATAACAGAGATCGCCAATGTGGGGACTGGTTGGGACTGACCCCACAACTACCTCCCGTAGCTGAGAGGAGGGGGCTGTGGGCCTTACCAGCGCTTCTGCACTATTATGCCATTGTCATAAAGAGCTAATGGCAGCAGAATAGTGCCCATTAGTGACCGCCTTAAAAATCTGTATCAGCGGTAACTAATAACATAGTACATGTATTCCCTGGGTCACTCAGGTTACGGCGATACCAAATTTGTGTAGGTTTTTTTAACTATTACCAATGGAAACTAACTTCCTAGCAAAAATCCACACAAAAATTTCTGCGGGAAAATCTGTAGTTTCTATTGATACCAAATTTTTTTATGTATATGACTTTTTGATCTCTTGTATGACATATTTTCTAAAGCAGATCGATAAAATACAGCTATTCTGGTACTGTTTTTCTTTATATTTTTTACAGCGTGTGTCGTGCGATATAATTATTAATATAGTTTTATAGATTGGGTCGTTACAGACATAGCGATACCAAATACATATAGGATTTGTGTTTTTGATCTGTTTTATGTAACGATTATAGTGTATAGGGAACGTAATGCATTTTTATTATGGGGGCGCTGGGGGGGATTGTGTTTTGGTGTACTTTGATCACTTATACAATACACTGCATTACTACTGTAGTGCAGTGTATTGTATAATGGGATCATCCTACTGACAAGCAATCGCCACAGCCATACCTGTCTTTATTAGGCCCCCGGGGTTACCATGGCAACATCGGGGGACCGGACATTGCGATCACGTGAGTATACTCGCGGCACCGACTGGGACCCACCTTAACCTTTTAGATGCCGCTGTCATGATTTGACAGTGGCATTTAACGGGTTAAACTTCCCGCTTCGGGTAGTTTCGGGGGGGGGGGGGGATTCAGCTGCCACACTATCAGCTGATCCCCTGCTCTGCCGCCGCAGAGGGGGTGGCAGTTTATTCCGATACATCCGCCATTAACCCATTAGAGACCAAGCCTGTTTGGGCCTTAAAGACCAGGCTCATTTTTCAAAATCTGGCCTGTCTCACTTTATGCGCTTATAGCTCAAAGATGCTTTAACGTATGCTAGCGATTCTGAGATTGTTTTTTTCGTAACATATGGTACTTTATGTTAGTGGCAAAATTTGGTCACTGTCTTGTGTGTTTTTTGTGAAAAACATCAAAATATAATGACAAATTTGAAAATTTTGCACTTTACGAACTTTGAAATTCTTTGCTTCTAAAAAAAAAGGCACATGACAAAAATTAGTTAGTAAGTCACATTATCAATATGTCCTCTTTATTCTGGCTTCATTTCGTAAACATATTTCACTTTTTTAGGGTGTTACGGGGCTTAGAAATGTATCAGCAAATTATCAAATTTTCATGAAATTTCCAAAACTGATTTTTTTAGGGACCAGTTCTTTTTTTAAGTTGATTTAGGAGGCTTGTATACTGGAAACCCCCATAAGTGAAACTAGACACATTAAAGAATTAATCTAGGGGTATAATGAGCATTTTAACCCTACAGGGGCTGGAGGAAAGTATTCACAATTAGGCCGGAAAAAAATGGAAAATAGAAATTTTCCAATAATATATTTGTTAAGATTAAAGTATCTCATTTTCATAATAAACATGAGAGAAAATGCACCCCAAATTTTGTAACGCAGGTTGTCCTGAGTACAACGGTACCCCATATGTTGGCGTAAACCACTGTATGGGCACACAGCGGGGCTCAGAAGGGAAGGAGAGACAATTAGCATTTCCAGGTCAGATTTTGCTGAAGAAGTTTCTGAGAGCCAGGTGCATTTGCAGAGCCCCTGTAGTGTCAGCAGAATAGAACCCCCCCAAAAGTCACCCCATTTTGGAAAGTACACCGCTCAAAGAATACATCTTGGGGTGTGGTGACCATTTTGACCCCACAGGTATTAGAGGAAAGTATTCAAAAGAAGACAGTAAAAATTAAAAAATAGAATTTTTTCAATAATATGTTTGTTTAGTTTGAAATTTCTCAATTTCACGAGGATCAGGAGAGAAAACTCACCCAAATATATGTAACACAGGTTCTCCTGAGTAGAACGGTACCCCATATGTGGGCATAAACCACTTTGTGGGCACACAGCGGGGCTCAGAAGGGAAGGAGCGCCAATTAGCATTTCCAGTTCAGATTTTGCTGAAAAAGTTTCTGAGCACCAGGTGCGTTTGCAGAGCCCCTGTAGTGTCAGCAGAATAGAACCCCCCCAAAAGTCACCCCATTTTGGAAAGTACACCCCTCAAAGAATACATCTTGGGGTGTAGTGACCATTTTGACACCACAGGTATTAGAGGAAAGTATTCAAAAAAAGACAGTAAAAATGAAAAAAATTGAATTTTTCCAATAACATGTTTGTTTAGTTTGAAATTTCTCAATTTCTCGAGGGACAGGGGAGAAAAATCACCCCAATATATGTAACACAGGTACTCCTGAGTAGAACGGTACCCCATATGTGGGAATAAACCACCGTGTGGGCACACAGCGGGCCTCAGAAGGAAGGGAGCGCCAATTAGCATTTTCAGTGCATGATTTTTCTGAAGAAGTCTCTGAGAGCCAGGTGCGTTTGCAGTGCCCCTGTAATGTCTACAGAATAGAAACCCCCCCCCCCCAAAAGTCACCCCATTTTGGAAAGTACACCCCTTAAGGAATTCATCTTGGGGTGTGGTGAGCATTTTGACCCCACAGGTATTGGAGGAAAGTATTCAAAACTAGACCGTAAAAATGAAAAAAAAAAAATAGAATTTTTCCAATAACATGTTTGTTTGGTTTGAAATTTCTCAATTTCACTAGAAACAGGGGAGAAAAAGCACCCCAAAATTTTTAACGGAGGTTCTCCTGAGTACAATGGTACCCCATATGTTGGCATTAACCACTGTATGGGCACACAGCAGGGCTTAGAAGAGAAGGAGTGTCATTTTAGTTACAGGCAATATGTGGTTGTTTACTGGCTATCTGGGGTGGTAATGGACAATCTCGGGGTGTTTACTGGCTATCTGAGGTGGCAACAGGCAATCTGGTGGGGTTATGGGCAATCTAGGGTGGTTACGAGCAGTCTGTGCCAATCTGGGGTGGTTACGGTCAATCCGGGGTGGTCACGGGCAATCTGGGGTGGTTATGGGCAATCTGGGGGTGTTTACTGGCTGTATGGGGTGGTTATGGGGTGTTTACTGGCTATATGGGGTGCTTATGGGCAATCTTGGGGTGTTAACTGGCTATCTAGGGGTGGTTACTGGCTATCTGGGGTGGTGATGGGCAATCTGGGGGTGTTCACTGGCTATCTGGGGTGGTGACGGGCAATCTGGTGATGTTCACTGACTATCTGGGGTTGCAACGGGCAATCTGGGGTGGTGACGGGCAATCTGGTGTGGTTGCGAGCAATCTGGGGTTGTTACAGGCAATTTGGGGTAGTTACAGGCAGTCTGTGGCAATCTGGGGTGGTTACGGGCAATCTGTGGTGGTTACGGGCTGTCTAGAAAGTATATGGCCTATCTGGGGGGGATACGGGCAATCTGGGTAGATTACGGGCAATCTGGGGTAGTGACAGGCAATCTGGGGTAGTGACAGGCAATCTGGGGTAGTAACGGGCAATCTGGGGTGGTGACGGGCAATCTGGGGTGGAGATGGGCAATCTGGGGTGGTTATGGGCTGTCTGGGATGGTTATGGGCTATCTGGCGTGGATACGGGAAATCTGGGGTGGATACGGGCAATCTGGGGAGATTACGGGCAATCTGGGGTGGTGACGGGCAATCTGGGGTGGTTACAGGTAATCTGGGGTGGTTACAAGTAATCCAGGGTGGTTACGGGTAATCCAGGGAACTTGACTTTGGTGACAGGCGTAAAAAAGGGCCGGCACCATTTGGAACAAGCGATCAGTGGTATATAGTATATACCGCTGATCACTTGTACTCGGACCACACCGGGTGGTCACCGATCATTACCCCATGCCCCAGAGAATGAAGCTTTGATCATTTTTAGGAATTCATCACTGGGAGGGGAGGGTCAGTGACCAGGTCACTAGGGTTAATTCTGGGGACAGGGGGGGACATGTTCTCATGTCCTCTCACTATGGATTCACGGTGAGAAGAGATGAAAGCGTTCAGCTGCGCTGGCAATGTCTGTTGCCAGTGGCCGCCGTTATACTGGTAATAACGGTGATCGCCGGTGAGGGGACTGGCCGGGACTGACCCCACACTCTGCCCCAACCCCTCAGCTACCTCCGAAAGCTGAGAGGAGGAGGCTGCGGTTATTACCGTCGCCGCTGCACTATTCTGCACCATCGCAATAAAGAGCTGGTGGCAGCAGAATAGAGCCTATTAGTGATCGCCGTAAAAATCCGTATCGGCAGTCACTAATAACATAATACATGTATTCTCTGGGTCACTACGGTTACGGCGATACCACATTTGTGTAGGTTTTTTTAACTATTATCACTTTGGCGCAATAGAAACTATCTTCCTAGCAAAAACCCACAAAAACTTTCGCCGCATTGCAAGATCCATAGCGTTCTCATCTTTTGCGCGACAGAGCTGGTTTTGGGCTTATTTTTTGCGGGAAGATCTGTAGTTTCTATGGATACCAAGTTTTATATGTATGTGACTTTTTGATCTCTTTTATGACGTATTTTCTAAAGTGGATTGATAAAATACAGCTATTCTGGTACTGTCTTTTTTTTTTTTTACAGCGTGTGTCGTGCGATATAATTATTGACATAGTTTTATAGATTGGGTCGTTACGGACGTAACAATACCAAATATGTATAGGATTTGTGTTTTTATCACTTTTATGTCACATTTTATTGTGTATGGGGAATGTAATGCATCTTTATTATTGGGGGGGGGTGCCTTATGTAGCTTGGGACCGCGGCTATTAGCGGGCACGGTCCAATCGCCGTGCCCTCTAATTAAGTAATCAGATGCAGCTGTCAAAGTTGCTAAATGCAGCCTTATTCCTGGTTTCTAGTGGGGGGATAAATACCCCCCCCCGCAACGCGATCGTGCAGGGTCGATTCCCATGTCTGGTACCTGCCGGGGTCTGCGCCACGATGGTGCTGATCCCCGCTCGGCACTCGGTTGTTCACGGCTGCAGCAGCTGAAAGCAATTAAGTGCCGACCTCATTGATCTATGCAGTAAAACTATACTGCATAGATCTCAATGAGAGATCAGTGTACTTATACTAAAAGTCCCCCAGGGGGGCTTCTAGTATAAGTGTAAAAAAAAAGTTGTTTTTTTTTTAAATAAAAAGCCCCCCCCACCCAATAAAAGTTTGAATCACCATCTTTTCCATGTTATTAATAAAAATAAATAAATAAACATATTTGGTATCGCTGCGTGCATAATCGTCCAAAATATAAATTTATCACATTCCTGATCTCATATAAGCGCAAAAAATCCCAAAGTGCAAAATTGCGCATTTTTGGTCGCATTAAATCTAGAAAAATTATAATAAAAAGCAATCAAAAAGTTGCATATGCGCAATCAAGGTACCAATAAAAAGTACAAATCATGGCGCAAAAAATCACACCCCATAGACTAAGGATAAAAAGCGATAATAGAGTGATTTTAAGGAACATATATTTGTTAACAATGGTTTGAATTTTTGAAAAGCCATCAAATAAAATAAAAGTGATACATGTTACATATTGTTGTAATCGTAACGACTTGAGGAACATATATAACAAGACAGTTGTACCCCAGGGCGAACGGCGTAACAAAAACTCTCCAAATAAAAAAAATGCATTTTTTTTTTTCAATTTCACCACACATTTAATTTTTTTCTGCTTTTGCAGTGTACTTTATGAACAAATTCAGCCTGCCATTGCAAAGTACAATTAGTGGCGCAAATAAGGGCTCATGTGGGTTTCTAGATGAAAAAAGTGCAAGTGTTATGGCCTTTTAAGCTCAAGGAGGAAAAAACAAAAACACAAAAATTGAAATTGGCCCGATCCTCTAAGGGTTAAAGGGACAGCTCGAAAGTTGCTCTTCAAAGGGTGGTACCTAACTCAGGGTGGTACATAATTCAGACAATGGACTGGGCATTATGCTGATAGCAAAAGCATTTAAAGAGGTATTCCCCCCCCCCCAATCATTTTTTAATGCAATTTTTTTTTTTGCATTATTAAATTGCCCACCCATAGCTTTCCATCTTTCCTATAAAAAGTTATTATGAATTCTGCACAGTTTTTCTGTTTTCTTGGTGCACTCAGCCCCTCTGCTTGCAAAAAAATAATCAAAGCTGAGTCCACTTCGACACTGCTGCCTGCTCCTGGCCCCCACTCTCTGTGTCGGGGATGAAGTATCCTTTGTCTCTTCAATGGACTGGGTTAGGGCTTCTAACCCTGCCCACTGAAGTGACTGAGGACAGGTGATGGCTGCCACTGTATAGCACTGTCTCCCCCCCAGACCCCCCAACTTCCCTTCTCCCGGAGCTCACCCGCAACCCCCTTGCTGCGCCCCCCTACCCCCCCCCCCCCCCCAGAGCTCACCCGGCTGCCTGCAGCACTTCCTTGATTGCCTGCCCCGTGACTGAACTATGCACCCCTCCATCCTCCAGATGCTACCTCACTAACTGAGCTCTGCTACTTCACTATCTCAATTCTGCTACTTCACTACCTCAACTCTGCTATCTCACCTCTACAACTTTGGTACCTCACTTTTTCAACTCTGCTACCTCCCGTCTATGTAATGTTCTAGGACTTTTTTAAAGGTTTTATCAGATACTCTGAAATACACAAGATACTCTAAAATACACAGTGGCAGAAAAATCGTACTATCCATTTCTATAAACATGATACCTGATTCTGGTTTACAAAAACTGGCAACCATCTCAGGAGCTCCCTTCATGTACATTGCCAGCTCACCCCCTTCAATAACCTCAGTGATAACAGACATACGTTGCATGACAGAAGAAAAGGGGTACTGGAATAGAACTTTCAATCCCTCCACGTTATTCTGTAAAAAAGTTAATATGTATTTACTTATATGTGATTACTCAGTAAATAAATTCAATAATATGTAAAATCAAGCAAATTTCTTCAAAAGGGAAACTGTCAGGTAGAAAAGACATTTTTTTTTTAACTGACAAAAAAATAGTGTCAGCAACGTTTTTGTGTCCGTAAAAAAAAACGATCAGTTTTGATTCGTTTTTTTTTTTTTTATAATGGAAGTCAATGGAAAAATGGATCAAAACGGATGCACGCAAATGCATCGGTTTTTTGCAATCCGTTTTTCATCTGTTTTTTTTGCAAAAAAAGGATTAAAAAAACGGATTTCAAAAATGCAGTGTGAATTCCAGTATTCCAGCCTTACTGAAATAAATTTGTTTTTTTCCCTCACAAAAGCATCATAGAGGTGTGGCCAAGACATTTCAGTTAACTTCAGTGCCCTGGCTATGCCTCTTTGACACTTCAGAGTGGCGAAAAAACATTTATTTAGGGTATAAACCCACACATCGTATATGCAGCGTATTTACTGCTGCGATACGCAGCAAACTCGCAGCAGATTAGATCTAAATAACTGAACACAGCATCAAATCTGTACCAACAAATCTGCTGCGTATTTGTTGCATATCTGCTGCGTATACGGTGTGTGGGTTTATACCCTTAAAGCAAATGTACCATCAGATACATTTGCTTTAAGTGTTGCACATAAATAGAACGGTGTCGGCATGGGTAAGTTGTTGCCGCGGTCCTTTTAAAACCGCAGCCCGGTTCCCATGCATGTACCCTGATGGTAATGGACATTTGCTTTAAGTAGTTGCATCATTAAAAAACTACAATAAAGGTATGGAGAGTCTCACTGTTTACATAGCTACAGTATGTAGCCATGCAATCAACTTGGGACATCCTTTCTAACTGACCATTTCCATGTAATTATTACAAGTTTAAACATTTAATAGAGCTTTATAGATATAGGATTAGTGTACCTTATATTTTGAGTGGGGCCCAGGTCGGACATTAATATTTTCAGAAGAATGTCCATCATGAACATCTGAGCTGGTTTCATCTATTACCTGGAAATGTTAAATAAACAATAAGAAAATAATTATACATTATATCCTGAAAATATCCAACTGTAATGATTTTTTTAATGAAGGCCTTACCCAGCCAGTGGCTTCAAACATCTTCAGATCTAATGGATCACCTTGTAATTTCCCATCAAGCATGATAAGAGAATGACAGCATGTCATTGCAGCAAATAGGGGTCCCCATGACAGCTCAGATATGTGCTTTTGAGTGATCATTGTCTGAAAGCTAAAAGGACATAAATTAACAATACATTTAGAATTAACTCTATAACTTTCTGATTTCACATAGTAAACTAATGGTGAAGATTTGTCAATCTATGGATTTAAAATCTGGGGCAATATGTACGTATGTATCATTTCACTATGCTAAGAGAAGTACAGTATGTTTGCCTATATGGGCATTCCATGCAACGCTATATAAATGAATCCTTTTGAGTGCTCTCTTTTTGGTGAAATTTTATTAAAAAAAAAAAAAAAAAAAAGAAGAAAAGTTTATTGTTTTTAACTTACTGACCATTAACACTGATTAAAACTACCAACATGAGACATATCCCCTTTTACTTTTATATTAAGAATAGCTTTGAGATTGTTGTAATCCTTTTAATGAATTACATGATCCAACTATGAATCCAGTAATATATTTCTTTAATATAACATGGGGTTCCACAACTGAGCATTATAGTCCATGAATGGCTGACTATTAATGATGTTATAGTAGAATTGTGTTCTAGAGATGAGCAAGTAGTAAAATATTTGGAAGCTTGAAATTCAGTTTGATTAGACCGAATAAACAAATATCAAACCCCATTATAGTCAATGGGAGAAAAATACTTGTTTCTTGAGAACCTAAATACAAGCACTTGGAGGTCACCAAGTCCTCAATGGCACCTCAGAAAATGATGCAAACACCTCTGGAATGCAACTGGGACAGCAGGGGAAGCACGCCTGGGTGCCAATAAAATGCCAAAGTCACAGTATTACGCCACTATCACAGGCTCTCAACAGTACACTCCAAACACAATATTACCTCTATGAAAAGTTGAAAATAAAAAAGGAAACCTTCTTTCCTACATTAGAGTGGAAAGCCAAATTGTAAGCAAAAGAACAATTTTCCTGTAACTCTTTAAATCATGTTGCCTATGACAACCTCAGATGGCATAGGCAAGGGGTAAATCAAGCAGAACCCACTATTAACATGTCCTTGTGTTTGCGTGTGATGAGGTCAGACACGTCCTCTTTAAATTTTGAAAGTAATCTGGCACTTCCATATGCCTTTAACTACACATAAAGGGGTGTGGGTCTTATGGAAACCCTCTAAAAATTTAATGAGAGCCCCGTGAGCTGAGCCCCCAGGCAAGGTGGGGGGAGAAACAAATTTTTACTGCGTTTTCAGTAGAGATGAGCGAACGTTTTTTAAAAGTTTGGTTCGACCGAATTTCAGATTTCTTCGGATTTCATAGTTTAAAGCATCTATATGAAACGGGGGTAGTGCATTTGGTTGAATTTAGGGCTCTACAGTCATGGTCAAAAGTTTTGAAAATGACACAAATATTATATTTTCACATGATCTGCTGCCTTCTGGTTTTTATGTGTGTTTGTCAGATGTTTTATCACATACAGATAAAGAATTGCAATCATATTATGAGTAATAAAAGCTTATATTGACAGAATGAATTAATGCAGCAAGTCAATATTTGCAGTGTAAACGCTTCTTCTTCACAACCTCTGCAATTCTCCCTGACATGCTCTCAATCAACTTCTGGACCAAGTCCTGACTGATAGCAGTCCATTCTTGCACAATCAATGCTTGCATTTTGTCAGAATTTGTTGGTTTTTGTTTGTCCACCAGTCTCTTGATGATTGACCACAAGTTCTCAATGGGATTAAAATCTGGGGAGTTTCCAGTCCATGGAGCCAAAATGTCTATGTTTTGTTCCCTGAGCCATTTAGTTATCACCTTTGCTTTATGGTAAGGTGCTCCATCATGCTGGGAAAGGCATTGTTGATGGCCAAACTGCTCTTGGACAGTTGGGAGAAGTTGCTCTTGGAGGACATTCTGGTACCATTCTTTATTCATGGCTGTGTTTTTAACCCCTTCACATCAGCCATCTGTATATATACGTTCCTATTGCACATGCCCCGTGCAGTAGGAATGTACATATACGTTCCTGACTTGAGGGGGCTTTGTGATGAGAACGGGATCGCTGCAGGGACAGCGATCCCGCTCTCATCTGTGTACAGCACCGGAGATAATGAGGATCAGCTGCGATTCCGCAGCTGACCCCCATTAACCCCTTAGTGACCGCCGAAACAGCGGTCACTAATGGGCCGGTGCCGCCGCTGTATTTCATCTCTGATTTTTTCATCTCTGATTTTTACTTATTTCATCTCCCCCCACCGTGGATTCACGGTGGGGGGAGATGAAATAAGTAAAAATCAGACCCCAGATCAGCCCCCTAGTGCCCCAGTCACTAACCCCCCCTCCGCGGCGGCCATCGGATCCAAGATGGCCGCCGCGATCACTGTGAACAGACTAATGTCCGTTCACAGTGATCAAAAAAGAAAAATTAATGAAAGCCCCATGCTCTCGCCACCGATGGTAGCAGAGAGCATGGGGCAGTCATCGGGACCCCCCCTGTGGGGTCCCGGTACAAGCGATCAGCGGTATATACTATATACCGCTGATCGCTTGTGCCATGTGCCGCCGGCACTTTTTATCCCCTGTCACCATGAATGATTGGTGACAGGGGATAAAAAGTGATGTCCCCCCCCACCCCCCAAGTCGCCCCCCACCACCCCAGTCACCCCCGTCCCCGAGTCACCCTCCCCTACCCCATATACTCACCTGCTCCTGGAGCTCCTTCCTCTTCTGTGTCCTGGCTGGTTATGAAGTGCGCATGCGCTCCACAACCAGCCAAGCTCTGAAAATTTAAAGTGACAGATACCAATTTGGTCTCTGTCACTGAACTATGATTACTGTGATAGAAAATATCACAGTAATCATAGTAATACAGTGAACATGAATGTATAAAGTACAAAAAGTGACAAACATACAAAAAAATAAAACACACACTTTTTATTATAGTAATAATTGCAGTTTACTCCCAAATTACCCCTAACCCCCCCCCCAGATTACCTGTTACCACCGCAGGTTGCCCGTAACCACCGCACGTTGCCAATAACTACCCCAGGTTGTCCGTAATCACGTCAGATTGCACGTAACCCCCGAAATTACCCGTAACCACCGCACGTTGCCCATAACCACAGCACATTGCCCGTAACCACCGCACGTTGCCCGTAACCACCACACGTTGCCCGTAACCACCGCACGTTGCCAGTGACCCCCTCCAGATTGTCCGTAATCACCCCAGATTGCCTGTAACCACCCCAAATTACATATAACCACCCCAGATTAGCTATAAGCACTTCACTCTATCCGTAACAATTCTAGAGTGTCTGTAACCCCCCCAGGTTGCCCGTAACCACCCCAGGTTGCCTCTGACCACCGCACCTTGCCTCTGACCACCACACGTCACCTCTGACCACCGCACGTCGCCTCTAACCACCGCACGTCGCCTCTGACCACCGCACGTCACCTATGACCACCGCACGTCGCCTATGACCACCGCACGTCGCCTATGACCACCGCACCTTGCATCTGACCACCGCACCTTGCCTCTGAACACTGCACCTTGCCTCTAACCACCCCAAATTGCCAGTGACCCCCTCCAGATTGCCCGTAACCATGCCAGATTACAGGTACCCACCTCAGATTACCTATTAGCACTTCAGTTTATCCGTAACCACAGCAGGTTGCCTGTAACCACCCCAGATTGTCTGTAACCACCCCAGATTGTCCGTAACCACCCCAGATTGCCCGTAACCACCCCAGATTGTTCGTAACCACCCCACGTTGCCCGTAACCACAGCAGGTTGCCTGTAACCACCCTAGATTGTCTGTAACCACAGCAGGTTGCCCGTAACCACCCCAGGTTGCCCGTAACCACCCCAGATTGTCCGTAACCACCCCAGATTGTCCGTAACCACCCCAGATTGTCCGCAACCACCCCAGATTGTCCGCAACCACCCCAGATTGTCCGTAACCACAGCAGGTTGCCTGTAACCATACCAGATTGTCTGGAACCACAGCAGGTTGTCCGTATTCACCCCACGTTGCCCGTAACCACCCCAGGTTGCCTTTAACCACCCCAGGTTGCCTCTAACCACACCAGGTTGCCTGTAACCACCCCAGGTTGTCGTAACCACAGCAGGTTGCCTGTGACCACCCCATGTTGACCGTATCCACCCCAGATTATCCGTAACCACCCCAGATTACCCGTAACCACCTCAGACTGCCTGTAACCACCCCAGATTACCCGTAACCACCCCAGACTGCCCGTAACCACCTCAGACTGCCCGTAACCACCTCAGACTGCCCGTAACCACCTCTAGATTACCCGGAACCACCCCAGACTGTCCGTAACCACCCCACATTACCTGTAATCTAATTTTTTTTATTGTATTTTAGTAACTGCGCTATTCTAAGAACTGTTACTAGCTGCGGTTTTGCTCCAGCAAATTGGCGCTCCTTCCCTTCTGAGCCCTGCTGTGTGCCCATACAGTGGTTTATGCCCACATATGGGGTACCGTTGTACTCAGGAGAACCTGCGATACAGATTTTGGGGTACAATTTTTCTCCTGTTCCTTGTGAAATTTAGAAATTTCAAACTAAACCAACATATTTTTGGAAAAATTCAAGATTTTCATTTTTACTGGCCAATTTTGAATACTTTCCTCTAATACCTGTGGGGCCAAAATGCTCATCCTACCCCAAGATGAATTCTTTGAGTGGTGTACTTTCCGAAATGGGGTGACTTTTGTGGGGATTCTATTCTGTAGACATTACAAACGCACCTGGTGCTCAGAAACTTCTTCAGAAAAATCTGCAGAGAAAATGCTAATTGGCGCTCCTTCCCTTCTGAGCCCGGCTGTGTGCCCATACAGTGGTTTATGCCCACATATGGGGTACCGTTCTACTCAGGAGAACCTGCGTTACAGATTTTGGGGTGAATTTTCTCTCCTGTTCCTCGTGAAATTGAGAAATTTCAAACTAAAGGAACATATTATTGGAAAAATTCGAGTTTTTCATTTTTACTGTCTACTTTTGAATACTTTCCTCTAATACCTGTGGGGTCAAAATGCTCACCACACACCAAGATGAATTCTTTGAGGGGTGCACTTTCCAAAATGGGGTGACTTATGGCGAGATTTTACTCCGCTGGCACTACAGGGGCACTGCAAACCCACCTGGCGCTCAGAAACTTCTTCAGCAAAATCTGCATTGAAAAAGCTAATTGGCGCTCCTTCCCTTCTGAGCCCTGATGTGTTCCCATACAGTGGTTTATACCGACATATGAGGTACCTTTTTACTCAGGAGAACCTGCGTTACAAATTTTGGGGTAATTTTTTTCTCTCGTTCCTCGTGAAATTGAGAAATTTCAAACTAAAGGCACATATTATTGGAAAAATTCGAGTTTTTCATTTTTACTGTCTAATTTTGAATACTTTCCTCTAATACCTGTGTGGTCAAAATGCTCACCACACCCCAAAATGAATTCTTTGAGGGGTGCACTTTCCAAAATGGGGTGACTTATGGCGAGATTTTACTCCGCTGGCACTACAGGGGCTCTGCAAACACACCTGGCGCTCAGAAACTTCTTCAGCAAAATCGCCATTGAAAAAGCTAATTGGCGCTCCTTTCCTTCTGAGCTCTGCTGTGTGCCCATGCAGTGGTTTATGCTCACATATGAGGTACCTTTTTACTCAGGAGAACCTGCGTTACAAATTTTGGGGTACTTTTTTTCTCTTTTTCCTCGTGAAATTGAAAAATTTCAAACTAAACGAACATATTATCGGAAAAAATTAGAGTTTTTCATTTTTACTGTCTAATTTTGAATACTTTCCTCTAACACCTGTGGGGTCAAAATGCTCATCCTACCCAAAGATGAATTCTTTGAGGGGTTTACTTTCCAAAATGGGGTGACTTATGGGTTTTTTTCTCTCTGCTGACACTACAGTGGCTCTGCAAATCTGCAATGGAAAAGCTAATTGGCGCTCCTTCCCTTCTGAGCCCCGCTGTGTGCCCATGAAGTGGTTTACGCCCACATATGGGGTACCGTAGTACTCAAGAGAACCCGTGTTACAAATTTTGGGGTGCTTTTTCTCTCATGTTCCTTTTGAAAATGAGAAACTTTAATCTAAATGTATATATTATTGGAAAATTTGAATTTTTCATTTTTTTACGGCCTAATGGTGAATACTTTCCTCCAGCCCCTGTAGGGTTAAAATGCTCATTATACCCCTAGATTAATTCTTTAAGGTGTCTAGTTTCCAAAATGGGGTCACTTATGGGGGTTTCCAGTATACCAACCTCCTAAATCAACTTAAAATAAGAACTGGTCCCTAAAAAAAATCAGTTTTGGAAACTTTCACGAAAATGTGGTAATTTGCTGATAAATTTCTAAGCCCCGTAACACCCTAAAAAAGTAAAATATGTTTATGAAATGAAGCCAGAATAAAGAGGACATATTGGTAATGTGACTTAGTAACTAATTTATGTAATACAACTTTCTTTTTTTAGAAGCAGAGAATTTCAAAGTTCATAAAATGTTAATTTTTTCAATTTTTCATGATATTTTGATGTTTTTCACAAAAACACACAAAGTAGTGACCAAATTTTACCACTAATATAAAGTGCCATATGTGATGAAAAAACAATCTCAGAATCGCTAGCATACGTTAAAGCATCACTGAGCTATAAGCGCATAAAGTGAGACAGGTCAGATTTTGAAAAATGAGCCTGGTCTTTTAGGTGCAAATAGGCTTGGTCTTGAAGGGGTTAAGCAAGACTGTGAGAGAGCCGATTCCCTTGGCTGAGAAGCAACCCCACACATAAATGGTTTCAGGATGCTTTACAGTTGGCATGAGACAAGACTCGTGGTAGCACTCACCTCATCTTCTCTGAATAAGCTGTTTTCCAGATGTCCCAAACAATCGGAAAGGGGATTCATCAAAGAAAATGACTTTACCCTAGTACTCAGAAGTACACTCCCTGTACCTTTTACAGAATATCAGTCTGTCCCTGATGTTTTTTCTGGAGAGAAGTGGCTTCTTTGCTGCCCTCCCTGAGACCAGGCCTTGCTCCAAGAGTCTCCGCCTCACAGTGCGTGCGGATGCACGCACACCTGCCTGCTGCCATTCCTGAGCAAGCTCTGCACTGCTGGTAGCCCGATCCCGCAGCTGAAACAATTTTAAGAGACTGTCCTGGCGCTTGCTGGTCTTTCTTGGGCGCCCTTTTTGGCAACAATGGAACCTCTCTCCTTGAAGTTCTTGATGATGCGATAGATTGTTGACTGAGGTGCAATTTTTTTTTTTACTCATTATCTTTTTATTGAAAATTATATGGAACAATAAAGAAATGCAGGCTTGCCATAGTGGAAAGTCACAGCAGTAAACCACTTCACAGTTTAACAGTTAACAAATGTGAAATATGTGAATACCACGATAGAGAAAACACAATATTAACGTTGTATAACTCGAAGAGGGGGAAAAGAAAAAAAAAAAAAAAAAAAAAAAAAAAAAGAGAAAGGGGGAAGAAAGGAAAGGGGGAGGGGAAGATCCCTTGATACACTCTTCAGAAAGAGTAAGGATAGTCCGGTCTTATGGCCTCCGGGGTATCAAGGAGAGGAACAGGAATAGAAATAGAGGTCGAAATAGAAGTCAAAATTTGCGCCTCAGAATAGTGGAATAACCGCAATGGAAAAAACAACATACAAGAGAAGGTCTCCCAGTAAGGAAAGGCCGAGACAATATCTGAAGACGTTATGTCTCCTTTAACCTATGGCTGTCACGGGGGGTGCCCGAGAAGAGATTGGGGTAGGAGGAGGAGAGGATAGAGGAGAGTCTAATGTAGACATGGACACTTGGGAATATTCCTCCGAACCGAGAAAAGTTAGCCAGGGGAGCCAACATGTCCTGTATCTTTTGGAGTAGTTCATGCTATCAGAAAGGAGTTCCACCATTCTATGTAAATAGTGGACTTCAGCGCACCATTCCGCAATTGTCGGGGGAGAGGTCTGTTTCCATCTTCTGGGGATAACGGCACGAGCAGCTATAAGTAAGAAGCATGTTAGGGAGTGCAGAAGGGGTCTTAACAGGCCAGGTATGAGAGAAAGAAGTGTAAGGTGAGCAGAGTTCTGTAGTGATTGACCGGTAATGTGGTTTATCAGCCTCAACACTTCCGTCCAAAAAGGCTGAAGCACTGGGCAGCTCCACCAGATGTGGGACATAGTTCCCCGTGTGCTATGGCAGCGCCAGCAGCGATCGGAAGTATTAGGGTATATCTTAGCTAGTACTGCTGGAACTTTGTACCAGCGAGAGATCACTTTATAGTTAGTGCAATGCGTCTTACATGACATTGAGGTCTTATGGCAGAGCATAAAGATTTTCTCCCAGTCTTCAGCAGAGAAGGTTTTGCCGAGTTCCTTTTCCCAGCTTGAGAAAAAAGAAGGAGGCACTGTGCACAGTGAGTCTAAGAGGAGCGTGTAGATAGTGGAGGTAGGTTTCTCTATCGGCGAGGTAGCTATACACAAAGATTCAAAAGGAAGGAGAGATCGCCTCAGACGAAGCCTAGTCCCATGTCTACACACAAAAGCAGCCAGCTGGTTAAACTCAAGCGTATGGCGGGCGCGTCTGAAGACCGGTCGTGTGTCTGGGAAGGGTAACTCATCCAGGGGGACAAGGCCAGAGGGGGATAGGAAGGTAGAAAAGGTGACTCCTGAGTGTGCAGTAAAGCCCAGAAAAGAGGGGGCCTGATTGGTGTGAGAGAAGTTCGGTTGTCCAAAAAGAGGGGAAAGGGGGCCATCCGGGAAGTAGCCTTTGGTAAGCAAAGGATTGCTTTTACGCAAAGAGGCTATAGAGCGCGTGATGGGAGGGGAGAGTGGATTGATTGAGGAGACGGGCGAGTCTGATGACAACCACAGGAGGGAACCTGGATCAAGGGGTGCCGTGTGTGACTCCAGGAGGACCCATAACTTTAAGTGTCTGAAATGGAAACAGTCCAGGACCCTGTTAAAAATAGCAGCCTGATAGTAGGCTCTACAGTCGGGGAGGGCCAGACCGCCTTTAGCTTTGGGCCGGGTGAGAGTAGTGTGTGCAATTCGTGGCTTCTTATTGGCCCAGACAAAACGGGAAAAGAGAGACATGATGGTGGAGAGGTACGCTTTAGAAAGGACAGCTGGTACCGCCTGGAACAGGTACATTAAGCGTGGTAAAACATTCATTTTTAGAATATTAATACGACCTATCCACGAAAAATCTCCCCTGTCCCATTTTGTAAGGTCTTCCTTCAAGGTCGACAGCAGTGGGTAGTAGTTTTCTGAGACAATAGCCTCAGGCGACGGGGTAACGTGTGTGCCCAAATATTTTAATGAAGTTTTGGTCCAGGAGAAGGGGTAATTATCTTGGAGAGATTTTCGCAGCGAAGAGGGTATAGAAAGCCCGAGGACTTCACACTTGGACGCGTTCAGCTTATAGTTAGAATAAAACGCGTACGTGCGGATGGTGTTCATAAGAGATGGAAGGGAGACATGTGGGGATGTTAGAAATAGCAGCAAGTCGTCCGCATATGCAGAGCAGAGATGGGTACGATTGCCGATACAAAGACCCTTAACATCGGGATTACCCCGTATAGCCACTAGGAGATGCTCCATACAGAGGACATATAGGAGAGGGGATAGAGGGCAGCCCTGACGGGTACCATTGCGAATTGCAAAGGACTCAGATAAAGTGCCATTAATACGGACTCTGGCAAATGGGTTCTTATATAACGCCAAGATTCTATTGATCATAGCAGGGCCCAGGGCAATTTGGCGGAGTGTGGCCTCCAGAAATCTCCAGTCCACCCTGTCGAAAGCCTTCTCGGCATCTAGTGACAGCATAAGGGTTGGAATGTTGTGAGAGTGGGCGTAGTGAGCGAGAGAGAAGGCTCGGAGGGTATTGTCTCTGGCCTCTCTTTTGGGGATGAAACCCACCTGGTCAGGGTGGATCAGAGACTCCAGGAGGCCAGACAAGCGCGTCGCCAACAGTTTTGCATATAGCTTGGCGTCCAAATTTATCAGCGATATGGGGCGGAAACTAGAACAAAGGTTGGGGTCCTTTCCTTCTTTGGGGATTACCACAATATGAGCCTCCAAAAAGGAGGAAGAGAGAGGATGCAAGTCAGAGATATTATTAAAAACTGAGAGTAAGTGAGGGGCGAGTTCCGTTCTGAGTTCTTTATAAAACTTTGCAGAGTACCCGTCAGGGCCGGGGCTCTTACCTGCAGGGAGGTTCCTCATGGCTACAAGAAGCTCTTCCGATGAAAAGGGTTCTTCTAGGGAAGCGGAAATATCTGGTGAAATGGTGGGAAGGGCTGTATTCATAATATACTGAGTGAGAGATACATGGTCACTAGGGGTAGGGTTATTTGTATGTGGGGGCGGGAGTTGGTAGAGGGAGTGATAGTACGCACGAAAGGTTTCGGCTATTTCATTAGTCAGGTGCGAGATCCGTCCCGACTGTGTTGTAATGGAGGGGACGAAAGTGGTGGCTCTCTTGTCTCGTAGCGCTCGGGCCAGCAAGCGACCTGGTTTATTGCTCCAAGCATAAAATGTTTTGCCACATACCTGCATTGCTCGTTTGTGCCGCTTATGAAGGGCATCCCTAAGCGCCAGGCGAGTGCGAATCAGGTCCTCGAGTGTATCCTGTAGGCCTGACTGTTTGTGGTTTAGCTCCAGGTGGTGTACTTGTTTAAAGAGATCTGAGATCTTTGCAGAGGCCGCCCTTTTGAGGCGTGTGCCATGACTGATCAACACGCCGCGTAAGGTGCACTTTAAGGCCTCCCATTTCATGCTTGGAGCAGTATCGTCAGCCACATGATCGGCTGTAAAGTGGTCTATGGTGCGCTTAAGGTCAGTAAGACAGACTGTGTCTTCCAGAAGAGACTCATTGAGTCTCCAGGAGTGGTGAGGTTTTGTGCGAGGGAGAAAAGAGAAAGAGGAAAAGACTGGGGCATGGTCAGAGAAGAGAGTGGTCCCTATGTGTGAACTAGTAAGAAAAGGTAAAGACGCATGCGATGTGAGGATGTAATCTATTCGGCTATAAGATTGTCGGGGGAAGGAGTAGAAAGTAAAATCTTTGGTATTTGGATTCATGATCCTCCAGGAGTCACACAGTTGGGCATGGTGGAGAGCACGATGGAGGGCTTTCAATTTAGAGCAAGATAGAAGAGAGCGTCCAGAGGACGTATCTAGGAGGGGGTGCAGGGGCGTGTTAAAGTCTCCACAGAGGATTATTTCCCCTTTTGCAAAATGGTTGAGGTCCCCGATCACCTTAAGCAGGAAAGGAATCTGTTGGCAGTTGGGTGCGTAAATATTGGCCACCGTAATCGTCAGGCCCGCTATTTCACAGATTAAAAACAAGTATCTGGCGTCAGGATCAATTCGTGAATTTAATATTTTGTGAGGTAAGGACCGGTGGAATGCGATAGAAACTCCTTTCGTCCTATTCTCGGGATTAGGAGCATGGAGCCAATCTGTGTAATAGCGGTTTCTAGACAGGTCAGGGACATGGCCAGTTTTGAGGTGGGTTTCCTGCAGAGCAATAATTTTGGCCTTATTCTTGTGGAGTGAGTAAAGGATGTTAGATCTCTTCTCGGGCACATTAAAACCCTTAACATTAAGGGTCGCGAACATGAGATCAGCCATTTACATATATTATACACTTACTGCTATACTGAGGAGACCTTGACCTGTACATTGAGGCGTGGATGCAAGAGAGAGAAGGTTCGACCGGAGGGACCTGGAAGAAGATAGAAAAGAGGGGGGTGAACATATAAAAAGGAAAAACCAAACATAACAATAACCAAGGAAGCGGACCAAAAGGGTACGCCAGGGAACTACTGAAGGCAGGAAAAATGTCTGCCAAGAATCCTATGGAAAGGAACACCATAGGGTCACCTATGTGGGAACGGGGTTGAGTCGCTGGTTGGAGGACACGTCCTACGGGTCCGTCCATGGCCCTATGAGTACTAGTAGGGTACTAAAAAAGCACCCGGTATATGTTGCTAGCGGGAGCTACATTAGCTTTTAGTAATCAGGGGAAAATGGGTCAAAACAAATCGATGCAAAACAGAGCAGTAAGGGGGTCTATCTGCACATAACACATAACCAGACAGTACTCGTGGAACAATCAATGTGATTTCTTCTGACGCTGGGGAAGCGGCTTGTAGTGAGCATCAGGCGAATTCGTCGGTCGAGTGGGGCGATGGTCCACGTTCTGACCAGGTGGGAGCAAGATGTCAGAGCAGAAGCGTTCCCATTCGGACAAGTCTACAGGAGGTAGGTCGAGAGCTGTCCGGAAACTCGATAAGTCTCTTGGTTCACGAAGAGTAGCAGAAGTCTCAGCTGTGCGGACTATGAGGGAAAATGGGAATCCCCAACGGTATTGAATGCCTTTGTCTTGTAATACTTGTAAGAGTGGTTTTAGGAGTGCTCGTTGTTTCAATGTAAGCAGTGATAGGTCGGCAAATATGGAGATCTTCGAGCCGTTATATTCCAGAGATTGTTGCGAGCGTGCTTTTCTCATGATGTCCTCTTTTACCACATAGTAATGCACCCGGCATATAACGTCTCTTGGGCGGGTGGGATCGGATCGTCTGGGCTTTAGAGCCCTATGGGCCCTGTCGATCTCGATGTAGGTCTCAAGGGGTCTGTCTAAGATCTTGTTAAAGATATGAGTGAGCACTTTGCACAGGTCTTGCGTACGGACCTCTTCAGGGAGTCCACGGACCCTCAAATTGTTCCTGCGATTTCTATTTTCCAAATCGTCTAAGCGATTAGTCAGCATGCGTTGTGACACAGAAAGTTTATCTGTTAGTATAGTAAGATCGTGTATACTTTTAAAGGCGCTATTGTTAGCCTTTTCAAGGGCCTTCGTACTTGCTTGCAGCACCGTGACTTCAGTCTTAACCGCTCCCAATTCCTGTCTCCAGGTTTGTTTGAGGTCCCTGGCTAGCATTTCCATATCTTGCTTGGAAGGCAAAAGGGCCAGGAGGGCCTGTAGTTCAGGATGCCCTTGGAGAGCAACAGCTGCCATTTCAGGAGAAGGTAAAGGGGCATGCAGAGTAGTTGAAGCAGGAGTAGGTGACTGTGAAGGAGCAGGCCTATGTATGACTGAGTCAGCTGAGGAAAGTGATGAGGAGGACAGAATGGCATCCTCAGAAGAGGAGTAGTAGGCAGTCACTGCATGTTTCTGGGAATGCTTAGAGGGGGTCTTAAGGAGCTTACGTTTAGTCGGAGGACGTCTGGTGTCCTCTGAGTCCGATGAGGAAGCCTGGTCCGCTATATCTGACTCCGGGCTGTGTAATTCCGGAAGGCTCTCTGCCGTGTCAGTGACGGGGGGCCCCGTGTGGGAAGGAGAAGCAGTAGACCTTGCAGAGGTCTGCAGATGCGGCCTACGTTCCTGTCCCTCAGGCTGTTGAAGTGGTTAGGCAAGAGCCGCTGACGTGGCTTCGCGGCCGACCGGAGTGCCTGGCTGTTTGCTGTGCGGCGGAGCGGGTGCCGCGATGCCTAGTGTGGCTTGTGATCCCCCTGAGGGCTGATGCGAGTCCCTGCTGCGGCGCAGCTCTGTCGCGGCAGGAGACTGTGTGGGAATGCCTGGCGCCGCCATCTTGGAAGGCTCCGACCGCACCTTGTGTTTCTTCTGGCGGTCCGGGAGCGGGTTAAAGAAGGCAGAGATGGACTGAGACGCGGTCAGGTGGGTGCTCGGGTCCTGCTCTTTCTTTTTCTGACTCTTTCCCCTCATAATCTAGGCTCTGTCCCTCTGAAAGCTGCGGCCTTAGACGGAGCTCCTTTCAGTCACGTCTTCCCTCCAGCGCGTCAAGCCACGCCCCCTGAGGTGCAATTTTTCTAGCTGCGATACTCTTCCCTGTTAGGCCATTTTTGTGCAGTGCAATGATGACTGCACATGTTTCCTAGAGATAACCATGGTTAACAGAAGAGAAACAATGATGCCAAGCACCAGCCTCCTTTTAAAGTGTCCAGTGGTGTCATTCTTAATTAATCATGACAGATTGATCTCTAGCCCTGTCATCATCAACACCCACACCTGTGTTAATGGAGCAATCACCAAAACAATGTTAGCTGGTCCTTTTAAGGGCCCTTTTACACAGAAATATTATCTGACAGATTATCTGCCAAAGATTTGAAGCCAAAGCCAGGACTGGATTTGAAAAGAGGAGAAATTTCAGGCTTTCCTTTATGACCTGGTCTCTTTTTATAATCTGTTCCTGGTTTTGGCTTCAAATCTTTGGCAGATAATCTGTCAGATAATATTTCTGTGTTAAATGGCCCTAAGGCAGGGCTTCAATGATGTTTAAATGTGTTTTGGGGGATAAAGTTAATTTTCTAGGCAAATATTGACTTTGCAAGTAATTGCTGTTAGGCTGATCACTCTTTATAACATTCTGGAGTATATGCAAATTGCCATTTTAAAAACTGAAGCAGTAGACTTTGTAAAAATTAATATTTGTATAATTTTTAAAACTTTTGGTCATGACTGTACATGTCAGTAACATCGTTATCTTTTCAATATCTCAAAGTCATTTTATTTTTTTAGACTTCAATATTCATCATTACAGGGTCTATGCAGGTAATTCACCATTACAGGGTCAATGCAGGAAAAAGGTCACAAATGCAGTGAAGGAGCAGAAGTAGTCATTGGAGGGCAGAGAAGGTCCAGCAAAAGTCATTTGAGGGCAGTACAGGAGCAGCAGTAGTCAACATGGAGGCCAGGCAGGAGCAGCAGTAGTCAACATGGAGGCCAGGCAGGATCAGTAGTAGCCAATATGGAGGCCAGGGCAGGAGCAACAGTAGTCAACATGGAGGCCAGGCAGGAGCAGCAGAAGCCAACAAGGAGGCAAGGTCGGAGTAGCAGTAGACAACAAGGAGGGCAGGCAGGATCAGCAGTAGCCAACATGGAGGCAAGGCAGGAGAAGCAGTAGCCAACATGGAGGCCAAGCAGGAGCAGCAGTAGCCAACATGGAGGCCGGGCAGGAGCAGCAGTAGTCAGCATGGATGCCAGTTAAGGCCCAGCAGAAGTCAACATGAACGCCAATTAAGAACCGGCAGTAGCCAACAAGGTAGCAAGGGCAGGCACACCAGTAGTCAACCTAGATGCCAGTTAAGGACCAGCAGTAGCCAACATGGAGGCAAGGGCAGGCACACCAGTAGTCAACCTAGATGCTAGTTAAGGCCCAGCAGTAGCAAACATGGAGGCAAGGGCAGGCACAGCAGTAGTCAACATGGAGGCAAGGGCAGGCAGAGCAAAAGTCAACATGGATGCCAGTTAAGGCCCAGCAGTAGTCAACGTGAATGCCAGTTAAGGCCCAGCAGTAGTCAACATGTATGCCAGTTAAGGCCCAGCAGTAACTAACATGGAGGCAAGGGCACGCACACCATTAGTCAACCTGTATGCCAGTTAAGGCACAGCAGTAGCCAACATGGAGGCAAGGGCAGGCACAGCATTAGTCAATATGGAGGCAAGGGCAGGCACAGCAATAGTCAACATGGATGCCAGTTAAGGACCAGCAGTAGTCAACATGGATGCCAGTTAAGGCCCAGCAGAAGTCAACATGGATGCCAATTAAGGCCCAGCAGTAGTCAAAATGGATGCCAGTTAAGGCCCAGCAGTATCCAATATAGAGGCAAGGGCAGGCACAGCAGTAGTCAACATGGATGCCAGATAAGGCCCAGCAGTAGTCAACATGGATGCCAGTTAAGGCCCAACAGTAGTCAACATAGATGCCAGTTAAGGCCAAGCAGTAGCCAATATGGAGTCAAGGGCAGGCACAGCAGTAGTCAACATGGATGCCAGTTAAGGCCCAGCAGTAGTCAACATGGATGCCAGTTAAGGCCCAGCAGTAGTCAACATGGATGCCAGTTAAGGCCTAGCAGTAGTCAACATAGATGCCAGTTAAGGCACAGCAGTAGCAAACATGGAGGCTAGGGAAGGCAGAGCAGTAGTCAACATGGATGCCAGTTAAGGTCCAGCAGTAGCCAAAATGGATGCCAGTTAAGGCCCAGCAGTAGCCAATATGGAGGCCAGTGAAGGCACAGCAGTAGTCAACATGGATGCCAGTTAAAGCACAGCAGTAGCCAACATGGAGGCCAGTACAGGAGCAGCAGTAGTCAACATGGAGGCGAGGGCAGGCACAGCAGTAGTCAACATGGATGCCAGTTAATGCCTAGCAGTGGCCAACATGGATGCCAGTTATGGCCCAGCAGTAGCCAACATGGAGGCAAGGGCAGGCACAGCAGTAGTCAACATGGATGCAAGTTAAGGCCCCGCAGTAGTCAACATGGATGCCAGTTAAGGCCCAGCAGTAGCCAACATAGATGCCAGTTAAGGCCCAGCAGTAGCCAACATGGAGGAAAGGGCAGGTACAGCAGTAGTCAACATGGATGCCAGTTAAGGCCCGGCAGTAGTCAACATGGATGCCAGTTAAGGCTCAGCTATAGCCAATATAGAGGCCAGTGAAGGCACAGCAGTAGTCAACATGGATGCCAGTTAAAGCACAGCAGTAGCCAACATGGAGGCCAGTACAGGAGCAGCAGTAGTCAACATGGAGGCAAGGGCAGGCACAGCAGAAGTCAACATGGAAACCAGTTAAGGCCCAGCAGTATCCAATATAGAGGCAAGGGCAGGCACAGCAGTAGTCAACATGGATACCAGTTAAGGCCCAGCAGTGGTCAACATGGATGCCAGTTAAGGCCCAGCAGTAGTCAACATAGATGCCAGTTAAGGCCCAGCAGTAGCCAATATGGAGGCCATTGAAGGCACAGCAGTAGTCAACATGGATGCCAGTTAAAGCACAGCAGTAGCCAACATGGAGGCCAGTACAGGAGCAGCAGTAGTCAACACGGAGGCAAGGGCAGGAACAGCAGTAGTCAACATGGTTGTCAGTTAAGGCCCAGCAGTAGCCAAAATGGAGCCAAGGGCAGGAGCAACTGTAATCAACATGGAGGCAACGCAGGAGCAACAGTAGCCAATATGGATGCCAGTTAAACCCCAGCAATAGCCAATTATGAGGCCAGTTAAGGCCCAGCAGTAGCCAACATGAAGGCAAGGGCAGGCACAGCAGTAGTCAACATAGATGCCAGTTAAGACCCAGCAGTGGTCAACATGGATTCAAGTTAAGGCCCAGCAGTAGTCAACATGAATGCCAGTTAAGGCCCAGCAGTAGCCAATATGGAGGCCATTGAAGGCACAGCAGTAGTCAACATGGATGCCAGTTAAAGCACAGCAGTAGCCAACATGGAGGCCAGTACTGGAGCAGCAGTAGTCAACACGGAGGCAAGGGCAGGAACAGCAGTAGTCAACATGGTTGTCAGTTAAGGCCCAGCAGTAGCCAACATGGAGCCAAGGGCAGGAGCAACAGTAATCAACATGGAGGCAACGCAGGAGCAACAGTAGCCAATATGGATGCCAGTTAAACCCCAGCAGTAGCCAACAAGGAGGCAAGGGCAGGCACAGCAGTAGTCAACATGGATGCCAGTTAAGGCCCAGCAGTAGCCAATATGGAGGTCAGTGAAAGCACAGAAGTAGTCTACATGGATACCAGTTAAAGCACAGCAGTAGCCAACATGGAGGCCAGTTAAGGCACAGCAGTAGCCAACATGGAGGCAAGGGCAGGCACAGCAGTAGTCAACATGGAGGCAAGGGCCGGCACAGCAGTAGTCAACATGGATGCCAGTTAAGGCCAAGCAGTAGTCAACATGGAAGCCAGATAAGGTCAAGCAGAAGTCAACATATATGCCAGTTAAGGCCCAACAGTAGCCAACATGGAGGCAAGGGCAGGCACAGCAGTAGTCAACACAGATGCCAATTAAGACCCAGCAGTAGTCAACATGGATGCCAGTTAAGGCCCAGCAGTAGTCAACATGGATGCCAGTTAAGGCCCAGCAGTAGTCAACATAGATGCCAGTTAAGGCCCAGCAGTAACCAACATGGAGGCAAGGGCAGGCACAGCAGTAGTCAACATGGATGCCAGTTAAGGCCCAGCATTAGGCAACATGGATGCCAGTTAAGGCCCAGCAGTAGTCAACATAGATGCCAGTTAAGGCCCAGCAGTAGCCACATGGAGGCAAGGGCAGGCACAGCAGTAGTCAACACAGATGCCAATTAAGACCCAGCAATAGTCAACATGGATGCCAGTTAAGGCCCAGCAGTAGTCAACATGGATGCCAGTTAAGGTCCAGCAGTAGCTAAAATAGAGCCAAGGGCAGAAGCAACAGTAGTGAACATGGAGGCAAAGCAGGAGCAACAGTAGTCAACATGGATGCCAGTTAAGGTCCAGCAGTAGCTAAAATAGAGCCAAGGGCAGGAGCAACAGTAGTCAACATGGAGGCAAGGCAGGAGCAACAGTAGTCAAAATGGAGGCCTGGCAGGAGCAGCAGTAGCCAACATGGAGGCCAGTACAGGGGCAGCAGTAGTCAACATGGAGGCAAGGGCAGGCACAGCCGTAGTCAACATGGAGGCAAGGGACGGCACAGCAGTAGTCAACATGGATGCCAGTTAAGGCCAAGCAGTAGTCAACATGGAAGCCAGTTAAGGTCAAGCAGAAGTCAACATGGATGCCAGTTAAGGCCCAACAGTAGCTAACATGGAGGCAAGGGCAGGCAAAGCAGTAGTCTACACAGATGCCAATTAAGACCCAGCAGTAGTCAACATGGATGCCAGTTAAGGCCCAGCAGTAGTCAACATGGATGCCAGTTAAGGCCCAGCAGTAGTCAACATAGATGCCAGTTAAGGCCAAGCAGTAGCCAATATGGAGTCAAGGGCAGGCACAGCAGTAGTCAACATGGATGCCAGTTAAGGCCCAGCAGTAGTCAACATGGATGCCAGTTAAGGCCCAGCAGTAGTCAACATGGATGCCAGTTAAGGCCTAGCAGTAGTCAACATAGATGCCAGTTAAGGCACAGCAGTAGCAAACATGGAGGCAAGGGCAGGCAGAGCAAAAGTCAACATAGATGCCAGTTAAGGCCCAGCAGTAGTCAACGTGAATGCCAGTTAAGGCCCAGCAGTAGTCAACATGTATGCCAGTTAAGGCCCAGCAGTAACTAACATGGAGGCAAGGGCACGCACACCATTAGTCAACCTGTATGCCAGTTAAGGCACAGCAGTAGCCAACATGGAGGCAAGGGCAGGCACAGCATTAGTCAATATGGAGGCAAGGGCAGGCACAGCAATAGTCAACATGGATGCCAGTTAAGGACCAGCAGTAGTCAACATGGATGCCAGTTAAGGCCCAGCAGAAGTCAACATGGATGCCAATTAAGGCCCAGCAGTAGTCAAAATGGATGCCAGTTAAGGCCCAGCAGTATCCAATATAGAGGCAAGGGCAGGCACAGCAGTAGTCAACATGGATGCCAGATAAGGCCCAGCAGTAGTCAACATGGATGCCAGTTAAGGCCCAACAGTAGTCAACATAGATGCCAGTTAAGGCCAAGCAGTAGCCAATATGGAGTCAAGGGCAGGCACAGCAGTAGTCAACATGGATGCCAGTTAAGGCCCAGCAGTAGTCAACATGGATGCCAGTTAAGGCCTAGCAGTAGTCAACATAGATGCCAGTTAAGGCAAAGCAGTAGCAAACATGGAGGCTAGGGAAGGCAGAGCAGTAGTCAACATGGATGCCAGTTAAGGTCCAGCAGTAGCCAAAATGGATGCCAGTTAAGGCCCAGCAGTAGCCAATATGGAGGCCAGTGAAGGCACAGCAGTAGTCAACATGGATGCCAGTTAAAGCACAGCAGTAGCCAACATGGAGGCCAGTACAGGAGCAGCAGTAGTCAACATGGAGGCGAGGGCAGGCACAGCAGTAGTCAACATGGATGCCAGTTAATGCCTAGCAGTGGCCAACATGGATGCCAGTTATGGCCCAGCAGTAGCCAACATGGAGGCAAGGGCAGGCACAGCAGTAGTCAACATGGATGCAAGTTAAGGCCCAGCAGTAGTCAACATGGATGCCAGTTAAGGCCCAGCAGTAGCCAACATAGATGCCAGTTAAGGCCCAGCAGTAGCCAACATGGAGGAAAGGGCAGGTACAGCAGTAGTCAACATGGATGCCAGTTAAGGCCCGGCAGTAGTCAACATGGATGCCAGTTAAGGCTCAGCTATAGCCAATATAGAGGCCAGTGAAGGCACAGCAGTAGTCAACATGGATGCCAGTTAAAGCACAGCAGTAGCCAACATGGAGGCCAGTACAGGAGCAGCAGTTGTCAACATGGAGGCAAGGGCAGGCACAGCAGTAGTCAACATGGAAACCAGTTAAGGCCCAGCAGTAGACAACATAGAGGCAAGGGCAGGCACAGCAGTAGTCAACATGGATACCAGTTAAGGCCCAGCAGTGGTCAACATGGATGCCAGTTAAGGCCCAGCAGTAGCCAACATGAAGGCAAGGGCAGGCACAGCAGTAGTCAACATAGATGCCAGTTAAGACCCAGCAGTGGTCAACATGGATTCAAGTTAAGGCCCAGCAGTAGTCAACATGAATGCCAGTTAAGGCCCAGCAGTAGCCAATATGGAGGCCATTGAAGGCACAGCAGTAGTCAACATGGATGCCAGTTAAAGCACAGCAGTAGCCAACATGGAGGCCAGTACTGGAGCAGCAGTAGTCAACACGGAGGCAAGGGCAGGAACAGCAGTAGTCAACATGGTTGTCAGTTAAGGCCCAGCAGTAGCCAACATGGAGCCAAGGGCAGGAGCAACAGTAATCAACATGGAGGCAACGCAGGAGCAACAGTAGCCAATATGGATGCCAGTTAAACCCCAGCAGTAGCCAACAAGGAGGCAAGGGCAGGCACAGCAGTAGTCAACATGGATGCCAGTTAAGGCCCAGCAGTAGCCAATATGGAGGTCAGTGAAAGCACAGAAGTAGTCTACATGGATACCAGTTAAAGCACAGCAGTAGCCAACATGGAGGCCAGTTAAGGCACAGCAGTAGCCAACATGGAGGCAAGGGCAGGCACAGCAGTAGTCAACATGGAGGCAAGGGCCGGCACAGCAGTAGTCAACATGGATGCCAGTTAAGGCCAAGCAGTAGTCAACATGGAAGCCAGTTAAGGTCAAGCAGAAGTCAACATGGATGCCAGTTAAGGCCCAACAGTAGCCAACATGGAGGCAAGGGCAGGCACAGCAGTAGTCAACACAGATGCCAATTAAGACCCAGCAGTAGTCAACATGGATGCCAGTTAAGGCCCAGCAGTAGTCAACATGGATGCCAGTTAAGGCCCAGCAGTAGTCAACATAGATGCCAGTTAAGGCCCAGCAGTAACCAACATGGAGGCAAGGGCAGGCACAGCAGTAGTCAACATGGATGCCAGTTAAGGCCCAGCATTAGGCAACATGGATGCCAGTTAAGGCCCAGCAGTAGTCAACATAGATGCCAGTTAAGGCCCAGCAGTAGCCAACATGGAGGCAAGGGCAGGCACAGCAGTAGTCAACACAGATGCCAATTAAGACCCAGCAATAGTCAACATGGATGCCAGTTAAGGCCCAGCAGTAGTCAACATGGATGCCAGTTAAGGTCCAGCAGTAGCTAAAATAGAGCCAAGGGCAGGAGCAACAGTAGTCAACATGGAGGCAAAGCAGGAGCAACAGTAGTCAACATGGATGCCAGTTAAGGTCCAGCAGTAGCTAAAATAGAGCCAAGGGCAGGAGCAACAGTAGTCAACATGGAGGCAAGGCAGGAGCAACAGTAGTCAAAATGGAGGCCTGGCAGGAGCAGCAGTAGCCAACATGGAGGCCAGTACAGGGGCAGCAGTAGTCAACATGGAGGCAAGGGCAGGCACAGCCGTAGTCAACATGGAGGCAAGGGACGGCACAGCAGTAGTCAACATGGATGCCAGTTAAGGCCAAGCAGTAGTCAACATGGAAGCCAGTTAAGGTCAAGCAGAAGTCAACATGGATGCCAGTTAAGGCCCAACAGTAGCTAACATGGAGGCAAGGGCAGGCAAAGCAGTAGTCTACACAGATGCCAATTAAGACCCAGCAGTAGTCAACATGGATGCCAGTTAAGGCCCAGCAGTAGTCAACATGGATGCCAGTTAAGGCCCAGCAGTAGTCAACATAGATGCCAGTTAAGGCCAAGCAGTAGCCAATATGGAGTCAAGGGCAGGCACAGCAGTAGTCAACATGGATGCCAGTTAAGGCCCAGCAGTAGTCAACATGGATGCCAGTTAAGGCCCAGCAGTAGTCAACATGGATGCCAGTTAAGGCCTAGCAGTAGTCAACATAGATGCTAGTTAAGGCACAGCAGTAGCAAACATGGAGGCAAGGGCAGGCAGAGCAAAAGTCAACATAGATGCCAGTTAAGGCCCAGCAGTAGTCAACGTGAATGCCAGTTAAGGCCCAGCAGTAGTCAACATGTATGCCAGTTAAGGCCCAGCAGTAACTAACATGGAGGCAAGGGCACGCACACCATTAGTCAACCTGTATGCCAGTTAAGGCACAGCAGTAGCCAACATGGAGGCAAGGGCAGGCACAGCATTAGTCAATATGGAGGCAAGGGCAGGCACAGCAATAGTCAACATGGATGCCAGTTAAGGACCAGCAGTAGTCAACATGGATGCCAGTTAAGGCCAGCAGAAGTCAACATGGATGCCAATTAAGGCCCAGCAGTAGTCAAAATGGATGCCAGTTAAGGCCCAGCAGTATCCAATATAGAGGCAAGGGCAGGCACAGCAGTAGTCAACATGGATGCCAGATAAGGCCCAGCAGTAGTCAACATGGATGCCAGTTAAGGCCCAACAGTAGTCAACATAGATGCCAGTTAAGGCCAAGCAGTAGCCAATATGGAGTCAAGGGCAGGCACAGCAGTAGTCAACATGGATGCCAGTTAAGGCCCAGCAGTAGTCAACATGGATGCCAGTTAAGGCCTAGCAGTAGTCAACATAGATGCCAGTTAAGGCAAAGCAGTAGCAAACATGGAGGCTAGGGAAGGCAGAGCAGTAGTCAACATGGATGCCAGTTAAGGCCCAGCAGTAGCCAAAATGGATGCCAGTTAAGGCCCAGCAGTAGCCAATATGGAGGCCAGTGAAGGCACAGCAGTAGTCAACATGGATGCCAGTTAAAGCACAGCAGTAGCCAACATGGAGGCCAGTGCAGGAGCAGCAGTAGTCAACATAGAGGCAAGGGCAGGCACAGCAGTAGTCAACATGGATGCCAGTTAATGCCTAGCAGTGGCCAACATGGATGCCAGTTATGGCCCAGCAGTAGCCAACATGGAGGCAAGGGCAAGGCACAGCAGTAGTCAACATGGATGCAAGTTAAGGCCCCGCAGTAGTCAACATGGATGCCAGTTAAGGCCCAGCAGTAGCCAACATAGATGCCAGTTAAGGCCCAGCAGTAGCCAACATGGAGGAAAGGGCAGGTACAGCAGTAGTCAACATGGATGCCAGTTAAGGCCCGGCAGTAGTCAACATGGATGCCAGTTAAGGCTCAGCTATAGCCAATATAGAGGCCAGTGAAGGCACAGCAGTAGTCAACATGGATGCCAGTTAAAGCACAGCAGTAGCCAACATGGAGGCCAGTACAGGAGCAGCAGTTGTCAACATGGAGGCAAGGGCAGGCACAGCAGTAGTCAACATGGAAACCAGTTAAGGCCCAGCAGTAGACAACATAGAGGCAAGGGCAGGCACAGCAGTAGTCAACATGGATACCAGTTAAGGCCCAGCAGTGGTCAACATGGATGCCAGTTAAGGCCCAGCAGTAGCCAACATGAAGGCAAGGGCAGGCACAGCAGTAGTCAACATAGATGCCAGTTAAGACCCAGCAGTGGTCAACATGGATTCAAGTTAAGGCCCAGCAGTAGTCAACATGAATGCCAGTTAAGGCCAGCAGTAGCCATATGGAGGCCATTGAAGGCACAGCAGTAGTCACATGGATGCCAGTTAAAGCACAGCAGTAGCCAACATGGAGGCCAGTACTGGAGCAGCAGTAGTCAACACGGAGGCAAGGGCAGGAACAGCAGTAGTCAACATGGTTGTCAGTTAAGGCCCAGCAGTAGCCAAAATGGAGCCAAGGGCAGGAGCAACTGTAATCAACATGGAGGCAACGCAGGAGCAACAGTAGCCAATATGGATGCCAGTTAAACCCCAGCAGTAGCCAACAAGGAGGCAAGGGCAGGCACAGCAGTAGTCAACATGGATGCCAGTTAAGGCCCAGCAGTAGCCAATATGGAGGTCAGTGAAAGCACAGAAGTAGTCTACATGGATACCAGTTAAAGCACAGCAGTAGCCAACATGGAGGCCAGTTAAGGCACAGCAGTAGCCAACATGGAGGCAAGGGCAGGCACAGCAGTAGTCAACATGGAGGCAAGGGCCGGCACAGCAGTAGTCAACATGGATGCCAGTTAAGGCCAAGCAGTAGTCAACATGGAAGCCAGTTAAGGTCAAGCAGAAGTCAACATGGATGCCAGTTAAGGCCCAACAGTAGCCAACATGGAGGCAAGGGCAGGCACAGCAGTAGTCAACACAGATGCCAATTAAGACCCAGCAGTAGTCAACATGGATGCCAGTTAAGGCCCAGCAGTAGTCAACATGGATGCCAGTTAAGGCCCAGCAGTAGTCAACATAGATGCCAGTTAAGGCCCAGCAGTAACCAACATGGAGGCAAGGGCAGGCACAGCAGTAGTCAACATGGATGCCAGTTAAGGCCCAGCATTAGGCAACATGGATGCCAGTTAAGGCCCAGCAGTAGTCAACATAGATGCCAGTTAAGGCCCAGCAGTAGCCAACATGGAGGCAAGGGCAGGCACAGCAGTAGTCAACACAGATGCCAATTAAGACCCAGCAGTAGTCAACATGGATGCCAGTTAAGGCCCAGCAGTAGTCAACATGGATGCCAGTTAAGGTCCAGCAGTAGCTAAAATAGAGCCAAGGGCAGAAGCAACAGTAGTGAACATGGAGGCAAAGCAGGAGCAACAGTAGTCAACATGGATGCCAGTTAAGGTCCAGCAGTAGCTAAAATAGAGCCAAGGGCAGGAGCAACAGTAGTCAACATGGAGGCAAGGCAGGAGCAACAGTAGTCAAAATGGAGGCCTGGCAGGAGCAGCAGTAGCCAACATGGAGGCCAGTACAGGGGCAGCAGTAGTCAACATGGAGGCAAGGGCAGGCACAGCCGTAGTCAACATGGAGGCAAGGGACGGCACAGCAGTAGTCAACATGGATGCCAGTTAAGGCCAAGCAGTAGTCAACATGGAAGCCAGTTAAGGTCAAGCAGAAGTCAACATGGATGCCAGTTAAGGCCCAACAGTAGCTAACATGGAGGCAAGGGCAGGCAAAGCAGTAGTCTACACAGATGCCAATTAAGACCCAGCAGTAGTCAACATGGATGCCAGTTAAGGCCCAGCAGTAGTCAACATGGATGCCAGTTAAGGCCCAGCAGTAGTCAACATAGATGCCAGTTAAGGCCAAGCAGTAGCCAATATGGAGTCAAGGGCAGGCACAGCAGTAGTCAACATGGATGCCAGTTAAGGCCCAGCAGTAGTCAACATGGATGTCAGTTAAGGCCCAGCAGTAGTCAACATGGATGCCAGTTAAGGCCTAGCAGTAGTCAACATAGATGCCAGTTAAGGCACAGCAGTAGCAAACATGGAGGCAAGGGCAGGCAGAGCAGTAGTCAACATGGATGCCAGTTAAGGTCCAGCAGTAGCCAAAATGGATGCCAGTTAAGGCCCAGCAGTAGCCAATATAGAGGCCAGTGAAGGCACAGCAGTAGTCAACATGGATGCAGGTTAAAGCACAGCAGTAGCCAACATGGAGACCAGTACAGGAGCAGCAGTAGTCAACATGGATGCCAGTTAAGGCCCAGCAGTAGCCAACATGGAGGCAAGGGCAGGCACAGCAGTAGTCAACATAGATGCCAATTAAGACCCAGCAATAGTCAACATGGATGCCAGTTAAGGCCCAGCAGTAGTCAACATGGATGCCAGTTAAGGTCCAGCAGTAGCTAAAATAGAGCCAAGGGCAGGAGCAACAGTAGTCAACATGGAGGCAAGGCAGGAGCAACAGTAGTCAACATGGAGGCCTGGCAGGAGCAGCAGTAGCCAACATGGAGGCCAGTACATGGGCAGCAGTAGTCAACATGGAGGCAAGGGCAGGCACAGCAGTAGTCAACATGGATGCCAGTTAAGGCGCAGCAGTAGGCCAATTATGAGGCCAGTGAAGGCACAGCAGTAGTCAACATGGATGCAAGTTAAGGCACAGCAGTAGCCAACATGGAGGCCAAGTACAGGAGCAGCAGTAGTCAACACGGAGGCAAGGGCAGGAAACCGCAGTAGTCAACATGGGATGTCAGTTAAGGCACAGCTGTAGCCAACATGGAGCCAAGGGCAGGAGCAACAGTAATCAAACAATGGAGGCAAGGCAGGAGCAACAGTATGCCAGTTAAGCCCCAGCAGGTAGCAAACAAGGAAGGCAAGGGCAGGCACAGCAGTAGTCAACATGGATGCCAGTTAAGGCCCAGCAGTAGCCAACATGGAGGCAAGGGCAGGCAACAGCAGTAGTCAACATGGATGCCAGTTAAGGTCCAGCAGTAGCCAAAATGGATGCCAGTTAAGGCCCAGCAGTAGCCAATATGGAGGCCAGTGAAGGCACAGCAGTAGTCAACATGGATGCCAGTTAAAGCACAGCAGTAGCCAACATGGAGGCCAGTACAGGAGCAGCAGTAGTCAACATGGAGGCGAGGGCAGGCACAGCAGTAGTCAACATGGATGCCAGTTAATGCCTAGCAGTGGCCAACATGGATGCCAGTTATGGCCCAGCAGTAGCCAACATGGAGGCAAGGGCAGGCACAGCAGTAGTCAACATGGATGCAAGTTAAGGCCCCGCAGTAGTCAACATGGATGCCAGTTAAGGCCCAGCAGTAGCCAACATAGATGCCAGTTAAGGCCCAGCAGTAGCCAACATGGAGGAAAGGGCAGGTACAGCAGTAGTCAACATGGATGCCAGTTAAGGCCCGGCAGTAGTCAACATGGATGCCAGTTAAGGCTCAGCTATAGCCAATATAGAGGCCAGTGAAGGCACAGCAGTAGTCAACATGGATGCCAGTTAAAGCACAGCAGTAGCCAACATGGAGGCCAGTACAGGAGCAGCAGTTGTCAACATGGAGGCAAGGGCAGGCACAGCAGTAGTCAACATGGAAACCAGTTAAGGCCCAGCAGTAGACAACATAGAGGCAAGGGCAGGCACAGCAGTAGTCAACATGGATACCAGTTAAGGCCCAGCAGTGGTCAACATGGATGCCAGTTAAGGCCCAGCAGTAGCCAACATGAAGGCAAGGGCAGGCACAGCAGTAGTCAACATAGATGCCAGTTAAGACCCAGCAGTGGTCAACATGGATTCAAGTTAAGGCCCAGCAGTAGTCAACATGAATGCCAGTTAAGGCCCAGCAGTAGCCAATATGGAGGCCATTGAAGGCACAGCAGTAGTCAACATGGATGCCAGTTAAAGCACAGCAGTAGCCAACATGGAGGCCAGTACTGGAGCAGCAGTAGTCAACACGGAGGCAAGGGCAGGAACAGCAGTAGTCAACATGGTTGTCAGTTAAGGCCCAGCAGTAGCCAAAATGGAGCCAAGGGCAGGAGCAACTGTAATCAACATGGAGGCAACGCAGGAGCAACAGTAGCCAATATGGATGCCAGTTAAACCCCAGCAGTAGCCAACAAGGAGGCAAGGGCAGGCACAGCAGTAGTCAACATGGATGCCAGTTAAGGCCCAGCAGTAGCCAATATGGAGGTCAGTGAAAGCACAGAAGTAGTCTACATGGATACCAGTTAAAGCACAGCAGTAGCCAACATGGAGGCCAGTTAAGGCACAGCAGTAGCCAACATGGAGGCAAGGGCAGGCACAGCAGTAGTCAACATGGAGGCAAGGGCCGGCACAGCAGTAGTCAACATGGATGCCAGTTAAGGCCAAGCAGTAGTCAACATGGAAGCCAGTTAAGGTCAAGCAGAAGTCAACATGGATGCCAGTTAAGGCCCAACAGTAGCCAACATGGAGGCAAGGGCAGGCACAGCAGTAGTCAACACAGATGCCAATTAAGACCCAGCAGTAGTCAACATGGATGCCAGTTAAGGCCCAGCAGTAGTCAACATGGATGCCAGTTAAGGCCCAGCAGTAGTCAACATAGATGCCAGTTAAGGCCCAGCAGTAACCAACATGGAGGCAAGGGCAGGCACAGCAGTAGTCAACATGGATGCCAGTTAAGGCCCAGCATTAGGCAACATGGATGCCAGTTAAGGCCCAGCAGTAGTCAACATAGATGCCAGTTAAGGCCCAGCAGTAGCCAACATGGAGGCAAGGGCAGGCACAGCAGTAGTCAACACAGATGCCAATTAAGACCCAGCAATAGTCAACATGGATGCCAGTTAAGGCCCAGCAGTAGTCAACATGGATGCCAGTTAAGGTCCAGCAGTAGCTAAAATAGAGCCAAGGGCAGAAGCAACAGTAGTGAACATGGAGGCAAAGCAGGAGCAACAGTAGTCAACATGGATGCCAGTTAAGGTCCAGCAGTAGCTAAAATAGAGCCAAGGGCAGGAGCAACAGTAGTCAACATGGAGGCAAGGCAGGAGCAACAGTAGTCAAAATGGAGGCCTGGCAGGAGCAGCAGTAGCCAACATGGAGGCCAGTACAGGGGCAGCAGTAGTCAACATGGAGGCAAGGGCAGGCACAGCCGTAGTCAACATGGAGGCAAGGGACGGCACAGCAGTAGTCAACATGGATGCCAGTTAAGGCCAAGCAGTAGTCAACATGGAAGCCAGTTAAGGTCAAGCAGAAGTCAACATGGATGCCAGTTAAGGCCCAACAGTAGCTAACATGGAGGCAAGGGCAGGCACAGCAGTAGTCTACACAGATGCCAATTAAGACCCAGCAGTAGTCAACATGGATGCCAGTTAAGGCCCAGCAGTAGTCAACATGGATGCCAGTTAAGGCCCAGCAGTAGTCAACATAGATGCCAGTTAAGGCCAAGCAGTAGCCAATATGGAGTCAAGGGCAGGCACAGCAGTAGTCAACATGGATGCCAGTTAAGGCCCAGCAGTAGTCAACATGGATGTCAGTTAAGGCCCAGCAGTAGTCAACATGGATGCCAGTTAAGGCCTAGCAGTAGTCAACATAGATGCCAGTTAAGGCACAGCAGTAGCAAACATGGAGGCAAGGGCAGGCAGAGCAGTAGTCAACATGGATGCCAGTTAAGGTCCAGCAGTAGCCAAAATGGATGCCAGTTAAGGCCCAGCAGTAGCCAATATAGAGGCCAGTGAAGGCACAGCAGTAGTCAACATGGATGCAGGTTAAAGCACAGCAGTAGCCAACATGGAGACCAGTACAGGAGCAGCAGTAGTCAACATGGATGCCAGTTAAGGCCCAGCAGTAGCCAACATGGAGGCAAGGGCAGGCACAGCAGTAGTCAACATAGATGCCAATTAAGACCCAGCAATAGTCAACATGGATGCCAGTTAAGGCCCAGCAGTAGTCAACATGGATGCCAGTTAAGGTCCAGCAGTAGCTAAAATAGAGCCAAGGGCAGGAGCAACAGTAGTCAACATGGAGGCAAGGCAGGAGCAACAGTAGTCAACATGGAGGCCTGGCAGGAGCAGCAGTAGCCAACATGGAGGCCAGTACATGGGCAGCAGTAGTCAACATGGAGGCAAGGGCAGGCACAGCAGTAGTCAACATGGATGCCAGTTAAGGCGCAGCAGTAGCCAATTATGAGGCCAGTGAAGGCACAGCAGTAGTCAACATGGATGCAAGTTAAGGCACAGCAGTAGCCAACATGGAGGCCAGTACAGGAGCAGCAGTAGTCAACACGGAGGCAAGGGCAGGAACCGCAGTAGTCAACATGGATGTCAGTTAAGGCACAGCTGTAGCCAACATGGAGCCAAGGGCAGGAGCAACAGTAATCAACATGGAGGCAAGGCAGGAGCAACAGTATGCCAGTTAAGCCCCAGCAGTAGCAAACAAGGAGGCAAGGGCAGGCACAGCAGTAGTCAACATGGATGCCAGTTAAGGCCCAGCAGTAGCCAACATGGAGGCAAGGGCAGGCACAGCAGTAGTCAATATGGATGCCAGTTAAGGCCCAGCAGTAGGGAACATGGATGCCAGTTAAGGCCCAGCAGTAGCCAATATGGAGGCCAGTGAAGGCACAGCAGTAGTCAACATGGATGCCAGTTAAAGCACAGCAGTAGCCAACATGGAGGCCAGTACAGGAGCAGCAGTAGTCAACATGGAGGCGAGGGCAGGCACAGCAGTAGTCAACATGGATGCAAGTTAAGGCCCAGCAGTAGCCAATATAGAGGCCAGTGAAGGCACAGCAGTAGTCAACATGGATGCAAGTTAAGGCCCCGCAGTAGTCAACATGGATGCCTGTTAAGGCCCAGCAGTAGCCAACATAGATGCCAGTTAAGGCCCAGCAGTAGCCAACATGGAGGAAAGGGCAGGTACAGCAGTAGTCAACATGGATGTCAGTTAAGACCCAGCAGTAGTCAACATGGATGCCAGTTAAGGCCCAGCAGTAGTCAACATGGATGCCAGTTAAGGCTCCGCTATAGCCAATATAGAGGCCAGTGAAGGCACATCAGTAGTCAACATGGATGCCAGTTAAAGCACAGCAGTAGCCAACATGGAGGCCAGTACAGGAGCAGCAGTAGTCAACATGGAGGCAAGGGCAGGCACAGCAGTAGTCAACATGGATACCAGTTAAGGCCCAGCAGTGGTCAACATGGATGCCAGTTAAGGCCCAGCAGTAGTCAACATAGATGCCAGTTAAGGCCCAGCAGTAGCCAACATGAAGGCAAGGGCAGGCACAGCAGTAGTCAACATAGATGCCAGTTAAGACCCAGCAGTGGTCAACATGGATTCAAGTTAAGGCCCAGCAGTAGTCAACATGAATGCCAGTTAAGGCCCAGCAGTAGCCAATATGGAGGCCATTGAAGGCACAGCAGTAGTTAACATGGATGCCAGTTAAAGCACAGCAGTAGCCAACATGGAGACCAGTACAAGAGCAGCAGTAGTAGACATAGATGCCAGTTAAGGCCCAGCAGTAGCCAACAAGGAGGCAAGAGCAGGCACAGCAGTAGTCAACATGAATGCCAAGTAAGGCCCAGCAGTAGGCAACATGGATGCCAGTTAAGGCCCAGCAGTAGCCAACATGGAGGCAAGGGCAGGCACAGCAGTAGTCAACACAGATGCCAACTAAGACCCAGCAGTAGTCAACATGGATGCCAGTTAAGGCCCAGCAGTAGTCAACATGGATGCCAGTCGAGGTCCAGCAGTAGCTAAAATAGAGCCAAGGGCAAAAGCAACAGTAGTCAACATGGAGGCCAGGCAGGAGCAACAGTAGTCAACATGGAGGCCTGGCAGGAGCAGCAGGAGCCAACATGGAGGCCAGTACAGGAGCAGCAGTAGTCAACATGGAGGCAAGGGCAGGCACAGCAGTAGTCAACATGGATGCCAGTTAAGGCCCAGCAGTAGCCAATTATGAGGCCAGTGAAGGCACAGCAGTAGTCAACATGGATGCCAGTTAAGGCACAGCAGTAGCCAACATGGAGGCCAGTACAGGAGCAGCAGTAGTCAACACGGAGGCAAGGGCAGGAACAGCAGTAGTCAACATGGATGCCAGTTAAGGCCCAGCAGTAGCCAACATGGAGGCAAGGGCAGGCACAGCAGTAGTTAACACAGATGCCAACTAAGACCCAGCAGTAGTCAACATGGATGCCAGTTAAGGCCCAGCAGTAGTCAACATGGATGCCAGTCGAGGTCCAGCAGTAGCTAAAATAGAGCCAAGGGCAAGAGCAACAGTAGTCAACATGGAGGCCAGGCAGGAGCAACAGTAGTCAACATGGAGGCCTGGCAGGAGCAGCAGGAGCCAACATGGAGGCCAGTACAGGAGCAGCAGTAGTCAACATGGAGGCAAGGGCAGGCACAGCAGTAGTCAACATGGATGCCAGTTAAGGCCCAGCAGTAGCCAATTATGAGGCCAGTGAAGGCACAGCAGTAGTCAACATGGATGCCAGTTAAGGCACAGCAGTAGCCAACATGGAGGCCAGTACAGGAGCAGCAGTAGTCAACACGGAGGCAAGGGCAGGAACAGCAGTAGTCAACATGGATGTCAGTTAAGGCCCAGCAGTAGCCAACATGGAGCCAAGGGCAGGAGCAACAGTAATCAACATGGAGGCAACGCAGGAGCAACAGTAGCCAATATGGATGCCAGTTAAACCCCAGCAGTAGCCAACAAGGAGGCAAGGGCAGGCACAGCAGTAGTCAACATGGATGCCAGTTAAGGCCCAGCAGTAGCCAATATGGAGGTCAGTGAAAGCACAGAAGTAGTCTACACGGATGCCAGTTAAAGCACAGCAGTAGCCAACATTGAGGCCAGTTAAGGCACAGCAGTAGCCAACATGGAGGCCAGTACAGGAGCAGCAGTAGTCAACATGGAGGCGAGGGCAGGCACAGCAGTAGTCAACATGGATGCAAGTTAAGGCCCAGCAGTAGCCAATATAGAGGCCAGTGAAGGCACAGCAGTAGTCAACATGGATGCAAGTTAAGGCCCCGCAGTAGTCAACATGGATGCCTGTTAAGGCCCAGCAGTAGCCAACATAGATACCAGTTAAGGCCCAGCAGTAGGCAACATGGATGCCAGTTAAGGCCCAGCAGTAGTCAACATAGATGCCAGTTAAGGCCCAGCAGTAGCCAACATGGAGGCAAGGGCAGGCACAGCAGTAGTCAACATGGAGGCCAGTACAGGAGCAGCAGTAGTCAATACGGAGGCAAGGGCAGGAACCGCAGTAGTCAACATGGATGTCAGTTAAGGCACAGCTGTAGCCAACATGGAGGCAAGGGCAGGCACAGCAGTAGTCAACACAGATGCCAATTAAGACCCAGCAATAGTCAACATGGATGCCAGTTAAGGCCCAGCAGTAGTCAACATGGATGCCAGTTAAGGTCCAGCAGTAGCTAAAATAGAGCCAAGGGCAGGAGCAACAGTAGTCAACATGGAGGCAAAGCAGGAGCAACAGTAGTCAACATGGATGCCAGTTAAGGTCCAGCAGTAGCTAAAATAGAGCCAAGGGCAGGAGCAACAGTAGTCAACATGGAGGCAAGGCAGGAGCAACAGTAGTCAACATGGAGGCCTGGCAGGAGCAGCAGTAGCCAACATGGAGGCCAGTACAGGGGCAGCAGTAGTCAACATGGAGGCAAGGGCAGGCACAGCAGTAGTCAACATGGATGCCCGTTAAGGCCCAGCAGTAGCCAATTATGAGGCCAGTGAAGGCACAGCAGTAGTCAACATGGATGCCAGTTCAGGAACAGCAGCAGTCAACATGGATGCCAGTTAAGGCCCAGTAGTAGCCAATATGGAGGCCATTGAAGGCACAGCTGTAGCCAACATGGAGCCAAGGGCAGGAGCAACAGTAATCAACGTGGAGGCAAGGCAGGAGCAACAGTAATCAACATGGAGGCAAGGCAGGAGCAACAGTATGCCAGTTAAGCCCCATCAGTAGCAAACAAGGAGGCAAGGGCAGGCACAGCAGTAGTCAACGTGGATGCCAGTTAAGGGCCAGCAGTAGTCAACATGGATGCCAGTTAAGGCTCAGCAGTAGCCAACATGGAGGTCAGTGAAGGCACAGCAGTAGTCAACATGGATGCCAGTTAAGGCCCAGCAGTAGCCAATATGGAGGCCAGTGAAGGCACAGCAGTAGTCAACATGGATGCCAGTTAAAGCACAGCAGTAGCCAACATGGAGGCCAGTACAGGAGCAGCAGTAGTCAACACGGAGGCAAGGGCAGGAACAGCAGCAGTCAACATGGATGCCAGTTAAGGCCCAGTAGTAGCCAATATGGAGGCCATTGAAGGCACAGCAGTAGCCAACATGGAGGCCAGTACAGGAGCAGCAGTAGTCAACATGTAGGCAAGGGCAGGAACAGCAGTAGTCAACATGGATGCCAGTTAGGGCCCAGCAGTAGCCAACATGGAGGCAAAGGCAGGCACAGCAGTAGTCAACATTGATGCCTGTTAAGGACCAGCAGTAGTCAACATTGATGCCAGTTAAGGCCCAGCAGTAGCTAATATGGAGGCCAGTGAAGGCACAGCAGTAGTCAAAATGGATACCAGTTAAAGCACAGCAGTAGCCAATATGGAGGCCAGTGAAGGTTCAGCAGTAGTTAACATGGATACCAGTTAAAGCACAGCACTAGTCAACATGGAGGCCAGTACAGGAGCAGCAGTAGTCAACATGGAGGCAAGGGCAGGCCCAGCAGTAGTCAACATGGATGCCAGTTAAGGCCTAGCAGTAGTCAACTTAGATGCCAGTTAAGGCCCAGCAGTAGCCAACATGGAGGCAAGGCAGGAGCAACAGTAGTCAACATGGAGGCCAGGAAGAAGCAACAGTAGCCAACATGGAAGCAAGGCAGGAGCAACAGTAGTCAACATGGAGGCCAGGAAGAAGCAACAGTAGCCAACATGGAAGCCTGGCAGGAGCAGCAGGAGCCAACATGGAGGCCAGTACAGGAGCAGCAGTAGTCAGCATGGAGGCAAGGGCAGGCACAGCAGTGGTCAACATGGATGCTAGCTAAGGCCCAGCAGTAGCCAATTATGAGGCCAGTGAAGGCACAGCAGTAGTCAACATGGATGCCAGTTAAGGCACAGCAGTAGCCAACATGGAGGCCAGTACAAGAGAAGCAGTAGTCAACATGGAGGCAAGGGCAGGCACAGCAGTAGTCAACATGGATGTCAATTAAGGCCCAGCAGTAACCAACATGGAACCAAGGGCAGGAAAAACAGTAGTCAGCATGGAGGCCAGGCAGGAGCAGCAGTAGCACACATGGAGGCAAGTACAGGAGCAGCAGTAGTAAACATGAAGGCAAGGGCAGGCACAGCAGTAGTCAACATGGATGCCAGTTAAGGCCCAGCAGTAGCCAATATGGAGGTCAGTGAAAGCACAGCAGTAGTCTACATGGATGCCAGTTAAAGCACAGCAGTAGCCAACATGGAGGCCAGTTAAGGCACAGCAGTAGCCAACATGGAGGCAAGGGCCGGCACAGCAGTAGTCAACATGGATGCCAGATAAGGCCAAGCAGTAGTCAACATGGAAGCCAATTAGGTCAAGCAGAAGTCAACATGGATGCCAGTTAAGGCCCAGTAGTAGCCAACATGGAGGCAAGGGCAGGCACAGCAGTAGTCAACACAGATGCCAATTAAGACTCAGCAGTAGTCAACATGGATGCCAGTTAAGGCCCAGCAGTAGCCAACATTTAAGGCAAGGACAGGCACAGCAGTAGTCAACATGGATACCAGTTAAGGCCCAGCAGTATTCAACATAGATGTCAGTTAAGGCCCAGCAGTAGCCAACATGGAGGCAAGGGCAGGCACAGCAGTAGTCATCATGGATGCCAGTTAAGACCCAGCCGTAGTCTACATGGATGCCAGTTAAGGCCCAGCAGTAGTCAACATGGATGCCAGTTAAGGCCCAGCAGTAGCCAATATGGAGGCCAGTGAAGACACAGCAGTAGTCAACATGGATGCCAGTTAAGGCCCAGCAGTAGTCAACATGGATGCCAGTTAAGGCCTAGCAGTAGTCAACATAGATGCCAGTTAAGGCACAGCAGTAGCCAACATGGAGGCAAGGGCAGGCACAGCAGTAGTCAACACAGATGTCAATTAAGACCCAGCAGTAGTCAACATGGATGCCAGTTAAGGCCCAGCAGTAGTCAACATGGATGCCAGTTAAGGCCCAGCAGTAGCCAACATGGAGGCCAGTACAGGAGCAGCAATAGTCAACATGAAGGCAAGGGCAGGCACAGCAGTAGTCAACATGGATGCCAGTTAAGGCCCAGCAGTAGCCAACATGGAGGCCAGTACAGGAGCAGCAATAGTCAACATGAAGGCAAGGGCAGGCACAGCAGTAGTCAACATGGATGCCAGCTAAGGCCCAGCAGTAGCCAATATGGAGGCCAGTGAAGGCCCAGTAGTTACTAATATGGAGGCCAGTGAAGGCCCAGAAGTAGCCAAGATGGAGGCAAGGCAGGAGTAGCAGTTGTAATGGGGTGACATGAGCAGTGGAAGCAGATTAATGAGGTCCATGGACAGGCGAGAGGTAGCAGGGCAGCAGAAATGGTGGAATGACCAGTAAGGTCTAGTTCACATGTAGGCCATAATAGATGCAGAAAAGGTCCTACATCTTGGTGACAACAGGACCAAATCCTACTCTGTGGTATCAGGAGCAGGTGTCACAAAGTCCTTATCTATCCATGTGGCGTACATTTTGATGAAAGTCAGGCGTTCCACACTATCACAGGACAATCTGGTTCTCCTGGGAATGACAATATGACCTGCTGCGCTGAAAACTCGCTCGGATGACACACTGCTGGGCGGACAGGAGAGTATGTCCAAAGCAAATTCAGGAAGTTGTGGCCAGACATCTAATTTTCCCACCCAGTAGTCCAGGGGTTCCGGTACGTTAGGTGGCAACATAGAGTCTAAAAACACCTGGACTTGCTGTTTGAGGTTTGCCGCCATGTCCTGCTGCTGTGCGGGTGCTCCTGTTACCCCAGCCTGTGGTTGCATGAAAGCGTGCATCATGGACATCAGGCTCAGACTGGTGCCGCTGCTCATGCCACCCAAGCTGCTAGAGGAGGATGTGGAGGAGGCAGCGCTGCTGGTGTGGCCCTGGTGGGAATGGCGTGAATGAGAGCGCCGTGTTCCAAAGGCTGCCACTAACTGTGCACCCAGCTCCTCTCTATAATAATTAATTTTTTCCTCCCACACAGCTTGTTACGATACCGTGGGTCCAGTAGTGTGGCCAGCCAGAACTCGTCCCGTTGACAAAACCTTTGCAAGCGTGGGTCAGCCAGAAAGCATATCAACATGCTCTTAGCCATTTCCACCAGGGAGTGGGAAGAAGTCCCCGACTCCGTCTCCACAGCATACTGCCAATGGATACTGCCTCCATCCTCCTCATCCTCCTCATAGCCCTGCATATAATCCTCTGGCCCCCCTCTGGTCTGGCAGGAAGGCTCATCTCCTCATCCACCCGTTTCCCCTAAGAGTTCCTGTGCGTTCACATCCTCTTCCTCCTCAACTTCCTCTCCCTCCTCTTCTGCCAAGCCTTCCTCCAGCGACCCAGGCTGCGACAGTGGCAAGACCTCCTCCCCCTCGCTACTGAGTCGCATCAGAATCAGCTCTAGTACATGAAGCATTGGTATGATGTCGCTCAGTCCAGTGTCTTGCCCACTGACCAGAAAGGTGGCCTCCTCAAATGGTCATAGCAAGCGGCAGGTGTCACGCATGAGCTGCCATTGCCCGAGCTCCAGGTTAAACAGGGGAGTCGCCGTGTCCGCCTGCATCAAGAGGAAATCAGTCAAGGCCTTCCTCTGCTCATAGAGCCGATTCAGCATGTGGAAGGTGGAGTTCCACAGCGTGGCTACATCGCAAATGAGACGATGGTTGGGAAGACCATTCCTCCGCTGCAGGTCGAGGAGGATGTGGTGAGAGCGACTTGAATGGCTGAAATGGTTACACAGCTTTTGAGCCATTGACAGCACAGTCTGTAAATGGGATGAAGACTTTAGAAAGTGTGTAACTATTAGGTTTAAAATATGTGCCATACACAGGCGTGCCTCATACCTCCTCATACCGGAGAGAATGTTGCTCCCATTGTCACTCACCACCGTCCCAACTTTAAGATGGCGTGGAGTCAGCCACGAGAGGATTTCCGTCTCGAGCAGGCGGTGCAGCTCTTCCCCTTTGTGTCTCCTTTCACTAGCAGCTTTTTGTGAATGACGAGCTCTGTGTACCACTAACAGTATTCTCTCTCTCTCTCTCTCTCTCTCTCTCTCTCTCTCTCTCTCTCTCTCTCTCTCTCTCTCTCTCTCTCTCTCTCTCTCTCTCTCTCTCTCTCTCTCTCTCTCTCTCTCTCTCTCTCTCTCTCTCTCTCTCTCTCTCTCTCTCTCTCTCTCTCTCTCTCTCTCTCTCTCTCTCTCTCTCTCTCTCTCTCTCTCTCTCTCTCTCTCTCTCTCTCTCTCTCTCTCTCTCTCTCTCTCTCTCTCTCTCTCTCTCTCTCTCTCTCTCTCTCTCTCTCTCTCTCTCTCTCTCTCTCTCTCTCTCTCTCTCTCTCTCTCTCTCTCTCTCTCTCTCTCTCTCTCTCTCTCTCTCTCTCTCTCTCTCTCTCTCTCTCTCTCTCTCTCTCTCTCTCTCTCTCTCTCTCTCTCTCTCTCTCTCTCTCTCTCTCTCTCTCTCTCTCTCTCTCTCTCTCTCTCTCTCTCTCTCTCTCTCTCTCTCTCTCTCGGCTAGTTCAAGATCCCTGCTGATTGGATGTGTCCCGGGCATCATGGGAAAGCGTTTTACACGCCCAAACACTTCCTGCTTTCTAGAATGGCGGCTGCCATTTTAGAAAGCAAGTAGAAAAAAAAAAAAACTGAGCGGATTCCCAAAATTCCGAATCCGTTTGGACTCGGATTTTTTGAAAAATCCGAACCGGATCCCATATCGGCTGAACCGGTTCGCTCATCTCTAGTTTTTAGTCGGATGCTCAATTTCGAATAGTGTAGCATTTGATCGAATAGCTTCTCAATCAAGTACTACTTGCTTATCTCTACTGTGTTCTGATCATGTTACCATTTACTTTATTTATACAGGATAACATATTAAAAAAATAGCATCTCTTTTGGTTATTAATAATAACAATAATAATATATTTTTTTTAAAAACAGGACAAGAATATGATACAATACATATAGACCATACCTTGAACCTTCTGCTGGTATCATACCCATTAAATCAAGGCCATCTTCTGTTAACGTTCCTGTCTAAAAATGTGAAATATTAATATTAACTAGATTTGCATTTCCAGGGAAATACATAGTGCTTGAAAAGAGCGCCCCTTTACCAGTGACTTCCATTTAACTTTAATCCTGGGTGCCCTCCCTTTAAGAGCGACATGGGTCCCTTTAGGAGCGACCTGGGTCACTTTAAGAGCGACGTGGGTCCCTTCGCTCTTGAAGGGACCCAGGTCACTCTTAACGGAACCCAGGTCGCTCTTAAAGGGACCCAGGTCACTCTTAAAGGTACCTAGATCACTCTTAAAGGGTTCCAGGTCGCTCTTAAAGGTACCCAGGTCGCTTTTAAAGGGACCCAGGTCTCTCTTAATGGAACCCATTTCGCTCTTAAAGGGACCCAGATCACTCTTAAAGGGACCAATTTCACTCTAAAAGGGCCCCAGGTCGCTCTTAAAGGGCCCCCGTTGCACTTAAAGGGACCCAAATGGCTTTTAAAGGGACCCAGGTCGCTCTTAAAGGGACCCATTTCGCTCTTAAAGGGACCCATTTCGCTCTTAAAGGGACCAATTTCATGCTTAAAGGGACCCATTTCACTCTTAAAGGGACCCAGTTCGCTCTTAAAAGGGACCCAGGTCGTGTAACGCCTGGAGTAGTGAATCCACTGGACCGTCACCAGCGATGGCACTAACCTCACCAGGGAGCGGAGTCTAAGGGGCCGCTGGTTTTCACCAGAGCCCGCCGCAAGGCGGGATGGACTTGCTGCGGCAGGCGACCCCCAGGTCGCTACAACTGGCTTGGTTGCTAGTGACGGCAGGCGAGGCGTGGCAGGAGCAGTAGGCAGGAGATGGTGCTGGCAGAGGTCTGTAGGCGTAACCGCAGGTGACAGGCTGAACACAGGAGCAATAGTGAGACAGGGGAACAGGAACCAGGAACAAGGAGTAGGGACCAGGTAGCGGACAGGAATCAGGAACAAGGACTAGGGACCAGGTAGCGGATAGGAATCAGGAACAACAGGGAGCTGGGCCAAACGCTATGGGAAGCATGTAGAGGCTCCAACACGAGGGACAGGGCATGCTGGGATTTATAGGGAGTGATTGGGTGCAACTGCCAATTAGGGACAGACTGGCCCTTTAAATCTGAGACAGCCGGCGCGCGCGCGCCCTAGGAGGCGGGGACGCGCGCGCCGGCCGGCACAGACGGAGAGCGGAGCGGGACGAGGTGAGGCGCCCCCCGGGGCCGAACAGACCGCTGCGCCGGGTCCCTGCACAGGGACCGGGCGGCTGCCTGGGGTAGAGGGCGGTTGCGGCGGCGGGCCGGAGCACGGGACGCCGCCGCGGCCATGACAGGTCGCTCTTAAAGGGACCCAGGTCGCTCTTGAAGGGACCCAGGTCGCTCTTAAAGGGACCAATTTCACTCTTAAAGGGACCAATTTCACGCTTAAAGGGACCAATTTCGCTCTTAAAGGGACCCAGGTCGCTCTTAAAGGGACCCATGTTGCTCTTAAAGGGACATATTTTGCTCTTAAAGGAACATATTTTGCTCTTAAAGGGACATATTTTGCTCTTAAAGGGACCCAGGTCGCTCTTAAAGGGACCCATTTTGCTCTTAAAGGGACCCATTTCGCTCTTAAAGGGACCCAGATCGCTCTTAAAGGGACCCATTTTGCTCTTAAAGGGACCCAGGTCGCTCTTAAAGGGACCCATTTTGCTCTTAAAGGGACCCAGGTCGCTCTTAAAGGGACCAATTTCACGCTTAAAGGGACCGATTTCGCTCTTAAAGGGACCCAGGTCGCTCTTAAAGGGACCCATTTTGCTCTTAAAGGGACATATTTCGCTCTTAAAGGGACATATTTCGCTCTTAAAAGGACATATTTTGCTCTTAAAGGGACCCATATCGCTCTTAAAGGGACCCAGGTCGCTCTTAAAGAGATCCAGGTCGCTCTTAAAGGGACCCATTTTGCTCTTAAAGGGACCCATTTCACTCTTAAAGGGACCCAGATTGCTCTTAAAAGGACCCATTTTGCTCTTAAAGCGACATATTTCGCTCTTAAAGGGACCCAGGTCGCTCTTAAAGGGACCAATTTCCCTCTCAAAGTGACCAATTTCGCTCTTAAAGGGACCAATTTCGCTCTTAAAGGGACCCAGGTCGCTCTTTAAAGGACATATTTTGCTCTTAAAGGGACATATTTCACTCTTAAAGTGACCCATTTCGCTCTTAAAGGGACCCAGGTTGCTCTTAAAGGGACCAATTTCACGCTTAAAGGGACCCATTTCGCTCTTAAAGGGACATATTTTGCTCTTAAAGGGACATATTTCGCTCTTAAAGGGACATATTTTGCTCTTAAAGGGACCCAGGTCACTCTTAAAGGGACCCATTTTGCTCTTAAAGGGACCCATTTCGCTCTTAAAGGGACCCAGATCGCTGTTAAAGGGACCCATTTTGCTCTTAAAGGGACCCATTTTGCTCTTAAAGGGACCCAGATTGCTCTTAAAGGGAACCAGGTCGCTCTTAAAGGGACCCAGGTCGCTCTTAAAGAGACCCATTTTGCTCTTAAAGGGACACAGGTCGCTCTTAAAGGGACCAATTTCCCTCTTAAAGGGACCAATTTCATGCTTAAAGGGATCAATTTCGCTCTTAAAGGGACCCAGGTCGCTCTTAAAGAGACCCATTTTGCTCTTAAAGGGACATATTTTGCTCTTAAAGGGACCTATTTCGCTCTTAAAGGGACCCATTTCGCGCTTAAAGGGACCCATTTCACTCTTAAAGGGACCCAGGTCGCTCTTAAAAGGACCCATTTTGCTCTTAAAGGGACATATTTCACTCTTAAAGGGACATATTTTGCTCTTATAGGGACATATTTTTCTCTTAAAGGGACCCAGGTCGCTCTTAAAGGGACCCATTTTGCTCTTAAAGGGACCCATTTCGCTCTTAAAGGGACCCAGATCGCTCTTAAAGGGACCCATTTTGCTCTTAAAGGGACCCAGGTCGCTCTTAAAGGGACCCATTTTGCTCTTAAAGGGACCCAGGTCGCTCTTAAAGGGACCCATTTCGCTCTTAAAGGGACCCATTTCGCTCTTAAAGGGACCCAGATCGCTCTTAAAGGGACCCATTTTGCTCTTAAAGGGACCCATTTCACTCTTAAAGGGACCCAGGTCCCTCTTAAAGGGACCCATTTTGCTCTTAAAGGGACCCATTTCACTCTTAAAGGGACCCAGGTTGCTCTTAAAAGGACCCATTTTGCTCTTAAAGCGACATATTTCGCTCTTAAAGGGACCCAGGTCGCTCTTTAAAGGACATATTTTGCTCTTAAAGGGACATATTTCACTCTTAAAGTGACCCATTTCGCTCTTAAAGGGACCCAGGTTGCTCTTAAAGGGACCAATTTCACGCTTAAAGGGACCCATTTCGCTCTTAAAGGGACATATTTTGCTCTTAAAGGGACATATTTCGCTCTTAAAGGGACATATTTTGCTCTTAAAGGGACCCAGGTCACTCTTAAAGGGACCCATTTTGCTCTTAAAGGGACCCATTTCGCTCTTAAAGGGACCCAGATCGCTCTTAAAGGGACCCATTTTGCTCTTAAAGGGACCCATTTTGCTCTTAAAGGGACCCAGATTGCTCTTAAAGGGAACCAGGTCGCTCTTAAAGGGACCCAGGTCGCTCTTAAAGGGACCCATTTTGCTCTTAAAGGGACCCAGGTCGCTCTTAAAGGGACCAATTTCACTCTTAAAGGGACCAATTTCATGCTTAAAGGGATCAATTTCGCTCTTAAAGGGACCCAGGTCGCTCTTAAAGAGACCCATTTTGCTCTTAAAGGGACATATTTTGCTCTTAAAGGGACATATTTCGCTCTTAAAGGGACCCAGGTCGCTCTTAAAGGGACCCATTTCGCTCTTAAAGGGACCCATTTCGCGCTTAAAGGGACCCATTTCACTCTTAAAGGGACCCAGGTCGCTCTTAAAAGGACCCATTTTGCTCTTAAAGGGACATATTTCACTCTTAAAGGGACATATTTTGCTCTTATAGGGACATATTTTTCTCTTAAAGGGACCCAGGTCGCTCTTAAAGGGACCCATTTTGCTCTTAAAGGGACCCATTTCGCTCTTAAAGGGACCCAGATCGCTCTTAAAGGGACCCATTTTGCTCTTAAAGGGACCCAGGTCGCTCTTAAAGGGACCCAGGTGGCTCTTAAAGGGACCCATTTTGCTCTTAAAGGGACCCAGGTCGCTCTTAAAGGGACCCATTTCGCTCTTAAAGGGACCCATTTCGCTCTTAAAGGGACCCAAATCGCTCCTAAAGGGACCCATTTTGCTCTTAAAGGGACCCATTTCACTCTTAAAGGGACCCAGGTCCCTCTTAAAGGGACCCATTTTGCTCTTAAAGGGACCCATTTCACTCTTAAAGGGACCCAGGTTGCTCTTAAAAGGACCCATTTTGCTCTTAAAGCGACATATTTCGCTCTTAAAGGGACCCAGGTCGCTCTTAACCCCTTAAGGACCGGGCCTGAAATGGCCTTAAGGACCGGAGCAAATTTTATGAATATGACCTGTGTCACTTTATTCATTAATAACTTCGGAATGCTTTTACCTATCCGGCTGATTCTGAGATTGTTTTCTCGTGACATATTGTACTTCACATTTCTAGTAAATTGGAGTCGATACTTAAAACGAATCTTTATGAAAAAAAACAAAATAACGTGAAAAATTGTGAAAAAATGCATTTTTCCAACTTTAAAACTTTTCTGCTTATACAGAAAATGGTTATACCACATAAATTATATATTAAATAGCATTAGCAACATGTCTACTTTATGTTGGCGGCATTTATTAAACTATATTTCATTTTTTTTAGACAATCGGAAGCTTAAAACATTAGCAGCAAATTTCCAAATTTTCAATAAAATTTCTAAATCAGATATTTTTAGGCACCTGTTCAGGTTTAAAGTGTATTTGAGGGGACTGTGTGTTAGAAAGCCCCACAAAGCACCCCATTTCAGAAACTGCACCCCCCACACTCTGCAAAAGCATATCCAGAAAGTGTTTTAACCCTTTAGGGGAGTCACAGAAATAAAAGCTAAGTGTGTAAGAAATTTGGAAATTTTAATTTTCTGTGCAGAGATTTTATTGTAATCCAATATTTTTCATAATTATAAACCTATTACCAGAGAAATGCACCCCAATATTGATTGCCCTGTTTCTGCAGTTTATAGAAATACCCCATATGTGGCCCTATTGCATTGTTTGACGCAACCACAAGCCTCAGATATAAGGGAGCGCCTAGTGAATTTCAATGGCTCCGTTATATTAGGTAATTTCTGACTGTACCACTTCAGGTTGGCAGAGGCTCTGGGGAGCCAAAACCTAAAAAACACCCCTAAAGGGACACCATTTAGAAAACTACACCCCTCAAGGAATGTAACAAGGGGTGCGGTGAGCATTTGGACCCCACAGGTACTTCACAGATTTTCCGAACAATATGGCGTGAAAAAGGACAAAAGTATTTTTTACACTAAAACGTTGTTCTAGCCTTCAATTTTTCATTTTCACAAAGGGATAAAAGGAAAAAAAAACACAAACCATGTAGCGCAGTTTCTGCCGAGTACGGAAATACCCCAGATGTGGCGATAAAGTGCCAAGGGGGCGCAGGACGAGCCCCCAAAGGGAAGGAGGGCCAATTGGCCTTTGGAAGCTGGATTTCACTAGAATGGATTTCAAGGGCCATGTCGCATTTACAGAGCCCTCGTGCTGCCAAGACACCCCCCACAATTGACCCCATTCTGAAAACTACACCCCTCAAGGAATCTAACAAGGGGTAGTTTCCAGAATGGGGTCACTTGTGGGGGGTTTACAGTGTTTTGGCAGCACGAGGGCTCTGTAAATGCGACATGGCGTTCATCATCCATTCTAGCCAAATCCAACCTCCAAAATCCAAATGGCGCTCCTTCCCTTCGGAGGCTTGCCCTGCACCCGCATGGCGCTTTATGTCCACATGTGGGGTATTTACGGACTCGGGGGAAATTGCTCTACACATTGTGTGTTTATTTTCTCTTTTAACCCCTTGTGAAAATGATAAATTCAAGGCTAGACCAACATTATAGTGTAAAAAATGTAATATTTCATTTTCATGCCACATTGTTCCACATTTGTGCCCGTCACCAGTGGGGTCCATATGCTCACTACACCCCTTGTTACATTCCTTGAGGGGTGTAGTTTCCATAATGGGGTCACTTGTGGGGGGTTTCAACTGTCTTGGCAACACAGGGGCCTTTTAAATGCAACATGGCCCCTTGAAATCTAATCCAGCCTAAAAAAAACAAATGGCGCTCCTTCCCTTTGGAGGCTTACCCTGCACCCGCATGGAGCTTTATGTCCACATGTGGGGTATTTCCGTACTCAGGGGAAATTGCTCTACACATTTTGTGTTTTTTTTAATCTTTTTGCCCCTTGTGAAAATGAAAAAAAAAGACAAGATCAATGATTTAGAGTAAAACATTTTTAAAAATTACACTAAAAGTTGGTCTAGCCTTGATTTTTTTCCATTTCCACAAGGGGTTAAAAAAGAAAATAAATGCAAAGCGTGTAGGGTAATTTCCCCTGAGTACGAAAATACCCCACACGTGGGCATAATGTGCCATATGGGCACAGGGCAAGCCACCAAAGGGACAGAGCGCCATTTAGAGGCTGGAATGGAGGATGGAGGCCATGTCGCAATTACAAAGCTCCTGTGCTGCCAGAACAGTAGAAACCCCCCACAAGTGACCCCATTATTGAAACTACACCCCACAAGGAATCTAACAAGGGGTATAGTGAGCATATGGACCCCACTGGTGACGGGCAGAATTGTGGAACAATGTGACGTGAAAATGAAAAATTTAATTTTTTACACTAAAACATTGATGTAACTTTGAATTTTTCATGTTCACAAGGGGTTAAAAGAAAAAATAAACCACTAAAAATGTAGAGCAATTTCCACCGATTACAGGAGTACCCCATATGTGGAAACAAAGTGCAAAGTCTGTGCACGGAAAGCCTTTAAAGGCAAGGAGCGCAATTTGGATTTTGGAAGCTGGATTTGGCCAGAATGGAGGTCGAAGGGTTCGCAGAGCCCCCGTGCTGCCACTGTGCTGCCATTGTAAACCCCCCACAAGTGACCCCAACAAACTCAGGAATCTGTGGTTCGTTGGGGTTGGGCTTGACATCCCGCTGCGTGTAAGTAAGTTAACCCCCCTCCGCTGGCCGGAGTATACATCACCTCCTCCCTGCTACGGCTTGCTTCAGGGCTCACGGTGTCTGCTCATTCCGCGCAGCCAATCAGTGTGCTGCCCCGCCGCAACCACAGATTGGCTGAGCAGGACATCCTGCCGAGAACCTCCGAAGCAAGCTGGAGCGGGGAACAGATGATGTATGCTCCGGGCAGCGGGGGGTGAACTTACATACACGCAGCAGGATGTCAAGCCCACTGCGTGTATGTATTCTCATAGGGATGAACTGACACTGGATCCGCAGCGGATTTCGCTGCGGATCCGGAGTGTGTGAAGGCACCCTTAGAGGGGTGTGTAAGTGTTATGCTTCTACACGTGAAAGTGTGTGTGTGTTTTATGTACTGTTTTTACATTTTTATTTTATTTTATTTTTTTACTTTACATTTTTTTTACTTGGCAGGCACACCGGGAGAAGGGGGGGGGGGGACGCAGAAAAAAGAAAGAAATTTACACTAAAGAAAAAAAAACAGCAAAGGGCAGAGGGTGGCAGAAGAGGAGAGAGGGTTGCAGGAGAGGGGCGGCAGGACGGAGGTGAAAGGGTAAGAGGAGAGGGTGGTAGCAGAGAAGGGGAGAGGGTGGCAGGAGAGGGGCGGCAGGACGGAGGGGAGAGGTAACGGTAGCGGCAGGACAGAGGGTGGCAGGGGCGGGGAGAGGGTGGCAGTGGAGGACAGAGTGTGGCAGTGAAGGGGAGAGGGTAAGAGGCGAGGGTAAGAGGAAAGGGTGGCAGGACAGAGGGGAGAGGTTGGCAGGACAGAGGGGAGAGGAAAGGGTAGCGGCAGGACAGAGGATGGCAGGGGAGGGGAGAGGGTAAGACGAGAGGGTGGCAGCAGAGAGGGGAGAGGGTGGCAGCAGGGAGGGTGGCAGGAGGGTGGGTGGCAGCAGGGAGGGTGGGTTGGTAGGTGGGTGGGTGCCAGCAAGGAGGGAGGGATGGTGGGTGCCAGCAGGGAGGGAGGGATGGTGGGTGCCAGCAGGGAGGGAGGGAGGGATGGTGGGTGCCAGCAGGGAGGGAGGGAGGGATGGTGGGTGCCAGCAGGGAGGGAGGGAAGGTGGGTGCCAGCAGGGAGGGAGGGTGGGATGGTGGGTGCCAGCAGGGAGGGATGGTGGGTGCCAGCAGGGAGGGAGGGTGGGAGCGTGGGTGCCAGCAGGGAGGGAGGGTGGGAGCGTGGGTGCCAGCAGGGAGGGAGGGTGCGTGGGTGCCAGCAGGGAGGGAGGGTGCGTGGGTGCCTGCAGGGAGGGAGGGTGGGAGCGTGGGTGCCAGCAGGGAGGGAGGGTGGGATGGTGGGTGCCAGCAGGGATGGTGGGTGCCAGCAGGGAGGGAGGGATGGTGGGTCCAGCAGGGAGGGAGGGTGGGATGGTAAAGGGACCCAGATCGCTGGAGGGGACCCGGTGGCTCTTAGCAGGGACCCAGGTGCTCTTAAAGGGACCAGATTCTCTTAAAGGGACCCAGGTCGCTCTTCAAGGGACCCAGGTCGCTCTTAAAGGGACCCATTTTGCTCTTAAAGGGACCCAGGTCGCTCTTAAAGGGACCAATTTCACTCTTAAAGGGACCAATTTCACGCTTAAAGGGACCAATTTCGCTCTTAAAGGGACCCAGGTCGCTCTTAAAGGGACCCATTTTGCTCTTAAAGGGACATATTTTGCTCTTAAAGGGACATATTTCACTCTTAAAGGGACATATTTCACTCTTAAAGGGACATATTTTGCTCTTAAAGGGACCCAGGTCGCTCTTAAAGGGACCCATTTCGCTCTTAAAGGGACCCATTTCGCGCTTAAAGGGACCCAGCTCGCTCTTAACCTCTTAAGGACCCATGACGTACCGGCACGTCATGGATCACTGTCACTTAAGGACCCATGACGTACCGGTACGTCAGCCCTTTAAACGGGCGCCGCGGCCGGCCGGGTCCCGATCGGGGGAGATAGCCTGCTATAATACATAGCAGGCCATCTCTCCCTGTCGGCATGGAGGGTTGTTAACCCCCCCCATGCCGACGATCGCCGCTATTGGCTGATAAGCCCATAGCGGCGATCGGAACCTTTCCGGGCCATCGGTGGCCCGATGACCCGGAAAAAAATGGCGGTCGGTGCTGTCCGAGGACGGCACCGACCGCCATTACTGTAAAAAGTAATGGTGGTCACGGTACCACCGTCCCGATCGCCGTGAACGGCCGGCCAGCCGGCCGGCCGTTCACGGCGATCAAAGTCCCCACAAGTAATAAATACCTGCTCCGGACCCCTCAGCTAGGTAGCTGAGGGGTCCGGAGCAGGTATTTGTACATTACTCACCTGTCCTGGGGTCCTGATCGGCGTCTTCCGGGTTCCCGGCGTCCTCTTCCTCTTGTCGGGACTTCGGCTTCTTCCGTGAGTCCCGATCGTCTCTTTCCGGCTCCAGCGTCGTCTTTTTTCGTATTTTTCCGGCTCCAGCGTCGTCTATTTTCGGATCTTGCGCTCTGCTGCCCCCTAGCGGCTGATAAGTGTAATACACGTATCAGCCACTACAGGGACGTTCAGAATGTAGTAAAAAAAAAATTTTTTTTCCCAATTTTTTTTCTTTCTATTTTCCGCACCCTATCGCCGCTGAGTGTTGATCAGCATCGCACGAAAGTGCGCTGCTAATTAGCAACTCCTCCTTTTTGGCGTAGGGTGGTTTTTTTTTATATCCTACTGCCACGGTCTGCTGATAAGTGCCGAACATAAGTGCGGCATTTATCAGCAACACCATTTTTGGCGTAGGTTTTTTTTGTATACTTACTGTAAAAAACACGTAAAAAAACACTACATTACACCACACTACATTGAATAAAGTTTTACACTACACCACTACATACCCCATATACCAATCCCTATATAAAAGTGGCCCCCAGGGTGTTTTCGGTGTCGGACGCATACGTTATTATTGCCTCCGACACCGAAACAGCCAGTGAGGATGAATGGGGGGATCCTTCTTTCCTCCATTCATCCTCATCCTCCTTATCATCCAGTGACGTGTCTGGGAGTAGCGTAGCGTACGCTGCCCCCCAGACACGTCTTTTCCGCCAGTACCGTCCCAATACGAGATGACGGTATGGCGTGAAATTCTACAAACTCTGTGAGAGTACCTCAGGGTACACTCACAGATTTAGGGTACGTGCATACTGCGAAATGGCGAAGGATAACCCTTTGTGCATTCCGCAGCTGGCACCCGGACTGATGCAGGGGCGCGTCTCCGCCCGTGTCATAGACTCTATCCTATGCATGGGCGGATTCCATCATCCGTCATTCCATCAACACGTTGGACGCAGAGCGGAATCCGCCCGTGCATAGAATGGAGTCTACGACACGGACGGAGACGTGCGCCTGCATCAGTCCGCCGGCGGGTGCCAACTGCGGAATGCACAAAGGGTTATCCTTCGCGATTCCGCAGTGTGCACGTACCCTTAGAGTGTATGAAGGAAGGGACACTCGAATCCAGCCCCCAGATGCCCACTCCCCCCCATCCTCGGAACAAGTGGGAAGATCGTCCGGGAACCGATCTTCCCACTGCTGGATAAAGGTCACCACCTGTACGGGGATAACTTTTATACCAGCACCCCCTCTTCCGGTCCCTCGCTGCCCGAGCTACTGTAGCTTGCGGCACGATCCGAACATATCAGAAGCAGTAATAGAACCCTAATATTTAGCAGCCATGGAGCGGACCCAGCGCTTCTGGATATGAAGGACCCCGGATCACACCAGGACAACATTTTCCAGGTGACGTCCCCCACACTGGAGAAAGGGAGACCCCAGAAGAAGTGCAGAGTGTGGGGTAACAGGGGGATCAGGAAGGACACCATTTTCCAGTGTGACACCTGTCCTGATCCCCCCGGCCTCTGCATACTGGATCGCTCCAAGGTGCACCACACGTCACTGGGGTTCTACATTATCTAAATTCTGTCCCTTATTCCTATTTCAGGGGTCACGTTGATCCAGGGATTATTCTGATCGCCAATATGGAGTCGGGAAGGAATTTTTCCCCTGTGATGAGGCTACTGTCGTCTGCCTCACAAGGGGTTTTTGCCTTCCTCTGGATCAACACAGGTTGAATTTGATGGACACCTGTCATTTTCCAACCTTATAAACTAATAATTGGCCTAATACCCCCAAAATAAATTAAAATTGTCCCTTTTCCCCAGCTAAATAGGTATGGCCGCCATTCCCATTAGAGGATGCCATGATGCAATTACAAAGCCTCTGTGCGGCCAGGACAGTAGAAACCCCCCACAAGTGACCCCATTCTGGAAACTACACCCCATAAGGAATCTAACAAGTGGGGCAGCGGGGATATGGCCCCCTGGTGACGGCCACATTTGGGACGTGAAAATGAAAAAAATGGTATTTTTTATTTTCACGGCACATGTCCTACACATGTGCCCATCACTAGTGGGGTCCATATGCTCACTGCACCCCTTGTTAGATTCCTTATGGGGTGTAGTTTCCAGAATTGGGTCACTTGTCGGGGGTTTCTACTGTTCTGGCAGCACAGGAGCTTTGTAATTGCGACATGGCCTCCATCCCCCATTCCAGCCTCTAAATGGCGCTCTGTCCTTTTGGTGACTTGCCCTGTGCCCATATGGCAAATTATGTCCACATGTGGGGTATTTTCGTACTCAGGGGAAACTACCCTAGACGTTTTGTGTTCATTTTCTTTTTTAACCCCTTGTGGAAATGGAAAAAAATCAAGGCTAGACCAACATTTAGTGTAATTTTTTTTTTATTTTTACTCTAAATCATTGATCTTGTCTTGATTTTTTCATTTTCACAAGGGGTTAAAAGATAAAAAAAAAAACACAATGTGTAGAGCAATTTCCCCTGAGTATGGAAATACCCCACATGTGGACATAAAGCGCCATGCGGGTGCAGTGTAAGCCTCCAAAGGGAAGGTGCGCCATTTGGTTTTTGAAGGCGGGATTTGGATGGAATGGATTTCGAGGGGCCATGTTGCATTCAAAAGGCCCCTGTGTTGCCAAGACAGTTAAACCCCCCACAAGTGACCATATTATGGAAACTACACCCCTCAAGGAATGTAACAAGGGGTGTAGTCAGCATATGGACCCCACTGGTGACGGGCACAAATGTGGAACAATGTGGCGTGAAAATGAAATATTAAATTTTTTACACTATAATGTTGGTCTAGCCTTGAATTTATCATTTTCACAAGTGGTTAAAAGAGAAAAAAAAACACAAAATGTGTAGAGCAATTTCCCCCGAGTCCGTAAATACCCCACATGTGGACATAAAGCGCCATGTGGGCGCAGGGCAAGCCTCCGAAGGGAAGGAGCGCCATTTGGATTTTAGAGGTTGGATTTGGCTAGAATGGATGATGAACGCCATGTCGCATTTACAGAGCCCTTGTGCTGCCAAAACACTGTAAACCCCCCACAAGTGACCCCATTCTGGAAACTGCACCCCTCAAGGAATCTAACAAGGGGTGCAGTGAGGATATGGACCCCTGGATGACGGGCACATTTGTGCCATGAAAGTGAAAAAATGAAAATTTTCACTTTCACGTCACATTTTTCCACATTTGTGCCCGTCACCAGTGGGGTCCATATGCTCACTGCACCCCTTGTTAGATTCCTTGAGGGGTGTAGTTTCCAGAATGGGGTCACTTGTGGGGGGTTTCCAGTGTCTTGGCAGCACGAGGGCTCTGTAAATGCGACATGGCCCTTGAAATCCATTCCAGTGAAATCCAGCTTCCAAAAGCCAATTGGCGCTCCTTCCCTTTGGAGGCTCGTCCTGCGCCCGCTTGGCACTTTATGTCCACATGTGGGGTATTTCCGTACTCGGGAGAAACTGCGCTACATGTTTTGTGTTTTTTTTTCCTTTTATCCCTTTGTGAAAATGAAAAATTGAAGGCTAGAACAACATTTTAGTGTAAAAAATACTTTAGTCTTTTTTCAAGCCATATTGTTTGGAAAATCTGTGAAGCACCTGTGGGGTCCAGATGCTCACCGCACCCCTTGTTAGATTCCTTGAGGGGTGTAGTTTTCTAAATGGTGTCCCTTTAGGGGTGTTTTTTAGGTTTTGGCACCCCAGAGCCTCTGCCAACCTGAAGTGGTACAGTCAAAAATGACCAAAAATAACGGAGCCATTGAAATTCACTAGGCGCTCCCTTATATCTGAGGCTTGTGGTTGCGTCAAATAGCGCAATAGGGCCACATATGGGGTATTTCTATAAACTGCAGAAATGGGGCAATCAATATTGGGGTGCATTTCTCTGGTAATAGGTTTATAATTATGAAAAATATTGGATTACAATAAAATCTCTGCACAGAAAATTAAAATTTTCAAATTTCTTACACACTTAGCTTTTATTTCTGTGACTCCCCTAAAGGGTTAAAAAACTTTCTGGATGTGCTTTTGCAGAGTTTAGGGGGTGCAGTTTCTGAAATGGGGTGCTTCGTGAGGCTTTCTAACACACAGTCCCCTCAAATACACTTTAAACCTGAACAGTTCCCTAAAAATATCTGATTTTGAAATTTTACTGAAAATTTGGAAATTTGCTGCTAATGTTTTAAGCTTCCTATTGTCTAAAAAAAATGAAAGATAGTTTAATAAATGCCGCCAACATAAAGTAGACATGTTGCTAATGCTATTTAATATATAATTTATGTGGTATAACCATTTTTTGTATAAGCAGAAAAGTTTTAAAGTTGGAAAAATGCATTTTTTCACAATTTTTCACGCTATTTTGGGTTTTTTCATAAAGATTCGTTATAAGTATCGACTCCAATTTACAAGAAATGTGAAGTACAATATGTCACAAGAAAACAATCTCAGAATCAGCCGGATAGGTAAAAGCATCCCGAAGTTATTAATGAATAAAGTGACACTGGTCAAATTCATAAAATTTGCTCCGGTCCTTAAGGCCATTTCAGGCCCGGTCCTTAAGGGGTTAAAAGGACCCATTTTGCTCTTAAAGGGACATATTTCACTCTAAAAGGGACATATTTTGCTCTTATAGGGACATATTTTGCTCTTAAAGGGACCCAGGTCGCTCTTAAAGGGACCCATTTTGCTCTTAAAGGGACCCATTTCGCTCTTAAAGGGACCCAGATCGCTCTTAAAGGGACCCATTTTGCTCTTAAAGGGACCCAGGTCGCTCCTAAAGGAACCCAGGTCGCTCTTAAAGGGACCCAGATCGCTCTTAAAGGGACATATTTTGCTCTTAAAGGGACATATTTCACTCATAAAGGGACATATTTTGCTCTTAAAGGGACCCAGGTCGCTCTTAAAGGGACCCATTTCGCTCTTAAAGGGACCCATTTCGCGCTTAAAGGGACCCATTTCACTCTTAAAGGGACCCAGGTCGCTCTTAAAAGGACCCATTTTGCTCTTAAAGGGACATATTACACTCTAAAAGGGACATATTTTGCTCTTATAGGGACATATTTTGCTCTTAAAGGGACCCAGGTCGCTCTTAAAGGGACCCATTTTGCTCTTAAAGGGACCCATTTCGCTCTTAAAGGGACCCAGATCGCTCTTAAAGGGACCCATTTTGCTCTTAAAGGGACCCAGGTCGCTCTTAAAGGAACCCAGGTCGTTTTTAAAGGGACCCAGGTCGCTCTTAAAGGGACCCATTTTGCTCTTAAAGGGACCCAGGTCGCTCTTAAAGGGACCAATTTTGCTCTTAAAGGGACATATTTTGCTCTTAAAGGGACATATTTTGCTCTCAAAGGGACATATTTCGCTCTTAAAGGGACATATTTTGCTCTTAAAGGACCCAGGTCGCTCTTAAAGGGACCCATTTCGCTCTTAAAGGGACCCATTTCGCGCTTAAAGGGACCCATTTCACTCTTAAAGGGACCCAGGTCGATCTTAAAAGGACCCATTTTGCCCTTAAAGGGACATATTTCACTCTTAAAGGGACATATTTTGCTCTTATAGGGACATATTTTGCTCTTAAAGGGACCCAGGTCGCTCTTAAAGGGACCCATTTTGCTCTTAAAGGGACCCATTTCGCTCTTAAAGGGACCCAGATCGCTCTTAAAGGGACCCATTTTGCTCTTAAAGGGACCCAGGTCGCTCTTAAAGGAACCCAGGTCGCTCTTAAAGGGACCCAGGTCGCTCTTAAAGGGACCCATTTTTCTCTTAATGGGACCCAGGTCGCTCTTAAAGGGACCAATTTTGCTCTTAAAGGGACATATTTTGCTCTTAAAGGGACATATTTCGCTCTTAAAGGGACATATTTTGCTCTTAAAGGGACCCATTTCGCTCTTAAAGGGACCCATTTTGCTCTTAAAGGGACCCATTTTGCTCTTAAAGGGACCCAGATCGCTCTTAAAGGGACCCATTTTGCTCTTAAAGGGACCCATTTCACTCTTAAAGGGACCCAGGTTGCTCTTAAAAGGACCTATTTAGCTCTTAAAGCGACATATTTCGCTCTTAAAGGGACATATTTTGCTCTTAAAGGACCCAGGTCGCTCTTAAAGGGACCCATTTCGCGCTTAAAGGGACCCATTTCACTCTTAAAGGGACCCAGGTCGCTCTTAAAAGGACCCATTTTGCTCTTAAAGGGACATATTTCACTCTTAAAGGGACATATTTTGCTCTTATAGGGACATATTTTGCTTTTAAAGGGACCCAGGTTGCTCTTAAAGGGACCCATTTTGCTCTTAAAGGGACCCATTTCGCTCTTAAAGGGACCCATTTCGCGCTTAAAGGGACCCATTTCACTCTTAAAGGGACCCAGGTCGATCTTAAAAGGACCCATTTTGCCCTTAAAGGGACATATTTCACTCTTAAAGGGACATATTTTGCTCTTATAGGGACATATTTTGCTCTTAAAGGGACCCAGGTCGCTCTTAAAGGGACCCATTTTGCTCTTAAAGGGACCCATTTCGCTCTTAAAGGGACCCAGATCGCTCTTAAAGGGACCCATTTTGCTCTTAAAGGGACCCAGGTCGCTCTTAAAGGAACCCAGGTCGCTCTTAAAGGGACCCAGGTCGCTCTTAAAGGGACCCATTTTTCTCTTAATGGGACCCAGGTCGCTCTTAAAGGGACCAATTTTGCTCTTAAAGGGACATATTTTGCTCTTAAAGGGACATATTTCGCTCTTAAAGGGACATATTTTGCTCTTAAAGGGACCCATTTCGCTCTTAAAGGGACCCATTTCGCTCTTAAAGGGACCCATTTTGCTCTTAAAGGGACCCAGATCGCTCTTAAAGGGACCCATTTTGCTCTTAAAGGGACCCATTTCACTCTTAAAGGGACCCAGGTTGCTCTTAAAAGGACCTATTTAGCTCTTAAAGCGACATATTTCGCTCTTAAAGGGACATATTTTGCTCTTAAAGGACCCAGGTCGCTCTTAAAGGGACCCATTTCGCGCTTAAAGGGACCCATTTCACTCTTAAAGGGACCCAGGTCGCTCTTAAAAGGACCCATTTTGCTCTTAAAGGGACATATTTCACTCTTAAAGGGACATATTTTGCTCTTATAGGGACATATTTTGCTTTTAAAGGGACCCAGGTTGCTCTTAAAGGGACCCATTTTGCTCTTAAAGGGACCCATTTCGCTCTTAAAGGGACCCAGATCGCTCTTAAAGGGACCCATTTTGCTCTTAAAGGGACCCAGGTCGCTCTTAAAGGAACCCAGGTCGCTCTTAAAGGGACCCAGGTCGCTCTTAAAGGGACCCAGGTCGCTCTTAAAGGGACCAATTTTGCTCTTAAAGGGACATATTTTGCTCTTAAAGGGACATATTTCGCTCTTAAAGGGACATATTTTGCTCTTAAAGGGACCCATTTCGCTCTTAAAGGGACCCATTTCGCTCTTAAAGGGACCCATTTCGCTCTTAAAGGGACCCATTTTGCTCTTAAAGGGACCCAGATCGCTCTTAAAGGGACCCATTTTGCTCTTAAAGGGACCCATTTCGCTCTTAAAGGGACCCATTTTGCTCTTAAAGGGACCCATTTCGCTCTTAAAGGGACCCATTTTGCTCTTAAAGGGACCCAGATCGCTCTTAAAGGGACCCATTTTGCTCTTAAAGGGACCCATTTCACTCTTAAAGGGACCCAGGTTGCTCTTAAAAGGACCCATTTAGCTCTTAAAGCGACATATTTCGCTCTTAAAGGGACCCAGGTCGCTCTTAAAGGATATATTTCGCTCTTAAAGGGACATATTTCGCTCTTAAAGGGACATATTTCGCTCTTAAAGGGACCCAGGTCGCTCTTAAATGGACCAATTTCACTCTTAAAGGGACCAATTTTGCTCTTAAAGGGACCAATTTCGCTCTTAAAGGGACCCAGGTCGCTCTTAAAGGGACATATTTTGCTCTAGAAGGGACCCAGGTTGCTCTTAAAGGGACCAATTTCGCTCTTAAAGGGACCTTGGTCGCTCTTGAAGGGACATATTTCGCTCTTAAAAGGACCCAGGTCGCTCTTAAAAGGGACCCGGGCGGCTCTTAAAGGGACCCAGGTCGCTCTAGCGACATGGGTCTCTTTAAGAGCGACATGGGTCCCATACCTTTTGGAGTGTCCCGTCCGTTTAAGAGCAACTTGGGTCCCGTCCCTTTAAGAGCGACTTGGATCCCTTTAAGAGCTACATGGGACCCTTTAAGAGCGACTTGGGTCCCGTCCCTTTAAGAGCGACTTGGGTCCCGCCACTTTAAGAGCGACTTGGGTACCTTTAAGAACGACTTGGGTCCCTTTAAGAGCGACATGGCTCCCGTCCCTTTAAGAGCAACTTGGGTCCCTTTAAGAGCGACATGGCTCCCGTCCCTTTAAGAGAGACTTGGGTCCCTTTTTGAGCGACTTGCGTTCCTTTAAGGGTGACCTGGGTCCCTTTAAGAGCGATCTGAGTACTTATAATGGTAAAGATCATTGCTCGGTTACCATGACAATCTTACTCATGTCGGGAAGACAAAATCGTTAAGGACCTTCCATATATTACATCTTCTATTGGCCAATAGTGGACATGTGACTGTGGATGGTGTGATACAATGCATGACGAGACCTTAGAGTTCCTATTAGCTGCTATATTTCAGCTATTTGCATATGTGCTGTGATTGGCTGTTAGCGGTTAGAGTGTGGCCATTATTTGCAATGGGCCATTATTTTCTATGGGAAATTTGGGGTCGTTTAACGTTAATTTCTTAAAAACGACAAATCCGATCGAAACGAAAAATAGATAGCACACCACACACCGCCGAGGGCTTCGAAACGCAGTTTGAACGAGTGTGTGCACAAAGCGGTTCGGGCTGTATTACGCGCAGAAAAATGGCTGGAAGAAGAAGAAGAAGAAGAAGAATACGGATTACAATATAGTGCTTTTCAAGCACTATAATTATTAACAATATAAAGCAGTACAGTGGAACAAAAGGAAGGAAATTCTAAAGCTAAATGTTGCAGAAAAATGATCAATATCTCATATAGGCTTTATCAGGTTTTGTAAAATATGGCTAGGTTCACACTACAGTATGTAAAAATGACCACCATCTCTCATAATAATGGCTTCCATTGCTCAATTAACTCCCATTATTTGCACAATGATTGCCCTTGTTATGAAAGACGGCCGTCATTTCCACATAGTGTGAACCTAGCCATATTTTGCAAAACCGGATAATGCAACAAACAGCACACAACAAACAAGTCCTCAGTTGAAGACACTTTCCTTCCTCTGCTTACTGATCAGAGCCTGCCGAGGTACGGGTTCGTATGAACCTGAACTCTCAGTGCCTGATTTCCGCTGTCTGCAGCCTCCGTGAAGAGGGTGGATACAGCCGGGGGACCGCCTGGAAAACTGGGATACAGCCATAGACATAGGCTTTATCCCAGTTTTCCAGGCGGTCCTCCGGCTGTATCCACCCTCTTTACGGAGGCTGCAGACAGCGGGAATCAGGCACTGAGAGTTCAGGTTTATACAAAACCGAACCTCGGCAGGTTCGCTCATCTCTAGTCTTGACCCGTTCCTGGCTAAGTAGAATTAAACTAAACTATCAATTGTTTTCCAGGATAATCGATTGACCGGATGCCAAAACCCGCCTCAGATCCTATTCACATTAATAAAAGCTAAGTGCCACCACCTCACAGGGAACAAAGTCAATAGCTTCTAGCTTAATTCTCACTGTAGTGCAGGCATCAAACAGCTGATAAGGGCGGGAGCTGGGTGTCGGAATCCTGCCTTCTCAACTATTAGGCTACGTTCACACTATGTATATTTCAGTCAGTATTTTGGTCCTCATATTGCAACCAAATCCAGGAGTGGATTAAAAACACAGAAAGGATCTGTTCACACAATGTTGAAATTGAGTGGATGGCTGCCATATAACAGTAAATAACTGCCATTATTTCAATATAGCAGCCGTTGTTCTAAAATAACAGCCTTATAAGGCTGCGTTCACACTACGTATATTTCAGTCAGTATATGTATATTTCAGTCAGTATATTTCAGTCAGTATTGCAACCAAAACCAGGAGTGGATTAAAAACACAGAAAGGATCTGCTCACACAATGTTAAAATTGAGTGGATGGCCGCCATTTAATGGCAAATATTTGCTGTTATTTTAGAACAACGGCTGTTATATTGAAATAATGGCCGTTATTTACTGTTATATGGCGGCCATCCACTCAATTTCAACATTGTGTGAACAGATCCTTTCTGTGTTTTGATCCACTTCTGGTTTTGGTTGCAATACTGACTGAAATATACGTAGTGTGAACGCAGCCCCAATCTGTAAAAAAAGAACCTTTAACATAAAAATTGCACTGTGTGAACTTGGCTCTGGTGAGAAAATTCATGTTTCAGCCTTTTAACTCTGATGATGGCATTAATACCTAATGTGGCATCACAAAGGGAGCTTCATTAAGGCTCCCTTTGTGCCTGTGTTACTTTAATAGTTAACCCTGAGGTTAATAGTTTTAAGGGACAGTACTGAGCCACACAACAGACCCTAGGGCTTTTGTGTGAATTCCTGTAAAGCATACCTGAGGTCAGAGCCAACAAGGAGGCAAGGACAGGCACACCAGTAGTCAACCTAGATGCCAGTTAAGGCCCATCAGTAGCCAACATGGAGGCAAGGGCAGGCACAGCAGTAGTCAACATGGATGCCAGTTAAGGCCCAACAGTATCCAACAAGGAGGCAAGGGCAGGCACAGCAGTAGTCAATATGGATGCCAGTTAAGGCCTAGAAGTAGCCAACAAGGAGGCAAGGGCAGGCACAGCAGTAGCCAAGATGGAGGCCAGGGCAGGAGTAGCAGTTGTAATGGGGTGACATGAGCAGCAGAAGCAGAATAATGAGGCCCTACATCTTGGTGACAACAGGACCTTATCTATCCATGTGGCGTTCATTTTGATGAAAGTCAGACGTTAAACCCAAGTGTGAATATGGTATTACGCTCACCACCACTGCTGCAGACAGAATGGGAAAAACATGGAGGTACTGACATGTGAGCACAAGTATATCCTGCACATGCGACACAGTGTGGAGTTAGCGTAGGGACTTGTGTGAACCAGGAGACCTGCACGTGGTACATGGGGCAGTATGGTTTGATCAAAAATTATACCGACATCCTGACGTTTTTTAAATTAGCCGAGTGGCATTATTATTAGCCATAGGTGTGATGTGCAGTAGCTCCCTTCTCTCCATGTCGCATTTTATGTTTTTCTCCCTTTTCTGAGCGTCTGGCACTCCCCTTAATAAAACCCATGTGACCCAAATTAGCAGGATATACCTGTGCTCACATGTCAGTACCTCCATGTTTTTCCCATTCTGTCTGCAGCACTGGTGGTGAGTGTAATACCATATTCATACTTGTGTTATTTGGGGGAAGCCTTCTCTGCCGGTGGTGCCGGCTAGGAATTGGTGGGGTATTTTGGGTTTGGTCCTGTGACATTGGGGTTGCAGGGCCATTCCATGGCCTCCCTTCCCTGCATGTGCATGCTTTGCGGGGTTGGCAGTCGCTGACCGACACAGTGTGGAGTTAGCGTAGGAGCCCGTGTGAACCAAAAGACCTGCACGTGGTACAAGGGGCAGTATGGTTTGATCAAATTATATACCGACATTGTGGCGTTGGTTTTTAAAATTAGCCGAATGGCATTAGTATCAGCCATAGGTGTGATGTGCAGTAGAGCTGTGTGCAGTGTACATGTCTGTGTACAGAGCTGTGTGCAGTGTATATGTTGTATATGTCTGTGTACAGAGCTGTGTGCAGTGTATATGTCTGTGTACAGAGCTGTGTGCAGTGTATATGTTGTATATGTCCATACCTCCCAACTTTTGCAAAGAGCAAAGAGGGACATGTGTGCCACGGTCCCCATAGCCACGCCCCCATAGCGGCCCTCCAAAGCCACACCCCCATAGCAACCCTCCATAACCACGCCCCCATAGCAACCCTCCATAGCCACTCCCCTACAGTCACCACATGCTGCTGACTGAATAGTGCCCGATATAGTATCCATTCCCCCCAAAAATGCCCTATATAGTATCCAATCCCCCACAAAGTGCCCCACATAGTAGCCAGTCCCCCATATAGTGCCCCACATAGTATCCAATCCCCACATAGTGCCCCACATAGTATCCAATCCCCCCATATAGTGCCCTACATAGTATCCAATGCCCCATATGGTGCCCCACATAGTAGCCAATGCCCCCATATAGAGCCCCACATAGTAGCCTATGCCCTCATATAGTGCGCCACATAGTAGCCAATGCCCCCATATAGTGCCCACATAGTAGCCAATGCCCCATACAGTGCCCACATAGTAGCCAATGCCCCCATATATGCCCCACATAGTAGCCAATCCCCATATAGTGCCCACATAGTAGACAATGCCCCCAAATATGCCCCACATAGTAGCCAATGCCCCCATATACAGCCCCACATAGTAGCCAATGCTCCCATATAGTGCCCACATAGTAGCCAATCCCCACATAGTGCCCACATAGTAGCCAATGCCCCCAAATATGCCCCACATAGTAGCCAATGCTTCATGATCGAGGCTGCAGGTAACTTCCGGCACAGTCAGTGTCTGTATACCCCACTGCCCGCCCCGGAGGATGACAGGAGTGCGCGCTCTGCCGGGAGAGGAGCTGCTGGGACCGGCGGACAGGTGACTTACTGGTTTATTGTTTTTTTCGCTGGGGCGACATTAAATGCGGGACATGGGGGGCCATTAAGGAACCGCGGGACAGCACCCACGAAAACGGGACTGTCCCGCGGAATCCGGGACAGTTGGGAGGTATGTATGTCTGTATCCAGAGCTATGTGCGGTGTATATGTTGTATATGTCTGTGTACAGAGCTGTGTGCAGTGTATATGTCTGTGTACAGAGCTGTGTGCAGTGTATATGTTGTATATGTCTGTGTACAAAGCTGTGTGCGGTGTATATGTCTGTGTACAGAGCTGTGTGCGGTGTACATGTTGTATATGTCTGTGTACAGAGCTGTGTGCAGTATATATGTTGTATATGTCTGTGTACAGAGCTGTATGCAGTGTACATACCTCCCAACCGTCCCGGGTCTAGCGGGACAGTCCCGATTTCGGGGTCATTTCCCGCTGTCCCGGAACGGGCCCCAAGTGTCCCGCTTCCCAAAACGTACCTGGCCCTTTAATTGCGAGCGCTCCTGGTGAGTGCTCGCAGATGCGGGGCTGTGCACAGCTTCCTCTAGTGGCCAGAAGCTGCATTCTGCCTCTGGTCACTAGAGGCCTCTCTCATCCCCTGTGTTCCCGCGCGGAGCAGAGGAGTGACGTCACCGGCAGAGCGGTGAGAAGAAGGAGAAGCTAGAGCCGGCTGAAGCACAGAGTGAGTATGTGCTTATTCTTTTTTTAATCAAAGGAGGGATGATGGGGGGAGGCTAGCTGACATGGAAGGTGTTCATCATGGCAGTGCTGGGGGGGGGGGGGGGGGTGTTCTTCATCACGCTGTCTGACTGCTCTGCATTCTGGCTGGGGTCGGAGGGGGGGGGGGGCAGCAGTCAGACAGCAATGTGATCAGCAGTGACGAGGACCGCTGCCAGACTGGAGGGGTAGGGGGCCGCAGTTACAAGCAGGGTGGGAGGGGGGGTGCCGCTGCTGCCACACACTAACCACTGACTGACACTGAAGGCCATCTGACACTCAGCAGCTGCGGCCTTCAGTATCAGTCAGTGGCCGCTGACAGAGTGAGATGCTGTGTCCTTTTCAAAGCCCTGAGCTCACATACCGCACAGCTACCAGCCCCCGAAGCTCTTATCTCCAGCCCAGCGGCACTTGCATTCATCTTCTCCCCTGCTTATCTTCTCCCCTGCTTATCTTCCCCACTGATGCTGATGGAGTCACATGTCAGGGGCAGACAGGAGTGAAGAGAGTGCAGAGGCCGCGGGACTGGAGATATGAGCTGCAGGGGCTGGGAGCTGTGTGTGAGGTGTACAAATAGCCACTACTGGGGAGAAAGCCACTGTTGTGCAGCCATGTGAGTATCCTTTTTTATTTTTCTGGTACACATCTATCTATCTATCTATCTATCTATCTATCTAGAGAAATGTATTCCACGGCACACGGCTGCAATTCCAAATGAAAGTGTTTATTCCATCAAAGGTGATAATATAACATAGTGCAGCACAGCAAGTTTAGAGTAAGTGCGACGTTTCGACTGCCTCAACGCCGTCCTCCTCAAGCATATACATATACATAGGACGGCGTTGAGGCCGTCGAAACGTCGCACTTACTCTAAACTTGCTGTGCTGCACTATGTTATATTATCACCTTTGATGGAATAAACACTTTCATTTGGAATTGCAGCCGTGTGCAGTGGAATACATTTCTCTACTTATTGAAAGTCCGTGGTCGGGACTTATCTACAGGCACCGGACTATCTATGTGACTGCAGTGGTGCTGCTCAGATATTATCTTGTGCTATCTATCTATCTATCTATCTATCTATCTATCTATCTATCTATCTATCTATCTATCTAATAGATAGATAGATAGATAGATAGATAACAAATGTCAGCACAAGCCATGAAATTGGTGCCAGCAAATTAAATCTTAAACCAGAGATAGATGTCTATACCATACGGATACTTCACGGCACTCCAACTTCTATGTTGCAAAAGAAGTGTTTATTCCATCAACGTGCAAAGCATTACCAAATAGGCCAGCACAGCAAACAGTCACAAACGCGAGGTTTCGGCGAGTCAATCACCATTTTGAAGCGTGAAAATGGTGATCGACTCGCTAAAACAGCGCGTTTATGACCGGTTTAGGGGCGTGTCTTTGGGTTTATGGGCGTGTCTTTGGGTGGGTTAGGGGCGTGTCCATGTCCCTCTTTCCTCTCAGCCAAAGTTGGGAGGTATGAGTGTATATGTCTGTGTACAGAGCTGTGTGCGGTGTATATGTTGTATGTGTCTGTGTTCAGAGCTGTGTGCGGTGTATATGTTGTATATGTCTGTGTACAGAGCTGGGTGCTGTGTATATGTTGTATATGTCTGTGTACAGAGCTGGGTGTGGTGTATTTGTCTGTGTACAGAGCTGTGTGCGGTGTATATGTTGTATATTTCTATGTACAGAGCTGTGTGCTGTGTTTATGTCTGTGTACAGAGCTGTGTGCAGTATATATGTTGTGTATGTCTGTGTACATAGCTGTGTGCGGTGTATATGTCTGTGTACAGAGCTGTGTGCAGTGTATATGTCTGTGTACAGAGCTGTGCGCAGTGTATATGTTGTATGCAGGGCCGCCATCAGGGCAGTATTGGTGGTACAGCTGTCAGGGGCCCGGGCAAAAACTAGCATCCAGGGGGGCCCGGCAGTCCAGCCTACCTGTGTGTAAGCTCCTGTTAGCTGTACCGCACAGGCAGGAAGACACAGGGCCTCCTACTTACTCTCCCAGGGCCCCCTCCTCTTCCTCACTCCCCGGGGCCCCTCCCCCGCCCCTCACAACCTTCTCTGGCAGCTTTCTCCTGTGCCTCGATGTCGGAGGAGAAGGGGGAGGGGCCCGGAGCCGCTGTGTGAGGACCAGAAGGAAAACAGGAAGCACATGGGTCCTGGAGCTTCCCAGCAAGTAAGTGTAGATGTGTGTGTAATCATGTGTGCTGGGGGGATGATGTGTGCTGGGGGGGATGATGTGTGCTGGGGGGGAGGATGTGTGCTGGGGGGGATGATGTGTGCTGGGGGGGATGATGTGTGCTGGGGGGGATGATGTGTGCTGGGGGGGGGATGATGTGTGCTGGGGGGGGGATGATGTGTGCTGGGGGGGGGATGATGTGTGCCTGGGGGGGGGATGATGTGTGCTGGGGGGGATGATGTGTGCTGGGGGGGGATGATGTGTGCTGGGGGGGGGATGATGTGTGCTGGGGGGGGGATGATGTGTGCTGGGGGGGGATGATGTGTGCTGGGGGGGGGATGATGTGTGCTGGGGGGGGGATGATGTGTGCTGGGGGGGGATGATGTGTGCATGTGTGCGGGGGGGATAACGTGTGCTGGGGGGATGTGTGCTGGGGGGATGTGTGCTGGGGGGATGATGTGTGCATGTGTGCTGGGGGGATGATGTGTGCATGTGTGCTGGGAGGATGATGTGTGCTGGGGGGATGATGTGTGCTGGGGGGGATGATGTGTGCTGGGGGGGATGATGTGTGCTGGGGGGGAAGATGTGTGCTGGGGGGGGATGATGTGTGCTGGGGGGGGATGATGTGTGCTGGGGGGGGATGATGTGTGCTGGGGGGGATGATGTGTGCATGTGTGCTGGGGGGGATAATGTGTGCTGGGGGGATGTGTGCTGGGGGGATGATGTGTGCATGTGTGCTGGGGGGATGATGTGTGCATGTGTGCTGGGGGGATGATGTGTGCTGGGGGGGATGATGTGTGCTGGGGGGATGATGTGTGCATGTGTGCTGGGGGGATGATGTGTGCTGGGGGGGATGATGTGTGCTGGGGGGGACGCAATCCCTGATCCCTGCACCCTGTCAGCCCCAACCTCCTTGCACTCTGTCAGCGCTCTGTTTGCCCCCACATCCCTGATCCCTGCACCCTGTCTGACCCCCCATCCCTGATCCCTGATCCCTGCACCCTGTCTGACCCCCCATCCCTGATCCCTGCACCCTGTCTAACTCCCCCATCCCTGATCCCTGCACCCTGTCTAACCCCCATCCCTGATCCCTGCACCCTGTCTAACCCCCCCATCCCTGATCCCTGCACCCTGTCTAACCCCCCATCCCTGATCCCTGCACCTGTCTAACCCCCCATCCCTGATCCCTGCACCCTGTCTAACCCCCCATCCCTGATCCCTGCACCCTGTCTAACCCCCCATCCCTGATCCCTGCACCCTGTCTGCCCCCACATCCCAGCAGTATTATTTGGTACCAATGCGTAGAAATATTTTGTGGCCATATGTAGGGAGCTTGTGCTCCTGATTTTTTAAGACCCCAGCAACACTCCTCTCAGACCACCTTCTTTATTTAACTATGACTGTGTTAGTGGTTTAATGTCTAAGCACTTGAGGCCCCACTTTTAAATTGTGCCCAGGGCCACATTTGACCTAAAACCGGCCCTGGCCCTTGGGTTCCATAGTTTTTATTTTAATTAATAGTGCACGGAAGTTGGCTGGCGTGGGATGTATCCAAAGAGACCCAGCTTTCCAGAATTATCCCAAAGCCACCCAGTTACTTCAAAGACATCAGTCAAAAATACGTCCCATGTTTTTTTGTTAATGGGGGGCCCAGACACTCCGGCTGTATGGGGCCCCGAAATTTCTGATGGCGGCCCTGGTTGTATGTGTCTGTGTACAGAGCTGTGTGCGGTGTATATGTCTGTGTACAGAGCTGTGTGTGGTGTATATGTTGTATATGTCTGTGTACAAAGCTGTGTGTGGTGTATATGTTGTATATGTCTGTGTACAGAGCTGCGGGCAGTGTATATGTTGTATATGTCTATGTTAGGGATGCACGATGCACCTAAAATTATTTTCGGTTCTATACAAGAAGTTCCTGGTATTCAATACTTTATGATAAGCCATGCAGCAGTGCGGCTTATCATAAAGTATACAGCAGGAGACATGGCGGGCAGCGAGCTGAGTGCCTGCCATATTCTCTGCGTGTCCCCTGTACTGTCTTCCTCCTCTGCCCGCCCTCCCTCTCTCTGCTTCAGCGGCGCCAACTTCAAATAGCCGGCACATATCGATCGCTTGTGCCGGCTTTGTAACTATATAGATGCCACTGTCACAACTGACAGCGGCATTTAAAGAGACACTGTCGTGGAAATTTTTTTTTGCGGAAATCAATAGTCTAGGCGATTTTAAGAAACTTTGTAATTGGGTTTATTAGGCAAATATGCCATTATCTGCATTTAAATAGATTTTTCCCAGGTCCCCCCTCCCTCCTCTCTCTCATCCACTGTAAAGTATCAGGAAATTATAACTTGTTGCATCAGACACAACCTGTCTGTTCTATAGAGACGGGAGGGGGGAGAATGGAGGAGGGAGTTAGCAGGCAGCAGAGAGCTGAGAACAAAGGATTACACAAACATGGAGCTGGGTGAAGCTGTATTCAGAGGTCAGAGAGGTCAGTGCTGACTGTCCTAGGAGATAGAGGGTGATGTTGCTGTAGATTAACTCTTTGTTGTCCTGTTTTGGTGTATTATTTCCATCTCTTCATAGGAGAACAAAGAAGACAGGGGGGAGAGCTTCAAACTGCTTTTTCATGATAAAAAATCTTTTTTTCTGCTAAAAAAAAACCCAATTACAAAGTTTCTTAAAATCGCCTGTACTACTGACTTCTGCAAAAAAAATAAAATAAATCACAACAGTGACCCTCTCCTAACCCCCTCCTTATGCAGCAGGGTTGGCTACTGTGTGTTGAAGACCCCGACTGCTAATGACTGTAGCCGGCAATCCCGCTGGCTGCAGTCATTTATCCCTTGAGGTGGCTGTGAAGTGTCCGATCGCCACCCCTTCAATGTGACCTCAGGGGGCTGATGGGTCCCCTCACAGCCCGAGGTCCACACTTACCCTACCGGTGTCTCTGCTAATAAAGTGTGGCCAGACAGATTTTACTAGCAGAGCGCTGATTTTACTGATGCTATGCAATGCTATAGCAATAATATATAGTACTGCAAAGGGAAAAGGGCAGAGCAGGGTTGGCAGCTGGAGAGGAAGAGTGGCGCTGTGGTCCGGAAGAGAAGATCAGGGAACAAGGCTGGCGATGGTGGAAGCAGGAGGAGAAGGCTGGAGGAGGGGGAGGCAGGAGGAGATGCGGCCACTAGATCTGGACGGAACTGTGTGAGGTGGAGGCGGCAGCAGAACTGTGAGGTGGGGGCCACAGGAAACTTTCAATGCAGACATTGACAATGTGGGGGGGGGGGGGGGCTGTAGCCAGCAGATTGCCCTGCCGCCCAAAGCCAGGTCACCCTGCTGGGTCAGCGGTCAGCATTCCCTGACAGCGGGAATAGTGAAACTGCAACCCCCATTATCCCCCTGCTAGCTGTTGTGTTACATGACTACAGTCCCCATCATTCCCCTGCTAGCTGTTGTGTTACATGACTACAGTCCCCATTATCTTCCTGCTAGCTGGTGTGTTACATGACTACAGTCCCCATCATACTCCTGCTAGCTGGTGTGTTACATGACCACAGTCCCCATCATCCCCCTGCTAGCTGGTGTGTTACATGACTACATAGACTACAGGGCGCATATCTATTCTAGTGTTTTTGTTTTTTTTGTTTTTAAATTAATTTATTAAGTATTGGTATCGAGCATTGAAAAAAAAGTTGCTATTGGTATTGAACTCAAAATTCTGGTATCGTGACATCACTAGTCTATGTACAGAGCTGTGTGCAGTGTATATGTCTATGTACAGAGCTGTGTGCAGTGTATATGTCTGTGTACAGAGCTGTGTGCGGTGTATATGTTGTATATGTCTATGTACAGAGCTGTGTGCGGTGTATATGTCTGTATTTGTATGTTTCTGTATATTTCGTATGTATTTATGTGCTCTAGTATAGTTCTGATCCCTTTCTATTTGATGTTTTGTATATGAGGGTCACAGGGGGCTTTCTATTATATAAGGGCATAGAGGGAACCTGGCTCTAAATACTACAAGGGGGCATAACATGGGCAATTTTATAGCCTGGAACAATACAGATGGGGAGTTTGTATAGAGGTGATGATAGTGCTGCAGCTAAGAGTCTATAATGTTTGTCAGGTAGACTCTGCATAGACTATTCATGGACTGGAGAAGTCTTCATGACGGCCGGGCCAGATGGAGAAGAAAATGAAAAGAGAAACAACTTGCTTAGCAGAAACATCACCTGCAGCTCACACAGAGAAGACACCTAGGATGTAACTGCATCAGTATATGCTGGTATTATTAGTAATATTTGCTGATATAGTGGATGTTATTCAGTGACCATATAGTGCACAGGTGTCAAACTGCAGCCCTCTAGCTTTTACCATCATGATGGGAATTGTAGTTGTGTAACAGCTGAGGGCAGTAAGTTTGATTCCCTTGTAATATTGGTATTATTCGTTATGTTGTGATGATGGTAGAGGTCATCGTTAGAAATGGAAAAGGGAGGATACCATCTGGGGACTGCCTGGAAAATTCCTGGAAAACTTGGATACAGCCAAAGCTGTATCGATCTTTTCTGGGCAGTATCCTCCCTCTGCACAGAGCCGACAGCCTGAGGGCTAATTAACACGTCCGTTGTTCTGTCCACAATTGCGGGCAAGCAATTGCTTCGTTCATCTCTTGTCATGATGTTAAAGAGTTATCTATTACTTGTATACTGGTATTATTGGTAGTATCAGTCTCTATACCCGACACTGGGTTGTGTAATATGCTGTGTATTACATGAATGAAAAAAGTAACACCCAAACCCATAGATTGTCAAAACACAACTCCCAGCATGCCCTGACAACTATAGACCTTCAGGAACTGCTGAGAGTTGTAGCTCCCGGTCCATCAAGATTACATGGTATATGGGGACCTTTAGTAGTGTCTGTGCTGCAGTGATATTTTATCATAAAATTTCCCCCGTACGGAAAGTGGGCATGTGCGCTTTGAAATGCCAGGGACCATTTTCAGTCCTAGTCCAGGTAGGGCGCGAACGGGCGCAGCCTAGTGGCAGCCTGGACATGACTGTTAGGGCAGTAGGGGGTGACGGAGGCAGCTGGAGGCTAAGGGGTTAATGGTCAGGGCAGGAGCACGTGGGGGAATAACAGGTGGGATAGGGAGGGGGTTACAGCCGGGTGGTTAGCTGGGGCAGCCAATTAGAGGAGACAGGGGGAGGTGTTTGGTTGGGATGATAAAAGGAGGGGAGGGGTTACTCACTCGCTCCTTATCCGGACCAGCGAACGGACGTCATGTGCTGCAATCTTCTCCTGACAGGATGGAGCGGGACCAGGTGTTGGCCTTTTTCAGGGAGGCAGCGGCGCAACATGGGGCGGCTTGGCTGCAGGAGCAGCTAGGTACAGTAATGGGGGAAGCGGGGGGGGGGGAGGCAGGCCCCTCTCGTGCTCGCACGCCCGCACGCCGCCGGCGCCCGCCGGAGCGGCTCAGCCCCGATATACCCCGCTTCTCCCGGCGCGTAGGGAGTCCTTCTCAGGACCCTCCAGCTTCTCCCGGTCGGTCCTCACCTCCTCGGTCCGGGGGCGCGGCTGGGAGGAATCCCGCAGCGCGGCGTGGATCCGGAGGGGAGGGAGAGGCCCCAACTGCAGCTTCCTCCTCCTCTCGCCCGGCGGCCGGAACCGGAAGTGGTGCGGCCAGCCCCTCATCCCGGCAGCAGCGGGGGGCGGCCCGGCGTGTGATGTCTGGGGTTAGGCCCCGCGGGAGGCTAGATAATCGGGGGAGAGAGGACAGGGCCCGCCGCGGGCCTGGAGCGCGGTCCCGCGCTGCAGGGGCCGGAAGAGTGACGTCACGAGTCCAGCGTGGGGAGGCCAGACTGTCCCGGGCCCGGGGCAGTCCTGCGCACACTTCATCTGCGGCCAGCCCCCCTGTCGTCGTCGGCCCTACCCGGACGGCAGCTCAGGTTGAGAAGGGGGACCCTGGAGTGGAAGTTGCGTCTGGCGAGGTGGGGGCCTCATCGTCCGAGGAGGAGATCGAGGATGGAGAGATCAGCGCCCGGTCTTCAGCAGTCCGAGGATCCGCCGTTGCGGCTGTCCTGGCGCCCGCCACGAGTCAGCCCGGTGAGTTACCCTCTATGTCTGTGGTGCCTGCTGTCTGGTCTCCGGTTTCGTCTGGTGTGAGTGGTTGGGGTGTGTCGGTGGCTGGGGGACAGTGTGAGTCGGGGGGGAGTCCGTTCGGCGGTATGGGTGAGCTGGTTATGCGGTTCCTGAGTGGTGTGAGAGAGTTGGTAGGGCAAGGCGTTTCAGCGCAAGCGAGCCAGGGGTCGTCAGTGGCGGCGTGGTTGGGTGGGGGCGCTGCGCCAGTCACAACTTCGGTTTCAGGGCCGCTGGGTGCGGCAGGGGGGCCCTCATCGTCGGTAGGGGGAATGGTAGCTTCGGCGGAGAGCGGTAGCGCAGCGGGCGGCGCAACGAGTGGTGAGACGGCGTTGCGTTTGGACGATAGGGCGCAGGGTGAAGTATATGTGTGTTTCGAGGGGCCCATCTGAAGCAGGACATGCGAGAAAAGATCTGGCGGGATGAGTATGTGGAGATCTTTTCTCTCTTACCCTTGGAAAAGTTCAACTTGGACAAGGGTAAGCCAGACGAGAGCAAGAAGGAGGAGGAGGAGAAACGGCAGTATCGGCTGATTCAACGGACGTTCTCCAACTGGCTCCAAGCGTTTTCCATTCTGGCTAGTGTGGTGGGGGAGAGGGTTCCGCAGAACTGTTCGGCCTTGTTCTGCTACCTGGATTCGATAAGCGAGGCTTATAGGGTCTACGGTGGCACGGCATGTTTACGGTATGACGAACAGTTCCGGCAGCGTAAGGCGGTTAGACCATCGTTGCGCTGGGACCACAAGGATATTGCCTTGTGGATGCGGCTCATGTGGGCCCCGCGGACGCCGTCGCAGCCGTTTCGTTGGGGGGGCGGGGGCTCGGCAGCTACCGCCGGGACTTCGGCCAGCCAGCGCCCAGGGTGTTGCTGGCAGTTTAATGAGGGGCATTGCCGGCTTGGGTCCACCTGCAAGTTCAAGCATGAATGCTGAACTTGCGGCGGGAGCCACCCGCAGTCTAAATGCTTTAGGAAACAAAAAGGGGGCGTGCCGCAGAGTCTGGGGGTAAAGGGGCGGACGCCGGTGAACCTAGAGGTGATGCGTCCTTTCCTAAATGAATACCCGGATCGCAAGGCGGCTCAGCTCTTGCGTGATGGGTTTGAGTTGGGTTTCCGCATTCCCTATTTGCCTGATGCCCCCGTTTTTTGCCCAGCTAATCTGAAATCCGCGCGGTTGCGGCCTGATGTGGTGGGCGAAAAGTTGAGTAAGGAGGTAGCTCTGGGGCGTATGACGGGGCCGTCCTTTGGGTTTGGGTCCTAAGAACCTAATAAATTTCGTTTGATACACCATTTATCCTATCCGGTGGGGGGATCAGTCAACGATGGGATCGAGCAGGGGCTTTGTTCGGTTTCGTACGTATCATTCGACAGGGCGGTGGATTGGTTGCGGCGTTGCGGACCGGGCGCTTTGATGGCTAAGACTGACATCGAGGCGGCTTTTCGACTGCTGCCCGTGCACCCCGATTGCTTTCATCTGTTGGGTTGCATGTGGGGGACGGTTTTTATGTGGACTGCTGCCTGCCCATGGGGTGCTCAATTTCGTGCTCTTATTTTGAGACATTTAGCACCTTCGTGGAGTGGGTAGTTCGTAAGGAGACAGGGTTGCAGTCGATTTTGCAATACCTTGACGATTTTTTGTGCATCGGCCCGGCGGATTCTTCGATCTGTTCGGTTTTGTTACATTTGGTTGAGCAAGTTGCATGCATGGGCAGAATTTTTTGTCGATGGATGGCTCAGGCGACGGCGGGGTTGCAGTCGCCGTTGCATTTTGTTCGGTTGTCAGCGGCTCATCGGGCGGATTTGCAGGTGTGGGCAGATTTTTTGGATCACTTCAATGGGCGGTCTGTGTGGATGGAGGACTGGGTCGAGAATGCGGACTTGGAATTGTTTACGGATGCCTCGGGGGCCTTGGGGTATGGGGCGTACTTTGGAGGTGAATGGATTGCGGGGCAGTGGCCGGAGGCCTGGGTTGAGGCGGGTTTGGTGCTTAACTTGGCTCTGTTGGAGATGTTTCCGATTGTGGCGGCTTTGTATGTTTGGGGTGAACGGTTCCGGAACAAGCGTGTTCGGTTTTGCTGTGACAATATGGCTGTGGTGCAAGCGGTGAACAGTTTGTCGGCTTCTTCCCCCCCAGTGGTGAGACTGTTGCGTTGTTTGGTTTTGAAGGGTCTGGAGCTGAATGCGTGGGTGTCTGCGCGACACGTGCCAGGAGTGAGTAATTTGATTGCAGACTCCCTTTCTCGTTTTCAGTGGGAGCGTTTTCGACGGTTGGCCCCGGAGTCGGAGCGGCAGGGGAAGCCAGTTCCCGCCCAGCTTTTTCACTGATGGAGTGCGCAGTTACGAGTGGGACTTGGAGGGGACGTGAGGCGGTTTGGCGCGAATGGCGGAATTTCTGCAGTCGTCTGGGAGTGGATGGTCTCAATGGTGATGTAGTACTGGCATTGCTGTGTTTTGTGGGGATAGCATTCGAGGAGGGAGTGTCTGCGGCGGTGTTGGTTAAGAAACTGGCTGGTTTGTCTTATTGGTTCAAGTTGTTTGGGGTCCGGGATGCTACCAAGGATTTTATGGTGAGGCAAGTCCAGGGTGGCGCGAGATGGCAGGAGGCCTGTGTCCTTTGACTTGTTGGTTAAGTTAGTTGGGGTGTTGGGAGGTATTTGTAGCAGTGAGTATGAGGCGGTGCTTTTTGGTGCGGCGTTTGCACTGGCGTTTTTTGGGGTGTTTCGGGTGGGGGAGCTGGTTAGCCACTCTTGTGTAGCGAGTGGGGGCCTGCAGTTCAGGGACGTTGTGGTGGGGGTTGATTGTGTGTCTTGTTTTCTGCGGAGGTCGAAGACCGATCAGGCGGGGAGGGGTAAGCGTATTATGTTGTATGCTGTGCCGGGAGCGGTGGCCTGTCCAGTTCGCTGCGTCCAGCGGTTTTTGGCAGTTCGCCCTGGTCAGTCGGGCGGTTCTTTTTTGATACACTGTGATGGGCGCTCGTTGTCGCGCTTTCAATTTATTGCCGTCTTTCGCAGCGGACTGGATCGGTTGGGGTTCCCTGCAAAGGAGTTTGCCTCTTACTCTTTTCGCATTGGCGCAGCGACTGAGGCAGTCCGGTGGGGGTTGGGAGAGCAGATGGTACGTCAGATTGGGAGGTGGGAGTCTGAGAGGTTCAGGTCTTATGTGCGTTAGGAGTTGTTGTGAGTTTCTGTGTTGCTTGTGCGGTGGGTAATTGTTATGTGTTTTGCCCCCCCCCCCCTTTTGTTTTCAAGATGCCTGCTTGGTGTGGATCCTGGGCCATTCGTACGTCCGTCGGGGGGCAGCCAGAGCAGAGGTTAGGCCCGAAGGCAGGCAGTTGAGGTTCCCTCGGGGGGCCGTGAGTGCCCGATGGATGGGGATCCAGATGGATGCCAGAAATTAATTTTTACTCCCGATTGGACAGGTTGCCTGACGTGTTAGTGTTGCACGTCGGGGGTAATGACCTTGGCGTGCGTTCTTCACGTGATCTGATCAGAGATGTTAAATACGACCTGCTCAGTTTATGGTCAATGTTCCCGGGCTTGATAGTGGTGTGGTAAGAGATGGTGGCTCGATTTGTATGGAGACACGCTCGGTCTGTGGACAGACTGAATAGAGCTCGGGGGAGAGTGAACCGGGAGGTGTCTCGGTTTGTTGCACGCAATGGGGGGATAGTGGTGCGACACAGGGAACTCGAAGTACCGGACTGGGGTTTTATGGACAGGGATGGCATACACCTGAATGGGGTGGGTTTTGATTTATCGGCTTCCGATCTGCAAGACAGGATCAAGAAGGCGGTCAAGGTGTGGCGTGACTCGCAAGCTCAAGGTGTCGGGCTTGCTCGCAGTGGCGGTGGGGAGGTCGGGGATGGCGCAGATTAAGGAGGTGTTGGAGGTAACTTGGAGGAGTAGCAACCCCTTTGTTGGTTACAGGGCGTGGAAGCGGGGAGGGGTTGCTACTGGTTACTGCCTAGGCGGTGGTTATCACATGGTGCTTGGAACGGGGTAGGCAGTATTGTGGCACATTTGCCCCTCCCTGAGTCGGCGCGTTGTGACATGGGAACTTGTTTTGCATACTGCCAGAAGTGCCATCTTTTACCTCCCCGGGTATGTTTACAGTTATATATATATGTTATACATATAAGTTTTAGGATTATTATTAATTGTTCTGGTTGGATATTTGTGTATTTAATAAAGCGGCTTCTGTGGCCATTTTTTCCAATTTAATGGGTGTCAGTGTCTGTTTTTCTGGGGAGGGCGGGAGTTACCATAAGTATGGGGTGTGGGTGGTAAGTCTACACACCCGTAATCTGCAATACACCAGTTCAGGCCCTGCCTGAGGTGTTAGGTGTTCCGTAATAGATATAAGGTATTACTTGTGAGATCCAGCAAATGTTGCTAATCTATAGACATGAGGATGCTGGGAGTTTCTACTAAAATTATCTTAGGGTACAAACACACACAGCAGATACGCAGCAGATACGCAGCAGATTTGATACTGTGTTTAGTTATTTAGATCTAATCGGCTGCATATCTGCTGCGTATCGCAGCAGTAAATACGCAGCGTATATGCCGTGTGTGTTTAAACCCTTATGCTCATAGTCTGCTTTAGATTGGATCAGTTTAAGTACAGAATGAAATAAGATACATTTATTTACCTTATCAAAGCAGAAGAGATTAAGTTGACCACACAGGTTGATTCTGTCTGGACTAATACAAGACATATGTTTCTTTCTCAATCTTCGTTTTGCATACATGATCCCTATCATGAGAGCAGCAGGTATGACTGGCGGCACAGCACACACTATAAGAACTGCAGCCTCAACAATAATTCTTCTAGCAGGAACCTACCAAAATAAATAGAATTGTTAACAGTGGAACAGTGGAGAGGAAATGGTAACAGTGTTAACCACTAGAAATACTTGACGGTTAAGTAGACTTCTTTGTAGTCACATTGCAGTTCAATTGGGTTTTTATGCTTCTTTTGACTGCCTAACATATGAACAAGCTTGTGTGTTTTTCTATCAGAATTACCCACCAATTTACTTCAAACAATAAAACGCTGTAGTGATTAGTGATAATTGCTTTAGAAAATACACAGATTCTAAGTATAAAAACACAACACAAAACAAACAGCAGGACGGAAATGCTGCAGTTTGTGTGCATTTCTAAAATTAATTTTTTTTTTGCCAGTTTCCTTAATTACATTCTTAAGCTATGTTCATACACAGGGAAAAAAGGTAAAATACAATAGCAAAATACATATAAAACACGGCCATAATTTATGGCTGTTTTTACTACAGCAGGGGGTCTTGATGAAGACACATTTTTCATTTAAGGGGTTATTAAGAATTAGAATGATATAGTTGCTTTCTTCCAAAAACAGTACCTCTGTTAAGGTGTGATTTTGCAGCACAGTTCTTTTTATGTAAAATGAGTTGACTTGTAATACCATACAGTACATAACCTAAGGACAGGGGTGGTTCTGTTTTATACAGTGCCTTATTATCTCCTTACAGAAGCTTTGTCTCAAATACTATATACTCCACTGATCTATTCATGGACTGTAACATTACTTAAGTGTTTGAAGAAACACTTCAACTCTTTAACTGAGTAAAACCAAAAAAACAACATATGAGCAGATTTTCCAACATCTTTGTGATGGTGCGTTTACACAGGCAGATTTATCTGACAGATTTGTGAGCCAAAGCCAGGAACAGACCATAAACAGGGAACGGATCATAAAGGAAAGACTGAGATTTCTCCTTTTTTCAAATCCATTCCTGGTTTTGGCTTCCAAAATCTGTCAGATAAATCTGCCTGTGTAAACACACCATAACATAAGTATGGTTCTAATAGAACAATCCAAGTTAGTAGAAAACAGGTGGATGGCACTGCTAGGTGATTGCAACAGTAGACCTCAAATATCCATGCTGGCTGGTGCTGGTGGTGCACAGTCCACGAATACAGTTTGAAAACACTGTGAATGTAGAAGATGTTGAAATATTAATCTAGCTTTATTGGTACTTGAGGTAGCAGGGAAAAGCAGAGACGGGGAACAGCTGTTTTGCGTCTCAGTGCTGCTTTTACAAACCCCGCAGTACAAACCTCAATTACCAATAAAGCTGGATTAATATTTCAACAGCAAGGTGAGTACCATCTTTTACATTCACAGTCTAATAGAACAATATATGTTATTTTCTGCATTGTGACTTTTTACATTATAACATTGCCTTCAAAGCTCAGTTTTAGTAACAATTTTGGTGTATCATTTCTTTATCCTCTAAATTGGGATTTTCCTTTTTGTCATTTCTCAAAGCTATCTTCCTACCCTTGTAAATAGGGCCTATCCCTACATGGTATCTGGCTGGAAAAAAAAAAAACATGGTAGTTTTTTGGAAACTGCCACTCCGATTTTTGTGCCAAAGTGAGTTCAAATGGGATGGAAAATATAAAGGGAGCACTTGTACTTCTCTTTTCTATTGAATCTTCTTCTGGTTTTGGCACAAAAATTGCCTTGGAAGTTATCCAAAAAACTGCTGTGTTCTCTGATTCTCTCTGATCCTACTGATTGACCAAAGTAGTCCAAATTTGCTAAGAAAAAGTAGTTCTGTTTGGATAAATGCATTACCTTTCTTTGCACGTATATCATAACTGCATAGATAAGACCAATGATGGCGAGGAAAGTCAAAAATATAAAAAACCACCGTACATCTCTATGCCACTTGAAGTTTAAAGGTTTAGGATACAATATAGATCTCACCATGTCACCTTTAGTGGTATTGAAACCTATAATGAAAGCAGATATTTTCATTTTAGCAGCATATGTCCTGAAACATGTTTTCATATTTCCAATCATCTTTCGTGTCATTGTTGTATTTTAAAGGACAACTCCAGTGATTGGAATGTTTGTTAAATAAGCAAAAAACACAAAAGTCATATAACTTTGTAAAGTGTGTTAATAAGTAAGCTATCTGGCCCCTTCCCCTCCCTCCCCCCCCCCCCCAAAAAAAAAGAGAAAGAAAGCATACATACCTAATAACTGTTGACCACGTCCTCTTCTCCGGGACGCCACCTTGTGTCGATCTCATCACAGCGGGGGGCGGACTTGGTCATCTTCCCCCTCAGCATCTTCCAGTAAAGTGAATGGTAGGAGATAAAAAGGCTACTGGCGCACCAGCAGCCTTTTCATTGGCTTGAGAGCATCTCATGGCTTTCAGCTTGCTAAGCCTTGATTGGCCTTTTTCTATCCCTTTAACTTTACTGGAACTCGTAAGTGAGGGGGATCCGAAGACACCAGCCAGAATTAACGGGGACGCGTCCAGTGAGTGATTCTGAGGGATGGTGAGTATGAAGTGTCTGCGTGTCTGTGTTTTGGTACCAAGAGTTTTATAGTGTATAATGTAAAAGCAATAATCAGCTCACCAGTCCTTAAGACTACAGCTCTGGCTGGACCTTGTGCAGTGGATTCAGCTCTTATTACTTCAGTACCACAGAACAAGACATGGCGCTTATAATCCTCTCCACTGTATTGTTTCCATGGCATTGTGTCATCTAAGTGTGGCAGCTGGGTTTTTGTCACAGGGATTGATTCTCCTGTTCAAAAAAACAAACAAACTGTCAGTAGCATTTTACTGACTAAAATAAAGGTTCCAGTACTGAGAAATAAGCTTTAGAAGTTTTATGCAAATTAGGATATAAAACCCCCTTGGACTGCAAAAGCCCAGCATAGTCCAGCACTGCCTGTCTAAGCAGACTGGGTATTACATGCAAAAGATGTTAGAAGAGAAGGGTCTAAATTCTGAGCTGAAGATCATTGATCAGTGTAATAAATACGACGATCAGCTGATGACAGCAATCATCGGCTGATCATGTCTTTATGGTGCGTTTACACAGAGAGATTTATTTGACTGATTTCTGAAGCCAAAACCAGGAACAGACTATAAACAGAGAATAGATCATAAAGGAAAGACTGGGATTTCTACTGATGCGCAGCTGTTAGCTGATGACTGTGTAACAAATACATAAATAAAAAGTTATTCATACCTCTCCGCACGGGCCAACGGGGGAGTGGGCCAAGCTAGTAGGACCTCAGGGAACGTGGAGAGGTAGGTCATTTTATTATTTTACACTTATTAGGCAAGGGCTGCACAGACATTGCTGCACGATTATTGTGCTCTGTATGGGCTTGTACTGATTAGTGTTGATCGAACTGTTCGAGAAAAGTTAACCACAAGTCGAACATCTCGATTTTCTAGAACTCAAACCGAACCGAACTTTGAGCGCCTTTTTGGCAGCCAACCAGTGCAGAGCACATAGAAGTGTCAGAAATCTCATTGCTGAGGTGTAGGAGTCTCATTGGCTGCTAAAATCACATGACCATCTCATATATATATATATATATATATATATATATATATATATATCCCTGTGATGTGTTCTGGATGCCATTTTCTGCTCATTCACTGTGCTGTAGAGACTGCTCTCTGTCTGTCTGCTTGCATGCTGCTATTTAGCTTAGTTAGTTAGTGGGGTGTTTAGCAGGGACTTAGGGACAAGCTCAGGGACTAAGGGAGAAGCGTAGAGTTAGTTTGATGGCATTTTCATCTACATAGACAGCAATAATTGGGTTTGGTAAAGCTAGGTGACCTCCATTATTTTCTTATTCACACTCAGTGCCCAAAAGTAAATTCTGAGTTGGTAAAAGTTCATTTTTGTCAGTTTTGGGGTCGAAATACTGTTCAAATATACCGTTTTATATATATATATATATATATAAAATATATATACCCTAGCCCCCTTCCCGGCTGACTGTAGCCCACCCCAAGCCTATCTCTTGGAGACACACACTGTATATACTGCTTACACAGACACACACAGCCACACAGGAGCATGCTGGGAGTTGTTGTATTCCACACAAACCACACAGGAGCATGCTGGGAGTTGTTGTATTCCACACACACCACACAGGAGCATGCTGGGAGTTGTTGTATTCCACACACAGCCAAACATGTTCATGCTGGGAGTTGTATTCCACACACACCACACAGGAGCATGCTGGGAGTAGTTGTATTCCACACACCACACAGGAGCATACTGGGAGTAGTTGTATTCCACACACACCACACAGGAGCATGCTGGAAGTTGTTGTATTCCACACACACCACACAGGAGCATGCTGGGAGTTGTTGTTGTATTCCACACACACCACACAGGAGCATGCTGGGAGTTGTTGTTGTATTCCACACACACCACGCAGGAGCATGCTGGGAGTTTTTGTTGTATTCCACACACACCACGCAGGAGCATGCTCGGAGTTGTTGTATTCCACACACACCACACAGGAGCATGCTGGGAGTTGTTGTATTCCACTTACACCACACTGGAGCATGCTGGGAGTCGTATTCCACACACATCACACAGGAGCATGCTGGGAGTTGTTGTATTCCACACACACCACACAGAGCACTAACACACACTCCACTAACACACAGACATACACACAGACACATACATATACTCACACAGAAGGATCAGTGGACGATGTCTCTGCCCATGAGGAGGAGGTGGAGGAGGTAGAGCGGAGGATCACATTGCTGATGTCTCTGGAGGGAGAGGGGGTGGGGGCTGGGGCATCTGTGAGCCGGGAGACGCTGTGGGGGGCGGGGGAGGGGACCAGGCTGCAGTCACATGTACAGGGGGAGAGAAGGCTTCTCCTTGCTGACACTCAGCAAGGCTGCTGTGTCGGTGATATATGGCCTCAGGGGGAAGAAGGTGGCGCCCCCTTCCTGCTGGGAGTGCACAGCGCCCTGTGCAGCCGCACTGCTTGCACACCCCTAAAGCCGGCCCTGGGTGACATCCATTATACTGACTACTATACAAGATGCTGAGAAAGCTGGTGACCTCCATTAAACTGACTACTATACAAGATGCAAAGAAAGCTGGGTGATGTCAATTATACTGACTACTATACAAGATGCTAGGAAAGCTGGGTGACCTCCATTATACTGATTACTATACAAGATGCGGGGAAAGCTGGGTGACCTCCATATATTGACTACTATAAAAGATTCTGGGAAAGCTGGGTGACCACCAATATACTGACAACTATACAAGATGCTAGGAAATATGGGTGACCTCCATTAAACTGACTACTATACAATATGCTGGGCAAGCTGGGTGACCTCCATATACTGACTACTATACAAGATGCTAGGAAAGCTGGATGACCCCCATTATGCAGACTACTATACAAGAGGCTAGGAAAGCTGGATGACAGCCATTATAATGACTACTATACCTCCATTATACTGACTACTATACAGGATGTTAGGAAAACTAGGCAACCTCAATTATACTGCCTACTATACAAGATGCTGGGAAAGCTGGGTTACCTCCATTATACAAGATGCTAGGAAAGCTGAGTGACCTCCATTATACTGACTACTATACAACATGCTAGGAAAGCTGAGTGACCTACAACTGGCATCACTGCTGCCTCAACTCTGCTACGTCAATAACGCCTCAACTCTGCTATATCACTGCTGCCTCAACTCAGCTACATCACTGCCAACTCAACTCTCCTATGTCACTACCTTACTATCTCAACTCTACTGCATCACTACTTTACTACCTCAGCTCTGCTACCTCAGTTATCCATTGAAAGGATTGAAATATTTTACTCTTAATTTTTTTTTCTGTCATTCTTAGAGCCTAATTTTCTTCACTAAGTGGTTCCATGTATCCAGTTTATTCTTCTGGATGGTAATTCTAGCTTCTCCTTACCTGTATAGGTCTAAAAAATTAACTCGAACATCTCCCATTGACTTAATAGGGTAAGAGTTCGAGTCAAACCTCGAACAGAACACCACTACTGTTTGAGGTTTGTCTCGATCTCAACATTTTACTGTTCAATTATCACTAGTACTGATCTAGAACATTGGGGCTCACTTATATTAACTCATCGGGCTGTCTAATCTGGACCTTGGTACACAAATCTTCCCGTCCTCCCTATGAATATGTATCTGTGGACATCACTGCAGAGAAGCCTCAACATTCATGCATAGGCAATTGGGGGATGGGGAAAATCAGTGCATTGAGAACAAAACCCAGTTGGTTTAGTTGAGGGCTTTTTGATTACTTTTTATTTATTACTAGAAAATGTACCCGGCGCTGCACGGGTATAAATTGTCAGTGTGTTAATTAGATTTGTTCTAAGGTGCCCAGGAGGCCAAGCTAAAGGTATTGTTTTATCTGAGTTAATCAGTGGAATTAGTGTATACCTGTAGTGCATAGTTGGAGGGGTTCTTTATACCCACAATGTATAGTTTTTAGGGGTCTCGCATATCTGTAGTGCATAGTTGGTGGGGCTGTATACCTATAGTGTATAGTTGAGGGAGGTCCTGTATACCTGCAGTGTACAGTTGGTGAAGGTCCTGTATACCTGTACTGTATTTTTCGGGGGTCCTGTATACCTGTAGTAAATAGTTGGTGCTGTATACCTGTAATGTATAGTTGGTGGAGGTCTTGTATACCTGTAGTTTATAGTATGAGGGTCCTGGATAACTGTAGTGTATAATTGGTGGAGGTCTTGTATACCTGTAGTATATAGTTCGGGGGTCCTGTATACCTGTAGTAAATAGTTTAAGGGTCCTGTCTAACTATAGTATAGAGTTGGTGGAGGTCCTGTATACCTGTAGTGTATAGTTTGGGGTCCTATATACCTGTAGTATATAGCTGGTGGAGTTCCTGTATACCTGTAGTATATTTGGGGTCCCGTATACTTGTAGTATAGAGTTGGTGAAGGTGCTGTATACCTGTATTATAGAGTTGGTGTAGGTCCTGTATACCTGTAGTGTATGGTTTTGAGGTCCTGTATACCTGTAGTGTATAGTTTGGGGTCCAATATACCTGTAGTATATAGTTGGTGGAGTTCCTGTATACCTGTAGTGTATAGTTTTGGGGTCCTGTATACCTGTAGTGTATAGTTTGGGGTCCTGTATACCTGTAGTATATAGTTGGTGGAGGTCCTGTATACCTGAAGTATATAGTTGGTGGAGGTCCTGTATACCTGTAGTATATAGTTTTGGGGTCCTGTATACCTGTAGTGTAAAGTTTGGGGTCCTGTATACCTGTAGTATATAGTTTTGTGGAGGTCCCGTGCACTTGTAGTGTATAGTTTTGGGGTCCTGTATACTTGTAGTGTCCTGTATACCTGCAGGGTTGTATTTACCCGTATGGCAGTGTTTTTCAGTCACAGTGTGTCGGTATTGGTCATGTCTGGTATGGGGGTGTTATCCAGTCACAGTATGGCGGTATTGGTCAGGTCTGGTGTGGCGGTGTTATCCAGTCACGGTATGGTGGTATTGGTCAGGTCTGGTATAGCGGTGTTATCCAGTCACAGTATGGTGGTATTGGTCAGGACTGGTGTGGCGGTGTTACCCAGTCTCAGTTTGCTGGTATTGGTCAGGTCTGGTATGGCAGTGTTATCCAGTCACAGTATGGCGGTATTGGTCAGGTCTGGTATGACAGCGTTATCCAGCACAGTATGGCGGTATTGGTCAGGTCTGGTATGGCGGTGTTATCCAGTCACAGTATGGCGGTATTGGTCAGGTCTGGTATGACAGTGTTATCCAGCACAGTATAGCGGTATTGGTCAGGTCTGGTGTGGCGGTGTTATCCATTCACAGTATGGTGGTATTGGTCAGGTCTTATATGACAGTGTTATCCAGTCACAATATGGCGGTATTGGTCAGGTCTGGTATGACAGTGTTATCCAGTCACAGTATGTCGGTATTGGTCAGGTCTGGTGTGGCAGTGTTATCCAGTCACAGTATGGCGGTATTGGTCAGGTCTGGTGTGGCACTGTTATCCAATCACAGTATGGCGGTATTGGTCAGGTCTGGTGTGGCGGTGTTACCCAGTCACAGTATGGCGGTATTGGTCAGGTCTGGTATGGAGGTGTTATCCAGTCACAGTATGGCGGTATTGGTCAGGTCTGGTATGACAGTGTTATCCAGCACAGTATGGCGGTATTGGTCAGGTCTGGTGTAGCAGTGTTACCCAGTCACAGTTTGGTATACCTGTTGTGCCCTGTATATACATGTACTGTATGGATGAAGTAGGGGGTCCTGTATATACATGTACTGTATAGATGGAGTAGGGGGTCCTGTATATATATGTACTGTATAGATGGAGTAGGGGGTCCTGTATATACATGTACTGTATAGATGGAGTAGGGGGCCCTGTATACATGTACTGTATAGATGGAGTAGGGGGTCCTGTATATATATGTACTGTATAGATGGAGTAGGGGGTCCTGTATATACATGTACTGTATAGATGGAGTAGGGGGTCTTGTATATACATGTACTGTATAGATGGAGTAGAGGGCCCTGTATATACATGTACTGTATAGATGGAGTAGGGGGTCCTGTATATACATGTACTGTATAGATGGAGTAGGGGGTCCTGTATATACATGTACTGTATAGATGGAGTAGGGGGCCCTGTATATACCTGTACTGTATAGATGGAGTAGGGGGCCCTGTATATATATGTACTGTATAGATGGAGTGGGGGGCCCTGTATGTATATGTACTGTATAGATGGAGTAGGGGGTCCTGTATACATGTACTGTATAGATGGAGTAGGGGGCCCTGTATATACATGTCCTGTATAGATGGAGTAGGGGTTCCTGTATATATATGTACTGTATAGATGGAGTGGGGGGCCCTGTATATACATGTACTGTATGGATGGAGTAGGGGGCCCTGTATATACATGTACTGTATAGATGGAGTAGGGGGTCCTGTATACATGTACTGTATAGATGGAGTAGGGGGCCCTGTATATACATGTACTGTATAGATGGAATAGGGGGTCTACCAGTTATTACTGTGGATGTTGTGAGGCAGCTTCCCTAGCAACCATTGCTCCCTGTGAAAATGAAAGCAGTAATCCTATTGGTTGCTAAGGCTCCAACTGCCGTGTCTGCTGCAGCTAATTATATCACCTGTGTTTGCAGTGAGGAGATTTTCCCATTCATCTCTATAGGGCGCTGCTCTTTCCCCTCCCCCTCCCCTCCTGTACATCTGGCGGGGACGGGACCTTCGCAATAACCTTCCCGGGCACCCAATGTATCTGTGTGCCAAATTTGGGGTCAAACGGTTCAGGCGTTTGGATGTCTATAGAGGACAGACAGACAGACAGACAGACAGACAGAAGGACAGACAGACAGACAGACTTTGATTTTTATGATATAGATTTTTTTTGACAATAGGACCAAAAAAAAGCAAATCTTTTTGTTTGTTTATGCTTTGTTAATGTTTATTTACTGTGCAGGATCAATAACATAATATTTTAATACGCTGCACAGCTCTGTATGTGATACAACATTTTTTATTTTATGTATTGTCTTTACTTTTTCTTTTTAATTGTAAAATATGGGTGACTTTTATTAAGGGGTGTGTTTAACCCCTTAAGGTCAAAGCCAATTTTCGATTTTGCACTTTTGCCACTTTATGTTTAACCTCTTAGGGACATATGCCGCGATCCCGACTGCTATCTGCAGCTTTTAGTCCGATCGCCGCTCCCGCTAATTAACACTATTTTATTCAGCTGTCAAACATGACATCTGCATCTAACAGTGTAAAATGCAGCCCATCCCTGGTGTCTACTAGTTAAACCCCCCAAGCGATGTGATCGCGGAGGGGGAATCCCTTCAGCTTACCGGGCCAGGCCTCAGCAACGTAATGACGCTGACCCCGACTTGGTATTCTATTGTATTGGCCAAAGCAGGCCAAAGCAATAGAGCACCGATCTCATGGATTGGTGCTGTGTTATACAGCTACACTGATCTCTATGAGAGATCAGTGTAGCTGTATTAGAGGTCCCCCAGGGGGACTTCAAATTAAGGTGAAAGTGAAAGAAAAAAAAGTGTTTCCAACCCTCCCCTAATAAAAGTTTGAATTTTATTAATAAAAATAAATAAATAAGTAAACATGTTTGGTATCACCGCGTGCGTAATCGTGCGAACTCGTAATATATCACATTCATGATCTCGCACGGTATACGGCATAAGTGCAAAGACCCACCTAAGTGCAAAAATTGCTAATTTTTGGTCACATCAAATCCAGAAACATTGTAATGAAAAGCGATCAAAAAGTCTCATATACGCAATCAAGGTACCGATAGGAAGAACACATCATGGCGCCAAAAATGACACCTCATTCAGCCCCATAGACCAAAGGATAAAAGCGTTATATGCATGGGAACAGAGCAATTTTAGGGAACATTTTTTTGCTGTACAAGGCTTTATTTTTTTAAAAGTCATCAAATAAGTTATGCAAATTGCATATCGTTTTAATCGTAACGACATGAGGAACATGGATAACATGTCAGTTTTTACATAGGACAAACAGCGTAAAAACGAAAACCGCCCAAAGAAATAGAATTGCGTTTATTTTTCAATTTCACCGCGCACATAATTTTTTTCTGGTTTTGCAGCATATTTTATGCAAAAATTAAGTCTGCCTTTGCAAAGTACAATTAGTGATGCAAAAAATAAGGGCTCATGTGGTGAGGAAAAAACGAAAACGCACTTGCATTTTTTCACTTAGAGACCCATATAAGCCCTTATTTTTTGCGAAACCAATGGTACTTTGCAATGACAGACATTACTTTTCTATAAAATATGCTGCGAAACCGGAGAAAAATCATTTGCGCTGTCAAAAAGTTTTTGCTTACGTTGTTTACTGAGCGAGATCAGGAATGTGATAATTTAATAGTTCGGGCGATTACGCACATGCCCATACCAAATATGTTTGTTTATTTATTTTTTTATTTTTAAAATGGGAAAAGGGGGGTGATTTGAACTTTTATTAGAGGAGAGGATTTTTTGATAATAAAAACACTTTTTTTTCTACATTAACTCTTATAGAGATCAATGCTACACACAGCAATGATCCATTAGATCTGTGATACATTGCTCTGCCCTGCTGCAGGCCAGAGCAATGTAATGCCAAGCCGGGATCAGCGTCAGTGCGACGCTGAGGCCGGGCCTGGCCATTCTCATTAGTAATAAACATTTAAGCCTCTATTACAAGGGGCGATCAGCAGGAGCAAGGAGCAAGACCTGTCACGTCAACGCTCGCTTGATCCTCATTCCCTGCTCGGTGCCCGTGCTAGTACATGTGCCATCAGCGAGCGGGTAAGAGCAGGGGGCGTCGAGGAGCTGCAGCCTGAGCAGCCCATAGGGGGTGGCCGTGGTCTGCTGCCGCTGCTCCTGTAGCGCATTGGGATTTCAGCAGATCGTTGCGATTTGGATTGTTGGTCTTTCAACATTTTGAGAGACACTGAAAGACATGGATTAGTCAACATTGTGCATGTCGGCTGATCATTGCCCTTTATTACACAAAGCAATTATTGGCCATGGTGGCCGATAATCGGCCAAATATGACCGATAATCACTTTGTGTAATAGGGTGTCCTATGCTGCTGATTTTCTACACGATTTCCCTCATAGTGACCATAAACACTTCTGAAAAGTGCAGCATAAAATGTGAAATGTTTGCAGTAATTTATGACAGTTTACACAAAAAATGAGCACAAATATATTCATAAATGTGGGCTATGGCTTCCCTGCACACATTTATCATACTCTACATTTAAAGGGGTTATCCAGCCTGGGGGCACTTTTTTGGGGGGACCGGGGAGGAGGTGGCTGAAATAAAAGACGTCCACTTACCTCCCCGGTTCCAGCGGCGGGTCCCGCATCACGGCGCTCCGGTGCCCGGTTCCCGGCCGCTTCCTGGTGTCTGACGCCGCCCTGCTACGTCTCAGGGCCGCTCAGCCACTCAGTGAAGGAGGCGGGATACGTGTTAAGTCCGCTCGGATCCGGCCTCTTTCACTGAGTGGCTGAGCGGCCCTGAGACGTAGCGTCTCGGGCGGCGTCAGACACCCGGAAGCGGCCGGGAACCGGGGACAGGAGCGCCGCGATGAGTGACCTACCGCTGGAATCGGGGAGGTGAGTGGACGTCTTTTATTTCAGCCACCTCCTCCCAGGTCCCCCCAAAAAAGTGCCCCCAGGCTGGATAACCCCTTTAAGGATCAACAATAATGTGTGTGTGTGTGTGTGTGTATATATATATATATATATATATATATATATATATATACTGTATATATATATTTCTTGTACCATGTAAGTGACATTACAAATTTTGTAGACTGGTCACGTTTGCTTGGGGTCCTTTTACACACATAGATATTTGACAGATTATCTGACAGATTTTTGCAGCTAAAGGCTGCGTTCACACTAAGTAAAAAAAAAAAAAAAAAAAAACAGAAAAGGCGTCTGCTTTTTGTTAAAAATAAAAAAGTCAGTTATTGCATTATTTTAAATGAATTGAATTGAAGTCTATGGAATAACGGACGTCTTTTGAGGCGGACGTCAAATAACATTCATGACAATTATTTTTAGACATCTTTTGCCAATGGAAGTTATTTTTAAGTTGTTCACACACAGTTCTCCTTTTTTCACCTTCCTTTCACCACCTTTATTATTAAATTCAATGGACTTTTTCACACCCAAAAGGGCAATCAGTCCACCTAACTAGAAAAATGTACGAACAGATGTTATTGCAGTGACGGGTGGACAAACTGCAATATAACGGATTTTCATTTGGACTCAAAATGACGGGTGTCATTTTAAAAATAATAAACGCACTAGAAAAACATTGTGGGAACATAGCTAAAGGCAGGAACAGACTTTAAACAGAGAACAGGTTAGAAAGGAAAAACTGAGGTTTATCCTCTTTCCAAATCCATTCCTGGCTTGGGCTTAGAAAATCAGATCAATCAGATCAGTCAGATAACTATGTGTGTGAAAGAACCTTTAGTGCAGCTTTTTTATCTCATGGATAGGTCTCACCTGTTAACATTCCTTCATTTACAACACATGTCCCGTTGATTAAAATGGCATCACAGGACATAAAAAAACCTTTGCCAGTTAAAACAATAACATCCCCTGGAACTAAGTAGCGAGACTCGACCTGGCTGTAATCTGCAATGAAATGTGTACATGACAGTAAGAATAAGCCTTTTATTCCTCACTAGATAAACAGTCATCTGTAAGAGAATTGAAACTTTATTAAAACAATCTACTGTGAGCTACTTGATTTTAATGTTTTTATTATTATTATTATTTTTTTTTTTTTAAATCAGACTCTGAACACTAAGCTTGTGTTCACACTGGATGATTTTTTGTGTTTTTAACATGCATTTTCTGGTGTGATTAGTGAATTCTTAGGTCTCTTACTGCGTTTCTAAGTAAATAAAATACATGTTAAGGCTATGTTCACAAAGTATTTTTGCTCAGTATTTTGGTCAGTATTTTTCAACCTAAACCAGGAGTTGATTAAAAACACATGATTACATACTGTTGAATGGATTGGTGTCATTTAACAACAAATAAAGGCTGTTATTTCAAAACAAGAGCTGTTTAAAAAAAAAAGCCAATTATTTGTCATTAAATGACAGCAATCCACTAGACCAGGGCCCGGCAGAGCGTCTAACAGTATACACGACCCTGTTACATTCAATGGGGTACACTATACATGGTCCTGTTACATTCAAGGGGTACGGTATACACCGTCCTGTTACATTCAGGGGGTACAGTATACATGGTCCTGTTACATTCAGGGGGTACACTATACATGGTTCTGTTACACTCAGGGGGTACAGTATACATGGTCCTGTTACAGTCAGGGGGTACAGTATAAACGGTCCTGTTACACTCAGGGGGTACAGTATACCTGACCCTGTTACATTCAGGGGGTACAGTATGCACGGTCCTGTTAAAGCCAGGGGGTACAGTGTACATGGTCCTTTTACATTCAAGGGGTACAGTATACACGGTCCTGTTACAGTCAGGGGGTACAGTATACATGGTCCTGTTACATTCAAGGGGTACAGTATACACGGTCCTGTTACAGTCAGGGGGAACAGTATACATGGTCCTATTACATTTAGGGGGTACAGTATACACGGTCCTGTTAAAGCCAGGAGGTACAATATACATGGTCTTGTTGCATTCAAGGGGTAAAGTATACACGGTCCTGTTACAGTCAGGGGGTACAGTATACATGGTACTGTTACATTCAGGGGGTACAGTATACACGGTCCTGTTAAAGCCAGGAGGTACAATATACATGGTCCTGTTGCATTCAGGGAGGACAGTATACATGGTCCTATTACAGTCAGGGGGTACAGTATACATGGTCCTGTTACAGTCAGGGGGTACAGTATACATGGTCCTGTTACAGTCAGGGGTTACAGTATACACAGTCCTGTTACACTCAGGGGGTACAGTATACATGACCCTGTTACATTCAGGGGGTACAGTATACACAATTCTGTTACAGTCAGGGGGTACAGTATACATGGTCCTGTTACAGTCAGGGGGTACAGTATACACGGTATATAAAACACATGTTAAGGCTATGTTCACAAAGTATTTTTGGTCAGTATTTTTCAACCTAAACCAGGAGTTTATTAAAAACACATGATTACATACTGTTGAATGGATTGGTGTCATTTAACAACAAATAAAGGCTGTTATTTCAAAACAAGAGCTGTATAAAAAAAAAAGCCAATTATTTGTCATTAAATGACAGCCATCCACTAGACCAGGGCCCGGCAGAGCGTCTAACAGTATACACGACCCTGTTACATTCAATGGGGTACACTATACATGGTCCTGTTACATTCAAGGGGTACGGTATACATGGTCCTGTTACATTCAGGGGGTACAAAATACACGGTCCTGTTAAAGCCCAGGGGTACAATATACATGACCCTGTTACATTCATGGGGTACAATATACAAGGTCCTGTTACATTCAGGAGGTACAATATACATTGTCCTGTTATATTCAGGGGGTACAGTATACATGGTCCTGTTACATTCAGGGGGTACTGTGTACATGTTCCTGTTACATTCAGGGGGTACAGTACACATGACCCTGTTACATTCAGGGGTACATTATACATGACTCTCTTACATTCAGGGGGTACAGTATACATGGTCCTGTTACAGTCAGGGGGTACAGTATACACAATCCTGTTACACTCAGGGGGTACAGTATACATGACCCTGTTACATTCAGGGGGTACAGTATGCACTGTCCTGTTAAAGCCAGGGGGTTCAGTGTACATGGTTTTTTTACATTCAAGGGGTACAGTATACACGGTCTTGTTACAGTCAGGGGGTACAGTATACATGGTCCTGTTACATTCAAGGGGTACAGTATACACGGTCCTGTTACAGTCAGGGGGTACAGTATACATGGTCCTGTTACATTCAGGGGGTACAGTATACACGGTCCTGTTAAAGCCAGGAGGTACAATATACATGGTCCTGTTGCATTCAGGGAGGACAGTATACATGGTCCTATTACAGTCAGGGGGTACAGTATACACGGTCCTGTTACACTCAGGGGTTACAGTATACATGACCCTGTTACATTCAGGGGGTACAGTATACATGGCCCTGTTACAGTCAGGGGGTACAGTATACACGGTCCTGTTACATTCAGGGGGTACAATCAGGGCCGTATTTACCACTAGGCACCCGTGGTCCGGTGCCTAAGGCAGCACCTTGCAGAGGGGCAGCACCAGGGAGCAGGGGGACAGAAAAAACTTTTTTTGTTTTTATTTTTTTAGTTTCCCTCCTCCCGTTCAGACTTGCCAGTAAATCTGGTGTCTTTTCCAGGGGGGTGGGGGTATGGTGGTATTGGTCAGGTCTGGTATCGCCAATAGGTGCGTGAAGATGGGGCGTCTTCAGGTTTAGTGCCCAGGGCAGCAGCAGCTGTTAATACAGCCCTGGGTACAGTATACATGGTCCTGTTAGATTCAGGGGGTACAGTATACATGGTCCTGTTAGCTTCAGGGGGTACAGTATACATGGTCCTGTTACATTCAGGGGGTACAGTATACATGGTCCCGTTATATTCAGGGTTTACAGTATACGTTGTCCTGTTACATTAAGGGGGTACAGTATGCATGGTCCCGTTACATTCAAGGGGTACAGTATACATGGTCCTGTTACATTCAGGGGTACAGTATACATGGACCTGTTGCCCCATCATTAATGACCCCTCTCTCTCCTGACCTCCATGTGACGTGTCCTCATTGCCCCATCATTAATGACCCCTCTCTCCTGACCTCCATGTCACTTGTCCTCATTGCCCCATCATTAATGACCCCTCTCCCTCCTCACCATGTCACGTGTCCTAATTGCCCCATCATTAATGACCCCTCTCCCTCCTGACCTCCATGTCAAGTGTCCTCATTGCCCCATCATTAATGACCCCTCTCCCTCCTCACCTCCATGTCATGTGTCCTCATCATTAATGACTCCTCTCTTTTCTCATCCCCATGTTATGCCCTATCTTTGTGAACCCCATCAATGACTTCACACTCTCCTTATCTTTTAGCTTCCGGACCTCTGGCTACTGCAAGCAGGGGCTTTGATCTTGGGAAAGGTGTGGGTCCTGGATGTGGGCATCTATTAGACATTTATGGTTTATCCTGTATATATGCCATAAATGTGGAGAGAGTTCTTGGAGACAGAGGTCAGTCCCCTACTTCTCGATCCCATCTATTCATCCTTTATGTCTCCGATTCTTCATTCTCTAGCATTTACTCTGTGCCACCTACTGATCCTATACAGCCTTAGCCCTGGCCTCCCCTCCCCCTCCACTTCAGCTTCTCTGAGCTTTATTCCCCTTGTGTCACAACCCATTTTCTTTTTTGCATTTACAATAGAAGAACAAAATGTCTAATGTTGAATATTTGAGCAAGTTCTGTGTTCTTCTCCCTGTTTGTTATGCTCTATTATAAAATTATTATGTCGGACTGTTGTCTTATAAATCTAATAACATTTTACATATGTTCTTTCTATAAAAAAAAAAAATACATGGACTTGTTACATTCAGGGAGTACAGTATACATGTTCCTGTTACATTCAGGGGGTACAGTGTACATGTTCCTGTTACATTCAGGGGGTACAGTACAAATGGTCCTGTTACATTCAGGGGGTACAGTATACATGGTCATGTTACATTCAGGGGGTACAGCATACATTGTCCTGTTAACATTCAGGAGGTACAATATACATTGTCCTGTTACATTCAGGGGTACAGTATACATTGTCCTGTTACAGTCAGGGGGTACAGTATACATGGTCCTGTTACAGTCAGAGGGTACAGTATACACGGTCCTGTTACACTCAGGGGGTACAGTATACATGACCCTATTACATTCAGGGGGTACAGTATACATGATCTTGTTACAGTCAGGGGGTACAGTATACATGGTCCTGTTACATTCAGGGGGTACAGTATACACGGTCCTGTTAAAGCCAGGGGGTACAGTATACATGACCCTGTTACATTCAGGGGGTACAATATACATGGTCCTGTTAGATTCAGGTGGTACAGTATACATGGTTCTGTTAGATTCAGGGCGTACAGTATACATGGTCCTGTTAGATTCAGGGGGTACAGTATACATGGTTCTGTTAGATTCAGGGGGTACAGTATACATGGTCGTGTTAGCTTTAGGGGGTACAGTATACATGGTCCCGTTAGATTCAGGGGGTACAGTGTACATTGTCTTGTTAAATTCAGGGGTTACAGTATACATGGTCCTGTTACATTCAGGGGGTACAGTATATATTGTCCTGTTACATTCAGGGGGTACAGTATACATGGTCCTGTTACATTTAGGGGGTACAGTATACATGGTGCTGTTACATTCAGGGGGTACAGTATACATGGTCCTGTTACAGTCAGAGGGTACAGTATACACGGTCCTGTTACATTCAGGGGGTACAGTATACATGACCCTATTACATTCAGGGGGTACAGTATACATGATCTTGCTACAGTCAGGGGGTACAGTATACATGGTCCTGTTACATTCAGGGGCTACAGTATACACGGTCCTGTTAAAGCCAGGAGGTACAGTATACATGACCCTGTTAGATTCAGGGGGTACAGTATACATGGTCCTGTTAGATTCAGGGGGTACAGTATACATGGTTCTGTTAGATTCAGGGGGTACAGTATACATGGTCCCGTTAGATTCAGGGGTTACAGTGTACATTGTCTTGTTACATTCAGGGGGTACAGCATACATGGTCCTGTTACAGTCAGAGGGTACAGTATACACAGTCCTGTTACACTCAGGGGGTACAGTATACATGACCCTATTACATTTAGGAAGTATAGTATACATGATCTTGTTACAGTCAGGGGGTACAGTCAGGGCCGGCGTTAGGGGGGGGCAAAGTAGGCACTTGCCCAGGGCCCCCATCCCCCAGGGGCCCCCTAGCTCCTTCCTTCATTAGTGGAGCAGGAAGCAGAGCAGCACAAGCAGCTCCCCTGCTCCACTAATGAACGAAGGAGCTGAGCTGTGAGGACGGAGCGCCCCTCCTGCAGAGCTGCCTGTGCCCTACAGAAGAGGAGGAACGGCAAGCCCAGGTAAAGAAATAGAGGGGGGGGGGGGAGGCGCGCGGGGGGGGGGGGGTTAGAGGGTCACGGAGACTGGGGGCGGGACTTGCGGCCAGGGGGCGGTGCTTACGGTCGCGGGTGGGCGGAGCCTCGGGTGTCTTTATAAAACAGTAACCCCCTCCCCATATACTAGCCTAGCGAACAGTATACAGGAAGGGGGCAGGGGATCTTGTATGATGCAGTCCCCCCTTCCACCATATACTGTTCAGGGCCCTCCTCCCTCTGTATCTATGGGCACCAGGCCCTGAGCAGTACATGATGGAGGTGGGTACTGAATCACACAGTATCCTGTATGATAAAGTACCCCCATATCTCTCCTCTGCTCTACTACTACCCCCAATACTACTCCTAATACTGCTCTATTATTACCCCCAATACTACTCCTAATACTGCCCTACTATTACCCCCAATAGTGCCCTACTACTACCCCAATACTACTCCTAATACTGCCCTACTACTACCCCCAATACTACTCCTAATATTGCTCTACTACTACCCCCAATAGTGCCCTACTACTACCACCATCAATACTACTCCTAATACTGCTCTACTACTACCCCCAATAGTGCCCTACTATTACCCCCAATACTACTCCTAATACTGCCCTACTACTACCCCCAATAGTGCCCTACTATTACCCCTAATACTACTCCTAATACTGCTCTACTACTCCGAATACTACTCCTAATACTGCTCTACTATTACCCCCAATAGTGCCCTACTACTACCACCATCAATACTACTCCTAATACTGCTCTACTACCCCCAATAGTGCCCTACTACTACCACCATCAATACTACTCCTAATACTGCTCTACTACTACCCCCAATAGTGCCCTACTACTACCACCATCAATACTACTCCTAATACTGCTCTACTACTACCCACAATAGTGCCCTACTACTACCACCATCAATACTACTCCTAATACTGCTCTACTACTACCCCCAATAGTGCCTTACTACTACCCCAATACTACTCCTAATACTGCCCTACTACTACCCCCAATAGTGCCCTACTATTACCCCCAATACTACTCCAAATACTGCCCCCCAATACTGCCCTACTACTACCCCCAATACTACTCCCAATACTGCTCTACTACTACCACAAATACTGCCCTACTATTACCCCAATACTACTCCTAATACTGCTCTACTACTACTCCCAATACTGCCCTACTACTACTCCTAATACTGCTCTACTACTACCCCCAATACTGCTCTACTACTACCCCCATACTGCCCTACTACTACCCCCAATACTACTCCTAATACTGCTCTACTACTACCCCCAATACTGCTCTACTACTACCCCCCAATACTGCTATACTACTACCCCCATACTGCCCTACTACTACCCCCAATACTACTCCTAATACTGCTCTACTACTACCCCAATACTGCTCTACTACTACCCCCAATACTGCTCTACTACTACTACTCCCAATACTACTCTACTACTACCCCTAATACTGCTCTACTACTACCCCCAATACTGCTCTACTACTACCGCCAATACTGCTCTACTACCATTGCTATTATTACCTCCACTCCTGATACTACTACTACTCCCAAAACTGCTACTCCCCTTATCTACTACTACACCCCTCATCTTATATGCCTCTACTATTGCTACACCCCTTATCCACTATGCCTATACTACTACACCCATCAAAAAATAAATTAAAAAAATCGAGAAAAGAAAAAACGAGAGTTTATTTTTTGCCCACATCACCCCAGCTTTAGGAGATGCTATGTGCTGGGGGGGGGGGGGGGCATTTAACTATCAGTGGAGATGCTATCTGCTGAGGGGGCAACTATCAGTGGAGATGCTATGTGCTGGGGGGGGGGGGGGGGGGGGAACAGGGGAGATGCTATGTGCTGGGGGGGGGGGGTAACTATCAGGGGAGCTGCTATCTGCTGAGGGGGCAACTATCAGGGGGCTAGCTAACAGGTGTAAAACCTACAGTGAGATGCCTCCTATATTGGTGGATACTACATACTGGGTGGTGGAGGTAACTACCAGAAGAATTACCTACAGAGGGATACCGACTATATGTACTATGGAGGCACAGAGGGACCTATCTACTATATAGGGCACAGAGGGGTCTTATTTAAGGTCACAGAAGATCACCCCACCTCGAGCAGCGTGCCAACCGCTGACAAAAAAGTATCGGGACCTTAAATTGCTGCTACAATGTTTTAGCATTTGGGGCCCCACCTTCAACTTTGCCCAGGGCCACATTTTGTCTAAAACCGGCCCTGGGTACAGTATACATGGTCCTGTTAGCTTCAGGGGGTACAGTATACATGGTCCTTTTAGATTCAGGGGGTACAGTATACATGGTCCTGGTACATTCTGGAGGTACAGTATACATGGTCCTGTTACATTCAGGGGGTACAGTATACATTGTCTTTTTACATTCAGGGGTTACAGTATACATGGTCCTGTTACATTCAGGGGGTACAGTATACATTGTCCTGTTACATTCAGGGGGTACAGTATACATGGTCCTGTTACATTTAGGGGGTACAGTATACATGGTCCTGTTACATTCAGGGGGTACAGTATACATGGTCCTGTTACATTCAGGGCGTACAGTATACATGGTCCTGTTACATTCAGGGGGTACAGTACACATGATCCTGTTACATTCAGGGGGTACAGTATACATGTTCCTGTTACATTCAGGGGGTACAGTGTACATGTTCCTGTTACATTTAGGGTTTTACAGTACACATGGTCCTGTTACATTCAGGGGGTACAATATACATGACTCTTACATTCAGGGGTAGAGTATACATGGTACTGTTACAGTCAGAGGGTACAGTATACATGACCCTATTACATTTAGGGGGTATAGTATACATGATCTTGTTACAGTCAGGGGGTACAGTATACATGGTCCTGTTAGATTCAGGGGGTACAGTATACATGGTCCTGTTAGATTCAGGGGTTACAGTATACATGGTCCTTTTAGATTCAGGGGATACAGTATACATGGTCCTGTAACATTCAGGAGGTACAGTATACATAATCCTGTTACATTCATGGGGTACAGTATACATGGTCCTGTTACATTCAGCGGGTACAGTATACATGGACCTGTTACATTCAGGGGGTACAGTATACATGTTCCTGTTACATTCAGGGGGTACAGTGTACATGTTCCTGTTACATTCAGGGGGTACAGTACACATGGTCCTGTTACATTAAAGGACAACTCCCGCGGGACCCCAAAAAAAAAAAAAACACAGACACACACAGACACCATACTCACCATCTCTCCGGTGACGATCGCCACTCGATTCGCCCGCCGTCCGCCTCTCCGTCGCCGCCTTCCGCCATCCAGCGATGTCTCCAACTTCCGGGTCCAGGGGATGGAAAAGGCTGCCAGTGCGCTTGCGCACCGGCAGCCTTTTCATTGGCTGGAGCGCATCACATGGCTTCCAGCAAGCTCAGCCAATCAGGGCTGAGCAAGCTGGAAGCCATGTGATGCGCTCCAGCCAATGAAAAGGCTGCTGGTGCGCATGTGCACCAGCAGCCTTTTCATCCCCATTCACTTTGCATGAAGACGCAGAGGAGGAAGAAGACCCGGACCGCCCCCCGGCTCTGACGTCGTCGTCACCAGATGCCGCCCCGGAGAAGAGGACCGTGACGATCGTAATAGGTAATGTATACATTCCTTAACTTCCGGGGTGGGTGGTCGGGGGTCCGAAAGTGGGGGAAGGGGGCCAGGCCGGGTATTTAACCACATTACAAAGTTATATAACTTTGTAATGTGTGTTAAATGAGCAAAAAAAAATTTTTGTGGGAGTTGTCCTTTAAGGGGTACAGTATACATTACTCTGTTACATTCAGGGGGTACAGTATACATGGTCCTGTTACAGTCAGAGGGTACAGTATACACGGTCCTGTTACACTCAGGGGGTACAGTATACATGACCCTATTACATTCAGGGGGTACAGTCAGGGCTGTATTAACAGCTGCTGCTGCCCTAGGCACTAAACCTGAAGACGCCCCCTCTTCACGCACCTATTGGCAATACCACACCTGACCAATACCACCATACCCCCAACCCCCCTGGAAAAGACACCAGATTTACTGGCAAGTCTGAACAGGAGGAGGGAAACTAAAAACTAAAAACAAAAAAATTTGTTTTTTCTGTCTCCCTGCTCCCTGGTGCTGCCCCCCTGCAAGGTGCTGCCCTAGGCACCGGACCACGGGTGCCTAGTGGTAAATACGGCCCTGGGTACAGTATACATGATCTTGTTACAGTCAGGGGGTACAGTATACACGGTCCTGTTAATGCCAGGGGGTACAGTATACATGACCCTGTTACATTCAGGGGGTACAGTATACATGTTCCTGTTACATTCAGGGGGTACTGTATACATTGTCCTGTTACAGTCAGGGGTTACAGTATACATGGTCCTGTTACAGTCAGGGGGTACAATGTACATGGTCCTGTTACATTCAGGGGGTACAGTATACATGCTCCTGTTAAATTCAGGGGGTACAGTATACATGGTCCTGTTACATTCAGGGGGTACAGCATACATTGTCCTGTTACATTCAGGGGGTATAGTATACATGGTCCTGTTACATTTAAGGGTACCGTATACATGGTCCTGTTACAGTCAGGCAGTAAAATGTACACAGTCCTGTTACATTCAGGGGGTACAGTATACACGGTCCTGTTACATTCAGGGGGTACAGTATACATGACTGTTACATTCAAGGGGTACAGTATACATGGTCCTGTTACATTCAGGGGGTACAGTATACATGGTTCTGTTAGATTCAGGGGGTACAGTAAACATGGTCGTGTTCGCTTTAGGGGGTACAGTATACATGGTCCCGTTAGATTCAGGGGGTACAGTATACATTGTCTTGTTACATTCAGGGGTTACAGTATACATGGTCCTGTTACATTCAGGGCGTACAGTATACATGGTCCTGTTACATTCAGGGGGTACAGTACACATGATCCTGTTACATTCAGGGGGTACAGTATACATGTTCCTGTTACATTCAGGGGGTACAGTACACATGGTCCTGTTACATTCAGGGGGTACAATATACATGACTCTTACATTCAGGGGTAGAGTATACATGGTCCTGTTACAGTCAGAGGGTACAGTATACATGACCCTATTACATTTAGGGGGTATAGTATACATGATCTTGTTACAGTCAGGGGGTACAGTATACATGGTCCTGTTAGATTCAGGGGGTACAGTATACATGGTCCTGTTAGATTCAGGGGTTACAGTATACATGGTCCTTTTAGATTCAGGGGATACAGTATACATGGTCCTGTTACATTCAGGAGGTACAGTATACATAATCCTGTTACATTCAGGGGGTACAGTATACATTGTCCTGTTACATTCATGGGGTACAGTATACATGGTCCTGTTACATTCAGCGGGTACAGTATACATGGACCTGTTACATTTAGGGGGTACAGTATACATGTTCCTGTTACATTCAGGGGGTACAGTGTACATGTTCCTGTTACATTCAGGGGGTACAGTACACATGGTCCTGTTACATTAAGGGGGTACAGTATACATTACTCTGTTACATTCAGGGGGTACAGTATACATGGTCCTGTTACAGTCAGAGGTTACAGTATACACGGTCCTGTTACACTCAGGGGGTACAGTATACATGACCCTATTACATTCAGGGGGTACAGTATACATGATCTTGTTATAGTCAGGGGGTACAGTATACACGGTCCTGTTAAAGCCAGGGGGTACAGTATACATGGTCCTGTTACATTCAGGGGGTACAGTATACATGTTCCTGTTACATTCAGGAGGTACTGTATACATTGTCCTGTTACAGTCAGGGGGTACAGTATACATGGTCCTGTTACATTCAGGGGTACAGTATACATGGTCCTGTTACAGTCAGGGGGTACAATGTACATGGTCCTGTTACATTCAGGGGGTACAGTATACATGCTCCTGTTAAATTCAGGGGGTACAGTATACATGGTCCTGTTACATTCAGGGGGTACAGCATACATTGTCCTGTTACATTCAGGGGGTATAGTATACATGGTCCTGTTACATTTAAGGGTACCGTATACATGGTCCTGTTACAGTCAGGCAGTAAAATGTACACAGTCCTGTTACATTCAGGGGGTACAGTATACACGGTCCTGTTACATTCAGGGGGTACAGTATACATGGTCCTGTTACATTCAGGGGGTACACTATACATGGTCCTGTTACATTCAGGGGGTATAGTATACATGGTCTTTTTAGTTTCAGGGGGTACAATATACTTGGTCCTGTTACATTCAGGGGTACAATATACATGGACCTGTTACATTCAGGGGGTACAGTACACATGATCTTGTTACATTCAGGGGGTACAGTATACATGGACCTGTTACGTTCAGGAGGTACAGTATACACGGTCCTGTTACATTTAGGGGGTACAGTATGCATGGTCCTGTTACATTCAGGAGGTACAGTATACATGGTCCTATTACATTCAGGGGGTACTGTATACATGGTCCTGTTACATTCAGCAGGTACAGTATACATGGTTCTGTTACATTCAGGGGGTACAGTATTCATGGTCCCGTTAAATTAAGGGGGTACAATATACATACTGGACTCTCCCATATAGTCTGCAGTGTGGTAATACTCTGCAGAGCCTGTGATGACAAAGTATCAGCCCCCACATAGTGTACAGTCTACACTGGGGGGGGGGCAGTGTGTGAACACGTGTTTTCAGTCCATTCCTGGTTTTGATTGAAAAATACTGAGCAAAAGTACTGTGTTCGAACATAGCCTAAAAACGCAACAAAACACAGTCTAAGTAGACTTCTTAAAACTTCCATGTTGCTCTTCAACAAGGTGCACACTACTTGTGACAGTATAAAGCATTCACTCCATAAACTATAAACCCTCAAAAACTATATGGTCCACTGCAGGCAATACGATTTTTTTTTTCTCTTTAGCTACAGTTTGTCTCAAACTGTACAGGGAGTATTCCAGTAATGCAAGTATAAAATATAAGTTGCCCAATAAAGGAGCAGTGTATATGTACTGTCCAAGGGCAACCCATTGACAAGATAAGTTTTATTGATATCAGTCTATAGAGTGGGCAGATTTATCAAAACTGTCTGAAAAAAAACACTGTTGCTCATAACAACCAATCACAGCCCAGCTTTTATTTTATCAGAGCAGTTTAAGAAATTTAATGTACTTGATTGGGTGTATCTTTAGACAATATATAGACACTATATTGTAACAGATTGTCTGGAACCCCTGGTGATCAGCTGGCTATTTATTTCCTCTCAAGCAGATGAGCTACATTAGCTAGGGTTTGAAGAACCCTATAAAACATGTCTATCAGCTCTCCAGACATGCCTTTTCAAATGGAATCTGTCATCTATAATGCACGTTCCAAGCTGACACTGTTAGATAACTAGAGGCACATGGTACCTTTCATATATCTGTCTTCCTTAACGTACAAAAATGCTTTCATTTTACTGTGCAAAGTGTCACAGAGGTATTCCCAAGCTCCTGATCCGCTGAAGGCAAAAATACCTCCTTGTACCTTCTCCCATCCCTGACTCTGCTAGGAGCTCAACTAGTAATTGTCTGTGAATCAGCAGAGAAAGGAATAGGAAAAGTGCAGTGAGTCATTCCAGCTTGGGGTACAATTAGATGGGCAGATGATGGACTATTAATAATGTAAACAAGCGCTGATCTGCTAGATCAGCGCTTGTTGACTGAGCCTATTACACAGATCTAATTGTTTAGCTGCCTGGACATTGTTAGTGATGTTCATGCAGCTCTTGCCCTAAATTGTTGATACATTACCTCTCCATGCTCCCAGGCCTCCTCTGCCTTGCAGAGGACAGAAGAGGACCGGGAGTGTGGAGAGGTAATGTATACAGTTTATTCAATTGTTAGCCGTCGGCCATGCATTGCTATTACATGTCAGCTGTTTAAATTCATTCCCCACTAGATTCATTTCCCACTAGATACACACTGCCACTAGCAGTCACATTACACTGACAACTGTGACAGATTTCACCTTTGATCCTAGTTTCCTCCTTTTCCCCCCTTATAATGGGTAATCCACCTGTATACATATCCTTTTAATTTACAGTGGACCAGATTAGAAGCAGGAAGTCTCACGAAGCTGTCAGAATAGCCTTGTTGCTTATTTATTATTAGGCAAAACAGAGATACATACCACCATTTCTTTTGCACACTGCCACTTTCATGTTATTATGTGCTTTGACCAGATTGTGGAGCTTTGAAGATTGCTATTAAAAAAAAAAAAAAAATGGGTAAAAAAATGATGTCCTAAAATACATAGTAACATAGTTAATAAGGTTGAAAAAAGATGAGAGTCTATCAAGTTTAACCTACAGAAACCTTACTTTGATCCAGAGGAAGGCAGAAACCCTTATGAGGCAGAGGTCAATTGTCCAATCACAGAAAATTTCCTTTCCGACTCCAAATAGCAATTAGAATAATCCCTGACTTAATGTTCTATCACATGAAATCTAGAGCCTATAATGTGTAATATTACATTTTTAAGAAAAGCATCCAGGCTTGAACTTATTTAATGAATTAGCCAAGTTGCAGGAAGTTCCTTAGTCTCACTGCTCTTACAGTAAAGTAGTGTACTATTCATTCATATATATATGTACATACATTCTAATCAGCTGGCAGAGGTAGGGAAGAAATGGATTACAAGTACGTACTTACCTCTCCCCGTCCCCACAGTGAGTGGCTGGACCAGCCCCGTGAACCCTGCCAGAAGTCATTTTCCCCCTGAGTTGTGATGACGTCACAGCGGGGGCCTGTCCCAGCTGAAGGACTGTCCGCTCAGCCAATCAGTGCTTGGAGCAATGTTCCATCACTGACTGGCTGAGCGGCTAGTCCATCAGCCGGGTCCTGACGTGTCAGCTGCAGAGATCCCGGGCTGGTCCCAATGCGCCGCAGAGAGAGGTACAGTAAGTTGGTACTTTTAAAAAATTTCTCCCCGCCCCTGCTGGCTGCCGGATTTTATAAATCACTGGACTTCTTTAATGTTGAATGACATATTAGGCTTCTATATCCTATTGCACTGCCTGTGCATGAGTCCACCACTCAAACAAGTAAATAGGGTCACGTTAGGACTCTGCAGTCACATCCATTTGTGAATAAGAACACAATGGAGTTGTGTGACTAGGCAGTATGACAAGAAGTGTGACACATGTAGCCCTAGCCTAATGGCAATAATAATAGAAACAGTTACCATCTACTATTAATGATTGTCATCACCTATAAATCACAATAAAGATAGATTAGAAAAAAAAGAAAAAAAAAGAAAGAAATCTGAGGATTACCAGTCGAAGTTCAACCATTGATACTGTTATGTTACAGACACACAGCACAAGAATGGCAATGGCGTAACCCAGATATCCCTCTACCAGCATAAGGGTGATGGCAGCAAACTGGTAGATATATAAGAAATTTAACACCTGTGTACGGAAACAATACTGAAATTATTATAGGTAATGGTGAGCAACCATCTTATCTCCTAGCCTAGATGTCCACAGTACCACCTTTTTACCTATAGATCTACTGACTTTGTTAAAGGGAATGTATAGCCTAGATTTGTTTACTTATTAGAGCCAGATAAAAATGCTTTTTAATTGGTTTACAGTCACTAAAAACTATAAAACTATAATATAAAAACTAAAAAATAATATAAAAAAAAAAACATATTAAAAAATACGGTTAAAGGAGAAGTCCGGCCAAAATTAATTTTTGATATGTTGTTACTTATGAAAAGTTATACAAATTTCTAATGTACATTAATTATGGGAAATGCACATATAGAGCTATTTCCCTTAATTTAGTAGATCAGGAAGTGTTAGAAATATCTCTGAAGAAGTGACGTCACGACCCAGGGTGTAATTCCTATGGAGTGTCCAGCAGGGGGCGCTCTCTATATAGAAGTCTATGGGACTTTATTGTTTCTATGGGTTTCTATGTAATGTAATGTAATGTAATGTAGTGTACAGTGCTTTATTGAATGAATACATCTACGGAATACTTTGGGGAGCAAGTGTCCTTGCTCCCCAAAGTATTGCATAAATGTATTCATTCAATACATTCAATACACAGTAAGCCCGCCGATCCGCCGCATTCCCGCCGATCCGGACCATATACATTGAACTACAGCTCCCATCATCTGCTTCTAGTATGAATAGGTGATGGGAGCTGTAGTTGGGTAAGGGATATGACATGCCGCCGGGCGCAGGGGGGAGCCGCTCAGTACACAGCAGCTCCCCCCTCCTCCTTCCGGGATAACTTCCGCCTATACCAATGCTGACTCCCTGCCTGGCCGCCGCTCTCCGCTCTCCCCCCCATACATACCGGCTCCCGATGCATCCTGGTGTCCGCGCTGATGCCGGGAGCCGGTATATGTGAGCGGAGAGCGGCGGCCAGGCAGGGAGTCAGCATTGGTATAGGCGGAAGTTATCACGGAAGGAGGAGGAGGAGGGGGGAGCGCTCCTGTGTACTGAGCGGCTCCCCCCTGCGCCCGGCGGCATGTCATATCCATTACCCAGCTACAGCTCCCATCACCTATTCATACTAGAAGCAGATGATGGGAGCTGTAGTTCAATGTATATGGTCCGGATCGGCGGGAATGCGGCGGATCGGCGGGAATGCGGCGGAAATGCGGCGGATCGGCGGGCTTACTGTGTATTGAATGTATTGAATGAATACATTTATGCAATACTTTGGGGAGCAAGGACACTTGCTCCCCAAAGTATTCCGTAGATGTATTCATTCAATAAAGCACTGTACACTACATTACATTACATTACATTACATAGAAACCCATAGAAACAATAAAGTCCCATAGACTTCTATATAGAGAGCGCCCCCTGCTGGACACTCCATAGGAATTACACCCTGGGTCGTGACGTCACTTCTTCAGAGATATTTCTAACACTTCCTGATCTACTAAATTAAGGGAAATAGCAGTATATGTGCATTTCCCATAATTAATGTACATTAGAAATTTGTATAACTTTTCATAAGTAACAACATATCAAAAATTAATTTTGGCCGGACTTCTCCTTTAACATAAAAACTAGAGATGAGCGAGCCTCGAGCATGCTCGATTCCATCCAAACCCGATGGTTCAGCATTTGATTAGCGGTGGCTGCTGAAATTGGATAAAGCTCTAAGGTTGTCTGGAAAACATGGATACAGCCAATGACTATATCCATGTTCTCCACATATAGCATTAGGGCTTTATCCAGCTTCAGCAGCCACCGCTAATCAAATGCCAAACGATCGGGTTCAGATGGACTCGAGCATGCTCGAGGTTCGCTCATCTCTAATAAAAACTTTAAACAATAAGTCATTTTCTGATAGCACATTCCCTTTAAGACCATATAGTTAAAATATTGTTATCCTGTTACCTGTTATGCAGCCTTCTGTAGCTCTGACTCCTCGATCACTGATCTGTCCATGCTATCTCTGAAATAATCTTGTCCATCACATGTGATAGCATGTGATATGTCAGCCTCCTCCCCAGAATTACACTGCACACTAGAAGTAAGTGCAAGTGCAGTGGAGAAGGCTGAGTGTCACTGTATGGTCACATGCCCCCCTACATGTACTAGATGAAAGTAGGCATGGCACAGATGGAGTGGAGCTTAACAAGGCTGCTATAATGAGGCAGCAGTGATGTAACACTATTAATGAATGTCCTATGATGTACTCATGCATATGTTTTCAAAAATACATCCAGAGGTTAGGCAACATTTTTAAGGGTTGATACATGTAAGGTGTCTTGCAGAAATGTTACAGAGAATAAAGGGGGAAATTAACTGTGTGGCTATGTTTCCACTCTTAATAATATCGGGGAAGGTGGTCATCTTGTAACATAGTCGGTCACTAATAATGATGATGATCTGCCGATATTATTATGGGAACATAGCCTTAATCTGCTCCTGCTGAAGACAGTGGCCTTACAGCCAGACAAGAGAAAAGGAGGGAGCTTGACTAAACTTCCTCATTTTGGGTATGTTACTGATTAAATAGGACGCAAAGTCTGTCACGTAATCCGACGCTCGCACCCTCTCACCGACAGTGGCGGGAGTGCACGTCTCCCCCCGTGCCATAGACTCCATTCTATGTATGGGCGGATTCCTTCCTCCAACCAAAGAATGACCGAGTTCATTCTTTGAGCAGAGGAAGGAGTCCGCCCGTGCATTGAACGACGTCTATGGCACGGGCGGAGACGCGACGGATTTTCCGTCCTATTTACTCAGTGAGTGTGCACATACCCTTTAACTGCAAAATGAAACAAAAGAAGAGTTTATAATAGAAAGAAACTGAGCAAAGAATTGTTGGAATCTTTTTATATTTGTAATTTTTGTTTAATATTCAATTGTTTCCTTTTCAGACTAAAGGGGTTGTCCAGCAAAAACCTTTTTCTTTCAAATCAACTGGTTTCAGAAAGTTATATAGATTTGTAATTAAAAATCCCAAGTCTTCCCATACTGATCAGCTGCTTTATGTCCTGCAGGAAATTGTGTTTTCTTTTGAGTCTGACACAGTGCTCTGTGCTGACATCTCTGTCCATGTGTGGAACTGTCCAGAGCAGTAGCAAATCCCCATAGAAAACTTTTCCTGCACTCGACAGTTTCTGTCTGGGACAGAGATGTCAGCAGAGAGCACTGTGTCAGACTGAAAAAAAATAAAATCCTGCAGGACATACAGCAGCTGACAGGGCCGGCGTCAGCACCCGGCTAAGTAGGGCAAATGCCGGGGCCCCCAGCTCCTCTAGGGGCCCACTCCCGTTTGTTACTACATTTTTTTTGTTAGTAAAAAAGAAAAAAAAGTGTAGTAACAAAGGGGACTGAGCCCCTAGAGGCCGCATGTGACAGTTAGGGGCCCGCCGATCCATACTGGGGCCCCCGAGCACCTGTCTTCCATCACAAATCTTCCCTACAGCCGAGTAGGAAAGAGGACCTGTGAGTCTGAAGGACCTTTGATGATGTCACGGGTCATGTGATCGGACACATGACCTGAGGGCAGCAGGTAGGCTCTGCAAACTAAGTGTCCTGTATGTGCTGGTTCTTCTACTTGTTTTGTGTATAGAGGTCCTGCTGTAATATATCTATATCTATTACAGCAGGATATATATATATATATATATATATATATATATATATATATATATATATATATATTACAGCAGGACCTCTATACACAAAACAACTAGATATCTGTATCTATCTATCTATCTATCTATCTATCTATCTCCTATCTATCTATCTATCTATCTATCTATCTATCTCCTATCTATCTATCTATCTCCTATCTATCTATCTATCTCCTATCTATCTATCTATCTATCTATCTATCTATCTATCTATCTATCTATCTATTTCCCTATCTCCTATCTATCATATGAACATGGTGAGACCTCTAGTTCTCCTATATTCAGGCCCTGCAGTGATATACAGTGTGTGTGTGTGTGTGTATATATATATATATATATATATATATATATACACTGTATATCACTGCAGGGCCTGAATATAGGAGAACTAGAGGTCTCACCATGTTCATATTATAAATAAATATATATATATATATATATATATATATAATGCTGGTGCTGCTAGTTCTCTAGTATACAGCTCCTGCTCTGTGTGTGTGTATGTATATATACACACACACACACACAAACACACACAGAAGGAGCTGTATACTAGAGAACTAGCAGCACCAGCATGATATATATATATAATCCTGTGACTGGGTCTGACTCCTCTAGAGTCCTGACTACTGCAGAGATCAGGAGATACAGGAGGAGAAAGATATGCAGCAGCCGCATGTTTCTTCTGCTGCAAATCTTTCCTCGCCTGTCTCTCCATGATTTGCTCCTCAAAGGGGCCCGCCGAGGCTCTGTCGCCCAAGGGCCCACAAAAAGCTGGAGCCGGCCCTGGCAGCTGATAAGTATGGAAAGACTTAAGATTTTTAAATGGTGGTAAATTACAAATCTTTATAACTTTCTGAAACCAGTTGATTTGAAATACAAAGATTTTCACTGAATAACCTCTCTCTAAAGTTTTTTATTTCAGTAGAAATGTATTATTACTTGTCTGCCTTTTTAATAACTGGCCAGACATGTAAAACATGGATAGCTCTAGTCCAACAAAGCGAGTGCTGTTTAGAAGCTGTTCATCAGGTCTCTGCTTTGGCTTACAGAGAGGTGAAAACCATTACATTACTTATCTTGTAGTAATCCTGGCTTTCATATAACTTTCATTAGTGTTTATAGTTACATATAAAAATTTGCTATAAGAAATGGTCAAAGTGATACAGAATGCAGTAGGAAAGTTCATTTTTCCTCCATGAAAATACATTACAATGACTACACTTTTGGGAATGCAATTTATTGAACATGCTCCATTCAGACAAGGAGTACGCTCTGATGCCTTCAGAATTATAGATTTTGCTCTGGACAATAGTACAGACTGTAAATCCTAATCTACTCTAGATGAATAATTTAGATAAACCGATCAGTTGTCTTCAACAATGGACGTATACATCAAATTATGATTATGGAAAAATATAGTATAATGTATAACAAATACAAATACAGATATCATATTAAACAGTATAATAAGAACAAAAACATCTCTACACAATATTGCATGATAAAGGGTACCTTAAAAATGAAAAGTTTCCAAAGTGGAGCAACTTCAACTTCAATAGTGTTCGGTCCACATACTAATCTCCTTTAAAAAAAAAAAAAAAAGTGGGATCAGTACACTAGTATTGTAACACTTAGCAAGAAAGTCAATTGATGTTACCTGATAGCTTGTTCTTCTTCTATTAATCCAGGTGCATAGTTAGAATGTATGCTAAAACAAGAATGCTCATCCTCCAAAGTGCTAGAATAAAAGAAAATACAGATATAACCATTTAGCTGTACATGTAAGCAGGCACGGACTTCCGGGTCCGGCGCACGGATGCTAGCAGTGTGAGGGAGCAGCTCCGTGTCGGGCACCGCATTTATCTGTCCTCCCGCCGCAGATTTTGCCTGGAGTGAGTCCACGGACTTACCGACATCACCCTGATCACCTCCAGCACCGAATGGAGAAATTCCTGCAGCGTGGCGGAGAGGCGGCATCACTATCACAGGCCACGGCGATAACACCGCGTGTGAAGACAAAACCTTAGATGGCGCCTGCTACCTCAGACACAGCTGGAGCGGCAGCTCCGGATCTCCAGCTACCCTCCTCCCAGGATGCGGGACTGCTTATAGATGATTTCGGGTGAGGCACTCATCCCTGGGCTACAAATAAGTTGTAAATCGTTGGCCATAGAAGTGGCTCGCATATTAAGCCCGGATCTGAGGGCGTCACTAGACTCCACAATAACTGCAGCCCTTAAACAAATATGTGGAGACATTGATAAGCACACTAACCAGATTACTGAGCTGGAAACCCGCTTAGAGACAGTAGAGACAGAGCTCACTTATGCTAAAGTAAAGATGCAGCAATCTGCCCGTGTTATAAAAACTTTACAAGATAAGGCGGAGGATCTGAAGAATCGCTCCAGACGGAGCAACATGAGAATTGTGGGGCTCCCTGAGTCCGTCGCAGCTACCTGTCTGTTCAAAATAAGTGCAGAAGAAATCCCCCAGGCACTGGGACTGCCAGCGCCATGTACTGTGGAAAGGGTACACAGGCTGGGCCCACCCCGCACGAACACAGGCAATAACACGGCGCCAAGACCACGTCAAGTTATAGTAAAATATCTGAACTATGCTGACAAAAATGTGATTATGCAAACATACACGAAAAAAACAGGCAGATACCATTGTCAGGGGCTACAAGATCCTGTTATTTAATGATTTTTCGGCCGACGTTGCGAAGAGGAGGAAGGCCTTTGCCCCACTTTGCACTGAACTAGTCAAACGCCAGATCCGTTTTGTCCTGCAATTCCCGGTGGCTCTACGCATCTTCAGAGCAGATGGCACCTCAGAAGTCTTCCACAATCCGGAAGATGCAGCACACTTCGTGGGTGTTAAGATACCACAAACCACACCGGACAAGCATAAGAGGCGCAGACTGAACAGCCCGGAATCCTCCCAAGATACCATGGACTGAGGGACTTGGACTTACCGTCAACGTTCTTGCTCGGGGTATACAACCCAAAGTATCCTTCATTCTGGGGTACACCCCTTTTTGTTACAGCGACTGCTTGCTGTTGTTAATGTTTCTGTTTTTCCTATATAACTAAGATTTTCTCCTTATTTAGCTAAAGTGTTAGGTGAAGTCTTTACACACTATAGTCAGTTGTATTTAGTTTAACAGTGTCGTGGCCTGAGTACAATATGGCTGCTGTGGTGGGGAGAGTTCCTCTTTCACGCTACAACTGGTATGTTACCGCTCATGTATGTGATGGTGGATGAGCGAGATCCACTGCACCCCGCGAAAAAGTGAAGTCCACGACCCAATTGTTTATCGCAGCTCTGGTTAGGGCTTTTTGTTTCCTTTTTTGTTTGTTTAGTTGTTTGTTTATCGTTTTTCCATCCAGCCTCTATGTATACAGTATGTATGCTTACCATTCATGACAGGGATAGCAAACAGCCTCCATATTATGCCTGGGTCATCTGAACGCCTCATAAATCCCCTACGTGCTTGATTAAGATATTATGAATGTGGTGATATGGAATGTAAAGGGATTACGCTCCCCAGCTAAGCGCACCAAAATCTTGCGCCATTTAAGACGATTGCGAGCTGATGTAGCCATGTTACAGGAGACGCATCTTACCAGCGCTGAGTATTTTAGATTGAACAAACTATGGGTGGGTGAGGTGTTTGAATCACCAGCGGTGGGCAAGAAAGCCGGAGTAATTACGCTTTTACACAAAAACCTTAAAGGGGTAGTGCACCAAAAATTTTTTTCTTTCAAATCAATTGCTGCCATGAAGTGCCAGAGATTTGTAATTTACTTCTATTAAAAAATCTCAAGCCTTCCAGTACTTATCAGCTGCTGTGTGTCCAGCAGGAAGTGGTGTTTTCTTTCCTGTCTGACACAGTGCTCTCTGTTGCCTCCTCTGTCCATGTCAGGAACTGTCCAGAGAAGGAGTAAATCCCCATAGAAAACCTCTTCTGCTCTCCAGACTGGAAATAATACCACTTCCTGTTGGGCATACAGCAGCTGATAAGTACTGGAAGGCTTGAGATTTTTTAATAGAAGTAAATTACAAATCTCTGGCACTTCATGGCAGCAGTTGATTTGAAAGAAAAATTTTTTGGGTGCACTACCCCTTTAATTACTCCGTCATTTCACAATCCAATGATGCTGAGGGCAGACGGCATAGTTCGTTATTAGACACGCCAGCAGGGGGACTATCCCTCTACAATCTGTATGCTCCTAACTCTGATAGACACCCCTTTTACACCCAACTAGAATCTTTGGTATTACAAGACGGGGAAACATGTAAATTGCTAGGTTGAGATTTTAATTCTGTTGCACATGAAGATAAAGACCGTAAGAGAGCACAACAGGTCCGCCCCTCTAATCTAACCCATGACGCATTTATCCAACCACTTCTAGACGCGACAAGTCTCACTGACATATGGCGCCACATGCACCCCACAGAGAGAGAATACACACATTATTCCCACTCTCAGAATGCATGGTCGAGACTAGACTACTTTTTCACGTCGTCCTCTCTCATCCACAAAATCTCTGACACACAAATCCACGATCTGGTCATATCTGACCATTCACCTGTGAGTCTGGTTGTCAGGGAGGACTTCCCTGTAGGTCAGGATAGAGTGTGGAGATTCCCTTCTTACCTGGCAGGAGACACTGATTTCCAGCAGCTGCTACAACATTGGTGGCTAGAATTCTCATCTGACAATGTGGCTCACACGGAAAATCCAATACTCTACTGGGAGACCTCCAAAGCAGTCATGAGGGGCAAAATACTAGCCTACGCAGTGGCCCACAAAAAGAAGGTAATAATGGAATATGACAAGGTGACAGCTGCCCTTAGGTCGGCTTATACCTAATTTTTACATCAGCCATCACCATGCAATAAGGACACATGTGTTACGGCCAAACATAACTTTGACAGGGCTCAGGACAATCTAAAACAATGCTGCAGGGATCAAAGGTTTGCCGACCTGTACCGCCTGAAACAAAATCTGAGATATACGCCTCGGATCTTGTTGTAGAGATCCTGAGGAATCTCTTAATGCTTTTATGTGAGTGGGCTTCCAGCGTCCCTCTGCTAGGTTGCTTTGAAGGAACAACGACCGTCCGGTCGGACACGGATCTTTGGCGCAGCCGGTCCATGAGGTAGCTACCAGGGGGCGGAGTTCCCCAGCCTCGGTTTATACCGTATACATTGGGGGTGCCATGTGTTATAGAGTGGTATGCTATACTGCTAATGTACAGATACTGTCCACAGGGGGGGACCATCAAATCTCCTGATGGATTAATGTAACTGGCATATTACCTGGGAGGACAATGAACTCTATGTGGAGAGGAGATGGCTTAACCTAGCACTCCGCCTAGGAGCGTATTGTTCTTCTGATATTAAAGGCAAACAGATGCAGGAAATAAAGAAAGCCCAACAAAAGAAACTGACCAGTCATCAGCCCAGATACATCGTGAAGGCACCAGAGGATATCCCGTCCAAGACAAAGAGAAAACCAGAACCATCCATGCCCAAAGACTGACCCAAGATGAATAAATGAACTTGTTTATTCTGTGTTTGCATATAGACTCAGCCCAATACGCCTCTTCTGAAGGACAATCTCGTTTTCATGTTCTTTTATTTTTCTATTGTTTTTGTTTGTAGCTTATGTTAAATGTAACCTCCGCCACACACAGAAGAGCAGGCCTCCTACATAGTGTGTCGGTATACCGACAACAGGGGGATATGTTACAGGAGCTGTGACCACATATACTATATACCTATGCCAGGTATATCTATATCATAAAAATCAAAGTCTGTCTGTCTGTCCTTCTGTCTGTCTGTCTGTCTGTCCTCTATAGACTTCCAAACGCCTGAACCGTTTGACCCCAAATTTGGCCCACAGATACATTGGGTGCCCGGGAAGGTTATTGCGAAGGTCCCGTCCCCGCCAGATGTACAGGAGGGGAGGTGGAAGAGCGGCGCCCCATAGAGATGAATGGGAAAATCTCCTCACTGCAAACACAGGTGATATAATTAGCGGCAGCAGACACGGCAGTTGGAGCCTTAGCAACCAATAGGATTACTGCTTTCATTTTCACAGGGAGCAATGGTTGCTAGGGAAGCTGCCTCACAACATCCACAGTAATAACTGGTAGGCCCCCTACTCCAACTATACAGTACATGTATATACAGGACCCCCTACTCCATCTATACAGTACATGTATACAGGACCCCCTACTCCATCCATACAGAACATGTATATACAGGACCCCCTACTCCATCTATACAGTACATGTATACAGGACCCCCTACTCCATCCATACAGTACATGTATATACAGGACCCCCTACTCCAACTACACATTACATGTATATACAGGACCCCCTACTCCATCTATACAGTACATGTATACAGGACGCCCTACTCCATCCATACAGTACATGTATATACAGGACCCCCTACTCCAACTACACATTACATGTATATACAGGACCCCCTACTCCATCTATACAGTACATGTATACAGGACCCCCTACTCCATCCATACAGTACATGTATATACAGGACCCCCTACTCCAACTACACATTACATGTATATACAGGGCCCCCTACTCCATCCATACAGTACATGTATATACAGGACCCCCTACTCCATCCATATAGTACATGTATATACAGGGCACAACAGGTATACCAAACTGTGACTGGGTAACACTGCTACACCAGACCTGACCAATACCGCCATACTGTGCTGGATAACACTGTCATACCAGACCTGACCAATACCGCCATACTGTGACTGGATAACACTGCCAGACCTGACCAATACCGCCATACTGTGACTGGATAACACTGCCATACCAGACCTGACCAATACCGCCATACTGTGACTGGATAACATCTCCATACCAGACCTGACCAATACCATCATACTATGACTGGGTAACACCGCCACACCAGACCTGACCAATACCGCCATACTGTGACTGGATAACACTGCCACACCAGACCTGACCAATACCGCCATACTGTGACTGGATAACACTGCCACACCAGACCTGACCAATACCGCCATACTGTGACTGGATAACACTGTCATATAAGACCTGACCAATACCGCCATACTGTGAATGGATAACACCGCCACACCAGACCTGACCAATACCGCTATACTATGCTGGATAACACTGTCATACCAGACCTGACCAATACCGCCATACTGTGACTGGATAACACTGCCATACCAGACCTGACCAATACCGCCATACTGTGAATGGATAACACTGTCATACCAGACCTGACCAATACCGGCAAACTGTGACTGGGTAACACCGCCACACCAGTCCTGACCAATACCACCATACTGTGACTGGATAACACCATCATATCAGGCCTGACCAATACTGCCATACTGTGACTGGATAACACCGCTATACCAGACCTGATTAATACCACCATACCGTGACTGGATAACACCGCCACACCAGACCTGACCAATACCGCCATACTGTCACTGGATAACACCCCCATACCAGACATGACCAATACCGACACACTGTGACTGAATAACACTGCCATACGGGTAAACACAACCCTGCAGGTATAAAGGACACTACAGGTATACAGGACCCCAAAACTATACACTACAAGTGCACAGGACCTCCACAAAACTATATACTACAGGTATACAGGACCCCAAACTTTACAATACAGTTATACAGGACCCCAAAACTATATACTACAGGTATACAGGACCTCCACCAACTATATACTTCAGGTATACAGGACCTCCACCAGCTATATACTACAGGTATACAGGACCGCAAACTATACACTACAGGTATACAGGAACTCCACCAACTATATACTACAGGTATATAGGACCCCAAACTATACACTACAGGTATACAGGACCTCAATACCATACACTACAGGTATACAGGACCTACACCAACTCTATAATACAGGTATACAGCACCTTCACCAACTCTATACTACAAGTATACAGAACCCCAAATATACTACAGGTATACAGGAACTCTACCAGCTATATACTGCAGGTATATAGGACCCCAAACTATACACTACAAGTATACAGGACCTCCACCAACTCTATACTATAGTTATACAGGACCCTCAAACTATTTACTACAGGTATACAGGACCCCCAAACTATATACTACAGGTATACAAGACCTCCACCAATTATTCACTACAGGTATCCAGGACCCTCAAACTATAAACTACAGGTATACAAGACCTCCACCAACTATACATTACAGGTATACAGCACCAACTATATACTACAGGTATACAGGACCCCCGAACTATACAGTACAGGTATACAGGACCTTCACCAACTGTACACTGCAGGTATACAGGACCTCCCTCAACTATACACTATAGGTAAACAGCCCCCCAACTATGCACTACAGATATGCGAGACCCCTAAAAACTATACATTGTGGGTATACAGAACCCCTCCAACTATGCACTACAGGTATACACTAATTCCACTGATTAACTCAGATGAAACAATACCTTTAGCTTGGCCTCCTGGGCACCTTAGAACAAATCTAATTAACACACTGACACTTTATACCCGGGCAGCGCCGGGTACATTTTCTAGTCTATATCATAAAAATCAAAGTCTGTCTGTCTTTCTGTCTGTCCCAAATAGACTTCCAAACGCCTGAACCATTTGACCCCAAATTTGGCACACAGATACATTGAGTGCCCGGGAAGGTTTTAGCGAAGGTCCCGTCCCCGCCAGATGTACAGGAGGGGAGGGGGAGGGGAAAGAGCGCCCCATAGAGATGAATGGGAAAATCTCCTCACTGCAAACACAGGTGATATAATTAGCTGCAGCAGACACGGCAGTTGGAGCCTTAGCAACCAATAGGATTACTGCTTTCATTTTCACAGGGAGCAATGGTTGCTAGGGAAGCTGCCTCACAACATCCACAGTAATAACTGGTAGACCCTCTACTCCATCTATACAGTACATGTATATACAGGGCCCCCTACTCCATCTATACAGTACATGTATACAGGACCCCCTACTCCATCTATACAGTACATGTATATACAGGACCCCCTACTCCAACTATACAGTACATGTATATACAGGACCCCCTACTCCATCTATACAGTACATGTATATACAGGGCACTACAGGTATACCAAACTGTGACTGGATAACACTGCCACACCAGACCTGACCAATACCGCCATACTGTGACTGAATAACACTGCCATACCAGACCTGACCAATACTGCCAAACTGTGACTGGATAACACCGCCATACCAGACCTGACCAATACCGCCAAACGGTGACTGGATAACACCATCATATCAGACCTGCCCAATACCGCCATACTGTGACTGGATAACACCGCTATACCAGACCTGACCAATACCACCATACCATGACTGGAAAACACCGCCACACCAGACCTGACCAATACTACCATACTGTGACTGGGTAACACTGTCATAACACACCTGACCAATACCACCATACTATGACTGGAAAAAACTGCTATACCAGACCTGACCAATACCGCCATACTGTAACTGGATAACACTGTCATACCACACCTGACCAATACCACCATACTGTGACTGGATAACACTGCCATACCAGACCTGACCAATACCGCCATACTATGACTGGATAACATTGCCATACCAGACCTGACCAATACTGCCATACTGTGACTGGATAACACTGCCATACCACACCTGACCAATACCGCCATACTGTGACTGGATAACACCACTATACCAGACCTGACCAATACCGCCATACCGTGACTCGATAACACCGCCATACCAGACATGACCAATACCGACACACTGTGACTAAATAGCACTGCCATACCAGACCTGACCAATACCGCCGTACTTTGACTGGATAACACCGCTATACCAGACCTGACCAATACCGCCATACCCCCCTTGAAAAGACACCAGATTTTCTGGCAAGTCTCAATTGGAGGGTACACCCCCTCTGCAATGTGCTACCCTACGCACCAGACCATGGGTGCCTAATGGTAAATACGACCCTGCAGGTATACAGGACACTACAGGTATACAGGACCCCAAAACTATACACTACAGGTGCACGGGACCTCCACCAACTATATACTACAGGTATACAGGACCCCAAACTTTACACTACAGGTATACAGGACCCCAAAACTATACACTGCAGGTATACAGGACCTCCACCAACTATATACTTCAGGTATACAGGACCTCCACCAACTATATACTACAGGTATACAGGACCCCAAACAATACACTACAGGTATACAGGACCCCAAAACTATACCCTACAGGTATACAGGAACTCCACCAACTATATACTACAGGTATACAGCACCTTCACCAACTCTATACTACAGGTATACAGGACCCCAAAGCTATATACTACAGGTATACAGGAACTCCACCAACTATATACTACAGGTATATAGGACCCCAAACTATACACTACAGGTATACAGGACCTGCACCAACTCTATACTACAGTTATACAGGACCTTCAAACTATGCACTACAGGTATACAGGATCCCCGAACTATATACTACAGGTATACAAGACCTCCACCAATTTTACACTACAGGTATCCAGGACCCTCAAACTATAAACTACAGGTATACAAGACCTCCACCAACTATACATTACAGGTATACAGCACCAACTATATACTACAGGTATACAGGACCCCTGAACTATACAGTACAGGTATACAGGACCTTCACCAACTGTACACTGCAGGTATACAGGACCTCCCTCAACTATACACTACAGGTATACAGCCCCCCCCAACTACACACTACAGGTATACAGGACCCCCAACTATACACTATAGGTATACAGCCCCCCCAACTATGCACTACAGATATGCGAGACCCCTAAAAACTATACATTGTGGGTATACAGAACCCCTCCAACTATGCACTACAGGTATACACTAATTTAACTGATTAACTCAGATAAAATAATACCTTTAGCTTGGCCTCCTGGGTACCTTAGAACAAATCTAATTAACACACTGACACTTTATACCCGGGCAGCGCCGGGTACATTTTCTAGTAGTATATACTGATAACAGGCATTCACTGAGCTCTCACTGTGTCTAAAGACCATTTGGACATTAGCATTTCAAAGGCCCTGAGTCCAGGAAGAAGCTAATTTACCAGTTGTTTACCATTCTCCATTCCCCCACTGTAACGGTGGTATTACACGGGCCGAGCATCGTTACCGATGTCCTTGCAGCCCTTGCTAAACTGTCATACATTACCCATCCACGTTCCAGGGCTGCGCCTATCAGCTGACAGGCCTCTGTGAAGCTAGAGCGCGCACGGGACCCCGGGGAGAAGCAAACGGCAGGAGCAGCCCTGGAACGTGGATGGGTAATGTATATCGTTAGTCGCCGGCCACGCACCGTTATTACACGCAGCAGTGCGCGGTCGGCGCCCGACGAAAATAAGGTCTAACCTATATCAACGATCAGCCGATGATCGTTGTCATCGGCTGATCGTTGCATTTATTACACGGAGCGATAATCGGCCAAATCGGGCCAATTCGGCCGATTATCGTTCCGTGTAATAGTACCCTAAGGTATACGATATTCTGTCAGGAACCAGACAGCAGGACAAGACAAGACAGTGAGCCCTAAGCTCAGCCCCGCCCACTGACTCTACCTACTTGCCCCCCTAGGCTAAACCCTAGGGCAGCAACTGGGCGGCAGTCCCTGTACTGGCTTGGTGGGACACAAAGACAAGACAGACAGACAAAACACAATAAAGAATAGTCGACACTCCGGGTCACAACAATCGGGCAGCGCAGTACAAAAACACAATCCAAGAAGCAAGGTCTATAAACAGGCAATATGGTCAGGGCAGGCAGCTAGCAGGGATGGTCAGAAATACAAAGCAAAAGAGTCAGAATAAACAGAGCAAGAGAAACAGAACCAGGCAGAGACAAGCTCAATATCCGGCACTAGAATGAGCCTCAGCCAAACACTTATAAGGAACCAGGAGACAGTTTCAGCCCCCTATTGGACAAGGCTCCTGGTTCCAAACAGAATCACCTGCGGATCAGAACTGGCAGCAGTGTAACTCCTAAATAGCCAGAGCACAAAGCAGACGGGTGGGGCTGAACACAATACTAGAAATAGGCCAGTGTTCAGACAGGGTTCAGGTTACTGCACAAGACATACAAAACACTGAATATCAGCGCCATCTCAGCCGCGCAGCACGAGCTGAGGGGCGCACGGAGTTCATCCTAGGCACATTCATGACAGTAACCCTCTAGGTCGCTCTCTCTCTTTCCTGCGGCCCTGGACGAACAAGCACTTAGAACAGGTATAATATATGTGGGCCTTCTGCGTGTGTATATAGCAATATAAGTATAATAGCATCACAGTAGACTGTATATGTGTACATATAGATATTCTAGGTATAAGTGTGTGTTGCTATAGATATATATGCTGTTTATGCATGGGTTTCTATATGTACATGTTATAGTGGTTGGCTGCTGGATGTGGCTTTGTTAGTAAGTATAGATCCAGGATACGTGGGTAGGATCTGGATATATGTTATACTGTATATACATACACATGGTCACATGGTGCTTGGTATCCAGGGGGGTAGGAAAGGAGGCAGCCGTGTGTGGTTGTGATCTCTATGTAATGTATTGTATTTGTTTATTATGTATAGTGTCTTGTCATCTTTATGTTATTAGTAAAGTAGTTTTATACATATCTGCGAGGGTTGTATGTCACTCCAGTAGTGAGAGAAGGACCGGTGGGTGTGTATACTATATATAATACAGAGTAAGTGGCCTGTACAGGAAACAAAGGTACCAGACTAGGAGCGGACCAAAGGGACTAAGATCCACATACCAGAACCAGAATTAATCCCTTTATCAATATATATATATATATATATATATATATATATATATATATATATATATATATATATTGTGGCATGGTGGGGCTGTAAGAGGCAGTTCTATGCCTCTGGAGTGGGAATTGGAGTTCAGGTGGAGCTCCTGGTCCAGATACTCCACTCCAGTCCAAGAGCTAATGAGGCTCTGAAACCACCTGGTGGAGTTCTATTAGAGACTCCAGAGATTCCCAGGTGATGGCTCCCAGGTGAAGACTCCCAGGGTGGGAGAACACAGGCAGTGCTAGGCCTGTGGGAGCTGCAGACAAGTCTGGGTGAGACCAGTGGAGCTGGTGATATTGAGCATTAGGCTCATAGGTGACAGCTAGGGAAGCTGTGGTGTTAGTCAGTGGCTAGACGGCCTAGGTTTTATTTTATTGGCAGTGTTGCCTATGTCTTGTGTTTTTCTTTGAATGGATAAATAAAGCTGACTGAGGTCAGTATAAAGCATACAGCACTGACTGGACTGCAATTTGTGATGTGCCAACCGTCTCAGGCCCAGGAGATGGCGATCCCAGCGAGTGAGTAACCCCCAGATTGTCATACATGGTGGAGGATGCGGGCAAGAAAATGGCACATGAAGTTTGTTGCTGGATTTAAAGGGCCAGAAGCCTTGAGAGATTGAGTCTCTGTGGAGAGAGACATACAGAGACTGTCTTGTCTGGATAAGGCCAGTTTTGCTAATGTTTGAAGCTGGTGTTTCTGCTGCTTAAAGAATATTGTTGCCATGGGTCTAGCAGAGGACTATGTTAGACGTATATGGGACATACAGCGCTGTGAAGACATGGCCAAACAGATGGGTGATTACCTTGCGCAGTTTGAAGCAGAGCGGGAGGCTGTTGAGGCCCAACTGCAAAGGACATTGGATAAGCAAGCTCCTGTACAAAGTGCATGTACTGCTACACAGAGCTGGTGTCCAAATACCCGCACTGCACTGCAAAGAGCTGCTAACCAGAAAGCACAGGTGTCCAAGCCAAGTGGTTGCTGTACCAAGGTCCCAGGTGCATTCTGGTCCGATTCTCTAGATAAAAAGTGTGAGGTTGCCGTCCCTAAAGCCAACCAGCCAGAGCCAGGCTTGAGATGTATGAGAATGGACTGTTGTGTAGTTGGATGTTCTTTTGCCCAGTGCCCAAGTGTTAAAAAGTCACTTTTGCAAAGGCGCCATGATGATGTTGCTAGGAGCAACCAACCCCAACAGCAAGCGGCAGCCACTGAGCAGAGAGCGCCATGTTGGAGGTGCATGGGAGCGGGTGTCTGTGCATCTTATTGTCCTCTGGTCAGGAGATCAGAGAGATTTAAACCAAAAACCTGTGAATTGCTGGTGGGTGGAATCCCACTGCTGGTTGACCTGGATTGTCGCCAGGAGGTGTCCAGGGTCCACCCCAATATTATGCTGTTTGTGAAGAGTCGACCAGAGCCATATGGTAAGACTATTCTAATTGACTTTAAAACTTGTTATGGGACAGTAAATCATGTGCTTGAGGTCTGTGCGGAGCTTGAGGTGGAGTTCATACTGGGCAGAGACTTTCCTTATTTCTGGCAGTTGTGGGAGGGAGAGTTCCCTGTAAATTGTGCCGTACAATTGCCTAAGGGGGACGAGCCAGGAGAACCATATACAAAAGTCCCAGAGTTACCAGTGGGTGGAGCCTCACTGTCTTACTGTGTGAACTGTGACCAAAATAAGTCCAAATGTTCAGCAGTGAGGAGAAGAATCCTGTGGCTGACAAGACCATCCTGATGTCTGATGAGATTATTGCATGGACTTGAAAAGTCAGATGAACTTAATGATAATGTATTGCATGCAATGTTTATTGAAAATGTCACCCAGCAGTTATGTGATAGCAGTAATGTCACCCCGCAGTTATGTGATAGTAGTAAGGTAATGTCAGATTTGCTGCCTAACATGCATTTAACCCATAACTATGTCCCACAACCTGAGCAGGTAAATGATGGGTGTACTACAGCGTTAGTTCCAGTGAATGCAGAGTGTGAACTAACCTCTAAAGCAGAAAAAGCAGTAGAGGGGATTAGCTCTAGGGTGCCCCTAAAGGTCATGATGTGTAATGACGAGAAGATTGCATGTGATGAATGTGCTGTGCTGCCCCTAGAGGTCATGGTGTATAATGACCAGAGGATTGCATGTGATGAAGGTTCAGTGCTGCCCCTAGAGGTCATGGTGTATAATGACCAGAGTATTGCATGGGATGCATGTGCTGTGGTTGAAAGCAATACATAGAGTTTGGTGGCCTTTACTGAGTCAAGTGAGGCCAATGTTGTTGCTAGTGACAACCAGATATCTGCTGCAGATAACAAGGAGGATAAGCAGACTCACAAGCCTATGGGTTCATATTAAGCCAAGAGAGTGACCTACAAAGTCAAACAGCATGTGAGAAATGACTGTGGCAGTAAGCGGTATGTGTGCTGGGTTTGCGGGGTGTGTTTTTCCCAAAGTGATGCAGTGAGAATGCATGTGGTGAGGAAACATAGTGAAAATGTGTTGTGTATTCTCACACCTAAACTAAGTTCCTACAACAGCTGTGCTGTGCCCAAAAGATATCTCCGAAATAAAAGAAGGGGAAAAAGTGACCAGTGTGAATATGGTTGTAGCCTCAAATGTTACATGGAGATAGCCAGATGTGCTTGGCCTGGTAGGAAACTGTATGCACGTGGCTTGTCTGAGAGTGCCCCCTATGTCTATGACAGTAAGCCTGGTGTGGGTGACTGTGTTACAATGCAGAGCCAGATAGACCTGAGTGGTGCATCCAGTAGGGTTAGCAAGGGTCACACAGTAGCAGCATCCAGTGATGTTAGTGGTGGTCACACGGTAGTAGAACAGCCACCGCTTATTGTTATAGAATCTCTTCTTTGTCAGGTCCCAGAAGCTGTTCCTGTGACAAATGTGAACATGCCTCAAGTAGCAGGGGATGAGATGGTGGCCAGGGAAGGTCAGGATGAAGAGCTTGTGTTGGCTCACACATTACCTCTTACAGGGAGTCTTGAAGTTACTGAGGCTGATGTGAATAATGAAGAGGTAACTTTGGAGGAATCATGTCCTCAGTACACAGATGTGGATGAAGGAGCTGATATGAAGATTTTCACTGTGGAGACTGAAAGTGGCTGCAGTCTGTATGTTGCCCTGTCTGGAGTGAGAGGTAGTGAGACCTATCAGTCAATGTCAGAACCGAGTGTCACTCATACAGTCCCATCCAATGTAGCTGGAAGTGAGAGGTTCCATGTTGCCGAGGGTAACAACCTAGAGGTTACCAATAAGGGAAACCAAAATGCATATGAGAGTGAGGACTGTGTGCATGCTGACAATGAGGACTGTGTGCCTGCGGAGACTGGTTCTCAGTACAGCCGTCCAATGCATGTCTCCTCTAATGGACGTGTTCATGAAAGAAATGAACGTCAAAGGGAAAAAGTGGACCATGGTGGTCCTGTGTTATGGAAAATGTGGGGGAACAGGGGCGTAACTAGAAATGGCTGGGCCCCATAGCAAACTTTTAATTGGGCCCCCCTCAGCCGACCACTACACCGTCAACACACCCAGCTCTACACAGGGTCTGTACTACATATAAATTACATTGCAAATATATTTAGTGACTCACAGGGGACGTCTTCTCTGATCGGAGTTCTTCCCTTTTCATCTTCTTCTCCATCTGTCCTGGGCCATTATGAGAACTTCTCCGAGCCACGAATCCACAGAATCTGCCAGACAGACATATTAGGCTCCTCACTCTGGCACCATCCTCATCTCTATACACACTGCACATCTGTTTTGGCCCCTTTAAGCCCTCTTTCAGTGGGTAGCCCTGGCTCCTTATAGATAGTCCCTTGTTCAGTCTTCCACATAGATGGCCCTGTGTGCATCTACTATAGTAGAGAGCCCCTCTGTGTTTATAGTAGATGACAACCTCTGTGCATCCCCTATACCAGGGGTAGGGAACCTCGGCTCTCCAGCTGTTGCAAAACTACAACTCCCATCATGTGTAGACAGTCAAAGCTAAAGCTGTAGTTTTTAAACAGCTGGAGAGCCAAGGTTCCCTATCCCTGCCCTGTAGTATATGGCCCCCTCTGTGTAGTCCCCTTATAGATGACCCCTCTGTTTAGTCCACTAAAATAAATACCCCCCCCTCTGCGCATGCCCTATTATATACATCCTGTAGTGTAGTTACCCTTATAGATGCCTCCCCTGTGACGTCCTCTTTATAGATTGCCCCCTGTGTTGTTCCCCTTACAAATGGCCCCCAGTGTTGTCCCTCCCCATATATATAGCCCCCAGTGTTTTCCCTCCCCGATATATATAGCCCCAAGTGTTGTCCCTCCCCATATATATATATATAGCCCCAAGTGTTGTGCCTCGCCATATATATATATAGCCCCCAGTGTTGTGCCTCCCCCATATATGCAGCCCCCAGTGTTGAGCCTCCCCCATATAGCCCCCAGTGTTGTCCCTCCCCCATATATTTTGCCCCCAGTGCTGTGCCTCCCCCATATATATAGCCCCCAGTGCTGTGCCTCCCCCATATATAGCCCCCAGTGCTGTGCCTCCCCCATATATATAGCCCCCAGTGCTGTGCCTCCCCATATATATACAGCCCCCAGTATTGTGCATCCCCCATATATATATAGCCCGCAGTGCTGTGCCTACCCCATATATATAGCCCCCAGTGCTGTCCCTCCCCTATATATACAGCCCCCAGTGCTGTGCCTCCCCCATATATATACAGCCCCCAGTGCTGTCCCTCCCCCATATATACAGCCCCCAGTGCTGTGCCTCCCTTATATATATAGCCCCCAGTGCTGTCCCACCCCCATATATACAGCCCCCAGTGCTGTGCCTCTCCATACAACCCCCAGTGCTGTGCCTCCCTCACATATATATACAGCCCCCAGTATTGTGCATCCCCCATATATATATATATATATATATATATAATATATATATATATATATATATATATACAGCCCCTAGTGCTGTGCATCCCCTATATATATATATATATATATATATATATACAGCCCCTCGTGTTGTGCATCCCCCACATATATACAGCCCCTAGTGCTGTGCATCCCCCATATATATATATATATATATATATATTTATATATACGGCCCCTAGTGCTGTGCATCCCCCATATATACACTCACCGGCCACTTTATTAGGTACACCTGTCCAACTGCACGTTACCACTTAATTTCTAATCAGCCAATCACATGGCAGCAACTCAGTGCATTTAGGCATGTAGACATGGTCAAGACAATCTCCTGCAGTTCAAACCGAGCATCAGTATGGGGAAGAAAGGTGATTTGAGTGCCTTTGAACGTGGCATGGTTGTTGGTGCCAGAAGGGCTGGTCTGAGTATTTCAGAAATTGCTGATCTACTGGGATTTTCACGCACAAGCATCTCTAGGGTTTACAGAGAATGGTCCGAAAAAGAAAAAACATCCAGTGAGCGGCAGTTCTGTGGGCGGAAATGCCATGTTGATGCCAGAGGTCAGAGGAGAATGGGCAGACTGGTTCGGCTGATAGAAAGGCAACAGTGACTCAAATATCCAACCGTTACAACCAAGGTAGGCAGAAGAGCATCTCTGAACGCACAGTACGTCGAACTTTGAGGCAGATGGGCTACAGCAGCAGAAGACCACACCGGGTGCCACTCCTTTCAGCTAAGAACAGGAAACTGAGGCTAAAATTTGCAAAAGCTCATCAAAATTGGACAGTAGAAGATTGGAAAAACGTTGCCTGGTCTGATGAGTCTCGATTTCTGCTGCGACATTCGGATGGTAGGGTCAGAATTTGGCGTCAACAACATGAAAGCATGGATCCATCCTGCCTTGTATCAACGGTTCAGGCTGGTGGTGGTGGTGTCATGGAGTGGGGAATATTTTCTTGGCACTCTTTGGGCCCCTTGGTACCAATTGAGCATTGTTGCAACGCCACAGCCTACCTGAGTATTGTTGCTGACCATGTCCATCCCTTTATGACCACAATGTACCCAACATCTGATGGCTACTTTCAGCAGGATAATGCGCCATGTCATAAAGCTAGAATCATCTCAGACTGGTTTCTTGAACATGACAATGAGTTCACTGTACTCAAATGGCCTCTACAGTCACCAGATCTCAATCCAATAGAGCATCTTTGGGATGTGGTGGAACGGGAGATTCGCATCATGGATGTGCAGCCGACAAATCTGCGGCAACTGTGTGATGCCATCATGTCAATATGGACCAAAATCTCTGAGGAATGCTTCCAGCACCTTGTTGAATCTATGTCAGGAAGAATTGAGGCAGTTCTGAAGGCAAAAAGGGGTCCAACCCGTTACTAGCATGGTGTACCTAATAAAGTGGCCGGTGAGTGTATACAGCCCCCAGTGTTCCCCTCTGATAAAAATAAAAAAAACTCACAACTCACCTAACCACACGATCCCCCGTCGGTCGCAGGCCTCTTCTTCTCTCTTCATCTGCACCCGACAGATCAGCAGCTTCCAGGCGAAGTCCCGGGCAGCGCCACCACTGAGCTCAGTGTGCACCGCGGTGGCTGGGACTTCCGGTACAGGGTGCGTGTCACTTCCTGTACCGGAAGTCCCAGCCGCCGCGACGCACACTGACCTCAGTGATGTCTCTGCCCGGGACTTCGCCTGGAAGCTGCTGATCTGTCGGGGGCGGGGGCAACACTCTTGTGATCGCAAGCAAATGCTGCTTGCGGTCACAAGAGTGATTGACAGGGTGGGAAGCCTATGGCTTCTCGCGCTGTCAATCAGAACACTGAACACCCGGGAGGCCCGGGAGGCCACCGGGTGTTGTAGGCAGTAAGCTCCGGGGGCCCAGGCCACGGGCCCCCCGCTACGGCTGCTACGGCGGTAGTTCCGCCCCTGTGGGGGAAACAAAAATCTCATGAAAAGTGTGATGTGTGTCCCCAGAAAAATAAAATAAGTCATGAATGGTGGCACATGTTACCCCAATGTAGGACCTTTAATAAAGTGAAAAGTCCTACGGCCTTTGTCAGGGGGGGAGGATATGTGGCATGGTGGGGCTGTAAGAGGCAGTTCTATGCCTCTGGAGTGGGAATTGGAGTTCAGGTGGAGCTCTTGGTCCAGATACTCCACTCCAGCCCTAGAGCTAATGAGGCTCTGAAACCACCTGGTGGAGTTCTATTAGAGACTCCAGAGATTCCCAGGTGATGGCTCCCAGGTGAAGACTCCCAGGGTGGGAGAACACAGGCAGCGCTGTGGGAGCTGCAGACAAGTCTGGGTGAGACCAGTGGAGCTGGTGATATTGAGCATTAGGCTCATAGGTGACAGCTAGGGAAGCTGTGGTGTTAGTCAGTGGCTAGACAGCCTAGGTTTTATTTTATTGGCAGTGTTGCCTATGTCTTGTGTTTTTCTTTGAATGGATAAATAAAGCTGACTGAGGTCAGTATAAAGCTTACAGCACTGACTGGAATGCAATTTGTGATGTGCCAACCGTCTCAGGCCCAGGAGATGGCGATCCCAGCGAGTGAGTAACCCCCAGATTGTCACTATATATATATATATATATATATATATATATATATATATATATATATATATAATATATTGTAGACAAGTCTCTGGAGAAGTGTTCGAGGGGTTGTACATCTGACCTCGGTTACTACACAGTGTTTGATGGTAAGTCTAGGATGGATCTGTTGCTCTATTGCATTATTTATTGTTGCCGGTGTAACAGGGCAGAGTATACCCCCAGCCCAGACTATACCCGGGGTTTAACTGGCCTAGGCCAGGATGAAAGGATGAAAAAGACGAACTGCAAAAAATTCAGTGTGAACCCAGCCTTAGGCATAAATTGTGCAATAAATCGTGCAAGATGTATAAAGGCGCTTGGGTATAATGATGATTTTTGCGCAACAATCGTAACCTTTTTGGCGCAGCCCATAAAAACCTCCTCCATCTACTGTCAGCTTAGTTTAAGCACTGTGTTGTATTTCCCAACAAGAGGAAGCAGCTGTGTGTCCGAGTATGATAAAAAAAAAAGATCTGCGCACTTTTCAACAAATTAGAGTTAGGCTGGGTTCACACTGCGTTTTTGCAATCCATTTAACGTATACGCTTTATGGAAAAACCGGTTGCAAAAACGGATGCAATTGTGTGTCATCCATTTGGATCTGTTTTCCATTGACTTCCATTATTAAAAAAAACGGATCGAAATGGATGCATTTCTTTTAGGGTATGTTCACATCTCGTTTTTGGCCCCACGTCGGGCTACACGTCTGGAATCAGTGACAGCCACATTGACTTGAATAAGCAGGACAGAGTCATTATGTAACTACATTTTGCTCATTTACCGGACGTACACTGCTTTTGTGCAGGACTCAAAAGCGTGGTCAACCACGCTTTTGAGTCCTGCTCAAAAGCAGTGTACATCCGGCAAATCCATGTCAATGTGGCCGTCGGCTGTTCGCCGGGCTGCACGTCCGCATCCTTTTATTACTGATTCCTGACGTGTAGCCCGACGTGGGGCCAAAAACGAGATGTGAACATACCCTTAACGTACAGAAAAGTAGTGTGAACACTACTTTGCTGTATGTAAAAAAAAAAAACATCTGTTTCGATCCAGGGGTGAGAAAACCAGTGAAGTAATAACATTATGGCCTGGAGAGATATAGTCTGACCTAGGCTGTTTTACACCCCCAGGTATAGAGTTTATCCCCAGGGGTATACTGTGGTCTGGTCCGACATTAGATGGATACATTCTGGCCTGGACGGGTATATTCCGGCCTAGGCTATGTTACACCCTGGGGTATAGTTTGGTGTAGGCTATTTTATACCCCAGGGTATACTCTGGCCTAAGCCATTTTATACCCAGGGGTATACTCTGGCCTAGGCCATTTTATACCCGGGGTATATTCTGGCCTGGAGGGGTATACTTTGGCCTAGGCAATTTTATACCCCAGGGTATACTCTAGACTAGGCTATTTTATACCCCAGGGTATACTCTGACCTAGGCCAAACTATACCCAGGTATAATCTGGACGGGGGTTAATGTGAGCTCTGACACTAATGAGCCTGAGAGGGTAAAAGCTCTCACAGTGTGCAGGTGGTTGCTCTCAGCCATGAACTGGTGTATTGCAGATAGCGGGGTGACTACTTACCATTTCCCCTACTGCCCATAGTAGCTCCCCACCCACCAAAAGACCGACACTGACACCATCTTAAATTGGAAATTTTGGCCACAGCAGCCTCTTTATTAAATGCAAAATGTCCAACCAGAACGATTAATAAAACAATTGTAACTTTATATGTATGACATATATATAACTATAACATCCCCAGGGGAGGTGAAGGATGGCACTTCTGGCAGTATGAAATGGAGAATCCCCATGTCGCAACGCACCGACTCAGGGGAGGGGCAAATCTGCCCCCATACTGCCTCCCCCCCGTTCCGAGCACCATGTGCTAACCACCGCCTAGGCGGTAACCAATAGCAACCCCTACCTGCTTCCACGCCCTGTAACCAACAAGGGGTTGCTATTCCTCCAGATTCCCTCCAAACACCTCCTTACTCCGCGCCATCCCCCACCTCCCCACCGCAAGCTGCCGCGACAATTACTCTTCCAGCCACCACCCACCGGCCAGAAAATAAAGGGCGGGCGGGCGGGCCGTTCTCTGGTCCGGATCAGGAGCATGTGAGTAGCCCCTCCCCCACCCTACTCTTATACCTCCCCAAGCAGCCCACCCCCTTTCATTCCCTATTGGCTATTCCCCAAAACTTCCTTTGCTATAACCCCTCCCCACTCTAACTGCTAAACCACCACGAGCCCCCCATGCACACTGTTAACCCCCTATACACCTTTACCCCCCCACTGCCCACACAGTCATGTCCGGGCTGCCACTAGCTGCGCCCGTTCGCGCCCTCCCTTGAACTGGTGTATTGCAGATAGCGGGGTGACTACTTACCATTTCCCCTACTGCCCATAGTAGCTCCCCACCCACCAAAAGACCGACACTGACACCATCTTAAATTGGAAATTTTGGCCACAGCAGCCTCTTTATTAAATGCAAAATGTCCAACCAGAACGATTAATAAAACAATTGTAACTTTATATGTATGACATATATATAACTATAACATCCCCAGGGGAGGTGAAGGATGGCACTTCTGGCAGTATGAAATGGAGAATCCCCATGTCGCAACGCACCGACTCAGGGGAGGGGCAAATCTGCCCCCATACTGCCTCCCCCCCGTTCCGAGCACCATGTGCTAACCACCGCCTAGGCGGTAACCAATAGCAACCCCTACCTGCTTCCACGCCCTGTAACCAACAAGGGGTTGCTATTCCTCCAGATTCCCTCCAAACACCTCCTTACTCCGCGCCATTCCCCACCTCCCCACCGCCACTACGAGCAGGCCCGACCCCTTGGGGCTGTGAGTCACGCCACACCTTAACCGCCTTCTCAATCCCATCCTGCAGATCTGATGTCCACAAATCCAGACCAACTCCATTTGGGTGCACCCCGTCTCTGTCCAGGAAACCCCAGCCAGGCACCTCCATCTCTTTATGTCGCACCACTATCCCCCCATTGCGTGCGACAAACCGGGACACCTCCCGGTTCACTCTGCCCCGAGCTCTATTAATTTTGTCAACAGACCGCGCATGCTTCCAGACAAAGCGGGCCACCATCTCAGACCAAACCACAAGCAGGCCTGGGAACATTGACCACAAACGGAGCAGGTCAAACTTTACGTCCCTGATCAATTCCCGCGAAGAACGCACGCCAAGGTCATTACCCCCGACATGCAATACTAACACGTCGGGCGACCTATCCATACGGGAGTAAAAGTGAATTTCCGGCAAGACACCGCTCCACAATAAACCCCCGATTCCTATCCACCGGATACTGACGGCCTCCCTAGGGAAACCCAGCTGCCTGCCTTCGGGCCTAATCTCCGCCCTGTGCGCCCCCCGCCGGACATAGGAATGGCCCAGGATCCACACCAAGCAGGCATCTTAAAAACAAAAGAAGAAAGGCATAACACTCAACAAGGAAAAAATCGCACAGTCAAACACTGAGACTCACAACAACTCCAACCGCACGTAAGACCGGAACCTCTCAGACTCCCACCTCCCAATCTGCCGCACCATCTGCTCCCCCAATCCCCACCTGACCGCCTCCGTCGCTGCGCCAATGCGGAAAGAGTGAGAGGCGAATTCCCTTGCCGGCAACCCCAGCTTGTCCAGTCCGCTGCGGAAGATGGCAATAAACTGAAAACGTGACAGCGAGCGACCATCACGATGTACCAAAAAGGAGCCCCCCGGCTGCAGACAAGGGCGAACGGACAAAAATTGCTGCACGCACCGGACAGGACAAGCTGCCGCCCCCGGCACCGCATACAACACAATACGCTTACCCTTTCCCAACTGGTCGGTCTTAGACCGACGTAAAAAACAAGACACACAATCCACACCCACCGACACGTCCCCGAACTGCAGGCCCCCACTCGCGACACAAGAGTGGCTGACCAGCTCCCCCACCCGGAACGCCCCAAAAAACGCCAGCGCAAATGCAGCACTAAACAACACCTCCTCATACTCATCGCTACAAATCAGCCCTAACACCCCAATCAACCTAACCAAGAGGTCAAAAGACACCGGCCGCCTACTGTCCCTCGCCACCCTGGACTTACTATACCCTAATACCGCTTGCCGCACCACGAAGTCCTTCGTGGCATCCCGCACCCCGAACAGCTTAAACCAATAAGCTAACCCAGCCAGTTTCTTAACTAATCCGGACGCAGACACCCCCTTTTCAAATGCCTCTCCCACAAAACACAGCAAAGCGGGAACAACTTCCCCACGTAGACTATCCACACCCAAGCGACTGCAGAAATCCCGCCACTCACGCCAGACAGACTCCCGCCCCTTCCAAGTCGCCTTCGTGACCGCACGCTCCATTAGGGAAAAGGCTGTCCGGAAACCACTCCCCACAGGTGGGCGGGAACTGGCCTCCCCTGCCGCTCCGACTCCGGGGCCAACATGCGAAAACGCTCCCACTGAAAACGAGAAAGGGAGTCCGCAATTGAATTATGTACTCCCGGCACATGCCTTGCCGACACCCACGCATTCACTACCAGACCTCTCAACACCAAACAACGCAACAAGTTTACAACCGGAGGAGATGAAGCTGACAAACTATTCACCGCCTGCACCACAGCCATATTGTCGCAACAAAAACGCACACGCTTGTTCCGGAACTGGTCCCCCCAAACATACAAAGCCGCCACTATCGGAAACAATTCCAACAAGGCCAGGTTCCGAACCAAACCTTCTTCCTTCCAAGCCACCGGCCATTCCCCTGCAAACCATTCACCTCGAAAATACGCTCTATAGCCCAAGGCCCCCGATGCATCCGTGAACAATTCCAGGTCCGCATTCTCCACCCAATCCTCCATCCACACCGACCGCCCATTGTACCGCTCCAGGAACTCCGCCCACACCCGCAAATCCGCGCGATGCGCTGCCGACAGCCGAACAAAATGCAACGGTGAACGTACCCCCGCCGTCGCCTGCGCCAACCGCCGGCAAAAAATCCTGCCCATCGGCATAATACGACAAGCAAAATTGAACTTGCCTAAAACCGACTGCAATTGCCGCAAGCGCACCTTCCGCAAGCCCAACAACTCATGCACCAACCCCCTGAGCTCCACTAGCTTGTCTTCTGGCAGCCGGCATTCCATCGCCACCGAATCCAACTCAATGCCGAGGAAACGCATAACCGTAGCTGGACCCTCGGTCTTATCCGGAGATAATGGAATGCCGAACTTCGCCGCAACCTGCTCAACCGAACGCAGCAAAACCGAACAGATCGATGAACCCGCCGGGCCAACGCACAAGAAATCGTCGAGGTAGTGCAAAATCGACTGCAATCCCGTCTCCTTCCGAACCACCCACTCCACGAAGGTGCTAAAAGTCTCAAAATAAGAGCACGAAATTGAGCACCCCATGGGCAGGCAGCAGTCCACATAATAGCCTTCCGCCCACATGCAGCCCAACAAATGGAAACAGTCGGGATGCACGGGTAGAAGTCTAAAAGCCGCCTCGATGTCAGTCTTCGCCATCAACGCACCCGACCCACACCGCCGCAACCAATCCACCGCCCTGTCAAAGGACACGTACGACACCGAGCAAAGCTCCTGCTCGATCCCGTCATTCACCGACTCCCCCGCTGGGAAGGACAGGTGGTGGATCAAACGAAATTTATTAGGTTCCCTCTTAGGAACCAAACCCAAAGGAGAGACCCGCAGGTGAGGCCACGGCGGCTCCGCGAACGGGCCCGCCATACGCCCCAGAGCCACCTCCTTACCCAGTTTTTCGCCCACCACATCAGGCCGCAACCGTGCCGACTTCAGATTAGACGGGCGAAAAACCGGAGCATCGGGCAAAAAGGGGATCCGAAAACCCCAGTGGAAACCATCACGCAAGATCTGCGCCGCCGCGCGATCTGGGTATTCATTTAGAAACGGACGCATCGCCTCTAGATTCACCGGCGTCCGCCCCTTTATTTCCAGACTCTGCGGCACGCCCCCCTTTCTGTTTTCTAAAACATTTTGACTGTGGGTGGTTCCCACCGCAAGTTCCGCATTCATGCTTGAACTTGCAGGTGGACCCAAACCTGCAATGCCCCTCATTATATTGCCAGCAACCCCCCGGGCGCTGGGTGGCCGAAGTCCCAGCCGACGACGCTGAGCCCCCGGCCCCCCCACGAAACGGCTGTGCCGGCGTCCGTGGCGCCGACATAAGCCGCATCCACAAGGCAATATCCTTGTGATCCCAGCCCAAAGCTTGCCTAACCGCCTTGCGCTGCCGGAACTGTTCGTCGTACCGCAACCATGCCGTGCCACCGTAGACCCGATAAGCCTCGCTTATCGAATCCAGGTAGCAGAACAAGGCCGAACAGTTCTGCGGAGCCCTTTCCCCCACCACGCTAGCTAAAATAGAAAAAGCTTGGAGCCAGTTGGAGAACGTCCGCGGGATCAGTCGATACCGCCGCTTCTCCTCCTCCTCCTTCTTGCTCTCATCCGGCTTACCCCTGTCCAAGTTAAACTTTTCCAAGGGTAAGAGAGAGAAGATCTCCACATACTCGTTCCGCCAGATCTTATCCCGCACGTCCTGCTTCAAGTGGGCCCCCAACGGCCCCTCAAAGCACACGTACACCTCTCCCCGCGCCCTATCGTCCAAGTGCACCAACCCGTCGCCGCCCCCCGCGCCCGCGCTACTGCCCGATGCAAGCGCCATAGGTCCCCCCACAGCCAAAGACCCCCCCGTCGCACCCGTCGACCCGGCAACCTGAGGTGGTACAGGCGCCGTGCTACCCCCCAGCCACGCAGCCACAGGCGACCCCGAACTCGTAGGCGCTCCAACACCCTGCCCAACCAGCTCTCTCATCCCACTCAGAAACTGCATCACCAGCTCACCCATACCCGCAAACGGACTCCCCCCAGGCACACTCTGCCCCCCAGCCCCCATCACTCCCCCACCACGCACACCAGACTGAACAGCCGACCACACCGCAGGCACAACGGACATAGAAGGAGACTCACCAGGCTGACTCACGGCGGGTGCCAGAACAGCCGCGACGGCGGATCCTCGGCCTGCTGCAGACCGGGCGTCGATCTCTCCCTCTTCCATCTCAGGCTCCTCTTCAGACGAAGAAGCCCCCACGTTTCTGGAACCTCCTGCACCAGGGACACCCTGTGCACGCAGCTGAACAGGGGCTGTGACAACTGGGGGGCTGGCCGCAGCTACCGACTGAAGATAACCGCCCCTAGCCCGGGACGGTCTGGCCTCCCCCCGCCGACCGCGGGACGTCACCTTACCGGCCTCCGCTGTGCGAGCCCGCACTTCAGGCCGTCTCTGGGCCCCAGAGATTCTTCCCCGCTCCCTGCGGCACATACGGGGCCTAACCCCGGGAGTCGTCACCTGCCGGACCGCCCCCTGCTGCTGACGCGAAGAGGGGCCAGCCGCGTCACTTCCGGTTCCGGCCGCCGGGCAGGGGGAGGAGGAGGCTGCAGCTGGGGCCTCCCCCCCTGCTCCGGAACCACGCCATGCTGCGGGATTCCTCCCACCCGACCCCCCTGACCGAGGGCGTGAGGACCGGCGGGGGGAAGTTGGAGGGTCCTGCGCAGGGCTCCCTACACGGCGGGAGCGGCGGGGCACATCGGGGCTGAGCCGCTCCGGCGGCCGCCGGCGGCGTGCGGGAGGGCGAGCATCTGAGGGGCCTGCCTCCCCCCCCGCTTCCCCTACGACCATACCTAGCTGCTCCTGCAGCCAAGCCGCCCCATGTTGCGCCGCTGCCTCCCGCATGAAGGCCAGGACCCGTTCACGCTCCATCTCGTCAGGCTCGTGGCAGCCACCCGACGTCCGTTCTCTGGTCCGGATCAGGAGCATGTGAGTAGCCCCTCCCCCACCCTACTCTTATACCTCCCCAAGCAGCCCACCCCCTTTCATTCCCTATTGGCTATTCCCCAAAACTTCCTTTGCTATAACCCCTCCCCACTCTAACTGCTAAACCACCACGAGCCCCCCATGCACACTGTTAACCCCCTATACACCTTTACCCCCCCACTGCCCACACAGTCATGTCCGGGCTGCCACTAGCTGCGCCCGTTCGCGCCCTCCCTGGAGTGATCAGCCTGTGTGTGTTTGGGGGAAGCTGTGAACGCAGCCACTACTGGAACTAAGATACACCCTGCGATATCCAGACGAAAAACACTGTGTTATAGTATTAGGTATGTGAGAGAAACCTGTTAGTAAGCGCCCAGACGGGCAAGACCTTTTTAATTGTTTTGGTTCTTAAAAGCATGGTGTTGCTGGACTGTTTATGCTGCAAATAAACGCTAAGCTGCTCTTCTATTAATCCAAGTCTGCTGTGAACTGTGTCCAAACACACCATCCCCCGGGAAGATCCCTACAATTGGTGCTGCGGAGTGGGCAAAACGGTTGCTAGGGGCAACGGTGTGCATCAACTTGGCTACAGCTGCTTGTGTTCACTGGCTGCTGCTTCACTCCAAAAACAGTCAAGCAACATGGAGGAGATGTTTAAACAGTTAATGCAAGTGAGTTTGCAACAGCAGCAGGCTCTGACAGACGCTAACCTGCGCCATGAACAGGCATTGGCCGCACACCAGCAGGCTAATAGGCAGCAACAACAGGCTCTGATAGACGCTAACCTGCGCCATGAACAGGCAATGGCGCACATCAGCAAGCAATGGCTCAACAGAAACTTATTGAGCACCTGATAGTAAGGCAAGAGGCGCCTGCAGGTTCCAATCCACAGCCGGTGGCGGTAGCCGCTCCAGAGACTTTTTGTGTGAGAAGAGCTGTGCAGCATGCGCTGCAAAGGATGACGGCTGATGACAATGTTGAGGCCTATTTAACTGTCTTTGAGTGTGTGGCTGAGCGAGAGAAGTTACCATCCACTGAGTGGGCAGAAGTCATTGCTCCCTATTTAACAGGCGAACCTCAAAAGGCCTACTATGACCTTAGTGAGCAAGAGGTCAAGGACTATCCTCGGCTAAGAACAGAGATACTTGCCCGACTAGGAGTCACTGCTGCTGTCTGTGCCCGGAGGGTACGCAACTGGAGCTACAGTCTGGACAAATCAGCAAGGTCCCAAATCTATGATCTGATTCATCTGGCAAGAAAATGGTTGGAGGCAGACAACTCTACTCCTGCCCAGATCCTAGAGAGGGTTGTGATGGATCGCTACCTCCGAGCACTTCCTGCTGATCTGCAACCCTTGGTGGGACAAGGTGACCCTAAGAATGCAGACGAACTTGTCAACCTTGTGGAGAGGTTCCAGGCGACTGAGGACTACCTCTGTGATGTTCCTGCAGCACCTTCACATCCCCGGAGTGCCAGATTTGTGCCGTCAGCTGGTAAGAGACTTCCATCTATTGGGGTAGTGTGGAGGGGTGCTGATAGAGGGAGGAGCGCTCAAGAGGTGTCTCAGCGGCAAAAGACTGGCAATGGTTCCAGGTGGCTAAGTGGCCCTAAAAAGGACTCACTGCCAAGGAGACCAGGCGCTATCCAGTGCTGGAGATGTCATTTTCCCTTGTTCTGGGCTCTATGGGGAAAAAGAAAATCCCCTGAAAGGAGTGAGGATACCCCTAGGTATATGGTTGTATTAGATTATGCGACCCGCTATCCTGAGGCTGTGCCCTTAAGAAACACTGCATCTAAAAAAAATTGCACCTGAGTTGTTTTTTATGTTTTCCAAAGTGGGGATCCCCAAAGAAATCTTGACCGACCAAGGTACCCCGTTTATGTCAAAGGTGATTGAAGGATCTATGCAAACTGTTTAAAATCTCACACCTACATACCTCTGTATATCATCCCCAGACAGACGGATTAGTGGAGAGGTTTAATAAAACCCTGAAACACATGTTAAAGAAAGTGGTGGAAAAAAGATGGTCGTGATTGGGATCACTTACTACCTTACCTGATGTTTGGTATTAGGGAAGTGCCCCAAGCGTCCACAGGGTTCTCTCCCTTCGAGTTGGTCTATGGTTGTCACCCTAGGAGTTTGTTTGATATTGCAAAAGAGACATGGGAAAGCGAGCCTACTCCATACAAGAGTGTTGTAGAGCATGTAGCACAAACGCAGGACCGTATAGCCACTGTAATGCTCCTAGTAAAGGAACACCACCAGACTGCGCAAGAGGGCCAAAGTGGAATTTATAATCGTTCTGCAAGTATCAGGACATTCAGTCCAGGTGACCGGGTCCTCATACTTGTTCCCACTGTAAAAAGTAAATTCCTGGCAAAGTGGCAAGGTCCCTATGAAATTGTAGAAAAGATCAGTGAGGTAAACTACAAGGTGCACCAACCAGGTAGAAGGAAGCCTTTCCAAGTTTATTACATAAACTTGATTAAACCCTGGAAAGACAGGGAATCCCTGGTGGCGACAAACACTGTTAATCATTTGTCACAACCAACCCCTCCGGTCAAGATTGGTGATATTCTATCAGTGTCACAGAAGCAGGAGGCTAAGGTTTTTTCAGAAAAACAAAGACAAGTTTTCTGACCTTCCAGTGCATACACATCTCATTCATCATCACATTGAAACTGAGCCTAGAAGCAGAGTAAACCTCAAGCCCTATAGGATACCAGAGGAACGTAGGCAGATGGTATCGTCCGAGGTAAAACGTATGCTTGACCTAGGAGTCATTGAAGTATCACAGAGCGAGTGGTCCAGCCCGATTGTGCTAATGGCAGGTAGGTTTGGTAGTGGGACATGTCATTCCCTCCCCCCGATCCAGTTTGGGTTTTGGGATCAGGTGAGCTCTGACCCTAATGAGCCTGAAAGGGTAAAAGCTCTCACAGTGTGCAGGTGGTTGCTCTCAGACAGGAGTGATCAGCCTGTGTGTGTGTTTGGGGAAAGCTGTGAACGCAGCCAATGTTGGAGCTTATATACACCCTGGAATATCCAGACGAAAGACGCTGTGTTATAGTGTTAGATAGGTGAGAGAAACCTGTTAGTAAGCACCCAGATGGGCAAGACCTTTTTGTTTGTTTTGGTTCTTAAAGCATGGTGTTGCTGTATTTCTTTTTGCTGGACTGTTTATGCTGCAAATACCAAGCTGCTCTTTTATAACGCCAAGTCTGCTGTGAACTGTGTCCAAACACACAAACCCCCGGGAAGATCCCTACAATATATACAGTACATAGTTCACTCACATAGACAATACATACTGACATGTATACATACAGTACATAGTACACACACATAGACAATAAACAGAGCACATACTGACATACACACATATATACATACAGTACATAGTACACACAGAGCACACACACACATATATAGTACACACACATAGACAATACATGCTGGCATGTATACATACAGTACATAGTACACATACATAGACAATACACAGAGCACGCACATATATATATTTTTGTACACATATACAGACTTGAATGAGGGTCCACAGAATGAAATGAATCTTCTGCTCCAGGACCTGCTCCCAGCTGCAGACATTCTCCCCTCCTCCTGTGTCCCGACACAGGGAAGAAGCATACAGTGCAGGAGGCTGAGGCTGTGTGTGAGGACAGATGCTTGTGGTGAGGGAGGGGCGCTTCTTGTGTGCATGGTACAGTGTCCTGTCTGTCTGCCTGTCTGTTGTGTGTGTGTGTGTGTGTGTGTGTGTGTGTGTGTGTGTGTGTGTGTCAGGGGCCATCACTCCACATCAATCCCCCCCCCCCTTCCCAAAGTGCCGTGTCCTGCTCTGCTCCTGCCTTGCCTCTGTAACAACAGCGCTGCCTGATTATGAACTGGCATAGCAGAGTGGGCGGGAGTGTGCAGGGAGACTGGTGCCCCCCAGCCTTGCGCCCGGGGCAGCTTCCCCCTCTGCCTCCCCCCCTCTCTACGGCCCTGCCTAAACTGCATAAGTATTGGAACGACATCAGAGAATTAATAGAATCCATTTGGTGTATTGTACTGCCTAATGATCCAATTCCATGTATATTTCACTATCCCTCATTGGATTCAAATGATATGAACCCCCGCATATGTTTACCACAAGGTATTCATGTCGTTTTACTAATTGCTGTTAAATGTATTTTGCGTCACTGGATCGTGGAATTTCTTTCCACCATCAATGAAGGCAAGGATACTGTCTTACATCTACTTCACATGGAGAAAATCAATGCATTACATTGTCCAAACACATCTTTGAATTGATCAGTTGATTAGTTGAGTTGATGTCTCCATCTGAGATTCAATCCTTTATGTCCTGCTTTAAAAACACAACTTTGTATCTGAAGGCAGATGGTTCTAACACTCTAGGTAAACTTAAAATTCCTGACAAAATTACTTAATTATTAATTATTGAGCTCTAATTTCCGACATTAGTACGGGGATGGCGGGCTGGTCGCGTGTTACATGTTATGTACTCTGTGTTATATGTTAGATGTTTAGTGTATGTTCCTTTTTCCTTTTTTAGATTACCGTATTTTTCGCTTTATAGGACGCGCCTTTTGATAAGACGCACCCCTGATTTTAGGGGCGGGGGGGGAAATATTTTGCTCATTGTCACAGTTTGGAGATAGCAGCAGTGTGGCCAATGCCCCCATATAGTAGCCAATGCCCCCATACAGTAGCCAATGCCCCCATATAGTAGCCAATCCCCCTTGCGACCAGAAAAACAACAAACAGGCTACTCACCTGTCCGCTGGCCCCAGCAGCTCCTCTCCCAACACTCCGGTCTCCCGTCATCCTCCGGCACAGGCAGCGGGGGACAGAGAGACTGCCTGTGCCAGAAGTGTCCTGCAGCCGCTGCAGAACACTTCCGGGACACAGGCATCGTCTCTGTCCCCCGCTGCCTGTGCCGGAGGATGACTGGAGACCGGAGTGTCGTGAGAGGAGCTGCTGGGGCCGGCGGACAGGTGAGTAGGACAGTGATCCTCTCCGCCCCCCCAGCCAGCCCCCTCCATCGCCGCTTAGCCGATCAGGAGCCCAGGAAAGTTCTGCTCATTGCACTTTCCCGGGCTTCTAATCGGCTCAGGTGAGCGGCGATAGAAGGGGCGGGCTGGGCGGGCTGAGGGGATGGCTCAGGGCCGCCACTATGCATATGCATAGTGAGCGGCAATAGAGGGGGCGGGCGGGACGGCTTCCATGCGGTGTTCGGCACTGCTTGGGAGCCGTCTTCGCTTTATAGGACGCACTTGGTTTTTCCTTCCACTTTGGGAGGAAAAAAAGTGCGTCTTTTATAAAGTGAAAAATGCGGTAATTGTATGTTGCTTTTTGTCTTCTTTTCCTTTCTAATATTTTCATAGTAATACTTAGGATAATGATCTGTTATATAATATGATTTATCCAGTTTTTATATGGCATACTGTATACACAGTGTCACTGCAGTTAACAAAATTCTGCATCTGCAGATATTACTCAGACTTTGGTTAACATCTACGAACTCTTTCCAGGAAACATGTATATTGAACATTATTGTATTTTTGACTACGCTATACACTGTAAACCTTCCATGTCATGCTTGGTTTTAACCAATTTATTATTTATTGTATCAAAATGTGAACTACTATCTCATATTTCTTTTGTCATGATGCCGAAAATTCAATAAAATATTTTTTTGGGGAAAAAAAATTGGTTAGCACTCCAAGAAATTATATTATTGCTTATACATTGCAGCACTGGTGTTATGGGCAGCAGATGTTAACCCACTAAGGTAACAAACTAGTTTACCTTAAGGCCAAACCAGGAAATATAGTGTATGTGCCCTCTACTTGTTTACCCTTTATCCAACTCCTGGATGTGGAAGCTGGACTTCTGCTGCTACAGGATACCAGGTCACTCCACAAGCATGGTCCTGGTATAGATAGCAACTAGGAGAAACAGGCAGTATGTACAAAGTAAGAAGGCCAGGTCATCAACAGGTGATACAGGGAGGAGCCAGCAGAATGGTACAGGGATGAGATTAGCTGGTGATTTATTTAACTGGTTAGTTGGTGCAGCAACGTGAGACTCATAAGTAAGTTGGTGTCAGTTCATACTATATGCAGTTTTTACACACTTTCTTAGGGTGTGTTTTTCACAATCTGATCTGATAGCCACACAATGTTGCCAGAATTATGTGGCTATTACCCGTATTGAAAGTGCATTGTCATGTGGAGAAAGTGATTTAACCTGTAATCACAAGTGAGTTATAGTGCTGTACCTTGCAAGTTAAAAATACACTTTCGCACATTCACACTAAAAGCAAGACCCTGGCACTCACCCAATGTTTTCAAACTTCTTTTCAATAAAGTTCCACACATATCGAATTTTCTGCACTCGAATGAACTTAACCTGTAAATAGAAATACATTTTCATTGTTAATAATTAATTATGCTTTTGTCCTTTATCAATCATAATTTAAAATGGACATACTGTACTGTAAATGGGCATTTGCAACTCATTTTAGAAGAGCTACATACACAGTATGTGTAATCAGCTAATTATCACCTTTTTTATTACCATACATGTAGGACCATCAAATAATTGGACAGGCAGGGTCCACTAGAATGAGAGCAGTTCTTTATGAACAGCATAGGAGGAGACTCCCGAGTAAGTGACAAACCCACTGTTTTTCTTGTGTCTTAAAAGGAAATTTTCAAAGGGAATGTCTTCATGAGACAATCCCTTTTACCCCTTAAGGACAGAGCCAATTTCAATTTTGGAGGTTTCGTTTCTTCCTCCTTGTGCTTAAAAGGCCATAGCGCTTGCATTTTTTCACCTAGAGACCCACAAGAGCCCTTATTTTTCGCGCCACGAATTGTACTTTGCAATGACAGGCTTAATTTTTGCAAAAAATACGCTGCGAAACCAGAAAAAAATAATATCAGTGGTGAAATTGAAAATAAAACGCATTTTTTTTATTGGGGGGCGGGGGGATGCTTACGCCGTTCACCCTAGGGTAAAACTGACTTATTATACATGTTCCTTAAGTTAGTATGATTACAACGATATGTAACTTGCATGACTTATTTAATTTGATGGCTTTTAAAAAATTAAAACCTTTTTCAAAAAATAAAATGTTCCTTAACCCCCAACGACCGTGGAGCGTAAATGTACGCCCTGGCAGCCCGTGCCTTAATGCAAACGGGTGTACATTTACGCCCGTGGTTTACCTGATCGCTGTGTGTAAACACACAGCGATCGGGTAATGATGGCTGCTGTAACATACAGCAGGCCATCTTAGCTTGTGCAGCCCCCCCCCCCCCCCCCCGTGCCGATGATCGCTGTAATTGGCTGGTTAATTCAAACCAGCCAACTACAGCGATTTTCCGGTTCCCAGGTCATCAGTGACCCGAGGACCCGGGAATTTAATGATGACAGCACCAATGATCATCAGTGTGCATAGTGAAGGGGGCCATGATGCCACTCTCCAGATCACCACCATTGCAATGGCGGCGATCTATGTAAAAATAAATGCAGTTAAATACCTTTTTGTCTGCACCCCTCAGTCAGTTAGGCTGAGGTGTGCAGACAAGGTATGTGTGGTGTGTATTGCTCTATACTCACCTGATCCCGGTGACTGGAGCGATGAATCGGCGATCCCGCAGCATCCTCTTCTCTCCGTCATCTGTTTTCGGCTCCCGTCGGTTTCCATTGTGTATCTTTTGGCTTTTTTCGGCAATCTTCGGCTTTCTTCATCCAGGTATGCTCTACTGCCCCCTAGCGACTGATTAGTGTATATAATACACTAATCAGTGGCTTTGGGGTGAAGAGGTAGCTTTTTTTTTTTCCCTCAATTTTTTTATTTTTATTTTGCGCCCTTCCGCCACTGAATGCTGATCAGCATCGCACGTAATTTCGCCAATGATCAGCAACTCCTCTTTTTTGGTGTAGGGTCCCCCCCCCCTTTTCCCCTTTTTTTCTAAATCCTACCGCCACTGTCTGCTGATAAGTACCGCACATAAGGCATTTATCAGCAACTCGTTTTTTGGCGTAGGTCCCCCCCCCCCTTACTGTTGAAAACATGTAAAAAAAAAACACCACATTAAACTACACTAGCCCACATTACATTACTTGAAATAAAGTTTTACACTACACCACATTACTTTTACATACCCCCCCCCCCCCCCATATACCAATCCCCATATTTAAAAAAATGGCCTACGGGGTGTTTTCGGCGGAGGAGGCATACACTCTTATTGCCTCCAACACTGAAACAGCCAGTGAGGATGAATGAGGGGATCCTTCTTTCCTCCATTCATCATCATTATCATCATCATCGTAATCCAGTGATGATAAATATCCACCTAGGCGTCCAAGAAGGACGCCTCGTGCTGCCCCCCTAGACATAGATATTAAACATCTGTTGAGAAAACGTGAGGCGTACTGGATCCACACATTGCGTACTCTGGAACCCCTTGGTCTCAATAGAGATTATGGGATCAACCATTTACATTGATTTGCTTTATTTTGACATTTGTTATCTCTTCTCTTTCTCAGCTACAAAGCGGTACACATGACTGATGAATTCTAGAGACGTGAGACGGTTCGCGGTATTTGTTTATACTCCAGTCACTATGTGTTGATACTCCATTCATTGATTTTTTTCACTACATGTGCTTTTTGTCTTTGTTTATGTTTATGTTTTGGTTACTATGATACCCATGACGTCACAGTTTGGCGCCAGACTATGTGTATTTAAATGTCCGTTGTATCACTGTGAAGCATGCTGTTGATCAGCGTTGATGTAATAAACATCCATTGTAGCAATTTACACCAGCGAGTGCTGGGATTCATTCCATTACTTTGTGACTTCATTGCCACGGGCACCGCGCCGCAGAAGTTAACGGAGTGCCGGTTGTTTGAACTTTCTGTTATATGCTATAACACGAGCACCCAGCGATTCAGATGACTACCTCCACGAACACGACATTGGCGTTCAGTGATGAGGAGATCACACGAGTGGTAGATCTGGTTACTACTCCAGCGGAGTTCCTGAGGATACCACCAAGCGAATTTAAAAAACGCTCATATGAACGGGATTCTAAGAAGCTAGTGGGCTATGAACTGCATGCTGCAACATTGGCAGAATACGTGCGAGGAAACAAAATACCGCGCGGATTGAGAGTCAATCTCAGACCCACTTTCTTCACAGAAGATACCGAATATTGTGCTGATTTTGAGAAGATAGTCAACAAATGTGCAAAAGATATTATGACCCTGACGATTGCAAGGATTCAAAAAGAAGTTGCAACTATTCGTGAACAAATTAACGCAACAGAAACGCAACTGCAAGACTCCTTGAACTCAGAAGAATTCACTAAACTTAAGAGACTGTTGATTCTCATTTGACAACGTTCCGCAAGGACATTGAAACCAAGAAGAGAAATAAATATCTACGTGATTTAGAGGACTACAACAATCATCGCGTGTATAAATGGCAAGATCCATCCTTTCGTGCTCGAGGTTTTTCCAGGAGAAGAGGCGGGGGTTCCCGCTCATCAAGCTCAAGCAATGAACGACAGTATCCCCAGCGCCCTTTTCAGAGAGGACGTCCACGCCAACCACCCGAAAGACCCGCAGAGGAGGGCGGAAACATCCGAGGAACTTCCAACGGAGCGATGACCCGGTCGCAGGTATGAACCAGTCATTGGTCATCAATATCTCCTCTGTTACATTGACACCGACCCAGATTAGGGTCCTTGAGAAGGGGCTGTCATTCAGCCCCATTGAACGTTTTGACACCTTTTCGATGGACATTGATCTATCTAGGCTGTTTCGAAATATAAGACTTAAGACTTTCTTTGGCAAAATGGATAAGGTTCCCTTAAGCCAAGTTGATGCTAGCTCTGAACTATTGCACTTAAGTGACTTGGGCCTTAGGAACCGTAGTGCATACAACCCTCCTAAAACTGATCACGCTACAGAGACCTTTGTCAAATTGGTCCTATCTGAAGCAGATAAGTTCAGAAGAAACTATGAGAGGGGTATGCACCACGTACAAGGGAACTTCTCCAGGGATGAATTTGAAGCTCTTGACTCTCTCCTGAAGGAGAAAAATTGTATTGTTAAACCTGCAGACAAGGGGGGATCTATTGTTGTGATGGACATTGATATGTATGTCAGGGAAGTATACCGACAATTGTCGGACAGTGACACATACAAACGTATTTCCAGCAACCCAGTACACACCATAAAACAGAAAATTGACACTTTGGTCAGTAAATATTCCGAAATCGGGATTATTGATCCACCCTTGGCACAATATCTCACCAACAAAACACCTATTACGCCAGTACTATACATCTTGCCAAAAATTCACAAACGGTTGGACGACCCTCCTGGTCGTCCAATCGTTGCTTCTACCGATTCTATCTTGAGCCCTCTAGCCATTGTGTTGGAAAAAGCACTCACCCCTCTAATTAGGCAAACCAAGTCCTTTTTACTTGACACGGGTGATTTTTTGCAAAAATTAGAAAATGTGGGTTCAGTCTCTGGTGATGCCTGGCTTGTGACGATCGACGTGGAGAGTTTACACACGTCGATTGTACACGAGAAAGGCATCAGAGCAGTCAGGGAACTACTTCTTCAGTCTAATTATACGTCTGAACAATGTCAATTTTTTCTGGAATTACTTGGATTAGTGTTGCATGAAAATTTATTTTTTATTTGGTGATTCCTTTTACGTCCAGCAGCGGGGATCTGCGATGGGGTCCAATGTGGCCCCCCCATATGCAAATGCGTACATGGCCTTTTTTTGAAGATAGATTCGTTTACACCCACAGTGGCTTTAAACGCCACGCGAAATTTGGGTATCGCTTTATTGATGACGTCATTTGCATATGGGAGGGGCCACTGGAAACACTTCTAGAGTTCCATTCTGACCTTAATGCCATTTGGGATGAATTAAATTTCACTATGGTACACGATCAGTATCAAGTACACTTCCTAGACACCACAGTTATAAAAAGACCAGATGGGACACTCTGTACTGATTTATACCGTAAAGACACAGACCGCAATAGCCTGCTACATTTTTCCAGTGGTCATCCACACGCAACAAAGAAGTCTATACCCATTTCACAGATAGACAGAGTCAAGAGGATAGTCACTGACCCACAAACATGTGAACTTCGAGTTTCGGAGATGGAAGATCGCTTTACAGCAAGGGGGTACCCAAGAAAGGTGTTAGCAGCTGCGGCTAACCATAGGAGGGTGGCACGGAGTTGTAGTCCACTTCCGAGAATCCCCTTTGTCAGGAAATTCCATCCATTAAATTACATAATTGACAGATCGGTTCAGAAATATTGGCACATCTTGAGTGATGCTCACCCAGAAATACAGGAATTTAAATCCCCTCCTATTTTATGTAACAAGAGAGCACCGAATCTCAGAGATAAGTTGGTTAAAGCTGACCTAGGTCATCAGAGAACCATGAGACAACCCACGTTCAGAGCCAGCAAACAAGGCACATTCCCCTGCTTGCGATGTCAGCAATGCTCTAACATCATCCGTGGCGACACCTTTACTCACCCACACACAGGCAAAAGATACAAAATTAGGGGCCACTTCACTTGTGACACTCGCAATGTCATCTATAGCCTTAAATGTCCATGTGGGATGATGTACATTGGGGAAACCATTCAGAAGGTCCGAGATCGGATCGTACAACATAAATCGTCTATCAGACGTCAGAATCTTATGTTACCAGTACCCGCACATTTCCATACACATAATCATCAAATCTCACAATTGCGGTTCCAGGTCATTGAAGAGGTAAAACTACCTAGAAGAGGTGGGGATATTAAACATCTGTTGAGAAAACGTGAGGCGTACTGGATCCACACATTGCGTACTCTCGAACCCCTTGGTCTCAATAGAGATTATGAGATCAGCCATTTACATTGATTTGCTTTATTTTGACATTTGTTATCTCTTCTCTTTCTCAGCTACAAAGCGGTACACATGACTGATGAATTCTAGAGACGTGAGACCGTTCGCGGTATTTGTTTATACTCCAGTCACTATGTGTTGATACTCCATTCATTGATTTTTTCACTACATGTGCTTTTTGTCTTTGTTTATGTTTATGTTTTGGTTACTATGATACCCATGACGTCACAGTTTGGCGCCAGACTACGTGTATTTAAATGTCCGTTGTATCACTGTGAAGCATGCTGTTGATCAGCGTTGATGTAATAAACATCCATTGTAGCAATTTACACCAGCGAGTGCCGGGATTCATTCCATTACTTTGCCCCCCTAGACATGTCATCCCATCCTGCCCCCTGCCCCCCAGACAGGTGACCCCAGACCCCCAAAATTATCTGCCCCAGATTCCTGTCTTTGTGGCAACGGCTGGAATCCAAATTAACCCAACAGGTCTAAGAGAAATAGACTTTTTTAAGCTCTTTTTCTCTGATGACCCTTTAAATTTGATGGTGGCGCAAGCAAACTTGTACGCGCACCAATTTCTAGCCCAGAACCCCTCCTCTTCTTTTGCTAGGCCCATGGCATGGACCCCTGTTGATGCAGCCAAAATGACACCATTTTGAGGACTCCTGCTGCACATGGGCCTAGTAAAAAAAAAACACAATTCGGCATTACTGGAGTGGGGATATTATATATAATACCCCACTTTACAGAATGGCTATGACCATGGTTTCGCTTGGAAGCCCTCCTAAAATTCTTGCATTATAATGACAATGCAAGTTGCCCCCCACGAGATGATCCCTCATATGACCGACTGTACAAAGTAGCCGGTCATACAGCATTTCTCAGCCAAATTCACTGACATGTATATCCCAGAGAAATACATCTCAGTAAATGAGTCCCTCCTGAGCTTCAATGGATGACTCCATTTCCGCCAGTGCCAGAGGTTGCGGTATGGCATGAAATTATACAAGCTCTGTGAGAGTACCTTAGGGTACACTTACAGATTTAGAGTACTGTATATAAGGGTAGGGACACCCAAATCCAACTCCCAGAATGCCCTACCCGTCCTCTGAGTTATTGGGAAGATCATTTGGGAACTAATCTTCCTACTGCTGGATAAAGGTTATCACCTGTATGTTGATAACTTTTATACCAGCATCCCCCTGTTTCGGTCCCTCGCTGCCCGAACTACTGCAGATTGCTGTACGTTCCAAAAAAATCAAAGAGGCCTCCCAAGTCATCCGGTTACACAACTGATGGCAAGGGGTGCGAGCAAGGCCTATGCCTGTAAAAATATGCTGTTGGTCAGATATAAGGACAAACGCGATAACCTTATTTTTACCACAATTTACAGGAATAGCGCCACCCCTGTTCCTGTACGAGGTACCACAAAAGTGGTGAACAAACCTGATTGTGTTCTAGACTACAATCAGTATATGGGAGGAGTTGATCTCTCAGATCAAGTTCTCAAACCATATAACGACACAAGAAAAACCAAAACGTGGTATAAAAAGGTGGCCGTATATCTGGTACAAACAGCAATGTACAAAACTTTTGTGCTGTAACGATGTGCCGGCCACCCGGTAAAATACCTGGAATTCCAGGAAGCAGTAATCAAAGCCCTGATATTCGGCAGCCATGGAGAGGGCCCCAGCGCTTGATATGAAGGAACCCGTATCATACAAGGACAACATTTTCCAGTTGAAATCATCCACACTGGAAAAAAAGGGGAGATCCCAAAAGAAGTGCAGAGTGTGCCACAAAAGGGGGATAAGGAAGGACACCATTTTCCAGTGTGACACCTGTCCTGATCACCCCCCCCCCCCCCCCCCCCGCCCCCGACCTCTGCATAAAGGATTGCTTCAAGGCGTACCACACGTTATTGGAGTTCTAAATTTTCTAAATTCTGCCCCTTATTCTTATTTCAGGGGTCACGTTGATCTAGGGATTGTTCTGATTGCCATTATGGAGTCAGGAAGGAATTTCTTCCCTGTGATGAGGCTGCTGTTGTCTGCCTTACAAGGTTTTTTTGCCTTCCTCTGGATCAAAACAGGTTGAATTTGATGGACTCCTGTCCTTTTCAACCTTATAAACTAATAATTAGCATAATACTCCCAAATTAATTAAAAATTGTCCCTTTTCCCCAACTAAATAGGCATGGCCCCCATTCCCATTAGAGGCTTGCCATGTTGCATTTACAAAGTCTCTGTGCTGCTAGGACAGTAGAATTTTGGACATTTTGGAAACTACACCCCATAAGGAATCTAACAAGGGGGAAGCGGGTATATGGACCCCTTGTTTAGGACACAATAGTGCTGTGAATGTAAAAAAAAATGGTATATTTCATCTTCACAGCACATGTTCTACATACGTGCCCATCACCAGTGGAGTGCATATGCTCACTGCACCCCTTGTTAAATTCCTTGAGGGATGTAGTTTCCAGAATGGGGTCACTTGTGGGGGGTTTCCGCTGTCCTGGCAGCACAGGAGCTTTGTAAATGCGACATGGCCTCCATCCTCCATTCAAGCCTCGAAATGGCGCTCTGTCCCTTTGGTGGCTTGCCCTGTACCCATATGGCACATTATGTCCACATATGGGGTATTTTCATACTTATTTTGCATTTATTTTCTCTTTTAACCCCTTTTGATAATAGACAAAAATTAAGGCTAGACCAACATTTAGTGTAAAAATTTTTTAATTTTTACACTAAATCATTGATCTAGTCTTTATTTTTTTCATTTTCACAAAGGGTAAAAAGATAAATAAACACGAAATGTGTAGAGCAATTTCCCCCAAGTATGGAAATACCCCACATGTGGACATAAAGCGCCATGCAGGTGCAGGGTAAGCCTCCAAAGGGAGGGAGCGCCATTTGGCTAATATGGATGGTGAATGCCATGTCGCATTTACAAAGGCTCTGTGTTGCCAAGACACTGGAAACCCCCCACAAGTGACCCCATTCTGGAAACTGCACTGCCCAAGGAATCTAACACTGGGTGCAGTGAGGATGTGGACCCCTTGATGACGGGCACATTTTGTGCCGTGAAAATGAAAAAATGAAATTTTCCACATTGTTCCACATTTGTGCCAGTCACCAGTGGGGTCCATATGCACCGCTTGTTTCCAGAATGGGGTCACTTGTGGTGGTTTTCCACTGTCCTGGCAACATAGGGACTTTGTAAATGCAACATGGCCCTCAAAATCCATTCCAGACAAATCCAGCCTCCAAAAGCCAAATGGCGCTCCTTCCCTTCGGAGGCCTGTCTTGTGGCCGTATGGTGCTTTATGTCCACATGTGGGGTATTTCGGTGCTCTGGACAAACTGCTCTACATGTTTTGTGTTTTTTTTTTTCTCTTTCTAACCGTTGTAAAAATGAAAAATTAACGGCTAGGCCAATGTTTAAGTGTAAAAAAATATTAATTTTTACACATCATTGATCTAGTCTTGACATTTCTCATTTGCACAAGGGGTTAAAAGAGAAGAAACAAAACATGTAGAGAAATTTCCCCTGGGTACGGAAATACCCCACATGTGGACTTAAGGCGATATGCGGCCGCAAGAAGAGCCTCCAATGAGAAGGAGCACCATTTAGCTTTTGGGGGCTGGATTTGGGTAGAATAGATTTCGCGGGCCATGTTCCATTCAAAAAGTCCCTGTGCTGCCAAGCCAGTAAAAACCCCCACAAGTGGCCCCATTATGGAAACTACACCCCAGAAGGAATGTAACAAGGGGTGTAGTGAGCATATGGACTCCACTGGTGACGGGCACAAATGTGGAACAATGTGGCGTAAAAATGGAATAGTGAAATTTTTTACACTATAATGTTGGTCTAGCCTAAATTTTTTATTTTCACAAGGGGTTAAAAGAAAAAAAAAACACACAATGTGTAGAGCAATTTCCCCATAAATACCCCACAAGTGGACATAAAGAGCCATGTGGGTGCAAGGCAAGCCTTCGAAGAGAAGAGCGCCATTTGGTTATGGAGGCTGGATTTGGCTAGAATGGATGATGAACGCCATGTCACATTTACAGAGCCTTTGTGCTGCCAAGACAGTGAAAACCCCCCACAAGTGACCCCATTCTGGAAACTAAACTCCTCAAGGAATCTAACAGGGAGGGCAGTGAGGATATGGACCTCTTGATAACAGGCACATTTGTGCCGTGAAAGTGAAAAAATGAAATTTTTCACTTTCACGTCACATTGTTCCACATTTCTGCCCAACACCAGTGGGGTCCATATGCTCACTGCACCCCTTCTTAGATTCCTTGAGGGGTGTAGTTTTCAGAATGGGGTCAATTGTGGGGGGTTCCAGTGTCTTGGCAGCACAAGGGCTTTGTAAATGCGACATGGCCCTTGAAATCCATTCCAGTGAAATCCAGCTTCCAAAAGCCAATTTGGCGCTCCTTCCCTTTGGAGGCTCGTCCTGCGCCGGTTTGGCACTTTATTTCCACATGTGGGGAATTTCCGTACTCGGGAGATACTGCGCTACAGGTTTTTTCTTTTCTTTTCCTTTTATCCCTTTGTGAAAATGAAAAATTAAAGGCTAGAACAAAGTTTTAGTGTAAAAAATTAATTTTTTCTTTTTTCACACCATATTGTTCTGAAACACCTGTGGGGTCCAAATGCTCACCCCTTGTTACATTCCTCAAAGGGTGTAATTTTCTAATCGATGTCCCTTTAGGGGTTTTTTATGTTTTGGCACCTTAGAGCCTCTGCCAACCTCAAGTGGTACAGTCAAAAATGACCAAATATAACGGAGGCATTGAAATTCACTAGGTGCTCCTTTATATCTGAGGCTTGTAGTTGCGTCAAATAGCGCAATAAAGCCACATATGGGGTATCTCTATAAACTGTAGAAATGGACAACAAATATTGGGGTGCATTTTTCGGGTAATAGGTTAATAGTTATGAAAGATATTGGATTACAATAAAATTTCTGCACAGAAAATTGACATTTAAAATTTTTGTACACACTTAGCTTTTATTTCTGTGACTCACCTAAAGGGTTAAAGCTTTTTCTGGATGTGCTTTTGAAGAGATTGGGGGGTGCAGTTTCTGAAATGGGGTGCTTTGTGGGGCTTTCTAACATACAGTCCTCTCAAATACACTTTAAGCCTGAACAGGTCCCTAAAAAAAATCCTACTTTGAAATTTTGGTGAAAATTTGGAAAATTGCTGCTAATGTTTTTAGCTTTCTATTGTCTAAAAAAAAAATTAAAAAAAGTTCAATAAATAATGCCAACATAAAGTAGACATATTTCTAATGCCATTTAATATATAATGTATTTGGCATAACCATTTTCTGTATAAGCAGAAACGTTTTAAAGTCGGAAAAATACAATTTTTTATGTTATTTTTTTTTTTTCATAAAGATTTGTTATAAGTATTGACTCCATTTTATCAGAAATGTAAAGTACCATATGTTACGAGAAAACAGTGTCAGAATCATCCGGATAGGTAAAAGCATTCCCAAGATTTTAATGAATAAAGCGACACAGGTCATATTCATAAAATTTGCCTCGGTCCTTAAGGCCATTTCAGGCCCTCTCCTTAAGGGGTTAAAATCGCTCTATTGTCCTGCTTATAATGCTTTTATCCTTTGGTCTATAAGGCTATTTGAGGTGTCACATAGCCCCAAATGTGTTTATTTATTTATAAAATGGGGAAAGGGGTATGATTAATACTTTTATTAGGGGAGAGGATTTTTTATCAATTAAAAAAAATGTTTATTTTTAAACATTAAGTGGAAGTCCTCCTGGATGACTTCTTGTATTACTACTCTGATCTCTCATTGAGAGCTATGCAGTATAGATATACTGCATAGATCAATGAGATCTGTGTTCTATTGCTCTCAGCTGCTGCAGCCATTACGGCACAGACACCCGTCCAGTACAGAAGTGGGGACCGCTTCTCCGCTATTGTGTCGCGGTGGGGCAATGCCCCCACTAGACCACCAGGTATGGGGGAAAATAGCAGTTTAAATGGCGATCAGACTTTGCCCACTAATTGCTGCGGTCCTGGGCTGCAAATAGTATCCGGTGTGGCGTTGGTTAAGAGAAGGGTCGCCGCGCTCCCCCCCCCTGAACCCCTAGGGATGCCAGGGGGTACGCCCTGTGTCCTTAAAGGGGAACTCCAGGTAGAGGTAAAAAAAATGAAACTTCTGCAGAAGCATAACCCATTACTTACCTATCGATTTCCATTTTTTAAACTACCAAAAATACATTTGTTTTGGGGGGTTTTGTGTTTCTGCACTTCCTGGTTTATCAGTTTTACACAGTACTACAGGTTCCAGAATGCAATGCTTTCCCTCAGCTGTTTATCACAGTACCCCACCCTGCCTATTCCCCACTCAAAGCTGTTGCAGAACATCTAGGTTGTGTTCATACATTGCAGTTTCATTGTGTTACTGAATTATTTGCAGTAATTTAGGATTTCATTGTGGTCCCACCCACACAGCACGCTGTATTCTCAACCTGTAACACCACACAGCGCTCTGTATTCTCTATCTGTAACACCACACAGCATACTGTATTCTCTACCTGTAACACCACACAGCACACTGTATTCTCTACCTGTAACACCACATGGCACACTGTATTCTCTACCTGTAACACCACACAGCACTGTATTCTCTACCTGTAACGCTGATATTGGAATAAAATAAAGAACTTTTTGATTTTTTTTTCTTTTCATTTCCAAGCACATCCCACAATAAGGCTCTGATCCTCTCTGCCGTTTAGCATCATTTACTTGTGTTACTGCATAATTTTTGTGAATACGCTGCAGTACTGCAATGATTCTCCAACATGTGTGAACATAGCCCTAATTTCACTGCACAATTAGAGAAATCAGTGCAACACCTGCTTCTGGCCATTCAGAGATGGTGAATCACTGAGGGGATTGGGTGATCCAGCCAAGCCTCCTGTGACATCATGCCCCCTGTCTGCATCATCAGCCTGATCTCAGCAAACACACACAATGTGAGAAAGAGGCATGGAAGATTTGTCTCTTAAGGTGGCATAGCAGAAGCAGCAGGAGACAATGTGAATTTGCACAGGGGCCATTTTTTCCACTTCCTGGATTTCTATCAGCTACCAGTGTGGCAAAACCATACAGATACGGTAATAGATTGTATAAACACATCTATATAACTTTTAATGTACTTTTAATAGAAAACAAGTTTTTCTTACCCAGAGTTCCCCTTTAAGGGGTTAAAAAAAAAAGTTTTCCCATAAAATAGAATTACGTACACCAGTAATACAATACGATAATATACTATTCTGTTAATCTCACTTACTTTGACACCAGGCCTTCTTACAGCTTTATTTAAAATAGAATTTTTGTCAGAGAGGGCAGAACACTGTAATCCACTTTGAAATGAATGTGAAAACGCATTCAGAGTTAACCAACGAACCTTCTTCCTGGTGTATTTCTTTCTTTCATCCTTTATGTAAAGGTATATTATCAATGATAAAATACAATATTGTTCAGTAAAATATGCATACAGTAACATATATTTTAGCCATTACTTACAGTTGATCTTAGTAAAACCACATTGGCTTTCTCCAAAGAAGAGGGTACACAGTTTGCCCAGACACTCCATTCAGGCTTCCAGTAAAAGAGAAGCAGAAGGATTCCACCTGATATACAGTAGCCAATGACACACAGAATAATCCATAGAATACTCAGCCTGTAACCAAAAATGTCCTAAAAACATAACCAACATTATAAGTAATACATACAGTAACTGTAGCAATAGCTCTTACCAAAGTATATTTTCCTTCAACCCACATATAAAGGCATATAAAGGTTTTCCATATTGTATATGACAAAACCTAAATCATGTACTGTACTACTAGACTAAGCACTGCTGAAGGTTTCAGCTTTGAAGCCTACAGAATTGCTGAAGGTTTCAGCTTTGAAGCCTACAGAATTGCAAGTATAGATATGGATTTTACTATAGGCTCTGCTATCTGCACTGTGCCCCCAATGCACCGAAATGACTTATTAAAAAAATAAGCCATTTTGGTGCACTGGGGGCATAAACAGGGCAGAAAGGTAAGAAATTCAGAGCTCTGTGCACTAAAGGGACATAGGTTACATCAACCAGACCACTGCTTTTAGAGCAGAGTGGTAGTCAGTAACCTTGAAAACGAGCTGTCAACGATGGGAAGGACACAGCAGCATATCGGAAGGTGAAAAGTTTGCTAAATGAATGTATTTGCAAACATACTGTATTTAAATTGACAAGACCTACAAGTATGACCATTACCATCATGAGTGTGTTGAGTACATTGTAACAGATATTCGGGCAGGAGACATTCCTAAGAGACAAGTCCATTTTTAATCTAGATGTATCTGGACAATATACCCCACAAGGCCAAAAATAAGTACCTTATTATTCACTTTATAAGATGTGCCTGACTATAAGGGTGGGCTCATACTGAGGAATTCTCGCGGATGATATCCGCGGAATTCCGCGGTCTTTCCGCGCGCATGTCCTCAGTATGAACCCACCCTAAGAGATACCTCTGGTTTAGACAACTGAACTCAGGAGAAAAAAATAATCCACTAAAGCAGGGCTGGATCTCTCATCACTACTAGATAATCAATTTTCCTGATGACTTGTGTTTAACGCGAGTGCTGTAGATACTCCGAGATACTGGCGTTGCTCAACAGTGCAAGGGCAAAGTCCAAATACACTCCAACAAAGAAAAAACATTGGGGGAGATTTATCAAACTGTTGTAAAGCAGAATTGTCTTAGTTGCCCCTAGCAACGAATCAGATTCCACCTTTCATTCATCACAGGTCCTAAGGAAAATGAAAGGAGGAATCTGGTTGCTAGGGGCAACTAAGACAATTCTACTTTACAACAGTTTGATAAATCTACCCCATTGTGGTACTCACCAGCTTGAAAATGCAAAGTGGATACTTCATTCTATAAAAAGCATGGTGTGGGACACTGACAAGTGAACAGGCTACAGCTACAAAGAGACCGATGCACACAGATTTCTCCATTTCTCTGGACACAAAATATCCCAGTAGGTTTCTGATATAGCTACTTTTATATCATTTTTAAATTATATGTTGTTGTTTTTTTCCGTTGTTTAAAATTATTGGCTCTCATTGACTGGTCATATTGATGGAGGACAGGAGGAGGAAGATTAGTATTTATAAAAGAAAATAAAGATGGAGCAAACTGCATATGAAGAAACATTAATTTATAGGTTTTTTTTTGTATTGCACTTTGACATGCACTTTACACTTTATGGTATATTATTGTCAGGGTTGAGCAAAGCAGTTGAACATTCATTTCATGAGAGTTGCAAACTTTAGGTCGGATTCGGGAATATTCATGAACTGTATGCAGTATAGTTGCTACAATAGTGGGACTATTAGTGGGACTATTATGACTATTAGTGAGACTATTAGTAATGTTTTGTTTAACAGCTGTTGTAACAATATCAACATTTGGAAAATGACAATTTAAAAGAAAACGTCAATCAGTCAGTCAGTGATTTAATTTTTGCCATGGGCAGCTGTGTACCTTGGTTGATCAGCAGTGTAAAATCAATTTTCTCCTAGGACAGCAGTGGACATTAGTGGACCAGTGCTATCAAATCAATTATTTTTTCTTTGGATTGAAGTAAATGTTGGCGGATCAGTGGTGTATACTTACCTTTTTTCCTTTGCTAGCATATGACATTGGTGGATCAGAGGTCTAAATGATGCTTTCTCCCAGGACAGCAGTAAACCTTTTCAGACCAGCGGCATCAAATCAAGTTTTCTTCTAGGACAGCAATGGACGTTGGTGAGTCAGCGGTGTATACTTATCCATTTCTCCATGAACATCATTGGACACCAGTGAATCAGTGGCGTAAAATGAGAGTTTTTCTTAGGACAGCAGTACACATTCCAAAGGGGCCGGTCAGTACTATGTAGACTTTTGGAAACACACAGTTTAAGTGTTGAACTAGGTAGTTTTAATCTGAACTCTGTCCTAAACAGCCGCTCCATTGTACTGAAAGGTGGCTGTAAAACAACCATTCACTGATGAATGCACTATAAATAAGGCAAGGTAAACCTGCCTTTAAGCAACAAATAGCTGCTGGTAATTGCTTTAGAAGTTTCTTATATCACATTTTGATGACATCAATCCTCTGTCACTTATACTGCATCAAGAGCCCTTCCTATAGCTGTAAACCACACAAGAAACCACAAGACCCATTAAAGCGTTGCACAACAAGTACCCTATCAGGAACCATTGTGCAAGCTGTAAGCACCCTCCTAATATCTTAAAAACCCCAAGAACAGTTATTGTCCCGTTACCATGCGTGTACGGAAAAATAAGACATGATGGTAAGATTTCTTGACACAAGTGCCAGGGTGGAAACGCCATGGCTATGGTTAAAAATGTCCTCTTTGTGAACCATAGTCATGCGTATTTGTGTCTGGATAATCCTTTTCTTGGGGCATTGGTTGCACATTGTACTACGGTGAGGCATTAAGCTGGTGTGAATAATATATGCTATGTTGCAAATGCTTTGGCATGGACACTAAAATTAAAGATGGGGTTGTTTAAATAATCTGAATTAACTATGAGTATTTGCTACAGGATTATCCTATTAATGATTGTATAGCCATTAAAGATGAGCAAACCGGGTTCGGGTTCAAGTCCATCTGAACCCGAACGATCGGCATTTGATTAGCGGGGGCTGCTGAAGTTGGATAAAGCTCTAAGGTTGTCTGGAAAACATGGATACAGCCAATGACTATATCCATGTTTTCCATATAGCCTTAGGGCTTTATCCAACTTCAGCAGCCACCGCTAATCAAATGCCGAAAGTTCGGGTTCGGATGGACTCGAGCATGCTCGAGGTTCGCTTATCTCTAATAGCCATACAAAGAAACACTAACATTGAGTTTCTATATTAAAATCCTCTTTATTAAACATATATTGGAAAAAAAACACATAAAAAAAACGAATGATACAATAAATTACAGTTGCTATCCCGGAGGATATGACTAATGTTAACAAAATCACATTTACGACAGTTCCAAAAAGCAAAAAATTGTTGGCCAATGCATGTTTTGTAACCTTTTTTTGGGGGAGATTATGTCGTACAGGGTCGTAGTTGTATAGTGGAGGCCACCAATTACTCTCTGATTTCATTAATAACCACCTGCAGTGTATTGGCGCATGCTCTGTTGTTCCATCTCCACTAACATCCTGCCGCGTAGCCACCGGGGAGAGATGCCAAGGTGCTGATCACATAAACGGACGTGTGCACCGATAATATGGCCAAACATACCCCGAGACCTTACCAACCGGCACATTAGCCACTTTGACAACAAGGTCGAAGCAGACAACGAGCGGACAACTGCTCTGGTACTAATAATATTGAGTGATATATATATAATCAAAAGTGGCCAGATAGGTTACTTTTGTTAAACATCTCCTTTATATAAAGTGCATGTGCTAATATGAGTAAAATCACATTAGTCAGTGCAATAATTTAAAGTGGTCTGGTCAGTGCAAAAACCTTAGAATAACTTATATGAGCCAAAGTAACCTATATAAAGACAAAGTAATAAATTATGTGTGCAAAAATATTTCATTCTAATTATCATAAAGTACATAGACAACATTATTCAACATTCAGTGTTTGATATATTTGCACATAATGAATACTGTTGTCCCAACCCCAACCCACTTTATGGTCACAAATGTTGCAAACGGCTGAATGGTGTTTTCCGCCCTGAAGACAGAAAACTGCCAGACTGCTGACCTCAGTGGGCTGTTCTTTGGAGCAGAAGCACTGGTAGTCTTTCGTGCCCTGTTTTGCTCGTTGAGTGCCAGGGCCTTGCAGATGTCTACTGGCTGACACTGCATACCTACCCCTTTTTCCTTCTTACCCACAATCTTTAGGCTACTATTACACGTGCCAATGAAAGCCCAATAATAAATGTAAATGAGCGCTGATCTGCTAGATCCGCGCTTGCTTACTGGGCCTATTACACGGCCCGATAATCGTTTTAACAAGGGCTGCAGGGACATTGTTAGCGATGTCCTTGCAGCCCTTGTTTAATTTTTATACATTACCTGTCCAGGCTGCAGGGATCCTCTTGCTTTGTGCTTCTCCCTGGGTCAGTGCGCTCCAGCTTCAAAGCGGTCTGTCTCAGCTGACAGGCTGCTTAGCCAATCACTGGCCACAGCGGCAGGGCTGGATTAAAGGGAGCGCACCTGGGGCACGTGCTCCTGGATTTCCACCAGATAGGGGACTCCACCAGGCCAAACCCGGAAGGAGCTACAGGAGCCGATTACATCAGCTCCATGCCCAACATTAACCGTTCCTACATCAGATGCTGCTGTAAGTAGCAGGGGGGAGGGGCGGCCCCCAGCCAGGGACACCTTGGCTGGGCTGGCAGTATCAGGAGACGCTGATCTGATATAGTACTGAAGACTAGGGGTATGTGCAGCATTATTCACATCCCTTGCTGCACATCCTCTAGTCTGCTTAAACCTCAGGGAGTTTGCTTAGCTGTCGGGTCAGAGTGGAGGGGGAGGAACGGCAGCCTGCAGAGCTCAAACAGCACAAGGTAACCAGGAAGTGTATGTAGTTCTGCCTGTGCCTTGTGTCCTGCGCTCCTCCTGTCAGCTGCTTATCACAACCCTTCATGACTGTCCCAGGATGGAGAGGGGGGAGGTGTGGAGAAAAAGTGAGGGAGTGCTGTCAGAAAGTGCAGGCTCCACATATATACATATTGTGGCGCAGATTTTATGCTGTGTTTAGTAATTTAGTCAAATCTGCTGCTGATCTACACCATCAAATCTGTTGTGGATCCTGTACATGTGAAGCTACCCTAACATTTAATTTTCCTGTATACAAAAGCGGAATTTACTATGCTATTGTGCATAGCAAAAAAAGAATTAGCGGCAATGCATTTTTTGTTTTAGGCTACGTTCCTACTAGGGCAATTAGGGCAAAATAACTTTAGTCAATAGGAAAAGGGTTCTGCAGTGTGGCATACAGCTAAATCGATTTTTAACATATCCCTAATGGTTTGTTTACACAGAGATTTATCTGACAGATTTTTTAAGCCAAAGCCAGAAATAGACTATGACCAGAGAACAGATCATAAAGGAAAGTCTGAGATTTCTCCTCTTTTCAAATCCATTCCTGGCTTTGGCTTTAAAAATCTGTCAGATAAATCTGTCTGTGTAAACGCACCATAAGGCAGGGGTATCAAACTCAGGCCCTCCAGCTGTTACAAAACTATAATTCCCACCATGCCTGGGAATTATAGTTTTGTAACAGCTGGAGGGCCTGAGTTTGACACCAGTGCCCTAAGGTATACACATTTGTACTTCTTCAGCAACGATGTCGGATTATGTCTCATTCCCCTAATCTGCTCTGTGATTGGGGAAACAGGAAAGCAGGATATAATCGGAAGAAGGATGAACGGCACAAGCGCAGTGGCTGCAAGATATCTAAGCTGCAGCACCATTGGCGCAGGTGAGATAAGTATGGGGGGGGGGGGTTATTGTTTTAGTGCATGAGGTTAACTTCTGGAATTTTCTGGAAAACACCTTTAAGGGTAGGTTCACACGTGCTGTAATCTCAGTGGATTTCGGCACGAGTTCCACAGCGAAATGCGTTGCGATTCCAGGTACTGTCAGTTTGTATGGGTTTACAAACTGCAAGTATGTAAACCCCATCCCCTTTAACCCTGTGAATACTCTACCTGTCTGCACTCTGGCTTCCTTCTGTGGCTCCTGGCATTGGTGTCCTGCTCAGCCAATCAGCGGGAGACCAGGGAGCCACAGAAGGAATCTGAAGCGCGGACAGGTAAAGTGTGAAAATTCTGCTGTGAGTATGTAAGCCCATACAAACTCACAGTACTGGGAATCCCTGTGGATTTTGCTGTGGAACTCGCAGTGTGAAATCTGCTGCAATTCTGTGTGAGGCAGGCAGGGACGGCAACTAGTCATCTGGGCAGGGAGCCACCTGTGACTAGTCACCGTTCTCTTCCTGTCAGCGCACAGTGCAGGGATGAGGCCACTAACGGGTCTCTCTGCCTGTCAATCATCCCCGCACTGCACGCTGACAGGGAGAGAGTGGTGACTAGTCACAGGTGGCTCCCTGACTGGATGACTAGTTGCCGCCCCCTCCCTGCATCACATGGCATTTAATTTTCACCTACTGCAGCCAGTACGTGCCTCGAGCTCTACAATAGATCTATACTGTACTGCAGGGAGCCAAATCACCACAATCATGCTGATTGGTTCCATTTAACCCCTTTGCTTCAGCAATACATATATGTCCGGGCATCAATGACCTCTGTCATGAAGGGGTTAAAGTTCCCTCTACATTGCAGCTCCCTCTACATTTCAACTGCACAGGGCATCAGCAGTTGGAACATATATAGCTGTATTGCTGATGTGAAAGGATTACAAGGGGGCGAGGTTTGTTGACACTTCAGCTGTAAGGGACCCAGTCAGTACAGTAGTACAACAATTCAGAGCACTTGGCATGATGATGATGATGATGATAATAATAATAATAATAATAATAATTTTTATTTATATAGCACCAACAGATTCCGCAGCACTTTACAATTCTGGGGGTACATATATAGATAAAGATCAGACATTACAGAGATCTACATATAATTATCCATACATGAGGAGTGAGGGCCCTGCTCGCATGCATTAGCTTACAGACTATTAGGAGGGGGTGCGAGGCAAAATGGCAGAGGGGCAAAGTGCTTCCTTTTTAGCATGGCCCGGCCATCTTTATAAATAAGCCAGTGCAGGGTAAAGGTGGGTAAACCAGTCACCAACCAATGCCTGCTACAGGTCTAAGTGCTTGAATGTCTGGGGTATGTATTTAGGGGTGGGGGGGTGGGGCAACAGATGTGTTTTGAGGGCACGTTTGAAGCTTTGGGTATTGGAGGTGAGTCTGACAGTCTTGGGTAATGCATTCCATAGAACTGGTGCAGCTCGGGTGAAGTCCTGGAGACAGGAGTGAGAGGTGCGGATTAAGGTGGTTGTTAGTCTTAAGTTGTTAGAGGAGCGCAAGGCACGGGTAGGGCGGTAGACGGAGATGTAGGGAGGTGCAGCACTGTGGAGAGCCTTGTGGGTGAGCAGGAGTTTATATTGAATCCTGTGTTTAATAGGGAGCCAGTGTAGTGACTGGCACAGGGGGGAGGCATCTGTATAGCGCCTGGACAGAGAAATAAGCCTGGCCGCTGCATTGAGAATGGACTGGAGAGAGGAGAGTTTAGAGGAAAGAAGGCCGATTACTAAGGAATTGCAGTAGTCAAGACAGGAATGAATAAGAGCGACAATAAGAGTTTTAGCAGATTCAACAGTAAGGAAGGGACGGATTTTAGAGATGTTTTTAAGATGCAAATTACAGGAACATGAAAGAGATTTAATATGAGGAAAGAAGGACAGATCCGAGTCAAACATAACCCCAAGGCAGCGGGCTTGTTGTCTAGGGGTTATGGTTGCACCACAGACAGAGGTGGAGATGTCAGGCAGTGGCGGATTATAATGTGGGCGGTTTGGGCGGCCGCCCGGGGCCCGAGGCTCCGGGGGGGCACATGCCGCGCCGCCCACATTATAATTTGCCCACGCTGCTGCGGCCCGGCCCGCCACTGCACTCTTGTGACCGCAAGCATTATTTCGCTTGCGGTCAGGGCCCAGGCGGCACAGTGAGCTGTGTGATGTGCGTGCTGCCGGGGAGAGGACGAGACACCCCCTGCAGCCGCGCATCAGCCGAAGGCAGCCGGGGACATACCAGGAGCTGAAAGGATCGACGGGGGAACGGATGGCAGGTGAGTTGTTTTTTTTTTTATTTACTGACTGCTGTGCAAGGGGGGGGGGCATCTATAAAGAGGGGGACCATCTATAGAGGGGGAAAAGAGGGGGGCCATCTATAGAGGGGGAAAGAGGGGGACCATCTATAGAGGGGGGCCATCTATAGAGGGGGGCCATCTATAGAGGGGGACCATCTATAGAGGGGGAAAAGAGGGGGGCCATCTATAGAGGGGGGAAAGAGGGGGGGCATCTATAAGGGGGGGAAAGAGGGACCATCTATAGAGGGGAAAAGAGGGAGACCATCTAAAAAGGGGGAAAGAGGGGGGCCATCTATAAGGGGGAAAAGAGGGGGACCATCTATAGAAGGGAAAAGAGGGGGACCATCTATAGGGGGGAAAGAGGGGGACCATCTATAGAGGGGAAAAGAGGGGGACCATCTATAAAGGGGGAAAGAGGGGGACCATCTATAGAGGGGGGGAAGAGGGGGGGCCATCTATAAGGGGGGAAATAGGGGGACCATCTATAAGGGGGGAAAGAGAGGGGCCATCTATAGAGGGGGAAAGAAGGGGGCCATCTATAGAGGGAGAAAGAGGGGGGCCATCTAAAGAGGGGGACCATCTATAAGGGGGGAAAGAGGGACCATCTATAGAGGGGAAAAGAGGGGGGGCATCTATAAAGGGGGACCATCTATAAAGGGGGAAAGAGGGGGACCATCTATAAAGGGGGAAAGAGGGGGGCCATATATAAGGGGGGAAAAGAGGGGGACCATCTATAAGGGGGGAAAAGGGGGATCATCTATAGAGGGGTAAAGAGGGGAACCATCTATACGGGGGGAAAGAGGGGGGCATCTATAGAGGGGAAAAGAGGGGGAGCATCTATAGAGGGGGGAGAGGGGGGAGAGGGGGGAGAGGGGGACCATCTATAGAGGGGGAAAGAGGGGGACCATCTATAGGGGGAAAAGAGGGGGACCATCTATAGAGGGGAAAAGAGGGGGACCATCTATAGAGGGGAAAAGAGGGGGGGCATCTATAGAGGGGGAAAGAGGGGGATCATCTATAAGGGGGGAAAGAGGGGGGCCATCTATAGAGGGGGAAAGAGGGGGGGCATCTATAGAGGGAGAAAGAGGGGGCATCTAAAGAGGGGGACCATCTATAAGGGGGGAAAGAGGGACCATCTATAGAGGGGAAAAGAGGGGGACCCTCTACAAAGGGGGACCATCTATAAAGGGGGAAAGAGGGGGACCATCTATAAAGGGGGAAAGAGGGGGGCCATCTATAAGGGGGGGAAAGGTGGACCATCTATAGAGGGGAAAAGAGGGGGACCATCTATAAGGGGGGAAAGAGGAGGGACCATCTATAAAGGGGGAAAGAGGGGGGGCATCTATAGAGGGGAAAAGAGGGGGACCATCTATAAAGGAGGAAAGAGGGGGGCCATCTATAAGGGGGGAAAGAGGGGGACCATCTATAGAGGGGAAAAGAGGGGGACCATCTATAGAGGGGAAAAGAGGGGGACCATCTATAGAGGGATAAAGAGGGGGACCATCTATAAGGGGGGGAAAGAGGGGGACCATCTATAGAGGGGGAAAGAGGGGAACCATCTATAGAGGGGGAAAGAGGGGGACCATCTATAGAGGGGGAAAGAGGAGGACCATCTATAAGGGGGGAAAAGAGGGGGACCATCTATAAGGGGGGAAAAGGGGGACCATCTATAGGATTAGCACCCTCCTCTCCTGACATCCTCTGTGCTGCTGTGACCTCCCCTATAAGATCAGCACCCTCCTCTCCTGACATCCTCTGTGCTGCTGTGACCTCCCCTATAAGATCAGCCCCCTCCTCTCCTGACATCCTCTGTGCTGCTTTGACCTCCCCTATAAGATCAGCACCCTCCTCTCCTGATATGCTCTGTGCTGCTGTGACCCTGTGACCTCTATAAGTTCAGCACCCTCCTCTCCTGACATCCTCTGTGCTGCTGTGACCTTGGGGGGGGGGGCAACATCAGGAGACCGGGTGAGTTGGCAATATGTTTATTGGGGGCAGTGGAGGTGGGGAGGGCAATGCTTACTGGGGGTAGCAGCAAGGGACCAAACATTATGTTTATTGGGGTCAGCGGGGAGGCAGGCAGTGTGTGTGTGGTGGGGGGCAGTGGTGGATCATAATGTGGGCGGATTGACTGGGGGGGGGCCCAGGTTGGGTGGACAGCCCGGGGCCCAGGGTACATTTAATCCGCCACTGATGTCAGGTGGGGGGCGGTTAGCAGAGGGAGGGAATACAAGAAGCTCAGTCCAATGGGTAAAGTGTAAAGTGAGAAAAGAAGAGGGCCCAGGACTGATCCCTATGGAACCCCGACTATAATGGGAAGAGAAGATGAGGAGGAACAACCAAATGATACGCTAAAGGAGCGGTCAGAGAGATAGGAGGAAAACCAGGAAAGAGCAGAGTCCTTGAAGCCGATAGAGTGGAGCATGGAGAGGAGGAGCTGGTGGTCTACAGTGTCAAAAGCTGCAGATAGATCCAGGAGAATAAGCAGAGAATGGTCACCTTTAGATTTGGCGGAGAGGAGATAATTAGAGACTTTAGTAAGGGCAGTTTCGGTAGAGTGGTGAGGACGGAAACCGGACTGAAGGGGGTCAAGGAGAGAGTTGTCAGAGAGGTAGCAGGTTAGGCGGGAATAGACCAGGCATTCCAACAGTTTAGAGATAAAAGGAAGATTAGAGACAGGTCGATAATTGGCTGTACAGAATGGGTCTAGGGAGGTTTTTTTTTTATTAACGGAGTGATGACGGAGTATTTGAAGGTCGAGGGGAAGATGCCAGAGGAAAGGGAGAGGTTGAAGATTTTAGTAAGGTAAGTAGTGAGAGCAGGAGAGAGAGACTGGACCAGGTGTGAGGCAGGCCCGGATTGGTAATCTGGCAAAGCGGGCACATGCCCGCTGGGCTGCCAGTATTACCAATCCGGGGGCCGCTGTTCCTGGCCCCCATGTGCGCCGGCCCTCAGCAGTGGCTGCAAGAAAAGCGCAGCCGGCCGCTGCGCTATTCATTCAGCCTCTGCAGAGAGCCGGCGCCCTGGCCCTTTAACTGTGAGCGTTCAAGATGAACGCTCACAGCTTGCAGCGGCCGCACTCTGCCTCTGACTGACAGAGCCAGGGAGCCATTGGCCCCCGGCCCTGCCAGTCACTCCTGTGGCCGGCCAGTCTTCCTAGCTGGAAGGTGTCAGGGCCGGCCCGGGGCTGCAGACGTGCCGCGCGCAGGCACGTCTGCAGGCACCTCTAACAGGACCCCAGCGGCTGACGTCACTTCCCTGACGCGCCGCTGAGGACCTGTGAGAAGAGACGCCGCCGACGCGCTGCAGCAGGGAGAAGAGGCTGCAGACTAAAGATCCGGGACCGGAAGGAAGAAGCTGCCGGGAGCGAGGTGACAGGTGAGAATGTGTGGTTTTTTTTTTTAACCCCTTAACATGTGGCCATGGTGTGGGGGGGCACAGGGGGGGGCTATTCAATATTGGGGGGGATGCACAGGGGGGGCTATTCTATATTGGGGGGGAGGCACAGGGGGAGGCTATTCTATATTGGGGGGAGGCACAGGGGGAGGCTATTCTATATTGGGGGGAGGCACAGGGGGAGGCTATTCTATATTGGGGGGAGGCACAGGGGGAGGCTATTCTATATTGGGGGAGGCACAGAGGGAGGCTATTCTATATTGGGGGGATGCACAGGGTGGGCTTTTCTATATTGGGGGAGAGGCACAGGGGGGGGCTATTCTATATTGGGGGGATGCACAGGGGGGGGCTATTCTATATTGGGGGGAGGCACAGGGGGGACTATTCTATATTGGGGGGAGGCACAGGGGGAGGCTATTCTATATGGGAGGATGCACAGGGGAGGCTATTCTATATTGGGGGGAGGCACAGGGGGAGGCTATTCTATATTGGGGGGAGGCACAGGGGGAGGCTATTCTATATTGGGGGGAGGCACAGGGGGAGGCTATTCTATATTGGGGGAGGCACAGAGGGAGGCTATTCTATATTGGGGGGATGCACAGGGTGGGCTTTTCTATATTGGGGAGAGGCACAGGGGGGGGCTATTCTATATTGGGGGGGATGCACAGGGGGGGCTATTCTATATTGGGGGGAGGCACAGGGGGGACTATTCTATATTGGGGGGAGGCACAGGGGGAGGCTATTCTATATGGGAGGATGCACAGGGGAGGCTATTCTATATTGGGGGGAGGCACAGGGGGAGGCTATTCTATATTGGGGGAGGCACAGGGGGAGGCTATTCTATATTGGGGGAGGCACAGGGGGAGGCTATTCTATATTGGGGGGAGGCACAGGGGGAGGCTATTCTATATTGGGGGAGGCACAGAGGGAGGCTATTCTATATTGGGGGGATGCACAGGGTGGGCTTTTCTATATTGGGGGAGAGGCACAGGGGGGGGGGCTATTCTATATTGGGGGGGATGCACAGGGGGGGGCTTTTCTATATTGGGGGGAGGCACAGGGGGGACTATTCTATATTGGGGGGAGGCACAGGGGGAGGCTATTCTATATGGGAGGATGCACAGGGGAGGCTATTCTATATTGGGGGGATGCACGGGGGGGGCTATTCTATATGGGAGGATGCACAGGGGAGGCTATTCTATATTGGGGGGATGCATGGGGGGGGGCTATTCTATATGGGAGGATGCACAGGGGAGGCTATTCTATATTGGGGGGATGCAGGGGGGGGGGCTATTCTATATTGGGGGGATGCACGGGGGGGCTATTCTATATTGGGGATGCACAGGGGAGGCTATTCTATATTGGGGGATGCGGGGGAGGATATTCTATATTGGGGGGATGCACAGGGGAGGCTATTCTATATTGGGGGATGCACAGGGGGGCTACTCTATATTGGGGGATGCACAGGGGGGCTACTCTATATTGGGGGATGCACGGGGGGGGCTATTCTATATGGGGGATGCACGGGGGGGGCTATTCTATATGGGGGATGCACGGGGGGCTATTCTATATGGGGGATGCACGGGGGGGCTATTCTATATGGGGGGATGCAGGGGGGCTATTCTATATGGGAGGATGCACAGGGGGGCTATTCTATATGGGGGGATGCTCAGGGGGCTATTCTATATGGGGGGATGTTCAGGGGGGCTAATCTATATTGGGGGATGCAGGGGGGCTATTCTATATTGGGGGATACACGGGGGGGCTATTCTATATGGGGGGATGTACAGCAGGGGGGCTATTCTATATGGAGAGATGTGCAGCGGGGGAGGGGAGGCTATTATATATGGAGGGATGTATAGATGAGGATGTATAGAGGAAGATGTTGCTGGAGCATGAAGCCTAAAATGTCTGTCTGGCAGATCCCGTGGAGAGGAGTCACGGCCAGAGAAGCCTTCATGATGGCCGGAGCCAGATGGAGAAGAAAAGGAAAAGTGGACGTCTCTTCATGCAGAGAAGACGCCTACTGTGAGTGACAGGATGTAACTGCACTATATTCACCTATAAGGTCTGCAGAACCTTTACACAGCTGGGATCTACATCTGTATCAGGGTGTCAAATTCAGGCCCTCCAGGTGTTGCAAAACTACAATTCCCATCATGCTTTAGCTGTCCAGTCATGATGGGATCTGTAGTTTTGTAACAGCTGGAGGGCCGGAGTGTGAAACCTGTGTTCTCTGGTCACTGCTTTGGGAGAATATTGGTCTTTATATAGCGGCTGTTATTTGGTGGATAGTGGTATCCAGTCCCCGTATGCTGAGGAGGTAGTGGGCATGGTGTGATGGTATAGTGGTATTATCCAGTCACCGTATGTTGAGAGTAGTGGACATGGTGTGATGGTATAGTGGTATTATCCAGTCACCGTATGCTGAGAGTAGTGGACATGGTGTGATGGTATAGTGGTATTATCCAGTCACCGTATGCTGAGAGTAGTGGACATGGTGTGATGGTATAGTGGTATTATCCAGTCACCGTATGCTGAGAGTAGTGGGCATGGTGTGATGGTATAGTGGTATTATCCAGTCACCGTATGCTGAGAGTAGTGGGCATGGTGTGATGGTATTACTCGTCCTGTGTATTCTGGTATTATTGGTAATATTAGTGTTTTATATAGTGGATTGTATTCAGTCACAGTGTAGTGGTATTAGTCACTATGTGGTGATAATGGCCGTGCTCATGGTGTGGTGATATTATTTGTTACTTATATACTGGTAGTATAGGAAATATTGGTGGGTTTGCTTAGTGACAGTATGGCAGTAACGTGTACAGTATGGTGATAATATTTGCTTACTGGTGTTATTAACTATGAGAGTATCATGCACAGAAAGTTCTAGATAGATAGATAGATAGATAGATAGGAGATAGATAGATAGATAGATAAATAGATAGATAGATAGATAGGGAGGGAGATAGATAGATAGATAGATAGATAGATAGATAGGAGATAGATAGATAGATAGATAGATATCCAGTAGGAAATATCTATCTACCAGCTTATTATGTAGCTTTGATTACACATGAGATCACAACCAGCAGACACATTTTAATAATTAAAACCTTACTACTTATACCGCCATTATATGGAGACATAGTCAGGATAAAAGGATTAAAAAAAATATAGTAACTTTTGTCCAAAAACAGCACCACCCCTGTCTTCAGGTTATGTGAGGTATTACAACTTGGCTCCATTCACTTCAATGGAACTGAGCTGCAATACCTCACTCAAACTGAGGTATGGCACTGTTTCTGGAAGAAAGTGGCCATGTTTTTCTCCTTTAAAGGGAATCTGTGAGGTCCATACCAGGTCTAGGGCTGTAGATCTCAGCAGACAGGTGTGAGGGAGATATCACTGACAGGACCTTTAATCCAGTGTAAACTTTTATAATTGTCCTTTTCATTACCAACTAAAGTTTCACAACAGCAGCAGCAGCACCCTATACGTCAGTAGCGAAATTTGGTGGGGGGCAAGGGGGGCGGTCGCCCCCGGGCCCACTCAGACAGGGGCCCACTGAGGTCTTAGACAGTTAATGCTGTCTGCAAAAGCTATTGCTTTTGCAGACAGCATTAACACGTCAGTAGTGGCCGGAACTGTATGCGCTCGCACTCCTAATGAGCGCATACAGTTCCGACTGGGCCAGGATGTGATTGACACAGCATCAGGAGCCATTGGCTCCTGGCTGTGTCAATCATTCTTGTGGCCGGAGGCAGCGTTATGCCTCCAGCCACAAGAGGCTGCGCTCCGCATCCGCACACGCCCCCCGAACCGCCGAGCCCACCCCCTCCTTTATGTCTCTCTTGCGACCGCAAGCACGGTCTTGCTTGCGGCCGCAAGAGGCAATCTTGCCCCTGTCTGATGCGTCGCTCCCTGGGGGATTCCCAGGGAGCGCACGTATCAGGAACCTTAGTGCGCGTCGCTGGGACTTCCTGTACCGGAAGTCCCGGCCTGGGCGCACACTCAGCTTCCGGATGTGTGCGCTGCCCGGGAATCCCCCAGGGAGGGACGCATCAGCTGGGGGCAGAAGAGAGGACAGCAGCGACGGGGGAGCGCTTGTTAGGTGAGTTGTGTGTTTGTTTTTTTTAATCTGCTGTGCAGGGGGCAAACTATAAGGGGGGATACAGGGGGGGAGCCATCTACAAGGGGGGAATACAGGGGAGGGAAGCCATCTATAAGGGGGGATACAGGGGGGGAGCCATCTATAAGGGAGGGATACAGGGGAGGGGAGCCATCTATAAGGGGGGATACAGGGGGGGAGCCATCTATAAGGGAGGGATACAGGGGAGGGGAGCCATCTATAAGGGGGGGGGGATACAGGGGAGGAGCCATCTATAAGGGGGGGGATACAGGGGGGGAGCCATCTATAAGGGGGAATACAGGGGAGGGAAGCCATCTATAAGGGGGGAATACAGGGGAGGGAAGCCATCTATAAGGGGGGGATACAGGGGGGAGCCATCTATAAGGGAGGGATACAGGGGAGGGGAGCCATCTATAAGGGGGGATACAGGGGGGGAGCCATCTATAAGGGAGGGATACAGGGGAGGGGAGCCATCTATAAGGGGGGGGGATACAGGGGAGGAGCCATCTATAAGGGGGGGGATACAGGGGGGGAGCCATCTATAAGGGGGAATACAGGGGAGGGAAGCCATCTATAAGGGGGGAATACAGGGGAGGGAAGCCATCTATAAGGGGGGGATACAGGGGGGGGAGCCATCTATAAGGGGGGAATACAGGAGGAGCCATCTATAAGGGGGGAATACAGGAGGAGCCATCTATAAGGGGGGATACAGGGGAGGGAAGCCATCTATAAGGGGGGGATACAGGGGAGGGGAGCCATCTATAAGGGGGGGGGATACAGGGGTAGCCATCTATAAGGGGGTAATACAGGGGGGGCATCTATAAGGGGGCAATACAGGGGGGAGCCATCTATAAGAGTCAGCCTACCCACTAAACAAGGGTGTAAAGGGGCCAATACAGATGTGCAGTGTGTAGAGAGATGAGGATGGTGCCAGAGTGTGGAGCCTAATATGTATGTCTGGCAGATTCTGTGGATTCGTGGCTCGGAGAAGTTCTCATAACGGCCATGGGCAGATGGAGAAGAAGATGAAAAGGGAAGAACTCTGATCAGAGAAGACGTCCCCTGTGAGTCACTAAATATATCTGAACTGTAATGTATATGGTGTATAGAACCTGTGTAGAGCTGGGGCTACTGCTAAATGACTTGAAGAGGTGATATTGCTCTGTGTACAGTGGATTATTCAGTTGCAGCAGTGGTGTTAGTCAGTATGTGCTGGTATTAGTCGGTATGTGCTGGTATTAGTCGGTATGTGCTGGTATTAGTCGGTATGTGCTGGTATTAGTCGGTATGTGCTGGTATTAGTCATTAAGTAAGTAGTGGTGTTATTTGTTACTTGTAATCTGGTACTGTGTTTTATTGGATTTAGTATAGAGGATTTAGTCAGTAACAATATGGTGGTGATGGTAGTGGTTGTGGCGATATTTCCCCCTTGTATACTGGTATTATTGGTAATACCATATATATATACCAGTAGCATGCACTTGGTCGAGGAAGGGGGGCTCCAGGTTGACAGTCTGCAGCCCTCAGGGTATGCTGGGAGTTGTAGTACAGTAGTACAATCCTCCGATACCTGCCGCTGTAGACAGATGTATTGCTGGAACTTCAGGGCTGATGGTTGTCACCCACAGGTTGCAGCCACCAGGAGAATCAAACTGAGGACAAGAGTGGTGCTGTCTGTGGAAGAAGGCAGCTATATTTTTCTAATCTTAAGCTCTTTTACTTTTTTTGTGGTTCTATATTCCAGATGTAGAAGCCTCTTACACGGCTCTGTATCCTTATTCACTATAAGAAATGTAGAAGAATATTCCCTTTATTATTCAAAAAAATCCTTGTCACCTGCTGGGGTTCCCTATGGGTAACGTTGGTTGGGGGCCCACTCAGCCTCACTCGCCCCCCCTAGGCTGAACCCCTAGCTACGCCCCTGCTATACGTCCATCAGTCAGGGCAGGAAGGGGCGGAGGCAGAAGGTGCTGCTGTTGCTCCACATCTGTGACACTTCAGCTGGTAATGGAAAGAATGATTATAAAGGTTTACACTGGACTATAGGTCAGGTCCCTGACCTGTACGCTGGGATCTACAGCTGTGTACCTGGTATAGACCCCACAGGTTCCCTTTAAGGGCACGTTCATACCTAATCCAATGCAGATTTGATGCTTCTGATTTAATCAGTTGAAATGAATGCATAAATATGCCGCATCAAATCCACAGCAGATCATGTTATAGCATTATTTTTAGGCGCTGATGGTGGGTTTCACATGTTTAAAGGGAACTAATAAGCCCGTTTGAGCTGATATGACTTTTATTCCCCGGCTCGTGACTAGATACAAGCGGGGAAGTAGTCATGGTGGTCGGCTCCCCGCTCGTATCTAGTCACTGCGCTCTGCCTGTCAGCGCGCTCAGAGGGGATGATTGACAGGCAGAGAGGTCCGTTACTGGCCTCTCTGCCTGTCAATCATCCCGCCGAGCACGCTGACAGGCAGAGCGCAGTGACTAGATACAAGCGGGGAGCCGACCACCATGACTACTTCCCCGCTTGTATCTAGTCACAAGCCGGGGAATAAAAGTAATTTTCTCCGTTATAAAGCACCAGCTGCGGCCGTGGTCGGTACTTGTCGCGGCCACTCCAGGTGCTTTATACAATGCTCCAGGGAACTGATCGGTTGATTGTTTCCCTTTAAGGGAGTAGTGGGGGACATGGCTAAATGAAGCAGAATTGATATACCATGATATGGTATGTGGGCTGCTGGGGTTTGATTGCCAGGGCTGATTTTAAGTCCCAGTCCGGCCCTGGTGTGAGGGAATAGGGTCACTAGGGCAGGAGGTGGGACGAGTGGAGGAAAAGAGTCTGGAGACTTCCTCCTCTGTTACAGGCTCAAATACTGAGAGGGAAGAGGAGGAAATACAAGAGGGAATAGGATCAACACTACTTGGGGACTGGGAGGTGATCTCCTGACGGATAGTATCTATCTTTTCCTTGAAGTAGGATGCTAGTTCTTCAGCACAGAGGTTAGTTACGGGTGTCTGAACTTTGGGTTTGAGGAGGGAGTTGAGGGTATCAAAGAGACGTTTTGGGTTATGGAATAGAGAAGAAATGAGAGAGGTAAAGTAAGATTGCTTAGCAGAATAAAGAGTGGAGTAGTAGCTTCTAAGCACAAATTTATAATGTAGGAGGTTTGCATCAGTTTTAGACTTCCTCCACGAACGTTCATAACGTATCATGTTGAAAGATGATACAAAGAACTCCAAACTCCATTATGTTACACACCATCCATATACATGTAGTGTGTAAATAGGCCCTTAGCCAGCAAAATTCAGCTCTGCTGCATCTGTATGCTTTAACCAACCAAAGTCGGCTCTGCTACATCTGTATGCTTTAACCAACCAAATTTAAAGAGGCTATCCAGCGCTACAAAAACATGGCCACTTTCTTCCAGAGACAGCATCACTCTTGTCTCCACCTTAGGCGGGGTTTTGCTGCTCAGTTTCATTGAAGTGAATTGAGCTTAATTGCAAACCACACCTGAACTGGAGACAAGAGTGATGCTGTCTCTGAATGAAAGTGGCCATGTTTTTGTAGCACTGGATAACCCTTTAACTTTACTCATTATGCTACATAGATCCTCCGTGCAGTTGTACCAACCCCTCACTAGCGCTGCACTGCAATGCTGCTAAACGTCCGAAGTAAACACCCGTAGGTTCACTACAGTGTAATAATACAAGAGGATACAAAAAGGGGGGTGACGTTCAGCGCAAAAATTGGATTCCCCAATATTTCTACTGACAATAGCGATGTAACATTGCGGGTATAGAAGAGAAGAGGTATAGTGTTGAATGTTAAATTTAACATTCAACACTATACCTCTTCTCTTCTGAGGTTACTATCCCCACCAAGCATTAAAATGTAATACATGGTGGGGGTTCTAATTGAATTGTGATGTGAGCCTAAATGCGTGCACAGGCCAACTCCCCTGCTCTGGTGGGTCAGTTTATACACCAGTACCCTAGTCACAACTTGTCACTAGTGTACTGGTGGTCCCTAGACCTCACTACTAGGCTGAGGAGAGGGCGGGTTGTTTTGTGCAGCAAATGTATCTACAAACAATAGAAAAAAACATTCATTGTTTTGTATATTTAAAATACATGGTTAATGAACAAAGTTTATTATTTAATTATTTTTAAGTGGGGGCCCCCCAACCAAATTGTCGCCCAGGGCCTCCACCAACCTTAATCCGGCCCTGCACAGCGGTCCCAGCCAGTGATTGGCTGAGCGGCCTGTCAGCTGAGACAGGCCGCTTTAAAGCTGAAGCGCTTGGGACCCGAGGAAAAGCACAGAGCAAGAGGAGCCCTGCATCCTGGATAGATAATGTATTCTTCTTTGCTAATCGGCAGTGCCGGACTAGCACTGCTATTACACGTAGCGATGCACGGTTGGGGCCCAACAATTATAGGTCAGAACCTATATCAACGATATCATCGGCTGATCGCTGCCTTTATTACACGGAACGATAATCGGCTGGATAGGGCCGATTATCATTCCGTGTAATAGTACCCATAGGTGGCAGAAACACAGCTTCATTCACTGGTGATGACGCAGAGGATGACATCTGTGGACTGAGATTCCACCTGGGGTCTGCAACGTCATCATCATCATCATAGTCCAGGACAAACTTGTCCTCTCCTAAGTTGTCATTCTCCATAGGCATGCGGTATGATTCCATACTTTTGCCAGAAGCTGCCCCTTCCTAGCTCTCTTGACTGCTCTGGGGCATGACATCTCAGAGAGTCTCAGCGCTTCCAATTGTTGCCTGTCAGGACATTCCTCAAAAAGATCCTCTAAATACAGAGACTCAGAGTCTGGGGGGGGGGGGGTACTAGACTTGCCAGGAGCTCTCTTGCTGATGGCCCTGGCGAGTGGAATTTGGTCTGCGACACCACACGAGACGGGGCAGAGGAAACATCCTGGCTTTGACATGGAATGGTGGTGACACTACTCCAGATCCAGTTAATCCCAGCCTGGCTGGTGTTCACCTGCCTACTAGGTGTAACAGGGAGCTCAAACCTTGCTTTAATTTGGTTAGAATCACTAGTCCCACGAGTCGTCTTCCACTGGGATCACCTTTTGTGCCACCATGGTCACTAAAACTGGCCATACCCCGAGAAGGGCCAGATTTTTTTGCACGCTTGGACATCTTTCTTTCTTTTTTTCTTTCTTTTTTTTTTTTTTTTTTTTTTTTAAGGGAATAAAAGATATGACTTGATGGTATGATATACACCCAGGACCCAGTGATTTGTTACACTGGACACTGTTTTCACAGCACTCAGTGACAGGGCACCCAGAACCCAATGACTCAATGTCAATTTCTCTCCCTGCCCTGCTCTAAATGCCTGCTGCAATCCTGTTCTCCACTACACACACAGCCCACCTCCAGGTAGTGGATCACACTATATACAGGGGGACGGGGAAGGTGCTGACACCAAAGTGGGGCTTGCAGGTGATTGGAGGGCCACAAGGGATTATGGATAATTCCTTGCCTCTTACCAAGTGACAGTACTGTAAGCTAACATGCGCGGCCGCGGCCACCATGTTTAGCTAATTTTGCAGTGAATCCGTCTAAATTCACTTGGCAATATGAAGCAAACTGACAGCATGGATTCACCAGATTCGCATCACAAATCTTTAATTGTAGTGTATTAAGTTTTTTATGTTCATGTTCACATTAACATGCTTTTTTTTGCACAATGAATTGAACACTTGCATTTTATAGTACAGATTTGATTAAATGGAGATAACATGAACTACAGTTGATTTATATTAATGTTTTTTTTTTTATAGAATTACATTCATATTTATCAATAAATGTTATGTGACTTTATGTTTTTGCACTTTGAATTGCATATGTTGCTCTTTATAATTGGGGTATTTTGTATTAATAAATATGAATATAATTTACACTTTATATTCATATAGGTGGATATGTGCAATAAGAATTTATACATAATTTTTTTTAATATTAACTCTTGTGTATGAATTGTCAGCTCCCCATTGATACTGTGTTTCCGGGTCACCCTTAAAGGTGTTGTCCAGGATAAATTCCTAATAAGCAATCCTGCTTGGGATGTGGGCAACATGACAGTGATATATACTTTCCTGTGCCCCTCTGCTGTTACCAGACCGCCATCTCTTTGCGCTGTCTGCGTTTTCACAACATCTGTTGATGTGCCACTCCCACCATATATTGTCTACGCTTATTGGCTATTTCTGGTGGGGGCATTATGTCAGCAGATTTTGTGAAAATGCTGACGGCGGGGTAGAGCAGGTGATTGAGGAACTGGCAGTTGTGGTGGAGCAACTCAGGTATCCATATAGTACTGTAATTTCCACCTCACCTCAGCAGAATCGCTGATTATATGGTGGACTGCTATGGTTGGAGGGACAGGCTTAGTGATGTCATCACTGCCTGCCCCATGACTTCCCATGACAGATTCTGGACCATGCTGACACTGAAATCAAGATGTGCAGCCTGTAACGCCATGTAAAGATCACAGGTGTATTAATAACCATGTTGTAATTTGAGGAAACTCTATGTAAAGCTGGGTATACAGGAATGCAGCCAGCACCCTACAAAGGAAGACGAAACATGTGTCATGGCCTGGAAGCATTCCAGAAAGCATATCATGGGTATGTAACACTGCATTTTAAGTTAATAATGCGCTCCATTAAAGTCAATGGGAAATTGTTTAGCAGCACACAAATGTACAGAATAACCACCGTAATTTATTACAATCGTCCAGACAATAATCATTCTCATTATTTATGACATGCTTTTGCCTTTTTAACTGTTCACACATTGTTTTATTTTCACTCAAAAATATTTGCAGTCTCAATTGTTTTTTATTGTACTGTGTGTGAACCTAGCCTTAAACAGAGTCAGTCCCAAGGAAATTAAAAATAACCCCAAAATATTTTTCAACTACAAAAATAATAAGAAAACTTAAAGGGACTCCTAAACAATAGTAAAATAAATAGTTTAAAAGACACTAATTCCAAATATGAAATTTGGAATCTGCATCTTGTGAACTATTTAGCAACTACTGTATTCCGGAAGTTTTTTGGAGGTGGTAAAGTACCTTTAAAAATCTTTGGTCATCAGTCGCACATTGCTATTTACATGTCAAGACTCCACCCCGGGGTCCTGCTGCCTTGTTTGGTGTTCTCCGCTCACCACAGCCAATTCCAGGACTTCGGAACCAAAAAGGATGCTTAGCTAATCACTGATCGTGGTGTTGTCCCATCTCGGCCAGTGATTAGTTGAGCAGCCTTTTACTTCAGAGATGGGATCAGAAGTCTCTGAGGCGGCTGCAGCAGGGCACACAGGAACAAGGCTGGAGGACACGGGGGGCGGGGGGGGGGGGGATGGACAGGTAAATATGTTTTTACACCAAAAGAAGGGCTGCAAAGACATCACTAACAATGTCCTTTCAGCCCTTGCTGCATGATAATCAAGCCATGTATGGGTTCAGTAAGCCAGGTCATATTCCCCTATAGGAAACTATCCATACTACTGTGTAGGAAAATAATTCTATTAGGATGGAGCTACACAGAAATTCCTGGTTGCATGACCAGGAGCTGCTATGTCACACTGCCAGCTGTGCTGCTTGGTTGCATGATCCCTTCACACATACAAGTGAATAGGGTAGCACTGCGGCCAACAAGCTGCTGCGATACTCCAGTCTTAAAAAAATGCAATGGATTGCAGGTTTGTGGTCAGGAACTACCTGTGGGTAACCACCAGGGGCGAATTAACTTTACCGTAGGCCCTGGGCTGTTGACCAAGCTTGCCCCCCCCCCCCAACCCACTCTAACTATGGCAGCACTAGCGTGGTGTTCATAGTACAGGATAGACAATGTCATTATGCCCGATATTGCGAAAACTGCGGTAAAAAAGTAGTGATTTTTTTTGCAAAACATGGCAGAACAGTAGCCAGGAGACAACACACCACTGAAAATATAAGTCTTTTTGGGTGTCCATGGGCCCCCCAGGAGCTTAGGGCCCTTTTATAATCCCCTTCACTCACCCCAACAACTGGTGTGAGTGAAGGGGTCGCGTAGTAGCTTTACACTTGACTGGAAATAGTCTTAAACCACTTAACATGGCAGCATTTTGGTAGGTATTTGTAAGTTGAAACACAGAGTACAAAACACAAAAGTGGTGCGTGACAGTTTTTCTCTATGTAGGTTTCATGTAGGTGGGTTTTACAGAGTTTTATTTCAAAATGCTGATATAGAATACTGTCTTGTGAACGTGAAATGGAAGTAGAGGCTAAAGCATTTAGCAGGGGGCCTGATGTCACAGGAGAACCCCTGGGGGAGTGTTTTAGCTGTGAGTATGGGTTGTTTATTATTTTCTGTTAAACCCCAGAAATATTGAAGGAAAAAAAAAAAAAAAAAGATTAAGTCCAAGAGTACCTCTCCAAAAACTATGCCACTTCCCAAGGCAGTATTTTATATCAGTATTTGGTTTATCAAGACTTACCTAAGTGAAACATATTCTGTGATAATTAACAACTTTTTTTTACAATACCTACAACCAACACACAAAAGACAATACACTGGCATGCTCCTAGAGTTATACATGTAGGTATATGAAATGAAAATAGGTTTATAAAATCATAGATCTTTGACTGTTATGACAGTGCCAAAGGCTTCACACATAGCTCTAAAAAAAAGTCACTAATAGAAAGTTAATGCTCTGCTAAATATTAGTTATAATAACAACGGCAGTTCTAGCTATACAGCCAGTGCAGAAAAGTATACTCACCATCTCATTTTCTTTCCCTTCATTAATTATTGCATGATGATCTTTGCATTCTTTTGATTTCATGTTGTACAGGCACCTGTTTTCAGAAGACAAGAGATGACTTCACCTTAACATCCCCAAGCAGCACCAGCTCTGAGAAACCAAACAGCCATTACCACTTAAATAATGCACACACCTCTAACTTCCTTAAGTAGCATTTATGCTTCCTGGATTTCTCTGTATTGTGTTGATTGTATGGCAAATAAACTGTTAATCCTCACCCAACACAGAAATTGCTATACAAATGGTTATAAAATAGAGTGTATAGTAACATTTCTTTAAATATGACATCAATTGAACTGTATAAGTATCAAATATTCTATACAACTCTATGGAGAAAACAGACAAAGAGGGGTGTTACCTAGTGCAATAATGTGGAATTATGCACATATGAATGTGGATTTGTGTTTAGATCTTGTGCAAAACCACTCACCTTAGAGCTGTGTTATAATACAGGTACAACTCTTTCAATAGCCTTGAATAAATAATCCTGCTGCTGCTCCCCTGCAGAGAAATTTCACAGATCCCTAAGGAATTTGAAAATTTATGGCCTCAGCAATAGCCGGCTAGGAGTGACTAGATACACAAAATTGGCTTTGAATCCTGGCCTTGATGGCTACAGATTGACAAGCATGTGTGCTTGTTGGAAACCTACTGAAACAGCAGATGAGTATGCAAACACATCACAGACTTTATTGAAAACAATAAAAAGTATGTTGCACCTCATTTTAGCTGCTCACATTAATGCAGAGCTTGTCAAGCATGATACAGCCAAACAACTATTATTGCAAAAAACTCCCTCTATTAGCATGAGCAATGCTATTTATAGTTCACTGTATTGTATTCATTGTAAGGCAAGTTAAACTGCTTTTTGAATTAATTACACCACCTAACTCAGAGACTGGGGCCATTTTTCACAAACAGGGTTATAAATTCAAGATAAAACAATAAAATTGCTATAATGTGTTGCTATAATATGACATGGGAGGGAACTGGTTAAGTGCCAAATATTCTAGACAAGGATCTAAAATTTCTAGGAACAATTTTAAATTAAAACAATAGCCACAGATCTGCTTAAAAGCCTATTTAAATTATTTTTATTTATGTTCAGTTTGATAATGTGAATTTTCACATTACTACATGTTCACACGCAGCAGATTTGTTGCATACATTTGCCCTTTAGTGCACTTGGCACTAAACGTACCATTATATTATGAAATCAGAATGCCTGACCTATGAGAAGCAGTACTTAATGCAAAGGACGTCAGTATTATACCTTAGTAATAATGGGTTTTTGCAGCCAAGATTAGAGATGCAGCATCAATATGATAACCCAATTCAAAAGCCCTATCAAGGCATTAGAATGTCAAAAAAAGGATTGCCTACTTGGAATAATTTATGATGCTTTCTGTTCAAGTCATCAGACCTGTGGACAGGCTAGAACTTGTGCACATGTGCTCATTGTTACAGATGCCACTCTCCCTGTTAACCTCTTTTATATACACAGAAAGGTTGACCCAAATTTAATTATTTTATATATATTTTTGCACTCCAAACACTCTATAATATATACTTTTTTATCATTACAATTAATAAACTGTTTTATTTCATACTGAGATTAGTTATCCCCAAGTCTGGTTACTTTTCATAGGGTAAGAACAGAAACTTGACTAAGCAGCCAAGGTTTTTTCAAATGTGCCATCACTCTTTGTAGAACGTGCACATTTAGGAAAAAAAAATAAAAATAAAATAAATATATATATATATATATATTATATAATATATATATATATATATATATATATATATATATATATATACACACACACACACACTAAAAAATGTACCCGGAGCTGCCTGGTTATAAAGTGTCAGTGTGTTGATTAGATTTGTTCCAAGGTCGCCCAGGAGGAAAATCTATGACCTTGTTTTTTTTTTGTTTAAGGGGAAATCGCCAGGAGCACTATATATCCCTTTATATGCTATATACCCCAAGAGTTCTGCACTGTTTATGTAAATTGTAGGTTAGAAATAAACTAAAAACTTTCAACATCCTAAATACCTAATAGCCAAACTGAGATGTCATCATGTGGTCAGACTGTATACAGAGCCTGGTTATATACAACATTGGCATTGGTATATACAGCCTGGCTATATACAACATTGGCAGTGTTATATACAGCCTGGTTATATGCAACATTATCAGTGTAATATACAGCCTGGTTATATGCAATATTGGCAGTGTTATACAATATACAGCATTGTATACAACATTAACAGTGTTATACTGAGCCTGGTTATATACAACATTGGCAGTTGTATATACAGCCTGGTTATGTACAACATTGGTAGTGTTATATAGTACTGCAGTGGCGTCGCTAGGCAGTTTTATTCGGGGCTCATGCCCCGAATAAAATGCCTGCTGCCCCGGATCTCTTCTGCCCCGCTCTTGCGAGCCAGATGCGGCTCTTTTGATGGCCGCATCTGGCTCGCAGATTGCAGCTGCTGCTGTCCTCCTTACCTACTGGCCGCCCGCAGCGCCCGGACACGCTCCTCCATCCAATCAGCGGAAACCGGGAGTGTGGGGCCGCTGCGGTGGGCCATGGTGCACGCATCCAATTAACGCGTGCGCCACGGCCCACCGCAGCGGCCCCGCGCTCCCGCTCTGAGCTGATTGAGTTGTAGGAGCACCTCCGGCCGCTACGGTAGGTGAGGCGGACAGCAGCAGCCGCGATCTAGGAGGAGGTGAGCAGGCACGGGGGGAGAGAAACGGGCGAGAAGCACAGGGGGGAAAGAAGCAAGGGGGGAGAGAAACGGGAGAAAAGCATGGGGGAGAGAAAGAGGGGAGAAAAGCATGGGGGAGAGAAACAGGGGAGAAAAGCATGGGGGAGAGAAAGGGGAGAAAAGCATGGGGGAGAGAAACAGGGGAGAAAAGCATGGGGGAGAGAAAGAGGGGAGAAAAGCATGGGGGAGAGAAACAGGGGAGAAAGCATGGAGGAGAGAAACAGGGGAGAAAGCATGGGGGAGAGAAACAGGGGAGAAAAGCATGGGGGAGAGAAACAGGGGAGAAAGTAATGGAGGAGAGAAACAGGAGAGATAACCATGGGGAGAGAAACAGGAGAGATAACCATGGGGAGAGAAACAGGGGAGAAAAGCATGGGGGAGAGAAACGGGAGAAAAGCATGGGGGAGAGAAACGGGAGAGAACAGCATGGGGGAGAGAAAGAGGGGAGAAAAGCATGGGGGAGAGAAAGCGGGGAGAAAAGCATGGGGGAGAGAAAGAGGGGAGAAAAGCATGGGGGAGAGAAACGGGAGAGAACAGCATGGGGGAGAGAAAGAGGGGAGAAAAGCATGGGGGAGAGAAAGCGGGGAGAAAAGCATGGGGGAGAGAAAGAGGGGAGAAAAGCATGGAAGAGAGAAAGAGGGGAGAAAGCATGGGGGGGAGAAACAGGGGAGAGAAACAGGGGAGAAAGCATGGGGGAGAGAAACGGGAGAAAAGCATGGAGGAGAGAAAGAGGGGAGAAAAGCATGGAGGAGAGAAAGAGGGGAGAAAAGCATGGGGGAGAGAAACAGGGGAGAAAGCATGAGGGAGAGAAACAGGGGAGAAAGCATGAGGGAGAGAAACGGGAGAAAGCATGGGGGAGAGAAACAGGGGAGAAAAGCATGGGGGAGAGAAACAGGGGAGAAAAGCATGGGGGAGAGAAACGGGAGAAAGTAATGGAGGAGAGAAACAGGAGAGATAACCATGGGGAGAGAAACAGGAGAGATAACCATGGGGAGAGAAACAGGGGAGAAAAGCATGGGGGAGAGAAACAGGGGAGAAAAGCATGGGGGAGAGAAACGGGAGAGAACAGCATGGGGGAGAGAAAGAGGGGAGAAAAGCATGGGGGAGAGAAAGCGGGGAGAAAAGCATGGGGGAGAGAAACAGGGGAGAGAAACAGGGGAGAAAGCATGGGGGAGAGAAACAGGGGAGAAAAGCATGGGGGAGAGAAACAGGGGAGAAAGCATGAGGGAGAGAAACAGGGGAGAAAGCATGGGGGAGAGAAACAGGGGAGATAAGCATGGGGGAGAGAAAAACGGGGGAGAGAAACAGGGGAGATAAGCATGGGGGAGAGAAACAGGGGAGATAAGCATGGGGGAGAGAAACAGGGGAGAGAAACAGGGGAGAAAAGCATGGGGGAGAGAAACAGGGGAGAAAGCATGGGGGAGAGAAACAGGGGAGAAAGCATGGGGGAGAGAAATGGGGGAGAGAAACTCAGAGGGCCCGGGCCCCGGATGTTTTAGGACCCTAGCAACGCCCCTGTAGTACTGTATACCAATAGTGTGTAGTTTGTGGGTACCCCCCCCCCCCCCCCCCCCCCGCCAACTACAGACCATAAGTAAGTGTGTGTGTGTGTGTGTGTGTGTGTGCAGAAAACCTGAAGCTTATAATAATAAGTGCATACACAATCCTGCATCATCATAATCTGGCCCTCTTAGGCACTACCTTTCATCCTTGGTGAGGACAACAGAGAAGAGGTTTCAAAGTTTCTATTACTGTATACACTCCCCCCCCACACACACAGGTAGTCCCTGTACTGTATACACTCCCCCCCTTGCAGATACTCCTATACTGTATACACTCCCTCTGCAGGTAGCCCCCATACTGTATACACCCCCGACCCCTGCGGGTAGCCCTCACACTCTATACACCTCCCTTGCAGGTAGTCCCTATACTGTATACACTCCACCCCCACAGGTAGCCCCCATACTCTATACACTGCCCCCTTCTTTCAGGTTGCACCCATACTGTATACACTCCACTCCACAGTTAGCCCTCATAGTGTATACACCCCCCACCCCTACGGGTAACCCCCATACTCTATACACTCCCTCCACTTGCAGGTTGTCCCCATACTCTATATACCCCCCCCCCTGCACGTAGTCCCTATACTTTATACACTCCACCCCCTGCAGGTAGCCTCTATACTGTATACAGTACCCCCCCTTGCAGGTAGCCCCCATACTGTATACATTTCCCCCTGCAGGTAGCCCGAATACTGTATACACTCCCCCCACAGGTATCCCCCATACTGTATACACTGCCCCCTTGCAGATTCCCTCATACTGTATATGCTCTACCCTGCAGGTAGCCCCCATGCTGTATACAATCCCCCTTCAAGTAGCCACCATGCTGTACAAACTCCCCTCTACATGTAGCTCCCATGCTGTATACACTCCCCCCTGCAGGTAGCCCCTATGCTGTATACACCCCTCCTTGCAGGTACTCCTATACTGTATACACTCCCTCCCTGCAGGTAGCCCCTATATTGTATACATCCCTCCCACAGGTAGCCCCCATACGGTATACACCCCCCACCCCTGCGGCCAGCCCCCATACTCTATACACTCCCCCAACTTGCAGGTAGCCCCCATACTCTACACCCCCCTGCAGGTAGTCCTTATACTGTGTACACTGCACCCCCGCAGGTAGCCCCCATACTCTATACACTGCCCTACTTCTTGCAGGTTGCCCCCATACTGTATACACTCCACTCCACAGGTAGCCCCCATACTGTATACATCCCCCACCCCTGCGGGTAGCCCCCATACTCTATATACTCCCCCCACTTGCAGGTAGCCCCAATACTCTATACACCCCCCCTGCAGGTAGTCCCTATACTGTATACATTCCACCCCCCGCAGGTAGCCCCCATACTGTATACACTCCCCCCCCTTCTTGCAGGTTGCCCCCATACTGTATACACTCCCCCCTGCAGGTAGCCCCAATACTGTATACACTCCCCCCGCAGGTATCCCCCATACTGTATACACTGCCCCCTTGCAGATAACCCTCATACTGTATACACTCTGCCCTGCAGTGTAGCCCCCATGCTGTATACAATCCCCCTTCAAGTAGCCACCATGCTGTACAAACTCCCCTCTACATGTAGCTCCCATGCTGTATACACTCCCCCCTGCAGGTAACCCCTATGCTGTATACACGCCTCCTTGCAGGTACTCCTATACTGTATACACTCCCTCCCTGCAGGTAGCCCCTATATTGTATACATCCCTCCCACAGGTAGCCCCCATATGGTATACACCCCCCACCCCTGCGGCCAGCCCCCATACTCTATACACTCCCCCCACTTGCAGGTAGCCCCCATACTCTACACCCCCCTGCAGGTAGTCCTTATACTGTGTACACTGCACCCCCGCATACTCTATACACTGCCCTACTTCTTGCAGGTTGCCCCCATACTGTATACACTCCACTCCACAGGTAGCCCCCATACTGTATACATCCCCCACCCCTGCGGGTAGCCCCCATACTCTATATACTCCCCCCACTTGCAGGTAGCCCCAATACTCTATACACCCCCCCTGCAGGTAGTCCCTATACTGTATACATTCCACCCCCCGCAGGTAGCCCCTATACTGTATACACCCCCCGCTTCTTGCAGGTTGCCCCCATACTGTAAACACTCCCCCCTTGCAGGTAGGCCCAATATTGTATACACTCTCCCCTGCAGGTATCCCCCATACTGTATACACTGCCCCCCTTCCAGATAGCCCCCATACTGTATACACTCCCCCCTGCATGTAGCCCCCATGCTCTACAAACTCCCCTCTGCATGTAGCCCCCATGCTGTATACACTCCCCCTGCAGGTAACCCCCATGCTGTATACACTCCTCCAGCGCTGAACACACTGGAGGGGAGCCTGCGTGATCTAACAGCGGTCTGTGCGGGCGGGATGATGGGTGCCTCTGTCAGTGTAAGTTACACTCCGGCTGCTGAGGGGGTTAATTTTAATAATTGCAGCGGGATGTCAATCCCGCTGTGAGTATGTAGTGTCATAGGGTTGAAAGACACTGGATTCGCAGCGGATTTCGCTGCAAATTCGCAGCGGATTTTGCTGCAAATTCGCAGCGTGAAATCTGCTGTGGATCCAGTAGGTGTGAAGGCACCCTTACTGTATTTATTTCTGTGGATGTTGTGGGGCAGCTGGCCCTAGCAACCAATCAGATTCCAGCTCCCTGTGAAAAGTAATAATCCTATTGGTTGCTAAGCCTTCCAACTGCCGTTTCTGCTGGAGAGCTGCAGCACTAATGATATCACCTGTGTGTGCAGTGTGGAGATTTCCCCATTCATTTCTATAGGGCGCTATTCCCCCTCCCCCTCCCCTCCTATACATCTGGCAAGGACCTGACGGGACCTTCACTCTAACCTTCCCAGGCACCCTATGTATCTGTGGGCCAAATTTGGAGTCAAACAGTTCAGGCGTTTGGAAGTCTATACGGGACAGAAAGACAGAATTTCATTTTTATGAGATACTAGAAAATGTACCCGGCGCTGCCCGGGTATAAAGTAACAGTGTGTTAATTAGATTTGTTCAAATCTATGCCATTTTTTTTTTGTTTGAGGGGAAATCGCCAGGAGCCCTATATATCCCTTTATACCCCTATATATCCCTATATAACCCCACAGTTTTGCACTGTTTATGTGAATTTCAACTTATGCACATTAGAAATAAACTAAAAACTTTAAACATCCTAAATACCTAATAGCCAAACTGAGATGTCATGTGAGCAGACTGTATACAGAGCCTGGTTATATACAACATTGTCAGGGTTATATACAGCATGGTAATATGCAACATTGCCGATGTAATATACAGCCTGGTTATATGCATCATTGGCAGTGTTATACAGTATACAGGCTGGTTATGTACAACATTAGTAGTGGTATGCTAAGCCTGGTTATATACAACATTGGCAGTGTTATGAAGTTTACAGCCTTTTATACAACTATAACAGTGTTCGGCTATGTTCACACTACGTTAGAGACTGGCCGTTCCTTGACCCCGGCCGGGTCACGGAACGGCCAGTCTCTGTCCGGATCATCTCGGCTGGTACTTAAGTACTGGCTGGATGATCTTTCCGGCCGCGGAGCTCTGATGCGGGTGCATCAGCGTGCGTCCGCATCAGAGCTTCCCATAGCCCATAGTGAAGCGAGCGGCCGGAAAAAACTGACATGCCAGTTTTTTCCGGCGCCGCATGGGGTCCCGGCCGGAGCGTATACAATGTGTGTACACTTCGGCCGGGATCCCATTGCAAATAAGGCTATGTTCAACTCCTCAAAACTACGGCCATAGTTCTGTGGCAAGAACTACGGCCGTAGTTTTACGTAGTGTGAACATAGCCTTATACTGAGCCTGGTTATATACAACATTGGCAGTGTTATATACAGCCTAGTTATGTATAACATTGGTAGTGTTATGCTGAGCCTGGTTATATACAACATTGACAGTGTTAGTGGAGGTCCTGTATACCTGCAGTATATAGTTGGTGGAGGTTCTGTATGCCTGTAGTGTATAGTTCTGGGGTCCTGTATACCTGTAGTGTAAAGTTTGCATACAACCCCCCCCCCCCTCCCCTGCTGACTGCAGACCATAAGTGTGTGTGTGTGTGTGTGACCTTGGTGAGGACAACACAGAAGAGGTTTCAAAGTTTCTAATACTGTATACCCCCCTTGCAGGTAGCCCCCGTACCGTACACACTCCCCCCCCCTTTTGTATGTACTCTTATACTGTATACACTCCCTCCCTGCAGGTGGCCTCCATATTGTATACACTCCCCCCTGCAGGTAGCCCCCATACTTTATACACTCCCACCCCTGCGGGTAGCCCCTATACTTTATACACTCCCCCCACTTGCAGGTAGCTCCCATACTCTATATCCCCCCCCCCTGCATGTATTCCCTATACTGCCGCTGTGAGTTTGTCAGCATCCCGTTCTGTTAACCCCCGGCCGCCGGAGAGTATACATCACCTGGTCCCCGCTCCAGTTTGCTTCGGTGATTCCTGGCAAGACCCGCTTGGCCAAACAGTGCGCTGGCCCACCACAGCGCACTGATTGGCTAAGCGGGACGTGAAGACACCGGGAGCCCCGAAGCAAGCCGGAGCGGGGACCAGGTGATATATACACTCCGGCGGTAGGGGGTTAACGGGGCGGGCTGCTGACAAACTCACAGTGGGATGTGCATTCCTGCTACGAGTTTGTCTACCCATAGAGTGTACAGGGAAGGAATCTGCAAGAGGGTCTTGATGATAATTCGCAGCGAGAAATCCGCTGCGGATTCGCCCAGTGTGTTTGTACCCTTACTGTATTTATTTCTGTAGATCTGTTGTGAGGCAGCCACCCTGGCAACCAATCAGATTCCAGCTCCCTGTAAAAATGAAAGTAGTAATCCTACTGGTTACCAAGGCTTCCAACTGCCGTTTCTGCTGTAAAGCTGCAGCACTAATTATATCATCTGTGTATGCAGTGTGGAGATTCTCCCATTCATCTCTATGGGGCACTCTTTCCCCATTCTGCTCCCCTCCTGTACATTTGGTGGGGATGGGACCTTCACTCTAACCTTCCCAGGCACACAATGTATCTGTGGGCCAAATTTGGGATCAAACTGTTCAGGCGTTTGGAAGTCTAAAGGGACAGACAGACAGAATTTCATTTTTATGATATAGACTAGAAAATGTACCCGGCGCTGCCCGGGTATAAAGTGTCAGTGTGTTAATTAGATTTGTTCTAAGGTGCCCAGGAGGCCAAGCTAAAGGTATTGTTTCATCTGAGTTAATCAGTGGAATTAGTGTATACCTGTAGTGCATAGTTGGAGGGGTTCTGTATACCCACAATGTATAGTTTTTAGGGGTCTCGCATATCTGTAGTGCATAGTTGGGGGGCTGTATACCTATAGTGTATAGTTGAGGGAGGTCCTGTATACCTGCAGTGTACAGTTGGTGAAGGTCCTGTATACCTATACTGTATAGTTTGGGTGTCCTGTATACCTGTAGTATATAGTTGGTGCTGTATACCTATAATGTATAGTTGGTGGAGGTCTTGTATACATGTAGTTTATAGTTTGAGGGTCCTGGATACCTGTAGTGTATTATTGGTGGAGGTCTTGTATACCTGTAGTATATAGTTCGGGGGTCCTGTATACCTGTAGTAAATAGTTTGAGGGTCCTGTATAACTATAGTATAGAGTTGGTGGAGGTCCTGTATACCTGTAGTGTATAGTTTGGGGTCCGATATACCTGTAGTATATAGCTGGTGGAGTTCCTGTATACCTATAGTATATTTGGGGTCCTGTATACTTGTAGTATAGAGTTGGTGAAGGTGCTGTATACCTGTATTATAGAGTTGGTGTAGGTCCTGTATACCTGTAGTGTATGGTTTTGAGGTCCTGTATACCTGTAGTGTATAGTTTGGGGTCCTATATACCTGTAATATATAGTTGGTGGAGTTCCTGTATACCTGTAGTGTATAGTTTTGGGGTCCTGTATACCTGTAGTGTATAGTTTGGGGTCCTGTATACCTGTAGTATATAGTTGGTGGAGGTCCTGTATACCTGAAGTATATAGTTGGTGGAGGTCCTGTATACCTGTAGTATATAGTTTTGGGGTCCTGTATACCTGTAGTGTAAAGTTTGGGGTCCTGTATAACTGTAGTATATAGTTTTGTGGAGGTCCCGTGCACTTGTAGTGTATAGTTTTGGGGTCCTGTATACCTGTAGTGTCCTGTATACCTGCAGGATTGTATTTACCCGTATGGCAGTGTTATTCAGTCACAGAGTGTCGGTATTGGTCATGTCTGGTATGGGGGTGTTATCCAGTCACAGTATGGCGGTATTGGTCAGGTCTGGTGTGGCGGTGTTATCCAGTCACGGTATGGTGGTATTGGTCAGGTCTGGTATAGCAGTGTTATCCAGTCACAGTATGGCAGTATTGGTCAGGTCTGATATGATGGTGTTATCCAGTCACAGTATGGTGGTATTGGTCAGGACTGGTGTGGCGGTGTTACCCAGTCACAGTTTGCCGGTATTGGTCAGGTCTGGTATGGCAGTGTTATCCAGTCACAGTATGGCGGTATTGGTCAGGTCTGGTATGACAGTGTTATCCAGCACAGTATGGCATTATTGGTCAGGTCTTATATGACAGTGTTATCCAGTCACAGTATGGCGGTATTGGTCAGGTCTGGTATGACAGTGTTATCCAGTCACAGTATGGTGGTATTGGTCAGATCTGGTGTGGCAGTGTTATCCAGTCACAGTATGGCGGTATTGGTCAGGTCTGGTGTGGCAGTGTTATCCAGTCACAGTATGGCGGTATTGGTCAGGTCTGGTGTGGTAGTGTTATCCAGTCACAGTATGGCGGTATTGGTCAGGTCTGGTGTGGCGGTGTTATCCAGTCACAGTATGGCGGTATTGGTCAGGTCTGGCAGTGTTATCCAGTCACAGTATGGCGGTATTGGTCAGGTCTGGTATGACAGTGTTATCCAGCACAGTATGGCGGTATTGGTCAGGTCTGGTGTAGCAGTGTTACCCAGTCACAGTTTGGTATATCTGTTGTGCCCTGTATATACATGTGCTGTATGGATGGAGTAGGGGGTCCTGTATATACATGTACTGTATAGATGGAGTAGGGGGTCCTGTATATACATGTTCTGTATAGATGGAGTAGGGGGTCCTGTATGTTCATGTACTGTATAGATGGAGTAGGGGTCCTGTATATACATGTCCTGTATAGATGGAGTAGGGGGTCCTGTATATACATGTACTGTATAGATGGAGTAGGGGGCCCTGTATATACATGTAATGTATAGATGGAGTAGGGGGCCCTGTATATACATGTACTGTATAGATGGAGTAGGGGGTCCTGTATATACATGTCCTGTATAGATGGAGTAGGGGGTCCTGTATATACATGTAGTGTATAGATGGAGTAGGGGGTCCTGTATATACATGTACTGTATAGATGGAGTAGGGGGTCCTGTATATACATGTTCTGTATAGATGGAGTAGGAGGTCCTGTATTTACATGTACTGTATAGATGGAGTAGGGGGTCCTGTATACATGTACTGTATAAATAGAGTAGGGGGTCCTGTATATACATGTACTGTATAGATGGAGTAGGGGGCCCTGTATACCTGTATGGATGGAGTAGGGGGCCCTGTATATACATGTAATGTGTAGTTGGAGTAGGGGGTCCTGTATATACATGTACTGTATAGATGGAGTAGGGGGTCCTGTATATACATGTCCTGTATAGATGGAGTAGGGGGTCTACCAGTTATTACTGTGGATGTTGTGAGGCAGCTTCCCTAGCAACCATTGCTCCCTGTGAAAATGAAAGCAGTAATCCTATTGGTTGCTAAGGCTCCAACTGCCGTGTCTGCTGCAGCTAATTATATCACCTGTGTTTGCAGTGAGGAGATTTTCCCAATTATCTCTATGAGGCGCCTCTCTTTCCCCTCCCCCTCCCCTCCTGTACATCTGGCGAGGACGGGACCTTCGCAATAACCTTCCCGGGCACCCAATGTATCTGTTTGCCAAATTTGGGGTCAAACGGTTCAGGCGTTTGGAAGTCTATAGAGGACAGACAGACAGACAGAAGGACAGACAGACAGACAGACAGACTTTGATTTTTATGATATAGATATATAGTAATGCTGGAGGAAATAAAGAATATGAAATAAAATTGTTTATTAATTGTATTCTTAAAAACAGTATATCTGGAGTCTGGAGTGCAATAAAAAATATGTGGCTTGTATAACCCGAAAATGAAAAACTCATACTCTACAGCACATGATGCTACTAATATTGTACTAATAGTAGAAATAAATCAATTACTTTTATGCACTTCTCAAAATGCATAATGGTCAAATCCACAGATGTATCATTTATGGCTTTGAAAAGGTTTAACTGCATCCACAAGGAGGTAATATTTACCAAAATTTACTTAAAGGGGTACTCCGGCAAAAATCTCTTTCTTTCAAATCAACTGGTTTCAGAAAGTTATGTAGATTTATAATTTACTTCTATTCAAAAATCTCAAGCCTTCTCATACTTATCAGCTGCCATATGTCCTGCAGGAAGTGGTGTATTCTTTCCAGTCTGACACAGTGCTCTCTGCTGCCACCTCTGTCAGGAACTGTCCAGAGCAGTAACAAATCCCCATAGAAAACCTCTCCTGCTCTGGACAGTTACTGACATGGACAGAGGTGGCAATAGAAAGCACTGTGTCAGACTGGAAAGAAACCACCACTTCCAGCAGCTGATAAATAAAGACTGGGGAATTTTAAATGGAAGTAAATTACAAATCTATAACTTTCTGATATCAGTTGATGTAAAAGAAAAAGAAGTACCCCTTTAACCAAGAGGCTTCCTGCCAATTTGTGCTAGGAACCGGAGCAGCTGCCAGTTTACATCTTAGATGGAAGCTGTTGTTTCATTATTGAGCCATTGCATTCTTCAGACTAGTCATTTTTCTGAAAATACTCAAAATACCATAGAAGTCTGTTGGAGGAAAATGCCAAGGTTTCTGCAAAGGCTCTGAAAAACATCAAACTGCACCATACTAAAAAAACATCATGTGCATATTGTGTTTAATTTTTGTCCATTGACTCTCAGCAATCTTCTGGCCACAGCATTTTTTTTGTGTGCACCTTTCTATCATATGCTTTAGGTATACTGTCCTACTTTTCAAAAGAAGATTCAATCACAATACGATTAGTTCTCATGGCTCTTACAGATACTGACCAGTTTTTTATTATTAATTGGTGGCGTTTTATGATAACACATGAGGAAATTTACTGGGTGGATTCATGATTACCTGACCTGAAATAACCCTTCTAATCCAACAATAATAGCATCTCACACACTTGATTGTTTCTGGTATTAGATTTCTATCATGCAGGTGCGGATTGCCTCCTGTTGTTTCTGGCTTACACCAGTATTGGTTTGGTTTCGTACTCTATTAGTATTAACCATGTGTTAATTGACACCTAGGTAGATTGGGGATGGTCTAGACATCTGCCAATTGTTTTGTCAATATTTACCTAGCTGTATTCATGTGGAAGTCTTACCCTTATCTATATAGTTTATCTTAAAATGTAGAAACTGTTAAAACTCAACAATACATCTGACCATATAAGTAACAATAAAAAGTAACAATACATTTACTTCATTTGATCTATCTTCTGTGGTATTTTTATGGTGTTTTTACATGTTTTCAAAATCTACAGCATTTCTAGCATAAATAAACCCTTAGGCTGCAGTTACACACAGCAATGTCTTTGAAAAACTACTGCTGTAGTTTTTAAACTCAAAATGGAATATAATAAAGAAATAAAAAATTCATACTTACCCATCCCCCAATCCTCGCTGCACAATGTCACTGTTCATGTATTCCTGGCTTTCCTCTTCCTGTTTGGCATTATATATAGTGGCTAAAACAATAGAGAAGGATCCATAGGGTAATAATGTTTGGAAAAATAAAGCAGTATCAGTTAAGTATGAATATGCTCACTCTGTGAGCTGTCATCAGTCGCTGCAGCAGCTTAGTTCCGAAGCGATTTATCGTAATCCTGAGCCACAGGATCGGGAATAGGAAGATTAAGGTGTCGGGTCCATGGAGCTTATCGAATGACACAGGAACCAATATTTGGCGCACACAGCTTGAGTTAGCAAGCTTGGTATACAATGTAGTTTATTGGTCTCAAGAAACAATGTGTTTTAGGGCATACACCCCTTTATCAAGGGGAGCAACTACCTCTGATCTTTACATTGAAAAGGAGAGTGAGACGGTCGGCACTATTAGTTTGCAGGTGAACCTCTTAGAAGCACAAGGAAAATGACTCTAGATAGACCAGCATACGGGGTGCTACCGTGCACTATGTGAAAACAAGTTCATTCTTATAGTGGTATAAAGAAAATAAAGCAGCACGGTGCACTCACCATTTTGCAGTGATGTAGCTTTATTTAGGATTAAGGTTCAATCCATGCGGGTAGTGTGGACGCCAACACCCTCCACTGGGATGACAGCCGTTTCACGCCCTAATTCGGCGCTTCGACGAAGCGCCGAATTAGGGCGTGAAACGGCTGTCATCCCAGTGGAGGGTGTTGGCGTCCACACTACCCGCATGGATTGAACCTTAATCCTAAATAAAGCTACATCACTGCAAAATGGTGAGTGCACCGTGCTGCTTTATTTTCTTTATACCTCTGATCTTGTTAGGCATTATGACATTGTAGACCATTAGTAGCATCCAGTCATACCCTTCTAATTTTTTTGGTGCCCCCCCCCCCTTCTATTACATGTAACAGGGATATGTCAATAATTTTGATCGGTTGAGGTCTCACTGCTAAGATCCCCAACGATTAGGAGAACAAGCGAGTAGAAGTGAACTCCTAACTGGCATAGATTACCAAGCATAGACTGTCAAAGACATACCAACTTCTCTAAATATATTTGGGCCATATAACTCCAACATATTCTTGCTTTAGATGAGAATCTAAACTACCAGTCTATAATAATTTCTCACTATTGTGTGTAAGTTCAGCTTCACTTGTACCGGATTCACAGCGGATTTCACGCTACGAGTTTGCAGCGAAATCCGCTGCAAATCCTGGTAGTGTGAAGTTCAATGGGGTTACGGCCCCGCAGCAGAATCTTTATTTTGCTGCGAGTATGTAACCCGGCCCCTTCAACCCCCCGCAGCCCAGAGCATACATTACCTGCTCGGCGCCGCGGCTGCGTGTGAGGCTCCCGTCTCCCGACTGTCCCCATCAGCCAATCGGTGCACAGCAGCAGTGATTGACTGAGCAGGACCGACGGGGGCCACTGCGGGTATGTAACCCCATTGAACTGTAGAAAATAGTGCACCAGATCTTTAAATTTTAGGAACAGTGTGGGAGGGTCCAACAGGTGGATTTAAAATTTACCTGTCACCCAAGATAACTTTTGACATGTCATAAGACATGAGTAGCTTTTATCAAGAAGAAGAATAAATGACGTCTCTCAGCACTCTGTGTCCATGTGAGCAAAATGGCCCCATATACTTGCATTAGGTGGCTGTCTGCAGTGGCGGATTATAATATGGGCGGTTTGGGCGGCCGCCCGGGGCCCGAGGCTCCGGGAGGGAGGGGGGCACGCCACGCCGCCCACATTACAATCCGCCACTGCAGAGCCACGTCTGATGCGTGGCTGCCGGGGGTGTCCCGTCCTATCCCCGGCAGCGCGCACATCAGAGAGCTCCCCGTGCACCTGTGGCTGTGACTTCCGGCGCATGGGGAGCTCTCTGATTCGCGCGCTGCCGGGGATAGGACGGGACACCCCCGGCAGCCGCACATCAGCCGGAGGCTGCAGAAGGAGAGAGGCTCAACGGGGGAACGGACGGCAGGGGAGTTGTGGGTTTTTTTGTGTTATCTGCACGGGGGGAGGGGGAGAGGGGGACCATCTATAAGGGGGGGAAAGGGGGGCCATCTATTAGGGGGGGAAAGGGGGACCAGCTATAAGGGGGGGGGGGAGGGGGACCAGCTATAAGGGGGGGAGGGGGACCAGCTATAAGGGGGGGAAGGGGGACCAGCTATAAGGCGGGGAACGGGGGACCAGCTATAAGGGGGGGAAGGGGGGATCAACTATAAGGGGGGGGAGGAGGACCAGCTATAAGGGGGAGAAAGGGGGACCAGCTATAAGGGGGGGAACGGGGGACCAGCTATAAGGGGGGGAGGGGGGACCATCTATAAGGGGGGGAAAGGGGGACCAGCTATAAGGGGGGAAGGGGGTCCATTTATAAGGGGGGAAAGGGGGACCAGCTATAAGGGGGAAAGAGGGGGACCATCTATAAGAGGAAATAAGGGGGACCATCTATAAGGGAGAGGAGGGAAGAGGGGGACCATCTATAAGGAGGGAAGAGGGTGACCATCTATAAGGGGGGGAGAGGGGGACCATCTATAAGGAGGGGAAGAGGGGAACCATCTATAAGGGGGGAGAGGGGGACCATCTATAAGAGGGGGACCATCTCCTATAGGATTAGCACCCTCCTCTCCTGACATCCTCTGTGCTGCTGTGACCTCCCCTATAAGATCAGCCCCCTCCTTTCCTGACATCCTCTGTGCTGCTGTGACCCTGCAACCTCCCCTATAAGATCAGCACCCTCCTGTCCTGACATCCTGACATTTAATCCACCACTGGCTGTCTGTGTCATGCAAGACAAAGCTGGGAAAGAAAACACGCTAAGCACAGATTTCTCAAGGGTTCTTCTCTTGATTGCTTTCAATCTGAACACTCATACCCTGACTGATAAAAGCTTTTGATATGTCTCTGTCATGGCAACAGTGCCCATATCTTATAGACTGCAAAATAAGAGGGTATAAAAGTTTATGAAAATGTTGGAGTTTTTACACATTCTAAATGTAGTACATATTGGGGGAGATTTATCAAAGGGTGTAAAATATATGTGGTGTCCCACCACAGGTGTTGCTATTGGTTGCACCCTTCGTAAAAGCCTTTTAAGTGTAAGAGTTTTGCCCCAAAATGTCAGTATTTATGCTCAGTTATTGCACATCTGTAGTATTCAAAGGGTTATTGTTTATTTGTGTGTCACATGGATCTGTACACCAATGAGAGTACTTTCTCCTTCTCACCTATCGTCTGTCTCTTTACTTCTCACATACACACTCCCACTCACAGCTCACCTTACATGCGCTGTAGGAAGGAAGTTATATGGGTAGAGGAAGTGTAGGGTCTTTTGTATTTGAACTCTGTAGAGGAAGGACTTTAGCCTGAACATTCTCTACAGCGGTCCAGTTGGGCCCTGGCCCCTGCCAGGTCCCCAGTCTAAGTTGTGGTCTAAACACAGAACACATGTATCTAGACACAGTTTCTTCTCAAGTAACTCCACTGAACACTATGCAGTGTTAAAGAGGAACTCCAGGTAGAGGTTAAAAAAATTGAAACTTCTGCATAAAGCATTACTTATCTATCCCAGTTTTGAAACTACCAAAAATCCATTAGTTTTGGGGGGTTTTGTTCTGTATTGTATTTCTGTACTTCCTGGTTGAGCAGTTCCCAGAATGCATTACTGGTTCCATAATGCAATGCTTTCCCTCAGCTGTTCATCACAGTCCTTTCCTCTGCCCATCCCCCGCCCAAATCTGTTTGAGAACATCTAGGCTAAGTTCACACATTACAGTTTCATTGTGTTACTGAATTATTTGCAGTACTTTATCATTTCATTGTGGTCCCACCCACACAGCACACTGTATTCTCTACCTGTAACACCACACAGCATGCTGTATTCTCTACCTGTAGCGCTGATATTGGAATAAAGTAAAGAACTTTTTGAATTAATCTTTTTTTCTTTTCATCACCACGCACATATTATGATCTAGCATCCTTTATCCTTGAAGTTCAGCCCATATTCTCTTACTTGGGATATACTGTTTATATCTTGTTTTTTGTCCAGGTGGGATTGGCAGTGCTGGCTCTGATCCTCTCTGCCGTTTAGCATTATTTACTTGTGTTACTGCATAATTTTTGTGAATATTCTGCAGTACTGCAATGAGACTTCAACATGTGTGAACACAGCCCTAATTTCACTGCACACTTTTGCACAATAAGCAAAATTGCAGCAGCTGCTTCTGGCCAGTCAGTGATGGTGAATCACTTAGGGGATTGGGGGATCCAGCCAAGCCTCCTGTGACATCACACCCTGCCCCTGTCTGCATCATCAGCCTGTGCCTAGTAAACACACCATTTGAGACAGAGGCATGAAATATTTGTCTCCTAAGGTGGGAGAGCAAGGGGAGCAGAAGACAATGTAAATTGGCACAGAGGCCATTTCTCTTCACTTCCTAGATTTATATCAGCTAATGTGGCAGAACCGTACAGATATGGTAATACATTATATAGACACATATATATAACTTTTAATGTAATTTTAATAAAAAAACACATTTTTCTTATGTGGAGTTCCCCTTTAAACCTTCATTAGAGAGGACAAGTCAGGGATCATTCTAACCCACGCCGTGGACTAGGAGAGACACAGTGCAGGACAGTATCCATAAGCAAGTAAGGAACTGATCTGGATAGAGCGAAGTTGCTAGAAGCCTATGAACTGTATCTCACAGCGTGGGTGTAAGCCGGGAACCCTCAGCATTCCGCTCATCCCAGGTAACAAGGTCTGGGGCTTGTGTCACCCTCTTGGATGGGTCACTTGACACTGGTGGGCAATAGGTGGTGCAAAGACCAAAGAGTCAAAACAAAGGCACAAGTATTCTATCTCTTCTCAAATATTCTTCTGTTTCTACCTCTGAAGTTCCGGCAGAGCACAGTACTATTTGGGTTGAGTCTCTCTCGACATCCTCCTCTCTACTCTGCTCATCCTCTTTTCTACTTCTCAGTATGTAGCTCAGTCGGCACCACTGTACTACTCGCTCTACTCTTAGTACAGATCTGGATCTCAAAGTATTAAGTATTTCATCAAGTGTAAAGTGTTGTATCAAGACAAAACTGTATTATCTACTGCCTACCTCAAGTATCTTCAGAGTAAACAAGATTATATTTATTCTAAAGGGACTCTGTGATCTTTTGCTGAGCATCGACACAGTACACACACACTCCTTGGGTCATCTCCCCTTTCTGTGGGTGGCAGTGTCAATAGTCCGGGTCACTACTCCACTACGAACCACCGTGATAAGTACCCAAGGGACCCTGCAACAGCCAGGCAGGTTACTGACCACAGGGGAACAGGGTATAGCCAGTCCATTAAGCTAAAAGCAGGTGTGTCACCATACCTGTGTCATGACAGATTAGCATCACTGTGCAAGGCTATATCTCTGCCCACCACCATAGAACTGGCGTCACACCTAACCATCTGGCAAATGACCGGCCGTACCTCCTCAACACCGGGTGGGTGGGGGTGGCGGTGGTGTCACCACATATACACTGGTATAAACTGCCCAAAGCAGCCAATAACAGCTCTGTTTTCAGCTCTGATAAAGTGAAAGAGGAGCTGTGAATGGCGGTTGCTGGAGCAGTTTACACTAGTGTATATTTACACCCTCTGATAAATCTCCCTATATTGAGTATTTACAATTTAAAGATGTCTCCCTTGATTTAAAGTTACATTCCTACAATTATTAATTGTAAAATTGTAAACTTATAAAATATGTATTTACACAAAAAAAGCATGTTTCATTAATAATATTCCAATATAATCCCCATGGAGTACTTCCAGCTAGATTATTTAGTCGCTGTTACATAAACAACTATAAAGTTCTAAACTAATGCTATGTTCACACTATGTATCTGTGCGGCTGTAATTTTTATGCGGCTGGAAATGTGCGGCTGAAACTACGGCCGTGGGAAAAAATAGACATGCGGCTGAAAACATACGGTCATTTACTTGGAAATCTGGTTCAACTAAAAATAACAAATAAAATCCTTAGAAAGTGATGCAAACACCTCTGGAATGCATCTGGGAAAGCAGGGAAACAGTTTACATGAATCGCTATTACCGGGGTTTGCGATCCTCTGCAGTAATGCCGATGCCTCTCATGGTTAATATATTTAAATAATAAAACACATTTTCGTTGTAATAAAGTCCCTTTCGTTGTTCAATAATTAAATTTAAACGAATCCATCATTTTGCAATTAAATATACTGTTAAAATAAATATATATATAAATAAATGTATATTTATATATATATTTATTTTTTGACAGTATATTTAATTGCACAATAATGGATTCGTTTAAATTAAATAATTAAACAACGAAACTGATTTTATTACAACTAAAATGTGTTTTATTAATTAATTTATTTATTAATTAGTACAGGAAGCTCCATTAAGCCGTTAATTCATATTGCCGGCAATAGAGCATTCTGTACTAATCATCACTTTACTTTAATGAAAACATGAAATGTTTCTTCTAATTATGTTATCACAATAGCGTTATTAGAAGAAACATTTCGAATTATATGTGCGCTCAGCTCATTGGCTGATCGGCTGAGCACACATATAAAGAGCCGGTCCGTAGCACAGTGACTTCATTGTGCTGCGGACCAGTGAAGAGACAACATCGGGGTGAGTATACAGATCTCCCCACCCCCTCCCCTGCATTGCACCCCCCCCAGCAAGGAAGTCGGGTCACCTAACCCCCTCCTTGCTGGGATGGGTGCAGTCTGACATCAGTCTGGCCAGACTGTAAGCAGCGATCTGTAAAGATGCTGCATACTGTAAGGTGCACAACACCGCTCACAATGATGGGTGTTGTGCTCCTGTTTGTGTGTATTTTGTGTGTTTCTCCCTTTTTGTTTTTCAGATATCGGTATCCTGTGGTTTACGTCGGATTCGGTGGACTACGCATAGGGTCCCCCCTATTTTCATAACCAGCCGGGTTAAAAACCAAACGACAGCAGCCTGGTAACACCAGGGTGGGAAGAGCCATTGTTTTAGGCCCTTCCCAGCCTAAATCTTACCAGCCTGCTGCCGCCCAGTCCAGGAGCGCCAATTTTGACGCTCCGGGACGACTGGCACCCGGCTCTTCCCAGTACCCCCGGGGGCATTGGGTACTGGGGTAATAATGGGGGGTTAGTGTTAGCTATTTTATACTGGCTAACACTAGGATTCCGTCTATTAGACGGCTTCCACTACTAAGTCTATAAAGTAAAGAAATAAAGACAACACACATGTGAAAAAAAAATTTATTCAAATAAAAACACCCCCACACCCCTCATTGACCATTTTATAAAAAAAAAAAAAAACACCAAACAAACGCTGGTCATCGACGTAGTCCACTGAATCCGACGTAATCCACAGGATACCGATATCTGAAAAACAAAAAGGGAGAAACACACAAAAAACACACAAACAGCAGCACAACACCCATCATTGTGAGCAGTGTTGTGCACCTTACAGTATGCAGCATCTTTACAGATCGCTGCTTACAGTCTGGCCCCCAAGAGGTTAAGGGAGGATGTATTGCATCCCCCTTAACCCCTTGGGGGCCAGACTGATGTCAGACTGCACCCATCCCAGCAAGGAAGGGGTTAAGTGACCCCCTTCCTTGCTGGGAGGGGTGCAGTGCTGGGGAGGGGGTGGGGAGAGCTTTATACTCACCTCGATGTGCTGCGGACCCGCTAATTATATGTGCGCTCAGCCGATCAGCCAATCAGCTGAGCGCACATATAATTCAAAATGTTTCTTCTAATAATGCTATTGTGATAACATAATTAGAAGAAACATTTGATGTTTTCATTAAAGTAAAGTGATGATTAGTACAGAATGCTCTATTGCCGGCAATATGAATTAACGGCTTAATGGAGCTTCCTGTACTAATTAATATTTAATTAATAAAACACATTTTTGTTGTAATAAAATCAGTTTCGTTGTTCAATAATTTAATTGAAACGAATCCATCATTGTGCAATTAAATATACTGTCAAAAAATATATATATATATAAATATACATTTATTCATATATATATATATATATATATATATATATTTATTTATTTTAACAGTATATTTAATTGCACAATGATGGATTTGTTAGAATTAAATTATTAAACAACGAAATGGACTTTATTACAAAGAAAATGTGTTTTATTAATTTAATATATTAACTATTAGAGGCATCGGCCTGTCAATCCACGGCCGTGAATTTGCACAGTTCCAGCCGCAAACAATGGTCTTGTTCATTTTTTACGAGTCCGTTTACGATAGGGCCGTAGGTTCATACATAGTGTGCACTGTGCAGCCGTATATCGTGTACTTTCCACCGTACGCATTAACCGGAAAAATCGGGCCGATGATTTACCGCCCGCAATACAGCCGCACAGATACATAGTGTGAACCTAGCCTAAATGTGTATTCTCAGAACTCTCTGCTCTGATACTCCATATTTTACAAATAGACGTCTATCTTCTTAAGTGTTATTACTCCCCCTGCTGTCCTGTTCACAACACATCAACTGCCTCATAATATAAGCTGTAATCTGCTAGACAGTAGCAAATAAGTAAGTCTTGATTTTGGCTTACCTTTAACTTCTCACTTCTCAACAGCTTTTCTGCAGTAACCTGGGGAGTATTGAAGACACATAAAAATAAATCTGGTATTGTTGATTGTTGATATTGTTGAAAAAACATTTTTCGAAAAATCCTGTCTCTTGTATTTTCACAGCAAAAGCGGAGCTGGAAGCGCTTCGGGCCTAGTAGATTTATTGATGGAACAAGTGGATGACTCAGGTAAGTTTCCTGTGGATATTAGAAAAAAATCTACTAAATTCCTCCCATTATCACTCAATCCACAAATTAAAACATTTCAGAAATGTGTGGTTGAAGATCTTGAAAAAAATTCCTACACACAGAAAATATCACAATTTAACAAACAAGCAGAGAACAGCTTTACACAACACACTAACATTGCCTTCACATGCATCATACATGTTTCTCATTTTTCACAGTCACTGGTTTTCAGTTTTTTTTTTCTTTAATTAAAAAAAAAATATATATATATATATATACACACACACAGTATATATATATATATATATATATATATATATATATATATATATATAAATATATTTTGCACTGGCACTTTAGCCCTGTTTGTTTTAGCACTTACACTTTGCACTATTTTGCAAAATTGTACTAGCACTTTTTCACTTATATACACATTTTTGCACAATTTCACTTTGTTATTGATGTTTACAATGCTCAATTCATTGCTAATGGCAGGTCTTTACCGATATTTTCATCTGAGGGAAGTTTTTCCATTGTGCTCAGTAGTATCTTCCTTTCTTCTATCATTGCCCTTCACCAAGATGGCGGCTCGCTGTTGCGCGCCACCTGCGCATGCGCCGGCGGTCTCCTCCTCCCAACATCCACGCTTCGGGTGAAGGGGCTGGGCACCCGACTCGGAAGTGAAGGCTGCATGTGACGCGGTGACCCTCAGCAGCATGGCGCATGGCGGGCGCACCGATAATGACAGCGGGCATCATTGTTAATGGCCACCAGGTAAGATAATGATATTTAATGGACCCTGACTCTCCCACTCCATCGCTCCTTGTCAAAGCGGTTGCGAAACGCGTTGGAGTGTGAAGTGGTGGAAACGGTACAACATGGCCACTGGGTCAGTATATTGGTAAAAGGAGTGCAGTGAGCTGGGGGCAGGATAGCTTTTGGGATGGGATTGGGCTTGGATGTGGGACACCCACCATAGCTTATAACACTCTCTTAAAGGGACGGGGCTCAAGTCGCTGTTAAAGGAACGGGACCCATGACGCTCTTAAAGGGACCCAAGTCGCTCTTAAAGGTATGGGACCCAAGTCGCTGTTAAAGGGACGGGACCCATGTCGCTCTTAAAGGGACAGGACCCAAGTTGCTCTTAAAGGTACGGGACCCAAGTCGCTTATCAAGGGAGGGGACCCAAGTCGCTCTTAAAGGGTTGGGACCCATGACGCTCTTAAAGGGACCCAAGTCGCTCTTAAAGGTATGTGACCCAAGTCACTATTAAAGGGACCCATGTTGCTTTTAAAGGGACGGGACCCATGTCGCTCTTGAAGGGACCAATGTCGCTCTTAAAGGGATGGGACCCATGTCGCTCTAAAAGGGACGGGACCCATGTCGCTCTTAAAGGGAAGGGACCCAGGGTTAAAGTTTCTCTCTCCGGTGATGGGTAAACCAGCCTTTCGACCAGCCTTGACGGCTTCCACTTTCCTGGGTTTCTCTCGCTCTAGAAGGGTTTGCTTTGGGGACATGGTTGGGGATGGTATACTTCTGTTATATGAGGACCTGGTCCCCGACATTCTTCGAAGCGGACGCCGCTTCATGGAATATACTCAATTAAGACATTTTTTTATGACGAACAAAGAACGCCTTGACCTTGTTAGGCCATTGACTCCTTTTGAACAACTTTGCAAACAAACTGCTCCCATTAAGGGAATGATCTCTGTCCTATACTCTTCACTCCTTGAACCTCTCCATGAGCAGCCCTTGGTCTGTTTGGAGAAATGGAATGAGGAGTTGGGTAGGACTATCTCAGCTGCTGATTGGACCAAATCCCTAACCATGTGTTTCAAAACTTCCATCTCGTGTAGAGCCCAGGAAACAAACTATAAACTGCTGACGAAGTGGTACAGAGTACCGACTGTTCTCCATAAAATGTTCCCAGCATCCTCTGATGTTTGTTGGCGATGTGGAGTGGAAAAAGGGTCACTCACCCATATCTGGTGGAAGTGTCCACCAAGCCATGATTTCTGAAATAAGATAATTGACCTTATTCATAAAATTAGAGGCACGCGTCTGGACCATGACCCTGCTCCCTTATTACTATCTATCATACCCTTACCGGAGAGAGAGTTGTCTAAATCCCTTCTCCGTTTTCTATTAATGGTGGAGCGTTCGGTAATCCCTAGATTATGGAAAACCACCCAATCACCCTCTATACTTGCCTGGCTCTCAGAGGTAGCCAATATTTGTAGAATGGAGGAGTTGATGGCCGATTTCAAGCAACAATCTGCTAAACATACTAAGACTTGGCTCCGATGGTTGAAATTTACACACACAGAGGAATACAAACAACTCCTCTGTCCCCTCACATCTTAGTTGGAATCTGTGACCGCTATATATATCAATGCCTGCCATTCTGTTAAACGATCGCACTGGGACTTTGTAGCCTCCTCCAACATAGTTCTGGACTTATATTTCTAGAGGTTGAGACAGCAGACACCACACCACCTGCTTATTCTTGTTCCTATGTCAGTGACAATTAATGCATGTTCTTCCAGTCCTTTTTGGACTTGGGAGTCCCTCCATTGTTAATTCTTGTATACTACTACTGCCTTTCGTTGGGCGATTCAAGAGACCGATGTTAATAGGTAACCCCTGGCGCACCCTCCCAGACCCCCCCATCCTGTCCCTCTTCTTCCTTTCCCCTACTCCCTCTCCCCCTCCCCCTTCTTATGCTGTCAGTTTTGACTTATTCAGTGCCTGTTGATTGATGGTTTATTATGTCTTCCCTATTTCCTCCCTCCCCCCCCCCTTTTTTTTCTGTTATCCAAAACTTGAAATCTCAATAAACATTGAATGTTGAAAAAAATAATTAAAAAAAAAAAAAAAAAAGTTTCTCTTAAAAGGAAGTCACTGGTAAAGGGGCGCTCTGGAAGTCACTGGTAAAGGGGCGCTCTGGAAGTCACTAGTAAAGGGACACTCTTTTCAAGCACTATGTATTTCCCTGGAAATGCAAATCTAGTTGTATTACCAATTATTATTGATGGTGTTTCAAGTTAAGTGTCGGGTGACGGGGCTGGGCACCTGACTCGGAAGTGAAGGCTGCATGTGACGCGGTGACCCTCAGCAGCATGGCGCATGGCAGGCGCACCGATAATGACAGCGGGCATCATTGTTAATGGCCACCAGGTAAGATAATGATATTTAATGGACCCCGACTCTCCCACTCCATCGCTCCTTGTCAAAGCGGTTGCGAAACGCGTTGGAGTGTGGAGTGGTGGAAACGGTACAACATGGCCACTGGGTAAGTATATTGGTAAAAGGAGTGCAGTGAGCTGGGGGCAGGATAGCTTTTGGGATGGGATTGGGCTTGGATGTGGGACACCCACCATAGCTTATAACACTCTCTTAAAGGGACGGGACCCAAGTGGCTGTTAAAGGGACGGGACCCATGACGCTCTTAAAGGGACCCAAGTTGCTCTTAAAGGTATGGGACCCAAGTCACTCTTAAAGGGACGGGACCCATGACACTCTTAAAGGGACCCAAGTCGCTCTTAAAGGTATGGGACCCAAGTCGCTCTTAAAGGTACGGGACCCAAGTCGCTCTTCAAGGGAGGGGACCCAAGTCGCTCTTAAAAGGGCGGGACCCAAGTTGCCCTTAAAGAGACCCATGTCAAAGGGGCGCTCTGGAAGTCACTAGTAAAGGGACGCTCTTTTCAAGCACTGTATTTTCCTGGAAATGCAAATCTAGTTGTATTACCAATTAATATTGATGGTATTTCAAGTTAAGAAACATACAGGGTAGTATTCATTATTGATAAAGATGACAGAAAGCGTCGCACGCAGGCGCCATAGGACAGTATGTTTACAGCATTTGACATGTAAAAATAACCATTTACAGAATATGGAAAATGTATGAATAAATCTTATACAAGAAAGTATTACTATAAAGCAACAGTAAAACAACAACAAAACATTGTCATCTCAAGTATATTGTAATTTCTGCATTTGTAAAAGTACTATCAGCAGAATATGGAAAGCAAGTCTATAAAGTAGAGAAAAATAAAGATTAAGACAGTTGGAGTGCTCCCAGGGTCCCTTTTTGGGCGGCCATGCAATACCATGTGGTATCTTTAAACTGATTCATTATTGTTTCTCTTTCCTCCGTAGTGAAATCATGAATCATAAACTGTTTCCATTTAGACATAAATGTTTTAGTTGTTTTTTCCTTAGTTCTCAGAATACTAACATTTCCCAGTGGAATATCTCTTTTAGGGTCGATATCACTTCAGATATAGGCGGTATAGCATCTGATATCCAGTGTTTCAGTAAACATTTAAGGGATACCAACATGGTTAAATGAATTCCTTTGGAGGCAATTAATTCATTGGACGAAAGAGTGGAATCTTTTTTTATATAATGAAAGAGATAACTAAGAGTTAGATGAGGTATTGCATGGCCCTACGTGGAGTTTAGAAAGAGCTGTATAGATTCCTAGAAAGTTTGTACATGTACACAAGACCATGCACAGTGAAACAAGTCCGCTCTAGGGAGTGCACATTTCGGACAACTTTTTAAGTAATGAACAGGCGTATTAGATGAGGGAAAATTAAAAGCATATATTGCTTTATGGATAAAACGAAAGTGAACTTCCCGTAATGCTACATTTGGTGTGGCAGAGTGAGCAAACTGCGAACCAATTAAAATTTGTTGGGTCAAGTCTGTAGAGGGTATGATAGAGGACCATTTATGTTGAAATATTTGTAAAGTTAGATTATGTTGAGATATTGATCTAATTTCTTTGTAAATATGGGATAGGGAGTTATGGAAAGGAGGTACAGGAAATAGGTTATCAGTATTGCTTTCTGCTTTTGCAAGATCACATACCCTATTGGTAATAAATTCTTTTAGTCTGTTATATTGTGGTTGGTGGGAGGGGGGTAGGTTATATTTAATCCTGAGATTGTCCCATGGTATGAAAGTATGAGAGGTAGTATCTAGTGATGAGCGAATAGTGAGATATTCGAATATTCAATATCTTCGAATATTCGATCGAATATTCAATCCCCTTAAAGTCTATGGGAACAAGTATTCGATTAGTATAAAACAACTATTTGACCATTTGGAGGGTGAAACCGGAAGCTGGGGGATTTGAACGCTTATCGAATATTTATCGAATATTCGCGGGATATCCGTACGAATATCAAATATTCGAATATCTCACTATTCTATCGAATATCTATTCGATGGAACAGTATTCGCTCATCACTAGTAGTATCTAGTAAGTCATCCAGAGTGGAAATATGTACACTCTGCCACATCATGCAATCTAAACTATCAGAATTAAGTGGAAATAGTGGGGAATTCCATAGAGGAAGTCTTTTTGAAAGACAGAAAGGTAAATCAAATAATTTTCTTACCACTTTCCATGTGCCTATTGTATCTTTAATTTAATTTAATTTTTTTTTAACATGTGGAGGGAGTTCTTGCAGTTTGGCATGCCATGGTGTAGCTAGCGCTGATTCCAAAGAAATGTTATAAAATTGTGATGTGTTCATAATCCAATCCTTAACATGGCGAAAAAGAACAGCAAGGTTATATAGTCAGGAGTAGAGAGACATCAGAGTGTTTAAGTAAAAGCGGTATTGTTTGCATCGGGTACAATAATTTTCCAAAACACATCATTTTAATTAAATGAGTACATCCTAAAGTTAATAAAACCAACTGGTGATCTCCGATCAGTAAGGGTAGAATATCTGCCAGTCTGTTAGTCATAATTTTTGCTAATATTTTAAAATCTTAAATTAATCAATGATATTGGCCGATAGGAACATCGGAATGTGGGATCTTTTCCCTGCTTGTGTAAGACTTTTATGTACGCTGTGTTCCCTGAGGGTAGCATTTGGTGATCACTTAAAATAACCTGGAAAGTGGAGAGAAGGGTAGAAGAGATGTCAGGTGACACACATCCCTTCACAACTCCCGAGCCACCCATTCTACCCCCGAAGCTGCCACATAACACGTGCGGGGCAGCGGGCCAGACCCTGATACCTTTACTGAGGGGGGGGGAGCCATCTTTCCCACGTGGAAGCAGGACACTGCTCAGAACTACGGCAATGCGATCAGCCTGCCACATTACTGTCTGCCTCAGGGGGGGAGAGCTACTTACTCTTGCAGCCTCTGCACAGCCCTTGTGTGCCAAGACAGCACAGCTCTCTGCCGAACTCCTGTCCTCTGGAGCATAACACCCACCATCCTGTACAGGTCTCCCACCACTGCGCATAGCTCCTACCATCTGGAGCATAACTCAGAATGTCCTGTGCATAATTCATACCCTACTGTGCAGCGCTCACTCCACCCTGTGCATCACCTCCACCAGACAGTATACTACTCCCATCATCATGTACATACCAGACAGTATACTACTCCTCCTCCTGTACATACCTCCTGCTATCTGTTGAATGGTTTCTGCATTTTCTGCATGACCCCTGCCAGTTTATTTGTATACTATACCTAATCAACAATGGCCCCTATACACATATACATATATACATACGTCCATACACATGATTCACAAAACTCAAAGCCCAAATAGCAATGACCTGATCTTATAGGAGAGGTCACAGCAGCACAGAGGATGTCAGGAGAGGAGGGGCTGATAAAGGAGGAGGTAAAACAGATGCAATGTAATAGCTAGCTACAGAGACAATTGGGAAGGATGGGGTTAACACACTGACAACGGCAGTGTGAGCTGCTCCTCCTGAGTTTTCCTTCAGGCCCCCCCTCCCCCACAGGGCCGGACTCCCTGCTGAGCACAGGTTACACTGTGCTACATACGGCACTCACTTGTTGAAGGCTGAAGGGAGGGGGAAGTGATTCTGCTGGTCGGAGAAGATAGGAGACTGCTGTCCCCATGGTGAGCACTCCTGCAGGGGGTCTTTTGGATGGGCTTCACAGTTATGGCTTCTGGTTTCCCTCCCACTTTGCTGTGAGGTGCGCATGGCATCTTCACCGCACAGCAAAGTGAACCAGACGGGAGCCGTCTATTGAGGTCTATGCACAGGGAGCTGCCATAAAGCAAGAGTGTAAGTGCCGTGCAGGCACCATTACACAGATGCTATTACAAATGGCAGCCCCCAGTGCAGCACATTGATGATTAAATATAAAGCAACCAAAACACAGATACAAGTTTAACTATTTTTTGAAGCATTGCTGTGATATAACAGAAATTATAGTAAAAATTTGAAAAAGTGACACATTCCCTTTAAGTAGTACCACAGGGTCGGGAGTCTCCGATGACCATGCCTGAAAAAAGGAAGTCCATCACCACCGCTGTGGGGAATCATGCGAGATCCGGTTCTCGATTGGGCTGGTTTTCTATGTTTTGTGTTATGTTTTGGTTACTTACTGGTGCATGTTGATTTTAGTGTTTATGCACATGCGGAAGGAATTGTATGGCTCTATACTTACCTGATATCTATGCTGCCTCTCTACTCAGTGTATGCTCTACCCGTTGTTTTCTCATCCTCTGTTACATATATTTACTATTTTTACCGACTAATTGATCCCCTGAGATTATCTACTTATGGCTGAGACAATTACCGTGATCACATGGAATGTTAAAGGCCTCCCACAAGCGTATAAAATTGTTGCGACATTTATAACGCTACCATCCTGATATAGTGCTCCTTCAGGAGACGCATTTAGAAACTGATGATTTTGAGAGGGTGAGAAGGTTATGGGTGGGGCATGTATTTGGGTCGCCCGCTATTAGCGGAAAAACAGGGGTGTTGACTTTGATCCGAAAAAACTTCCCGTTTCAGCTTTTATCCCACTAATCTGATACTGAAAGCCGCTTCTCTCACGTAATGTTAGACCACAGGGGACAGACCTTAAGTATATATAACCTTTATGGGCCTAATGTTGATAAGAAGCAATTTTTTGATAGTGTTATGGGTAAATTGCAAAGTGATAATGAGTCATGGAAATTGATGGGGGGTGACCTAAATTCAGTAGTCGATACAACGATGGATAGGAAACACCCGTCTGGTAGGCACCAGCCTATTCGTCCTAGTGATAAAATGCTCCCTATACGCCTCACTGCAACAGATCTGTGTTGCCCCAGCATCACCCTGATACTTGTGACTTTAAACACTTTTCACATGTACATCAATCATGATCGCGCATAGACTATTTCCTGACTAGTCCATTGTTATCGTTCAGAACTGTGGCAGTGATGGTTAGGGACATGGTTATTTCTGACCATGCTCCAATAATGTTAGAAATCTATACGTCAAGCCCCAAGTCTAATGATTATATCTGGCGCTTTCCCTCTAACCTAGCAAAGGATGAATCATTCCATGAACTACTAAGAGGTTGGTGGTTAGAATTTGAGTCATATAATGCTGAACATAGGCAAAATTAAACTCTTTACTGGGAAACTGCGAAAGTGGTGATACGTGGTAAAATCATGGCCTACCATTCTACCATGAAATGTAAAACGTTAGCTCATTACAAAAAAAACAGCACGACGTTGCAGTCGGCATATTCTCGCTTCTTGCTCTCTCCTAGCGAGCAGACAAAAAAGGAGTGTCAGGATGCGAGACAGTCTTATGAGCTCTGGTTAGATAGGCGGGAGCGTATGTACAGATTGGAAACAGATTTGTTTCGTCAGGGTTATAAAGCGGGACGTCTTCTTGCCAGACTGGCTAAAGGTAGATACTCCTAGTCCCATATCTTTTCCCCTCAAGGACGCGAAAGGTGCTATTAGTAAACAGCCTCGTAAGATCAACAACATTTTGACCGACTTCTATACTAGGCTTTACAAATCTCCCCCGACAGATGTAACAGATAGCGCAGACTTTTTAAAAAATCTCCACTTGCCGTCATTATTGGAAGATGATTGTAATTTTCTTAGTGCCGATGTTACTAAGGAAGAGGTTATGACCACCATTAAATCTTTACATAACGGGAAGGCCCCCGGACCTGATGGGTATCCAGGGGAATTCTACAAAATCCTGTCAGCTCAAGTGACCCCGGTGTTCACCGAATACCTTAATTTTGTTCTAAACACAGGTACTGTTTCCCCCTAGCAAAGCAAGCGCATATTAAAGTCCTCCCCAAGCCGGGTAAAGATTTATTAGACCCTATATTATTACCCATCTCCCTAATAAATCAGGATATAAAACTACTAACTAAGATACTTGCGGATAGGTTGGCGACACTCTTTCCTGATTTGTTGGGGACTCACTAGGTGGGCTTTGTGAGAAACAGATCTTCAGTGGTGAATATCCGTAAGGTTCTGGCGATGCTAGACTTCACCGGGCGCAGATCTCAGACAGATTCCCGGCCGGTTCTACTAACATTAGACGTGGAAAAAGTGTTTGACAACGTCCGCTGGGATTGGCTGGGATCTGTGCTCGATGAATTTGGGATCTGGTGTAATCTTCAAACCTTTCTGACTGGACTTTACCAGGGTCTTACGGCGCGAATGTACACGCCAGGTATTATCTACCAAGCATTCCCAATGGAAAAGGGTATCCATCAGGGGTGCCCCTTATCCCACCTTTTATTTGATCTAGCCATACAGCCCCTAGCCAGACACATGTTGATGACTAATACTTTTGAGGGATTTCGTCTTCGCCACCACACTGTGAAATTAGCCGTGTTCGCGGTTGACGTACTTCTGTTTCTTAGTAGCCCGGTTTCTGATTTGCCATGTTTATTTCAATTTTTAACTTGGTATGGCTCATTTACAGGATACAAAATAAATATAACGTAGAGTGAATTATTAGCCCTGGGAAAAAAAACCAAACAGTTACACTCGGTGGCGACATTGTTGGGTCTGGTTATAGCCTCTTCCTTTATAACTTACAGTACTTGGGAATCAAAATAGGAAAATCAGTCGGCCAGTTGTACTCACTAAATTACACCCCAGTCATACGGAAGATAGTCGCTGAATTGCATTCTTGGCTCTCTCTTCCGTTATCCTTCATGGGGCGTTGTCATTTGATAAAGATGATAAGCTTTGCTCGTCTACTATATACCTTACAGACCTTGCCAATCCTGATAAAACATATGGACATTAATAAGTTGCAAACTGCGTTTTACAAATTTATATGGAATGGCAAGCGTCCGAGGATATCTCTAGCGAAGCGTATGCTTTGCAAAGCCGAAGGGGGAGTGAATTTCCCTAATCTGCGAGGGTATAATCTAGTGAGTCTCTTCCGCCATATTATAGACTGGTTACACAATTCCTCCCATTTCTCTAATCTCCCCTTAGAACAGGCCCTTGCCTTTCCTTGGAATCTAAATGGCCTCTTACACACCACTAACGCCAAATTACCCCCTGAAATTAAACAATCTTGCCTCCTCCGTGACATAATTGTTTCGTGGAAAGTGGTACGAAAACTGTTTGGACTGCCTTTCTTGTTATCCAAGCACATGCATTTGGAAAGACACCCGGAATTCTTGAGGGGCCGAAATGTGGACTGGTTAGCGGTGTGGCATGACAAAGGTTTTACACGAGTTGGTGACCTCATGAATCCCGGGTTGCAACGCTGGCTTACACCTCAAGAAATTCAAACGAAATTCCAGTTACCGTCGTCACATAATCTATATGTTAATCAGGTTCATGCGTTTTGTACCACAAGGCTCAAAAAACATCAAGAAGGAATCTCAAAAACACGCTGGATGGCATTATTGGTGACGATAACAATAAAGCGTCCACATCCATCTTGTATAATGCCTTGAGGAATTCTTTTCTTAAAGTAGATCCCAAAACGCTTTTTCATAAGTGGGCGCCGTTGACAGGCGACTAGGACATTACTGTTAATGTGTTATTAACGAAAGATGGCGGGAGACATACTTTAAGCTTTCTCACTCAGCATTGTATGGGTTCAATATTCTTCCATCACCATCCTTCCCTGATAGAATCACAGAATGTCCTAAGTGTCATACCCCCCTAACTAATCTGTGGCATGGAGTGTGGACATGCCAATCCACAGTCTCCTATTGGACCATGATAATTTTGTATATCCATACCAATTATAAGATTACACTAGATTTGGTCCCGAAAGTGCTCCTGTTTCACCAATTGAGACCCCCCCAAAGCAGATAACAGGGTAATACCCCAGTTGGTTCATATCATCTTATTGGTTGCCTTACGGTGCTTATTCACTAACTGGTTATTGCCCACTATACCCGATATTGCTATGGTAGTAGCACAACTGAAAGTATTTTTTGGTGTTGACAAGATAGACACAGAGAGGCATAAAGACTCCGGAACTAAGAAGTTTTTTAAGAAATGGAGACCCTTTATTTTAAAACATTATGATTTACAAGCAATCCACGACATTGTTAGACCATTCCAATTCACAAAATGGTATTGTACGGAGTTGCTGTAATGTAGGAAGCAGGTTTACGTCCTTTAGCGAGATTTGCTAAAATTTTTCCTGACTTATTCCCATAAAGGAATAGACGAGCCATATATTGGCCTTTGTAAATAACATTAAGCTTTTTCTCAGCTATTTCATTTTGTTTCATTTAGATTTATTTTCCTCTGAAGGAGAAGCTAAAAATATTGTATATGTTGTGTATATGTATGTACGTAGTTTTTGCGTTAGATCAAGGTATGTTTTTCGTGCTTCACGTTTTGGGCAGCTACAAAAGATATTATACGGCCTCTGATGACCGCTTTTGCAGTTTCCCAGAAAAGTAAGGGTGATTGTGTATGTTGTGCATTATTAGAGAAGAAATCCAACCACCAAGACTTTAAGAGTTTGGTGAATGATTCGTCAGTGGCAAGTTGGGAAGGGAATCTCCAAATGATGTCAGTGCCCTTTTGGAAAATATCTCTTAATTGTAGACTAACAGGAGAATGATCGGAAATCACCAGGTCATGTATGTCAGAATCTTCCACTTTGCTAAGCGCTTCTGTTGTTACTAAACAATAATCTATTTGTGACCAGGCATTTTGGGAATGAGAATAGAAAGAGTATTCCCTACTATCAGGGTGTAGGTGACGCCATGCATCCAAAAAAGAAGTAGAAGTCAGGAAGGTAGATAATATGATTTCTTGAGGCGAACTATCCAAATCGGGGACCCTAGTTCTTTTTCTATCCTCAGCAGTGGGAAGGACCGTATTTAGATCTCCACAAACTATTTTAGTGGTAGTGTCATCTTGTAAAATAAGAGTTTCTAGTTTCCTGAAAAAAACTGGCTTTTGGTTGTTGGGCCCATAAACATTATAAATACTACACTTGCCTGCCGGAGTATCAATAAGAAGATGGCATAGCCTCCCTTCATTATCATTATATTGTGATATTACCGAACAGGCAAGATTTTTGTGTGTAAGAATAATAACCCCACATTTTTTGTGAACTGCTGGTGATCCATAAACAGCTCCTACCTAAAACCGTTTAAGTCTGAAGAAATCTGGTTCAGTTAGGTGTGTTTCTTGCAATAATACAATATCAGCTCTAAGTTTTTTAGGATGTTTAAATACAGAAGTTCGTTTAGAAGGGGAACATAACCTCTTACCATTCCAAGTTTCCAACCTCATAAAATATTATAAGAGAGAAGAGGTGTATAGCTAGGACCTTGGGAGCACATTGCATAGGAAGAAATATGTAGATCAGAAATGATAAGATAGTACCTAGATAATATAGGAAAACAAGAGGTGAAACATGAAAAAAACAGAAACAAAACTGCATGAAATAAGCGAAGCAAGATATGCAAGGACTTCACTTTTTTCGTATTTTTCAATGACCGGAGCATTCGCAGACTCCACATTGATGAGAGGGTAAATATAAACCAAAAATCATTCACAGCAACCTCTACTCACAACATGTTTAGAGCTAAAACAAAATATTTATCCCTCATCCTCCTAGCAAAAAGTAGGAAAAGAATTATCACAGGAGGGGGTGGGGGAGGGTAAGGAGTAAGACAGATATGGAAGTGACAGGTAACAGTAGGAACCAGTGGAGGAAACTGATTGAAAAATAGGGGAAGTAAGAAAGTGGAAGGATTACGAAAAGAAGAACAAGTGGCAGACTAGGGTACAGTCTTATAGTACTTAAACTCTAAGAATGTTTAGGAAAGGGGTTTCCCCATAAAGGAGTAACCTTACCAGAAATAAAAAAGGAAATGTCTAAATAATGGCTATATAGGTATTCACGGTGGGAGAGCATAGCATGTATTATTATCCATAGGCATCCTATGACTGTTCCATTTTTTCTATGGTCTCAGTGGGGCTATCAAGACAACGTCTTTTGTTTTTATCTTCTGGAAGTGGTGTACGACCTTTGACATCTTTAAGGGAGGTCATAGCTTCTTCAGGAGAGTGATATATGCAGGTTGAGCCATCAGATTTAAAGATTTTAAGTATGGCTGGGAAAAGGAGTGCTGCTGTGTCAATGGTAGATTATTTGAAGCTTTGTAATATATTGTTTTTATCATTATAGTTCAGGTATTTAACAATCACTTGTCTGGGTTCTGGTTCTTTGTAATTAGCATCTTGTTTAGCTTTTGTAGGTGGAGGACCAATTCGGTGAGCTCTTGAGCGATTCTCAAGGTCATCAGTTTTGGTTTGTAATGAAGATGTAATACGTATATTTTGCTGGAGTTTTGATTTTGTGAGGTGTAATTCTTCCTCCAAGAGGTTAAAGGGGTTGTCCGGCGATAAAAAATTATTCACAGAATAACACACATTACAAAGTTATACAACTTTGTAATGTATGTTATGTCTGTGAATGGCCCCCTTCCCCGTGTCCCACCACCCCCACCCGAGTACCCGGAAGTGTGGTGCGCTATACATTACCTGTCACGTGCCGACCACGGTCTCCGATCCTCAGCAGTGACGTCTTCTTCGGGAGGCCAGCGGATCTTCCCGAGTGCCGGCCGCCCTCTGCAGCGTCATCCGAAGCTCAGCCGCGATTGGCTGAGCATAACTGTGCTCAGCCAATCGCGGCTGAGCAGCTGATGATGTGGCCGCGTCATCAGCCGCTCAGCCGCGATTGGCTGAGCACAGTTATGCTCAGCCAATCGCGGCTGAGCTTCGGATGACGCTGCAGAGGGTGGCCGGCACTCGGGAAGATCCGCCGGCCTCCCGAAGAAGACGTCACTGCTGACGATCGGAGACCGTGGACGACACGAGATGCGGTGAGTATAATGCACCACACTTCCGGGTCTAGCGTGGGTGGGGGGAAACACGGGGAAGGGGGCCATTCACAGACATAACATACATTACAAAGTTGTATAACTTTGTAATGTGTGTTATTCTGTGAATAATTTTTTATCGCCGGACAACCCCTTTAACTCTCTTTTCAAGTTCAGAAATTTGTGTGGTATGTTTGACAATGTCTCCTTGTATGACTGACAGGGAAGAAGCTATAATAGCAAGTTTACCTATTCCCGGTTGCATCCAGAGAGACTGTTGCTATTGACAATCACTGTGTTAATAAACGCGCAACCACCGTTGTTTTTTAGCCTTGGCATTGGTCTAGGTATTGGTGCCTTGACTAAGGGCAACCAAGAATCGTTGGGGCCCCGCATGGTCAGGTTCCCATGGGTTAGTCAGCTCCCCTTGTGCCATAACCGTGACCTTACATCTGGCAACTGGCTACCTAGGTGTTACCTACCATCACTAACTGCTACTACCCCCAGCGGGTTCACCCCATCACAAGTGGCATCACAAACAGGAGTCAGACTACATTGTGCCCGCTTCAAGTATCTCCCAAAAGTGTACTACAACGCTCAGAAAGACTAAGGTGTAAGTCTAAGGTGGTGTGGTTAAAGTGGATAATTTGCTGTGTCGCCATGGGGTTTAGAGATGCACCCAGTGCCCATGTCAGTGTGGAGGATGTCTACTGTTCTTTATTGGGGCCTACTGCCCGGGAATTATTTGCTGCGCCATGCCCCGGAGAGGAGGGGGTTAACTGCTATGCCGCTAAAGCGGGGGAACCGCCAGGCGCCATAGACTTTGCTGCCGTCTCTCCTGATTGGCTACCCAATCCTGCTGACGTCACAGTTGCTGGGCAGATTGGAGAACCGATCTTCCCATCCTCTCGCTCCTCCTTCATCCTCCTAAAAAGCCCACCAGTGCGCAGCAAGAGGGCGACCTGTGAGGAGCGCGTGCCTGCCGCCACTACTCCTGTGCTACCGGAGCTACCAGCATTCTTACCGGCGCTAGATCCAGCCTGCCTGCTAGCACTGCTCCTGTCTGACAGCGACAGCAGCTGGGGGTCCGCCCGATCAGAGGATGAGAGTCACAGCCGGGCCTCTACTCCGACCTCCACTGAGCTAGGTGAGGGGACCAGGTCTGATCTCAGCATCTCCCCGGGGCCCAATTACTCCGGCTCCTCCAATTTCACTTTCTCCACGGGGGGATCCATAACCTCAGAGGACGACCGAATTATAGACGGGCCGCCCCCATCACCCACAGACCCTGAACCGGGGGGAAAGACTCTAATCAAGGGCCTCATATCTCCGGGCCTATGGCGGCCTCCCGGGTGTGATTCGCCACCCCTGCCACGATGGGTGTTCGGCCGGGAGCCCAAGGTCATGCAGTTAGTTGAGGACATCCAGCGAGCCCTCTCTATCCTGCCGCCTGCCACTAAAGCCGCGCCCGCCATGGCTACTACTGCACCTGCGGCCTCCACCACAGCCTGGCAGTCCACAGCAGCTACCGCCAAAGCTGGCCTAGCACCGGAACCACCTCCACCGGTGCCCTATCTTGATTATGCTACACTGTGGGGTCATCCTTACACTCCCTACCTCGAGTCTAAAGCAGCGTCTGAGCGGCTCTTCATCCACAAGTTGGAGAGACCCAGGCCTGGTGCAGCCCCTCTGGAGAGAAGAAGGGGAACTGTCACCAAATTTGACAAACAACGGGGGTATGGCCTGATCATGGACGCCTATACCGGGCTGCTAGTGCTCGTCAACCGACGGGCCGTGATGAGGGAATACCAGCCGGCCTACTTGAACAACCTCACCTCTGGGGAAGTCGGGGAATACACGCTGGTGGGGCCCCTGAAGGGTCCCTGGGCCGCAGCTGTAACTAGGCCCAAGAATCCAGTGCAACGGCCCTTCCTGCCACCCCCCTCGGAGTAATGGGACAAGAACTGGCTGGATTTCAAGCCCCTGGGTTCACTCACCACTACCTCTAAGACTCTGGGCTCGTCCACTACAACTACCAGAGCTGCTGCTCCCACCGCTGTAGCTAAAGCTGCCGCTTCAACTACTACAGTTACCTATCATTTGGCCCCTATCATCTCCTCTATCAACACGGTGCCACCCAGCATTGTGGTCACTACTGCGTCGAACGACGCCCCTGCTCCATCACCTCCTCGCTACTACTATCCCTGGGGGAAGAAGAAAAAACCACCTGGGGTTCTCCTGCACACTCTTAATTCGGAAGCTAGGCCAAGGTGGCCATTCTGACTGTTTCATTGTTTTTGTTAGTTTATATATATATATATATATATATATATATATATATATATATATATATATACATATATATATATATATATATATGCTACTGTATTTACCATGTGCCTTAGTTAGACAGTTGTGCAACATTTAGGGTTTGTACCTGGTCCTCCTGATCAAGCCCTTGTTGTTTGCCACCCAGCCATGAGCTGAAAGGACACTCAGTTGCTATCCAGTTTTTCAGTGGCTGTCCTCAGAGCCTTTTCATGGACGATGGTTCTAATTGCCAAAAGAGACTCTCCCAATACAGAGACACTTGTTCAGTTCTGCTAAAAGCACTTCTCAGAGTATTTGGTTATAAAAGTTGATTATTGCACTCTAGTATTGCACTTCAGTAACCAGAGTTTATTTTCATGTCATATTTTCTCTGAGTAAGAAGCAAGTTTATATAGATAGCCTCAGAGAAAGAGTATATTTTCTAAAGAGTATTGTATTTTTCATCATATATTGTGTTATTGTATTTCTTTTTTTTTTTTTTTCAAATTTGTTTTTATTTATTTTATCTTTTTTTTTATATACCAAGAGAAAAATTTTACAGAATTGTATCCAGCAAATAACAAAAGGACAATGAATGACAGAGTATTTAAGCAGGCACTCAGGCCCTTACAGTCATGTTTGATATTACAACTAGATTTGCATTTCCAGGGAAATACATAGTGCTTGAAAAGAGCGCCCCTTTACCAGTGACTTCCTTTTAAGAGAAACTTTAATCCTGGGCGCCGTCCCTTTAAGAGCGACTTGGGTCCCATCATTTTAAGAGCAACTTGGCTCCCGTCCCTTTAAGAGCGACATGAGTCCCTTTAGGAGCGACCTAGGTCTCTTTAACAGCGACCTGGGTCCCTTCGCTCTTATAAAGGGACCCAGGTCGCTCTTAAAGGGACCAAGGTCGCTCTTAAAGAGACCCATTTCTCTCTTAAAGGGACCCATTTCGCTCTTAAAGGGACCCAGGTCGTTCTCAAAGGGACCAGGTCGCTCTTAAAGGGACCTAGGTCGCTCTTAAAGGGACCAAGGTCGCTCTTAACCTCTTAAGGACATAGGACGTACCGGTACGTCCTATGTCCTCACTTGCACTTCAAAGCGGGGCCGCGCGGCGGCCCCGCTTTGAAGTGCCGCGATCCCGGGTGCCGCGTGTAGCCCGGGACCGCCGCTATTAGCGGGCACGGTCTGATCGCCGTGCCCGCTAATTAGCTAATCGGAGGCAGCTGTCAAAGTTGACAGCTGCCTCCGATTACCGGAGGCAACGTTTCCCTGGTGTCTAGTGGGGGAGATCGCTCCTCCGGGACCTTGTCCCGGAGGAGCGATCTCCGTTACTGATGCCGGCCGGGGACGCGTCCAAGATGGCGCCGTCCTCGGCTCGGCACTTGTTTACTTCCGGCTGCAGCAGCCGAAAGCAAACGAGTGCCGATCTCATGGATCTCTGCAGCATATCTATGCTGCAGAGATCTCAATGAGAGATCCAAGTGTATATACTAGAAGTCCCCCATGGGGGCTTCTAGTATATGTGTAAAAAAAAAAAAAAAAGTGTTGTTAATAGTAAAAAGCCCCCTCCCCTAATAAAAGGCTGAATCACCCCCCTTTTCCCAGGTTTTAAATAAAAGTAAACAAATAAATAAATAAATAAACATGTTTGCTATCGCCGCGTGCGTAATCGCCCGAACTATTAATTAATCACATTCCTGATCTCGTACGGTAAACGGCGTCAGCGCAAAAAAATCCCAAAGTGCAAAATTGCGCATTTTTGGTCGCATCAAATCCAGAAAAAATGTAATAAAAAGCGATCAAAAAGACGTATATGGGCAATCAAGGTACCGATAGAAAGATCACATCATGGCGCAAAAAATGACACCTCGCACAGCCCCATACACCAAAGGATAAAAGCGCTATAAGCCTGGGAATGGAGCGATTTTAAGGAACGTATATTGGTTAACAACGGTTTGAATTTTTTACAGGCCATCAGATACAATATAAGTTATACATGTTATATATCGTTTTAATCGTAACGACTTGAGGAACATGCATAACAAGTCAGTTTTACCCCAGGGTGAATGGCGTAAAAACACATTTCCCCCAAATAAAAGAAATGCGTTTTTTTTTTCAATTTCACCACACTTCGAATTTTTTTCTGGTTTCGCAGTGTACTTTATGCAAAAATTCAGCCTGTAATTGCAAAGTACAATTAGTGACGCAAAAATTAAGGGGTCATGTGGGTTTCTAGGTGGAAAAATGCAAGTGCTATGACCTTTTAAACACAAGGAGGAAAAACCGAAAACGTAAAAACGAAAATGGGCCATGTCCTTAAAGGGTTAAAGGGACCCAGATCGCTCTTAAAGGGACCAATTTCACTCTTAAAGGGACCAGGTCGCACTTAAAGGGACCCAGGTCGCTCTTAAAAGGACCCATTTTGCTCTTAAAGGGAAATATTTCGCTCTTAAAGGGCCCCAGGTCAGTCTTAAAGGGACACAGGTTGCTCTTAAAGGGACCCAGGTCACTCTTAAAGGGACCCATTTTTCTCTTTAATATGCGCTGATGCCCAAGTTTGGAGCATCCGCCATCTCCAGGTGATGTTGTTGGTGAGAAACGGCATCCACCTGGTGGAATCTGCATAGATGACAATGATGATGAGACACAATTGCCATCCGGGGAGGCAATGGGTCTGTCCGTTGTGCAGCAGGAGGATGACAGCGATGTAGTTGAAGAGGAGGAGGCGGTCGACAACTTAGTGTCCGACCCAACCTGGCCTGGGGAGTCGTCCAGCGGGGAAAGTTGTGGAGTTGCAGAGGCCCAAGCAGATCCCCAAACTGCGTCTTGAGGAAGAGGGGTGTCCAGAGGCAGGGGAAACATAGAGCGAAAGGCAGGCGAAAGGCAGCAGAGCAGAGGCCCGTATCAGCCCCCCGTGCCAAGCTCCCACCTCGAGGGGAAGTGTCTCTTTGGTTTGGTCATTTTTTTTATGTCTGCGCCGATGATAAACGGAGCGCGATGTGCTCACTGTGCCATTTCAAAATAAGTTGGGGCTCTGAAAAAATCAACCTTACCACTTCAGGTATGCGGCGCCATTTGGTAGGCAAGCATTGGGCAGAGTGGGAGAGAGCAAAAGCTGCTGCCTCTTTCCCTCGTTTGTCTGCTACCTCTGCAGTCCGTATGACCAGGCAGGACACTGAAGCATCGTCCTTCGCTTCGGTCACGTCTCGTCCTTCCACCCCAGCCTCCCCTTCGCCTGTGTCCGGCACTTCGCCCGCACCTTTGTTTGCCTCCAACCAACAATTGTCCATCGTGCAGACATTTGAGCACAAGCGGAAGTACGCAGCGAGCCACCCACAAGCCCAAACCCTTAACAGCCACATCTCAAAAATGCTGGCCCTTGAGATGTTGTCGTTTAGGCGTGTAGAGACCCAGTCCTTCCACGACCTCATGGCAGCTAACATGCCACGGTGTTTGGTCCCCAGCCGCCACTACTTTTCCCGCACCAGCACGTCTCCGGTAACATCAAGCGTGCCCTTAGATACTCGGTGAGCGCCAAGGTCCACCTCACCACAGACTCGTGGACAAGCGCCTGCGCTCAAGGAAGATACATGTCCATCCCGGCACATTGGTTCAATGTGGTGGAAGAATTAACAACACGTATGCTATTGGGGAATTACCTTACTGCGGTCTTTAAAGACTCTAATCTAATACAAAACTGATACTCAATAATATAAAAACTGCTACAAACAAGCAAAACTATCATCTGCAAGCTGCACTACTGATTAACATCAGACTGCAAGCATTATAGATGAAATGTGCATACAATTCACTGTTTACACATGAACTTGTACAAGCAACTGTTTGAACTACGCCGCTAAACACATCAATTGAGTGCTAATTATATAAATTGCCACTTAACTAATTACTCAATTACTGCTATTTTCTACCAATAAATGATCGCTATTCCTAACCCATGAACAGCGATCCTACAGATGAATGAATGAGATTAACCCCTATATAAGGGACTAACGCATGAACTCCTTTTTCATCTTTTGTCTGTGTTAGTTTTAATTTTTTCACAAATTACTTTTTTTCATATTTTGTTTTTAATTGTTTTTTAATATGGTGCACCATTTTAACAGAGATCTCTAATGTGTACAATGTTTTATAGTATTTGATGTTCTATATACGATAAATACTTATCGTTTCTTATCTTTATTATCTATAATTAAATTAAGCAAACAAGTTAATACTCTACTCCTGTATATCACTACTCAACGAGCTACCTGAGGTCCTCACCACACATCTCTGTTCATTCTTTTCTAGAAAGAAATTCAATCTGTATCACATGTTATTTTACCTACCATTTGAAGAGGAGCTCGATCCTTGTTGGCGATGGGGTCAGAGGGGCTTGGCTTCTCAGTGGTGGTGGTGTGAAAGGGTCGGCCCTCAGTGGTGTATGAACTTTCCAAAAAATAAATAAATAAATAAATAAAAACAAAGACCTGCCATGCGCTTCGCTTTCGGCGGCTCTCCTCTTCTCCCTCAGAGGGGAACCGCCAGGCGCCATAGACTTTGCTGCCGTCTCTCCTGATTGGCTACCCAATCCTGCTGACGTCACAGTTGCTGGGCAGATTGGAGAACCGATCTTCCCATCCTCTCCTCCTCCTTCATCCTCCTAAAAAGCCCACCAGTGCGCAGCAAGAGGGCGACCTGTGAGGAGCGCGTGCCTGCCGCCACTACTCCTGTGCTACCGGAGCTACCAGCATTCTTACCGGCGCTAGATCCAGCCTGCCTGCTAGCACTGCTCCTGTCTGACAGCGACAGCAGCTGGGGGTCCGCCCGATCAGAGGATGAGAGTCACAGCCGGGCCTCTACTCCGACCTCCACTGAGCTAGGTGAGGGGACCAGGTCTGATCTCAGCATCTCCCCGGGTCCCAATTACTCCGGCTCCTCCAATTTCACTTTCTCCACGGGGGGATCCATAACCTCAGAGGACGACCGAATTATAGACGGGCCGCCCCCATCACCCACAGACCCTGAACCGGGGGGAAAGACTCTAATCAAGGGCCTCATATCTCCGGGCCTATGGCGGCCTCCCGGGTGTGATTCGCCACCCCTGCCACGATGGGTGTTCGGCCGGGAGCCCAAGGTCATGCAGTTAGTTGAGGACATCCAGCGAGCCCTCTCTATCCTGCCGCCTGCCACTAAAGCCGCGCCCGCCATGGCTACTACTGCACCTGCGGCCTCCACCACAGCCTGGCAGTCCACAGCAGCTACCGCCAAAGCTGGCCTAGCACCGGAACCACCTCCACCGGTGCCCTATCTTGATTATGCTACACTGTGGGGTCATCCTTACACTCCCTACCTCGAGTCTAAAGCAGCGTCTGAGCGGCTCTTCATCCACAAGTTGGAGAGACCCAGGCCTGGTGCAGCCCCTCTGGAGAGAAGAAGGGGAACTGTCACCAAATTTGACAAACAACGGGGGTATGGCCTGATCATGGACGCCTATACCGGGCTGCTAGTGCTCGTCAACCGACGGGCCGTGATGAGGGAATACCAGCCGGCCTACTTGAACAACCTCACCTCTGGGGAAGTCGGGGAATACACCCTGGTGGGGCCCCTGAAGGGTCCCTGGGCCGCAGCTGTAACTAGGCCCAAGAATCCAGTGCAACGGCCCTTCCTGCCACCCCCCTCGGAGTAATGGGACAAGAACTGGCTGGATTTCAAGCCCCTGGGTTCACTCACCACTACCTCTAAGACTCTGGGCTCGTCCACTACAACTACCAGAGCTGCTGCTCCCACCGCTGTAGCTAAAGCTGCCGCTTCAACTACTACAGTTACCTATCATTTGGCCCCTATCATCTCCTCTATCAACACGGTGCCACCCAGCATTGTGGTCACTACTGCGTCGAACGACGCCCCTGCTCCATCACCTCCTCGCTACTACTATCCCTGGGGGAAGAAGAAAAAAACACCTGGGGTTCTCCTGCACACTCTTAATTCGGAAGCTAGGCCAAGGTGGCCATTCTGACTGTTTCATTGTTTTTGTTAGTTTATTTATATATATATATATATATATATATATATATACATATATATATATATATATATATATATATATATGCTACTGTATTTACCATGTGCCTTAGTTAGACAGTTGTGCAACATTTAAGGTTTGTACCTGGTCCTCCTGATCAAGCCCTTGTTGTTTGCCACCCAGCCATGAGCTGAAAGGACACTCAGTTGCTATCCAGTTTTTCAGTGGCTGTCCTCAGAGCCTTTTCATGGACGATGGTTCTAATTGCCAAAAGAGACTCTCCCAATACAGAGACACTTGTTCAGTTCTGCTAAAAGCACTTCTCAGAGTATTTGGTTATAAAAGTTGATTATTGCACTCTAGTATTGCACTTCAGTAACCAGAGTTTATTTTCATGTCATATTTTCTCTGAGTAAGAAGCAAGTTTATATAGATAGCCTCAGAGAAAGAGTATATTTTCTAAAGAGTATTGTATTTTTCATCATATATTGTGTTATTGTATTTCTTTTTTTTTTTTTTTTTCAAATTTCTTTTTATTTATTTTATCTTTTTTTTTCTATACCAAGAGAAAAATTTTACAGAATTGTATCCAGCAAATAACAAAAGGACAATGAATGACAGAGTATTTAAGCAGGCACTCAGGCCCTTACAGTCATGTTTGATATTACAACTAGATTTGCATTTCCAGGGAAATACATAGTGCTTGAAAAGAGCGCCCCTTTACCAGTGACTTCCTTTTAAGAGAAACTTTAATCCTGGGCGCCGTCCCTTTAAGAGCGACTTGGGTCCCATCATTTTAAGAGCAACTTGGCTCCCGTCCCTTTAAGAGCGACATGAGTCCCTTTAGGAGCGACCTAGGTCTCTTTAACAGCGACCTGGGTCCCTTCGCTCTTATAAAGGGACCCAGGTCGCTCTTAAAGGGACCAAGGTCGCTCTTAAAGAGACCCATTTCTCTCTTAAAGGGACCCATTTCGCTCTTAAAGGGACCCAGGTCGTTCTCAAAGGGACCAGGTCGCTCTTAAAGGGACCTAGGTCGCTCTTAAAGGGACCAAGGTCGCTCTTAAAGGGACCCAGATCGCTCTTAAAGGGACCAATTTCACTCTTAAAGGGACCAGGTCGCACTTAAAGGGACCCAGGTCGCTCTTAAAAGGACCCATTTTGCTCTTAAAGGGAAATATTTCGCTCTTAAAGGGCCCCAGGTCAGTCTTAAAGGGACACAGGTTGCTCTTAAAGGGACCCAGGTCACTCTTAAAGGGACCCATTTTTCTCTTTAATATGCGCTGATGCCCAAGTTTGGAGCATCCGCCATCTCCAGGTGATGTTGTTGGTGAGAAACGGCATCCACCTGGTGGAATCTGCATAGATGACAATGATGATGAGACACAATTGCCATCCGGGGAGGCAATGGGTCTGTCCGTTGTGCAGCAGGAGGATGACAGCGATGTAGTTGAAGAGGAGGAGGCGGTCGACAACTTAGTGTCCGACCCAACCTGGCCTGGGGAGTCGTCCAGCGGGGAAAGTTGTGGAGTTGCAGAGGCCCAAGCAGATCCCCAAACTGCGTCTTGAGGAAGAGGGGTGTCCAGAGGCAGGGGAAACATAGAGCGAAAGGCAGGCGAAAGGCAGCAGAGCAGAGGCCCGTATCAGCCCCCCGTGCCAAGCTCCCACCTCGAGGGGAAGTGTCTCTTTGGTTTGGTCATTTTTTTTATGTCTGCGCCGATGATAAACGGAGCGCGATGTGCTCACTGTGCCATTTCAAAATAAGTTGGGGCTCTGAAAAAATCAACCTTACCACTTCAGGTATGCGGCGCCATTTGGTAGGCAAGCATTGGGCAGAGTGGGAGAGAGCAAAAGCTGCTGCCTCTTTCCCTCGTTTGTCTGCTACCTCTGCAGTCCGTATGACCAGGCAGGACACTGAAGCATCGTCCTTCGCTTCGGTCACGTCTCGTCCTTCCACCCCAGCCTCCCCTTCGCCTGTGTCCGGCACTTCGCCCGCACCTTTGTTTGCCTCCAGCCAACAATTGTCCATCGTGCAGACATTTGAGCACAAGCGGAAGTACGCAGCGAGCCACCCACAAGCCCAAACCCTTAACAGCCACATCTCAAAAATGCTGGCCCTTGAGATGTTGTCGTTTAGGCGTGTAGAGACCCAGTCCTTCCACGACCTCATGGCAGCTAACATGCCACGGTGTTTGGTCCCCAGCCGCCACTACTTTTCCCGCACCAGCACGTCTCCGGTAACATCAAGCGTGCCCTTAGATACTCGGTGAGCGCCAAGGTCCACCTCACCACAGACTCGTGGACAAGCGCCTGCGCTCAAGGAAGATACATGTCCATCCCGGCACATTGGTTCAATGTGGTGGAAGAATTAACAACACGTATGCTATTGGGGAATTACCTTACTGCGGTCTTTAAAGACTCTAATCTAATACAAAACTGATACTCAATAATATAAAAACTGCTACAAACAAGCAAAACTATCATCTGCAAGCTGCACTACTGATTAACATCAGACTGCAAGCATTATAGATGAAATGTGCATACAATTCACTGTTTACACATGAACTTGTACAAGCAACTGTTTGAACTACGCCGCTAAACACATCAATTGAGTGCTAATTATATAAATTGCCACTTAACTAATTACTCAATTACTGCTATTTTCTACCAATAAATGATCGCTATTCCTAACCCATGAACAGCGATCCTACAGATGAATGAATGAGATTAACCCCTATATAAGGGACTAACGCATGAACTCCTTTTTCATCTTTTGTCTGTGTTAGTTTTAATTTTTTCACAAATTACTTTTTTTCATATTTTGTTTTTAATTGTTTTTTAATATGGTGCACCATTTTAACAGAGATCTCTAATGTGTACAATGTTTTATAGTATTTGATGTTCTATATACGATAAATACTTATCGTTTCTTATCTTTATTATCTATAATTAAATTAAGCAAACAAGTTAATACTCTACTCCTGTATATCACTACTCAACGAGCTACCTGAGGTCCTCACCACACATCTCTGTTCATTCTTTTCTAGAAAGAAATTCAATCTGTATCACATGTTATTTTACCTACCATTTGAAGAGGAGCTCGATCCTTGTTGGCGATGGGGTCAGAGGGGCTTGGCTTCTCAGTGGTGGTGGTGTGAAAGGGTCGGCCCTCAGTGGTGTATGAACTTTCCAAAAAATAAATAAATAAATAAATAAAAACAAAGACCTGCCATGCGCTTCGCTTTCGGCGGCTCTCCTCTTCTCCCTCAGAGCACATGTGGTGTGTAATGCACTCCGCCTGAGCTGCAAGCAGGCTCGGATTGGCCCACAGGGGAGCATGGGAATCCCCCGGTGGGCCCTACCCATTGGTGGGCCCCTGAGCAGGAGGTCTGTAACCCTGTTTAGCAGCTTCAGGATAACATATAATCCCCCAGTTAGTTTCATTGGACTTCACCTTTCAAGAAACTTAAGTGGGCGGCTGTGCTGTTTGCATAGAGCAGGGATGGGGAACCTTCGACTCTACATCAATGGCAAAACTACAACTTCCATCATGCCTTGACAGCTCCTATACACTAGAACAGGGATGGGGATCCTTTGGGCTTCCAGCTGTGGCAAAACTACAACTCCCATCATGCCTGGACAGCTCCTATACAATATAACAGGGATGGGGAACCTTCAGCCTTCCAGCTGTTGCAAAACTACAACTCCCATCATGCGTGGACAGCCTTTTGCTGTCCAGGTCCCCATCCCTGGAGTGCCTGACCAATTAGTAACAGTGAGCGAGAATTGACGGTCACGTACACAGCACTGTGCAAAGTCACTATTGCAATGTGAAATGTTTGCCACTGGGTATATCTGGTGTATGTAGGGTGGGCCCCTAGAATAAAATATTCCCTGGTGGGCCCGAGGTACCCCAGTCCGACACCGGCTGCAAGTCCTGTTACATTGTGTGAACATAGCCTATATATACACATGCAAATGTTTACACTTACAAGATGGTCCCAACTCCCGACTTTCATCCGTTGTGGGTCGAACAGCTTCCCTTCTGCGGCGCTGCCGCCTTCGTTCTTCCATTATATCTTAAAAAAAAAAGAAAAAAAAAAAAAGTCATCAACATCAGCATCATCATCCTAGTGTCATGAATGTTCCTGTTGGAACCTTGGCGCAGTCCTCAGTTCGTAAGATACGACCAAGACTGTGCTTTTGGCCATGATTCTGCACTTTTATGTTTGTATTTCATTTATGTCTGAACCTGGTCTGAACACTGTCTTATTCCAGCCCTTGCTGGGTGGTGATTAGCAGGCTTCCACCACCCCCGTGTCCACCTGTGTAGCTCTCTGGCAGGTTCAGAGTTAAGCTTTCTTGCTCTGGTTTCTGTGATTGAGGGATCTTATATCCAGTCAGTTTCCTTGGTGCCAGCTGTGTATGCTCTGCAGTCAGGAGGCTGCTCCAATGGGATTCTGGACCGGGCTCTGATTCACTATAAGTTGTTCTCAGTATCCCAGTTCATTGCTGGTTATTCAGTATAGCTTCCCTGTCCTGCATTCCAGCTCTGCCTGCATCTATCTGCGTTACCTCTGGTTTTCTGTCCCTTGCCTTGTTTTCTGACTACCCTTGCTTGCTGCCTGCCCCTGACCATATTGCCTGTTATTCGACTACTCTTTTGGATCCTGATTTTGTACCTTTGCTGCCAGACTGTTGTGACCCGGATTGCTGACCATTCTTCATTGTGTTTTGTCTGTCTGTCTTGTCTTTGTGTCCCACCTAGCCAGTGCAGGGACTGCCGCCCAGTCGGATTGTGGCAAGTAGGTAGAGGACAGTGGGCGGGGCTGAGCTTAGGGCTCACTGTCTTGTCTTGTCCTGCTGTCCGGTTCCTAACAGAATAACCAGCCTAAAATATACTGCCCCCCTCTGTTATGGCTACAGTCAAAGATCTTGCTACCCAAGTGGAGGGGGTGTCAGGCCTGGTGGTCAAGCTGGCCAACCAGGTTAATCAGCTAATGGACTCGGACCTTGTTACTAAAATGGAGGCTTTGTCAGTCTTGGTAGTGGACCTAGTTAAACAGGTCCAGATTCTTTCTCAAAATCAGGCTGAAGCAGTAGTAGCGCCCCCGGTGGTTGTTAAACCTTCCAAAACCACAATGTTGCTCCCTGACCGCTTTTCTGGTGACCGTAACAAATACGAGACATTCAAAAATTCTTGCCTATTATATTTTCGTCTCAACCACTTCCCGACACAGCAAGAGAAAGTGGGTATTGTTGTCTCACTGTTGCAGGGAGATCCCCAGGCTTGGGCCCTCAGGCTCTCTCCTGAGGCTGAGGAGTGGAGCAATTTAGAGAATTTTTTTCAGTCTCTAGGAGCCATCTATGCCCAACCCGATCATGTGGGCCTAGCTTGGTCAGTAAATGTGTCTCTTCGTCAGGGCAAGAGACCTGTTGAGGATTATTGTGCTGAGTTTAGGCGCCATAGTATAACAACCGGGTTGTGTGAGGCCGCGCTTAAAGCACTGTTTAAGCAGGGGATATCTGATGGTATTAAGGATGCCTGGACAGGTCATCCAGAGCCACCTACCCTAAAGCAGGCCATGGCTTTGGCGGTATGCATAGACCGCAGGCTCAGGGATAGGCAAAAGGAGAAAGCAAGTCCTGACTTTTCTAAACCTTCTGTCTCTCCATCTCTCTTTTTGAAAAAACCTGTCTCTCCCCATGATTATATTGAGGATGAACCCATGCAGTTGGGAGTTATGGGCTACGAGACCAGAAGGGAACACCGGAGGCGTTATGGACTTTGCTTTTACTGTGGTGACAGTACTCATTTCATCAACTACTGCCTGAAACGTCCCCGGCGACAAGGTCATCAGCGTCCAGGTGACAACCAGGAGAGTCACCTGGGCGCACAGGTACTTCTAGGTGGTATGGATATGCATGGTTCCTTAGCTGAGCCTACTAAGGTGATATCTCTGTGTTCAGACAAAAATTACTCTGACATTGACAAAAATGTGTCTGATTCTGATTTGAAAGGTCCTGTAAATTCTGTTGATGAACCATCTGTGATGAGACTTGCGTGGTGAGAGATCACTTACCATCCACTCTTGTTTTATCAAGTGAGGGTCCGGTGGCACCTCATAAAAGGGGGGGTACTGTCATGAATGTTCCTGTTGGAACCTTGGCGCAGTCCTCAGTTCGTAAGATACGACCGAGACTGCGCTTTTGGCCATGATTCTGCACTTTTATGTTTGTATTTCATTTATGTCTGAACCTGGTCTGAACACTGTCTTATTCCAGCCCTTGCTGGGTGGTGATTAGCAGGCTTCCACCACCCCCGTGTCCACCTGTGTAGCTCTCTGGCAGGTTCAGAGTTAAGCTTTCTTGCTCTGGTTTCTGTGATTGAGGGATCTTATATCCAGTCAGTTTCCTTGGTGTCAGCTGTGTATGCTCTGCAGTCAGGAGGCTGCTCCAATGGGATTCTGGACCGGGCTGTGGTTCACTATAAGTTGTTCTCAGTATCCCAGTTCATTGCTGGTTATTCAGTATAGCTTCCCTGTCCTGCATTCCAGCTCTGCCTGCATCTATCTGCGTTACCTCTGGTTTTCTGTCCCTTGCCTTGTTTTCTGACTACCCTTGCTTGCTGCCTGCCCCTTACCATATTGCCTGTTATTCGACTACTCTTTTGGATCCTGATTTTGTACCTTTGCTGCCAGACTGTTGTGACCCGGATTGCTGACCATTCTTCATTGTGTTTTGTCTGTCTGTCTTGTCTTTGTGTCCCACCTAGCCAGTGCAGGGACTGCCGCCCAGTTGCTCGCCGCCATTTTAGGGCGGATTGTGGCAAGTAGGTAGAGGACAGTGGGCGGGGCTGAGCTTAGGGCTCACTGTCTTGTCTTGTCCTGCTGTCCGGTTCCTAACACCTAGGCTGTTTTATTCCTTAAAACTGCTCAATACTTATATTATGAGAGGAAGGCCATATGTTGTGGGCTGCACATGACAGGTGGAGGGAACATATGATATATGTGTGCCTATGTGTTGGCAATAGGGTGGGGTTTCTGTGGGTACAAAGTAAAAGGGTCGTGAAAGTCCACAGTATATTACACACCCAGGGGCGTAACTAGAAATGGCTGGGCCCCATAGCAAACTTTTGATTGCCCCCCCCCCCCCGCCCGCCCCCTCTCGATCGACCACTACGCCATCAACACACTCAGCTCTACACCGGTCCTGTACACCATATAAATTACAGTACAGTTATATCAGGTGACTTACAGGGGACGTCTTCTCTGATCGGAGTTCTTCCCTTTTCATTTTCTTCTCCATCTCCTTCTCCGAGCCACAAATCCACAGAATGTGCCAGAAAAACATATTAGTCTCCTCACACTGGCACCATCCTCATCTCTCTATACTGCACATCTGAATTGGCCCCTTTACACCCTCATTTAGTGGGAAGGCTGACTCTATGTGATCCCATTTTATTATATGGCCCTCCTCTCTGTCGCCCCTCCTTATAAATAGCCCCCCTTATGTTGCCCCCCTTATAGAAGCCCCCCATGCTGTCCCCCTTATAGATGCCCCCCATGTTGTCCCCTAATAGATGGTCCCCTATGTTGCCCCCCTATAGATGGCCCCTCCTATGTTGTCCTCTTATAGATGGCCCCCTCTCCCCCTATATTGTCCCTTTATAGATGTCCCCCTCTCCCCCAATGTTGTCCCTTTATAATATCCCTCTCCCCTATGTTGTGCTCCTCTCCCCTATGTTGTCCCCTTATAGATGGCCCCCTATGTTGCCCCCCCCTTATAGATGTCCCTCTCCCCCCCTTCTTTATAGATGTCCCCCTCTCCCCCCCTTCCTTATAGATGGCCCTCTCTCCCCCCTCCCTTATAGATGCCCCCTTCTCCCTCCCTTATAGATGTCCCCCTCTCCCCCCCTTCCTTATAGATGTCCCCCTCTCCCCCCCTTCCTTATAGATGTCCCCCTCTCCCCCTTTCTTATAGATGCCCCCTTCTCCCTCCCTTATAGATGTCCCCCTCTCCCCCCTTCCTTATAGATGTCCCTCTCCCCCCCTTCCTTATAGATGTCCCCCTCTCCCCCCCTTCCTTATAGATGGCCCCCTCTCCCCCCTTCCTTATAGATGTCCCCCTCTCCCCCCTTCCTTATAGATGCCCCCTTCTCCCTCCCTTATAGATGTCCCCCTCTCCCCCCTTCCTTATAGATGTCCCCCTCTCCCCCCTTCCTTATAGATGTCTCCCTTCCCCCCCTTCCTTATGGATGCCCTCCTATCCCCCCCTTCCTTATAGATGCCCTCCTCTCCCCCCTTCCTTATAGATGCCCTCCTCTCCCCCCTTCCTTATAGATGTCCCTCTCTCCCCCCCTTCCTTATAGATGCCCTCTTCTCCCCATCCCCCTTATAGATGCCCTCTTTCCCCATCCCCCTTATAGATGCTCCCTTCTCTCTCCTCCCCCCCCCCCGGAAAGCAGGTTTAAAAAAAACAAACAAACACACCTTACATCGCGCTCCCCCGTCGAGCCTTTCTCCTGTCCGTCCCCCGTCTGATGTGCGGCTGCCGGGGGTGTCGCGTCCTATCCCCGACAGCACGCGTATCATAGAGCTCTCTGTGGGCTTGTGCTGCGGCCGCGACTTCCGGCACACAGAGAGCTCTATGATACGCGCGCTGCCGGGGATAGGATGCGACACCCCCGGCAGCCGCGCATCAGACGGGGGACTGACAGGAGCGCTGTCGGTCGGTCCCGTGCTCCTCCTGGCCCAGTGACTCCTTTTCCCTATGGTTGGGGAAAGGAGTCGCCGGGTCAGGAGGAGCACGGGACCCGCGTCATGGGCCCCCTGATGCGGCGGGGCCCCGCAGCAGCCGCTATGGCTGCTACAGCGGTAGTTCCGCCAGTGTACACACCCCAATAGCAGATCCCAGTATATTACATATTACACTCTCAGGAATCAAGTATATTACACATCCCAGTATCACAACTCCAGTATATTACACATCCCACGATCAGGCTCACAGCATATTACTCACCGTGCCGTATCTCTGCAAGTTTCCGGGGACTCTTATATTTTAGGTCCAACCATTTTTTGGGGATTTGGGCGAGGGTCCTTCTCTTGTTGAGATCCTGCTAGAGTGCATGTACCACCTTTCTTATTATCCGCCTTTTATGTGTATTAGGGTTAGTGACAGGGACACGTTCTAGCCCATAATCCATTTGGTCCATGATTTGGACCATGAGTTTCAGCTCTTTATCACCAAAAGGGGACGATCTCCTGGACATTTTTCTCTCTCCTAATCTCTGCTCTGTTACGGCCTAGCATATGTACAGCGTAATGCGTAATACGCGTGAATAACGACGCTCTACGGACGCACATTGGGATCATTTATGTAACGCTGCGCAAGAAATACGAAGGAAATGTGAACATTGCGGTAAATGTTCGTAAGGCATTCGCAAAGATTTTGCATTCGCAACTGCGGAGAGTGGCATTATACTGCGATTTTGGGGTGTTGGGTGCACTCAGACATGTTCCCCCTGATGTCACAGTGTCATTCCGGAGGTGTTTGCATCGTTTAGGGAGGTTTCATTGGGGACTTGGTGACTTCCAAGTGGTTGAATTGGGATTTCCAAGTGCCGAGCATTTTTTCCCCATAGACTATAATGGGATCGAGTATTCGTTCGAATAGTCGAATCTCGGTGCCTACTTGATTCGAATTCTCGAAAGTATTTCACTACTCGCTCATCTCTAATGTTATCTATTATTTTTCTTTTGACACTTGATAAATTTAAAGCTTTATTGGTATCACTAACGGAGTCAGAGAGGTTGGCACTACCACCCTTACTGCATATAGGTTCCACTAGGAACGACAGTCCAAGTGGTGTAGGTTCACGAAAAAGCTTTATAACAAATAAATGCAATGTAGAAATAAAATGGAAGCCGCAATTACCCTCTGATGTTTTCAATTCTTTATTTCATCATGAAAAACAGCAGACACATTGTGGATAAAGACCAGGGCAAACACCAGGCAGGTATCACGCTTCTACGGACTAACTGCATTGTGCAAGTCATCAAGTCATAAATACAGATAGATTGACGGCCTCACAGTTATGTCATATATATATTATTACTAGAGATGAGCGAACTTTTCAAAAGTTTGGTCCGACCGGACTTTCAGATTTTTTCGGAAAGTTCGGTTTGACCGAATTTCGGATTTCTTCGGATTTCATAGTTTAAAGCATCTATATGATACGGGGGTAGTGTATTTGGTTGAATTTAGGGCTCTACATGTCAGTAACACTGTTATCTTTTCAGTATCTCAAAGTCATTTTATTTTTTTTAGACTTCAATATTCACCATTACAGAGTCTATGCAGGAAATTCACCATTACAAGGTCTATGAGGAAAATTCACCATTACAGGGTCTATGCAGCAAAAAGGTCACAAATGCCGTGAAGGAGCAGCAGTAGTCATTGGAGGCCAATGGAGGTCCAGCAATAGTCATTTGAGGCCAGTACAGGAGCAGCAGTAGTCAACATGAAGGCCAGGCAGGAGCAGCAGTAGCCAACATGGAGGGCAGGCCGGATCAGCAGTAGCCAACATAGAGGCCAGGCAGGAGCAGCAGTAGCCAACATGGAGGCCAGGCCGGATCAGCAGTAGCCAACATAGAGGCCAGGCATGAGCAGCAGTAGCCAACATGGAGGACAAGTAGGAGCAACAGTAGACAACATGAAGGCCAGGCAGGAGCAGCACTAGCCAACATGGAGGGCAGGCAGGATCAGCAGTAGCCAACATGGAGAGCAGGCAGGATCAGCAGTAGCCAACATGGAGGCCAGGCAGGAACAACAGTAGCCAACATGGAGGGCAGGCAGGAGCAACAGTAGTCAACATGGAGGGCAGGCAGGATCAGCAGTAGACAAAACATGGAGGCCAGACAGGAGCAGCAGTAGCCAACATGGAGGCCAGGCCGGATCAACAGTAGCCAACATAGAGGCCAGGCATGAACAGCAGTAGCCAACATGGAGGACAAGCAGGAGCAACAGTAGACAACATGGAGGCCAGGCAGGAGCAGCACTAGCCAACATGGAGGGCAGGCAGGATCAGGAGTAGCCAACATGGAGAGCAGGTAGGAGCAACAGTAGACAACATGGAGGCCAGGTAGGAGCAGCACTAGCCAATATGGAGGGCAGGCAGGATCAGGAGTAGCCGACATGGAGAGCAGGCAGGATCAGCAGTAGCCAACATGGAGGCCAGGCAGGAACAACAGTAGCCAACATGGAGGGCAGGCAGGAGCAACAGTAGTCAACATGGAGGGCAGGCAGGATCAGCAGTAGACAAAACATGGAGGCCAGACAGGAGCAGCAGTAGCCAACATGGAGGCCAGGCCGGATCAGCAGTAGCCAACATAGAGGCCAGGCATGAACAGCAGTAGCCAACATGGAGGACAAGCAGGAGCAACAGTAGACAACATGGAGGCCAGGCAGGAGCAGCACTAGCCAACATTGAGGGCAGGCAGGATCAGCAGTAGCCAACATGGAGAGCAGGCAGGATCAGCAGTAGCCAACATGGAGGCCAGGCAGAAACAACAGTAGCCCACATGGAGGGCAGGCAGGAGCAACAGTAGTCAACATGGAGGGCAGGCAGGATCAGCAGTAGACAAAACATGGAGGCCAGACAGGAGCAGCAGTAGCCAACATGGAGGCCAGGCAGGAGCAACAGAAGTCAACATGGAGGGCAGGCAGGATCAGCAGTAGCCAACATGGAGGCCAGGCAGGAGCAGCAGTAGCCAACATGGAGGCCAGGCAGGAGCAGCAGTAGTCAACATGGAGGGCAGGCAGGATCAGCAGTAGCCAACATGGAGGCCAGGCAGGAGCAGCAGTAGCCAACATGGAGGCCAAGCAGGAGCAGCAGTAGCCAACATGGAGGCCAGGCAGGCACAGCAGTAGTCAACATGGAAGCCAATTAAGGCCCAGCAGTAGCCAAAAGGAGGCAAGGGCAGGCACACCAGTAGTCAACCTAGATGCCAGTTAAGGCCCAGCAGTAGCCAACATGGAGGCAAGGGCAGGCACACCAGTAGTCAACCTGGATGCCAGTTAAGGCCCAGAAGTAGCCAACATGGAGGCAAGGGCAGGCACACCAGTAGTCAACATGGAGGCAAGGGCAGGCAAAGCAGTAGTCAACATGGAAGCCAGTTAAAGAGGAGCTGTCACCCTCGTGCCTGGGTGACAGGCTCCCGACCCCCCGTTAAAGCCCCATATACTCACCTGATCCCGCCGGGTCCCGCTTCCTGATCTGGTCGGGTCACGGAGATATGAGCGCCCGAAGCCCTGCGTGCGCGCTCACAGGAGAGTCCGATGCCCATAGAGAATGACAGAGCATCGGACTCCCCATTCATTCTCTGAGCATCAGACTCTCCTGTGAGTGCGCGCTGGGTTTCTGGCGCTCATATCTCCGTGACCCGACCAGATCAGGAAGTGGGACCCGGCGGGATCAGATGAGTATAGGGGGCTGTAACGGGGGTCGGGAGCCTGTCACCCCGGCATGGGGGGTGACAGGTCTCCTTTAAGGCCCAGCAGTAGTCAACATGGATGCCAGTTAAGGCCCAGCAGTATTCAACATGGATGCCAGTTAAGGCCCAGCAGTAGTCAACATGAATGCCAGTTAAGGTCCAGCAGTAGCGAACATGGATGCCATTTAAGGCCCAGTAGTAGCCAACATGGAGGCAAGGACAGGCACACCAGTAGTCAACCTAGATGCTAGTTAAGGCCCAGCAGTAGTCAACATGGATGCCAGTTAAGGCCCAGCAGTAGCCAACATAGAGGCAAGGACAGGCACAGCAGTAGTCAACATGGATGCCAGTTAAGGCCCAGCAGTACTCAACATGGATGCCAGTTAATTCCCAGCAGTAGCCAACATGGAGGCAAGGGCAGGCCCAGAAGTAGTCAACATGGATGCCAGTTAACGCCCAGCAGTAGTCAACATGAATGCCATTTAAGGCCCAGCAGTAGTCAACATGGATGCCAGTTAAGGCCTAGAAGTAGCTAACATGGAGGCAAGGGCAGGCACACCAGTCATCAACCTAGATGACAGTTAAGGCCCAGCAGTAGCCAACATGGAGTCAAGGGCATGATGAACAGTAGTCAACATGGAGGCCAGGCAGGAGCAACAGTAGCCAACATGGAGGCTAGTACAGGAGCAGCAGTAGTCAACATGGAGGAAAGGGCAGGCACAGCAGTAGTCAACATGGAGGCCAGTTAAGGCACAGCAGTAGCCAACATGAAGGCCAGTACAGTAGAAGCAGTAGTCAACATGAAAACCAGTTAAGGCCCAGCAGTAGCCAATTATGAGGCCAGTGAAGGCACAGCAGTAATCAACATGGATGCCAGTTAAGGCACAGCAGTAGCCAACATGGAGGCCAGTACAGGAGCAGCAGTAGTCAACATGGATGCCATTAAGGCCCAGCAGTAGCCAATATGGAGGCCAGTGAAGGCCCAGCAGTAGCCAATATGGAGGCCAGTGAAGGCCCAGCAGTAGCCAAGATGGAGGCCAGGGAAGGATTAGCAGTTGTAATGGGGTGACATGAGCAGCAGAAGCAGAATAATGAGGTCCATGGACAGGCGAGAGGTAGCAGGGCAGCAGGAATGGTGGAATGACCAGTAAGGTCTTGTTCACATATAGGCCATAATAGATGCAGAAAAGGTCCTACATCTTGGTGACAACAGGACCAAATCCTACTTTGTTGTATTAGGAGCAGGTGTCACAAAGTCCTTATCTATCCATGTGGCGTTCATTTTGATGAAAGTCAGACGTTCCACACTATCAAAGGACAATCTGGTTCTCCTGGGACTGACAATATGACCTGCTGCGCTGAAAACTCGCTCGGATGACACACTGCTGGCCGGACACGAGAGTATGTCTAAAGCAAATTCAGCGAGTTGTGGCCAGACATCTAATTTTCCCACCCAGTAGTTCAGGGGTTCCGGCACGTTAGGTGGACACGTAGAATCCAAAAACACCTGTACTTGCTGTTTGAGGTGTGCCGCCATGTCCTGCTGCTGTACGGGTGCTCCTGTTACCCCGACCTGTGGCTGCATGAAAGCGTGGACATCAGGCTCAGACTGGTGCTGCTGCTCATGCCACCAAATCTGCTAGAGGAGGATGTGAAGGAGTCAGCGCTGCTGGTGTGGCCCTGGTGGGAATGGCGTGAATGAGTGCGCCGTGTTCCAAAGGCTGCCACTAACTGTGCACCCAGCTCCTCTCTATAATAATTAATTTTTTCCTCCCATTGGGAAGGATGAATGAATGAATGCACACAGCTTGTTGCGATACTGTGGGTCCAGTAGTGTGGCCAGCCAGAAATCGTCCCATTGAGGAATCCTTTGCAAGCGTGGGTCAGCCCGAGAGCATATCAACATGCGCTTAGCCATTTCCACCAGGAAATGGGAAGAAGTCCCCGCCTCCCTCTTCACAGTATACTGCCAATGGGTACTGCCTCCATCCTCCTCATCCTCCTGATAGCCATGCATATCCTCCTCTGGCCCCCCTCTGGTCTGGCAGGAAGCTCATCTCCTTCTCCTCCACCCGTCTACCCTAAGAGTTCCTGTGCGTTCAGGTCCTCCTCCTCAACTTCCTCTCCTCCTCTTCCGCCAAGCCTTCCTCCAGCGACCCAGGCTGCGACAGTGGCAAGACCTCTTCCCCCTCACCACTGAGTCGCATCAGTTCCAGTACATGAAGCATGGGCATGATGGCGCTCAGTCCTGTGTCTTGCCCACTGACTAGAAAGGTGGCCTCCTCAAAGGGTCGTAGCAAGCGGCAGGTGTCACGCATGAGTTGCCACTGCCCGAGCTCCAGGTTACTCAGGGGAGTCGCCCTGTCCGCCTGCATCAAGAGGAAATCAGTCAAGGCCTTCCTCTGCTCATAGAGCCGGTCCAGCCTGTGAAGGGTGGAGTTCCACCACGTGGCTACATCGCAAATGAGACGATGGTTGGGAAGACCATTCCTCTGCTGCAGGTCGAGGAGGATGTGGTGAGAGCGACTTGAATGGCTGAAATGGTTAGACAGCTTTCGAGCCATTGACAGCACAGTCTGTAAATGGGATGAAGACTTTAAAAAGTGTGTAACTATTAGGTTTAAAACATGTGCCATACATGGGGCATGCCTCATACCTCCTCGATGCAGCGCAGAGAGAATGTTGCTCCCATTGTCACTCACCACCGTCCCAACTTTAAGATGGGTGGAGTCAGCCACGAGAGGATTTCCGTCTCGAGCAGGCGGTGCAGCTCTTCCCGTGTCTCCTTTCACCCAGGCAGACTAGATGCAGCACATCTTGACACCTTCGTGCTATACCCAAGTGGTACAATGAGGAACACTGGCGGTTGAGGAGGTTTTGGACCTACTGGAGGAGGCAGAGGAGGACCGCGACACAGAAACCCTACTGTAACAACGGGGTGGTGTCATCGCCCTTCCCTGGCCAAGTTGCTGGGGGTCTGCTGGCCATATTACACTTTCCCACTGAGCAGTAATGGACATATACTGCCCTTGCCCGTAATTACAGCTCCAGATGTCTGTGGTTAAATGTACATGTCTGCTTACTGAATGGCTCAGCGAGTCAGCAACATTTTCGCGAACATAGCTATACATGGCCGGGATAGCTGTGTTGGAAAAGTAGTGTAGTGTAGTAAAGTAGTGCAGAGTCGACAACACAATCTAAGAAACTTACAAGGAGACCGTTACCCATCCTCACTTCTATATAAGATCTTATCGGCATAACAGTTGTACACAAAAGATAAAGAAAAGAGCATACAGCGTCCTGGACAGAAACATAATTTAGAATGATATAGTAATCAGAGAGTTAAGGATTAGGAGTAGTCAGGGCATTACTGAGGCGAGTATATCTACCTGAGAAATAATTAGTGTCAGAGTAATTACACCATTGACCCCATACTTTGTGGAGCTTAGCTGGGCACCCTCTGTTAGGGATGAGCGAACCGAACCGTAACGAACCAGATTCGTTACCAACTTTGCAAAAAGTTCGGTTCGTCACCGAACCTAACTTTAAGAAAGTTAGTAACGAATCTGGTTAAAATAACAATAACAAATAAAATCACAGAATAGACAAGTCTAAGACATATTTAGAAAGTAAGGCAAACACCTCTGGAATGCATCTGGGTAAGCAGGGAATCAGTATAACAGGGACCGGTATTATGGAGGTTAGCGATCCCCGGCAATAATGCCGACTCCTCTTATAGTTAATATTTAATTACTAAAGCACATTTTCGTTCTAATAAAGCTATTTTCTTTAATCAATAGCATAACTAAAAGTAATCAATGCTTTTGCAATTAAATTTACTGTTAATAAAATATATATAAAGAAATAAATGTGTATGTATATATATATATATATATATATATATATATATATATATATTTACAGTATATTTAATTGCAAAAGTATTGATTCCTTTTAATTATGCTATTGATTAAAGAAAATAGCTTTATTAGAACGAAGATGTGCTGTATTAATTAAATATTAACAATTAAAGGGAGCTGCATTAAAGCCGGCAATAGTAATTGACGATAAAACAGTTCAAAGTAATACTAAATTAATACTTTATTTTAAATAAAACAGCAAATGTTTCTTATAATTATGCCATTTTTTTTATCACAATAGTAAAATTAGAAGAAACATTTAGATTTATATTAAAAACTAAAGTCTGTCCTCTAGGTCGTGATTGTATAATGATTAAATTAACTTACATTCAAAACACCCCTATTAGAATGTGTCAAGTTATATTGTATTTATAATCAAATCATTAAAACATTAAAAACAACATGATTAAATCATTCATAAATTATTTGAAAAGTATGTAAATTGAACAAATAAAAATAAAAGTAACATTAAATATAAAACTGCATAAGGAGTCATATACCAGTGGAATTAATTGCTGCTGGTAAATGAAGACAAGTAGTCCAAGTTCTGCTAGTGTTTAAAGTTACTTGCAATTCAGGAGTATAACTCCCATCATGGTAGTCAGTGTAGGCAAATGATGGGAATGTAGTCCCAAATCGGCAAATTCATGAGAGAACAGCACAGGATCAGAACGGCCCGATGTGTAGCACTTATGTTGGTAAAGTTTCTGCCATCTCCATCCTATAATAAATAAAGGGCCACATGTCTCATCCGGCGAACGGATGATTTTCGGCGGAAAGTGCCGATTTGCGTATTTATTTATTCGCAAATGGCCGATTTGCGAATAAAATATTCGCAAATCTGCACTTTCCGCTGAGTACGCCAGGGGGGCGGAAAGGGGGAGTGTAGTGGGCGGAACCGAGGGCGCGGACTCAGAGTCCGCGCGATTTACCATCCGTTCCGCCCACATGTACGCCAAAAACCTACTCCAGTCCTCAGCTGCGTAGGTCTTCGGCGGTGCGCACCGGCGCGCACCGGCGCACACAGGATTTATGTAGTGGCAGTCCGCCTCTACATAAATCTCCGTAGCGCCGGATCTGCGGGGGCATTTATAAGTCCGGCGTAAAAAACGCCGGACTTAATAAATGCCACCCAAAGTGTCTGCAATCTTACCACCTCATATGGCTGTTAATCAGGAGATGGAACATCTATGTTTGGGTTCCATCCAGTAGGGGTATTGGTATATCCTGCCGGAAGCAGGAGCATAAGTCCCTAGGTGTCCCTAAGATAGGTGCTTCAATCTTCGGGGAAGACGTTCTTACAATGGCAGCTCCTTCCCCATGCTACCCCTTTGCGAAGACCCTAGACTTACCCTTGTATGGCTAGAGCCCATATATAAGATCAACCCCAGACCCCATATAGTCAATCCAATAAGGAAAAAAGCAGCAATTCATCAATCTTTTAGTCCCTTAATGTGGTTTATTCATCCAATGTGCACTAGCAATGTGTATGAGTCTTTGTCAAGTCTGGTAAGGTTAGAGGATTGATGTCCATGCAGCCTTTACTGCCCGATTATTGGGCTCTAAGAGCTTCTGCTATAGTTAAATGTGTCATTCAACTATTTAGCTGGCATACATGTACAGTATATATCTAATACTGTACACCCCAGGGGGTAGTGTACTGCCTTCCTGCACTGTGCATTCAGTACTGCCGTGGCATATAAATGCATTAGCTTTAACGGATACTTTATTTGTGTTACATTACCTGAGTATTTATTGCAGAGCTCAAGTGCTTTGGTGGACCCAAGACCCCCCCCCCCCCCCCCCCCAAAAAAAAAAAAAAAACTTTGATCCCCTTCTGTAGCCTTTTCTACCTGGACTGGCAATCCATGTTCCCTTAGGACTAAGGAAAGAAACATTGGTTTTACAGTGAATTTCTGTATCATTGGGAATGGCTTGTATAATGAGACAGGACAGGATTTCTGCCGGGTCCATTATTCTTCTTAGTTTATCTGAATAGGAGACTCAGAGACAGTAAATACAGAACAGGCGCTGTTTGCTTTGTGCTAAATACATCGATTATTAACTAAAAAGCAGTTATGGGCTTAAGATCTTGTGTTATGTCTGCTCGTAAAAAGAAAAGCATTGCTATGTGCTGCTATCCAAGGCAATACTATTGTATCTACTTATGTTCAGAGACAGGAGAATGATTCATTCATACTTTTCCTTACTACATTCTAAGTATCAATTGCTCTAGTTGCTCTCTATGGTAATTGTTAATGATGATTGGCCTGAGTGCCTGAGAACAATCCCCTGAAGGAGCAAATTTTTCATTATGGTGTATTTGTAGCCCAGCTGCCAATCATCATTAACAATTACCATAGAGAGCAATTAGAGCAATTGATACTTAGAATGTAGTAAGGAAAAGTATGAATGAATCATTCTCCTGTCTCTGAACATAAGTAGATACAATAGTATTGCCTTGGATAGCAGCACATAGCAATGCTTTTCTTTTTACGAGCAGACAGAACACAAGATCTTAAGCCCATAACTGCTTTATAGTCAATAATCGATGAACAGTAGTCAACATGGAGGCCAGGCAGGAGCAACAGTAGCCAACATGGAGGCTAGTACAGGAGCAGCAGTAGTCAACATGGAGGAAAGGGCAGGCACAGCAGTAGTCAACATGGAGGCCAGTTAAGGCACAGCAGTAGCCAACATGAAGGCCAGTACAGTAGAAGCAGTAGTCAACATGAAAACCAGTTAAGGCCCAGCAGTAGCCAATTATGAGGCCAGTGAAGGCACAGCAGTAATCAACATGGATGCCAGTTAAGGCACAGCAGTAGCCAACATGGAGGCCAGTACAGGAGCAGCAGTAGTCAACATGGATGCCATTAAGGCCCAGCAGTAGCCAATATGGAGGCCAGTGAAGGCCCAGCAGTAGCCAATATGGAGGCCAGTGAAGGCCCAGCAGTAGCCAAGATGGAGGCCAGGGAAGGATTAGCAGTTGTAATGGGGTGACATGAGCAGCAGAAGCAGAATAATGAGGTCCATGGACAGGCGAGAGGTAGCAGGGCAGCAGGAATGGTGGAATGACCAGTAAGGTCTTGTTCACATATAGGCCATAATAGATGCAGAAAAGGTCCTACATCTTGGTGACAACAGGACCAAATCCTACTTTGTTGTATTAGGAGCAGGTGTCACAAAGTCCTTATCTATCCATGTGGCGTTCATTTTGATGAAAGTCAGACGTTCCACACTATCAAAGGACAATCTGGTTCTCCTGGGACTGACAATATGACCTGCTGCGCTGAAAACTCGCTCGGATGACACACTGCTGGCCGGACACGAGAGTATGTCTAAAGCAAATTCAGCGAGTTGTGGCCAGACATCTAATTTTCCCACCCAGTAGTTCAGGGGTTCCGGCACGTTAGGTGGACACGTAGAATCCAAAAACACCTGTACTTGCTGTTTGAGGTGTGCCGCCATGTCCTGCTGCTGTACGGGTGCTCCTGTTACCCCGACCTGTGGCTGCATGAAAGCGTGGACATCAGGCTCAGACTGGTGCTGCTGCTCATGCCACCAAATCTGCTAGAGGAGGATGTGAAGGAGTCAGCGCTGCTGGTGTGGCCCTGGTGGGAATGGCGTGAATGAGTGCGCCGTGTTCCAAAGGCTGCCACTAACTGTGCACCCAGCTCCTCTCTATAATAATTAATTTTTTCCTCCCATTGGGAAGGATGAATGAATGAATGCACACAGCTTGTTGCGATACTGTGGGTCCAGTAGTGTGGCCAGCCAGAAATCGTCCCATTGAGGAATCCTTTGCAAGCGTGGGTCAGCCCGAGAGCATATCAACATGCGCTTAGCCATTTCCACCAGGAAATGGGAAGAAGTCCCCGCCTCCCTCTTCACAGTATACTGCCAATGGGTACTGCCTCCATCCTCCTCATCCTCCTGATAGCCATGCATATCCTCCTCTGGCCCCCCTCTGGTCTGGCAGGAAGCTCATCTCCTTCTCCTCCACCCGTCTACCCTAAGAGTTCCTGTGCGTTCAGGTCCTCCTCCTCAACTTCCTCTCCTCCTCTTCCGCCAAGCCTTCCTCCAGCGACCCAGGCTGCGACAGTGGCAAGACCTCTTCCCCCTCACCACTGAGTCGCATCAGTTCCAGTACATGAAGCATGGGCATGATGGCGCTCAGTCCTGTGTCTTGCCCAATGACTAGAAAGGTGGCCTCCTCAAAGGGTCGTAGCAAGCGGCAGGTGTCACGCATGAGTTGCCACTGCCCGAGCTCCAGGTTACTCAGGGGAGTCGCCCTGTCCACCTGCATCAAGAGGAAATCAGTCAAGGCCTTCCTCTGCTCATAGAGCCGGTCCAGCCTGTGAAGGGTGGAGTTCCACCACGTGGCTACATCGCAAATGAGACGATGGTTGGGAAGACCATTCCTCTGCTGCAGGTCGAGGAGGATGTGGTGAGAGCGACTTGAATGGCTGAAATGGTTAGACAGCTTTCGAGCCATTGACAGCACAGTCTGTAAATGGGATGAAGACTTTAAAAAGTGTGTAACTATTAGGTTTAAAACATGTGCCATACATGGGGCATGCCTCATACCTCCTCGATGCAGCGCAGAGAGAATGTTGCTCCCATTGTCACTCACCACCGTCCCAACTTTAAGATGGGTGGAGTCAGCCACGAGAGGATTTCCGTCTCGAGCAGGCGGTGCAGCTCTTCCCGTGTCTCCTTTCACCCAGGCAGACTAGATGCAGCACATCTTGACACCTTCGTGCTATACCCAAGTGGTACAATGAGGAACACTGGCGGTTGAGGAGGTTTTGGACCTACTGGAGGAGGCAGAGGAGGACCGCGACACAGAAACCCTACTGTAACAACGGGGTGGTGTCATCGCCCTTCCCTGGCCAAGTTGCTGGGGGTCTGCTGGCCATATTACACTTTCCCACTGAGCAGTAATGGACATATACTGCCCTTGCCCGTAATTACAGCTCCAGATGTCTGTGGTTAAATGTACATGTCTGCTTACTGAATGGCTCAGCGAGTCAGCAACATTTTCGCGAACATAGCTATACATGGCCGGGATAGCTGTGTTGGAAAAGTAGTGTAGTGTAGTAAAGTAGTGCAGAGTCGACAACACAATCTAAGAAACTTACAAGGAGACCGTTACCCATCCTCACTTCTATATAAGATCTTATCGGCATAACAGTTGTACACAAAAGATAAAGAAAAGAGCATACAGCGTCCTGGACAGAAACATAATTTAGAATGATATAGTAATCAGAGAGTTAAGGATTAGGAGTAGTCAGGGCATTACTGAGGCGAGTATATCTACCTGAGAAATAATTAGTGTCAGAGTAATTACACCATTGACCCCATACTTTGTGGAGCTTAGCTGGGCACCCTCTGTTAGGGATGAGCGAACCGAACCGTAACGAACCAGATTCGTTACCAACTTTGCAAAAAGTTCGGTTCGTCACCGAACCTAACTTTAAGAAAGTTAGTAACGAATCTGGTTAAAATAACAATAACAAATAAAATCACAGAATAGACAAGTCTAAGACATATTTAGAAAGTAAGGCAAACACCTCTGGAATGCATCTGGGTAAGCAGGGAATCAGTATAACAGGGACCGGTATTATGGAGGTTAGCGATCCCCGGCAATAATGCCGACTCCTCTTATAGTTAATATTTAATTACTAAAGCACATTTTCGTTCTAATAAAGCTATTTTCTTTAATCAATAGCATAACTAAAAGTAATCAATGCTTTTGCAATTAAATTTACTGTTAATAAAATATATATAAAGAAATAAATGTGTATTTATATATATATATATATATATATATATATATATATATTTACACTATATTTAATTGCAAAAGTATTGATTCCTTTTAATTATGATATTGATTAAAGAAAATAGCTTTATTAGAACGAAGATGTGCTGTATTAATTAAATATTAACAATTAAAGGGAGCTGCATTAAAGCCGGCAATAGTAATTGACGATAAAACAGTTCAAAGTAATACTAAATTAATACTTTATTTTAAATAAAACAGCAAATGTTTCTTCTAATTATGCCATTTTTTTTATCACAATAGTGAAATTAGAAGAAACATTTAGATTTATATTAAAAACTAAAGTCTGTCCTCTAGGTCGTGATTGTATAATGATTAAATTAACTTACATTCAAAACACCCCTATTAGAATGTGTCAAGTTATATTGTATTTATAATCAAATCATTAAAACATTAAAAACAACATGATTAAATCATTCATAAATTATTTGAAAAGTATGTAAATTGAACAAATAAAAATAAAAGTAACATTAAATATAAAACTGCATAAGGAGTCATATACCAGTGGAATTAATTGCTGCTGGTAAATGAAGACAAGTAGTCCAAGTTCTGCTAGTGTTTAAAGTTACTTGCAATTCAGGAGTATAACTCCCATCATGGTAGTCAGTGTAGGCAAATGATGGGAATGTAGTCCCAAATCGGCAAATTCATGAGAGAACAGCACAGGATCAGAACGGCCCGATGTGTAGCACTTATGTTGGTAAAGTTTCTGCCATCTCCATCCTATAATAAATAAAGGGCCACATGTATCATCCGGCGAACGGATGATTTTCGGCGGAAAGTGCCGATTTGCGTATTTATTTATTCGCAAATGGCCGATTTGCGAATAAAATATTCGCAAATCTGCACTTTCCGCTGAGTACGCCAGGGGGGCGGAAAGGGGGAGTGTAGTGGGCGGAACCGAGGGCGCGGACTCAGAGTCCGCGCGATTTACCATCCGTTCCGCCCACATGTACGCTGAAAACCTACTCCAGTCCTCAGCTGCGTAGGTCTTCGGCGGTGCGCACCGGCGCGCACCGGCGCACACAGGATTTATGTAGAGGCAGTCCGCCTCTACATAAATCTCCGTAGCGCCGGATCTGCGGGGGCATTTATAAGTCCGGCGTAAAAAACGCCGGACTTAATAAATGCCACCCAAAGTGTCTGCAATCTTACCACCTCATATGGCTGTTAATCAGGAGATGGAACATCTATGTTTGGGTTCCATCCAGTAGGGGTATTGGTATATCCTGCCGGAAGCAGGAGCATAAGTCCCTAGGTGTCCCTAAGATAGGTGCTTCAATCTTCGGGGAAGACGTTCTTACAATGGCAGCTCCTTCCCCATGCTACCCCTTTGCGAAGACCCTAGACTTACCCTTGTATGGCTAGAGCCCATATATAAGATCAACCCCAGACCCCATATAGTCAATCCAATAAGGAAAAAAGCAGCAATTCATCAATCTTTTAGTCCCTTAATGTGGTTTATTCATCCAATGTGCACTAGCAATGTGTATGAGTCTTTGTCAAGTCTGGTAAGGTTAGAGGATTGATGTCCATGCAGCCTTTACTGCCCGATTATTGGGCTCTAAGAGCTTCTGCTATAGTTAAATGTGTCATTCAACTATTTAGCTGGCATACATGTACAGTATATATCTAATACTGTACACCCCAGGGGGTAGTGTACTGCCTTCCTGCACTGTGCATTCAGTACTGCCGTGGCATATAAATGCATTAGCTTTAACGGATACTTTATTTGTGTGACATTACCTGAGTATTTATTGCAGAGCTCAAGTGCTATGGTGGACCCAAGACCCCCCCCCCCCCCCCCAAAAAAAAAAAAAAAAAAACTTTGATCCCCTTCTGTAGCCTTTTCTACCTGGACTGGCAATCCATGTTCCCTTAGGACTAAGGAAAGAAACATTGGTTTTACAGTGAATTTCTGTATCATTGGGAATGGCTTGTATAATGAGACAGGACAGGATTTCTGCCGGGTCCATTATTCTTCTTAGTTTATCTGAATAGGAGACTCAGAGACAGTAAATACAGAACAGGCGCTGTTTGCTTTGTGCTAAATACATCGATTATTGACTATAAAGCAGTTATGGGCTTAAGATCTTGTGTTATGTCTGCTCGTAAAAAGAAAAGCATTGCTATGTGCTGCTATCCAAGGCAATACTATTGTATCTACTTATGTTCAGAGACAGGAGAATGATTCATTCATACTTTTCCTTACTACATTCTAAGTATCAATTGCTCTAGTTGCTCTCTATGGTAATTGTTAATGATGATTGGCCTGAGTGCCTGAGAACAATCCCCTGAAGGAGCAAATTTTTCATTATGGTGTATTTGTAGCCCAGCTGCCAATCATCATTAACAATTACCATAGAGAGCAACTAGAGCAATTGATACTTAGAATGTAGTAAGGAAAAGTATGAATGAATCATTCTCCTGTCTCTGAACATAAGTAGATACAATAGTATTGCCTTGGATAGCAGCACATAGCAATGCTTTTCTTTTTACGAGCAGACAGAACACAAGATCTTAAGCCCATAACTGCTTTATAGTCAATAATCGATGAACAGTAGTCAACATGGAGGCCAGGCAGGAGCAACAGTAGCCAACATGGAGGCTAGTACAGGAGCAGCAGTAGTCAACATGGAGGAAAGGGCAGGCACAGCAGTAGTCAACATGGAGGCCAGTTAAGGCACAGCAGTAGCCAACATGAAGGCCAGTACAGTAGAAGCAGTAGTCAACATGAAAACCAGTTAAGGCCCAGCAGTAGCCAATTATGAGGCCAGTGAAGGCACAGCAGTAATCAACATGGATGCCAGTTAAGGCACAGCAGTAGCCAACATGGAGGCCAGTACAGGAGCAGCAGTAGTCAACATGGATGCCATTAAGGCCCAGCAGTAGCCAATATGGAGGCCAGTGAAGGCCCAGCAGTAGCCAATATGGAGGCCAGTGAAGGCCCAGCAGTAGCCAAGATGGAGGCCAGGGAAGGATTAGCAGTTGTAATGGGGTGACATGAGCAGCAGAAGCAGTATAATGAGGTCCATGGACAGGCGAGAGGTAGCAGGGCAGCAGGAATGGTGGAATGACCAGTAAGGTCTTGTTCACATATAGGCCATAATAGATGCAGAAAAGGTCCTACATCTTGGTGACAACAGGACCAAATCCTACTTTGTTGTATTAGGAGCAGGTGTCACAAAGTCCTTATCTATCCATGTGGCGTTCATTTTGATGAAAGTCAGACGTTCCACACTATCAAAGGACAATCTGGTTCTCCTGGGACTGACAATATGACCTGCTGCGCTGAAAACTCGCTCGGATGACACACTGCTGGCCGGACACGAGAGTATGTCTAAAGCAAATTCAGCGAGTTGTGGCCAGACATCTAATTTTCCCACCCAGTAGTTCAGGGGTTCCGGCACGTTAGGTGGACACGTAGAATCCAAAAACACCTGTACTTGCTGTTTGAGGTGTGCCGCCATGTCCTGCTGCTGTACGGGTGCTCCTGTTACCCCGACCTGTGGCTGCATGAAAGCGTAGACATCAGGCTCAGACTGGTGCTGCTGCTCATGCCACCAAATCTGCTAGAGGAGGATGTGAAGGAGTCAGCGCTGCTGGTGTGGCCCTGGTGGGAATGGCGTGAATGAGTGCGCCGTGTTCCAAAGGCTGCCACTAACTGTGCACCCAGCTCCTCTCTATAATAATTAATTTTTTCCTCCCATTGGGAAGGATGAATGAATGAATGCACACAGCTTGTTGCGATACTGTGGGTCCAGTAGTGTGGCCAGCCAGAAATCGTCCCATTGAGGAATCCTTTGCAAGCGTGGGTCAGCCCGAGAGCATATCAACATGCGCTTAGCCATTTCCACCAGGAAATGGGAAGAAGTCCCCGCCTCCCTCTTCACAGTATACTGCCAATGGGTACTGCCTCCATCCTCCTCATCCTCCTGATAGCCATGCATATCCTCCTCTGGCCCCCCTCTGGTCTGGCAGGAAGCTCATCTCCTTCTCCTCCACCCGTCTACCCTAAGAGTTCCTGTGCGTTCAGGTCCTCCTCCTCAACTTCCTCTCCTCCTCTTCCGCCAAGCCTTCCTCCAGCGACCCAGGCTGCGACAGTGGCAAGACCTCTTCCCCCTCACCACTGAGTCGCATCAGTTCCAGTACATGAAGCATGGGCATGATGGCGCTCAGTCCTGTGTCTTGCCCACTGACTAGAAAGGTGGCCTCCTCAAATGGTCGTAGCAAGCGGCAGGTGTCACGCATGAGTTGCCACTGCCCGAGCTCCAGGTTACTCAGGGGAGTCGCCCTGTCCACCTGCATCAAGAGGAAATCAGTCAAGGCCTTCCTCTGCTCATAGAGCCGGTCCAGCCTGTGAAGGGTGGAGTTCCACCACGTGGCTACATCGCAAATGAGACGATGGTTGGGAAGACCATTCCTCTGCTGCAGGTCGAGGAGGATGTGGTGAGAGCGACTTGAATGGCTGAAATGGTTAGACAGCTTTCGAGCCATTGACAGCACAGTCTGTAAATGGGATGAAGACTTTAAAAAGTGTGTAACTATTAGGTTTAAAACATGTGCCATACATGGGGCATGCCTCATACCTCCTCGATGCAGCGCAGAGAGAATGTTGCTCCCATTGTCACTCACCACCGTCCCAACTTTAAGATGGGTGGAGTCAGCCACGAGAGGATTTCCGTCTCGAGCAGGCGGTGCAGCTCTTCCCGTGTCTCCTTTCACCCAGGCAGACTAGATGCAGCACATCTTGACACCTTCGTGCTATACCCAAGTGGTACAATGAGGAACACTGGCGGTTGAGGAGGTTTTGGACCTACTGGAGGAGGCAGAGGAGGACCGCGACACAGAAACCCTACTGTAACAACGGGGTGGTGTCATCGCCCTTCCCTGGCCAAGTTGCTGGGGGTCTGCTGGCCATATTACACTTTCCCACTGAGCAGTAATGGACATATACTGCCCTTGCCCGTAATTACAGCTCCAGATGTCTGTGGTTAAATGTACATGTCTGCTTACTGAATGGCTCAGCGAGTCAGCAACATTTTCGCGAACATAGCTATACATGGCCGGGATAGCTGTGTTGGAAAAGTAGTGTAGTGTAGTAAAGTAGTGCAGAGTCGACAACACAATCTAAGAAACTTACAAGGAGACCGTTACCCATCCTCACTTCTATATAAGATCTTATCGGCATAACAGTTGTACACAAAAGATAAAGAAAAGAGCATACAGCGTCCTGGACAGAAACATAATTTAGAATGATATAGTAATCAGAGAGTTAAGGATTAGGAGTAGTCAGGGCATTACTGAGGCGAGTATATCTACCTGAGAAATAATTAGTGTCAGAGTAATTACACCATTGACCCCATACTTTGTGGAGCTTAGCTGGGCACCCTCTGTTAGGGATGAGCGAACCGAACCGTAACGAACCAGATTCGTTACCAACTTTGCAAAAAGTTCGGTTCGTCACCGAACCTAACTTTAAGAAAGTTAGTAACGAATCTGGTTAAAATAACAATAACAAATAAAATCACAGAATAGACAAGTCTAAGACATATTTAGAAAGTAAGGCAAACACCTCTGGAATGCATCTGGGTAAGCAGGGAATCAGTATAACAGGGACCGGTATTATGGAGGTTAGCGATCCCCGGCAATAATGCCGACTCCTCTTATAGTTAATATTTAATTACTAAAGCACATTTTCGTTCTAATAAAGCTATTTTCTTTAATCAATAGCATAACTAAAAGTAATCAATGCTTTTGCAATTAAATTTACTGTTAATAAAATATATATAAAGAAATAAATGTGTATATATATATATATATATATATATATATATATTTACACTATATTTAATTGCAAAAGTATTGATTCCTTTTAATTATGCTATTGATTAAAGAAAATAGCTTTATTAGAACGAAGATGTGCTGTATTAATTAAATATTAACAATTAAAGGGAGCTGCATTAAAGCCGGCAATAGTAATTGACGATAAAACAGTTCAAAGTAATACTAAATTAATACTTTATTTTAAATAAAACAGCAAATGTTTCTTCTAATTATGCCATTTTTTTTATCACAATAGTGAAATTAGAAGAAACATTTAGATTTATATTAAAAACTAAAGTCTGTCCTCTAGGTCGTGATTGTATAATGATTAAATTAACTTACATTCAAAACACCCCTATTAGAATGTGTCAAGTTATATTGTATTTATAATCAAATCATTAAAACATTAAAAACAACATGATTAAATCATTCATAAATTATTTGAAAAGTATGTAAATTGAACAAATAAAAATAAAAGTAACATTAAATATAAAACTGCATAAGGAGTCATATACCAGTGGAATTAATTGCTGCTGGTAAATGAAGACAAGTAGTCCAAGTTCTGCTAGTGTTTAAAGTTACTTGCAATTCAGGAGTATAACTCCCATCATGGTAGTCAGTGTAGGCAAATGATGGGAATGTAGTCCCAAATCGGCAAATTCATGAGAGAACAGCACAGGATCAGAACGGCCCGATGTGTAGCACTTATGTTGGTAAAGTTTCTGCCATCTCCATCCTATAATAAATAAAGGGCCACATGTATCATCCGGCGAACGGATGATTTTCGGCGGAAAGTGCCGATTTGCGTATTTATTTATTCGCAAATGGCCGATTTGCGAATAAAATATTCGCAAATCTGCACTTTCCGCTGAGTACGCCAGGGGGGCGGAAAGGGGGAGTGTAGTGGGCGGAACCGAGGGCGCGGACTCAGAGTCCGCGCGATTTACCATCCGTTCCGCCCACATGTACGCCGAAAACCTACTCCAGTCCTCAGCTGCGTAGGTCTTCGGCGGTGCGCACCGGCGCGCACCGGCGCACACAGGATTTATGTAGAGGCAATCCGCCTCTACATAAATCTCCGTAGCGCCGGATCTGCGGGGGCATTTATAAGTCCGGCGTAAAAAACGCCGGACTTAATAAATGCCACCCAAAGTGTCTGCAATCTTACCACCTCATATGGCTGTTAATCAGGAGATGGAACATCTATGTTTGGGTTCCATCCAGTAGGGGTATTGGTATATCCTGCCGGAAGCAGGAGCATAAGTCCCTAGGTGTCCCTAAGATAGGTGCTTCAATCTTCGGGGAAGACGTTCTTACAATGGCAGCTCCTTCCCCATGCTACCCCTTTGCGAAGACCCTAGACTTACCCTTGTATGGCTAGAGCCCATATATAAGATCAACCCCAGACCCCATATAGTCAATCCAATAAGGAAAAAAGCAGCAATTCATCAATCTTTTAGTCCCTTAATGTGGTTTATTCATCCAATGTGCACTAGCAATGTGTATGAGTCTTTGTCAAGTCTGGTAAGGTTAGAGGATTGATGTCCATGCAGCCTTTACTGCCCGATTATTGGGCTCTAAGAGCTTCTGCTATAGTTAAATGTGTCATTCAACTATTTAGCTGGCATACATGTACAGTATATATCTAATACTGTACACCCCAGGGGGTAGTGTACTGCCTTCCTGCACTGTGCATTCAGTACTGCCGTGGCATATAAATGCATTAGCTTTAACGGATACTTTATTTGTGTGACATTACCTGAGTATTTATTGCAGAGCTCAAGTGCTATGGTGGACCCAAGACCCCCCCCCCCCCCAAAAAAAAAAAAAAAAAAAACTTTGATCCCCTTCTGTAGCCTTTTCTACCTGGACTGGCAATCCATGTTCCCTTAGGACTAAGGAAAGAAACATTGGTTTTACAGTGAATTTCTGTATCATTGGGAATGGCTTGTATAATGAGACAGGACAGGATTTCTGCCGGGTCCATTATTCTTCTTAGTTTATCTGAATAGGAGACTCAGAGACAGTAAATACAGAACAGGCGCTGTTTGCTTTGTGCTAAATACATCGATTATTAACTAAAAAGCAGTTATGGGCTTAAGATCTTGTGTTATGTCTGCTCGTAAAAAGAAAAGCATTGCTATGTGCTGCTATCCAAGGCAATACTATTGTATCTACTTATGTTCAGAGACAGGAGAATGATTCATTCATACTTTTCCTTACTACATTCTAAGTATCAATTGCTCTAGTTGCTCTCTATGGTAATTGTTAATGATGATTGGCCTGAGTGCCTGGGAACAATCCCCTGAAGGAGCAAATTTTTCATTATGGTGTATTTGTAGCCCAGCTGCCAATCATCATTAACAATTACCATAGAGAGCAATTAGAGCAATTGATACTTAGAATGTAGTAAGGAAAAGTATGAATGAATCATTCTCCTGTCTCTGAACATAAGTAGATACAATAGTATTGCCTTGGATAGCAGCACATAGCAATGCTTTTCTTTTTACGAGCAGACAGAACACAAGATCTTAAGCCCATAACTGCTTTATAGTCAATAATCGATGAACAGTAGTCAACATGGAGGCCAGGCAGGAGCAACAGTAGCCAACATGGAGGCTAGTACAGGAGCAGCAGTAGTCAACATGGAGGAAAGGGCAGGCACAGCAGTAGTCAACATGGAGGCCAGTTAAGGCACAGCAGTAGCCAACATGAAGGCCATTACAGTAGAAGCAGTAGTCAACATGAAAACCAGTTAAGGCCCAGCAGTAGCCAATTATGAGGCCAGTGAAGGCACAGCAGTAATCAACATGGATGCCAGTTAAGGCACAGCAGTAGCCAACATGGAGGCCAGTACAGGAGCAGCAGTAGTCAACATGGATGCCATTAAGGCCCAGCAGTAGCCAATATGGAGGCCAGTGAAGGCCCAGCAGTAGCCAAGATGGAGGCCAGGGAAGGATTAGCAGTTGTAATGGGGTGACATGAGCAGCAGAAGCAGAATAATGAGGTCCATGGACAGGCGAGAGGTAGCAGGGCAGCAGGAATGGTGGAATGACCAGTAAGGTCTTGTTCACATATAGGCCATAATAGATGCAGAAAAGGTCCTACATCTTGGTGACAACAGGACCAAATCCTACTTTGTTGTATTAGGAGCAGGTGTCACAAAGTCCTTATCTATCCATGTGGCGTTCATTTTGATGAAAGTCAGACGTTCCACACTATCAAAGGACAATCTGGTTCTCCTGGGACTGACAATATGACCTGCTGCGCTGAAAACTCGCTCGGATGACACACTGCTGGCCGGACACGAGAGTATGTCTAAAGCAAATTCAGCGAGTTGTGGCCAGACATCTAATTTTCCCACCCAGTAGTTCAGGGGTTCCGGCACGTTAGGTGGACACGTAGAATCCAAAAACACCTGTACTTGCTGTTTGAGGTGTGCCGCCATGTCCTGCTGCTGTACGGGTGCTCCTGTTACCCCGACCTGTGGCTGCATGAAAGCGTGGACATCAGGCTCAGACTGGTGCTGCTGCTCATGCCACCAAATCTGCTAGAGGAGGATGTGAAGGAGTCAGCGCTGCTGGTGTGGCCCTGGTGGGAATGGCGTGAATGAGTGCGCCGTGTTCCAAAGGCTGCCACTAACTGTGCACCCAGCTCCTCTCTATAATAATTAATTTTTTCCTCCCATTGGGAAGGATGAATGAATGAATGCACACAGCTTGTTGCGATACTGTGGGTCCAGTAGTGTGGCCAGCCAGAAATCGTCCCATTGAGGAATCCTTTGCAAGCGTGGGTCAGCCCGAGAGCATATCAACATGCGCTTAGCCATTTCCACCAGGAAATGGGAAGAAGTCCCCGCCTCCCTCTTCACAGTATACTGCCAATGGGTACTGCCTCCATCCTCCTCATCCTCCTGATAGCCATGCATATCCTCCTCTGGCCCCCCTCTGGTCTGGCAGGAAGCTCATCTCCTTCTCCTCCACCCGTCTACCCTAAGAGTTCCTGTGCGTTCAGGTCCTCCTCCTCAACTTCCTCTCCTCCTCTTCCGCCAAGCCTTCCTCCAGCGACCCAGGCTGCGACAGTGGCAAGACCTCTTCCCCCTCACCACTGAGTCGCATCAGTTCCAGTACATGAAGCATGGGCATGATGGCGCTCAGTCCTGTGTCTTGCCCACTGACTAGAAAGGTGGCCTCCTCAAAGGGTCGTAGCAAGCGGCAGGTGTCACGCATGAGTTGCCACTGCCCGAGCTCCAGGTTACTCAGGGGAGTCGCCCTGTCCACCTGCATCAAGAGGAAATCAGTCAAGGCCTTCCTCTGCTCATAGAGCCGGTCCAGCCTGTGAAGGGTGGAGTTCCACCACGTGGCTACATCGCAAATGAGACGATGGTTGGGAAGACCATTCCTCTGCTGCAGGTCGAGGAGGATGTGGTGAGAGCGACTTGAATGGCTGAAATGGTTAGACAGCTTTCGAGCCATTGACAGCACAGTCTGTAAATGGGATGAAGACTTTAAAAAGTGTGTAACTATTAGGTTTAAAACATGTGCCATACATGGGGCATGCCTCATACCTCCTCGATGCAGCGCAGAGAGAATGTTGCTCCCATTGTCACTCACCACCGTCCCAACTTTAAGATGGGTGGAGTCAGCCACGAGAGGATTTCCGTCTCGAGCAGGCGGTGCAGCTCTTCCCGTGTCTCCTTTCACCCAGGCAGACTAGATGCAGCACATCTTGACACCTTCGTGCTATACCCAAGTGGTACAATGAGGAACACTGGCGGTTGAGGAGGTTTTGGACCTACTGGAGGAGGCAGAGGAGGACCGCGACACAGAAACCCTACTGTAACAACGGGGTGGTGTCATCGCCCTTCCCTGGCCAAGTTGCTGGGGGTCTGCTGGCCATATTACACTTTCCCACTGAGCAGTAATGGACATATACTGCCCTTGCCCGTAATTACAGCTCCAGATGTCTGTGGTTAAATGTACATGTCTGCTTACTGAATGGCTCAGCGAGTCAGCAACATTTTCGCGAACATAGCTATACATGGCCGGGATAGCTGTGTTGGAAAAGTAGTGTAGTGTAGTAAAGTAGTGCAGAGTCGACAACACAATCTAAGAAACTTACAAGGAGACCGTTACCCATCCTCACTTCTATATAAGATCTTATCGGCATAACAGTTGTACACAAAAGATAAAGAAAAGAGCATACAGCGTCCTGGACAGAAACATAATTTAGAATGATATAGTAATCAGAGAGTTAAGGATTAGGAGTAGTCAGGGCATTACTGAGGCGAGTATATCTACCTGAGAAATAATTAGTGTCAGAGTAATTACACCATTGACCCCATACTTTGTGGAGCTTAGCTGGGCACCCTCTGTTAGGGATGAGCGAACCGAACCGTAACGAACCAGATTCGTTACCAACTTTGCAAAAAGTTCGGTTCGTCACCGAACCTAACTTTAAGAAAGTTAGTAACGAATCTGGTTAAAATAACAATAACAAATAAAATCACAGAATAGACAAGTCTAAGACATATTTAGAAAGTAAGGCAAACACCTCTGGAATGCATCTGGGTAAGCAGGGAATCAGTATAACAGGGACCGGTATTATGGAGGTTAGCGATCCCCGGCAATAATGCCGACTCCTCTTATAGTTAATATTTAATTACTAAAGCACATTTTCGTTCTAATAAAGCTATTTTCTTTAATCAATAGCATAACTAAAAGTAATCAATGCTTTTGCAATTAAATTTACTGTTAATAAAATATATATAAAGAAATAAATGTGTATGTGTGTATATATATATATATATATATATATATATTTACAGTATATTTAATTGCAAAAGTATTGATTCCTTTTAATTATGCTATTGATTAAAGAAAATAGCTTTATTAGAACGAAGATGTGCTGTATTAATTAAATATTAACAATTAAAGGGAGCTGCATTAAAGCCGGCAATAGTAATTGACGATAAAACAGTTCAAAGTAATACTAAATTAATACTTTATTTTAAATAAAACAGCAAATGTTTCTTCTAATTATGCCATTTTTTTTATCACAATAGTGAAATTAGAAGAAACATTTAGATTTATATTAAAAACTAAAGTCTGTCCTCTAGGTCGTGATTGTATAATGATTAAATTAACTTACATTCAAAACACCCCTATTAGAATGTGTCAAGTTATATTGTATTTATAATCAAATCATTAAAACATTAAAAACAACATGATTAAATCATTCATAAATTATTTGAAAAGTATGTAAATTGAACAAATAAAAATAAAAGTAACATTAAATATAAAACTGCATAAGGAGTCATATACCAGTGGAATTAATTGCTGCTGGTAAATGAAGACAAGTAGTCCAAGTTCTGCTAGTGTTTAAAGTTACTTGCAATTCAGGAGTATAACTCCCATCATGGTAGTCAGTGTAGGCAAATGATGGGAATGTAGTCCCAAATCGGCAAATTCATGAGAGAACAGCACAGGATCAGAACGGCCCGATGTGTAGCACTTATGTTGGTAAAGTTTCTGCCATCTCCATCCTATAATAAATAAAGGGCCACATGTATCATCCGGCGAACGGATGATTTTCGGCGGAAAGTGGCGATTTGCGTATTTATTTATTCGCAAATGGCCGATTTGCGAATAAAATATTCGCAAATCTGCACTTTCCGCTGAGTACGCCAGGGGGGCGGAAAGGGGGAGTGTAGTGGGCGGAACCGAGGGCGCGGACTCAGAGTCCGCGCGATTTACCATCCGTTCCGCCCACATGTACGCCGAAAACCTACTCCAGTCCTCAGCTGCGTAGGTCTTCGGCGGTGCGCACCGGCGCGCACCGGCGCACACAGGATTTATGTAGAGGCAGTCCGCCTCTACATAAATCTCCGTAGCGCCGGATCTGCGGGGGCATTTATAAGTCCGGCGTAAAAAACGCCGGACTTAATAAATGCCACCCAAAGTGTCTGCAATCTTACCACCTCATATGGCTGTTAATCAGGAGATGGAACATCTATGTTTGGGTTCCATCCAGTAGGGGTATTGGTATATCCTGCCGGAAGCAGGAGCATAAGTCCCTAGGTGTCCCTAAGATAGGTGCTTCAATCTTCGGGGAAGACGTTCTTACAATGGCAGCTCCTTCCCCATGCTACCCCTTTGCGAAGACCCTAGACTTACCCTTGTATGGCTAGAGCCCATATATAAGATCAACCCCAGACCCCATATAGTCAATCCAATAAGGAAAAAAGCAGCAATTCATCAATCTTTTAGTCCCTTAATGTGGTTTATTCATCCAATGTGCACTAGCAATGTGTATGAGTCTTTGTCAAGTCTGGTAAGGTTAGAGGATTGATGTCCATGCAGCCTTTACTGCCCGATTATTGGGCTCTAAGAGCTTCTGCTATAGTTAAATGTGTCATTCAACTATTTAGCTGGCATACATGTACAGTATATATCTAATACTGTACACCCCAGGGGGTAGTGTACTGCCTTCCTGCACTGTGCATTCAGTACTGCCGTGGCATATAAATGCATTAGCTTTAACGGATACTTTATTTGTGTGACATTACCTGAGTATTTATTGCAGAGCTCAAGTGCTATGGTGGACCCAAGACCCCCCCCCCCCCCAAAAAAAAAAAAAAAAACTTTGATCCCCTTCTGTAGCCTTTTCTACCTGGACTGGCAATCCATGTTCCCTTAGGACTAAGGAAAGAAACATTGGTTTTACAGTGAATTTCTGTATCATTGGGAATGGCTTGTATAATGAGACAGGACAGGATTTCTGCCGGGTCCATTATTCTTCTTAGTTTATCTGAATAGGAGACTCAGAGACAGTAAATACAGAACAGGCGCTGTTTGCTTTGTGCTAAATACATCGATTATTGACTATAAAGCAGTTATGGGCTTAAGATCTTGTGTTCTGTCTGCTCGTAAAAAGAAAAGCATTGCTATGTGCTGCTATCCAAGGCAATACTATTGTATCTACTTATGTTCAGAGACAGGAGAATGATTCATTCATACTTTTCCTTACTACATTCTAAGTATCAATTGCTCTAGTTGCTCTCTATGGTAATTGTTAATGATGATTGGCCTGAGTGCCTGAGATCAATCCCCTGAAGGAGCAAATTTTTCATTATGGTGTATTTGTAGCCCAGCTGCCAATCATCATTAACAATTACCATAGAGAGCAATTAGAGCAATTGATACTTAGAATGTAGTAAGGAAAAGTATGAATGAATCATTCTCCTGTCTCTGAACATAAGTAGATACAATAGTATTGCCTTGGATAGCAGCACATAGCAATGCTTTTCTTTTTACGAGCAGACAGAACACAAGATCTTAAGCCCATAACTGCTTTATAGTCAATAATCAATGTATTTAGCACAAAGCAAACAGCGCCTGTTCTGTATTTACTGTCTCTGAGTCTCCTATTCAGATAAACTAAGAAGAATAATGGACCCGGCAGAAATCCTGTCCTGTCTCATTATACATACCATTCCCAATGATACAGAAATTCACTGTAAAACCAATGTTTCTTTCCTTAGTCCTAAGGGAACATGGATTGCCAGTCCAGGTAGAAAAGGCTACAGAAGGGGATCAAAGGTTTTTTTTTTTTTTTTTTTTTTTTTTTTTTTTTGGGGGGGGGGGGGGGGGGGGTCTTGGGTCCACCATAGCACTTGAGCTCTGCAATAAATACTCAGGTAATGTCACACAAATAAAGTATCCGTTAAAGCTAATGCATTTATATGCCACGGCAGTACTGAATGCACAGTGCAGGAAGGCAGTACTCTACCCCCTGGGGTGTACAATATTAGATATATACTGTACATGTATGCCAGCTAAATAGTTGAATGACACATTTAACTATAGCAGAAGCTCTTAGAGCCCAATAATCGGGCAGTAAAGGCTGCATGGACATCAATCCTTTAACCTTACCAGACTTGACAAAGACTCATACACATAGTGCACATTGGATGAATAAACCACATTAAGGGACTAAAAGATTGATGAATTGCTGCTTTTTTCCTTATTGGATTGACTATATGGGGTCTGGGGTTGATCTTATATATGAGCTCTAGCCATACAAGGGTAAGTCTAGGGTTTTCGCAAAGGGGTAGCATGGGGAAGGAGCTGCCATTGTAAGGATGTCTTCCCCGAAGATTGAAGCACCTATCTTAGGGACACCTAGGGACTTATGCTCCTGCTTCCGGCAGGATATACCAATACCCCTACTGGATGGAACCCAAACATAGATGTTCCATCTCCTGATTAACAGCCATATGAGGTGGTAAGATTGCAGACACTTTATTTATTATAGGATGGAGATGGCAGAAACTTTACCATCATAAGTGCTACACATCGGGCCGTTCTGATCCTGTGCTGTTCTCTCATGAATTTGCCGGTTTGGGACTACATTCCCATCATTTGCCTACACTGACTACCATGATGGGAGTTATACTCCCGAATTGCAAGTGACTTTTAAACACTAGCAGAACTTGGACTACTTGTCTTCATTTACCAGCAGCAATTAATTCCACTGGTATATGACTCCTTATGCAGTTTTATATTTACTGTTACTTTTATTTTTATTTGTTCAATTTACATACTTTTCAAATAATTTATGAATGATTCAATCATGTTGTTTTTAATGTTTTAATGATTTGATTATAAATACAATATAACTTGACACATTCTAATAGTGGTGTTTTGAATGTAAGTTAATTTAATCATTATACAATCACGACCTAGAGGACAGACTTTAGTTTTTAATATAAATCTAAATGTTTCTTCTAATTTTGCTATTGTGATAAAAAAAATGGCATAATTAGAAGAAACATTTGCTGTTTTATTTAAAGTAAAGTATTAATTTAGTATTACTTTGAACTGTTTTATCGTCAATTACTATTGCCGGCTTTAATGCAGCTCCCTTTAATTGTTAATATTTAATTACAGCACATTTTCGTTTTAATTAAAGCTATTTTCGTTGTTTAATAGCATAATTAAAAGGAATAAATACTTTTGCAATTAAATATAATGTAAATATATATATATATATATATATATATATATTTATTTATATATATATATATATATATATTATTTTTTTTATTAACAGTATATTTAATTGCAAAAGCATTGATTCCTTTTAGTTATGCTATTAAACAACGAAAATAGCTTTAATTAAAACGAAAATGTGCTGTATTAATTAAATATTAAGTATAAGAGGAGTCGGCATTATTGCCGGCTTTTTTTTTTCCACTATTTTTGCACTTTGATTTTTTCGACTTTTTTCATTGTAATAGCAACTGCAACTACACGAAACTATACCCTATCACACTTCCACTATTGTAGCTGCAATTATTCAGCCGTTATTGAAAGGTTCATTTTAGGTTCGATTCAGACAAAGCCGAACTTCAGGAAAATTCGCCGGATCGAACCGAACCAAACTTATCAAAAGTTTGCTCATCCCTACCCTCTGTGTTTTTCAAGATTTTCATAGGACACCACTGTGTTTACTAAAGCTATCCATTCTGGTAAGGTAGGGGGCCTGGGGTCCATCCACTTTAAAGCAATGGCCTTTCTAGCCATAAACAATGATTCCCGTAGACATACAGTATGAGCTGATGATGAGTCCATATTTTAACATCTAGAATACCAAATAAACACCCCTTAGTCTCTAGCTCGAGTGGACGTTGCATAACACTACTGAGTAGGGTAATTACATGTTCCCAAAAGGATCGGATATAGGGACAATCCCAGATCATATGTCTGAAATCAGAGTGCGGATGCCTACATCTATGGCATTCTGGGGAGGGGTGTCTTCCCATCTTATGTAATCGGGCTGGAGTAAGATAACATTGATGAAATATAAAAAGTTGGGTCAGTTTATTATTAATCGCCGGAGATACATATAGATGGGAAGACAACGCCTCCTTCCGCTCATCGTCCGTTAACAATGGGATCCATACATCCCATTTATCCAACACAGAAAGCGGGGCAGCTTTTATTACTGCATCCAACAGATGGGTATAAAGGGTAGAGATAATGCCCCGAGGACCTTGAGATTTTAAAATACCGATCTGAGGGTATTTAGACATAGGGCGCTTAGGGATATCAAATTGTGCAGTGACCATGTGACGGAGTTGCAAGCTCTGCCTGGGGAGGTCATGTTTTTCCTGTAGTTGCTAGAAAGTGCGAAACCCTCCTTCCCCGTAAACATCAGTAAGGAAGCTAATCCCGTGCTGTATCCAAAACACGGGTAAATTAGGGCCTAAATGGTCCATTGAGGGATTGTACCAAATCGGCATATCCAACATAATGTCAGTGTAGGGGAAGATACATTTGCGAGGCCAGGCGGTGCAGGAGAAGCCAGTTACGGGATGATTTACTGTCTAATACTGGCCAAAGGTGACTAAGATCTAGATAATAAGCGAGATGGTACTCTCTATTAGGTAACACCCCTGCTTCAACCCAGACTCTCAAATAAGTAAGGTCAGCTGACAAGTAATATAAATGAAAGTCGGGGAGGGACATCCCACCCGCCGACTTTGGGCGTTGCAGTATGGATAGTCTCACCTTTGACCTGTTGTGTCCCCACACAAACGAGGGGAGCATGGCATTTAGCTGTTTAAAAAAGGACTTAGGAACAGGAGAAGAGGCATGTTGTAAAATGTACAGACACTTAGGCAATATCACCATCTTTATTAAATTTATGCGGCCCGGCACAGCCAATGGAAGAGGGGCCCATACCCTTAATTTATCCGTAACGTACGATAACAATGGGTAAACATTACGGGCTAGAACTTCCAAGTAATCATGACTCATTATGATCCCTAAATATTTAAATTGTGACACTACTCTAAGTCCTAATATTTCCTCCCCCCACCCAGCTATATTAAGAGGTATGAACGCTGATTTTCCCCAGTTTATACGGAGACCCGAATAATTACCAAAGGTTTCAATGATATCCATGGCTAATGGTAGTGTAATGGCAGGTTGGGACATAAATAAAATCAGGTCTACAGGCTTACTCTATCCTCCCGGTTGCCGCTAACAATTCCCCTGAAGCCCCTATGCTGACGGATACACAGAGCCAAGGGTTCAATTGCCACGGCAAATAATAGTGGAGAGATAGGGCAGCCCTGCCGCGTACCCCGAGCTAAATGAAAATAAGGGGACAAAATAATCTGTGTTATCACCTGGACTCGTCTTATATTGCCTGAGGTCGACCTCCCAGGCATGAAGCCTGCTTGATCAGAGTGAATGATTTCAAGAATGACCTTATTTAGACGGTTGGCCAGAATTTTGGTATCTTATAGTCGACATTTAACAAGGATATCGGCCTATAAGAGCCATACTCTAAGGGGTCCTTGTCTGGTTAGAGAATGACGACTATAGTAGCATCATAGAATGAATCAGGGAGAACACCTTTCTCCGGGGCTTCGTGTAGAGTTGCCAGAAGGCAAGGCGCCAGAACATAGATGTATTTTGCATACACTTCTAGTGGAAACCTATCAGGGCCAGACGCCTTCCCTTTTGCCAAGTCATCTATAGCAACAGTTACTTCCTCCAGAGTAATTGGGCCTTCTAGAGAGTCTCTACTGTCTGCAGATAGTTTAGGGAATTCTATAGCGTAATGTATCATTTTGTGCGGCATACAAAGATGTGTAGAATTGCACAAAGCGGTTAGCGATATCTTTATTAGTATTAAGAACTATCCCTTGTTCACTATGTATTTTAAGGATAGCAGGGGAACAATTATTTTGGTGTATTAGGTATGTCAGTAATTTACTGGACTGATTGCCCAGTTTGAATGCAGATTGTTTATTGAAGAATATTCTCCTGTTTGCCTTTTCCTGTAGAACATGTAAATACTGTCTACCAGCCGCCAGCCACACACCCCTCGCCGAGTCAGAGGGGTCCGCTATATATGCTCTCTCAAGCATAGCACATTTCATCTCGAGATTACGCTCCTCTGCATCGCTCACCTTCTTAATATATGAGATGGAAGATTGTAAACACCCTCTAAGATATGCCTTGAGAGTTTCCCATAGAACCAGTTTGTTCTCGTATTCATTATTTAACTGTAAGAACACTTGTAATTGATCGGGTATGCGATCATTGTCTGTAAGTAATGTAAACCAAAAGGGGTTTAATTTTCAGTTTCGCATGCTCCGATCAGGGGGGCCTAAGGTGAGGACTAGAGGAGAGTAATCCGAAATGGATCTGGTGAGATAAGTTATATCAGCAATCCTAGAAACAAAGAACGGATTACCTAAAATATAGTCAATACGGAGAGTGTCATCTGCCCCACAGTAAAACAGGAGAACACAGAGGAGGTTGGGTGGAAATGATGATATGCATCTAACCAGCCAAGCTCAGACAACAGTTGAGCAAAGGGGGAAGAAGAGGTAAGCAGGGAGGGATCAGCTCCATGTTTGTCATAGTAGGGGTTCAGAAGCATGTTAAAGTCACCCATGCACATGATCTGGGCTCCCGGATACAGCGCGGCTAAAGCTGCTGCCTGATGCAGGATATCCAGGGTCCCAGGGGGGGGGGGGGGTTATATATACCAATCAGGACAAAAGGGCTATTGTCAATAAGGGCAGAAATAAACAAAAATCGTCCCTCCGGGTCCGTTTTACAAATTTGCAACTCCCATTTTACCGACTTGTGAATTAGTATAGATACTCCCCTGGAGTAGGAGGTGTGACATGAGTGTGCAGCCCATTGTATCCAGGGCTTACGTAGCCAGTCAGAGTGTTCAGGGGTAAGGTGGGTCTCTTGCAGACAGACTATATGGGGATTATGTCTACGAATGTAAGCGTGTATCATGGCCCTCTTACGAGGATGTCCTATCCCTCTGATATTCCATGAGAAAATCTTAATGGACATCATACCAGGAAAAATCATGAGTATCGCCAATAGAACCTAGATAAGAAGAGAAGGAGAAGGGGCACGGTATAGAGAAAAGTTGTAAACTGCCTTGCAAACTGCAAACAAACAACAATAAAGAACAGCACCAATGGGCCGGTAGACCGAAGTCAACAGAAATAAGAAAATATAAATAACAATGTGGCATTAGATACGGGGGAGGTCCTGTGTGTCCAAAACAGAAGCAGGAACATGTCGCCCCTCCAGCCAAACCACAGCCCCCGCTCCAGCACCGCCGCCCGCACTGACAGAGCAATAAACAACCATAACAAGGTAACACGAAACATATCAATACAATGGAAATTGTCATGGCGAGAAGTCAAATCCCGCGTATTATAAGGTACGTATGTGCATTACATCCTCCAGTTTAGTATAATAAGAGTGTAGGGGACTAAACCCACCAAAGGTGGTGGAAAATGGGGCATTAGGGAAAAAGTCCTTGAGCCACTGCTCCACAAACTTACCAGGGTCTGCTCCCTCTGAGCATTCAGGCAGGCCAATAAATCTCAAATTATTACGCCGGAGGCGGTTTTTCAAGTAATCCTCTTTTTAAAAAGTAATTCTCTTTTTAGACGTCAGAAGATTTCTCTAGGGCTGTTATGGCAGCCGGTAATGGTGCAGTTCTGTCCTCAATATATGAGATACGGTCCTCAGCATGATGGACCCTGTCTCTCAGGTTCTGAAAGTCTTGCCTCAGTTAGCTATTATCAATCATCACCTCCTCTAACATACCTGTCAGGGAGGCTTTGCATCCAGTAATGGCCGCCAATAGCTACCTTAACCTCTAAAGGACGGAGCCTGAAATGGCTTTAAGGACCGGACCAAATTTCAGGAATATGACCTGTGTCACTTTATCCATTAATAACTTTGGGATGCTTTTACCTATCTGGCTGATTCTGAGATTGTTTTCTTTTGACATGTTATACTTTATATTTCTGGTAAAAGAGAGTCAATACTTACAGCCTATCTTTATGAAAAAAACCAAAATAACATGAAAAATAGCATTTTTCTAGCTTTGAAATTTTGTGCTTGTAAGGAAAATGGTTATGCCACATAAATTAGATATTAAATAGCATTAGCAACATGTCTACTTTATGTTGGCAGCATTTATTAAACTTGTGTTCAATTGTTTAAGACAATAGAAAGCTTCAAAGTTTAGCAGCATTTTTCCAAATTTTCACAAGAATTTCAAAATCTGATTTTTCAAGGGACCAGTTCACGTTTGCTTAAGTGTATTTGAGGGGGCTGTATATTATGAAGCCTCACAAAGCAACCCAATTTATAAACTGCACCCCCCAAACTGTTCAAAATCAATTCCAGAAAGTTTTTTTTTAACCCTTTAGGTAAGTCATAAAAATAAAAGCTAAATGTGTGAGAAAATTGAAAATGTCAATTTTCTTTGCAGAAATTATATTGTGATCTAATTTTTCTCATAATATAAAACCTATTTCCAGAGAAATGCACCACAATTTTTATTGCCCCATGTCGGCAGTGTATAGAAATATATGATATGCGGCCCTATTGCGCTATTTGATGCAATCACAAGCCTCAGATGTAAAGGAGCGCCTAGTGGATTTTGAAGCCTCCTAACAATTGGCAAATTTTTTAAGTACCACTTCTGGTTGGCAGAGGCTTTGGGGTGCCAAAACCTAACAAACACCCCTAAAGGGACACCATTTAGGAAACTACACCCCTCATGGAATGTAACAAGGGGTATAGTGGGCATATGGACCCCACTGGTGACAGGCACAATGTGCTGTGAAAATGAAAAATATTTTTTTTTTACACTAAAACTTGTTCTAGCTTTAAATTTTTTAGGTTGACAAGGGATTAAAAGAAAAAAAACCCATAAAACTTGTAGAGAAATTTCCCCTGAGTACAAAAATACCCCACATGGGGACATAATGTACCATTCGGGTGCAGGACACGCCTCCAAAAGGAAGGAGCGCCATTTGGCTTTTGAAAGCTGGATTTGGCCAGAAAGGAGGACAGAGGCTATGTCTGGTTCGCAGAGCCCCCGTGCTGCCAAAACAGTGGAAGCACCCCACATGTGACCCCATTATGGAAACTACACCATTCCAAGAATATAACAAGGGGTAGAGTGGGCATATGAACCCCACTGGTGACAGGCACAAATGTGGAACAATGTGCTGTGAAAATGAAAAAAATATTTTTTTTTACACTAAAACGTTGGTGTAACTTAGAATTTTTCATGTTCACAAGGGGTTAAAAGAATAAATAAACCACTAATCATGTAGAGCAATATCCTCCAATTACAGGAGTACCCCACATGTGGACACTAAGTGCAAAGCTAGCGCACAGAAAGCCTCCAAAGTGGAGGAGCGCAATTTGGTTTTTGGAAGCCAGATTTGTCCAGAATGGAGGACGAAGGCAATGTTGGGTTCGCAGAGCCCCCGTGCCACCAAAACAGTGAAAACACCCCACAAGTGACCCCATTATGGAAACTACACCCCTCAAGGAATGTAACAAGGGGTGTAGTGAGCATATGGACCCCACTGGTGACAGGCACAATGTGCCGTGAAAATGAAAAATTTTATTTTTTACACTAAAACGTTGGTGTAACTTAGAATTTTTCATGTTCACAAGGAGTAAAAAGAAAAAATAAACCACTATTCCACATGTGGACACAAAGTGCAAATTCGCGCACGGAAAGCCTCCAAAGGGAAGCAGAGCAATTTGGATTTTGGAAGCTGGATTTGGCCAGAATGGAGGATGAACCCAATGAACTCAGGAATCTGTTGGGGTGGGGTCACCTGAAGGGGGCTTGTGAGGCTTCCTGGGGCGGCGCCTTGGGGGCTTATCATCACTAAATGATGATGACGATGAGGAAGAAGAGGAAGGAAGAGGGAACGAGAGATCTTCCTCTTCTCCCTCACTGGTTGTCTCAGTATCGGAGGCATTCATGGCGTATGCCTCCTCAGCCGAGAACATCCTGTGGGCCATTTTTATGTTTTTTTCTTTAGGATGCCTTCACACACACCGGATCCGCAGCGGATTTCACGTTGCGGATTCGCAGCAAAATCCGCTGAGGATCCAGTGTCAGTGCATCCCTATGAGAATACATACTCGCAGCGGGAATGACATCCTGCTGTGTGTATGTACTGTAAGTTAACCCCCCACTGGCCGGAAGCATACATCACCTCCTCCCCGCTCCGGCTTGCTTCGGGCCTCCTGGCGTCTGCTTATCCCGCGTAGCCAATCAGTGTGCTGCCACGCCGCAGCCACTGATTCGCTGAGTGGGACATCCTGCCGAGAACCCCTGAAGCAAATCGGAGCGGGGAAGAAGTGATGTATGCTTCCGGCCAGCGGGGGGTTAACTTACATACACACAGCAGGATGTCATTCCCGCTGCGAGTATGTATTCTCATAGGGTTGCACTGACACTGGATCCGCAGGGAATTTGCAGTGTGGAATCCACTGCGGATCCAGTGTGTGTGAAGGCACCCTTAGAGGGGTGTGTAAGTGTAAGTGTTACGCTTTTACACGTGTTAGAGTGTGTGTGTGTTTTATGTATTGTTTTACATTTTGTGTGTGTTTTTGACTTTTTTCTTTGCTTGGGGGGCACAGGGGGGGGGGCAGAAAATAAAATAATTTTTTACTAAAAAAAAAAACTGCAGGGGACACCATATCACCACCAATCAAGGGGAGAGGGTGGCAGGAGAGGGTAAGAGGAGAGAGTGGCAGGGGAAGCGAGAGGGTAAGAGGAGAGGGTGGCAGCAGAAAGGGTAAGAGGAGAGGGTGGAAGGACGGAGGGGAGAGAGTAAGAGGAGAGGAACGCAGGACAGAGGGAAGCAGGAGAGGGGCGGCAGGATGGAGGGGAGAAGGTAAGAGCAGAGGGGAGAGGGTAAGAGGAGAGGGGAGAAGGTGGCAGGGGGGGGGAGAGGGTGGCAGCGGAGAGGGTGGCAGGAGAGCGGCGGCAGGACGGAGGGGAAAGGGTAAGAGGAGGAGAGGGTGGCAGGGGAGGGGAGAGGGTGGCAGGAGAGGAGAGAGGGTGAAAGGAAAGGGTAGAGAGTAAGAGGAGAGAGGAGAGGGTGGCAAGACGGAGGGTGGCGGAGGGAGGCAGAGGGTATCACAGGGTGGCAGGAGGGAGAGGGTGGCTGTCAGCAAGAGGGAGAGGTTGAGGGTGGCAGAGGGTATCACAAATTGTCAGGGAGGCAGAAGGGAGAGGTGGCTGTCAGAAGGGTGGCAGGGAGGCAGAGGGTGGCAGAGAGGCAGAAGGCAGAGGGTGGCAGAAAGGCAGGAGGGAGAGGGTGGCAGAGGCGCAGGAGGGAGGCAGAGGGTGCCAGCAGGGTGGCATGGAGAGGGAGGAGGAGGCGGAGCAGCTGGGGGTAAGGAGGCGGCAGCAGCAAAGAGGGTGGCGGCGGAACGGGGAGCAGGGTGACACACGGGGAGGAAGCCGGTTGTACGGAGGAGGCGGGGGGCGCACGTGGGAGGAAGCAGCATCGCGAGGGCATCAGGTGATCACGGGGTAGGAGGAGGAGGCCGGGCAGCATAACGGGGGAGCAGGGGGACTCACAGCAGTGGCAGCCAGTTGCCCGGAGGAGGCGGGGGACGCACGTGGGAGGAGGCAGCATCACGGGGGCATCAGGTGATCACGGGGGAGGAGGGGGCCGGGCGGCATAACGGGGGAGCAGGGGGACTCACAGCAGCGGCTGCATCATATGGACACGAGGGAGGAGGAGGACACACGGCAGCAGCATGGGATACTAGGATATTGCTGTGATTGGCCGCTCAGAATTGAACGGCCAAGCACAGCAATCGCTGTCACGGGGGGGTGTGATGATGCCCCCTACGTGATACAGGAACATGGCTGCTATAGTAAACAGCATCCTTGTTCCTGGGATCGCAACCCGGCGGCCTGCGGCGGCCCCTTAAAGGACCGGCATACGGGTACGTCATGGGTCCTTAAGTGACAGGGATCCATGACGTACCGGTACGTCATGGGTTCTTAAAAAGTTAATGTGGGCTCTGTAGGTTCCTCCTACAGCGGATCAGAGGAGTGCTGCTGCTGCTGCTGAGTGGAGACTTGTGGCTGGCGGGAGCTGTGCTGTGGAGAAGGGCCGGCGTGGAGAAGGGCCTCGTGCGGGCGTACGCCTGCAGCTTTTCTGCCACTGCCGGCATGTTATAAGGGCACATGTCGGCTCTTCGGGTAGCGGAGCGGGACCTGAGACGCTGCGGCAAGCCGGAGGAAGCCAGGATGGGATCAGGATGCTGATAACATGGGACTCTGCATGGAGCTACTGCTACATGCGACTGTCCGCTCCGGCGCTCAAGTCCACAACTTTAAACGGCAGAGCCTGGAGCACCAGCAACTTGGCCAGCTTGACTGCTGCGGGATTGCTGGGTGCATATGTCTGCCTCCGGGATAGGGACTCCATGATGCCATGCTGCCTACTGCTAGCAACACAGGGGCCACCAGCCGAAAAAGGGAGTGAAGCCACACTCCCTTCCACAGAGGAGGTCTGACTCTGTGAAAGGCCCCCCTGACTACTGCTGCTTCCTGCTGCTGTTGACCGCGGGTCTGCCTGGGCCTGCTGTGGCCCACTATCACCACGTTTCTCCCAGGCGGAAAGGTGGTGGTGCTTCATATGGGCAGCCATGGCACTGGTGCCAGGATGGCAACTCTTGTCTCTTTTAATGCGCCTGTCGCACAGGCGACAGATGACCACATAGGTATCCTCCGGGTACTTTTTAAAAAACTGCCACACAGGTGAGGTGTAGAGTCTAGTACCGACAGGCTGCGAGGATGGGCGGGCGCTGCCGATACTAGGACTTGCAGTGGAGGAGGTTTCCCCAGTGGTCATCTGCTTGTCCCGGCTATGCTTCCGACTTGTTAGTTGACTACTGCGGCCTGTCTGCTTTTTAGTTGTGGCTGGCCTGCTGGCGGACGGATTCCGGGTTGGCGAATCCGTCGATTAAGCCAAATCCTGCCGTGGATCCCATGTAACATCCGATGTATGTCCTGTTCCACAATGATGCTATCATCCTCATCAGGCTCCTGCCCAGTCCTCTCTCGTCTACTGCCTACTGCTTTCCTGCCAGGCCTAACATGGGCCTGCTCTGATATCGCCTCCGACACAGCTATGCCCTGCACTTGATTGTCACTGTCTCTTCCCCCACGTGCTCATTATCATCAAAAAGCAGTTCGCTGCTCATAGACGCCAACAGTTCCCTTGCAGGCGGCGGGTCAAAAGTTAGCGGGATGTTGCTAAGGATGTCAGATGGAAGACGTGGGGGAAATGCTGCGTGCCCATGCCAAGTCAAGGTCGTGTCCGAGGTACCCACAGATACCTGGCTGGCTGTCTCACTACTCATCCTTGTGGACGTCAAAGTGTGAGCCAGTCACTCCAGGACTGTGGAATTAGACGTGTGGGCACGACCCTATTGTGACAAAGGAAGCTCAGGCCTGCCACTGGACCCTCTTCCTGCGCTACTTCCTCTTATGCCTCTTGAGCCAGACTCTCTGCCCTGCCCTCTGCCTAAAACCCTTAGTGAGGTTTCCTGCTGCCGCTGTGCCATGACTTTATATTTAAATTGTGATTTCTACACTTGGTAGATGAGAACAGTATTTTCTGTAATATATATGACTTGTGTGTGTGTGTGTATATGAGACTTGTAATATATAGGACAAGTATAGAAATTATCTATATGTATATATATATATATATATATATATATATATATAGAGAGAGAGAGAGAGAGAGAGAGAGAGAGAGAGAGAGAGAGAGCACTTTTTTAACCCCTTCACGTCAGCAATCTGTATATATATACGTTCCTATTGCACATGCCCCGTGCAGTAGGAATGTACATATACGTTCCTGACTGAGGGGGGCTTTATGATGAGAGTGGGATCGCTGCAGCGGCGCGGCGGCCATCAGATCCAAGATGGCCGCCGCCATCACTGTGAACAGAGTATATCTGTTCACAGTGATCAGAAGTGAAAAATGAATGAAAACCCCATGCTCTCCGCCACTGGAGGTAGCGGAGAGCATGAGGCAGTCATCGGGACCCCCCCTGTGGGGTCCCGGTACAAGCGATCAGCGGTATATACTATATACCGCTGATCGCTTGTGCCATGTGCTCCAGGCACTTTTTATCCCCTGTCACCATGAATGATTGGTGACAGGGGATGAAAAGTGATGTCCCCCCGGCCCCCACCACCCCTGTCACCCACGTCCCCCAGTCACCCCCCCTACCCCTTATACATTACCTGATCCTGGAGCTCCTTCCCCTTCGGTGTCCTGGCTGGTTATGAAGTGCGCGTGCGCTCCACAACCAGCCAGCTCTGAAAATTTAAAGTGACAGAGACCAATTTGGTCTCTGTCACTGAACTATGATTACTGTGATAGAAAATATCACAGTAATCATAGTAATACAGTGAAAATGAATGTATAAAGTACAAAAAGTGACAAACACTCAAAAAAATAAAACACACACTTTTTATTATAGTAATAATTGCAGTTTACTCCCAAATTACCCCTAACCCCCAGATTACCCGTAACCACCACAGGTTGCCTGTAACCACCGCACGTTGCCTGTAACCACCCCAGGTTGTCCGTAATCACGTCAGATTGCACGTAACCCCCCAGATTACCCGTAACGACCGCACGTTGCCTGTAACCCCCTCCAGATTGTCCATAATCACCCCAGATTGCCTGTAACCACCCCAAATTACATGTACCCACCCCAGATTACCTATAAGCACTTCAGTCTATCCGTAACAATTCTAGATTGCCTGTAACCTCCCCCCCCCCAGTTTGCCCGTAACCACCGCAGGTTGCGCATAACCACCCCAGGTTGCCCGTAATCATGCCAGATTACATATAACCCCTCAGATTGCACACAACCACCGCAGGTTGCCTCTGACCACCGCACGTCGCCTCTGACCACCGCACCTTGGCTCTGACCACCGCACCTTGGCTCTGACCACCGCACCTTGCATCTGACCACCGCACCTTGCCTCTGACCACTGCACCTTGCCTCTAACCACCCCAAATTGCCAGTGACCCCCTCCAGATTGCCCGTAACCACGCCAGATTACAGGTACCCACCTCAGATTACCTATTAGCACTTCAGTTTATCCGTAACCACAGCAGGTTGCCTGTAACAACCCCAGATTGTCCGTAACCACCCCAGATTGTCCGTAACCACCCCAGATTGTCCGTAACCACCTAAGATTGTCCATAACCAGCCCACGTTGCCCGTAACCACAGCAGGTTGCCTGTAACGACCCTAGATTGTCTGTAACCACAGCCGGATGTCCGTATTCAGCCCACGTTGCCCGTAAACACCCCAGGTTGCCTGTAACCACCCCAGGTTGCCTTTAACCACCCCAGATTGTCTGTAACCACCCCAGATTGTCCGTAACCACCCCAGATTGTCCGTAACCACCCCACGTTGCCTCTAACCACAGCAGGTTGCCTGTAACCACACCAGATTGTCTGTAACCACAGCAGGTTGTCCGTATCCACCCCACGTTGCCCGTAACCACCCCAGGTTGCCTCTAACCACCCCAGGTTGCCGTAACCACAGCAGGTTGCCCGTGACCACCCCATGTTGACTGTATCCACCCCAGATTACCCATAACCACCCCAGATTACCCGTAACCACCTCAGACTGCCCGTAACCACCTCTAGATTACCCGGAACCACCCCAGACTGTCCGTAACCACCCCACATTACCTGTAATCTAATTTTTTTATTTTATTTTAGTAACTGCACTATTCTAATAACTATTACTAGCTGCGGTTTTGCTCATGGGTTCTTAAGAGGTTAATGTGGGCTCTGTAGGTTCCTCCTACAGCGGATCAGAGGAGTGCTGCTGCTGCTGCTGAGTGGAGACTTGTGGCTGGCGGGAGCTGTGCTGTGGAGAAGGGCCGGCGTGGAGAAGGGCCTCGTGCGGGCCTCGTACTGCCTACTGCTTTCCTGCCAGGCCTAACATGGGCCTGCTCTGATATCGCCTCCGACACAGCTATGCCCTGCACTTGATTGTCACTGTCTCTTCCCCCACGTGCTCATTATCATCAAAAAGCAGTTCGCTGCTCATAGACGCCAACAGTTCCCTTGCAGGCGGCGGGTCAAAAGTTAGCGGGATGTTGCTAAGGATGTCAGATGGAGGACGTGGGGGAATTGCTGCGTGCCCATGAAATGAAGCCAGAATAAAGAGGACATATCAGTAATGCAACAGCTCACCGCAACAGCAAGATACAGACCCACCACAGACATGAAAATAGTTAAAAGCAGCCCCCCCAACTGCCAAAAAAAATTACCCACAAAAATAATGAGTCTCTTGGTTACCAATTGCAAACAGCGTAAACTGCCTCACCACGATAAGGTGGACTCATATCGAGTCTGTGGTGGGTTTGTATCTTGCTGTTGCGGTGAGCTTTTGCATTTTTTTGTGTGTTTGCAATTTCAGCCATGGCAACGTGCTCCTGCCTAGTGTGAACGGTGTTCTAGGAGAGCTGACCAATTTTTTCTTTTTTTCTGTGTTCCAGTTGGGGGAGTGGCTGCCTCTATTTGGTCGTGCACTCCACCTGTCTCACCCAGGTGGTGCAAATATTTTTTCAGGTATTAGACGGATCTTGCATGCCCAGAGCATAGGCGTATAACACGCCATGGAGAGGCCATTACAGTGTAGGGTCTGCCTCGATATGAGTCCACCTTATTTTGGTGAGGCAGTTTACGCTGTTTGCAAATAGTAACCAAGAGACTCATTATTTTTGTGGGAATTTTTTTTGGCAGTTGGGGTGCTGCTTTTAACTATTTTCATGTCTGTGGTGGGTCTGTATCTTGCTGTTGCGGTGAGCTGTTGCATTTATATATATATATAGCACTTTTTTAAGATATAATGCTTACACCTGCACTAGGTATTTTATTCTCTCAGGATAAGACGGATGTGATATACACATCAGAAGTATAGGACTTGTATATCTGTATTGCACGTTTTGGTTCCGTGCACCCTTTGTTGTCCTATGCCTAATCTATCTATCTTTCACCCTCTATATATTTCTCTCTCAATCACTAGATGTTTCTCCTCTCCGATTTCCTAATCTTTCCTTTCCTTTCCCACAATATCTTCTCAGTAGTCTGTAGTACACAACAGCAGCTTGCTTCCTCTCTCTCTCTCTCTCTCTTCCTTTTAAAGCAATACCGATGTCACACAGGGGGTGGGCTAGTGCAAGATCCCTGCTGATTGGATGTGTTCCGGGCATCATGGGAAAGCGCTTTTTCCACCCGGAACACTTCCTGCTTTCTAGAATGGCGGCTGCCATTTTAGAAAGCAAGAGAAAAAAAACGGAACGGATTTCCAAAAATCCGAATCCGATCTGACTCGGATTTTTGGGAAAATCCGAACCGGATCCCATACCGGCCGAATTGGTTCACTCATCTCTATTGAAAATGGTGTAAACTATCCCACCATGTTACGGGGGCTTCATACCGGGGCAGTGCATAGTGGATAGTGAGAAATCACAGAGTCTCTTTAACGGGGATAAGCTGAGTTTACTTGAAGTTGCAAATGTGCAGAAGGTCATACACAGTAGTATAAGGTTTCTTAAGATAAAGCACTTGAAAACACACTTGACAATAGTTCCAAATAAATACTTGACAATACAGCAACCAGATCTGTAGTAGAAGTGCAGTGTAGGATATAATCGTGCTGACTGAGAAGTGCTGAGTAATACGAAGTAGGAGAGTATATTGACCTTAAATTAGTCTTCACACCACCTTATGCCCACTAGACTCGGCTGAACCTTCCTAGAGGTTGACACAGGCCCCAGACCTTGTTACCTGGGATGAGCAGAATGCTGAGGGTTTCCTGCTGTTTCCCAAGATAGACTTCCTAGGCTTATTGACACTTTGCTCTATCTGAATCAGTTCCTAGCTCTTTGGCTTTAGTTGTGGATAATGTCCTGCTCTGTCACACTCCCTTTCCTCAGCGTGAGTTTAGGTTGTCTCTGGCTTGTCCTCTCCAAAGAGGGTTTAACAGTGCATAGTGCTGTGTAGCGTTACTAGTAAGAAAGTTGTTAGAGGTGTACTGTCACTTCCTAGCGTAACTAAAGTAGGCTGCGAGTGGCTGAAGAGTGCAACAGAAGAAATAAAGAGAGAGCAGATAGGAGAGAAGAAAGACAGCTTACTATCTTTCTCCTACTGGTCTACAGATTCTAGTGACACATAAGAAACAATAATCCTTTACATCCTTCAGCTGTGTGGCTTCCGAATACATATATACAATTCAGTGACATCTAGTGGTGAAACTTTACTACTAATTTCATCACCACACAGCGCCTTTCGAGACCGGTCCGGTCTCTTTATCAAGTGTCTAATCGATTAGACACTTGATAAAGAGACCGGACCGGTCTCGAAAGGCGCTGTGTCGCTGGCATAATTCTTTCAATAAATTTTATGATATTTTATATCACTATTACCCCTTGGACCTGCGCCTGTTTTACCCGCCTTGGAGTGGAGGAGGATACTGACTTAATGAGCTTTGTCACAGTCCAAAACTGTACACAATATTTCATGTGTGGTCTGACCAGTGATTTATAAAGAGGCAAAACTATGTTATGCGTTATAAGTATGTGAATAGAGCAATTTTAAGGAACATTTCGTTTTTTTAAAAGGTTTTAACTTTTTAAGAGCCTTCAAATAAATTAAAATTTATGCATATAATTTTCATCAGGTTTCGTAGCATATTTTATGCAAAAATTTTATCTTTCATTGCAAAGTGCAATTAGTGTCACAAAAAATAAGGGCTCATGTGGGTCTGTAGGTGAAAAAAATGCAAGCGCTATTTTTTTATATGAAAAAACGAAACGCAAAATTGAAAATTTGCCCGGGAGGAAATGGGTTAAAGCAAGATTTAATGACCAAAGATCAAGGACTGACTCTTTGGCTTGATTGTATACAGTACATGACCTTATTTGGCCCCTTAAGGTGGGACCTTACAGTTTATCTTTGGTTCCCTATTCTCTCTGTGACCTGCTCCACTCTATTTACTTTTGCTTTCCATAATGTGTGGTCCCAGCTCTCCCTAAGGGTACAAACACACACACCGTAGACGCAGCAGATACGCAGCAAATACGCAGCAGATCTGCAGCAGATTTGATGGTGCAGATTTGATGCTGTGTTCAGTTATTTAGATCTAATCTGCTGCGTATTTGTTGTGTATTTGCTGCGTATCGCAGCAGTAAATCCGCTGCGTATACAGTGTGTGTGTTTGTACCCTAAGGGTACGTTCACACTTACCGGATCCGCAGCATATTTTCTGCTGCGGATCCGCTGCGCCATTAAATCTGCTGTGGATCTGCTGCGGATCCTGTAGGTGTGAACGCACCCTAAAGGGGTTATCCAATGGTACAAAAACATGACCACTTTCTTCCAAGACAGCATCACTTTTGTCTCCAGTTCAGGTGTGGTTTGCAAATAAAGCGACTCTGTACTCACAAACACCCCCCCCCCCAAAAAAAAAAAAAACAAAAAAAAAACATTTGCACCTTCGTATAGCTGCTTTTAATCCAAGATCTGTCCTGGGGTTCGCTCGGCAGGTCGTGCAGTTATTGTCTCAAAAAACAACTTTAGGGTGCGTTCACACCTACAGGATCTGCAGCAGATCTGCAGCAGATTTGATGCTGTGTTCAGTTATTTAAATGAAATCTGCTGCAGAAAATCAGCTGCAGATCCTGTAGGTGTGAACGCACCATTAAAACTTAATTTGTATTTCATAGGTATAGAAAAACAAAATAAAATCTAGGCTCTCAAACAATTGAGAGGTAATAATTAAAAAGTATTACTTTATATATTTCATAGGTATGCTCCTGCTCACATCATTAACCCCATCACAGCAGGAACATATATATACATTCCTACTGCACGGGGTATGTGCAGTAGGAACGTATATATACAGATTGCAGACGTGAAGGGATTAATTTGAATTCAAAGCCATTTTGATAAAGTCAGGGATCTGGCGAAACATGTCAGTGAACATAGGGGAAATATGTGTAACTGTTGCAACATGCCTGTATGGAGAGATCTGCAAAGTTTGAGAAAGTTAAGTGCATTTTATGGGGAGCTACAACTGCTTATTTTTGTAAATAGTATCGGTGACTAGTTCGGCACTGAGAGCACCCCACATAGCTGGATGTAATTTGCATATGACACGAGGCGTCAATTACATGCTTGGTATTAGTCCTGGGGGCTTCTTTACAGAATACAAATAGCCTCATGGGCATTTTGGCAGTGAATGATTCCCTTAAAAAAAAGTCTTCTGTTTTTCTAGCAGGGGTGCCTCTGCCAAAAAACTTCATAACAGAGGCTCCCCTGGCACTCCCCTCCACAGCCTGCTGGTGGTTGGTGCCTTGGGGGTAAGGATTTGGGGAATGCACTAGAAATGGTCCTTCATGCATCATCAATGCTGGAAGTAGCCTTCCTTAAGACTGCAGCTTCATTCAACTCTATAGGTCTGATAAAGATAGCTGAATGCTGTATTTCACAATTTTTATCAGTCCCATAGAGTATTATGGAGCAGTAGCACATGTGTTGGACCTTCATTCCATTAAACCATGGAAACAAAGGACCCCGACTCTAATGATTGGCATGGTGTTCAGTGGTCCTCATTCCCTGAATTAACTCTCCATGTGATTTATGACTTTCTATTGCAGCATGCCAAGGCACGTGGAATAGAGTTAGAAGGTTAGTGGAAAGGATGATGATGGTAGAAGTATAAGCGTCAGGTAGCTAGGCCCCTCTTTCCAGTGTGCAGTGCTTAGCTCTGGAATGAAGGGAATGCACTGAGAGCTGCCGAGTGAGATAGGTGCTGTTACTTGCAGGATGGCTGGACCTTGTGGTGCACTATTGCCTTTCTCACAGACTTGTCACAGTTTCAGGTGGGCACAAGTGCTTCCACAGAAGCAGACTACTCTCTGACACTTTCCTATAATCTCTCTCTCTCTCTCTCTCTCTCGGGGGCTGCTGTAGAGGTTTTAGGGGGGGGGGGGGCTATACCAGTATGTAAGGTTTGTTGGTGGTGTTGAACTTTAATTCCCACAGGGCCAACCCCTGATATTGCTTCCCGGCAAGATTGCCCTTGATGGTAATGAAGTGCAGGTGGACCAGACAACAGATTGACATGGAGGGAGGCGGTGTAACAATAACTACTTTACTGATAACGTAAAGGCACTAGTAAAGCAAGTTGCTTATAGTTCTTAATACTAGTGACCTTGAATTGGTTACTGTGCTTTGAGAGTGGAGAGTAGTGATGTGTGGAGAAATTTTCTGCCTCAGACTTCAGTTTGTCACTATGAGTGGGATTCTGGTGGGCACTTTGATCCTTTGTGAAGGATCCTAGTGTAAAGGTACCCATAGCACCCAGGTAGGTCGTTTTTTCCCCCCTTGTTTTTTAAGGGGAGGTTAATAGATTTAAACCATGCCAACTGTTGCCTTGTAGCACTGTGGCTCTAAATTAAAATCCCACCAAGGGCTACATCTGCAAGGAGTTTGTGGGGGTTTCCTTCCCTATGTTTGTGGGCACTCCAGTTTCCTTTCACATACCAAAATATACAGATAGGTAAATTTACATTGTGAGCCCTAATGGAGACAGGGACCGATATGAGTGATAACAAACTATGTACAGCGCTGCAAAATAATTTAGTGCTAAATAAAGTAAAAAAAATATTATTATTAACAACATAGGGAAAGATTTATCAGAGTCTGTGAGGAATGAAAAGTGGAATCTGATTGGTTGCTAGGGGCAACTGAGACAGTTTCACTTTACACCATGTTTGATAAATCTCCCCCATAGTTCTTTGTCTACTCAAGGACAAGAAGGCTGAACTCGTCATTTGCTCTCATCTTGGTTATCTATGTTCATGTATCTGTTATCTGAGTTCATGTACGCGTGCAACCCTGATAGCGAACAGATTACAAAGAAAATAATGATAATAAAGCCTTGAATATATTTCATATATACATTCTGTGCAGGTAACTATCTTTATTACAGTAAGGGGAGAAATATAAAGCATACTGTAAGGTTACATAACTTTTTTTTATTACATATTAATTCAATTTTATTCACATCCTTACAACTACTCAAACAGGCTCCAACACTGAATAAACGCACACATACTTAAGAATAAACCTCTAAATGAAAAGCCATGGCAGGTTTCCAAAGCTATGACAAGATTTCCTCAAAACAAGTGCTACTAGCATATTATCTTTTCTGAACAAACTAAAATGTTTAGTATGTTGTAAATGTTTGTTACTAACACAAAGCGTCTTGAAGATGTCACTCTTTTCACTCTAAACATCATCATTTTGAAATGTAGGGTTGGAGTATTGTTTGGAATCTCCATTCGCCATCTTGTTATCTGCATAAATTGTAGTTCCAATAGGTGGCCACTGTTTGTCCTCTTCTAAAATTGCCCTTAACTTTTTATAGTTGCTACCAGGTTTTAGCTTGAGACATTTCTTCAAAGCCAGCCAAAGAGCTCTGTTGTCCAGAATAAATTCCTACAGAAGACAATGAAAAGCAATCAAATAAATAACAATTTCCTATTTTATGGCGATACGCTATTAAATAACAAAAGTACAATCATGCCAAACAACCCCCTGATTTTCTTGTCATAGGGTCATAGGTATTGTCCCATAGTCAATTTTCTTCCTTTCTATTTTTATTTTTACAACAAATGACTATAATTCATTTATCTCAATTACTACTTGCATTATTCAGAGTTGGGCACAACCTACTTAGTAGAGAAAAGCAAAACAGGTCTGTCAATGATTAAAAAAAGGCCTAGATGCTTATCTAATAACAATTACTATCTGGGTGATCATGATTCTGAGAATTCAAACTATTATTTCTGCGAAAGGGTGAACCTGAACTGGACTGGTGCCTGTATAAACCTCTGTAATTTGGTAACTATATATATTTTTTTAAACCATGTATTTATGGAATCATTGACAAGTATATTTGTTCAAAATCATTCTTTGAATATCCTGTTTCTTTAATATTATGTTCATTGATTTACATTTAAACCTAATGTCATTTTTTTCTATAGTAATCTCCCAACTGTCCATGTGGATTTATTTTTGAAGTTGAAAATCTCTTCTAAATAACTTAATTGTTGACGTATGTGTATTACATATTGCCTGTCAAAATCATATGATAATTAGTTTAAAATTATCACTTTAGAACATTTCATATAATTTTATATTATGATACTAACCTCCACTATGAATGACACAACAAGACATACAATCAGTATTACTAACATGTGGACCCTCCAGCTTGTGGGTGTGCAGACGAGCTGTAAAACAAAATCCAACCGACATTAACAATAATTCAGATGGTTGAAAAGTGCTAAAAAGCACATTTTAGGAAAATACTCTTTGGTTATATTGCTTTAAATATGCTTACCTCCAAAACAACATACATGTTCTTGAAATCAGCAAATATGAAGAACAAAGTTAGAGCAAACTCTAGTATTAGTGTGGCCACAAAAATATCTAAAGCAAAACAAAAGAAGTCATTTTATTAGTTAGTTAAGCTTCTAGGACTAATTCTATACTGAATAAATATTAATAAACTACAATATAAATAATAAACAATATACAAATAAGTACAAGACATTGACTTACAATTAGTATACAGTGGTTTTCGGAAGGGTTTCCCCTTAGAGAAGATAAAGGCCAAAATCACAAAGTGTACAGCAGTGAGTAGCCACAGTGTTGAATTCTCAAAACTTTCATAGTTCTTCTTTGTTCTTTCTGAGATAAGTTCATGAGTAAGGTTTATGTTCAAGCTTGTGTTTCCTGGATGACAGGCACTATTAGGAATATCAGTAAAAGTTAAGCATGGTATTATAAGGCAACAGAATTAATAGAAAACATTTTTGCCATCTGGCATTCTATTAACCCCTTAGTGACCGCCGCACGTATTTTAACGGCGGTCACTAATGGGCTTTGTTCCAATACGTACACCTTTTAACGGCGGACGCATTGGAATAAATTACCGCCCGACGGCGGCAGCAGGGCAGGTCCTAATGAAGGTCCCCGGGCTCACCATGGAGATGCCTCTGCTCGGCCATACAGAGGTATGGCCGAGCAGATGCCTGTCAGCAAGTAGCTGACACTAACACAATACACTGCATTACATCAGTAATGCAGTGTATTGTATCAGTGATCGATGATCACTGATTAGTATTACACTAGTGTACAGTAATGTACACTAGTGTAAAAGTTAAAAAAAGTGCACCAAACACACAAAACACCCCCCAGCCCCCCAATAATAAAAATGCATTACATTCCCCATACATCATAAAAGTGATCAAAACCACAAATCCTATACATATTTTATATCGCCACGTCCGTAAGGACCCAATCTATAAAACGATATCAATAATTATACCGCACGACACACGCTGTAAAAAGATTTATAAAAAAAAAAAAAAAACAGTACCAGAATAGCTGTATTTTATCAATCCACTTTAGAAAATACATCATAAAAGAGATCAAAAAGTCCTATACATATAAAACTTGGTATCAATAGAAACTACAGATCTTCCCGCAAAAAATAAGCCCAAAACAAGCTCTGTCTGTTTTTGTGGGTTTTTGCTAGGAAGATAGTTAAAAAAAAAAAACTATACAAATGTGGTATTGCCGTAACCGTAGTGACCCAGACAATACATGTATTATGTTATTAGTGACCGCCAATACGGATTTTTATGGCGATCACTAATGGGCTCTATTCTGCTGCCATCAGCTCTTTATGGCAATGGCGCAGAATAGGGCAGAATGTGGGGTCAGTCCTGACCAGTCCCCTCAGCGGCGATTGCCGTTATTAACAGTATAACGGCGGCCACCGGTAACGTGCATTGCCAGCACAGCTGAACACTTTCATCTCTTCTCACAGTGAATCCACGGTGAGAGGAGATGAAAACCTGCCCCCCCCGTCCCCAGAATTAACTCTATTGACCTGGTCACTGACCATCCCCTCCCTGGGCGGCCATCTGATCCAAGATGGCCACAGCCATCACTGTGAACAGACTCTGTTCACAGTGATGGATTCCTAAAAATGATTAATGCTTCATTCTCTTCACCACCGTAGCTGGCAGAGAGCATGGGGCAATGATCGAGGATCACCCGGCGTGGTCCCAGTACAAGCGAACAGTGGTATATACTGATCGCTTGTTCCAAATGGTGCCAGCACTTTTTTTTACTTATGTCACCAAAGTCAAGTGCCTCGGATTACCCGTAACCACCTGGAGTACCTATAACCACCCCAGATGACTCATAACCACCCCAGATTACCTGTAACCACCCCAGTTTGCCCATCAGCACCCCAGACGGCCCATCGCCACCCCAAATTGCCTGTCACTACCCCAGATTGCCTGTAACCACCCCAGATTACCTGTAACCACCCCAGTTTACCCATCATCACCCCAGATTGCCCGTCAAACCTAGATTGCCTGTCACTACCCCAGATTGCCCGTAATTGCCCGTAATCTCCCCAGATTACCCCGGATTGCCTGTAACCACCCCAGATTACCTGTAACCACCCCAGATTGCCTGTAACCACCCCAGACAGCCCGTAACCACCCCAGATAGCCTGTAACCATCCCAGATTGCCACAGACTGCCTGTAACTACCCCAAATTGCCTGTAACCACCCCTGATTGCTCGCAACCACCTCAGATTGCTCGTCACCTCCCCAGATTGCCTGTCGCCACCTCAGATAGCCAGTAAACACCCCAAGATTGTCCATTACCACCACAGATAGCCAGTAAACACCTCCAGATTGCCCGTAACCATGCCATATAGCCAGTAAACACCCCCAGATTGACCGTAACCACCCTAGATTGCCCGTAACCACCCCAGACTGAAAGTAACCATCCCAGATTGAAAGTAACCACCCCAGATTGGCACAGACTGCTCGTAACTACCTCAGATTGCCCAAAACCACACCAAATTGCCTGTCGCCACCTCAGATAGCGAGTACACACCCCAAGATTGTCCATTACCACCCCAGATAGCCAGTAAACACCCACATATTGCCTGTAACTAAAATGACACTCCATCTTCTGAGGCCTGCTGTGTGCCCATACAGTGGTTTATGCCCACATATGGGGTACCATTGTACTCCGTTACAAATTTTGGGGTGCTTTTTCTCCCCTGTTTCTAGTGAAATTGAAAAATTTCAAACTAAACAAACATGATATTTTTTATTTTTTTTCATTTCTATGGTCTAGTTTTGAATACTTTCCTCCAAAACCTGTGAGGTCAAAATGGTCACCACACCCAAAGATGAATTCTTTAAAGGGTTTACTTTCCTAAATGGGGTGACTTTTGGGGGGGTTCTATTCTGCAGACATTACAGGAGCACTGCAAACGCACCTGGCGCTCAGAAACTTCTTCAGAAAAATCATGCACTGAAAATGCTAACTGGCGCTCCCTTCCTTCTGAGGCCAGCTGTGTGCCCATACAGGGATTTATGCCCACATATGGGGTACTGTTCTATTCAGGAAAACCGGTTACATATATTGGGGTGAGTTTTCTCCCTTTTTCCTTGTGAAATTGAGAAATTTCAAACTAAACAAACATATTATTGAAAAAATACTATTTTTTGAATTTTTACTGTCTTCTTTTGAATGCTTTCCTCTAATACCTGTAGGGTCAAAATGGTCACCACACCCCAAGATGAATTCTTTGAGGGGTGTACTTTCCAAAATGGGGTGACTTTTGGGGTGTTCTATTCTGCTGACACTACAGGGGTACTGCAAACGCACCTGGTGCTCAGAAACTTCTTCGGCAAAATCTGAACTGGAAATGCCAATAGGCACTCCTTCCCTTCTGAGCCCCACTGTGTGCCCATACAGTGGTTTATGCCCACATATGGGGTACCGTAGTACTCAGGATAACATGCGTTACAAAATTTGTGGTGTATTTTCTCTCATGTTTATTATGAAAATGAGATACTTTAATCTTAACAAATATATTATTGGAAAATTTCTATTTTCCATTTTTTTTACGGCCTAATTGTGAGTACTTTCCTCAAGCCCCTGTAGGGTCAAAATGCTCAGTAAACCATTAGATTAATTCCCTAGGGTGTGTAGTTTCCAAAATGGGATCAATTATGGGGGTTTCCAGTATACAAGCCTCCTAAATCAACTTAAAAAAAAGAACTGGTCCCTAAAAAAATTTGATAATTTGCTGATACATTTCTAAGCCCCGTTACACCCTAAAAAAGTGAAATAGGTTTACGAAATGAAATCAGAATATATAGTACATATTGATAATGTGACTTACTAACTAATTTTTGTCATGTGACTTTCTTTTTTTAGAAGCAAAGAATTTCAAAGTTCGTAAAATGTTCGTAAGTTCGTAAAATTTTTCAGGATATTTTGATGTTTTTCACAAAAAACACACAAGACAGTGACCAAATTTTGCCACTAACATAAAGTACTATGTTACGAAAAAACAATCTCAGAATCGCTAGCATACATTAAAGCATCACTGAGCTATAAGCGTATAAAGTGAGACAGGTAAGATTTTGAAAAATGAGCCTGGTCATTAAGGCCCAAATAGGATTGGTCCCTAAGGGGTTAAAAAGAAAAAAATATATATATTTTAATGATATGCAGCAACTATGTACTGTCCCATGTTTCAACCCATAAGGCACCAAATAAGATACTGGATGCGACAGATCCAGCTTGTTGTATCTGATGTTTCCATGCAGCAGAGCATAGATGGAAACTTAGATTTTCTATATCTAAGAGAATTTTTCGATATTTAGCAACCATATTCTAAAAGACACACTTTATTGGGCTTCAACCCACTTCCAAATATTTACCTGTAAACATCAGTTCTGCTGTACCACGATTGCTCCTGGATTATGAGGAATGCATATGTCTGCATAGCTATTGTGAACAGAATATTGTACACCACAGACAACAGCATGGATGGAGAAATCAGTTGTCCTGGTGGTCTGTACGGTGCAAGTTTATGATATGCAGGTGTTGAACTCACTGAAGAAGGTAATAGATAAAATTTAGAAGAAGAAGGTCTACTTTTACATGTTCTAATTTAATAACATGATTGTCTTGAAGTAAATGATTAATACTTAATGGGTCACAAAAGAGAGATGAGCAACGTGCTGTCAATTTACTTAGCTCTGTGAAGTGAATTCCCGCCAATTCGTTAAGGAAATTAGCAAAAAAAAGAAAAAATGCTGGTTGCACATGCTGTCTGGAGGGTCACTGGGCAGGAGAAAGGGATTAACCATAATACCTAGTGCCTGTCCAATCAGCTGCAACCCCTCTGTGATGTCAGCACCTCCCCCTATATATAAGGTGGTTTGTTAACGGAGGTGGCCAGTGTGCTGTGTGTGAAGGAGAGAGCAGGATGGCAGCAGGCAGTTAGAACAGAGCAGAGAGATAAACAGAGTGAATTAGGGACAGAGAGGAAAGGAATGGCAGAAATTAGATGATTGGCTGATTGCTTTTTTTTTTCTTTTCATTTGTGATTTTCTAATTTTTGACACTTTTACAACATGCTTTAACACATTTATCCTTCTAAAATAGTGCCAGGGCTGTAGCTACTATAGTTTTAGCTGTTTTAATGAAATTTTTTAAGATTCGATTTGCAAATCCTTACAAGTTTGAAAAAAAATTTGTGAAGCTTGTGAAAGGAATTTGAGGCTGCTTTGCTCATTTCTACTCAAAAAAGTTCAATTATATCAACGATAACACAAAATGAAAAGTGAAATTTATTCCAGTGGCACGCTGGGAGAAGTGTTTCTCTTTGCATTGAAATCATCTTCTTAGCAGTTTATAAAACAAAAAATTCCAGTTAAAGGCTGTAATTCTTTATGCCACTTCTAGAGGGAGCTCATTGTATATGCATTCATTATCATGCTCAATGACAGTAAATGAGTACAAGATTTTATCTTTTAACTTTATCTACTGATGAGTGCAGTAAATAAAGAGGTATAGAACATTACATTAACCTTACATTAAAAAAAATGCAATTTCTACAATATATCCTAATTTATTTATTGTATCTAATCATCTATTTACTAAACAGAATTGAATACACTTTCCTACCCAAGACCATCCTAAGGAATACAAATATCATTATAGCAATATAATTGCGAAAAGTTTTTAAAGGGATCACTACTTTACTGCTCTCACTGGTAAAGTAGCAGTGGAAGGAATTATAATGGACCTGTCAGGATGGTATCTTTGCGGAGCGTCATGCGTCCCTCTGCTCATGCTGTGCGGCCGAGAAGGTGCTGATTTTCTTGCATTCTGTTTCTGTGTTTTGTTTTGTAGTGTGTGAACACTGGTTATTTGCTCACCTTGAGAGACACACCCGACTTTACCTGCTGAGTTTTGTCTGGCCATGTCAGGGTTAATCTGTGTTTTGGTTCTGCTGTGACTGACAGGTCTTCCTGCCAGTGGATCTGTTTTGTTCTCAGCTGTCTGTGCTTGGAGTTCAGGGGGATGGTCCAATTATGTTCTGGATCAGAACCCTGGCCTCCTATATAACTACCTCAGTCTGGGATATCTTTGCCGGATATTGAGCTTGTCTCTGCCTGGTTCTGTGTTTCTATTCTTGCTCTGTTGATTCTGACCCTGCTTTGCCTTTCTGACCATTCTTGTTTGCTGCCTGCCCCTGACCATACTGCCTGTATATTGACCTTGCCTTCGGATTGTGATTTTGTACTTTTGCTGCCCGTTTGTTGTGACCCGGACTGTTGACCATTCGTTATTGTGTTTTGTCTGTCTGTCTTGTCCTTGTGTCCCACCTAGCCAGCGCAGGGACTGCCGCCCAGTTGCTCGCCGCCATTTTAGGGCGGATTGTGGCAAATAGATAGAGGACAGTGGGCGGGGCTGAGCTTAAGGCTCACTGTTTGTCTTGTCCTGCTGTCCGGTTCCTAACAGGACCCTAAGGAACTTCCAGTAATCAGGAAGTTCCTTAGGCTCCATTATAATTCTGTCCACTACTATTTTACCAGTAAAAGTGAGGATGAAAGGTGAGAGTGTGCACTGACTATGTCTGCCCTTTAATTCTAACAATCAGCGTGGTCTCAGCACCCAGACCTCCACAATACAAACTTCTGACATTTGGCTGCTTCTATAGGTTGTAGTGTAATTTGCCGCTGCAGTTAAACAAAGGCAGTTGTTGGAAACCTTGCAACAACAGCCGTTGTTTAATGAAAAAAAAACAGTGTGAACGAGGTTTTGCAGCCATCATCAACAGACAGCCGTCTTTTGGCACTAAAATGATGTATCCCCACAAAGACAGCCATTGTTTTCCCATTTAGGTAACATAGCCTGAATTAGCATTTTATGGACATATTTTCCTTAACGCATCCAGAGAAGTAAATCCTAGTAATGTTGCATCCAATCAAGTTTAGTATAGCAAGTTTACTTATGCCTGTATGAAATCAGAAACATATAGAGGTACTGTGCAATTGGCCTTATAGACCAATTATATATAATGGCCCAAATGGTGAACAGTATATCACACTGGCCAGGAGTCAAATATTGAATACATTTATGATAAGCCTAATTTTGAAGAAATCTTTTAATGTAATAAGTATAAGGCTATGTTCACTCAACATACTTTTTTGTTTTCAGTCTTGGATCTTTTCCATTACAGTGAATGCAAACAATGGCCGTTTATACACACAACGTAGTGAACGATGGCTTTTGTTCAATGGGGCTGTAAAAATAATGTCAATTATTTCCCAACGTTGTCCATATACTTCAACGCAATTTTCAGCCTTTTTATTTTTTTTCATCTGTTTGCACATTTTTATTTTGACTAAAATTTACATATTTAGCTTTTATTTTACTGTGTATGAACCTAGCCTAAATATAAAATGCCACTTACAACCTACAGTTTGGATATGTTAACACAAAGTATTTTTGTCAGTCTTTTGGTCAGTCTTTTTCCAACCAAAACCCTGACGACACAATGTCCTTTTAAAGGCCATTTGTTCAGACGGCCATTATTTCCTAGCCAAATAACTTTCATTATTTCAAAAAAATGGATGTTATTTGGCCGCAAAACAATAGCCGTCCAAAAACATTTTGTCAAACAGCCAAAAAAAGATGTGTGGTCATGAGCCAAACTGTGCAAATCTTTCTGTTCAATACCTCTGTATTGGCTGCAGGAACGTTCTCTTTTAACTATTGATTTGTTGGCACCGTCGGGTGTGCCTGCCAATCAAATAGCCATTCACTGCAATGTAATGTGCGAACAGCTATTATTTCCGGAAGCTGTTCACTGGACAGCATCCGGAAATAATAGGCCGGTACATTATTTTAACGCCTGTTCTAAAGAACTGGCGTTAACATAACGCTGTGTGAATACAGCAGGCAGCATTGCATTGACTTTAACGCAATGCCACCCCTGCAGTAAAGAACGGATGCTGATTCCATTGCAATCAGCGTTTGTTCTTTACTCAAAAATTACATTGTGTGAACATAGCTTTGCCCTGTCAGTTGCACGCCTGATTATGGTTGAAAAAATACTGACCAAACGACTGACGGAAATACTATGTGTAAACATAGCCTAACATATTATCAGCTTCCTTTCTCACAAAGGCTATGTTGACAAAACGTTTTTCCTCTCTGTTCTTGAAAAGAAAAAAATATGTCTGTCATTTTGTGTTTAAGGGTGCCTTCACACCTACCGTACCGCAGCAGAAAATCCGCTGCGGATACGCAGCAGATTTAACTAAATGAATGAACACAGCATCAAATCAGCACTTACAAATCTGCTGCGGATCCGCAGCGGATTTGACAGTGCGTATTTAATGCTGTGTACATTCATTTAGTTAAATCTGCTGCGGATCCGCAGCAGATTTTCTGCTGCAATACGGTAGGTGTGAAGGCACCCTAAAATTACGTACCTCCTGGGTAAAAGCAAATGCGAAACGTGCGTTGGAGGGGAGCTGGCACACATCCACACTTCAGGTATTATATCTCTTTAGTACTGTATCTCTCTGTGAGTCCTAGCTTTGTTTACTAGGCATTTGTGCAATACATGTAGGAACTCTATTTATAACCCGGGGAGAGTTGGCAATGGTGTGTAGTGTTTACAGACTTCTGTGTTACCTATGTAATTACCATTGCTGCATGTTATAACATATTGCATTCATCCTGAGAGTTGGTACTTCTGTGTGCATGGCTACAGATTTTTAACTGTTGATCATGTATTTTTATGTGATATAATAAAAAAGTTTATGGTTCTGATAAAATTTAATCAGGTTTATAGGAGTTGTTTGCGTTCTACAGCCCTGGACTGGCTGTGAGTGGTCTTTATAGGAATATATTAAAAATTACGTGCATCATTTCGCCACCCGTGCAATGACGGCGGTTGGTAAATTATTCTAGTTTGGGTTACTAATAGAGAAGAGCGAATAGCTATTTGATCAAATACTGCACTATTCGAAAGATTCCAGTTCGATCAAATATGTGATTGAATATTTGAATCTAAATTAACTTTAGTAAAACAGCTAAACAATTTTTTAGCTGTTTTAATAAAGTTTACTGCTCCCTGGGAAAGCAGGGAATCAGTATTACAGAGCACGGTATTACCGGCAATTGGCAATTGCTGGCAATAATGCCGATCCCTGTAATAGTTAATATTTAACCCCTTAAGGACCGGGCCTGAAATGGCCTTAAGGACCGGAGCAAATTTTATGAATTTGACCAGTGTCACTTTATTCATTAATAACTTCGGGATGCTTTTACCTATCCGGCTGATTCTGAGATTGTTTTCTCGTGACATATGGTACTTCACATTTCTTGTAAATTGGAGTCGATACTTATAACGAATCTTTATGAAAAAACCCAAAATAGCGTGAAAAATTGTGAAAAAATGCATTTTTCCAACTTTAAAACTTTTCTGCTTATACAGAAAATGGTTATACCACATAAATTATATATTAAATAGCATTAGCAACATGTCTACTTTATGTTGGCGGCATTTATTAAACTATATTTCATTTTTTTTAGACAATAGGAAGCTTAAAACATTAGCAGCAAATTTCCAAATTTTCTGTAAAATTTCAAAATCAGATATTTTTAGGGAACTGTTCAGGTTTAAAGTGTATTTGAGGGGACTGTGTGTTAGAAAGCCCCACGAAGCACCCCATTTCAGAAACTGCACCCCCTAAACTCTGCAAAAGCACATCCAGAAAGTTTTTTAACCCTTTAGGGGAGTCACAGAAATAAAAGCTAAGTGTGTAAGAAATTTGAAAATTTTAATTTTCTGTGCAGAGATTTTATTGTAATCCAATATTTTTCATAATTATAAACCTATTACCAGAGAAATGCACCCCAATATTGATTGCCCCGTTTCTGCAGTTTATAGAAATACCCCATATGTGGCCCTATTGCGCTATTTGACGCAACCACAAGCCTCAGATATAAGGGAGCGCCTAGTGAATTTCAATGGCTCCGTTATTTTTGGTCATTTTTGACTGTACCACTTCAGGTTGGCAGAGGCTCTGGGGTGCCAAAACCTAAAAAACACCCCTACAGGGACACGATTTAGAAAACTACACCCCTCAAGGAATGTAACAAGGGGTGCGGTGAGCATCTGGACCCCACAGGTGCTTCACAGATTTTCCAAACAATATGGCTTGAAAAAAGACTAAAGTATTTTTTACACTAAAATGTTGTTCTAGCCTTCAATTTTTCATTTTCACAAAGGGATAAAAGGAAAAAAAAAACACAAAACATGTAGCGCAGTTTCTCCCGAGTACGGAAATACCCCACATGTGGACATAAAGTGCCAAGCGGGCGCAGGACGAGCCTCCAAAGGGAAGGAGCGCCAATTGGCTTTTGGAAGCTGGATTTCACTGGAATGGATTTCAAGGGCCATGTCGCATTTACAGAGCCCTCGTGCTGCCAAGACCCTGGAAACCCCCCACAAGTGACCCCATTCTGGAAACTACACCCCTCAAGGAATCTAACAAGGGGTGCAGTGAGCATATGGACCCCACTGGTGACGGGCACAAATGTGGAACAATGTGACGTGAAAGGGAAAAATTTCATTTTTTCACTTTCATGGCACAAATGTGCCCGTCATCAAGGGGTTCATATCCTCACTGCACCCCTTGTTAGATTCCTTGAGGGGTGCAGTTTCCAGAATGGGGTCACTTGTGGGGGGTTTCCACTGTCCTGGCAGCACGAGGGCTCTGTAAATGCGACATGGCGTTCATCATCCATTCTAGCCAAATCCAACCTCCAAAATCCAAATGGCGCTCCTTCCCTTCGGAGGCTTGCCCTGCGCCCACATGACGCTTTATGTCTACATGTGGGGTATCTACGGACTCGGGGGAAATTGCTCTACATATATTGTGTGTTTTTTTCTCTTTTAACCCCTTGTGAAAATGATAAATTCAAGGCTAAACCAACATTATAGTGTAAAAAATGTAATATTTCATTTTCACGCCACATTGTTCCACATTTGTGCCCGTCACCAGTGGGGTCCATATGCTCACTACACCCCTTGTTACATTCCTTGAGGGGTGTAGTTTCCCTAATGGGGTCACTTGTGGGGGGTTTCAACTGTCTTGGCAACACAGAGGCCTTTTGAATGCAACATGGCCCCTCGAAATCCATTCCATCCAAATCCAGCCTTCAAAAACCAAATGGCGCACCTTCCCTTTGGAGGCTTACCCTGCACCGGCATGGCACTTTATGTCCACATGTGGGGTATTTCCGTACTCAGGGGAAATTGCTCTACACATTGTGTTTTTTTTTATCTTTTAACCCCTTGTGAAAATGAAAAAATCAAGACAAGATCAATGATTTAGAGTAAAAATTAAAAAAAAATTACACTAAATGTTGGTCTAGCCTTGATTTTTTTCCATTTCCACAAGGGGTTAAAAAAGAAAATGAACACAAAACGTGTAGGGTAGTTTCCCCTGAGTACGAAAATACCCCACATGTGGACATAATTTGCCATATGGGCACAGGGCAAGTCACTAAAAGGACAGAGCGCCATTTAGAGGCTGGAATGGGGGATGGAGGCCATGTCGCAATTACAAAGCTTCTGTGCTGCCAGAACAGTAGAAACCCCCCACAAGTGACCCAAATCTGGAAACTACACCCCATAAGGAATCTAACAAGGGGTGCAGTGAGCATATGGACCCCACTAGTAATTGGCACATGTGTAGAACATGTGCCGTGAAAATAAAAAATACCATTTTTTTCATTTTCACGTCCCAAATGTGGCCGTCACCAGGGGGCCATATACCCGCTGCCCCACTTGTTAGATTCCTTAAGGGGTGTAGTTTCCAGAATGGGGTCACTTGTGGGGGGTTTCTACTGTCCTGGCCGCACAGAGGCTTTGTAATTGCATCATGGCATCCTCTAATGGGAATGGCGACCATACCTACTTAGCTGGGGAAAAGGGACAATTCTAATTTATTTGGGGGTATTAGGGCAATTATTAGTTTATAAGGTTGGAAATGACAGGTGTCCATCAAACTCAACCTGTGTTGATCCAGAGGAAGGCAAAAACCCCTTGTGAGGCAGACGACAGTAGCCTCATCACAGGGGAAAAATTCCTTCCCGACTCCATAATGGCGATCAGAATAATCCCCGGACCAACGTGACCCCTGAAATAGGAATAAGGGACAGAATTTAGATAATGTAGAACCCCAGTGACGTGTGGTGCGCCTTGGAGCGATCCAGTATGCAGAGGCCGGGGGGATCAGGACAGGTGTCACACTGGAAAATGTTGTCCTTCCTGATCCCCCTGTTACCCCACACTCTGCACTTCTTCTGGGGTCTCCCTTTCTCCAGTGTGGGGGACGTCACCTGGAGAATGTTGTCCTGGTGCGATACGGGGTCCTTCATATCCAGAAGCGCTGGGTCCGCTCCATGGCTGCTAAATATTAGGGCGCTATTACTACTTCTGATATGTTCGGATCGTGCCGCAAGCTACAGTAGCTCGGGCAGCGAGGGACCGGAGGAGGGGGTGCTGGTATAAAAGTTATCCCCGTACAGGTGGTGACCTTTATCCAGCAGTGGGAAGATCAGTTCCCGGACGATGTCCCCACTAACTCCGAGGATGGGGGGGGGGAGGGGGCATCTGGGGCTGGATTCGAGTGTCCCTTCCTTCATACACTCTAAGGGTACATGCACACTGCGGAATCGCGACAGATAACCCTTCGTGCATTCCGCAGCTGGCACCCACCGGCGGACTGATGCAGGCGCACGTCTCCGTCCGTGTCATAGACTCCATTCTATGCACGGGCGGATTCCGCTCTGCGTCCAACGTGTTGATGGAATGACGGATGATGGAATCCGCCCATGCATAGGATAGAGTCTATGACACGGGCGGAGACACGCCCCTGCATCAGTCCGCCGGCGGGTGCCAGCTGCGGAATGCACGAAGGGTTATCCTTCGCCATTTCGCAGTGTGCACGTACCCTAAATCTGTAAGTGCACCCTGAGGTACTCTCACAGAGTTTGTAGAATTTCACACCATACCGTCATCTCTTATTGGGACGGTACTGGCGGAAAAGACGTGTCTGGGGGGCAGCGTACGCTACGCTACCCCCAGACACGTCACAGGATGATGAGGAGGATGAGGATGAATGGAGGAACAAAGGACCCCCCATTCATCCTCACTGGCTGTTTCGGTGTCGGAGGCAATAATAACGTATGCGTCTGATACCGAAAACACCCTGGGGGCCATCTTTATATGGGGATTGGTATATGGGGTATGTAGTGGTGTAGTGTAAAACTTTATTCAATGTAGTGTGGTGTAATGTAGTGTTTTTTACGTGTTTTTTACAGTAAGTATACAAAAAAAAACCTACGCCAAAAATGGTGTTGCTGACAAATGCCGCACTTATGTTCGGCACTTATCAGCAGACCGTGGCAGTAGGATATAAAAAAAAAACACCCTACGCCAAAAAGGAGGAGTTGCTGATTAGCAGCGCACTTTCGTGCGATGCTGATCAACACTCAGCGGCGATAGGGTGCGGAAAATAGAAAAAAAAAAAAATTGGGAAAAAAAATTTTTTTTTACTACATTCTGAACATCCCTGTAGTGGCTGATACGTGTATTACACTTATCAGCCGCTAGGGGGCAGCAGAGCGCAAGATCCGAAAATAGACGACGCTGGAGCCGGAAAAAGACGAAAAAAGACGACGCTGGAGCCGGAAGAAGCCGATCGGGACTCACGGAAGAAGCCGAAGTCCCGACAAGATGGAGAGGACGCCGGGATCCCGGAAGACGCCGATCAGGACCCCGGGACAGGTGAGTAACGTACAAATACCTGCTCCGGACCCCTCAGCTACCTAGCTGAGGGGTCCGTAGCAGGTATTTATTACTTGTGGGGACTTTGATCGCCGTGAACGGCCGGCCGGCTGGCCGGCCGTTCACGGCGATCGGGACGGTGGTACCGTGACCACCATTACTTTTTACAGTAATGGCGGTCGGTGCCGTCCTCGGACAGCACCGACCGCCATTTTTTTCCGGGTCATCGGGCCACCGATGGCCCGGAAAGGTTCCGATCGCCGCTATGGGCTTATCAGCCAATAGCGGCGATCGTCGGCATGGGGGGGGTTAACAACCCTCCATGCCGACAGGGAGAGATGGCCTGCTATGTATTATAGCAGGCTATCTCCCCCGATCGGGACCCGGCCGGCCGCGGCGCCCGTTTAAAGGGCTGACGTACCGGTACGTCATGGGTCCTTAAGTGACAGTGATCCATGACGTGCCGGTACGTCATGGGTCCTTAAGAGGTTAATTAATAAAACAAAGTATCGTTCTAAAAAAATTAGTTTCGTTGTTCAATAGCTTAATTAAAACTAATCCATGCTTTTGCAATTAAATATACTGGTAATAAAAAAATAAATATATAAATAAATGTGTATATATATATATATATATATATATATATATATATATTTACAGTATATTTAATTGCAAAAGTATGTATTCGTTTTAATTAAGCTATTGAACAACGAAAATAACTTTATTAGATTGAAAATGTGTTTTATTAATTAAATATTACCGTATTTTTTGCTTTATAAGACTCATTTTTTAGCAAGAAAATATCTTGCTAAAAAGTGCCTGCATCTTATATTCAGGAGACAGGGCAGCCCGACACAGGTATTATATCTCTTTAGTACTGTATCTCTCTGTGAGTCCTAGCTTTGTTTACTAGGCATTTGTGCAATACATGTAGGAACTCTATAACCTGGGGAGAGTTGGCAATGGTGTGTAGTGTTTACAGACTTCTGTGTTACCTATGTAATTACCATTGCTGCATGTTATACCATATTGCACTCATCCTGAGTGTTGGTACTCCTGTGTGCATGGCTACAGATTTTTAACTGCTGATTATGTATTTTTATGTGATATAATTAATAAAGTTTATGGTTCTGATTAGTGATGAGCGAGTACTAAAATGCTCGGGTGCTCGTTACTCGAAACAAATATCTCCCGATACTCAAGTGCTCGTTTCGAGTAACGAACCTCATTGAAGTCAATGGGAGACATTTTTTGAGGGGACTCAGGTTCGGTAGAGGGAAGGTTGTGTGAAAACCTGTCAACCTCAGAAATTGATGGAAACACAACGGAAATGGACAGGAAACAGCAGTGGCAGCATGTATGCATGCCTCTGAGGCTGCCTAATGGCTCCATTATGCCTAATTCTGTGAAACAGCCTGGTTAAAACAGAGGTAGACACAGGGACCACCCAAAAACTCAGCCTGACACAGCATGGCAGTGAGAACACAGGGAACAACTAAAACAGAGGTAGCTTATCATGAACCACCCAAAAATTCAGCCTGACACAGCATAGTGGTGAGGACAGAGTCAACACGGTAGAAGCGGTAGCCAGTCAGCCTTCCAAAAATTAGACCAGACCTAGCATGGCATTGAGCTCACAGAGAACCATTAAAAGTGAGTGAGGAAGAAAGTGAGCCTCCCCAGAATTAGGCCAAACACTGCATGGCATTGAGCACACAGAGAACTGCCTGGATCAGCAGTAGCCAACATGGAGGCCAGGCAGGAGCAACAGTATCCAACATGGAGGCCAGGCAGGAGCAGCAGTAACCAACATGGAGGCCATGCAGGAGCAACATTAGTTAACATGGAGGCCAGGCAGGATCAGCAGTAGCCAACATGGAGGCAAGGGCAGGCACACCAGTAGTCCGCAGCAGTCAACATGGATGCCAGTTAAGGCCTAGCAGTAGTCAAAATGGAGGCAAGGGCAGGCACACCAGTAGTCAGTAGTCAACATGGATGGCAGTTAAGGCCCAGCAGTAGTCAACATGGATGCCAGTTAAAGCCCAGCAGTAGTCAACATGAATGCCACATAAGGCACAGCAGTAGGCAACAAAGAGGCAAGGGCAGGCACAACAGTAGTCAACATGGAAGCCAGCAAAGGCCCAGCAGTAGCCAACATGGAGGCAATGGCAGGCATAACAGTAGTCAACATGGATGCCAGTAAAGGCCCAGCAATAGCCAACATGGAGGCAAGGGCAGGCACAACAGTAGTCAACATGGATGCCAGTAAAGGCCCAGCAAAAGCCAACATGGAGGCAAGGGGAGCATGGTGGAGTCCTGGGTTCAAATACGACCAAGGACAACATCTGCAAAAAGTTTGTATGTTCTCTGTGTGTTTACGTGGGTTTCCTTCGGGTACTCCGGTTTACTCCCACACCCAAAAAACATACAGATAGGTGAAGCGCTGCGAAATCTGTGTGCGCTATACAAATAATAAACAGACAAGGGCAGGCACAGCAATAGTCAACACGGATTCCAGTAAAGGCTCAGCAATAGTCAACATGGATGCCAGTTAAGGCCCAGCAAAAAGGAGGCAAGGGCAGGCCCAGCAGTAGTCAACATGGATGCAAGTAAAGGCCCAGCAGTAGTCAACATGGATGCCAGTTAAGGCCCAGCAAAAAGGAGGCAAGGGCAAGCCCAGCCGTAGTCAGAGTAAACAGAGGTAGCATATCATAAACCACCCAAAAAATTCCGCCTCACACAGCATGGCGGTGAGAACACAGTGAACAAGGTGGTAGCCAGTTAGCCTTCCAAAAATTAAACCAGACCTAGCATGGCATTGAGCACACAAAGAATCCTTAAAAGTGAGTGAGCCTCCCAAAAATTAGGGCAAAAGCAGCATGGTTTTGAGCACCCAGAGAACCATTACAAGTCAGTGAGGCAGCAAGTGAGCCTCCCAAAAATTAGGCCAGACACAGCAGGGCATTGAATGCACAGATAACCATTACAAGTCAGTGAGGAAGCAAGTGAGCCTCCCAAAAATTGGAGTGAGTCCAGGGGCTGGGATATGTAGTGGACATGAACCCGGGTGCTGACAGCTAACTGGCTAGGCCAGTTGTCAGTCAGCACTCACCATCAAGGGTACACTTGATGCCTCTCGACGGCTACACAAAAAAAATAAAAAATAAAACAGCAGGCTGGTTGGCGGGGGCGTGATCGGCGGGCCCTCGTCAACCAGTCCTGCTCCTCCGCAGACGTAGTGTGACGTCAGAGCATGGCAGTGAGGACACAAAGAACCATTAGGAGTGAGGAAGCAATTGAGCCTCCCAATAATTATGCCAGACCCTGCATGGCGGAAGAAGACTTGACAGTTGGCTGAGAATTGTAGGAAGAGGAATAGGAGGAGATACCAAGAATCTTCATGTTCAGCTGCTTTCCCCGGGTGGACAGTTGATTTCAGGTGAAATCCAGGCTTTGTTCATTTTTAGAAACTTCAGCCTGTCAGTGCTGTCAGTGGACAGGCGGGTGAGCTTATCAGTGATGATGGCACCAGCTGCACTGAAGACCCGCTCTGACAACACGCTAGCGGCAGGGCAGGCCAGCACCTCCAAGGCGTAAAGTGCCAGTTGGGGCCACGTATCCAGCTTTGAAACCCAGTAGTTGTAGGTAGCAGAGTGATCATGAAGGACGGTGGTATGGTCAGCAAGGAACTCCCTCACCATCTTCCTGAAGGCTTCCCCCCTACTTTGTCTAGACTGGGGACGGTTGACATAGTCTTGCTGGGGTGCCATGAAACTGTCAAAGGCTTTGGAGAGTGTTCCCCTGCCCCTTGACAAGCTGCCTGCTCTACCGCTCCTCTCCCCCGCTCTTTGGCCCACAGAACTATGTCCTCTGGCGCTAGTGGTGTCAGATGGGAAGTACATTTTCAGCTTCTACACCAGGGCCTGTTGATATTGATTTACTCTCATACTGCGTTCCTCGGCAGGAATGAGAGTGGGAAAATTCTGTTTGTACCGAGGGTCCAGGAGGGTGAAAACCCAGTAATCTGTGTTGTAAAAAATTTTTTTAACCCGAGGGTCACGGGAAAGACAGCCTAACATAAAGTCAGCCATGTGCGCCAGGGTCCCAACACGCAAGAACTCCCTCTCCTGACTAGCCTTAATTTTCTCCTCCTCCTTACCCTCCACTGATTCACCCTCTTCAGGCCATACACACTCAACAAATAAGGATCGAGCATGGGTACCCTCTTCAGTGGTGGCACCAGTCTGCTCCTCCTCCGCCTCTTCTTCAGCCTCCTCATCCTCTACTCGGTGTTGAGAAACTGATGTCAGTGTGGTCTGGCTATCTAGCAGCGACTGTTCTTCACCTGTCTCCTGAGACGAAGGAAAAGTGTCAGACTTCAGGCTGAGTAGGGAGGTTTGAAGCAGACACAGCAGCGGGATGGTGAGGCTGATGATGGCGTCATCTCCGCTTACCATCTGTGTTGACTCCTTAAAGGGGCCCAGTACCTTACAGATAGCAGACATCCACGTACACTCTTCATTGTAGATTTGAGGTAGCTGACTGACCTGACTACTGCTTCGCACCGAGGTTGACATCTGGCATTCCACAATGGCTCTGCGTTGCTGGTAAACCCTGGCTACCATCTGGAAGGTGGAATTCCACCTCATGGGCACGTCGCACAGCAGTCTGTGAGCCGGCATTTGCAAGCGCTTTGCACTGCCCTAAGGGTGGCAGCACCCGTGGTTGACTTGCGGAAATGCGCACAGATGCGCCGCACCTTAGTGAGCAAGTCAGCCAAATTGGGGTAGGTCTTAAAAAACTGCTGCACCACTAGGCTGAACACGTGGGCCAGGCATGGTACATGTGTGAGGCTGCCGATTTGCAGAGCCGCCACCAGGTTTCGCCCGTTGTCACACACAACAATGCCTAGTTTGAGGCTCCGTGGAGCCAGCCAAAAAGCAGTTTCAACACCGTCTGTTGGCGCTTACCCAAAGCACTGCTGATGCTACGAGATGGAGGCGACGTGCTCGTGGAGGGTAATAGAGAGGAGGAGGAAGAAGAGGAGGACAAAGAGGTGTACAACTCATGAGAGACCGCAACCGAGGTGGGCCCCCCATTCCTCGGGGTGGGCAGCACATAAGCAGAACCAGGCTCAGACTCTGTCCCAGCCTCCACCAAGTTGACCCAATGTGCCGGCAGGGAGATATTGTGTCCCTGCCCACCAGCAATTGTCTACGTGCCCGTGGTTAGGTGGAACTTGTCGCTGACCGCGTTGGTCAGGGCACGGATGATGTTATCCAACATGTGCTGGTGTAGGGCTGGGAAGGCACACCGTGAAAAGTAGTGACGGCTGGGGACAGAGTACTGAGGGACAGCCACTGCCATGAGGTTCCTAAAAGCCTCTGTCTCTACCAGCCGATAGGGCAGCATCTCCAAGCTCAGCAGTTTGCCTATGTGCACATTTTGGGCTTGTGCATGCGGGTGAGTGGCAGTGTACTTGCGCTTCCGTGCAAAGGTCTGCTGCAGGGACAGTTGAACGCTGCGCTTGGACACCTTGCTGAAGGGTGTGGAGCATAGTGGAGGTGAAGGTGTGCATGTAGGGTGGGAGGCGCTCGTGCCTGGGGCCTGGGCGGGGGGACTGACAGAGCCAGCACCTGACACAGGGGAAGAAGCAGGGGTGCGACTTGCAGTCACTGAACGGCCTTGGTTCCACTGAGTGGGGTGTTTAGCACTCATATGCCTGCGCATGCTGGTAGTGGTTAGGCTGGTTGCACACTACAGTCCGTCGGTCATCCGCAGTTTCTTTAAAAAACCTCCAGACTTCAGAACATCTAGCCCTGGCCACGGGAGTTTGACTCCGTGAAACAGTTGCTGATCTACTCGCTCTGCCCCTGCCTCTCCCTCTGCCCACCCCTCTTCCTCTTCCAACCGGTCCTGCGGGTGAACTCGCCTCCCCCTCAGAAGCACGGTCTTCACTAGGCTTATCCATCCAGCTCGGGTCAGTCACCTCGTCCTCATCCACCAGCTCCTCACTCTCCTCCTCACTTTGAGTTACATCCATGACAACAACCTCACTGTCTGACAACCGGGTCTCATCATCATCATCAGACACCTCTTCCAACCCCGCTTGCAAGTCCCCACTCTCATCACCCACTGAATGCGCGAGCTGCATAGTTTGGGCATCAGGACAGATCGACTGCTCTGGTCGCTCTGACTCAGGGAAGGATCCAGAAAACAGTTCCTGGGAGCATGGTGGTGGATCTGGAGCAAGGGTTCCACTTCCTTGGGTAGCGTGGGCGGACGACGTTGAAGAGTGGGTGGTGGATAAGTTACTGGACACATTATCCGCTATCCACATGATCACCTGTTCACACTGCTGCGGTTTCAATAACGGTCTACCTTGAGACCCCATAAGTTGGTCAAAGAAGCTAGGGAGTGTACGTTTGCGGTGTGCCACTGCTACCTCCTCAACAGGTGCTGCTGTGTCACCCTGCCCTGATACACAGCCTCCAGAAAACACATTGCACACTTGGAACCCCACGCCCACGCCCTCGACCCTTACCCCTGGGGTTCACCATTTTATGGACACTGCACAGAATGGAACTGAAATAGGCCTTGCGTATGAAATACAGATCTTGAAAAATAGTTGTAGTAACCAATGGTTTGGTAGGGCTCTATGGTGCTATCTGGTATGGGCACCAACTATAAACACTTTGTCACCCCAATACAATGAGCAGTGAAGTAAGTTCTATGCAGGATGCACTACAACTCCCAGCTATACAGTGCAGTACACACTAGTTTAGGGGGGGGGGGCTTGATGGTGCCATCTGGTATGGGCAACAACTGTACACACTTCCTGTCACCCCAATACAATGAGCAGTGAAGTAAGTTCTATGCACTACAACTCCCAGCTATACAGTGAGGTACACACTAGTTTAGGTGGTGCTATCTGGTATGGGCAACAACTGTACACACTTTGTCACCCCAATACAATAAGCAGTGAAGTAACTTCTATGCACTACAACTCCCAGCTATACAGTGCAATACACAGTAGTTTAGGTGGTGCTATCTGGTATGGGCAACAACTGTACACACTTTGTCACCTCAATACAATGAGCAGTGAAGTAAATTCTATGCAGGATGCACTACATCTCCCAGCTATACAGTGCAGTACACACAAGTTTAGGGGGGGGGCTTGATGGTGCTATCTGGTATGGGCAACAACTGTACACATTTTGTCACCCCAATACAATGAGCAGTGAAGTTCTATGCACTACAACTCCCAGTTATACAGTGCAATACACACTAGTTTAGGTGGTGCTCAGGCCCGGACTGGCCCTAGGGCAGTTCTGGCAAATGCCAGAGGGGCCGCCCCCTCCGTGGGCCGGTCCGGACCCCCTCCATACCCAGCTACTTCCTCCTCCAACTCCTGTAAACTCCTGATGCCGCCCAGCCAATCACACGGCCCTGCAGCATCAGGAGGTTACAGGCTGTCTTCTGACTCACAGTGCAGTGGGGCCTCCTCTTCTTCCTGTCCCGGGAAGCCCCACCCCCTGCTGCCCCTGCAGGCCCTGTTACTGACATGCAGAATGAGCAGACATCGGCTGTGCCTGCTCATTTACAAGTAAGTTCTGGGTCCTGCAGAGATAAGATGACCTTCCCTGCAGAGATCACATGACCTCCCTTACTGAAGGCCCGGAGAACGGGGCAGCGTCTGTGTGTGACTCTCCTGCTCCCTGTCAGCAGCAGCAGCAGCAGTCGGGACAGGGGAGGGACCATCATCATCATAAGCAGCAGAGTGTGTGAGTAATGGAGGCACTGAGGGAGGTGTTATTTATGGGTTCTGACTAAATCACTACTGCACCCACAGACCACTACTACACCCGCCATTATGCCGCCAGACCCCTACTACACCCACCATTATGCCCCCAGACCACTACTACACCCACCATTATGCCCTCAGACCACTACTATACCCACCATTATGTCCCCAGACCACTACTACACCCACCATTATGTCCCCAGACCACTATTACACCCACCATTATGCTCCATAGACCACTACTACACCCACCATTATGTTCCTTAATCCACTACTACACCCACCATTATGCCCCCAGACCACTACTACACCCACCATTATGCCCCCAGACCACTACTACACCCGCCATTATGCCGCCAGACCCCTACTACACCCACCATTATGCCCCCAGACCACTACTACACCCACCATTATGCCCTCAGACCACTACTATACCCACCATTATGTTCCTTAATCCACTACTACACCCACCATTATGCCCCCAGACCACTACTACACCCACCATTATGCCCCCAGACCACTACTACACCCGCCATTATGCCGCCAGACCCCTACTACACCCACCATTATGCCCCCAGACCACTACTACACCCACCATTATGCCCTCAGACCACTACTATACCCACCATTATGTCCCCAGACCACTACTACACCCACCATTATGTCCCCAGACCACTATTACACCCACCATTATGCTCCATAGACCACTACTACACCCACCATTATGTTCCTTAATCCACTACTACACCCACCATTATGCCCCCAGACCACTACTACACCCACCATTATGCCCCCAGACCACTACTACACCCACCATTATGCCCCCAGACCACTACTACACCCACCATTATGCCCCCAGACCACTACTACACCCACCATTATGCCCCCAGACCACTACTACACCCATCATTATGCCCACAGACCACTACTACATCTATCATTATGGCCCCAGACAACTACTATACCCACCATTATTCACCCAGACCGCTACTACACTCACCATTATGTCCCCAAACCACTACTACACCCACCATTATGTCCCCAGACCACTACTATACCCACCATTATGCCCCCAGACCACTACTATACCCACCATTATGTCCCCAGACCACTACTATACCCATCATTATGCCCCCAGACCACTACTATACCCAGCATTATGCTTAATAAAACATCACCTGGAAGTGGCACAATTGCGCAGACAGAGGAAACCTTGTGGCAGCCATGTAGCCCAGCAGACTAAACTGAACTGAATTAGCAGTGAGTGCACCGCCTGAAGCCGCACCTGCTGTACAGTCACGTGAACTGAGCACGACAGGAGGTCCTCTTGCGGTATGAGATTTAGACACTGCCGTTCTGTATGGTTGTCAGCTCTGATCCAGCTCCTGTACAGGACTCTTATCAGGCCCATATATATATATATATATATATATATATATATATATATATATATATATATATATATACAGGATCAGGGGCATAGCTAGGATTTATGGGGCCCCATAGCAAAAAACTGTATGCCCCCCCCTACACACTAATGTGTGTGTGTGTGTGTGTGTGTATATATATTATATATATGTGTGTGTGTGTGTATATATATATATATATATATATATATATATATATATATATATATATATATACACATGCACACATACTCGGTGATGTGGCCAAAAAAAAAAATTCTCTTGTGGCCAGAGGCAGAATCCTATGGTTATATAATAGGTACAAGAGCAGACTACCTTTTGCTTAACCCTTTATTTACTGTGTGTAAGTGATCCAGTGTTCTCTTACATGCTGCAACACAAAAAAGGGTTAATATAGAACAGTGGTTCTCAAATTTTTTTCTACTGGAGCCTCACCCAACAGAGCAAGGCAATGCCCCGGGCCTCACCAGACTGACCAATAGGGTGCCTGGGCCTCATCATCTGTCGTGAAAGTCCATTTAAAAGTTGAAAATAATGCTAAAGCTACCTTACATCCATCTCCCAAGCTCTATCTACTAATAAAGCAAGTACAAATAAGTTAATAATGTTGATAAAATGGAGATTTTTGCAAACACCAAAACGACTGTGCAGATATTAGTTACTTTTGTAAAAACTGACTACCCAGCTAGGCCTCACCAACAACTAGGGGGCGCCTCACTGGTGAGGCCCGCCTCACAGTTTGAGAAGCACTGATATAGAAGACAATTAGCTCTCTCCTTGCTACTCCTGCACTGATAACCCCTGACCTCTGCAGGAACTCAGAGAACAGAGGTCAGAGGTTATCAGAGTAGTCAGGCAGAGAGCTAATTGTCTTCTGTATTAACCCTTTTTTTTTTGTTTTGCAGCATGTTAGAGAACACTGGGTCACTTACACAGTAAATAAGGGGTTAAGCAAAAGGACACATGAGGCTCTTATCTTCCCTGGGCCCCCTCCCTCCATGGGCCCCATAGCAACTGCCTTCCCTGCCTCTATAGTAGCTATGCCACTGTACAGGATGCTTATCAGTCCATACACATATACAGGATGCTTATCAGCCCATATACATATACAAGATGCTTATCAGCCCATATACACATACACAATGCTTATCAGCCCATATACATATATAGGATGCTTATCAGCCCATATACAGGATTCTGTATATGTTGTTTGTGTCTGTGTACAGAGCTGTGTGCGGTGTATATGTTGTATATTTCTGTGTACGGAGCTGTGTGCGGTGTATATGTTGTATATTGCTGTGTACAGAGCTGTGTGCGATGTATATGTTGTATACTGCTGTGTACAAAGCTGTGTGCCGTGTATATGTTGTATATGTCAGTGTAAAGAGCTGTGTGGGGTGTATATGTCTGTGTACAGAGCTGTGTGCAGTGTATATGTTGTATATGTCAGTGTACAGAGCTGTGTGGGGTGTATATGTTGTATATTACTGTGTACGGAGCTGTGTGCGGTGTATATGTTGTATACGTATGTGTACAGAGCTGTGTGCAGTGTATATTGCTGTGTACAGAGCTTTGTGGGGCGTATATGTTGTGTATGTCAGTGTATATTGCTGTGTACAGAGCTGTGTGGGTTGTATATGTTGTATATTGCTGAGTACAGAGCTGTGTGCGGTGTATATGTCTGTATTTGTATAGTTTTGTACATTTCATATACTATGTATTTATGTGCTCTAGTATAGTTACAATCAATGTATAGTGAGAAGAAAAGCAGTGGAACGGCACTTCACCTTAAAAAGACTTCACCTTTATTTCATCGGACAATAAACAGTAGACAGCATCCGAGAGGCGCGCCCTCCCTGCCCACGCACCTTTCACGCCGTCAGGCGCTTTCTCAAGGCATGCAATGACCGCTGTTGGTACATTATTCTAGTTTGGGTTACTAATAGAGATGAGCGAATAGTATTCAATCGAATAGCTATTTGATTGAATACTGCACTATTTGAAAGATTCGAGTTGGATCAAATATGTGATCGAATATTCAAATCTAAATTAACTTTACTAAAACAGCTGCATATGCTGTGCAGTCCTCACCCTTCTCCTGACCGTACTGATCAGTGAGATCAGAGCCCGGCAGGAGAGAAATCGGGAGGGGATATGCACGGCAACATACTGAAAGACCTTCGGAAGCTGAAGTCACAGTCATGTGACTAATCACATTACTCTGATCCTACACTCCCGCAGGTCCTACAATGTATTATAACTAGGCAGCAGAGGTATGTGTGTTACAACATTGTGTGTGTGTCTGTGAATATGTTTGTACAGCTGAGTGTGTGTGTATGGGTGTGTATGATACAGCAGAGCTGAGAGTGTATGGGGCAGCAGAGCTGAGTGTGTATGATATAGTAGAGCTGAGTGTATGATTCAGCAGAGCTGAGAGTGTATGGTGTAGCAGAGCTGAGTGTGTATGATACAGCAGAGCTGAGAGTGTATGATACAGCAGAGCTGAGTGTGTATGGTACAGCAGAGCTGAGAGTGTATGGTGTAGCAGAGCTGAGTGTGTGTTGTGCATACAGCAGCTGTGCATGTGTAGATACAAGGCACTGTCATTTTAATAAACTTTGACCCCTTCAATGCATTATCCCCTTCATGACCTAAGACCGCCAGGGAAGTTTAATTAGCATGAAATATTTTTTCCCCGTTTTCAGTGGTCCAAATCAGGGGTGCGTCTTATAGACAGGTGCGTCTTATAAAGTGAAAAATACGGTAACTACTACAGGAAGCTCTATTATTGCCGGCAATACCTATTGCAGGTAATACAGCTGAATGTAATAATTAATACTTTGCTTTAATTAAAACAGCAAATGTTTCTTCTAATGATGCTATTTTTTATCTATATTTAATAGAAACATTAGAAGAAACATTTAGATTTATATGTCCGCTCAGCTGATTGCCTGAGCGGACATATAAAGAGCCGGTCCCTGTCACACTAAGCTCAGTGTGCTGAGGACCGGCAAAGAGAGAAGATAGAAGAAAGAAGATAGAAGACATCGAAGGGTGAGTAGAAAGCTCTTCTCCCCCCTGCACTACACCCATCCCAGCAAGGAAGTGGAGTCACTTAACCCCTTCCTTGCTGGTATGGGTGCAGTCTGACATCAGTCTGGCCCCCAAGGGGTTAAGGGGTTACTTAACCCCCTGGGGACCAGATTATTCAGTATGGCACACAAAGAGTTAAGGGGGATGCAATGCATCCTCCTTTAACCTCTTGGGTGCCAAACTGTAAGCACCGATCTGTAAAGATGCTGCATACTGTAAGGTGCACAACACCGCTCACAATGAAGGGTGTTGTGCTCCTGTTTGAGTGTTTTTTTGTGTGTTTCTCCCTTTTTGTTTTTCAGATATCGGTATCCTGTGGATTACAGTGGATTCGATGGACTACGTCTATGACCAGCGGTTGTTGGGATTTTTTTTTTATAAAATGGTCAACAGGGGGTCTGGGGGTATTTTTATTTGAATAAAAAATATTTTTCACTTGTGTAGTGTCTTTATTTCTTTACTTTATAGACTTAGTAGTGGAAGCCGTCTAATAGACGGAATCCATTACTAAGTCTGGGCCTAGTGTTAGCCGGTATAAAATGGCTAACACTAACCCCCCATTATTACCCCAGTACCCAATGCCACCAGGGGTACTGGGAAGATCAGGGTGCCAGTGGTCCCGGAGCATCAAAATTGGCGCTCCTAGACTTGGCGGCAGCAGACTGGTAATATTAAGGCTGGGGAGGGCCAAAAACAATGGCCTTTCCCACCCTGGTGTTACTAGGCTGCTGTTGCTTGGTTTTAAACCAGTCTGATTATGAAAATAGGGGGAAACCTACACGTTTTTTTTTTTTTTTAATTATTTATTTAAAAAAACATTTGCTGTTTTAATTAAAGTATTAATTATTACATTCAGCTGTATCACCGGCAATAGGTATTTCTGGCAATAATAGAGCTACCTGTAGTAGTTAGTATTTAATTATTAAAACACATTTTCATTCTAATAAAGTTATTTTCGTTGTTCAATAGCTTAATTAAAACGAATACATATTTTTGCAATTAAATATACTGTGAATAAATAAATAAATAAACATATTTATATATTTATTTTTTTATTAACAGTATATTTAATTGCATGAATTCATTTTAATTAAGCTATTGAACAACAAAAATAACTTTTTTTGGAGGAAACTTTGTTTTATTAATTAAATATTAACTATTACAGGGATCAGCATTATTGCCGGCAATTGCTAATTGTCGGTAATACCGTGCCCTGTTATACTGATTTCCTGCTTTCCCAGATGCATTCCAGAGGTGTTTGCATCACTTTCTAAAGATGTCTTGGACTTGGTGACCTCCAATTCGTCGAATCTTGATTTTCAGGTCCCAAGGATTTTTCTCCCATAGACTATACTAGGATTCGATATTCGAATATTGGGAGCTTTTCGAATCGATTCCAATCGAATCGAATATTTCACTATTTGCTCATCTCTAGTTACTAGTTGGCCTTTGACTGTGTTTTTAATTGAAAAGTCTTTTGACTTTAAAAGTAAAAACGGAGAATGGTGTGAAAAAAGAAAAAATGTGTGTAAAAAACTAAAAAATAATGTACGCTGTTTGCAAAAGACCAAAAATAATTGTCATGATCATAATTTTGATGTCCGCACAGACTTCCGTCATTTTATTCACTGTGTGCATTGGACATTTGTCATTTTATTAACATCAATGCATTGCATTGAAGTCAGTTAAATTACAGCAATAGCTGACTTTTTTTAAATACAAAAAAAAAACGCCTTTTCTCTCTCTCTTTTTTTTTTTTTTTGCGATTTTTATAGGATTGTGCGATTTATTGTGAGAATAAAAAAATATATTTACTTACTTGTTAAGAAAATAACAAACATGATGGCAAAGTCATGAACGAGAAACTGATTATTCCCAAAGATGTTTCGTTGCTGGAAGACACAAATGCATGATGATTTTATCCTTAAATATTTTTGAATTACATAAATATTTATGAAAACAACATGATCAATGTAGAGATATTTAGTTCAAACTGTAAAAATAGTTACCCAGTATAAGAGTAAAGTGTTGATATATTCAATTAATCCAAACATGGACATGTATTTAAACATGCAGAAAGATGTAACAAGGGCTGCCCGTCCTTCCCTGGAGAACAGAAAGAATAAAGCTAGGGTCAAGCTTGTGATATGTCCACATGCTACAAATATACAACAGATGTACGAGGGTTATCCTAAGATTTCTGACACATATTTGACTTTCTATTTCAGCTGTTTTGGATATAGATTAACCCCATTAATGGAGCAGTTTGTTCCAAGCATCTACTACTTTCAGTAAAGTAAATTTTGTTCTGATCTCTCTGCCAACTATCCTTCGATTGTGTCTTCTTGTTCTTGAGTTCAGTTTTTTCTTCTAAAAACACTTCCCTCAACCTTTTTTAGTCCTTTAACATACTTAAAGGTTTCGATCATGTTCCCCTTTCCCTTCTTTCCTCCAGACTTTACAGATTCAAATCCTTAGGTCTTTCCTGATATGTTTTATGCCTGCCTGCCTCCACCATGTATCAATATCCATTTTTAGGTGAGGTCTCCAGAACTGGACACAGTATTCCAGATGAGGTCTCACTAGAGCTCTATACAGCGGGATCACAATCTCCCTCTTCCTACTGGTTATACCTCTAACTACAGTATACAGCCAAGCATTCAATTTGCTTTCCCTACCACCTGGTTGCACTGATAACTCATTTTAAGGCTGTCAGAAATCACTACCCCTAAATCCTTTTCCTCTGCAATGTTTGCCAACACAGAACTACCGATATAATACTCGAATAGAAGATTCCTCCCCCCCCCCCCAAGTGCAATATTTTACATTTGAAAACATTTAACTGCAATTTCCATTGTTGGATCTATCAAATTGTTCATTGTTTGGTGATCCATTATGTTCTTTAGAATAGCTTCCATCATTTTTACTACCACAGATGTCAGTGAACTGGCCTGTAGTTACTGGGCTCTTCTCTACTACCCTTCTTGTGGATGGGTATAACATTGACCGTTCTCCAATCATTAGGAACATCTCCTGCTAGGAGGGATTTGTTACACAGATCCATCAGGGGGGCAGCAATCACAGATCCGAGTTCTTTATGAACCCTGGGGTGGAAACCAGCTGGATTAGGGATGGTCCGAACCTGCCGAGGTTCGGGTTTGTACAAACCTGAACTCTCGGCAATGATTCCCGCTGTCTTTCACCTCCGTGAAGAGGGTGGATACAGCCGGAGGACCACCTGGAAAACTGGGATACAGCCTATGGCAATGGCTGTATCCCAGTTTTCCAGGCGGTCCTCCAGCTGTATCCACCCGCTGCACAGAGCGGGCAGCGGGAATCATTGCCGAGAGTTCAGGTTTGTACAAACCCAAACCTCGGCAGGTTCGGACCATCCCTAATCTAAACCCATCGCCTTATTCAACTTTAAATGGGCAAGTTCCACTGCAACTTCAGCCTCTGAAAACACTGGAACTAAACACATACAAATGGAGCCAATGCTGTGTCCAACCATACTGTGATTGTGAAGGCCTCCTTTTGAAAACACCAAGCAGAAGTAGCGATTTAAATATTCAGAAACCACCTTATCTATGTCAATAAACATATTCTCCCCATTACTTTTTTTTTTTTTTAAATTCTTTATTTCTTTCATTTTCAATTATAAAACAGTAATAAAAAAATAATACATAATTCATTACAAAAGGACAAGGTGGTGGGGGAGGGAGTCAAGATAAATTAACATTCATAAATTTATTTTAACATAATCAGGCTCGCTCCCAACCCCCCCCGGTTGCTTAGTATATATCCCCTTACCCCCTCATACCCCCACCCACCCAACCTACCCTGAGAGAGGAGAGCACAGAAAGAAGAAAAAAAAAACAAAGAAAAAAACAATATGCCAGCTAGATCCTTATTACCACTTTCTCCATTTTTTAGTAAACTTTGCAATTCCTTCTTTTTTTGTTTGAAACCACACCATCTCATATGTCTTAATAGTATGTACATAATTTAGCCATTCAGATTTGGAGGGGACCTCAGCAGAAAACCAATGATATAGAATTTTCAGACGTGCGTAAAACAATAGCTTTATTGTTGTTGTGTCGCCCAAAATAGCTACAAAAGGGTTTTCGAGGGATTAGGCAGTTAAGTTTTACGTCTATTTCATCAAAAATTTCACACCAATAATTATATATCGGGGTGCATAACCAGAACATATGGATCAGATCAGCTTTATCAGAACCACATCTAGGGCAGGTAGATTTGTCCCTAATCCCCATTTTGAACAGCTGCATGGGAGAATAATAACCCAGATGAATAATACGGAACTGGATTAATTGATGAGATTCATTAAGAGAAACTTTATCCATGTTGCCCAAAATACCTTCCCACTGCTGTGCCTCTAACTGGCCCATTATTGTACCCCATCTAGATGATCTCATACCACTCCTCACCAGTGCTCCTATGTTAATCAGTGTTTTATACACAAACGACACCCTTTTCTTATTCATATCAAAATCTAACAGTGCTTGGAACAAAGGTGAACAAACAACCAAGAATAGCTTATCATTAAGGGATTTTTCCCTAGCATGCAATAGATGATTATAAAAAAACAAGTGCTTATCCATCAAATCATAAGTATCTTTAAGCTCCTGGAAAGGGAGTAATCTACCGTCAGAAAACAGCTGCTCGACTCTAAAGACACCTCTATTCTTCCGGAAAGCCCTATTACAGATTATGCCAAATTCACGGAAGTAGTGGTTGTGACAACATCGGAGTGAAATTTAAACTACCCTCTATCTCACACCAACATTTAATCGCATTCCAAACCTTGTGAATTAGTAAACACAGTGACGAGTTCTTGAAGTGGCCTAGACCGAGCGATCCCGACTCCAAAAACTCGTACCAATTCCCAAACATACTTCTATCTAATAGTAACTCATAAACCGTTATCTTCACCCCCTTCATGATATTTGCAAAGTGAGAAGCAAGAAAATACAAACGCAAATTAGGAAGAGCAAACCCTCCTTTATTTTTAGGTGCGGCAAAAACTGAATATTTATTCTAACCCTCTTTCGTCCCCATATCAAATCCCCTAACATACACTCTTATTTTTTTTTTACCACGTGGAGCTAATCTAGATGAGGGAGGCCATAAAGAAAAACAAGAGTTGGGGAAGAATAACAATTTTTACCACCAATGTTCTATCAGCCATAGAAATCGGGAGGCTTTTCCATTCTTTGCGCCAACTTACTAGCAAAAGGAATCAAGTTGCTACTCATAAAATCAGTGGCCTCTTTTGTGATCTTGATGCCAAGATACTTCATATGGTCAGAGGGCTTAAGAATTTTTAGCTGCCCAATGGGGAGAGCTATCTCCTCATCCAAGGGGAGGAGGCAGGATTTCTCCCAATTGATACTAAGACCCGATAAACAACCTATTTTTTCTAGATTCTCTATAATCTATGGAATCACCTTCTCAGGCTGTCTTATAAACATCAGGATATCGTCTGCGTATAGTAATATTTTGGAAAAAACACTTTCTTTACCGAAGCCCTCATAACCCTGATACTGTCTAGCCCAGGCTGCTAACGGCTCCACATATAAGGCAAACAGTAATGGGGATAGAGGACATCCCTGCCTCGTCCCCCTCGCAAGAGGAAAGGCAGAAGAAGATGATCCATTCAAAATAATTCTAGCTACAGGAGAATTATATAAAGTCTTTATCCATCCCAAAAACCGCCCACCTAGGCCCATTCTTTCAAGAGCAAACCACAGGAATTCCCACTCCACCCTGTCAAAGGCCTTAGAGGCATCCAAGGACAGGATGGAGCGGGCTCCCGGGCTGCTGAGTTGAATATTGGCATACACTTTCCTTATATTGTCATGCACTGTGAGACCAGGCATAAAGCCACACTGTTCCCTCTCCACGACCGACGCCACAACCTTCCCCAGACGCCCAGCCAAGACCTTGGCAAAAATCTTGACTTTGATGTTGAGGAGGAAAATGGGTCTGTAAGAGCCAAGATCTAGCCAAGATCCAAGTTCCTTACCCTTTTTCGGAATTAAAACAATGTGTGCCTCCTTCATAGATTGCGGAAGGGTGCCCCTTTTACAGGATTCATTTAAGACTCGAAGTAATATAGGCAAGAGAGCACCCGCCACCTTCTTATAAAAGAGAAAGGGGAGACCATCAGCACCCGGTGCAGAATTCCCCTGGAAGGACCTTAAGGCTATCTCCAAGTCCTCTACAGTAATATCCTCGTTTAAAATATTAATCTGATCAGTGGAGAGTATCGGAAGGGAAATCCCTGAGAAAAATTCCTGCAACCTCCGCTGGTCAGATAAGTGTTCAGACTCATACACGGCAAAGAAATGGTTCACAAATAGATTTTCTACCTCCTGTTTCTCCTGCACCAGACGACCCCCCTGTTTTCTGATTGTGGTAATATCCTGATGCTGGTGTTGGTTTTTCAAGAGATTAATCAAGAATCTATTCGGTCCCCCCCCCCCCCCCCCCCCCCCCCCGATAACAATCTATGTTGGCCCATAAAAAATAATTTGTGCTGAGCTTTCTGTCTTAACCAATCCCCCATTTCGTCCTGCGCATCTCTCAGATTCTCAGATTCCATTACTTATTTTATTAATGCTGCAGCTATTCTTTTTCTTCTTTCTGTCACTTATATATCTAAAGAAGGTTTTATTTCCCTCCTTTACAAATTTTGCGAATTATAATCAAAGCATTTATAATCTGCTTTGCCTCCTTTTGTATAATGTTATATATCTCTCTGTCATCTACATTTCCAGTCTCTTTATACTTCCTATAGGCTGCCAGAATAGCCAGAATTCTGCTCCACACTGACGAAGGGCAAATACCCCAAAATAGCTGTCTGTGGATGGATGCCTGCTTTGGTAAACCCTTGTCATGTCGCAACACTCGCAGCAGAGTTAGACTTTGATACAAAAGGGGCCACCCTGGTATTTCCCTGGTATTTTATGCTCCAATACTCACAACCGAGATGGACTTAAAGGGCTATGTATTGGGGGTGGGGGGGGGGGGGGTTGGATGATCTTCCCAATGGGAGGCACCCCTTGGCAATAAGTTTTCCTTCCTTGGAGGTATATCTGGCTATTCCTGAGTTTTAAGACTCCCAACTGAGGCTGGGAGTTATTTAGACATTTATTAAGACTAATCCTTTATTAACCTCTATAACCCTTTATTAACCTCTACAGCCTCTTCATCAGATTTGATACTTATCTGATGAAGAGGTTGTGCCTTAAATCGCATAATTCTTGCAATAAAGTTCTGATTTTACATCCACCACTACTACTCCCATCATTTAAGGAAGGAAATTCATTGGATGCTGTCAGCGCCACCAAAGTCCCGGACCTTTTGCACGGCTTTACCTCTAGAGGTGATACCTGAAGCCGTGGGATTCCATGATTTGTCCAAGGCCAGAGGGATAGATGAAGAAGAGAAGAGGCCTGAGTACAGAGCCTTGGGGGACACCAACAGTGAGGGGACGAGAGGAGGTGGTGTGGGAGTGGGAGACACTAAAAGTGCGGTTGGAGAGGTAAGTGGAGATCCAGGAAAGGGGTGAGAAAGTGACGCCAGGGGATAAAAGAATTTGTAAGAGGAGAAAATGGTCAACTGTGTCGAAGACAGAAGATAGGTCAAGGAGAAGGAGCACAGAGTACTGGCCTATATATTACACCTATTCTAATGTCAGATAAGAAATACTTTTCACTATTTCCCAATTTACAGTTACATTCCAAATATTAGTAATTATAGTTACATCATTACTGTTATGTAATTAGTATAGCTGGATTAAAGACACATGTCCTGGCTGTACACCAGGAGTGTTATATTAAGACCAGGAAGAAGGGTAGGTGGAGGTGTCATTTGTCTTATCTCCATAGGGCACAAAAATGCCTTGGCTCAATAGTGACTGAAGTAGGGGAAAGTAATGTGCCTTTGTTTATTATTAAATAACTAGAAAATGTACCCGGCGCTGCCCGGGTATAAAGTGTCAGTGTGTTAATGAGATTTGTTCTAAGGTGCCTAGGAGGCCAAGCTAAAGGTATTGTTTCATCTGAGTTAATCAGTGGAATTAGTGTATACCTGTAGTGCATAGTTGGAGGGGTTCTATATACCCACAATGTATAGTTTTTAGGGGTCTCGCATATCTGTAGTGCATAGTTGGGGGGGCTGTATACCTATAGTGTATAGTTGAGGGAGGTCCTGTATACCTGCAGTGTACAGTTGGTGAAGGTCCTGTATACCTGTACTGTATAGTTCGGGGTCCTGTATACCTGTAGTATATAGTTGGTGCTGTATACCTGTAATGTATAGTTGGTGGAGGTCTTGTATACCTGTAGTTTATAGTTTGAGGGTCCTGGATACCTTTAGTGTATAATTGGTGGAGGTCTTGTATACCTGTGGTATATAGTTTGGGGGTCCTGTATACCTGTAGTAAATAGTTTGAGGGTCCTGTATAACTATAGTATAGAGTTGGTGGAGGTCCTGTATACCTGTAGTGTATAGCTGGTGGAGTTCCTGTATACCTGTAGTATATTTGGGGTCCTGTATACTTGTAGTATAGAGTTGGTTAAGGTGCTTATACCTGTATTATAGAGTTGGTGTAGGTCCTGTATACCTGTAGTGTATGGTTTTGAGGTCCTGTATACCTGTAGTGTATAGTTTGGGGTCCTATATAACTGTAGTATATAGTTGGTGGAGTTCCTGTATACCTGTAGTTTATAGTTTTGGGGTCCTGTATACCTGTAGTGTATAGTTCGTGGTCCTGTATACCTGTAGTATATAGTTGGTGGAGGTCCTGTATACCTGAAGTATATAGTTGGTGGAGGTCCTGTATACCTGTAGTATATAGTTTTGGGGTCCTGTATACCTGTAGTGTAAAGTTTGGGGTCCTGTATACCTGTAGTATATAGTTTTGTGTAGGTCCCGTGCACTTGTAGTGTATAGTTTTGGGGTCCTGTATACCTGTATACCTTGTATTTACCCGTATGGCAGTGTTATTCAGTCACAGTGTGTCGGTATTGGTCAGGTCTGGTGTGGCGGTGTTATCCAGTCACGGTATGGTGGTAGTGGTCAGGTCTGGTGTGGCGGTGTTATCCAGTCACGGTATGGTGGTATTGGTCAGGTCTGGTATAGCGGTGTTATCCAGTCACAGTATGGTGGTAATTGGTCCGGACTGGTGTGGCGGTGTTACCCAGTCACAGTTTGCCGGTATTGGTCAGGTCTGGTATGGCAGTGTTATCGAGTCACAGTATGGCGGTATTGGTCAGGTCTGGTATGACAGTGTTATCCAGCACAGTATGGCGGTATTGGTCAGGTCTGGTATGGCAGTGTTATCCAGTCACAGTATGGCGGTATTGGTCAGGTCTGGTATGACAGTGTTATCCAGTCACAGCATGGCAGTATTGGTCAGGTCTGGTGTGGCAGTGTTATCCAGTCACAGTATGGCGGTATTGGTCAGGTCTGGTGTGGCAGTGTTATCCAGTCACAGTATGGCGGTATTGGTCAGGTCTGGTGTGGCGGTGTTACCCAGTCACAGTATGGCGGTATTGGTCAGGTCTGGTATGGAGGTGTTATCCAGCACAGTATGGCGGTATTGGTCAGGTCTGGTATGGCAGTGTTATCCAGTCACAGTATGGCGGTATTGGTCAGGTCTGGTATGACAGTGTTATCCAGTCACAGTATGGCAGTATTGGTCAGGTCTTATATGACAGTGTTATCCAGTCACAGTATGGCGGTATTGGTCAGGTCTGGTATGACAGTGTTATCCAGTCACAGTATGGCAGTATTGGTCAGGTCTGGTGTGGCAGTGTTATCCAGTCACAGTATGGCGGTATTGGTCAGGTCTGGTATGGAGGTGTTATCCAGTCACAGTATGGCGGTATTGGTCAGGTCTGGTATGGAGGTGTTATCCAGTCACAGTATGGCGGTATTGGTCAGGTATGGCAGTGTTATCCAGTCACAGTATGGCGGTATTGGTCAGGTCTGGTGTGGCGGTGTTACCCAGTCACAGTATGGCGGTATTGGTCAGGTCTGGTATGGAGGTGTTATCCAGCACAGTATGGCGGTATTGGTCAGGTCTGGTGTAGCAGTGTTACCCAGTCACAGTTTGGTATACCTGTTGTGCCCTGTATATACATGTACTGTATAGATGGAGTAGGGGGTCCTGTATATACATGTACTGTATAGATGGAGTAGTGGGCCCTGTATATACATGTACTGTATATATGGAGTAGGGGGCCCTGTATATACATGTACTGTATAGATGGAGTAGGGGGTCCTGTATATACATGTACTGTATAGATGGAGTAGGGGGTCCTGTATATACATGTACTGTATAGATGGAGTAGGGGGTCCTGTATATACATGTACTGTATAGATGGAGTAGGGGGCCCTGTATATACATGTACTGTATAGATGGAGTAGGGGGTCCTGTATATACATGTACTGCATAGATGGAGTAGGGGGTCCTGTATATATGTACTGTATAGATGGAGTAGGGGGTCCTGTACACATGTACTGTATAGATGGAGTAGGGGGTCTACCAGTTATTACTGTGGATGTTGTGAGGCAGCTTCCCTAGCAACCATTGCTCCCTGTGAAAATGAAAGCAGTAATCCTATTGGTTGCTAAGGCTCCAACTGCCGTGTCTGCTGCAGCTAATTATATCACCTGTGTTTGCAGTGAGGAGATTTTCCCATTCATCTCTATGGGGCGCCTCTCTTTCCCCATCCCCTCCCCTCCTGTACATCTGGCGGGGACGGGACCTTCGCAAAAACCTTCCCGGGCACCCTATGTATCTGTGTGCCAAATTTGGGGTCAAACGGTTCAGGCGTTTGGAAGTCTATTTGGGACAGACAGACAGACAGACAGAAGGACAGACAGACAGACTTTGATTTTTATGATATAGATACAGTCATTAAAATACCAGCATGAGTCATAGGATGACTTGTTAAAAATGGGTTGGCTTACTTGAGTAATTCTGGTACACACTGAATATTAGTGACATGAGAGTTAAAAGGTGCAGCCACTGAGGCTTCTTGTACAGACAAAGAAATTCCAGCATTGGCCATTTTAAGAGCCTAAAAGTAAAGAAAATTTTTTATTTTTCACATAAATGACTATTCCTGACTATTCCACCCCACTAAAATAAGTAATTACTTAAGTTCTAACTTAGTTATGGTGGTATATTAGAAATGTGTTTAACCTGCACAATCCTCTCCCATATGCATAAGTTTGCAAATATTCATTCATCAAGATTTACTGCGAATCGCGCTGTCAATTTGCCTCGTTCTGCAAAGCGAATACCGGTTGATTCGTTAAGGAATGGCGGCTGCACATGCTGTCTAGAGTGTCATGGGAAGTGGCCTGGTGATGTCACCATAAAGAGTGCACAGGACTGCCATAGCCAATTGCTGGTCATATGCAACAACAAGCAAGTACATGTAACTGCTGGGCCGGACCAATAAGTATGCTTATTTTAAAATTTTCCTCCCTAATCCCAAACATTGAAAATTGTTTACAAGCCAGGAATACCTGTTTAAAAACAAATATAGATTTTTGCATAGTACACTTACCGCACAGTCATTAGCTCCATCTCCACACATCCCCACATAGTAGCTACAAAATACAGATTATATATTAACCTTAAACTATATTAAGATTTATATTGCCATAGTCTAACATACACAAGTCAAAGGCACAAAAGAGCTTACCAAGGTAAGTACATTATTACTATATTACATTGTCTTGTATCAATATTAATGAATCATGTAATTTTATTATAATAAATCTATAAATTAGAAAAAACTATGTACTATCTATCTATCTATCTATCTATCTATTTCATATAGGCTATGTTCACACAACGTTTTTTCAGCCCAGTTTAAAACAACATTTTGAGTCTAAAATAACGGACGTCACTTAGCTGTCTGGCCTCCCCTTAGTGCAATCAAGGCTGTTGGCACATTATTCTAGTTTGAGCTACTAATTGCCCTTTGGACGTGGCTTAAAGGGGTGCCCCAGCGTGGGGGCACTTTTTTGGGGGGATCTGAGCGGACTTCAAACGGATCCCGCCTCCTTCCCTGAGTGGCTGAGCGGACCTGAGACGTCACGTCTCAGGCCCGCGTCAGACACCCGGAAGCGGCCGGGAACCGGGCACCGGAGCGCCGTGATGCGGGACCTGCCGCTGGAACTGGGGAGGTAAGGGGACGTCTTTTATTTCAGCCACCTCCTCCCTGGTCCCCCCCAAAAAGTGCACCCCGCCGGAGCACCCCTTTAACCCCTTCGTGCTGCAGCTAGTTTGGGCCTTAATGACCAGGCTAATTTTTCAAAATCTGACCTGTCTCACTTTATGCTCTTATAGCTCAGTGATGCTTTAACGTATGCTAGCGATTCTGAGATTGTTTTTTCGTGACATATGGCACTTTATGTTAGTGGCAAAATTTGGTCACTACTTTGTGTGTTTTTTGTGAAAAACATCAAAATATCATGAAAAATTTAAAAAATTTGCATTTTATGAACTTTGAAATTCTCTGCTTCTAAAAAAAGAAAGTCGTAGCACATAAATTAGTTACTAAGTCACATTACCAATATGTCTTCTTTATTCTGGCATAATTTGGTAAACATATTTTACTTTTTTAGGGTGTTATGGGGCTTAGAAATTTATCAGCAAATTATCACATTTTCGTGACACTGATTTTTTTAGGGACCAGTTCTTTTTTTAAATGGATTTAGAAGTCTGGTATCCTGAAAAACCCCATAAGTGACCCCATTTTGTAAACTACACACCTTAAAGAATTAATCTAGGGGTATAATGAGCATTTTAACCCTACAGGGGCTGGAGGAAAGTATTCACAATTAGGCAGTAAAAAAATTGAAAATTTAAATTTTCCAATAATATATAGGTTTAGATTAAAGTTTCTCATTTTCAAAAGGAATATGAGACAAAAAGCACCCCAAAATTTGTAACGCAGGTTCTCTTGAGTACAACGGTACCCCATATGTGGGCGTAAACCACTGTATGGGCACACAGCAGGACTCAGAAGGAAGGGAGCGCCAATTAGCTTTTCCAATGCAAATTTTGCTGAAGAAGTTTCTGAGCGCCAGGTGCGTTTGCAGAGCCCCTGTAGTGTCAGCAGAGAGAAAACCCCCCATAAGTCACCCCATTTTGGAAAGTACACCCCTCAAAGAATTCATCTTGGTGTGTGGTGACCATTTTGACCCCACAGGTATTACAGGAAAGTATTCAAAAGAAGACAGTAAAAATGAAAAACTTGAATTCTTCCAATAATATGTTCGTTTAGTTTGAAATTTCTCAATTTCACGAGGAACAAGAGGAAAAAAGTACCCCAAAATTTGTAACGCAGGTTCTCCTGAGTACAATGGTACCCCATATGTGGGCATAAACCACTGCATGGGCACACAGGAGGGCTCAGAAGGGAAGGAGCGCCAATTAGCTTTTTCAATGCAGATTTTGCTGCAGAAGTTTCCGAGCGCCAGGTGCGTTTGCAGAGCCCCTGTAGTGTCCGTAGAAGAGAACCCCCCCAAAAGTCACTCCATTTTGGAAAGTGCACCCCTCAAAGTATTCATCTTGGTGTGTGGTGACCATTTTGACCCCACAGGTATTAGAGGAAAGTATTCAAAAGTAGACAGTAAAAATGAAAAACTCAAATTTTTCCAATATTATGTTCTTTTAGTTTGAAATTTCTCAATTTCACGAGGAACAAGAGGAAAAAAGTACCACAAAATTTGTAAAGCAGGTTCTCCTGAGTACAATGGTACCCCATATGTGGGCGTAAACCACTGCATAGGCACACAGGAGGGCTCAAAAGGGAAGGAGCGCCAATTAGCTTTTTCAATGCAGATTTTGCTGAAGAAGTTTCTGAGCGCCAGGTGCGTTTGCAGCGCCCCTGTAGTGCTAGCGGAGTAAGATCTCGCCATAAGTCACTCCATTTTGGAAAGTGCACCCCTCATAGAATTTATTTTGGGGTGTGGTGAGCATTTTGACCCCACAGGTATTTGAGGAAAGTATTCAAAAGTAGACAGTAAAAATGAAAAACTCGAATTTTTCCAATAATATGTTCCTTTAGTTTGAAATTTCTCAATTTCACGAGGAACAGGAGAGAAATGTCACCCCAATATATGTAAAGCAGGTTCTCCTGAGTAGAACGGTACCCCATATGTGGGCATAAACCACTGCATGGGCACACAGCCGGGCTCAGAAGGGAAGGAGCGCCAATTAGCATTTTCAGTGCAGATTTTTCTGAAGAAGTTTCTGAGCGCCAGGTGCGTTTGCTGAGCCCCTGTAGTGTCAGCAGAATAGATTCCCCCCAAAAGTCACCACATCTTGGAAAGAGCACCCCTCAAAGAATTCATCTTGGGGTGTGGTGACCATTTTTACCCCACAGGTATTAGAGGAAAGTATTCAAAATTGGCCAGTAAAAATGAAAAACTCGAATTTTTCCAATAATATGTTGGTTTAGTTTGAAATTTCTCAATTTGACGAGGAACAGGAGAGAAAACGTACCCCAAAATCTGTAACGCAGGTTCTCCTGAGTACAACGGTACCCCATATGTGGGCATAAACCACTGTATGGGCACACAGCAGGGCTCAGAAGGGAAGGAGCGCCGATTTACAGGAGCAAAAGCGCAGCTAGTAATGGTTATTAGAATAGCGCAGTTACTAAAATAAGATAAAAAAAATGAGATTACAGGTAATGTGGGGTGGTTACGGGCAACCAGGGGTGGTTATGGGCAACCTGAGGTGGTTACAGGTAATCTGGGGTGGTTACGGACAATATGGGGTGGTCACGGGCAACCTGCTGTGGTTACAGGCAACGTGGGGTGGTTACAGGCAACGCGGGGTGGTTACGGGCAACGTGTGGTGGTTATGGGCAACGTGTGGTGGTCACGGGCAACCTGCTGTGGTTACAGGCAACGTGGGGTGGTTACAGGCAACGTGGGGTGGTTACAGGCAACGTGGGCTGGTTACAGGCAACGTGGGCTGGTAACGGGCAACCTGCTGTGCTTACAGACAATCTGGGATGGTTACGGGAAACGTGGGGTGGTTACGGGCAACCTGCAGTGCTTACAGACAATCTGGGGTGGATACGGGCAACGTGGGGTGGTTACGGGCAACCTGCAATGCTTACAGACAATCTGGGGTGGTTACAGGCAACGTTGGCTGGTTACGGGCAACCTGCAGTGCTTACAGACAATCTGAGGTGGATACGGGCAACGTGGGGTGGTTACGCGCAACCTGCAGTGCTTACTGACAATCTGGGGTGGTTACGGGCAACGTGGGGTGGTTACGGGCAATGTGGGGTGGTTACGGATAAACTGAAGTTCTTATAGGCAATCTGGGGTGGGTACCTGTAATCTGACATGGGCACCGCAATCTGGAGGGGGTCATTGGCAATTTGGGGTGGTCAGAGGCAAGGTGCGGTGGTCAGAGGCGACGTGCGGTGGTCAGAGGCGACGTGCGGTGGTCAGAGGCGACGTGCGGTGGTCAGAGGCGACGTGCGGTGGTCAGAGGCGACGTGCGGTGGTCAGAGGCGACGTGCGGTGGTCAGAGGCATTGTGGCGTGGTCAGAGGCAACGTGCAGTGGTTACGTGCAATCTGGGGGGGTTACATGTAATCTGGCATGATTACGGGGAACCTGGGGGGGTTATGTGCAACCTGGAAGGGTTACAGACAATCTGGGATTGTTACTGATAAACTGAAGTGCTTATAGGTAATCTGGGGTGGGTACATGTAATTTGGGGTGGTTACGGGCAATCTGGAGGGGGTCACTGGCAATTTGCGGTGGTTACGGGCAACGTGCGGTGGTTACGGGCAACGTGCGGTGGTTACGGGCAACGTGCGGTGGTTACGGGCAACGTGCGGTGGTTACGGACAACGTGCGGTGGTTACGGGCAACGTGCGGTGGTTACGGGTAATCTGGGGAGGGGTTAGGGGTAATTTGGGAGTAAACTGCAATTATTACTATAATAAAAAGTGTGTGTTTTATTTTTTTGTATGTTTGTCACTTTTTGTACTTTACATATTCATTTTCACTGTATTACTATAATTACTGTGATATTTTCTATCTCAGTAATCATAGTTCAGTGACAGAGACCAAATTGGTCTCTGTCACTTTAAATTTTCAGAGCTTGGCTGGTTGTGAAGCGCATGCGCACTTCATAACCAGCAAGGACGTCGAGGAGGAAGGAGCTCCGTCGATCCGGTGAGTATATGGGGAAGGGGGGGTGACTGGGGGACGGGGGTGACAGGGGGGGGGTGGGGGGCGACTTGGGGGGTGGGGGGACATCACTTTTTATCCCCTGTCACCAATCATTTATGGTGACAGGGGATAAAAAGTGCCGGGAGCACATGGCACAAGCGATCAGCGGTATATAGTATATACCGCTGATCGCTTGTACCGGGACCCCACAGGGGGGTCCCCGATGACTGCCCCATGCTCTCCGCTACCTCCGGTGGCGGAGAGCATGGGGCTTTCATTCATTTTAACCTTTTAATCGCTGTGAACCGACGTTAGTCGGTTCACAGCGATGGCGGCGGCCATCTTGGAAATGATGGCCGCCGGGGGAGGGGGGTTAGTTATCGGGGCACTAGGGGGGTCTGATCTGGGGTCTGATATACACTTATTTCATCTCCCCCCGCCGTAGATTCACGGCGGGGGGAGATGAAAGGCGGCGGCGGCACCGGTACTCTCATTTACCGACGGTCGCCGCTATAACGTTAATAGCGGCGATCGTCGGTAAGGGGGGGGGCCGGGACGGACCTCACACACTGCCCCAACCCCTCAGCTACCTCCGGTAGCCGGGGGGATGGGGTGGGGGCCGTCCCGGCCCCGCAGCCTTATTCTCTGCCATCGCCGTAAAAAGCTGATGGCAGCAGAATAAGGCCCATTAGTGACCGCCGTAGAAAGCCGTATCGGCGGTCACTAAGGGGTTAATTTAAAAGTTCATTGAATTTAATCGTAAAAACTGAGAAAGAATTGTGAAAAAAGAAAAACTGTGTGTGAACAACTAATAAAAAACGTCCGCTGTTTGCAAAAGACGACTCACACCCCTCTCACTGGAGATGCCAGGGTTACACATCCATCAGGTGTCCGGGGTTACACATCCATCAGGTAAATCCTCTTTAATATGACTCATGGATAGACCAACGCTTTCACGGGGTAGCTGGTGCTGTGGTCCGTATTTTGAACGAGTATCCACGGGTACCGGGCCAGGGCTGAAGTACTGGAGGTGGGCCAGCCTGCCCCCAGTGGGAGTAAACCCCTGCCCCTCTATGATGCAGCTACATTGATTCTTATGTAGCCGCATCATAGAGGGGAGGAAATTTACTCCCACTGAAGTCTCTGCCACACGGCTGCCTCAGCTTTGCTACGTAGTGCGGGCTTTGTCTCTGCTACATGGCTGCCTCAGCTCTGCTACATAGTGCGGGTGCCAGCTCTGCTACATGGCTGACTCAGTCGCTCTTAAAGAGTAGGTATCCACGTCGCTCTTAAAGGGACAGTACCCAAGTCGTCTTAAAGGGACGGTACCCAAGTTAACCTAATGGGATGGTACCCAAGTCACTCTTAAAGGGACAGTACCCAAGTCTCTCTTAAAGGGACGGTACCTAAGTCTTTCTTAAAGGGACGGTACCCAAGTCGCTCTTAAAGGGACGGTACCCAAGTCTCTCTTAAAGGGACGGAACCTAAGTCACTCTTAAAGGGACAGTACTTAAGTTACTCTTAAAGGGACAGAACCCAAGTCGCTCTTTAGGAACGGTACCCAAGTCGCTCTTAAATGGACGATACCTAAGTCGCTGTTAAAGGGACGGTACCCAAGTTGCTCTTAAAGGGATGGTACCCAAGTCGCTCTTAAAGGCGATCAAGGGTTAAAGTTTCTCTTAAAAGGAAGTCACTGTTTTCAAGCACTATGTATTTCCCTTGAAATGCAAATCTATTTAACCTTTGTTAGTCATATCCTGGGCACATTCCTCTCTAAGACAACATAACTAAAACCACCCTTCTCCTTACTGTGAAAAGGTGGTAAAATGTATGTATGCACAAGAACACATACTCAAGCTTTCGAAAATCATCTATAATTGCTGCTTTCTGGCCAGGGGACATTCTTGCAAAAACTGTGCCATTCATCAATAACTGGGGAAAAACAAAGGAAATATTAGTTGGTTTTTTTTAGCTATCATTAAAACATGCTAAAATAATAGACAAACATTGTCAACATATAGAGGATAAATGGCAGGCATAGGCTCTAAGGTACCTATTTTATCATATTCCTCTTTTATGTGAATATATGATATGTACTGTTGGGAGCAGTAAAGAAGTGCGCTTAGTATAACTTGTACATTATTTTGACCTATTTTGATCATAAACATGCAAATGAAACAACCGGTTTCCTTAATTATAGCCTTGTCCCATTATTCTAACATTTTGACAAGGGCAGGTATATTTAAGCTGTTAGACTGGTGTAGCCAAAATTATGCCATAACGACCCCGGTAAACAAAGACAAGGGAGGCAATCGAGCAGGCAAAATCTTATATATATATATATATATATATATATATATATATATATATATAGCATTGTGTCTGATTTTTAAATTTCCTACTTACTTTTGGTAACAGATAAGTGAAGTGTTTTTCTAGATTTTCATAGGTCTTCCCACTCATTGAAAAATGATAATCATTATCAGCAATAGTTTGTGTTTTGCCATCAAAACCATCTTCAAAACTGATGGGCGTTTCCTAGTAACACAATTTGTGATTAGATAAATGTTTCTCCACTGCATAATATTTTATAAAAAATTATCTGCTAGTATTTTTATTTCCAGTTTAATTTACACAATTTGGGGGAGCTTTATCAAACACGGTGTAAAGTGAAACTGGCTCAGTTGCCCCTAGTGACCAACCAGATTCCAAAGAGCCTGTGAGGAATGAAGAGTGGAATCTGATTGGTTGCTAGGGGTTGCTAGGGTTTTACTTTACACCATGTTTGATTAATCTCCCCCTTTATCTCTTTATTTAAAATTACATAATGTATATTTGACTGTATAATTGTGCTGTAGAACTAGTTATACTGGACAGTTTAAAGTGTACCTTTCAATTCACATCACTTTTCAGGATAAGCTGTATATATGTGTACATGGAGAGTAGTGCTATTTTCATTATATAACTTGTATATGGCATTTTCCTCAAATTTCTGCTTTGCAGGCTTAATTTCTCATTTTTAGTTGTATGAGCTAGTAGATAATGCCTAGTTTGCATGAAGGCGGCCATACGCTGCACTCACAGCATCATCAGCATGGAGGATATTATAGAGCGGAACCGAGCAGTATAAGCTACAGTATAAATGAAGCCCTGGGTTGAGAACCAATACTCACAGTAAACTTGTGTGGTCTCCTTATAGCCTGTGGTTGTCTTTGACTCTGTCAGGATTGTATCTTTGCGGAGCTATGCGGCCGAGAAGCTGATTTTCTGGTATTATTCTGTTTCTGTGTTTTGTTTTGCAGTGTCTGAACACTGGTTTATCTGCTCTCTTGGTTTGGTGGACACACCCGACTTCACCTGCAGAATTCTTTCTGCCCATGTCATGGTTAATCTGTGTTTTGGTCCAGCTGTGACTGAGAGGTTTCCCTGCCAGTGGATGTGTTTGTTCTCAGGTGTTCTCAGGTGTCCTGGCCTCTTATATAACTAACCCCAGTCTGTGCACTTATTGCTGGTTATTGACTTTGTCTCTGCCTGCTCTTGTCTTCTTTCTATTTGCATCTCCTGATATTTGCCTTTGTATCTTTGACCTCCATTGCTTGCCACCTGCTCCTGACCATATTGCCTGTACTTTGACTACTTTGACCTATTGGATTCTGATTTTGTACTTTCGCTGCCCGATTGTTATGACCCGAACTGTTTACTATTCTTTATTGTGTTTGTTTGTTCGTCTGTCTTGTCCTCTGTGCACCTATACTAGTCTAGGGAACGTCTTTGTGGTTGTCCGTGGCTGCCTAGGGCCATTTGAGGCAAGTAGGTAGGGACAGTTGGTGGATTCAGGGCTTACTGTCTTGTCTTGTCCCTGCCGTCCGGTTCCTGACAGACTCTTTCCAATCACTCCCCTTTCCACCTCCCTTCTCACCCCCTTCTCCTTCCATTGACATTTATGGGCATCATGCAAACTGATCATAAAGCTGCTAGACATTCTTGTAAAGAAAACATATAATTGACCTAATTTTCTGATTGATTGAAAGTTTAGGTGTGGGGAGTTGGCAATAAGGTAGCATGATAAGAGAAAGAAGCAGGAAAGCACATTTATTGAAATGAAAGTGCCTAGCTGCACTGAAGTGTTTAAAACATAGTAGGCAACATAAAAACATGGTAATACCTGTAATTTATTATTTTTTCCATTCTGTGGATATTCCAAAAGTTTGCAAGTGACAGAAGCTGGGGAACTGCTATTAGGTCCTTGAGCCTCCACCAAGATCACTTTGCTGCTCTCAGGAATCATTCCACAGTTCTTTGCAACTGTGGTTGCTGTTTGTATGTTGTCACCTATAAAGAAAATATCCAACATTAAAAGGGTAATTATTATTTTCCAAAATGTTGATGTATTGCTTGGAAATGCCATCATTTTATGATTGGTGGTGTCTTGCTCCTCAATCAGTCTGGAACATAAATATCAACAGCACAGATGTGCCCTCATCCCCCCGTGTCCTCTACTGAGCCTGTGTATGCCTAGGGAGAAAATTGAGGGCAGGGTCATAGTCACATGATCCTCCATACTCCACACTCCATGCCATCTTATGGACAGAATCAACTAAGAGCAGGACAACACAGCCTGGGGGAGGGGAGTAGTTACGCACCTGGGTTCCAACACTCCCTCTAATCAGCTATTTAGCACCTGCATTGCAGAGTAAATGGAGCAGTTGCACTGTGTAGCTAAGATGCATCAACCAGTCCCAGCCGCATAGCTACCAGCAGCAATATGAATGTGCTAAATCCTAGTACATAAAACATAGCTAGCATCGTTTTCATAACTCATTTTTTTCCTGGTAATTTCTGCACCTATGTTCTTATTTATATTTGAATTTCAATTAAATATTGAATTACTAAATTTTTTTTTTGTAGCTCCTTCCTTTCATTGGTCCACACCTGTGATCATGACAGTCCTAATGTTGGCAGCAGTAAGTTCCTCTAGGATAGGCTTAGTCTCTGGTTTGAGACGATTTTCTAATATAAGCAAACCAAGGAAATCCATGTCACGTTCAACTTCTTCCCTGTAAAGAAACTAACTCACATTAGAAATTAACTCACATTATATTTCAGCTTTATAAATGTATTAAATTAAATGAAAATTGCTGTAATGATGCATTTATGGGTTTCTTGTATCCTGTAAGGTGCAATGAATGTATAGTTTCTAGCTTCATTGCTAACAATTTAGTATAGTGCATAAATGGGATCTTAACCCCTTGCCTCTGCAGCCTGTCTTGGCCTTAAAGGAGAACTTCGTCGAAAATCTATTTTTTAATATGTTATTATATTAAAAAAGTTAGATAAATTCCTAATGTACACTAATTATGGGAAATGCACATATAGTTCAGTTTAAAAAAAAAAAAAAAAAAAAAAAGTGATGTCATGACCCCATGGCTATACCTGAAGGTTCCAGCAGGGGGCACAGTAAATGTAAAAGAATATGTAGAAGTATAGAAGTAGAAGTCTATGTAGAATTCTATGTAGAAAATGTATGTAGTGGAATCATCCCTGTCCCCCCTTCCCGTGCTGCCTAGTGCCTGTACATCTCTCTCTCTCCCTGTGCTGCCCAGTGCTCGTGCCTTCCCCCTTCCCATGCTACCCGGTGCCAGTCTGCTCATCTCCCTCGCTCCCATCCCATGCTGCCCGGTGCCATGCAGCGGTTTGAGCACTCTTTATCTGCTGCTCACCCAGCTGCACGGCACCAGGCAGCATGGGACAAGGAGATGCACTGGCACTGGGCAGCACTTGGAGGGGGGGGGGTTTGATTTCACTATATATACTTTCTACATAGACTTCTACTTCTACATATACTGCACCCCCTGCTGGACACTTCAGGTATATTGACGGGGTCGTGAGGTTGTGATGAGAAATTGAAGCCTGTCTCATCTACTAAATTGAGGGAATAGCACTATATGTGCACTTCCAATAATTAGTGTACATTAGGAATATGTCTAACTTTATTATGTCTAACATATTAAAAAAATCAACTGAGTTCTCCTTTAATGCAGAGGACCTATTTTTCAAATCTGAACTGTCTCGCTTTATTTATTAATAACTCTATGATGCTTTTAACCTGGGCTGTGGAGTCGGAGTCGTGGAGTTGGAGCTAATTTTGCCTGGAGTCGAAGTTGGAGTTGGAAAAAATGTACCGACTCCGACTCCAGCTTTGAAAAAAATCTTCATTTAGTTTTTATTTAGTTTTGATATGCATTATATAAGTTTTCCTCATCAATATACAGTATATCATTGGGTGGTCAGGGAAAAGTTGTCAGTCACTATTTGGCTGTTTATTTCTGAGCTTGAAGAGTCCATTGTGTGGGGGGAGATCTGTGCTGGTTTCTTCCTGGATGTTGGATGATTGTATATGAGCAGCAGTGTAATATGAAGTAATGTGAAATATAGAGGAGGAGGAGGAGAAGCTATAAGTAGTGTAGCAGTAACCTCTTACCTCAGTGTGGTGTTTTCTTTTTGGGAGAAGATTGTGTGTTTTTCTTCAGTGTTCTATGGCTGCAGCTGTGTGTGTGTGTGTGTGCTATTAATGCATCAGGCTGTATGTGTATGTTATGGCTACAGCAGGCTGTGTGTGTATGCTATGGCTGCAGCAGACTGTGTGTATGAGTGTGTGTGCTATGGCTGCAGCAGGCTATGTGTGTGTGTTACTGCTGCAGCAGGTTGTGTGTGTGTGTGCTATGGCTGCAGAAGACTGTTTGTGTGTGTGTGTGTGTGTGTGTGTATATATGCTATGGCTGCAGCAGGCTGTGTGTGTATGTGTTAGGACTCGGGCCGGGCGTTCGGCTCGGCGTCCATAGCAGCCATATGTTTTTCACTAACTCTGCTCTGCTGTTCTGTGTTGTAGCAGAGGCCAGGGTTTCACTCCCCTGGCCGATCAGCTTAGGTGTTGTGTGTGTTCACTAATTATTGACTGACAGCTGACTTACCAGTTAGATGTCTGTATTTGGGCAGGACCTGGAGCCTCAGCCCCAATCAAGTCTGGGGCTGGGACTCCAGGCTCCATAAGTATCAGCCCTGAGCTCTCATTCCTCGCCTGCAATAGTACCTGGTTCACCCTAGAGTTACTTGACCTAGCCTTTAGTCTGTATTTGATTCCTGGTTACCTGACTTCTGCTATTAACCCTTTGACTACCCCTTTGGACACGATTTTGTACTGTGCTGCCCGTTTGGTATTCGACTTGGACTTCTGACTTCTCCTTATTGTGTTTTGTCTGTCTTGTATTGTTCTGTGTTTCACTCAGCCAGCCTAGGGACTGCCGTCCAGTTGTCCGTTTGCTATTTTAGAGCATCTGAGGCAAGAAGGTAGGGACAGCGGGGTGGGTGCCAGCTTCAGGGCTCACCTGTCCCTGTGTCTCCCTGTCCCAATCCTAACATTATCGCAGGCTCAATAATCCACACCAGCGATCACGACAGCTCAACATGTCTGCTGAGCCGTCAGTCGCTGACCGTTTAGAAGAACTTGTGAACCGGATAAGCGGTATTGCAGGTGTGGTAACTCAACTGGCAGACCGAGTGGATTCCCTCACTCAGGCCACAACCCAGTTGACTGCGACACCTGCCGAAGTTGCAGTACCGGTTCAGACCACTAGACTTAAAATGCTCATGCCTGACCGTTTTGACGGTAATCCTGAGAAATTCAGAACATTTAAAGAATCATGTAACCTTTATTTCCGGTTTAATTCATTCTCTGGAGAAGCAGAGAGGGTGGCCATGATTGTGTCCCTTCTCCAGGGGCCTCCCCAGGATTGGGCCTTGTCATTACCAGTTGAAGCCCCAGAATGGAGTTCAGTCCAGTCCTTTTTTTCCTCCCTAGGACAGATCTATGATGACCCTAATCATGCTGCCCTGGCCGAGGCTCACTTGTTGTCCATCCAGCAAGGTAACCGCACCGCTGAGGACTACTCGGCTGAGTTTAGGCAGTGGAGTGTGGTGACTGGGTGGGCAGACGCACCTTTAAAAACCTTTTACCGTCAGGGATTGTCTGATAATATTAAAGATGCTATGGTCAGTCATCTCTCTCCTGACTCTCTAAGTGACATGATGACCTTAGCTATCTCCATTGACAGACGACTTAGAGAGAGAAAGTGGGAGAAGCAAGGGGTGACATCTAGTGTTCCTTGTCAGGGTCACTTGGTTGGTAGCAAGGTAACCTCCCCTAGATTTGTTACAGTTCCTTCTCCTACCTCATTATCAGAGGAACCTATGGTATTGGGGTCAACCTCTGCTGCCACCCGCAGGAAACATCGATTGGACAATTTGCTGTGTCTGTACTGCGGAAAACCTGGTCAATACCTCCGAGAGTGCCCGTCAAGGCCTAATCAACATCTGGGAAAACGGCAGTGCCTGGGTGATGATCTGGAGGGTCACCCAGGCACACAGGTACCTCCAAAAATCTATGATAAGCTTTTACTTTCCCGTTAAATTGTTTTCTGGTGATGTTATTTTTTCCTGTCAGGCCATGGTGGACTCAGGCGCAGCCCTGAGTCTTATTCGTATGTCTGTTGCTGTGTCCTTAGGGTTAAAGTTGATTCCGCTTTGTTACCCATTCTCTGTTTCAGGTGCCAACTCTGCCCCTTTAAGTGGGGGTAACATCAGCTTCCGTACCCCTGAGGTGTCTATGGGGGTTGGCTGTCTCCACCATGAACAAATTTCCTTTTTTGTTATGGACAAACTAGCCGCAGATGTAATTCTTGGATTACCATGGTTACGACTCCACAATCCTGTCTTTAGTTGGAGAACCTCAGAATTGATAAAGTGGGGTAATTCTTGTGAGTCGCATTTGACTCAAATTTATCCGTCCTTGTGTTCAGCTTCTGATATGTTGGCTCTTCCTGAGTTCATTGAGGACTTTTGTGATGTTTTTGATGAGGCGGTTGCTGACGCCTTGCCTCCTCACCGTCCGTATGATTGTGCCATCGATCTTGTGTCCGGGGCCAGGTTTCCAAAGGGTCGGATTTTTAACCTGTCTCCCCAGAACGAGAGTCGATGCGGCAATACATACAGGATAGTTTGAGGAAGGGTCACATCCGCCCATCAGTGTCTCCTATGGGTGCTGGCTTCTTCTTTGTGGAGAAGAAGGATGGCGGGTTACGTCCTTGTATAGATTACAGAGAACTTAATAAAATAACCGTTAAGGACCAGCATCCCCTTCCCTTAATCACGGATCTTTTAAACCAAGTTGTAGGTGCCCGTTGGTTCTCCAAAATTGACCTTCGGGGGGCATATAACTTGATTCGGATCCGGGAAGGCGATGAATGAAAAACAGCTTTTAACACTCTCGAGGGTCACTTTGAATATCTGGTGATGCCCTTTGGGCTCAGTAATGCTCCTGCTGTGTTCCAAAGGTTCGTAAATGACATATTTCTTGATCTGTTTGGTCAATTTGTCGTGATATACCTGGATGACATCCTCATTTACTCACCAGACTGGCCGTCCCACCAGAGACATGTACGTGAGGTGTTATCTAGGCTTAGGAAAAATTCTTTGTGTGCTAAGTTCTCCAAATGTCTTTTTGGAGTAAAAGAGGTTGGGTTCCTTGGGTACATTCTTACCCCTTATTCAGTACAAATGGATCCCAAAAAGGTGTCCGCAGTACGGGAGTGGGCAAAACCTACAACCTTGAAAGAGGTCCAAAGGTTTCTAGGCTTCGCAAATTTCTATAGAAAATTTATTCGCAATTTCTCATTAGTTGTCAAACCATTGACTGAACTTACGAAAAAAGGGGCGGACCCAACCTCTTGGTCTAATGAGGCCGAACAGGTGTTTACTCAGTTGAAAAAGAGTTTTTCTACTGCCCCCGTCTTGGTTCATCCTGATTTAGAGCTTCCATTCGTGGTTGAGGTTGATGCCTCAGAGTCCGGTGTAGGAGCGGTACTCTCTCAGGGCAGGGAACCTTATACCAATTTGAGACCTGTGGCTTACTTCTCCAGGAGATTCTCCACTTCCGAGGCTAATTACGACATTGGTAATCGGGAACATTTGGCCATCAAATGGGCCTTCGAGGAGTGGAAGCATTTCCTAGAGGGAGCTAGACACCAGGTTACAGTTTTGACAGATCATAAGAACCAGTTATACCTGGATAAAGCTAAAAGGTTAAATCCGCGTCAAGCCCGTTGGGCATTGTTTTTTTACTCGTTTCAATTTTATTGTTACGTATCGTCCGGGATCCAAGAATATTAAGGCAGACGCCTTATCCAGGAGCTTTGGTGTTGATAATATGCCTGGGGTAGAGCCTGAAAACATCCTACCCCCAGGCATTGTGTTGGCCAGTATGTCCGTTAACTTAAAAAATGAAATTTTGAGATCTCAAAATAACGCGCCAGCTGATGTACCTCCTGATAAGCTGTTCGTTCCTGTAAACCTTAGATTAGCAGTGTTGAAAGAGGTTCATGCGTCCACACTGGCTGGTCATCCTGGCATAGCTGGGACAGGTTATCTGTTGTCTCGTTCATGCTGGTGGCCTTCATGGCAGAGAGACGTAAGGGAATACGTAAAGTCCTGTGAGACATGTGCACGAGCCAAAAAACCCCACGGTCTTTGCCTGAAGGTCTGCTGCAGCCCCTTCCGTTGCCTTGTCGTCCATGGTCCCATCTTTCGATGGACTTTGTCACGGACCTTCCTTCCACACGGGGAAAGACCGTAATCTGGGTGGTAGTAGACCGATTTAGCAAGATGTGTCACCTGATAGCCTTGAAAAAACTTCCCACCGCCAAATCCCTGGCAAAACTGTTTGTACGTCACATCCTCCGTCTGCACGGAATCCCTACCAATATTGTTTCAGACCGAGGGGTGCAATTTGTATCAAAATTCTGGAGGGCATTTTGTGAGTTGTTGAATATATCATTGTCATTTTCTTCTGCATTCCATCCAGAAACCAATGGACAAACAGAACATACTAATCAATCTCTTGAACAGTACTTAAGGTGTTACATATCTGATAATCAAAATGCATGGTTTGAGTATTTACCTATGGCAGAATTTGCTTTAAACAACCACGTTAATACGTCCACACAACTAACCCCCTTCTATTGTAACTATGGTTATCATCCCCGGTTTTCAGCAGTTCCTAATCAAGAGTTTCAATTCACTTCAGTCAAAGAACTTACACAAAAACTGTGCACAGTTTGGGCGGAGAGTCTTGCGACTCTAACCGTATCCCAACAGAAACATATCCAATATGCCAACCGTAGACGCCGTCCTGGTCCCCAGTATGTGGTGGGTGAGAGGGTGGGGAGAGATCTTCATGCCCCTGATTTAATAAAAAGTTTTCATCTTTCGTATCCTGAAAAGCCTGGAGGTCTTCAGGAGGGTCCGGAGGCCCCTCCTCAGGGGGGGGGGGGGGGGGGGGGGGGGTTCTGTTAGGACTCGGGTGTTCGGCTCGGCGTCCATAGCAGCCATATGTTTTTCACTAACTCTGCTCTGCTGTTCTGTGTTGTAGCAGAGGCCAGGTTTTCACTCCCCTGGCCGATCAGCTTAGGTGTTGTGTGTGTTCACTAATTATTGACTGACAGCTGACTCACCAGTTAGATGTCTGTATCTGGGCAGGACCTGGAGCCTCAGCCCCAATCAAGTCTGGGGCTGGGACTCCAGGCTCCATAAGTATCAGCCCTGAGCTGTCATTCCTCGCCTGCGATAGTACCTGGTTCACCCTAGAGTTACTTGACCTAGCCTTTAGTCTGTATTTGATTCCTGGTTACCTGACTTCTGCTATTAACCCTTTGACTACCCCTTTGGACACGATTTTGTACTGTGCTGCCCGTTTGGTATTTGACTTGGACTTCTGACTTCTCCTTATTGTGTTTTGTCTGTCTTGTGTTGTTCTGTGTTTCACTCAGCCAGCCTAGGGACTGCCGTCCAGTTGTCCGTTTGCTATTTTAGAGCATCTGAGGCAAGAAGGTAGGGACAGCGGGGTGGGTGCCAGCTTCAGGGCTCACCTGTCCTTGTGTCTCCCTGTCCCAATCCTAACAGTATGTGTGCTATGGCTACAGCCGGCTGTGTATGTGTATGTGTATGTGCCATAGGGCTGCAGCAGGCTGTGCGTGTATGTGTGCTATGGCTACAGCAGGCTGTGTATGTGTCTGCTATGGCTGCAGCAGGCTGTGTGTGTGCACTACAGCTGCAGAAGGCTGTGTGTGTGCACGCTATGGCTGCAGCAGGCTGTGTGTGTGCGCACTATAGCTGCATCAGGCTGTGTGTGTGCTATGGCTGCAGCAGGCTGTGTGTGCGCCCTATGGCTGCAGCAGGCTGTGTGTGTGTGTGCACTATAGCTGCATCAGGCTGTGTGTGTGCTATGGCTGCAGCAGGCTGTTTGTGTATGTTATGGCTGCAAAAGGCTGTGTGTGTGTGTGCTATGGCTGCAGAAGACTGCAGCAGGCCGTGTGTGTATGTGTGCTATGGCTACAGCCGGCTGTGTGTGTATGCTATTGCTGCAGCAGGCTGTGTGTGTATGTGTACTATGGCTACAGCAGGCTTTCTATGTGTCTGCTTTGGCTGCAACTGGCTGTGTGTGTGCGCTACGGCTGCAGAAGGCTGTGTGTGTGTGTGTGTGTGTGTGTGCTATGGCTGCAGCAGGCTGTGCATGTATGTTATGGCTGCAAAAGGCTGTGTGTGTATGCTTTGGCTGCAGCAGGCTTTGTGTCTGTGTGCTATGGCTGCAGCAGGCTGTGGTTGTATGTTATGGCTGCAAAAGACAAAAGAAAAGTCCTATAGGCAAAAGAAGTCCTATTTACCTGTCCCCGTGCCCCTTCAGTGCAATGTGCAATTCACTCCCAATCCTGTGATGTCATGGCCCCTCTCAGAAATGCCCACTCAGCCATTCAGTGAGTGAGGCTGGGCACAACTGCCGTCACTAAGTGGGTAGTTCCTGTGGGTCCACAATGATTCAGGAGCACGGACACTGACGGAAAGCTGATACATCTGGGCTTATGGCTGACCCCGCTATATCCCTATGTGTGAACCCTCTATATCACAGGTATCTGGCATTGTTTGCAGTGTATCTTTGTGTATGGTGAATATTAGAAACATAGAAGATTGTCAGGAGGAAAGACCACCTGCTTCATCTAGTCTAGTTGTTAGTAGTTCAGGACATGGAGGCTGGAGACTGGCTGCATCCACTGCACACACAGGAGAAGCTGCTTTATATCTTTCTTTATTCCCTCAGGAGTTGCCTTAGGATCATGTAGGACAGACATGTCAAACTCTGTCCCGTGGGCCAAATCTGGCACGCAGTGTTATTATTTTTGGCCCGCCAGGCAATTCAGAGTTTGAATTACATCTGGCCAGCAATCACATTACATTATAATATGGGTGGTCTGGACAGACCTATATTATAATCTGCAACAGGCAGTTTTTCGCCTATGGCCTAAGAGTATGTGAGTAGCATCCCAACGCATGCAGCGCAGTGACGTTATCCAACCTAATGGGACAATCTGTCACCCCTGGATGGTCTCCCGAACCCACCCTACCTCTGGATACGGCCCCCCATACTTACATGATAAGATGAGTGGGCGGCCGTATCTCTGCGGCGGGACCGGCATCAGGAGTGGGAATGGCAAGATGGGGTCTGTATCATGGGATAGGGTAGGTTCAGGGGGCAGTCCACAGGTGACAGGTTCCCTTTCACAACTGTTCTAGGGGCTGGCTATTATATAAGAGACTATGGGGGAGGGCTGGCTACTATATAAGAGACTATGGGGGAGGGCTGGCTACAATATGAGACTATAGGGCAGGGCTGGCTACTATATGAGAGACTATGCGAGAGGGCTGGCTACTATATAAGAGAACATGGGGGAGGGCTTGCTAGTATATGAGACTACTGGGGGAGGGCTGGCTACTATATGGGACACTTGGGGGCTGGGTACTATTTGGGCACTATTGGGAGGCCTTTCTAATATGTGGGGCAATTTTTGTTGGGTTGGCTACTACATGGGACAATTTTGGGGGGATTGGCTATTACATGGTTGGGGTTTAATCATCTCATAGCAATTTATCATGTCATTTATCATAGTGCACAGCGCTGGGAGACGCACACCACTGACAGTGCCAGGAACACTGCATGCTCCTCTGCCAATGCCAGGACCGCCGCATTTACGCTTCAATAATTATTAACGTTGGCCCGTGACTGTCCAACCTTTTTATTTTGGCCCACCATGTATTTGAGTTTGACACCCCTGATCTAGGACATTAGGGAGAAGCTGCTGAGCCAGTGTGATAAATAACTCCCCTGGTATATGACTGGCCGTTTATGAAGGAGCAGGAATCGGAGTCAGTCCTGATAAAATTCAGGAGTCGGAGTCAGAGCTGCGGCTTACTGACTCCACAGCCTCGGAGGGTTCGGACCATCCCTAGTCCTCATATTGCTACCAAAACCAGGAGTGGATTGAAAACACAGAAAGGCTCTTTTCACACATTGTTGAAATTGAGTGGATGGCCGCCATTTAACCCCTAGCTGTACCAGGGCGTTATTGTACGTTTTGGCAGGAGGTTACTTTCTGCACCAGGACGTACAATAACTTCCTGGCTTCTGGTGCTCACTATTACATAAACAGTGACCGGGAGCTGAAACTAAACTGTCAGCTGATAGCTGACAGTTTAGTGTAGTTGCTGCTGGACCCCGTGAAGGGGTCCAGCACAGGCAATTACCGGCATCAGTGGATCGGTTAAGATCCACTGATGCCGGTGATAACATTAGTAAAACCGCCGGTCCCGGTCTCCACTGATCTCCGGGATCCGGGGGAAGCTGGGACGGAGTTCCCTCCCCCTCCTCCCTGCTCTGCAGCCGCCCCCAACACCGCCCCAAACCCCCGTCACTGTCTCTTCCCTACCACCAGCCCCGCGATCGTCGCCTACCCCCCAGTGTCAACCCCCCTCCCGATCCCCCCCGCAGCGGTGTCCACCGATCCTCCGGTCCACGCTGCCGCCACCGCTGCTGCTGTGTACCGGAGGGCTACAGCAGAGGTCTCTCCTTCCCTCTTCTCCTGGCAACACTGGATCGCCGGATCCCAGAGCTCAGAGTGAGCTCCGAGACCAGAGAGCCAATGCTGCGAGGAGGAGGGGGAGGGAGTGACCTCTGCTGTGACCCCTACCAGTGACCCCCTCCTGCTGCAGCATGAGCCCCCCCATCATCGCCCCCCCCCCCCCCCCCCGGTTGCTGCCGCCACCGATGTTGCCGCTATGACGGTACTCACCGGAGGACAACAGCAGAGGTCTCTCCTTCCCCCGCCTCCTGGCAGCATTGGCTCCACGGATCCCGGAGCTCAGAGTGAGTTCCAGGACCGGGGAGCCAGTGCTGCGAGGAGGAGGGGTAAGGAGCGATCTCTGCTGTGACCCCCTCCTGCTGCAACAGCATGTACCAGCATCTGTGTAATGACGCTGGTACATGCTGCTATATCCTGTGATTGGCAGCTCTGTGATCAGAGCTGTCAATCACAGTATCTGATCATGGATGCAGGCTCTGATCCCTCACTTTGTGAGGAAATCAGAGCCTGCATCCATATACTGTAAAACACACACACACATATAATAAAAAATACCCCCTTCCCTGTGATGTCCCAGTAATAAGGGAGATCTTAGTGAGTGTCCGTCAGTCAGCATCCGTTAGTAAGCGTCAGTCAGCGTCCATTAGTAAGCGTCAGTCAGCGTCCATTAGTAAGCGTCAGTCAGCATCCATTAGTAAGCGTCAGTCAGCATCCATTAGTAAGCTTCAGTCAGCATCCATTAGTAAGCGTCAGTCAGCGTCCGTTAGTAAGTGTCAGTCAGCGTCCGTTAGTAAGCACCAGTCAGCGTCCGTTAGTAAGCGTCAGTCAGCTTCCGTTAGTAAGCGTCAGTCAGCTTCCGTTAGTAAGCATCAGTGTCAGTCAGCATCAGTTAGTAAGCGCCAATCAGCGTCCTTTAGTAAGGGTCAGTCAGCGTCAGTAAGTGTCAGTGTCTGTCACTACATATCAGTCAACATCCCATAGTAAGCGTCAGTCAGCGTCCATTAGCAGGTGTCAGTAAGCTTCAGTCAGCGTCCATTAGCAGGTGTCAATAAGCGTCAGTCAGCGTCCATTGGCAGGTGTCAGTAAGCATCAGTCAGTGTCCATTAGCAGGTGTCAATAAGCGTCAGTCAGCGTCCATTAGCAGGTGTCAATAAGCGTCAGTCAGCGTCCATTAGCAGGTGTCAATAAGCGTCAGTCACTTTCCATAAGTGTCAGCTAGCATCAGTCAGCGTCTGTTAGTAAGAGTCAGTCAGTGTCCGTTACTAAGCATCAATCAGCGTCCGTTAGCAATCGTCAATCAGCGTCCGTAAGTAAGCGTCAGTCAGTGTGCATTAGTAAGTGTGTGTAAGCGTCAGTCAGTGTCTGTTAATGTCAGTAAACGTCTGTGCACACACAGACATAGGTGCTCCTTCTCTTCTGAGCCCTGTTGTACGCCCATATAATACTTTACGTTCACAAATGGGGTATATCTGTGCTCAGGAGAATTTGCTTTACAAATATTGGGGGGCTTTTCCTCCTCCAAGCTTTTTGAAATTTGAAAAATTTGGGGTTTTGCCAATGTATAAGTGTGAAAAATGTGATTTTTTCATTTTCACGGCCCATTTTGCAATAAACTGTGAAAAACCTGTAGGGTCCAAATGCCCATTGTACCCCTTGTTACAATCTTTAAGGGGTGTAGTTTTCAAAATGGGGTCACTTGTGGGGGGTTTCCCCTGTCTCTGCACTAGGGGGGCTCTGTAACTGTAACATGGTCTCCTACATTTATTCCAGCCAAATCCACACTCCAAAATTTAAAGTGTGCTCCGTTTCTTCTGAGCCCTGCTGTGCGCCCGTACAACACTTTATGTCCACAAATGGGGTATTTTTAAAAACTGCAGATTTAGAGGAATAAATGTTTTATTGCATTTACCTTTTTTATAGCTGTGCGGTATGAAATAAATAGGCTTGAATTGGAATTTCTGCAAAGAAAATGGAAATTTTTACTTTTCACACTTACTTTGCAGTTATTCCTCTGAAATGCCTAAAGGGTTAAAAACAGTTTTAAATGTCAATTTGAATTCTTCGAAGGGTGAAGAGTTCAAAATAGGGTGATTTATGGGGGTTTCTTGTATACAGGCCTCTAGAATATGCTCCAAAACTGAACTGGTTCCTAAAAAATTCCAAAAATTTTTACAAAAATTTAAAAAAATTTAGAAAATTGCTACTAAACTATTACAGCCTCTAAAATCCTAAAAAAGTTAAAGCATGTTCACCAATTGCTGCCAACATAAAGTAGACATGTTATAGATATGAATTAATCAATAATTTATGTGGTATAACTATCTTCCTTATTGGCAGAGACTTTCAAATTCAGAGAAATGCAATTTTTTTCAATTTTTCACAACATTTGGAGTTTTTCACAAAAAAAGTTAAAGGTATTGGCAAAAATGTACCACTAACATAAAGTGGAACATGTCATGAAAAAACAATCTTGGAAGCACAAGGATCGGTAAAAGCATTCCAGAGTTATTAGGATATAAAAAGACACAGGTCATATTTGAAAAATTTGGCTGTGTCATAAACACCAAAACTGGCTGTGTCCCCTAAGGGTTAATGGCAAATATTTGCTGTTATTTTAAAACAAACGCTGTTATATTGAAATAATGGCAGTTATTTACTGTTATATGGCCGCCATCCACTCAATTTCAACATTGTGTGGACAGAGCCTTTCTGTGTTTTTAATCCACTCCTGGTTTTGGTTGCAATATAAGGACCACAATACTGACTAAAATATACGTAGTGTGAACCCAGCCCCATGTTGTGTTTTTTTTTTTTTTTTTGTCATTAGGTAATCACTAGTGATGAGCGAGTACTAAAATGCTCGGGTGCTCGTTACTCAAAACGAGTATCTCCCGATACTCGAGTGCTCGTTTCGAGAACGAACCCCATTGAAGTCAATGGGAGACTCAAGCATTTTTAGAGGGGACTCAGGTTTGGTAGAGGGAAGGTCCTGTGAAAACCTGTCAACCTCAGAAATTGATGGAAACACAACGGAAATGGACAGGAAACAGCACTGGCAGCATGTATGCATGCCTATGAGGCTGCCTAATGGCACAATTTTGCCTAATTCTGTGCAACAGACTGGTTAAAACAGAGGTAGGCATATGGACCACCCAAAAACTCAGCCTGACACAGCATGGCAGTGAGAACACAAGGAACCATTAAAACAGAGGTAGCATATCATGAACCACCCAAAAATTCAGCCTGACACAGCATGGCAGTAAGGACAGAGTGAACAAGGTAGAAGCGGTAGCCAGTCAATCTTCCAAAAATTATACCAGACCTAGCATGGCAGTGAGCACACAGAGAACCATTACAAGTGAGTGAGGAAGCAAGTGAGCCTCCCCAAAATTAGGCCAGACACTGCAGGGCATTGAACACACTGAGAACCATTACAAGTAAGTGAGGCAGCAAGTGAGCCTCCCAAAAATTAGGGCAGACACAGCAGGGCCTTGAACACACAGATAACCATTACAAGTCAGTGAGGAAGCAAGTGAGCCTCCCAAAAATTGGAGTTAGTCTAGGGGCTGGGATATGTAGTGGACATGAACCCGGGTGCTGACAGCTAACTGGCTAGGCCAGTTGTCAGTCAGCACTCACCATCAAGGGTACACTTGATGCCTCTCGACCGGGGGTGGTAAAGCCCCGGCCACGGCTACACAAAAAAAAAAAAAACAGCTGGGAAACCAATGAAACAGAGGTAGCATATCATGAACCACCCAAAAATTCAGCCTGACACAGCATGGCGGTGAGAACAGAGGGAACAAGGTAGAAGCGGTAGCCAGTTAGCCTTCCAAAAATTATACCAGACCTAGCATGGCATTGAGCACACAGAGAATCCTTAAAAGTCAGTGAGGAAGCAAGTGAGCCTCCCAAAAATTAGGGCAGAAGCAGCATGGCATTGAGCGCCCAGAGAACCATTACAAGTCAGTGAGGAAGCAAGTGAGCCTCCCAAAAATTAGGCCAGAAGCAGCATGGCATTGAGCACCCAGAGAACCATTACAAGTCAGGGAGGAAGCAAGTGAGCCTCCCAAAAATTAGGCCAGAAGCAGCATGGCATTGAGCACACATAGAACCATTACAAGTGAGTGAGGAAGCAAGTGAGCCTCCCAAAAATTAGGCCAGACACAGCAGGGCCTTGAACACACAGAGAACAATTACAAGTGAGTGAGGAAGCTAGTGAGGTGCCCCAAAACTAGGCCAGACAGTGCAGGGCCTTGAACACACAGAGAACCATTACAAGTGAGTGAGGAAGCTAGTGAGGCTCCCCAAAACTAGGCCAGACACTGCAGGGCCTTGAACACACAGAGAACCATTACAAGTGAGTGAGGAAGCAAGTGAGGCTCCCCAAAACTAGGCCAAACAGTGCAGGGCCTTGTATTCACAGAGAACCAATACAAGTGAGTGAGGAAGCAAGTGAGGCTCCCCTACAACTAGGCCAAACAGTGCAGGGCCTTGAACACACAGAGAACCATTACAAGTGAGTGAAGAAGCTAGTGAGGCTCCCCAAAACTAGGCCAGACAGTGCAGGGCCTTGTATTCACAGAGAACCATTACAAGTGAGTGAGGAAGCTAGTGAGGCTTCCCAAAACTAGGCCAGACAGTGCAGGGCCTTAAACACACAGATAACCATTACAAGTGAGTGAGGAAGCTAGTGAGGCTCCCCAAAACTAGGCCAGACACTGCAGGGCCTTGAACACACAGAGAACCATTACAAGTGAGTGAGGAAGCTAGTGAGGCTCCCCAAAACTAGGCCAGACACTGCAGGGCCTTAAATACACAGAGAACCATTACTAATGAGTGAGGAAGCTAGTGAGGCTCCCCAAAACTAGGCCAGACACAGCATGGCAGTGAGGACACAGAGAACCATTACAAGTGAGTGAGGAATCAAGTGAGCCCACCCATAAATTGAGAAGAGGGGAGACAGGGGGCGCTTCCTCGTGTGATAAAAGATAGCCCGGTGGATGGTAGCAGGGTCTTACAGGGATCCACTCACCTGGATAGGTTGTGCAAAATTTAGGCACAACTCTATATGCAGCATGAAACAGTGTACTCCGCAGCTGTCCTGAGGGACGTCACCAACAACGGTGGGAAAAGCAAATGTAGATGTGTAATCAGCTGATTACAGGACCGAGAGTCGAATCCACACCAGAATATAGTAGCGCAGGAGTATATAAAATTGCACACAGCGGTGCAGCCAGGAATTATCCAGAGGTAGATGGCATAATATATTCTTTATTACAACGCGTTTCGGCCCTATATCGTCTAACATGGGCCTTTATCAAGTATACAGAGCAGACACTACATGAGAAATATATAGGCACATCCTGATGACATCATGTTGGGCTTCCAGGTCAGCGACCTCAGGAAGTCCAAAGACAGAGGTAAACAAACAGGAGCACATGGTGGACAGTGATAGACAGATACACACACATGGCCGAAGTAAACAAATGTATACATATGGCGGAGATAAACAGATAAATAAATAAATAAATATAAGCACATGGCAGGTACAACAAATGTGTAAACAATGGGCATCGGCCCATGAGTCCCATGGTATTCCAAGATTATAAGTCTTATAAATTTATAGCCAGTTCTTACCAAAAAGTCAATAAAGTGAATAAACGAATAAGCGACCATGTGTTTCCACATAAACAGCGGGATAAGGCCGCGCGCACAAATAATGATCGGGCCAGCCGACTCTAAAATGTACATAAAGAAAAGGAAAAAATTGGTCAGCTCTCCTTGTCTATGGTGGGTCTGTATCTTGCTGTTGCGGTGAGCTGTTGCATTTTTCTGTGTTTTTGTGTGTCTAAAATGTACATAGTCACTAAATATCGTAGTTAGTTCAAATGAGCATGATTATGATCATGTGTAAATAAAATTAATTGCTTACCGTACCGGAGGACAATAACCCCCATCCTAAACTGATAGACAGGGCTCCTGAGATGTGGAGGAGTGGAGTAATCTTTCTGGCGTGTGACGTCATCACGTCAACGCACGCTACATTAGTGTAGAGGTACAGTATTCTTGAAAGCTGGAGTAGTGTAGTGATAAGTGAAAAAGTTACTAAGTTGCTTGGTAAAGGTTCTAATGCAATTTAAAAGAGATTTTGTTATAAACAAGAGGGCGTAGCAAGGTTAGGGCGACTATATATATATATATATATATATATATATATATATATATATATATATAAAAGCAGATTATATAAAACAAAAAGTTTTAATTGAAATTCAAGCTAAAAGCAAAAAGATCATGTACCAGAGCGCTAATGCCATCTAGTGGACAAAAGTAGTAGTACGTTCCTATATGTGTTCGATGCACTTATTTAAACCTTCAGGTATCAATGTCTGCAATTTGTATATCCAATACGACTCCCGTTTGCATAGGTTGGACCAACGATCTATATTTTCTTGCGGAATTTGTTCAATGGGGCAGATGGATACAACATCAAAGGAGCGGTTATGTACTTCTGTTAGGTGTTTTGATACGCTCTGTTTGAGGAAGCCCCTATGTGTATTGGATCTATGGCCGTTTATCCTCTTGTGGAAAGCTTGATTCGTTCTACCCACATATTGTATGCCACAAGTACAAGTTAATAAATAGATAACATATGTGGAAGAACAGGTCATATATTGTTTGATAGGGAATATTTGACCGGTACTATGGGATTTAAAAGAAGTGGTTCCATGTGCAATATTTTTGCAACACAGGCAGTTGAACACAGTCCAACTGCCTGTGTTGCAAAAATATTGCACATGGAACCACTTCTTTTAAATCCCATAGTACCGGTCAAATATTCCCTATCAAACAATATATGACCTGTTCTTCCACATATGTTATCTATTTATTAACTTGTACTTGTGGCATACAATATGTGGGTAGAACAAAACAAGCTTTCCACAAGAGGATAAACGGCCATAGATCCAATACACATAGGGGCTTCCTCAAACAGAGCGTATCAAAACACCTAATGGTGCGTTTACACAGGCAGATTTATCTGACAGATTTTGGAAGCCAAAACCAGGAATGACATTGGAAAGAGGAGAAATCTCAGTCTTTCCTTTATGACCCATTGCCTGTTAATGGTCAGTTCCTGGCTTTGGCTTCAAAAATCTGTTACATAAATCTGCCTGTGTAAACCCACCATAACAGAAATACATAAACGCTCCTTTGATGTTGTATCCATCTGCCCCATTGAACAAATTCCGCAAGAAAATATAGATCGTTGGTCCAACCTATGCAAACGGGAGTCGTATTGGATATACAAATTGCAGACATTGATACCTGAAGGTTTAAATGAGTGCATCGAACACATATAGGAACGTACTACTACTTTTGTCCACTAGATGGCATTAGCGCTCTGGTACATGATCTTTTTGCTTTTAGCTTGAATTTCAATTAAAACTTTTTGTTTTACATAATCTGCTTTTATATATATATATATATATATATATATATATATATATATATATAGTCGCCCTAACTTTGCTAACGCCCTCTTGTTTATAATAAAATCTCTTTTAAATTGCATTAGAACCTTTACCAAGCAACTTAGTAACTTTTTCACTTATCACTACACTACTCCAGCTTTCAAGAATACCGTACCTCTACACTAATGTAGCGTGCGTTGACGTGATGACGTCACACGCCAGAAAGATTACTCCGCTCCTCCACATCTCAGGAGCCCTGTCTATCAGTTTAGGATGGGGGTTATTGTCCTCCGGTACGGTAAGCAATGAATTTTATTTACACATGATCATAATCATGCTCATTTGAACTAACTACGATATTTAGTGACTATGTACATTTTAGAGTCGGCTGGCCCGATCATTATTTGTGCGCGCGGCCTAATCCCGCTGTTTATGTGGAAACACATGGTCGCTTATTCGTTTATTCACTTTATTGACTTTTTGGTAAGAACTGGCTATGAATTTATAAGACTTATAATCTTGGAATACCATGGGAATCATGGGCCGATGCCCATTGTTTACACATTTGTTGTACCTGCCATGTGCTTATATTTATTTCTCATGTAGTGTCTGCTCTGTATACTTGATAAAGGCCCATGTTAGACGATATAGGGCCGAAACGCGTTGTAATAAAGAATATATTATGCCATCTACCTCTGGATAATTCCTGGCTGCACCGCTGTGTGCAATTTTATATACTCCTGCGCTACTATATTCTGGTGTGGATTCGACTCTCGGTCCTGTAATCAGCTGATTACACATCTACACCCATAAATTGGAGTGAGTCCAGGGTCTGGGATATGTAGTGGACATGAACCGGGTGCTGACAGCTAACTGGATAGGCCTGCTGTCAGTCCATCAAGAGTACACTTGATGCCTCTCGACCGGGGGTGGTTAGGCCCTGGCCACGGCTAGACAAAAAAATAAATAAATAAAACAGCTGACAGGTTGGCGGGGGCGCGATCGGCGGGCCCCCGACAACCAGTCCCGCTCCTCCACAGACGTAGTGTGACGTCAGAGCATGGCAGTGTGGACACAGACAACCATTTAAAGTGAGTGAGGAGGCAATTGAGCCTCCCAATAATTAGGCCAGACCCTGCATGGTGGAAGAAGACTTGGCAGTTGGCGGATAATTGTAGGAAGAGATGGAAGAGGAGGAGGAGGAGATACCAAGAATCTTCATGTTCAGCAGCTTTTCCCGGGTGGACAGTTGAGTTCAGGTGAAATCCAGGCTTTGTTCATTTTTATAAACGTCAGCCTGTCAGAGCTGTCAGTGGACAGGCAGGTGCGCTTATCAGTGATGATGGCACCAGCTGCACTGAAAACCCGCTCTGACAACACGCTAGTGGCAGGGAAGGCCAGCACCTCCAAGGCGTAAAGCGCCAGTTTGGACCACATATCTAGCTTTTAAACCCAGTAGTTGTAGGTAGCAGAGTGATCGTGAAGGACGGTGGTATGGTCAGCAAGGTACTCCCTCACCATCTTCCTTAAGGCTTCCCCCCTACTTTGTCTAGACTAGGGACGGTTGACATAGTCTTGCTGGGGTGCCATGAAACTGTCAAAGGCCTTGGATAGTCTTCCCCTGCCCCTTGACAAGCTGCCTGCTACCCCGCTCCTCTCCCCTGCTCTTTGGCCCACAGAACTACATCCTCTGTCGCTAGTGGTGTCAGATGGGAAGTACATGTTCAGCTTCTGCACCAGGGCCTGTTGATATTGATTCACTCTCATACTGCGTTCCTCGGCAGAAATGACAGTGGAAAAGTTCGGTTTCTACCAGGGGTCCAGGAGAGTGAACACCCAGTAATCTGTGTTGTCCAAAACCAGTAGTCAACATGGATGCCAGTTAAGGCCCAGCAGTAGTCAACATGGATGCCAGTTAAGGTCCAGCAACAAGGTTGCAAGGGAAGGCACACCAGTAGTCAACATGGATGCCAGTTAAGGCCCAGCAGTAGTCAACATGGATGCCAGTTAAGGCCCAGCAGTAGTCAACATGGATGTCAGTTAAGGGCCAGCAGTAGTCAACATGGATGCCAGTTAAGGCCCAGCAGCAAGAATGCAAGGGCAGGCACACCAGTAGTCAACATGGATGCCAGTTAAGGCCCAGCAGTAGTCAACATGGATGCCAGTTAAGGCCCAGCAGTAGTCAACACGGATGCCAGTAAAGGCCCAGCAACAAGGATGCAAGGGCAGGCACACCAGTAGTCAACATGGATGCCAGTTAAGGCCCAGCAGTAGTCAACATGGATGCCAGTTAAGGCCCAGCAGTAGTCAACATGGATGCCAGTTAAGGCCCAGCAGTAGTCAACATGAATGTCAGTTAAGGCCCAGAAGTAGTCAACATGGATGCCAGTTAAGGCCCAGCAACAAGGATGCAAGGGCAGGCACACCAGTAGTCAACATGGATGCCAGATAAGGCCCAGCAGTAGTCAACATGGATGCCAGTTAAGGCCCAGCAATAAGGATGCAAGGGCAGGCCCAGCAGTAGTCAACATGGATGCCAGTTAAGGCCCAGCAGTAGTCAACATTGATGTCAGTTAAGGCCCAGCAGTAGTAAACATGGATGCCAGTTAAGGCCCAGCAGTAGTCAATATGGATGTTAGTTAAGGGCCAGCAGTAGTCAACATGGATGCCAGTTAAGGCCCAGCAACAAGGATGCAAGGGCAGGCCCAGCAGTAGTCAACATGGATGCCAGTTAAGGCCCAGCAGTAGGCAACATGGATGCCAGTTAAGGCCCAGCAGTAGTCAACATAAATGCCAGTTAAGGCCCAGCAACAAGGATGCAAGGGCAGGCCCAGCAGTAGTCAACATGGATGCCAGTTAAGGCCCAGCAGTAGTCAACATGGATGCCAGTTAAGGCCCAGCAGTATTCAACATGGATGTCAGTTAAGGCCCAGCAACAAGGATGCAAGGGCAGGTACACCAGTAGTCAACATGGATGCCAGTTAAGGCCCAGCAGTAATCAACATCGATGTCAGTTAAGGCCCAGCAGTAGTCAACATCGATGTCAGTTAAGGCCCAGCAGTAGTCAACATGGATGCAAGTTAAGGTCCAGCAGTAGTCAACATGGATGTCAGTTACGGCCCATCAGTAGTCAACATGGATGCCAGTTAAGGCCCAGCAGTAGTCAACATGGATGCCAGTTAAGGCCCAGCAACAAGGATGCAAGGGCAGGCCCAGCAGTAGTCAACTTGGATGCCAGTTAAGGCCCAGCAGTAGCCAACATGGAGGCAAGGGCAGGCACACCAGTAGTCAACATGGATGCCAGTTAAGGCCAAGCAGTGGCTAACATGGAGGCAAGGGCAGGCACACCAGTAGTCAGCAGTAGTCAACATGGATGCCAGTTGACTTGCAGAAATGCGCACAGATGCGGTGCACCTTGTTTAGCAAGTCAGCCACATTGGTGAAGTTTTAAGGAACCGCAGCAACATTAGGTTGAAGACGTGGGCCAGGCATGGTACATGTGTGAGGCTGCCGAGTTGCAGAGCCGCCAACAGGTTCCGCCCCTTGTCACATGCAACCAAGCTCACTGCTAATTACACACGAACCCGGGTGCTGACAGCTAACTAGTTAGGCCAGCTGTCAGTCACCATCAACGGTACACCTGATGACTCTCGACCGGGGGTGGTGAGGCCCCGGCCACGGCTAGACCAAAAAAACTAAAATAAAACAGCTGGCTGATCGTCGGGCCCCCGGCAACCAGTCCCGCTCCTCCGCAGACATAGTGTGACGTCAGAGCATGGCAGTGAGTAGAACTATTAAAAGTAAGTGAGGAAGCAAGTAAGCTTACTTTAAAGGACAAGTGCCATGAAAAACTTTTTCTCAGTAATTGAAGCACATTACAAAGTTATATTACTGTGTAATATGCTTCAATCACCTATCTGCCTCCCTTCCCTGTCTTTTACCCCCTCAACCCCCCAGCAGGAAGTGTAAGAAACTCACACAGACCTAATTACTGTCGTCACCAAGCTCTTCTCTCTGACTCAGCTTGCTCAGCTCCGATTGGCTGAACAACTGCAAGCCATCTGAGTCATGTTACTTGCTTATCTTCCCTCGTTACAGACTACCAGCACATAGGCAGCCTCTCCCTTCCCCTCATACTCTCTCCTGCTGCTGAGTGGACTCTGAGTGAGTGAAGGAGTCCTGTCACTAGGGAAGATAAACAAGTGACATGGACTCAGATGGCTTGCAGTTGTTTAGCCAATCGGAGCTGAGCAAGCTAAGTCACCTGACAAGGCAGGGGAGGGGGAGGCTGGTGTAACAGGAGCTAGAGCAGCCTTCCTGCTGATGACTTATCGTCACAAGCAGAAGCTGAGAGAAGAGCTTGGTGACGACAGTAATTAGGTCTGTGTGAGTTTCTTACACTTCCTGCTGGATGGTTGAGGGGGGAAAAGAAGGGAAGGGAGGCAGATAGGTGATTGAAGCATATTACAGTTATAAAACTTTGTAATGTGTTTCAATTACTGGGAAAAATGTTTTTATGGCACTTGTCCTTTAAACTTACAAATTACTGGACACATATCCGCTATCCACGTGATCACCTGTTCACACTGCTGCTGTTTCAATAACGGTCTACCTTGAGACCCTGTTGGCCGCAAGGAAGTTTGTCAAAGAAGCTAGGGAGTCCGGGGTGTGCCACTGCTACCTCCTCAACAGGTGCTGCTGTGTCACCCTGCCCTGAAACACGGCCTCCAGCAACCACATCACTTGGAACCCCACGCCCTCGACCCTTACCCCTGGGGTTCCCCATTTTATGGACACTGCACAGTATGGAACTGAGATAGGCCTTGCGCATGAAATACAGATGTCTGGAAAAATAGTTGTAGTAACCAATGGTTTGGTGGGGCTGTACGGTGCAATCTGGTATGGGCACCAACTGTACACACTTTCTGTCACCCCAATACAATGAGCAGTGAAGTTCTATGCAGGATGCACTACAAATCCCAGCACTACAGTGTAGTACACACTAGTTTAGGGGGTCCTATCTGGTATGGGCACCAACTGTACACACTTTCTGTCACCCCAATACAATGAGCAGTGAAGTTCTATGCAGGATGCACTACAAATCCCAGCACTACAGTGTAGTACACACTAGTTTAGAGGGTGCTTGACGGTGCTATCCGATATGGGCACCAACTGTACACACTTTCTGTCACCCCTATACAATGAGCAGTGAAGTTCTATGCAGGATGCACTACAAATCCCAGCAATACAGTGTAGTACACACTAGTTTAGGGGGTGCTATCTTGTATGTGCCCCAACTGTACACACTTTCTGTCACCCCAATACAATGAGCAGTGAAGTTCTATGTAGGATGCACTAAAAATCCCAGCAATACAGTGTAGTACACAATAGTTTAGGGAGTGCTATCCGGTATGGGCACCAACTGTACACACTTTCTGTCACCCCAATACAATGAGCAGTGAAGTTCTATGCGGGATGCACTACAAATCCCAGCAATACAGTGTAGTACACCAGGACCACCAGCCCCCAAATCAAAAAGGACTACACTGAGCACTTCTTAGGGGTGTGTATGCAACAACTAATGTCCCCTTTCTGCCAGCATCCGGTCACCACAGTGTGCTGGTTAAATCGCGGTAGCAGCACTGCAACTCCCAGCCAGCAGTCTGTAGTAATAGTATTAATAAAAGCTTTTAAGCCCTGAAAAGGGCTGTTTGTTTATATTGCTAGTATATACCCTGCCTACTGTAACGCTAAATCCTACACTGTCACTCTCCCTGACCAGCAGCAGCTCTGTCCCTAATCTCTTACAGCATGCGTCTAAAGCGAGCATTGCGGGCGCCGAGTTTTATATGGCATGGTCATCTGATCTGGCCAACCAATCGCTGCTATCGACATGTATGGGTCACATGTCATCGCAGGATGTACCAAAGAGTCTCCTGCATGTTTATTGGCTGAGAAATAGTGCCCAAACTTACAGGAAACGGATGATGAGATTTCCTAGACTATCGAGAGATACCCTAATACTCGATCGAGTACCAAGCTCGGACGAGCATGTTAGCTTATCACTAGTGATCACAAATATATATATTGCTTCACAGCACATGATTTGGACTGTAATGCATTATATACAGTGTATGAGCTGTCAGTTACACACTGAAAACTCATACAATCAGGCCCCTGCCTCAATGCATCCGTTACTATACCCAGCAACCCAGAAGCACCAGCTGGGGGTTGTGGGTGAAGGAAGTAGTGTTGATCAAACTGTTCAAGAAAAGTTAAGTTCGAGTCAAAATATTGATTTTCTCGAACTTGAACCAAATCAAACTTTTTACTGTTAATTCCAGTTAGTGTTCGAGTTCAAGTTTGAGCGCCTTTCTGACGGCCAATCAGCGCAGAGCACATAGAAGTGTCAGAAACGTCATTGCTGAGGTGTCGGGGTCTCATAGGCTGCTAAAATCACATGACCATCCAGGTGCGTAACTAGAAATGGCTGGGCCCCATAGCAAACTTTTGATTGGGCCCCCACCCTGAGTGACGACAAACCCATCAAGAGTAGTCATAACCTTTAAAGGGGTTATCCAGCGCTACAAAACCCATGGCCACTTTTCCCCCTACTGTTGTCTCCAGTTCAGGTGCAGTTTGCAATTAAGCTCCATTTACTTTAATGGAACTGAGTTTTAAAACCCCAAACTAGAGACAACAGTAGGGGGAAAGTGGCCATGTTTTTGTAGCGCTGGATAACCCCTTTAACATCTGACTATTCATGCTCATCAGGAGCGCTTGCAGTTAAAGGGATATATGCAGAAACCTGAAGCCCGCTTAGCCACCCGGTGCTGCAAATGAGGATGGCTTAGAGCGCCCAGTGTTTTTCAGGAGTGAGCCACTGGGCCCCTTGATGCGGCGGGCCCCGTAGCAGTCGCTATGGTTGCTATGGTGGTAGTTACGCCCCTGTGACCATCTCATATACTGTATATATCACTGTGATGTGTTCTGGATGCAATTTTCTGCTCACTCACTGTACTATACAGACAGCTTTCTGTCTTTCTGTCTGTCTGTCTGTCTGCTTGTATGTTGCTATTTAGTTTAGTTAGTTACTTAGTGGGGTGTTTAGCAAGCTTAGGGATAAGCTTAACCCCTTAAAGGACAACTCCGGCAGGACCGCCCCCCCCCCAAAAAAAACACAGACACCATACTCACCATCCCTCCGGTGACGATCGCCACTCCATTCGCCCGCCGTCCGCCTCACCGTCACCGCCGTCCCCCATCCAGCGATGTCTCTGACTTCCGGGTCCTGGGGATGGAAAAGGCTGCCAGTGCGCTTGCGCACCGGCAGCCATTTCATTGGCTGGAGCGCATCACATGGCTTCCAGCAACCTCAGCCAATCAGGGCTGAGCAAGCTGGAAGCCATGTGATGCGCTCCAGCCAATGAAAAGGCTGCTGGTGATGTCGTCGTCACCAGATGCCGCCCGGGAGAAGAGGGGGGGGAGTCCGAAAGTGGGGGAAGGGGGCCAGACCGGGTATTTAACCACATTACAAAGTTATAAGGCTACGTTCACACTACGTATATTTCAGTCAGTATATTTCAGTCAGTATTGCAACCAAAACCAGGAGTGGATTAAATACACAGAAAGGATCTGTTCACACAATGTTGAAATTGAGTGGATGGCTGCCATATAATGGCAAATATTTGCTGTTATTTTATGTTATATTGAAATAATGGCAGTTATTTACTGTTATATGGCGGCCATCCACTCAATTTCAACATTGTGTGAACAGATCCTTTCTGTGTTTTTAATCCACTCCTGGTTTTGGTTGCAATACTGACTGAAATATACGTAGTGTGAACGCAGCCTTAGGCTATGTTCACACTACGTATATGTCCGGCCGCATATTTTCCGCAGCCGGACATATACGTATGAAACTCCGGCCGGGACTTTACCCAAGTTGCGGCCGGATACGTACGGAACGCAAACTTACGCCCGTAGTGTACTTACGCTTCCTGAGCGCTCTTCGTAGCGATCTGACAGCGGTCTTTTACTTGGAAATCTTCGCCTAGCCCCGGACACCCCACAGAACCTTTTGGATCGGCACAAAAAGCTTTCAAAATGAAGAAATCACCACTACGTACGGGACCGCATGTAACGCTACGGGCGTAAGTTACGGCATTTCCGTCCTGAAATAATGGTCTGGTTCATTTTTTACGGCGCCGCATACGATCCGGGCGTAAGTTCGTACGTAGTGTGAACTGTGCGCCCGTAGATCATATACTTTACATTGTACGCAAACTACGTAAGTTTCCGGCCGCTTATTCACGGAACGCGCTACGGCCGGAAACTTACGTAGTGTGAACCCAGCCATAATCTGTAAGTGTACCCTGAGATACTCTCACAGAGTTTGTAGAATTTCCCCCCATACCGTCATCTCATATTGGGGCGGTACTGGCGGAAAGGACGTGTCTGGGAGGCAGCGTACGCTATGCTACCCCCAGACATGTCACTGGATGATGAGGATGAGGATGAATGGAGGGAAAAAGGATCCCCCCATTCATCCTCACTGGCTGTTTCGGTGTCGGAGGCAATAATAGCATATGCATCCAACGCCGAAAACACCCTGGGGGCCATCTTTATACGGGGATTGGTATATGGGGTATGTAAATGTGTAATGTAGTGTAGTGTAAAACTTTATTTCATGTAGTGTGGTGTAATGTACTGTTTTTTACGTTTTTTTGGCAGTAAGAAAAAATATCCCTACGCCAAGAAAGGAGCTGCTGATAAATGCCACAGTTATGTGCGGCACTTATCAGCAGACAGTGGCGGTAGGATATAGGGGGGAAAAACGCCCCTACACCAAAAAGGAGGAGTTGCTGATCAGCGGCGCACTTACGCCCGATGTCGTTAAGGGGTTAAGGACTTAGTGACAAGCGTAGACTCAGTTAGATAGCATTTCCCTCTCCATAGACAGCAATACTTGGGTTTGGTAAAGCTGGGTGACCTACATTACTTTCTTATTCAGTGCCCAAAAGTAAATTTTTGTCATTTTTTACTGCTGAATAATAGTATAAAAAAAAGTCTTCCCATCTGTCAGCCTTGGATTACGAGCATAATTCGATCCAGGACCGTGCTTGTAATCCAAATCCACTCTTAAACAAAAGCAAATTTTCCAATAAGGAATCATAGAAATGCCGACAATTGGTTCCACATCCCCAAAATAATGATTTATTATTCTGAACAACATGTAACGCTAATGAAACAAACGTTCAGAAACAGCAGAATATGTGATATTATAAGTAACTGTACAGTAATGGAGAGGATGGGAAACACAAGGGCGGACAGAGACTGCAGGGGCCATGAAGGAATGAGCAGGACAGATGTGGGCACATACATGCAGTGCTCTCTGTCCGAGGAGAGAGGGGTTACAGCTATGGAAAGATTACCTCCACAGTCCTGTCCCCTGATGTGAGCCCCAGCCTGAAGTGGATTTGCTATAATTTGAAAGGTGAGGGAGACTTCCTGGGTCAGAATACAGTGCTGTAGACCCCGCTATGCAGACCATGCAGCTCTTAAACCAAAACAATGCTCTTAAACTCTTAAACCAAGTCACAATTTTGAAAATTTGTGAGCTCTTAAAACAAAAGGCTCTTAAACCAAGGTACCACTGAAAATATATATATATATATATATATATATATATATATATATATATATATATATTATATATATATATATATATATATATATATATATATATATATATATATATAGACAAAGGAATGGGTTGAAGACAGCATCAATCTCGGATTAAGATCACAACTTTATTGTGCCTGTTCCCATATACAAAAAAGGTGCAACGTTTCAGCTCATGTCCTGAGCCTTTCTCAAGCATATACAGTATGTATATATATATATATATATATATATATATATATATATATATATATATATATATTTATATATATATATATAAATATATATATATATATATATATATATATATACACATACATATATACCGTGTGCTATTGTGTTATTGTCATACAGATAGATAGATAGATAGATAGATAGATAGATAGATAGATAGACAGATAGATAGATATGCACCATGAGCTATTCTCATACAGATATATATACCATGTATTATTGTCATACAGATACACTACCATTCAAAAGTTTGGGGTCACATTGAAATATCCTTATTTTTGAAGGAAAAGCACTGTACTTTTCAATGAAGATAACTTTAAACTAGTCCTAACTTTAAACAAATACACTCTATACCTTGCTAATGTGGTAAATGACTATTCTAGCTGCAAATGTCTGTTTTTTGGTGCAATATCTACATAGGTGTATAGAGGCCCATTTCCAGCAACTATCACTCCAGTGTTCTAATGGTACAATGTGTCTGCTCATTGGCTCAGAGGGCTAATTGATGATTAGAAAACCCTTGTCCAATCATGTTCACACATCTGAAAACAGTCTAGCTCATTACAGAAGCTACAAAACTGACCTTACTTTGAGCAGATTGTGTTTCTGGAGCATCACATTTGTGGGGTCAATTAAATGCTCAAAATGGCCAGAAAAAGAGAACTTTCATCTGAAACTCAACAGTCTATTCTTGTTCTTAGAAATAAAGGCTATTCCATGCGAGAAATTACTAAGAAATTGAAGATTTCCTACAACGGTGTGTACTACTTTCTTCAGAGGACAGCACAAACAGGTTCTAATCAGAGTAGAAAAAGAAGTGGGAGGCCGCGTTGCACAACTAAGCAAGAAGATAAGCACATTAGAGTCCCCAACTGGCATCTTCATTAACCCCTTCACGTCAGCCATCTGTATATATACTTTCCTATTGCACATGCCCCGTGCAGTAGGAATGTACATATACGTTCCTGACTTGAGGGGGCTTTGTGATGAGAACGGGATCGCTGCAGGGACAGCGATCCCGCTCTCATCTGTTTACAGCACCGGAGATAATGAGGATCAGCTGCGATTCCGCAGCTGACCCCCATTAACCCCTTAGTGACCGCCGAAACGGCGGTCACTAATGGGCCGGTGCCGCCGCTGTATTTCATCTCCCCCCACCGTGAATCCACGGTGGGGGGAGATGAAATAAGTAAAAATCAGACCCCAGATCAGCCCCTAGTGCCCCAGTCACTAACCCCCCCTCCCGCGGCGGCCATCGGATCCTAGATGGCCGCCGCGATCACTGTGAACAGACTAATGTCTGTTCACAGTGATCAAAAAAGAAAAATGAATGAAAGCCCCATGCTCTCCGCCACCGGAGGTAGCGGAGAGCATGGGGCAGTCATCGGGACCCGCCCTGTGGGGTCCCGGTACAAGCGATCAGCGGTATATACTATATACCGCTGATCGTTTGTGCCATGTGCCGCCGGCAATTTTTATCCCCTGTCACCATGAATGATTGGTGACAGGGGATAAAAAGTGATGTCTCCCCACCCCCCAAGTCGGCCCCCACCCCCCCTGTCACCCTTCTCCCACAGTCAACCCCCCCCCCCCTTCCCCATATACTCACCTGCTCCTGGAGCTCCTTCCTCTTCCGTGTCCTGGCTGGTTATGAAGTGCGCATGCGCTCCACAACCAGCCAAGCTCTGAAAATTTTAAGTGACAGAGACCAATTTGGTCTCTGTCACTGAACTATGATTACTGTGATAGAAAATATCACAGTAATCATAGTAATACAGTGAAAATGAATGTATAAAGTAAAAAAAGTGACAAACATACAAAAAAATAAAACACAAACTTTTTATTATAGTAATAATTGCAGTTTACTCCCAAATTACCCTTAACCCCCCCCCCCAGATTACCCGTAACCACCGCAGGTTACCCGTAACCACCGCACGTTGCCCATAACCACCCCAGGTTGTCCGTAATCACGTCAGATTGCACGTAACCCCCCAGATTACCCGTAACCACCGCACGTTGCCCATAACCACCGCACGTTGCCCGTAACCACCGCATGTTGCCCGTAACCACCACACGTTGCCAGTGACCCCCTCCAGATTGTCCGTAATCACCCCAGATTGCCTGTAACCACCCCAAATTACATGTAACCACCCCAGATTAGCTATAAGCACTTCACTCTATCCGTAACAATTCTAGATTGTCTGTAACCCCTCCAGGTTGCCCGTAACCACCGCAGGTTGGGCATAACTACCCCAGATTGCCCGTAATCATGCCAGATTACATGTAACCCCACAAATTGCACGCAACCACCGCAGGTTGCCTCTGACCACCGCACCTTGCCTTTGACCACCGCATGTCGCCTCTGACCACCGCACGTCGCCTCTGACCACCGCACGTCGCCTATGACCACCGCACGTCGCCTATGACCACCGCACCTTGACTCTGACCAGCGCACGTCGCCTATGACCACCGCACGTCGCCTATGACCACCGCACCGTGCATCTGACCACCGCACCTTGCCTCTGAACACTGCACCTTGCCTCTAACCACCCCAAATTGCCAGTGACCCCCTCCAGATTGCCCGTAACCACGCCAGATTACAGGTACCCACTTCAGATTAACTATTAGCACTTCAGTTTATCCGTAACCACAGCAGGTTGCCTGTAACCACCCCAGATTGTCCTTAACCACCCCAGATTGTCCGTAACCACCCCAGATTGTCCGTAACCACCCCAGATTGTCCATAACCACCCCAGATTGTCCGTAACCACCCCAGGTTGCCCGTAACCACCCCACATTGCCCTTAACCACAGCAGGTTGCCCGTAACCACAGCAGGTTGCCCGTAACCACCCCAGGTTGCCCGTAACCACCCCAGGTTGCCCATAACCACCCCAGATTTGCCGTAACCACCCCAGATTGTCCGTAACCACCCCAGATTGTCCGCAACCACCCCAGATTGTCCGTAACCACAGCAGGTTGCCTGTAACCATACCAGATTGTCTGTAACCACAGCAGGTTGTCCGTATTCACCCCACGTTGCCCATAACCACCCCAGGTTGCCTCTAACCACCCCAGGTTGCCTCTAACCACACCAGGTTGCCTGTAACCACCCCAGGTTGCCGTAACCACAGCAGGTTGCCTGTGACCACCCCATGTTGACCGTATCCACCCCAGATTATCCGTAACCACCCCAGATTACCCGTAACCACCTCAGACTGCCCATAACCACCCTAGACTGCCCGTAACCACCCCAGACTGCCCGTAACCACCTCAGACTGCCCGTAACCACCTCAGACTGCCCGTAACCACCTCAGACTGGCTGTAACCACATCTAGATTACCCGGAACCACCCCAGACTGTCCGTAACCACCCCACATTACCTGTAATCTAATTTTTTTTATTGTATTTTAGTAACTGCGCTATTCTAATAACTGTTACTAGCTGCGGTTTTGCTCCAGCAAATTGGCGCTCCTTCCCTTCTGAGCCCTGCTGTGTGCCCATACAGAGGTTTATGCCCACATATGGGGTACCGTTGTACTCAGGAGAACCTGCGTTACAGATTTTGGGGTACACTTTTTCTCATGTTCCTTGTGAAATTTAGAAATTTCAAACTAAACCAACATATTATTGGAAAAATTCAAGTTTTTCATTTTTACTGGCCAATTTTTAATACTTTCCTCTAATACCTGTGGGGCCAAAATGCTCATCCTACCCCAAGATGAATTCTTTGAGGGGTGTACTTTCTGAAATGGGGTGACTTTTGGGGGGATTCTATTCTGTAGACATTACAGGGGCTCTGCAAACGCACCTGGTGCTCAGAAACTTCTTCAGAAAAATCTGCAGAGAAAATGCTAATTAGCGCTCCTTCCCTTCTGAGCCCGGCTGTGTGCCCATACAGTGGTTAATGCCGACATATCAGGTACCTTTTTACTCAGGAGAACCTGCGTTACAAATTTTGGGGTGAATTTTCTCTCCTGTTCCTCGTGAAATTGAGAAATTTCAAACTAAAGGAACATATTATTGGAAAAATTCGAGTTTTTCATTTTTACTGTCTACTTTTGAATACTTTCCTCTAATACCTGTGGGGTCAAAATGCTCACCACACCCCAAAATGAATTCTTTGAGGGGTGCACTTTCCAAAATGGGCTGACTTATGGAGAGATTTTACTCCGCTGGCACTACAGGGGCTCTGCAAACACACCTGGCGCTCAGAAACTTCTTCAGCAAAATCTGCATTGAAAAAGCTAATTGGCGCTCCTTCCCTTCTGAGCCCCGCTGTGTGCCCATGCAGTGGTTTATGCTCACATATGAGGTACCGTTGTACTCATGAGAACCTGCGTTACAAATTTTGGTGTACTTTTTTTCTCTTGTTCCTCGTGAAATTGAAAAATTTCAAACTAAAGGAACATATTATTGGAAAAAATTTGAGTTTTTAATTTTTACTGTCTAATTTTGAATACTTTCCTCTAACACCTGTGGGGTCAAATTGCTCATCCTACCCCAACATGAATTCTTTGAGGGGTGTACTTTCCAAAATGGGGTGACTTATGGTTTTTTTTCTCTCTGCTGACACTACAGGGGCACTGCAAATGCACCTGGCGCTCGGAAACTTCTTCAGCAAAATCTGCAATGGAAAAGCTAATTGGCGCTCCTTCCCTTCTGAGCCCCGCTGTGTGCCAATGCAGTGGTTTACGCCCACATATGGGGTACCGTAGTACTCAAGAGAACATGTGTTACAAATTTTGGGGTGCTTTTTCTCTCATGTTCCTTTTGAAAATGAGAAACTTTAATCTAAATGTATATATTATTGGAAAATTTTAATTTTTCATTTTTTTACACCTAATGGTGAATACTTTCCTCCAGCCCCTGTAGGGTTAAAATGCTCATTATACCCCTAGATTAATTCTTTAAGGTGTCTAGTTTCCAGAATGGGGTCACTTATGGGGGTTTCCAGTATACAAACCTCCTAAATCAACTTAAAATAAGAACTGGTCCCTAAAAAAATCAGTTTTGGAAACTTTCACGAAAATGTGGTAATTTGCTGATACATTTCTAACCCCCGTAACACCCTAAAAAAGTAAAATATGTTTATGAAATGAAGCCAGAATAAAGAGGACATATTGGTAATGTGACTTAGTAACTAATTTATGTAATACAACTTTCTTTTTTTAGAAGCAGAGAATTTCAAAGTTCATAAAATGCTAATTTTTTCAAATTTTCATGATATTTTGATGTTTTTCACAAAAAACACACAAAGTAGTGACCAAATTTTGCCACTAATATAAAGTGCCATATGTGACGAAAAAACAATCTCAGAATCGCTAGCATACGTTAAAGCATCACTGAGCTATAAGCGCATAAAGTGAGACAGGTCAGATTTTGAAAAACGAGCCTGGTCTTTTAGGTGCAAATAGGCTTGGTCTTGAAGGGGTTAAATAGTACCCGCAAAACATCAGTGTTAACATCTACAGTGAAGAGGCGGCTGCAGGATTTTGGCCTTCAGGGCAGAGTGGCAAAGAAAAAGCCATATCTGAGACTGGCCAATAAAAGAAAAAGATTAAGATGGGCAAAAGAACACAGACATTGGACAGAGGAAGACTGGAAAAAAGTGTTGTGGACGGATGAATCCAAGTTTGAGGTGTTTGGATCACAAAGAAGAACGTTTGTGAGACGCAGAAGAAATGAAAAGATGCTGGTAGAATGCCTGATGCCATCTGTTAAGCATGGTGGAGGTAATGTGATGGTCTGGGGTTGCTTTGGTGCCAGATCTGAACCCTATTGAGCTGTTGTGGGAGCAGCTTCACCGTATGGTACGCCAGAAGTGCCTATCCAACCAATCCAACTTGTGGGAGCTGCTTCTAGAAGCGTGGGGTGCAATTTCTCCAGCTTACCTCAACAGATTAATAGCTAGAATGCCAAAGGTGTGTAATGCTGTAATTGCTGCAAAAGGTGGATTCTTTGACGAAAGCAACTTTTGATGTAAAAACAATGTTATTTCAAATACACATCATTATTTCTAACCTTGTCAATGTCTTGACTCTTTTTTCTATTCATTTCACAACGTATGGTGGTGAATAAGTGTGACTTTTCATGGAAAACACTAAATTGTTTGGGTGACCCCAAACTTTTGAACGGTAGTGTGTATATATATATATATATATATATATATATATACACACACACACACCGTGTGTTATAGTCATACAGAAATATATTATACACTTTGTGTTATTGTCATCAGAGATATATCCCGTGTGTTATTGTCATACAGATATATATATATATATATATATATATATATATATATATATATATACACAGATGTAGCCGTGTTAACTTTAATGACACATTTAACTCGGCACTCTAATTGACTTAACACAGCTCCCTGACACAATTGTTGCCTCAGGGATCATAGCTACTATACAAGATGCTAGGAAAGCTGGGTGACCTCCATTGTACTGCCTACTATACAAGATGTTGGGAAAGCTGGGTGACCTCCATTATACTGCCTACTATACAAGATGCTGGGAAAGCCGGGTGACCTCTATTATACAAGATGCTAGGAAAGCTGAGAGACCTCCATTATACTGACTACTATTTAACCCCTTAAGGTCAAAGCCAATTTTCGATTTTGCTTTTTCCACTTTATGTTTCAAAGGCCATTTTTCACCTAGAGACCCATATGAGCCCTTATTTTCTGCGACACCAATTGTACTTTGAAATGACAGACTTTATTTTCCCATAAAATATGCTGCGAAACTGAGCCATGATCTGTACTTTCAATCGGTGCCTTGCTTGCATATATGCGACTTTTTGATCGCTTTTTATTACATTTTTTTCTGGAATTGATGTGACCAAAAATGCAAAATCTTGCACTTTAAATTTTTTTTTGCAATTACACCGTTTACCGTGCGAGATATGGAATGTGATAATTTAATTGTTCGGGCGATTACACACGGGGTGATATCAAATTTGTTTATTTATTTGTTTATTTATTTATATTTATAAAATTGGAAAAGGGGGATGATTTGGACTTATTAGGGGAGGGGATTTTTTTTTATTAATAAAAACACAGTTTTACTTTTTTTTTTTACTTTAACTAGAAGCAATGATCCATGAGATCAGTGATATATTGTTCTGGCCTGCTGCAGACCATAGCAATATATTTCTGAGCCAGGATCAACTCTGCTATGATACTACCTTACTACCTGAACTTTGCTACGTCACTACCTTACTACCTCAACTCTGCTACATCACTGCCTTACTATCTCAACTCTACTATGTCACTATCTCAAATCTGCTACCTCAGTTATACATTGAAAGGAATTAATTATTTTAAGCTCTTAATTTTTTTTTCCTGTCATTCTTGAAGACAAGTTGTTCCATGTATCCAATTTATCCTTCTTATCCTAAACATCTCTCATTGACTTTAATGGGGTTTGAGTTTGAGTTCGAGTCGAACCTGCAACTGAACACCACTACTGTTCGAGGTTCGACTCAAACTCGAACATTTTACTGTTCGATCATCACTAGAAGGAAGGAGCAGATCTCACTCAGGATTCCCCATAGACAAAGCGATCACATCGACCACAAAGTTTATGGGGTTGACTTTGTTATAATCCATTATTTCATTATGTTGTAGGTTTCTATCATAAAACTGTTCTAAAATGTCTCAAATCTTTTTTTTTCCATAGATTTCAGTCTGAATTGTCTCTGTATTAGTAATCTTATGTGAAAACAAATCTGCCCTACCCTTCTGTATACGTCTTTGTTATGGCTTCTATATTTATTGGAAAACAGAATTGTTCCACAAAGGATACCAAGAGCACAAGAAGAACCCCATTATCTCATGATAGAGTGTGCCCTTTAGACAGGAAAAATGGTCTTTAAAAATTATTTTATTTTTTTAATCATTAAACTAACATTATTTTCTTACCTATCAATGTTCTCTAAATCATCACGATTTCCAAGATTTTTAAGAATTTTATATGCTACTCCAATTACTCGTAAGCCCTGGAATGTATACACTTCCAGTACCTCTGAAAACTCTGTAGGGACTAAGTAAAAATAAAGTAAATTAATAAGTAAAAATTTGAATAAACTACACGTAAAATAAATGAATAAAAACAAACAAACAGTAATGTCTGGTCTGTTATTATAAAAGGAAAAATCCCCTTAAGGCTATGTTCACACTACCTAAAAGTATGGCCGTCGTTGCCATTAGCAACAACGGCCGTACTTGGTACGGAGTAAAACACTGCCTATTCTTCTATGGGATCCTGGCCGGGGCATATACACTTAATATACTCTCCGGCCGGGATCCCATGCGGCGCCGCAAAGAACTGAGATGTCAGTTTTCTGCAGCCACAATTCAGTGAATTGCGGACGCAGAAAGGTGTGTCAGTTCACACAATGAAGCGAATGGCTCCGGCCGCTTGCTCAATTGTGTGCTACGAGAGTTGTGATGCGGGCGTGCGCTGATGCGCCCGCATCAGAAAATTGCGGCCGGAAAGATCATCCGGCCGGTACTATAGTAACGGCCGAGATGATCTTTGCAGAGACCGGCCGTTCCCTGACCCGGCCAGGTCACGGAATGGCCGGTCTCTTACAGCGTGGGAACATAGCCTAAGGGTGAGTTCACACGTAACGGATCGGAAGCGGATCCTCTGTGGGTCCCTGCCCTGTACACTTTATAGGCAGACAAATTCGCAGTGGGATGGACATCCCACTGTATGTCAGCAGCCCGCCCCGTTTATCCCCCCCCCCCAACACTGCCTGAGCGTATACTTCACCTGCTCCCCGCTCCGGCTTGCTTCGGGGCTCCCGGTCTCTTTATGCCCCACTAAGCCAATCAGTGCGCTGCTGATTGGCTGAGCGGGACGTAGCTCAGCGGGACGTGCCGGGAATCCCCGAAGCAAGCCGGAGCATGGAGCAGGTGATGTATGCGCTCTGGAAGCGGGAGGCTTAACGGAGCATGCTGCTGACATATTCACAGTGGGATGTCCATTCCGCTGCGAGTTTGTCTGCCAATAGAGCAGTGTTGGATCCGTTACGTGTGAACGCACCCTTAGGCTATGTGCGCACAACATTATTTCTTGTCAGTTTATAATTTTTAAAATGACAGTCATAAAATGTCAGTAATATTGAGTTCAAAATTAAATCCATTATTTTGTAGTTTGTCCACCCATCAGTGCAAGACATTATTCTAGTTTAGGTGGACTGATTGCCCTTTGGTTGTGTCTTTAATTGAAAAGTCCATTGAATTTAATAGTAAAAACAGGAAAAGGACAGTGAATAAAGAAGAACTGTGTGTGAACAACTAAAAAATGTCCGTTGTTTGCAAAAGATGTCTGAATATAATTTTCATGATCATTGTTTTGATGTGTGCATTGGATGTCTGTGATTCTATTAACTCCAATGCATTTCATTGAGGTCAATAAGGTCAATTACAAATGTCTTTTTAAAAAGAAAAAGCGGATGTCTTTTCTCCTTTTTTTTTTTACTTCGTGTGAACAAAATAGAGCCTAATAGAAGTATATTCTTAAGTGCATATATACCTGTTTCTGGTGTGCAAAAACTGGCCACCATCTCTGGAGCTCCTTTCATGTATACACACAATTCATCTCCTTCAATCACCTCAGTGAATACAGACATACGTTGTAAAGCAGAGGAGAAGGGGTACTGGTACAAAACGTTTATACCTTTTACTGCATTCTAATAGAAAAGGGAAAATCTTTTTAGCAATTGTAGCTTTATTCTAGTTTGTTCTTTTGTCATGTATCCAAAAGGGTCAATATGTAAAACAATACTGGTTCTGGTACAGTATGAAAAAACTTACAATCCATGCATTGGGCCCAGGGCGGACAACCATGTTGCTTGAGGCACATTCTTTGCTATAATCTTCACTGGTTCCTTTTAACACCTAAAATCAATTCAACTGTTAGGGTGCATTTACACAAAGAGATTTATCTGACAGATTTTTGAAGCCAAAGTCAGAAAAAGACTATAGACACAGAACAGGTCATAAAGGAAAAACTGAGATTTCTCCTCTTTTTAAATCGATTCCTGACTTTGGCTTTAAAAATCTGTCAGATAAATCTCTGTGTAAACACACCATTAGTGATGCTTTTGTGGCTTTGTTTACAGATGGCCCTCAATTGACATTAAAAGAGAAGCCTGGTGAAAATTCTTATTAGGATATGTTCACACTACTATACCAGGCTCTAATGTTATAGGTCTATATGCATGCACAATACTACAACCAAAACCAAAACCAAGGAAACGAATGCAAGTATGAAAAAGGTATTATCTTTTATTGAATATATTCAAAAATAAACTTTTGATGAAATGCATGTGATGTGAGCTGAAGCTAATACAAATCCCCAACAAAAAGGTGGAAAGGTAGGCTCGATAAAGCAACAACGCGAGTGGTGTGGTGGACAAATATACTAAGGACACGCTATCTAGGTAATATGTAACAATGTTGAATGGTATTTATTTTTTGATCACTCACTGTGAGGTTTAATTATATTTACAATATGCCCAGTGCCCAGTATATATGTATGTAGGTTGCTTGCTAATTGTTATTTATTACATGATCTGTCATTTTATGATATGTAGCTTACCTTTCCACCTTTTTGTTGGGGATTTGTAATAGCTCCAGCTCCGATCACATGCATTTTATCAAAAGTTTATTTTTGAATATATTCAATAAAAGATAATACCTTTTTTATGTTCACACTACGTTAAAGTACGTCAGTTGTCACCATTGGCAATTATGGCCGTACTTTGTAACGTGTATGCACTTTGCCTCTCCTTCTATGGGATCTGACATTTCAGCTTTCTGCAGCCACAGTTCATTGAATTGCAGCCGTAGTAAGACCTGTCAGTTCCCACAATGAAGCGAGCTGCTCAGGCCGCTTGCCTTATTGTGTGCAATGAGAGTTCTGATGTGGGCGCGCGGTGGCGCGCCCACATCAGAACACTGCGGGCGGAAAGATCATCCGGCCGCAACTGCAATACTGTCTGGGATGATCTTTGCCGAGACCGGCCGTTCCGTGACCCGGCCGTTTCACAGAACGGTGGGTCTCTTACAGCGTGTGAACATAGCCTTAAAGAATTGTATTGCACCTCAAAAGTTATACAAATTACCGATATACACTTATTACGGGAAATGTATATAAAGTGTTTTTTTCCCTGCACTTACTACTGCATCAAGGCTTCACTTCCCGCACAGCTCTGGGAGTCGGGTCGTGACATCACTATTTTATCCAGGAGGTGAAGCCTTGATGCAGTAGTGAGTGCAGGAAAAATTTCCCTTAATATGTGGATATTGGTGATTTGTATAACTTTTGGGAGGGCAATACAATACTTTAATAAAAATTTTCGCCTGGCTTCTCCTTTAATTATGTGTTTTGCCATAATTTTGCTATCTTGCCACGAATTGTGCAATTGCTGGAAAATAGCGCTATTTTTGCTGCAAGTACGTAAAAATTGCTACAACATATCATAAAATCGAACCAAAAGCGCATTATTTACACCAATTGTAAACATGCTGCGTATTTATTACATAGAAAGATGTGCAGCCAATGGCAGATTATTTTTTGACATGTTGAAAGACAGTGATCAGCTGATTGCAGGTTTTATTACACAGAGATACCTACCTGATTTGATAGATTATCTTGAAGTGCAATAGGACCTTTAAAGCAACTCTGTACCTACTTTGCCCCCCCCCCCCCCAACTACTCATACCTTCTTGTAGCTGCAGAACAGTTCTTTCAGATGGTATCTTTGTCCACGCTTGTTGTTCTTTCCTGAGGGCGAAAATAAGACTTTAGTTGAGGTGCAGCCATGCCCTAGAAGCGTGGCCTAGAGTGCTCTTGCCCAAGGCCAGCGCCGCCTTTGTGGTGGTGTTTTCAGTCTTTCCCTGCCTCCTATACCGCTCTCTGTTCTCTGTGTAATTGCGCCTGCGCCATCTCCTGACCCCCCCCTCCCGGCGCCGATGCAATGACATAGCACCACCCTGTGTTCCTGACACTTACGACCTTCCCTGCCTCTCCTGCCTGTCAGCCCCTTCCCACCCCCCGGATGCCATGGTGCCTCCGCACCAGGATCCAGGAATCAGCTGCGCAGGCGCAGTGACGCGACCGGCTTTCTCCCACTATCCTGGAGCATCATTGCGTCTGCCCGGGATCATCCGTGCATGGAGATTCTGTGCAGGCGCAATGACGCACCAGGATAGTGGGAGAAAGCCGGTTGCGTCACTGCATCTGCGCGGCTGATTCCTGGATCCTGGAGCGGAGGCACCATGGTATGCGGGAAGAGGGGGGGCCGTGACAGGCAGGAGACACGGGACGGCTGTAAGCATCAGGAACACGGGGTGGGGACAGTGCTACATCATTGCATCGGCGCCGGGGGGGTCAGGAGGTGGCGCAGGCGCAATTACACAGAGGACTGTGCAGCGGACAGAGGATGGACAGAGGGCAGTACGGGAGGCAGGGGGAGACTGAAAACAGCACCACAAAGGCGGCGCTGGCCTTGGGCACGAGCGATCTAGGCCACGCCTCTAGGGCACAGCTGCACCTCAACTAAAGTCTTATTTTCGCCCTCAGGAAAGAACAACAAGCGTGGACAAAGATAACTGAATGAATACAAGCTACAAGAAGGTATAAGTATCGGGGGGGGGGGCAAAAGTTGGTACAGTCGCTTTAATGTCTGACTTTTAGATAAATAGGTTAAATTATATTACCCAGCCTGTTGCTTCAAACATTTTGAGATCCAAAGGGTCTCCTTGTAAGTTCCCATCAACCATAATCACTGAGTGGCAGCTTGCCATAGCACCAAACAAAGGTCCCCAGGTAACTTCATTCATTTGGTTACGGTAAACCATTTCCTGAAAACTAAATACAACTACCATAAGTTTCCACTTGTCTAAAATACATATTCTACAACGTATACATCAGTGACTCCCAACCTTATTACCATGGTAGAATAAATGCTAAATTCCATGTAAAGGACAGTAATGCATTCTATGACTTTATATTTTGGTCAAGTTTTATTTATAGCTTTTCCTGTATACATGGGAGGTACAGTATGCATGTTGCAGGCTGGATTTGTAGACTAAATTTACAATCCGTAGTATGCATTTACAGCTTGTGTGGCCATAGGCACTTAACAAAACACAGTAATCACTGAACTCAAGGAGAACAGCGAAAAAATTTCCAATGAAGTACTCAATCAAGAGTCTCCACTGATAACCCCAAAAATTTAAATATGCAAAACAAGAGTCCGTGGAGCCTCAGTTACAAGTCTCAACACACGGGATAGCCAGATATCTCTAGCCTGTTGCCAACGGGGTGCCTCCATGATGGGGAGAGCACCACACCACCCTGATAAATAACCCCTTAAGTCCCACTCGGTTGCGAGTATTGGAACATAGACAGGGAAACAACAGGGTGGCCCCTTTTGTCAATGTCTAACTCAAGGTGCGAGTATTGCGATCATGACAAGGGCTTGCAAAGGCAGGCTTCCACCCACAGACAGCCGTTTCAGAGTTTTTGCCCCTCGTCAGTGTGGGGTAGGATTCTGGCTAGTTGGGGCAATGAGGGTGGTGGCGATCGGAGCGGCGGGGGTGGCGAGAGATATCTGGCTATCCCGTGTTTTGAGACTCGTAACTGAGGCTCCACGGACTCTTGTTTTGCCATAGGCACTTAGACTGAATATACCCCATTATTTCATATGTATCAGAATTTTAATATGCATAGGTCACAAATTTTAAGTAAAACCCACCTTCCTTACATGCAGGTTTTGTGCAAATTTTTGAGTCACCATGGGTCTCATCACTATACACAGAAATGATGTAAATCATTCACAAATCCACAACATAATGAGCAGCTGCAATGGCAAATCTGCAGGTAAGTTGTGCTGCAGTCAAAGGGAAGGGGGAGTTTTTTTTGTTTGTTTTCATCTTCCCACTTGTTTTTAGTTTGTTTGTTTTTTCACTGGGAATCTCAAGTTTTGTTTTTGTTTGTTTTTTTGTGTTTTTTTTCCCATTTTAGAGAAAGTGTTTCTAATTATCACACTTACATGTGTTTGTCAGATTTTTTTTTTTCAAGTCCAATAGAGAAACCTATGGGGAAAAACACTAGAAAAAAACTCCTTACCTATAGCATACTGTGGTCAAGAGCACCCCCAGAAATCTACATAAAACTCTTAGCTACAATTTATTCCTGTGTACATAAACTACTGTACAGGAAGGCCTTAATCCCTTAATCCCCTTCCTAATCCCCGGTAAAGTCACTAAATTTGTGTGTAATTCAAGGGTAAGCACAAAAAATTGGGACTTTTACTGGTCCGTGCTAGATGGAACCTTTAATAAATTCCAAGCTGCTTCCCCACAATGCTTGTCGCACGTTTAACATTTCACTATAAATTTCAGGTAAATATTATAGTAAAATGTTATACAGCTTGAGATTTTTTACAAGCATTTTTAAACACAAAGAAAAAGTGTTGTCTTCTAGAGAATTCATAGTCAGGTTGGAACCCTAGAAAACTCTAGATGGAAATCACAGAACATGTTTAGTTAAATGTTCATATATCATGTAAGCTACCATGTTCCTCCTGATGGTATTATGCCCATTAAGTCAAGTCCATCTTCTGTTAAGGTGCCAGTCTGAAAACAAAATAAAATTTTAAATTATTTAAGCAGGTACATGTCAACATTTGTGTATTGAAATAGCTACTGTATAGCAAGCATATGAAGTTACCACATTTTAAGTTATCATTATTTTTTATATATTACTTATTGTTTGCATAAATACATATATGCATTTGTATATTAACCATTTATAGAACTTATCTGGGGATAAAATTTATATGTGGCAGCGGGGTGGGGTAAGAATTAAAAAGAACCTATTCTCCCCTGCCCTAATTCCCCACAACTGTCGCACCAATGCTTTCAGTCACTGGACTTCTTGGCTTCTACCTGTTTGCTGCTGATAAACTGTCACAGCAGAAACTGTCAGCTGACTATAGCGAGACACCATAAGAGCCAATGATTGGATGAGTGAGTCAATTCCTGTGAGGATGACATGTTATCAGCAACCTCAAGGTTGAGAAGAGACTATTGCAGTATATGGTGCCTATCAATGCAAGGTCTGACAGACAGGCCCTGTCTCCTAATAGACCTAAGGCTTATATACATAGCAGGCCTACTATGTCCCTCGCCCCTACTAAGAACACATACACACTCAGCTGAGCATGGACATACATGGGTGTTTGGGAGTGATAACAGCTTGACTAGCACTGTGGCTGTTAAACATATAGACAAATTTAAAGAAAAATTATAGTTAGAAAAAAAACATTTTAATATATTTACTTTATCAAAACAGAAGAGATTGAGCTGGCCACACATGTTGATTCTATCTGGACTAATACAAAATATAGCCTTTTTCTTCAATCTACTTTGAGCATAAAGAATTCCAACTGTTAAAGCAGCTGGTATGATTGGGCAAATTGCAGATGTCAAAAGCACAAGTGACTCAACGATAATTCTCCAAGCTGAAACCTGAGGAAAAATATAAATAAACAACATTACAACTAGTAGTAGAAGGGAAAGGTGAAAGAGGTACTGTACTCCAGCATTAGGTAAAAAAAATGTAAATGCTGCAGAAACCTATTGCTTACCTGTGTGCCCCAGCTCTTAGCCCAATAGGTATCCATTTGTTTTAGATATGTTAGTTCTATACTTTCCTAGATTAGCAGTACTACAACTGAACAGTACTACAATGCCTATAGTACATTTCCTTCCCTCAGCTTTCAATCACAATTATTCCCCTGTCTACTCCTCTCCTTTAGCACTTTTCCCAGTTCCCCCCTGAGCTGTTGCAGAACATCTAATTTCACAGCAGAGCGGTTTCAGCACCTGCTGCATTTACCCTGTCTTCTTTTTCTGTAGCATTATTCAGCACAACATACCATGGTGTATATACACCTCATAGTGATATAGGCTGTAGGGGCTGCTCAGAGACGGTGAGTTAATTCAAGGAATGGGGCTATGCCCATGTGAGTGTTGAAGGTACAAAGAGTTGCATCAGGTAGAAACAGCTGCAGACGGCAGAAGTGAAGCCAAGGCGAGGAGAGGTGCATAGCCAATATTAGCTGTAAACTATTGTTATTACTCAATATATAACAGCCAATCATATTTTCTGGCATTCCCCTTTAAAATAGGGATAGTGCCAACAAATTCAGGAATGATGGCAACATGTTTTATATAACTAGGGCCACCCCACTGGCAAAAGTTAAAACCTTTACTTCTTTAAGGCTCCGTTCACACTACGTATATTTCAGTCAGTATATGTATATTTCAGTCAGTATATTTCAGTCAGTATTGCAACCAAAACCAGGAGTGGATTAAAAACACAGAAAGGATCTGTTCACACAATGTTGAAATTGAGTGGATGGCCGCCATTTAATGGCAAATATTTGCTGTTATTTTAGAACAACGGCTGTTATATTGAAATAATGGCAGTTATTTACTGTTATATGGCGGCCATCCACTCAATTTCAACATTGTGTGAACAGATCCTTTATGTGTTTTTAATCCACTCCTGGCTTTGGTTGCAATACTGACTGAAATATACGTAGTGTGAACATAGCCTTAAGGGGTTATCCAGTGCTACAAAAACATGGCCACTTTCTTCCAGAGACAGCACCACTCCAGTTTTAGTGCAGGTTTTGAAACTTATGCTACGTTTACACGAAACGATTATCGGGTGAATTTTCGCGATAACGACCTAATTCGAACGATAATCGTACGTGTAAACGCGGCAAACGATCGAAAAATCGTTCATTTTGATCTTTTAACATGTTCATAAATCGGCGTTCGACGATCGCAAAAAATTTGCTGATCGTTCCGTGTAAACAGTCGTTGCGCGATAGTCCGGCCGCCCGACGCCCGCAGCCCTGCCCGCCGCCTGGCCCTCCGCTCATCCGCAGCAACCTGCGCCGGCTCGATCGCCACCCCCGCCGCCGCTCTGATCGCCATCCCCGCTGCCGCTCCGATCGCCACCCCCGCCCGCCGCCGCTCCGATAGCCACCCCCACCCGCCGCCGCTCCGATAGCCACCCCCACCCGCCGATGCTCCGATCGCCCCGCCGCCGCTCCGATCGCCCCCACCGCCGCGGCCAAGAGCATACGTTACCTGCTCCGCGCAGCAGGTCTTCGGACATCCCCGGCTCCCCTCTTCAGCGCACTGATTGGCTGAAGAGATGAGCCGGGAATTTCAAACGGCTCCCCTTCAGCCAATCAGTGCTGAAGAGGAACACTGATTGGCTGAAGAGGAGCCGTTTGAAATTCCCGGCTCATCTCTTCAGCCAATCAATGCAAGGCAGCACTGATTGGTTGAAGGGGAGATGTTTGAAATTCCCGGCTCCCCTCTTCAGCCAATCAATGCACGGCAGCACTGATTGGCTGAAGAGGGGAGCCGGGAATTTCAAACGGCTCCCCTTCAGTCAATCAGTGCTGCCGTGCATTGATTGGCTGAAGAGGGGAGCCGGGAATTTCAAACGGCCCCCCTTCAGCCAATCAATGCGCTGAAGATGGGAGCCGGGGATGTCGGAAGTCCTGCTGCGCGGAGCAGGTAACGAATGCTCGTGGCCAGGGCGGCGGGGGCGATCGGAGCGGCGGCGGGGGGGCAATCGGAGCAGCGGGGGGCGATCGGAGCAGCAGCGGGGGTGGCGATCGGAGCGGCGGCGGGGGTGGCGATCGGAGCGGCGGGGGTGGCGATCAGGGCAGCGGCGGGGGGCAATCGGGGCGGGGTGGTGATCGGAGCGGCGGGGGTGGCGATCGGAGCAGCGGGGTGGCTGCGGTTGAGCGGGGGGGGGGGTGGTCTTTCGGGCGGGCCGGGCTGCGGGCGCACGATCGCAAAACGATTTTTCCGTACGATATATCGTACCGTCTAAATGCTGATCGTTCTAAAAAAAATTGTTACTTCGTTACTCGTGGCCGGGGCGGCGGGGGCGATCGGAGCGGCAGCGGGGGGCGATCGGAGCGGTGGCGGGGGTGGCGATCGGAGCGGCAGGGGGTGGCGATCGGAGCGGCGGGGATTGGAGCGGCGGGGGTGGCGATCGGAGCGGAGTTCCATTGAAGTGATTAGCGCTTGATTGCAAACCACACCTTAACTTGAGACAAGAGTGGTGCTGTCTCTGGAGAAAAGTGGCCATGTTTTTGTAGCACTGGATATCCCTTTAATCCTCTATACACATTTTCCCAGTTATTTGCAATAAGTATAAAAAAAAAGTAAATAAAGAAAAAAAATCTTCACCAAACATGGCACAAAGGCATTCAGATGAGATGCGCAATTTAATTCTCATTGTCATTATTACTTCTTTTGGCCATGTATTCTATGACTATTGCTATGTTCACACATGGTCAGTCTTTTTTTAACCAAATCAGGAGTGGAACTGACAGGGCAAAATTATAATGGATAGATTTACACAGTGTCTGTGTTTTTTTTTCCGACCCACTCCTGGTTTTAATTAAACAAAGACTGTCAAAAAAACTGATTGAAATACTATGTGTTACCATAGCCTTTTATTGTTCTTTTACTTTTCCTTTTCCATGGTTTTGGAACTTCTTTTCATGAAAAAAAGATTTTTACATGTTTAACTTTTGAAATGTTGCTTTAGGGTATAAACCCACACACCGTATATGCAGCGTATTTACTGCTGCGATACGCAGCAAACTCGCAGCAAAATCGCAGCAGATTAGATCTAAATAACTGAACACAGCATCAAATCTGTACCAACAAATCTGCTGCGTATTTGTTGCATATCTGCTGCATATACGGTGTGTGGGTTTATACCCTTAATGTTATTTCTGGCTGCAGTCTATATTTCTTTATTAATTTACAGACCCCCTGATACGCAGTTTGCAACTTACTTCTACTATTATTTTCTTGTGTGTGTTTGCATACATGCTGGATGTAAGTTCTGTGCACCAAGGATGCTGCTGCATGCACTAGTTCTTATATACAAACACAACCTTGTTTCCCTGCTGCTTCTTCATATTTATGCCAAAAGCATTAGGAGAACCAGCTATGTGGATGATTTAAACAAACTCGACCGCAATGAAATATTAGATAGGTGCTTAATTTTGTATTTAGAATGATCTTGGGTGATCTATAGCCATATCAGAAAATCATCAATAGATTGAATTACAAATAAATAGAGTATACATGATACCTGTCTCTGTGCAAATATGATCACTGCATATACAATGCCAACAACAGCAAGAAATCCCAAGAATATGAAAAACCATTTAACATCTCTGTGCAGCTTGAAGTTTAAGGGTTTTGGATACAATATGGACCGCACCATATCTCCCTTAGTTGTATTGAAACCTAAGAGGAGGAAGAAATTAGAAAGGTAATGAACAAATTAGACTAAATACAAAAGTATTCATAGATGCATATTTGGTGAATTATTTCTGTATGATAAATCCATGTATACAATTCGGCTGCCTTACTGGTTAAGAAAAGAGGGCCACCCAGTGCTGTACAATGAAATTACATGAGGGGGCTGTTTACTTGTAGTTACACTCACCAGTCCTTAAGACTACAGCTCTGGCTGGACCTTGTGCAGTTGATTCAGTTCTTATCACTTCAGTACCACAGAACAAGACATGGCGCTTATAATCCTCTCCACTGTACTGTTTCCATGGCATTGTGTCATCTAAGTGTGGCAGCTGGGTTTTTGTCACAGGTATACATTCACCTGAAGAAACCCAGAAAATGTATGTTATATAAGGAGAGGGGCAGACAGACTGAATAGTTTCAGGTAAGGGTGCTTCCTCACACAGGTCCTCAACAGTCTCACTTGTCACAATCTACCTCCCACTGTCCTCCAGCCTACTTTTCTTAGGACTGTTCCAACCAGGTCACATATCAGGTCCCTATTTAGGTCACACTTCAGGGCACTTTACAGACCTGAAGGGCAAGCAATGGCTATTTCTACTGCCAAATTTGCAAAGGACAGTCTCATCAAATATTTGTCTCATAGAGTGTCCATGTGTAGTGGTTTGCAGCCATGACGCTGTGAAAAGAAATTATTTTCTTTTTTTCCATGCCACATCGTCAAAGGTGCACCCTGTCATATTCCTCCAGTTTCTTTTGCAGTAGTATACACAGTGATGAGAGGATGTCATCATGCCTGCCAGTGTAAGGCTGCAGACTGCTGAGGCTAAGAGCCAGAAGAGATTCTGTATGCTAACCCATCGAACAGCAGTCAAGTGGAAACAAAGGCACAATGTGCAGTGTCGTCGACCGACACTGCACCATTGTTAGAGTAGGAACTCATGTGTATTAGAAAAACTTCACATGGTATATGAGGCAATATGCTTGTAAAATAACAATAATACTGCTGGGTCATTTGTTAAATGAAAAATGAACCAATACTTACCTACCCCTGCAGTGATGTCCTATCTTAGCCAGTGATTGCCTAAGGTCCTGCTTTGAGTGCTCGTCTTTGAAGCAGGAAGAAGGCAATTGGGAGACCTGAACAGGAGGTGAGGGGATCCAGCAAGGTAAAGGGTGTAGGTAGGTATAGATTAGTTTTGTGTTTTCTAAAGGCCCCATCATTATAGAAAGTTTTTGAAAGGAGCGATCAACCACTTTAACCTCTCTCCTCCTTTTGACTGCAAACACACACTGGTTATTTTGGGGAAACTGCCACTGCAGTTTTTGTGCCAAAACCAGAAGAGGATCCAACATAAAAAGGAAGTACAAGTCCCCCCTTTTATTGTACATCCCATTTGAATCCACTTCTGGTTTTGGCACAAAAACTGCAGTGACAGTTTCCCCAAAATAACCTGTGTGTGTTTGTAGCCTTAGAGCTCAAGGATATTAATGTATGATTTTGTGCTATCAACACTAAAGGACCTTTTGCACAGGCCAATTATCGTGCAAAAAATAGTTTGAATTTAAGCGATAATCTTCTTGTGAAAGTGTGGCAAACTGCGATTGAAAACTCGTTCATACAGTATGTTGTTGATCGCATCTTTTGAGCTGACCTCAAAATCAAGTCTTTGAGTGTAAACACTCATTGTTTACAGTATATAGATACGAATGCAATTACAAATATTCACAGAATATATACGAATGCAATTACAGTTGCTTTAAAGACTTTTCATAGCGATTTATCTTCTTGTCTTATTTAAAAAAGAAATCACTTATCGTTCATTAAACAAGCAATTTTTCGATTTATCTGTGTGTGTAAAAGGACCCAAAGTTTCACCTACCTGTTAACATGCCCTCATTGACAATGCAAGTTCCATTGAGTAAAATGGCATCACATGACATGAAAAAATTTTTGCCTGATAAAACAATAATGTCCCCTGGAACTAAATCCCGAGATTCAATTTGACTGCAGTCTACAAGAAAATGAAGAATAATAAAAATAAGAATAATAAAGTACTTCAAAGTACCTTCAAATTATTGGTCTCCCTTTTCCTGTACTTGCATATATTTGTTTCCTGAACACCTGGGATCAAAGAGTCATTACAAAGAAGGAGCCCTATCCTCACTGTTAGGCCGGGTTTACATATGTCCGGCGGCGTTTCCCTCCGGCGCAGGAGAAAAGCGCCGGAGGGAAACGCATCTTTGAACTGATCCCATTGTTTTCAATGGGATCGTTCAAAATGTGCGGCGGTGAACTAGTGGCCGCCGCATCGCCGGACCGTCGGTGCGTTAGGACGCATCTTGCAGTGTCCTGGCGGACCGCCGCTCCGGTGATGTGGCGCCGCACCAATTCAATCGAATAGAGCGCCGGATGCCTCGCCGGGCAGGACGCATGCCGTTCGGCTCTGGCATCCGGCGTTCAGGCAAATAGTAGCACAAAATAAACACATCTCTCCCCCTGTGTGCTCCCCTATAGTCCCCCCTTGGTCCCCCAGTAGTATATCGCCCCCCCTGTTTCTCCTCCAGTAGTATATAGCCCCCCTGTTGCCCCCCCAGTAATATTTAGCTTCCCTGTGTGCTCTCCCCCAATTAGTATACAGCCCTGCTGTGCGCTCTCCCCCAATAGTATATAGCCCCCCATGTGCGCTCTCCCCCTCCCATATAGCCCCCCTGTGCGCTCTCCCCCTCCCATATAGCCCCCCTGTGTGCTCTCCCCTTGTATATAGCCCCCCTGTGAGCTCCCCCAATTAGTATATAGCCCCCCCCTGTGCGCTCCCCCGCAAATCCCATTGAAAATGACAGGAAAACATACTGGGAAAAAAAATGTCAACTGATGAGAGCAACTTGTGACAACTGATGGGAACTGATGACAACTGATGGTTTTTAATGAAAAGAAGGATAGAAAAACTGATCACAACTGATGCATTTTTGGCATCAGTTGTGACATCATTTGTGGTCAGTTTTTAGGCAAAAAACGCAACTGATGCCAACTTATATATGTAAACCCAGCCTTAGACTATGTTCCCACATGGTCTTTTCTTGTCTGTATACAATTTTTAAAATGACTCCCATATTTTGAGGATTGGCCGCCCTGCAGTGCAATAACAGCTGCCAGTACTTTATTCTAGTTTGGGTTTACTTTGGTCTTTGGGCGTGTCTCTAATTGAAAATTCCATAGAATTTTAAGGGGTTGTCCAGCGAAAGATTTTTTTCAAATCAACTGATATCAGAAAGTTTTATAGATCGGTAAATTACTTCTAGTAAAAAAAATCTCGTCTTCCCATACTTATTAGATGCTGTATGTCATACAGGAAATGTTCTTTAATTTTTAGTCTGACACAGTGCTCTCTGCTGACATCTCTGGCCGAGACAGGAACTCTGTATCGGTTTTCTATGAATCCACATAGAATACCTTGCCTGCTCTGGAAAGTTCCTGTCTTGGCCAGAGATGTCAGCAGAGAGCACTGTGTCAGACTAAAAATAAAAACAACATTTCCTGCAGGACATATAGTAGCTAATAAGTATGGGAATAGAAATAAATTACAAATCTATATAACTTTCTGACACCAGCAGATTTGAAAGAAAAAGATTTTCGCTGGGCAACCCCTTCAAGAGTAAAAAGCTGTGCAAGGACGTTAAAAAAAACAAGAAAAAGTGCGTGTAAACAACTAAAAGAAATAACGACCGCTGTTTGCAAAACATGTCCGAAAATAATTGTCATGATCACTATTTTGACGTCTGCGCAGATAACATCCTTCATTTTATATACTGTGTGCTTCAGACGTCCGTCATTCCATTGACTTTAATGCATTGCATTGCAGTCAGTTAAATTGTAGCAATAATGGACGTCTTTTTTAATAGAAAAAGAGACCACCTGTTCTCTTTTTGACATTGTGTGTACATAGCCTAATACTGAACTTTTTGCCTCAGTACATAACACAGTACTGTCTAAGTATTTGTTGTAGCTGTATCTGGTTTTGTAGCTCATTGATCCAGTACTAGACCTGACAAAGCAATCATTGCGCTAATACTGCAGTGAAGTGGAGATGGCACTACAGGGACCCCATTCATGGTCTATCCTCACAAACAAATTTGGGTAAACCCCTTTAAGTTTGCTATTATAGACAAGTTGCAGTTATTATTGTTTGATGTTTATTTTGATTATTTTATGTTATCCCAAACACAAGTCATGCGATGGTTCAGTTTAGCCTCTAAAATTCCTACTTTTGCAGTTTTTTGGCATAAAATCTGGCATAATGCTACCTGTTTATTCCCCTATGCCATAAATCTAGAGAGAAAAAAACATGCTTTTACAGCACAGGGTTTTGGAAGGCTGTCACAACAGAAAGGCAAGTTCAGTTTAACTCCTTAAGGACCGAGGCATATTTTATGAATTTGACCTGTGTCACTTTATTTATTGATAACTTGGGAATGCCTTTACCTAGCCGGCTGATTCTGAGATTGTTTTCTCGTGACATATTGTACTTTACATGTCTGGTAAATTGGAGTTGATAGTTATAACAAATCTTTATGCGGGGAAAAAACAAAATTATGGGAAAAACAGCATTTTCCAACTTTGAAACTTTTCTGTATGAACAGAAAAAATTGTTTTGCCACATAAATTATATATTAAATATCATTAGCGCTATGTCTACTTTATGTTGGCAGCATTTATTAAGCTATCTTTCATTTTTTTAGACAATAGAAATCTTAAAACATTAGCAGCAATTTTCCAAATTTTCTCAAAAATTTCAAAAACAGATTTTTATAGGGACCTGTTCAGTTTGAAAGTTTAATTGAGGGGACTATATGTTAGAAAGCCCCACAAAGCACCTCATTTCAGAAACTGCACCCCCCAAACTGTGCAAAAGCACATCCAAATAGTTTTTCTAACCCTTTAGGTGAGTCACAAAAATTAAAGCTAAATGTTGAAGAAAATTCAAAAAATTAAATTTTTTTGTGCAGAGATTTTATTGTAATCCAATATCTTACGTAATTATAAACCTATAACCAGAGAAATGCACCCCAATATTTATTGCCCCATTTCTGAAGTTTATAGAAATACCCCATATGTGGCCCTATTGCGCTATTTGACGCAACCACAAGCCTCTGATATAAAGGAGCGCCTAGTGAATTCCAGTGCCTCTGTTATATTTGGTAATTTTTGACTGTACCACTTCAGGTTGTTAAAGGCTCTGGGGGGCCAAAACATAAAAACACCCATAAAGAGGCACCATTTAAAAAACTACACCCCTTTAGGAATGTAACAAGGGGTGCAGTGAGCATTTGGACCCCACAGGTGTTTCACAGCTTTTCAGAACAATGTGGCGTGAAAAAGGAAAAATTTAATTTTTTACACTAAAACGTTGTTCTAGCCTTCAATTTTTAATTTTTACAAGGGGATAAAAGGAAAAAAAACACCATACGTGGAGTGCAGTTTCTCCCGTTCACTGGAATGGATTTCAAAGGCCATGTCGCATTTACAATGCCCCCATACAGCCAAAAAAGTGGAAACCCCCCCGCAAGTCAAGGAAACTAAAAAGGGGTTAAGTGAGCATATGTAACCCACTGGTGATGGGCGCAAATGTGAAACAATGTGACGTGAAAGTGAAAATATTTATTTTTTCACTTTCACAGCACAAATGTGCCATTCATTTGTGAAAATGAAAAATTCAAGGCTAGACCAAAATTTAATTTTTCATTTTCCAGCCACATTGTTCCACATTTGTGCCTGTCACCAGTGGGGTCCATATGCTCACTACACCCCTTGTTACATTCCTTAAGGGGTGTAGTTTCCATAATTGGGCCACTTGTGGGGGAGTTTTAACTGTTTTGGTAACAGAGGGGCCTTTTAAATGCAACATGTCCCTCGAAATCTATTCCAGCCAAAATCAGCCTCTAAAAGCCAAATGAAGCTCCTTCCCTTTGGAAGCTCGTCTTGTGGCCGCATGTGGGGTATTTCCGTACTCAGGGGAAATTGCTCTACACATTTTTTTTTTTTTTTATCTTTTAACCCCTTGTGAATATGAAAAAAATCAAGATCAATGATTTAGTGTAAAAATGTTACATTTTTTACACAAAATGTTGGTCTAGCCTTGATTTTTTTCCATTTCCACAAGGGGTTAAAAGAGAAAATAAATGCAAAATGTGTTTATTATTTCCACTGAGTACAAAAATACTCTACATGTGGAAATAATGTGCCATATGGACACAGGGCAAGCCACCAAATGGACAGAGCGCCATTTAGAGGCTGGAATGGAGGATGGAGGCCATCTCGCATTTACAAAGCCCCTAAAATGCTCGGGTCTCCAGACCAATATTTCCTGATGCTCGGGTGCTTGTTTCGAGTAACGGGCACATATGTGAAACATGTGCTGTGAAAATAAAAAATACCATTTTTTTCATTCAATCGCAGCATCATGGCCACCCCATACAGTACATCAATGGTGACTGATGCTGTCTCAGACAGCACCAATCGACTTTGATTTCCAGGTCACCGATGACCCGGAAAGCTGAATTTTGCTGTATTTGGCTGGTCTGAATTGACCAGCCAATTACAGCGATTCTCGGCACGGGGGTGTAAATTACCCTCCCATGCCGATGAGCGCAGATTGCCTGCTATCTATTATAGCAGCCATCATTACCCGATCGCTGTGTGTGTACAAACAGCGATCGGGTAAACCGCGGGCGTAAATGTACGCCAGTTTGCGTTAAGGCACTGGCTGTGAGGGCGTACATTTACGCCCACGGTCGTTAAGGGGTTAAAGTGGGCTGCATGGTCTTTATAAAATGAAGAAGCTAAAAATGTTAAGAGAAGTATATTATTCTGTTATACAGTATTTTCCTTTGGCCAAAGCATTGAATAAAATGTTTAGGTGAATAAAGTGCAATCCATTATAAGATGAAGTAAAGATTATCTCCAGGTATCAGGATTTCTACTAATACTAAGTCATGTGCTCACCTGTGTAAACTTCGAAAAAACCTTTCTACTGGGTGATATGTACATTAAAACATATTGTGTAATATGGTCTTTTCATGATCCTACCTTTATCTCTCCGCAGAACTTCTACCTTCATGTTATTATGAGCTTTGACCAAATTATGAAGTTTACTAGATTGCTGTTAAATTAAAACACATAATACAGTATATTACTTACATGGAAACAATATACTCCTCAGTGCTGTATAGAGATTATAACTGATCACATTAGTCCTTGTCCCTAACAGTGCTATCTAGTCTCTCTATCTCCCAATCACTGACCACTTTTTTTGGAACTACTCAGCATGTTTATTTGTTTGTGGAAAGCATGCAAATTTAAATCCAAACCAAGAATTCCAGGGCTGACAATAGGACTTACAAACATATGCTTCAAGAGAAAATACAGTTTCACCTTGGTTAGATTTAAACTCCATAAACTGGAAAGCAATATTATTAACCACTGAGCACCCATGCTTTCCATGCTTGTTACAAAAACATAAGGCTACCACCCAACATGTAAGCTAGGGTTTATTCTTGTAGTGTTCCCCTTTAATAACATAGTAAATTAGAAATAATCAGTATACCTGTCTGAGTTCCATAAGAGATAAGGTGATTGTACAAATACACAAAAGGAGGATGGCAATTGCATAGCCCAAATACCCTTCAGCCAGCCACAGGACCACAGTAAAGAACTGGTACAAGTAAAACAGGTTTAACACCTGTGTATGAAACAAGTAGTATTATGAGTATTTCTTATTCATATCTGTAAATCTTCAGTCTATAAAATAAAATATTATGGGTGTATACATACTTTATTAATCAATAATTTCCAGAGGGGAGCCACTTCAACTTCAATAGTGTTATGTCCACATACTAGTCTCCTGTAAGTATTAAGTGATTTGTTTTATTTAAAGTATATGTTTTATTTAAAAGCAATTTATAAATCTCTGAATCACATTATGTCTCGAATCCTGTACAATTGTAATGATCCTATAATTTTCACTATTTATACTATTCAAAATAGCTCTCCTTTACAATAAGGAATACCAGCCCAGATTTATCAGTCTGAGGAAAATGAATCTAATACAGACAGCAACCAACCACAGCTCAGATTTCTTTTCTCAAAATGAACTTTAATTGGTTGCTATCTGTGTGAGACAAAAAATTCCACACATTGGGTGACCTAAATGAAACATTTTCATGTACTTTCAACCAGATTTAGCACCAAACTTGGTCACATGACACCTGTATTATTTTGTCTGCAGTATTTTGGAAGAGCCTTGCTTAATTGTTTCACAGTCACAGGATTATTCCTGAGAAATCTATATTATAAGGCTATGCATTTCACACTTTGTATTTATATCTGTCAGAGGCCGGGCCACACGCTTGGCTCCCAGCATGGCCGCAGTGTTCAGCCAGCTCTTTGGCAGCGCCAACAGCGTCCCTGGCGACCAGCCTTGCCGAGTTGCTAGGGCCCCATCAGTGGTGTCCCTAGCTGGCGGCCAGGTTGCTGGGGCGCGTCGATGCTTCTCTATGATTTTGCCGCAGCCGGGGCCTTACCAACCCCGGCCGATCAGCATTAGGTGTTAGTGATTTTAATTAGGCTGACTGGCGACTGGTGCACCAGGGACGCTGTCAGTACTGCTGAAAAGCAGGTCTCGCGCTGCGGTCGCATGGGGGGACGAGCATGCGTCCAGGCCTCTGACTTATGAAATGGTACATACATCTCTAAAACACAGATGTATTTTTAATAACAATCCTATAACTCTTCATTAGTTATTTCCAAATTACTGGGCAGCTCTCTTGTGAACATTTAAAGTGTGTTAAGCCTGACACATTTAGTTCTAACATTATCAAACTTTAAGGCTGGGTTCACACTACGTATATTTCAGTCAGTATTGTGGTCAGAAAGGATCTGTTCACACAATGTTGAAATTGAGTGGATGGCCGCCATATAACAGTAAATAACTGCCATTATTTCAATACAACAGCTGTTGTTCTAAAATAACAGCAAATATTTGCCATTAAATGGCGGCCATCCACTCAATTTCAACATTGTGTGAACAGATCCTTTCTGTGTTTTTAATCCACTCCTGGTTTTGGTTGCAATATGAGGACCACAATACTGACTGAAATATACGTAGTGTGAACCCAGCCTAAAAGAGGTATTCACATCTTATAAAGTGGGTCCTTCAAGTAAATGTGGCCATGAGGGGCACTGTGAACTTTTCACTTTCAATATCAGTGGGGTCCCAGAGTTTGGAACCCCACCAATGATATAGTGATGGCACATCTTTAAATAAGCTATCACTTAAGATCATCCTAAAATAGTAGTTAATTTATTATAACATAGTTAATTCATTAAAGTTTTAGTTAATACAAAATTAATATACTTAAGAATCCAAACTGCCTTGTTATAACTTTAAAATATTTTGTTCAGAATGCATAGTTGCATTAATATTTGTTAGAACCTCAAGTTTTAAAGTAATTTATACCTTAAGTCTTGTTCTTCTTTTTTCAGACCAGGTCCATACTTTGAATGAATGTTAAAACAAGAGTGGTCTTCCTCCAAAGTTCTAAAATTCCAAAAACCATTATATGCATGCAAGGGAGAAATAAAAATAGAAAGATAGATAGATAGATAGATAGAGTAAAGATACTATTTTAAGCCATACTATAATATAACTAGAGGGGTTATCAAGATGTTTCCATTTACATTGATGACATATAATATTAAATGGTCAAAGGTTCAACTCTCGATAAGCCAAGTAAAAAGGACAATTCTGCAATACCTTGCACCACTGCTACAAAATGTATATGATTAGAAAAAGAATGCCATGGCCGATTTAAACAGCTGATGGTGGGGGGAACCAGAAGTTAGACTTCCACCAACTAAAGCTGGGTAATGGATAAATATGTAATTAAATTTGTATAATTGCAATGCATATCAATTTAATGTCTATTTACAATATAGTATTACCAAAATGTAGCTGTTGTGTGTGCAGACATGACAGAAAGCTAAGTTTGTATGTGCATTATTTTTTTGGGAAAAAATAATACTTTACGTCAGTGGTAAATTTTGGTCAATGGCACTACAGGGACAACCATGCTATGCCATGGCAAGCATCTGACTCACCAGGTGAGCCCCCACTCCCTTCCAACCCCATAGATGCGTCTTCCACCGCTGATCCATGGGCTTTGTTATCAAGCCCACAAAATCCCCATCACATACAGGTAAGTCATGCTGAGCTAAGAGGTTAAACAAATGGTTAAGTCTACTTTCTAATTTCTTACTTTCCTAAAATTGCCAGGTAGGTACATAAAGTTAAGTACTGTCACACAATTGTTCATTGTAAACCATTAGAGTATAGTAGATAATATCACACATACCCAATTTTCTCAAATTTCTTTTCACAATAATCCCAGACATATCGAATTTTCTGTACCCGTATAAACTTTATCTGTAAACACAGGAAATATTATCAATTAACTCTACTTACAAGGTTACCTTAAGGCACACAAGGTTACCTTAAAGGGGTAGTGCGGCGCTTAACATTTATTCACAAAATAACACACATTACAAAGTTATACAACTTTGTAATGTGTGTTATGTATGTGAATGGCCCCCTTCCCCGTGTTTCCCCCCACCCACGCTAGACCCGGAAGTTTTGGTACATTAAGTGGTGCGGTAAGTATAATGCACTAACACTTCTGGGTCTAGCGTGGGCGGGGGGAAACACGGGGAAGGGGGCCATTTACATACATAACACACATTACAAAGTTGTATAATAGTTGTATGTGTTATTTTGTGAATAAATGTTTAGCGCCTCATTACCCCTTTAAGGCATACAAGTACACAAGGACTAGGACACTCCTACAGAGGAAAATTTTAAATGGCCACTCCAAACAACCTCTCTCTATTGGATAGCTTAGGTGATTTCTTACATTTATATAAATCCCTTCAGTTATGCTAGAAAAGTAGTTTTAAATTATTGTAACGAAGATTTCTCACTTCTCTGTAAACTGTCGCTCACTGCCTGTTAGGCTAAGTCTTTCTCTAGTAAAAGAGACACAGTGACAGAACACAGGAAATGATGCAAGACTTTTCTAGTGCTATGTGCAGGAGAGAAAGAAAAAGTCGGGACCATGTGCCTTCAAGTTAAGCCTCTCTTGAAGATCTACACTAATATATGAAAGGTAAAGCAGCAATTCAGTGCTAAGCATGACCATTTTTTAAGTGTTTTACATTTTCTGCTCAAATAAAACTTACAAAGCTAGTGCATATACGTAAACCATTGTCCCTTCACTTGTCATCTATACTACTGTACTGTAAATTATCCTCCAGCTCAGTGTTGCCTCTTCATTCAAGTGTACTAGCATAGCAGTAAGGAGTTGGTGTTTTGTTGTGCTGTGATTGGCAAAACAAGTATAGGAAAGGAAGCCCTATTTGTATACTACTGGCAAATATCTCCACTGTGGCCCCACTCCCTGAAAAGGAAAGAATAAGAAATAGGTGTGCACCATAGAAGGGTGCCTCAATAACAGCAGGGAGAGCACAAAGAGCATTGTATCACCACTCATAAGGTTTAATCTAACAAAACTATTCAGGTTTAAAAAACAATCTTTTTGAAATTCTGAGTATGCTTTTGTTTTCTCACATAATTCCCCCCCCCCCCCATTTGTTCAACCATGTAATGTGCATTAATAAACAGGATTTAGTTTCAATGATTGACAATAGTTTAGGTACACTATGTTTGTTGGTTTAAAAGTCAATCTTAAAAAAGAGAATCACAAAAATATAGATACAGTAAAACCTTGGCTTACAAGTAACTTGGTTTAAGAGTGTTTTATGATACAAGCTAATAATTTTTAAAAATTGGAACTCTGTAAACGAGTAATACGAGCTCCCATTTCCCCATCCTGATACTGTACTAGATAGAAAGCCCTTTTACCAACTGCTACCTGATCAACTCTGCTGGTGATTGAATGCCTTACGGCTCTCCTCCAGTGCCTGTCCCAGTCACCGCTGCTTCACTCTGTCCCCTGAAATAACCCTTCACCAATAGCTGCTCCAGGCAACCGACACTAGTACCAGCAGGTGCCAGCGTCAACAGGTTTTTAGCCACCTGGGGAACTGTGTGTGGAGGGAGAGTTAATAATTAACCCCTTATTTACTCATACAGTGTTCTTTATGAACACAGAACACCTTACCTACCTTATTTTTGGGTTATAAAATGAATCTTTGTATTTCAATTATTTCTTATGGGAAAATTTGCTTTGATATACAAGTGATTTGGATTACAAGCATGCTCCTGGAACGAATTATGCAAGTAATCCAAGGTTTCACTGTGTAAGGAAAATAAATATTCAATTTCACTTTCTAGACATAGTTATTCAAGTAGAACATAATCAAAATTTACAGTACAATGCGCCTATTCATTTCGACCTGGCTGCCCCGCCTAGAAATTATTTGGGCTTATATAAGTCTTGTTTCTCTGCTGTGTGTGCCAAGCTAATTGGGTTAATGAGTATCTGTGCAGCTTTCCATTGAATTCTTTCCTGCTTGCCAAGTTTCGAAGCCTCGGTGTATTCTCTTGGCATATACTGTTCTTACCTCTGTGTGTCATGTTCAACTGTATGACACTAATTGTCAGCAATATTTCATTTCATTATTGGGGAGCATTTATATAAGAGAATGAACCTCACTGTGTATAAAGAATGTCTATGGGATGACAGATTTGCATATCATACTGTATATTATTAAGTACTTAATTATTAAGAGTTCAACTGACTGATTCAGTATTCCTATTCATAGAAAGATGAATCATACAGATTAAGTAATCTCATGTATACAGTAAGGCTAGGCTCACACTGTATTTTTTGTAGTCCATTTAACATATACATTTTATGAAATAAATAGATGAAAAAACGGATGCAAAAGCAGATGCAATTGTGTGCAATCCATTTGGATTCGTTTTTCCACTGACTTCCATTGTCATGGTTGACCACGTATTTGTGTACATTAAAAGTAACCATTTAAAAATGGATACGTTTAACGAATTGCAAAAACGCAGTGTGAAATGGTCGAAGGCTATGTTCACTCATTGTCCTTTTTAACCAAACGCTGAAATTAAATCAGCGTTCGTTCTTTACTGCAGCAGCGGTATTGCATTGAAGTTAATGCAATGCCGCCAGTTGTGTTCACACATTGTTATTTTGCGATATGAACATGCCTATTAATTTAGTGAACAGTGAAAACAATAGCTGTTCACACAATGTAAAGTGCGGTTTTACATTAATGTGAATGGTTAATTAATTTGCGGGCACACCCGATGGTGTATATACTAAAGTATATACTTCTGTAAAAAGTATACAGAAGTATCAGCTGCAGGAATGGACCTGGCGGCTGGCAGTTTAACAATAATGTTAAATTATATGTGAACATAGCCTTATACATGTTTCTCTATTACTCCATATAAGTTATACTTTTTAATAACACCCTTTGGCTGTGTTCACACAATGTTTTTGAAATCTGTTTAAGATGATCTCCTTCATTTTGAGTCTAAAATAACGGACGTCATTTAGCTGTCTAGCCGTCCCTTAGTGCAATGACGGCTGTTGATACATTATTTTGGTTTGGGTTACTTACTGGCCTTTGGCTGTGGCTTAATTGAGAAGTCCATTGAATTAAATAGTAAAAACAGACAAAGAACGGTGAAAAAAGAAAGAAAAAAATGTGTGTCAACATCTAATAAAAAATGTTCGCTGTTTGCAAAAGACGTCCGAAAATAATTGTCATGATCATTATAACGGTTATAACGTCCGTTATTCAATACATTTTGTGCATTGGACGTCCATCTTACCATTGGCTTCAACGCATTGCATTGCAGTCAGTTAAATCGTGGCAAAAATTGACATTATTTTAAATTGCAAAAGCAGACGCCTTTTCTCCATTTTTGACTTTGTGTGAACATAGCCATGATGTATTGTAAAGAAATTTTTTTTAGTAAAATGGGGGGAAAAAAACACTATTGTGCCATTGTTCGAAAGTTTCATTTTGTCATCATACGGATATGATTTTTTAATCATGTATTTTTTTTAGATGGGAAGTGATTGAAAACAGCAATTTTGTCTTTTTGTTTTCTTAAATAAATATCTTTATATTTAAAATTTTTTGACATTTAGAACATTTAGTTTGCAAAATCTTATTTTGAAATGCTTCAAAATATAAATCTTTCTGCACCATCTATTAATGGCTTACTTTCACATCTGGCTTCCTTATTGCTCTATTCACTATAGAGTTTTTATCAGACATGATCAAATCACATTGAAGTGAGTCCTTGAAAGAGTCAAGGGTAATCCAGCGCACCTTCTTTCTGGTGTATTTTTTCCTTTCATCCTATTAAAAAAAACAAAAAAAAAAACAACAACAACAGTAAAGTGCTGGAGATTAAAGTATACTAATTAGTCTCTGATGTTTAATATTGAAATAAAGTAACACCCAAATAATAGGCATGTATAATAATTTATGATATCTATTTTCATCCTATTTTATTTAAGCTCCATGCAGGGCTTCTAAATGTGGCAATAACATGGGAACTTATCTTGTGAAAATTACACAGGTCCCCTGATATGATTTAAGTACTGGGATTAGTTAGTGTTTTTATACAGGTTTTTGTGACATTAGTCATGGACTACCCCAAGGAGATTGCAACCTATACCAGTAGCTGTCAGACACTGATGGAAGTTCAGTGAAAAAACAGGTGCATAGAACCTCTGTTCTCCTGATCATTGTGGATATAACAGTAGCCTCCTTTATCAATCAAACATTGATGTAACTCATTTAAATGCCTCTTTAATATGGATATTATCAATAGTGCCCATAAAATGCGACGCCATTCATTGTACCAATACTTTCAACAAAATAGCATAGGGTCAACTGTACAGGATCACTTCTCTCTCCTGGCCATCAATTTGGAAATATGTGTGTCATGATATATCAGGGAGACTGCCTGTTTGAAATCCTTATAGGCAGTATTAGGCTATGTTCACACAATGTTTTGAGTCTAAAATGACGGACGTCATTTAGCTGTATGGCCTTCCCTTAGTGCAATGACGGCTGTTGGTACATTTTTCTCGTTTGGGTTACTAATTGGCCTTTGGCTCTGGCTTATTTGAAATGTCCATTGAGTTCAATAGTAAAAACAGATAAAGAACAGTGACAAAAGAAAAACTTTGTGTGAACAAGTAATAAAAATGTCCGCTGTTTGCAAAAGACGTCCAAAAATAATTGTCATGATCAGTATTTTGACGTCTGTTATGTGCAATTGTGTGCATTGGGTGTCCGTCTTTCTATTGACTTCAATGCATTGCCATTGCAGTCAGTTAAATCGCTGCAGTAACAGACGTTATTTAAAATTTCAAAAGCGACCACCTTCTCTCTATTTTTGACATTGTGTGAACATAGCCTTACAAGGAAAAAATAAAGGTCTTACCTATTTAAAAATAATGTTGCTTCAAGAAAGAATTGTGAATAGAATAAGTTGGGAACACATGAAAAATTACTTTACTTTTTGCACTTGCAACATACATTCATATATTTGAATAGAAACACAATGAAAAGCAAAGGACAAATGGCAAGTTTACCAGAAACCAATGTTCTACACTTTTTCATGCCACATTCAACAGTATGGTTACAACAGAAGGAGAAGAATGTGTTGATGCTGTGTAAGAAAGAGAACCCCTTAAAACCCTTTTCATTTTTCGCTCATAACAAAGAGCTAAGAGCCATAACACTTTTATTTTTTTTCTTTAAGGCGCCAGATCAGGGCTTGTTTTTGTGGGGCCAAATGTAAAACCCTTTATTTGACCATAAATTATACTGTGAAACAGAAAAAAAAAACCTGTGAGGGGAAATTGGGAAAAAAAAATGCAATTTGGGGTTTTGTTTTCTACCCTGTTCATTGTGCAGACATGTTATCTGTATTCTTTAGGTTGGTATGATTATAATGATACCAGATGCACATAGTTTCCATCATGTTTTATACTTTTAGTTCAAAATTAAATTGCCATATTCTGTGGCATATGATGGGACCAAAAAACTACAATTCTTGAATTTGGCATTTTTTACATTCACGCCATTAACTGTGCCTTTTTGATAACATTCAAACATTTATTAAGAGATTGATTTGTATTTAAAAAAAAAAAAAAAACATCACTCCCCCCACATTTAGGGACTTGAGCAATACCTTGAGGTCGTAAACATCATGTGTCGTTAAGTGGCTAAAGAACAGAAAAAACACAAGTAGAAATACAGTATGCAGAGCCAGTTTGTCTAGCCGTAACAGTTGTCAGGCTAACCTTCATGTGTTATCAATACAGAATTAATTTTATGTGAAATGTAACACAACATTTAATGCATTCAGGACAGTCCTCCAGGTTGATTGATGTGGGGGTTGATGAGAATGCACACAGACATTAACTACTTTCTTAAAATATAGAATACAAAGGAAAAACAAATACTTACAGTTGATCTCAGCAAAACCACATTTGCTTTCTCCAAAGATGAGGGGACACAGTTTGCCCAGACACTCCATTCAGGCTTCCAGTAAAAGAGAAGCAGAAGAATCCCACCTGATATACAGTAGCCAATGACACACAGAATAATCCAAGGTACACTTATTCTATAACCAAAGATTTCCTATAGACAAGTTGTAAAAATAAAATAGTTCATTCAGTAAATAAAGCATTTCTATTAATCTCTCTCTCTCTGTGTATATATATATATATATATATATATATATCTATATATATATATATATATATATATATATATAAAATCAAATTATCATTTGTACATTTTTAATTTCTTTAAAATGCTTCTGATACTAACATAATTTTGTTATATTTTGGGGAGTAATGTTGACCACCCTCTTATCCGGACCAGATATTGTGTAACACATTTTTATCCTGCATACATTATGCACAGTAAATTCTGATGTTGGGGGGCTCTTACCTGACTCCCCCTTTATCCTTCACACATGGTGACATTATTTCATTGTATTTTTTTTTTCCATTGTTTTTTTTTGGGGGGGGGGGGGGTTGATATTATTGCCACATTATTTTCCACCACTGTACTTAGTACTTATTGTTTCCTTACTCTATATCCATGTTGTTTTTAGGGGTCAGCTGTTAGTGTATTCTGTATTGGACACAAACAGGGTATTGATTATGCATTTTAAGTGTTTTTAACCTTGTCATGATCTTGTAAAGAGGCTTGTCTCATGTCTGCTTCTTTTATTAATTTTGTATACTTTGACTAAATAAAATATTTTTTGGATGTGCAGCTCTTGTGTGCATATGCTTTTTTCTGTTTTTGAATTGTGTACTTATATATACTGTTATATAGTGTGGTTTCCATCTCGTCGCTTGTTTCGTACATTAGGCATAGTGGCCACTTTCTTTAAAAAAATACACCCACAGAAGTTCACTTTTTACTGTAAATTTAGTTGGTCTTCTCAAGGTGGTAGAGTTTGTAAGCTAGCATGTAAGTGAATATCTCAGACTAAGCACTCATGCAAACTGGCACAGAATAAGGCTATGTCCACACAACGTATATTCTCATAAAATAACGGCCATTGTACAACGGCCATGATTATTACGGAAATATACGTGCCTTTGCTGCCTATCGGATCCCGGACGGAGCGTATACACATAGTATACGCTCCGGCCGGGAACCCTAGTGGCGCCGTAAACAACTGACATGTCAGTTTCCTGCGGCCACTATTCATTAAATAGCAGCCGTAGAAAACCATGTCAGTGCACACTGTGGAGCGAGCCACTCCGGACGCTCACCCAATAGTGTGCTGCAGTACCGTCAAGGATAATAGTGTGCTGCAGGAACGGACGGTCTCTTACAGCATTCATAGAAGCCACTCTCTTACATTAGAAAATGTCCATGATGAAAGTTAAGAAAGGTTGTCTGTGCAGAAAAACAATGTGGTTTACAAGGTTAAGAACATTGTGCAGAAATATTAACATTAAATAATCCCTTCCAAGTGACAAGTGAAATGATGGCATTGTGTCACACAATATAAGATTAGTGATGCTGTCTTCTCTTAAGCTCTTTTACCTAGGTGTTGTCATAACCTAATCAACCTCAAATGAACTTGAACTAATACCTGAAGGCATTATCAACACAGATAATAAAAAAGTATAATTCTATTAGTCTTTTGTTACCTTAAATGGGGTTTTCCAGGCTCAGAAAAACATGACCACTTTCTTCCAGAAACAGCACCTGTCTTGTGTTCAGTTTGGGTGTGGTTTTGTGGCTCAGCTCCATTGAGGTAACAGGTGCTGAATCGTAATACCACACACAGCCTGAGGACAGGGGTGGGACTGTTTTTGCAAAAAAGCAGCTGTACTTTTTCTAATCCTGAAAAAACACCTTTAACCCCTTCCCGTCAGCAACCTGTATATATACGTTCCTACTGCACATACCCCATGCAGTAGGAATGTATATGTATACGCCTGCACTGAAGGGGCTTCTTATGTGTGGGGTACTGCTACAAGGTCGGAGGTAATAAGAGGCAGCTGCGATCCCGCAGCTGCGTCTCATTAACCCCTCAGACGCCTCAATCTATAGTGATCGCAGCATTTAAGGTACTCAGTGACAAATCAAGCATCTGCCACTGAGGGATCAGGACCTGCGGGGGTCCCGATCGCTTGTGCCGACAGGCGGGGGTAAGCTTGATTGAGTACTTCATTGGAATTTTTTCACTGATCTACTTGAGTTCAGTAATTACTGTGTTTTGTTGGTTGATTTGTCATTGCCCCAACTAGCCAGAATCCTGCTCCACACTGACGAGGGGCAAATACCCCGAAACAGCTATCTGTGGATAGATGCCTGCCTTGGCAAGCCTTTGTCATGTCGCAATACTCGCACCTTTACACTTTGACACAAAAGCGACCAGCCTGTTGTTTCCTTTCATTTATGTTCCAATACTCACAACTGAGTGGGACTTAAGGGGCTACCCATCAGGGTGGTGTGTTGCTTTCCCTATCATGGAGGCACCCCGTGGCAACAGGCTAGAAATATCTGGCTATTCCATGTTTTGAGGCTCGCAATCCAGGCTCCACGGACTCTTGTTTTGCATATTTAAGCTTCTTACCTCCGTCCTGTTGGATCAGCGATCCATGTATGTATAGAGTCTGCTCTCAGACAGGCTCTATACATAGAGCGCCGATAACACTGATCTATGCTATGCTATGGCATAGCATAGATCAGTAAATGCAATCTATTAATAGCCTCTTTGACAGTAAAACCAAGTGTAAAAAAAAAAGAGAGCAATAAAAAAGTTTTTAAAAGTATTAAAAACCCCTTATAAACCAATAAAACCCAATAAAAGTTTAAAATACCCCCTTGCCCAAAATAAAAATAAAAATATAAAAAAAAAAAAAAAATAAACATTTTACATATTGTAGTGTGCGGCATTGTCCGATCTATTAAAATATAACATTATATTTCCCGCATGGTGAACGGCGTAAACGGAAAAAAAAAAAAAAAACAGGATAGCTGATTTTATTAAATTATATATCAGAAAAAAATTAATAAAAAGTAATCAAAATTTTTCTGCTAAACCAATATTATATTAAGAAAACTAGAGATCATGGTGCAAGAAATGACACCCCAAGCAGCCCTGTAGGTGGAAAAATAAAAGCGCTATGACTCTTAGAAGGCGAGGAGGAACAGTGCATTAATTTGACCCGGACATCCAGGCATCAAAGGGCTCTGTCTTGAAGGGGTTAAAAAATACAAACATAACAGCAGTATAGGTCACGGTGTTAGCGGTATACATATATACAATGGGGAAAAAAAGTATTTAGTCACTCACCAATAGTGCAAGTTCTCCCACTTAAAAAGATGAGAGGTGTCTGTTATTCACATCATAGGTAGACCTCAACTATGAGAGACAAAATGAGAAAACAAATCCCGAAAATCACATTGTCTGATTTTGTAAGAATTTATTTACAAATTATGGTGGAAAATAAGTATTTGGTCACCTACAAACAATCAAGATTTCTGGCTCTCACAGACCTGTAACTTCTTCTTTAAGAGTCTCCTCTTTCCTCCACTCATTACCTGTAGTAATGGCACCTGTTTAAACTTGTTATCATTATAAAAAGACACCTATGCACACCCTCAAACAGTCAGACTCCAAACTCTACTATGGTGAAGACCAAAGAGCTGTCAAAGGACACCAGAAACAAAATTGTAGCCCTGCACCAGGCTGGGAAGACTAAATGTGCAATAGGCAACCAGCTTGGAGTGAAGAAATCAACTGTAGGAGCAATAATTAGAAAATGGAAGACATACAAGACCACTGATAATCTCCCTCGATCTGGGGCTCCACACAAAATCTCACCCCGTGGAGTCAAAATGATCACAAGAACGGTGAGCAAAAATCCCAGAACCACGCGGGGGGACCTAGTGAATGAACTGCAGAGAGCTGGGACCAATGTAACAAAGCCTACCATCAGTAACACACTACGCCGCCAGGGACTCAGATCCTGCAGTGCCAGACGTGTCCCACTGCTTAAGCCAGTACATGTCCGGGCCCGTCTGAAGTTTGCTAGAGAGCATTTGGATGATCCAGAAGAGTATTGGGAGAATGTCCTATGGTCTGATGAAACCAAAGTGGAACTGTTTGGTAGAAACACAACTTGTCGTGTTTGAAGGAAAAAGAATACTGAGTTGCATCCATCAAACACCATACCTACTGTAAAGCATGGGGATGGAAACATCATGCTTTGGGGCTGTTTCTCTGCAAAGGGGCCAGGACGACTGATCCGGGTACATGAAAGAATGAATGGGGCCATGTATCGTGAGATTTTGAGTGCAAACCTCCTTCCATCAGCAAGGGCATTGAAGATGAAACGTGGCTGGGTCTTTCAACATGACAATGATCCAAAGCACACCGCCAGGGCAATGAAGGAGTGGCTTCCTAAGAAGCATTTCAAGGTCCTGGAGTGGCCTATCCAGTCTCCAGATCTCAACCCTATAGAAAACCTTTGGAGAGAGTTAAAAGTCTGTGTTGCCAAGCAACAGCCCCAAAACATCACTGCTCTAGAGAAGATCTGCATGGAGGAATGGGCCAACATACCAACAACAGTAAACCTCTAACATATTACAACATGTATAAATTTTATTGTTAAAATTACAATACAATAACAAAATAGTAAATAAATACACAATGAACCATGGCTGACAGAATGTTAAAAACAACGAACATACAGTGAGGGGGCTGCTGCAGATTGACACAGGTGAATAAATAAATAATTAAATAAATAAATGAGTGGTAGACTAAAGTGCTGAATATGATACAAAGAGCTATGAATAAATGATTTTATGGTGAATAAGCTAAAAAAAGTGCTATAAGAAATTCATAGATCTCAACTGATATAGAACTATTAAAGTGTCATACCACAAATAATAGAAGTCAGAGTGTCCACCGGTGGGGGCCGCCGGTGGACACTCTGACTTCTATTATTTGTGGTATGACACTTTAATAGTTCTATATCAGTTGAGATCTATGAATTTCTTATAGCACTTTTTTTAGCTTATTCACCATAAAATCATTTATTCATAGCTCTTTGTATCATATTCAGCACTTTAGTCTACCACTCATTTATTTATTTAATTATTTATTCACCTGTGTCCATCTGCAGCAGCCCCCTCACTGTATGTTCGTTGTTTTTAACATTCTGTCGGCCATGGTTCATTGTGTATTTATTTACTATTTTGTTATTGTATTGTAATTTTAACAATAAAATTTATACATGTTGTAATATGTTAGAGGTTCAGTTGTTCCTTTATTGGTGCTTAGCTTGCTACTAGAACCCAAAGTTCGTAACTTTAATATCCATCCCCCATACATTAGAGCAGGTACTGGTAGCGTCCTGTATGGTGGAGTTCTGCAGACTTTACATATGTGTTATACCAACAACAGTGTGTGCCAGCCTTGTGAAAACTTACAGAAAACATTTGACCTCTGTCATTGCCAATAAAGGATATATAACAAAGTATTGAGATGAAATTTTGTTACTGACCAAATACTTATTTTCCACCATAATTTACAAATAAATTCTTACAAAATCAGACAATGTGATTTTCGGGATTTGTTTTCTCATTTTGTCTCTCATAGTTGAGGTCTACCTTTGATGTAAATTACAGACGCCTCTCATCTTTTTAAGTGGGAGAACTTGCACTATTGGTGAGTGACTAAATACTTTTTTTCCCCACTGTATGTCCTAGGGGGAGTTACACCGGGAGTGTCACTAGTAAAGAAGGATCTAGCTGTACTTGTAGATAATAGACTACAGAACAACCCCCATGTCAATCATAAGACCAGCAGGATATTGTCATACATTAAAACAGGCATGGACTCTCAGGACAGGAATATAATATAACCGCTTTATAGAGCTTTGGTGCAGCAACTAAACTAAAAAGGCTAATGGAGCATCTAAGTTATGAATAGATATGAGCGAATCACTCTGAAATTTGTTTCACGAAGTTCGCAAATATTCGCACGAATTCGCGAATATTTGCGAATTACATATAACCGAATTTCATTTAAAACAGTTAAACTATAGTAGCTACAATAGTGGGACTATTAAAAAAAAGGTACACTTTTTACCCTATGTTGCTGTGACAGTGTCAAAAGTTGAAAAATGTAGATTTTTTTTAAATGTCAATCAGCCTGTCAATCATTCAATTTCCGCCATGGACAGCAGTGGACATCAGTGGATCAGCGGCGTAAACTCATTTTTGTCCCAGGACAGCAGTGGACACTGCTAAAATAATGGGCATCATGGGCATCATTGGATGCCAGTTGATCAGTGGCATAAAATGAGTCTTTCTCACAGGACAGCATTAGACATTGTAAAGCGAAAGCCCCATCATGGGCAATGTCTTAGCCCTAGAGGTGTCAGGAATGTGACTTTGCGCTCCTCGGTCCGTGCTGGGTGTCCGAGGAAGCGCTGAGCCTATGGTTGTTTTTTTATTTGCATCTGTCTGAATGCTGTGTTAGCTTCCCAGCCAGGGGCGTAGCTAAAGGCTGATGGGCCCTGGTGCAAAATTTTAGCTTGGGGCCCCCCCATCTCACCCGATCAGGCAAAGTCATAGCTAACATTAAATCCAATTACTCTAATGTGCCACCATGTTCTAATGCACTGTCACTGCCTCCACCTCATGTAGGTGCCCCCATGAACTAATCATGCCCCCAAAGGTGGCCCCCATAAACTAATAATGCCCCCAGAGGTGCCCCCATGAACTAATAATGCCCCCAGAGGTGCCCCCATCAGATAATTATGCCCCCAGAGGTGCCCCCATGAACTAATAATGCCCCCAGTGGTGCCCCCCTTGAGCTAATAATGCCCCCAGAGGTGCCCCCCATGAACTAATAATGCCCCCAGAGGTGCCCTCATGAACTAATAATGCCCCCAGAGGTGCCCCATGAACTAATAATGCCCCCAGAAGTGCCCCCCATGAACTAATAATGCCCCCAGAGGTGGCCCCCATGAAATAATAATGCCCCCAGAGGTGCCCCCATGAGCTAATAATGCCCCCAGAGGTTCACCATGAACTAATAATGCCCCCAGAGGTGCCCCCATGAACTAATAATGCCCCCAGAAGTGCCCCCCATGAACTAATAATGCCCCCAGAGGTGCCCCCATAAACTAATAATGCCCCCAGAGGTGCCCCCCATGAAATAATAATGCCCCCAAAGGTGCCCTTATAAAAACAAACATCCTACTCACCTAATCCGGGCTGTGTGGCTGCAGGGAGCAGCTCTCCTCCTCTTTTGGCTCCATCTTGCGAGCCGCAGGATCGGGACCTCCGGCGGGCGTGATGACGTCACATCATCACGCCTGCCAGCAGGGCCGATTCTAGGTTCTATGCTGCCTGAGGCGAAAATTGAAACTGCGCCCCTTCCCCCGCAAACACAACTATATACCAGCAGTGAACATTGCATATATAACTACATACCAACAGTGCATACAGAACTATATAACAGAAGTGCATACACTAAGGGTATGTTCACACTGAGTAAAACAGGTGGAATTCCGCGGTGGAACTCTCCGCCGCAGGATCCCGCCTGTCTCACTGTCCCATAGCCCATCTATGGGAGAGCGTGCGCTCCTCCGCAGCCGCCGCTCTCCGCTCGAAGAAGTAACATGATACTTCTTTGAGCGGAGAGCGGCGGCTGCAGAGGAGCATGTATAAGTGCCAGTCTTAATGGTGGTGACAAGTGTTAGAGACCCCCAAATAGTATAGGCCTCAGACGGCCTAATACTGCCAGCTTCAGACACTCAATAATACTGTTAGCCTCAGAGACCACCTTACCCATATCATCATACTACTCCCCCCTTCATCCTCCTTCCCCCTCCACCATCATACTACTCCCCCCTTCATCCTCCTCCCCCCTTCATCCTCCTGCCCTATCATCATACTACTACCCCCACCTTTATCCTCCAGACCCTCCATCATCATACTACGACCCACTTTATCATCCTCCTGCCCTTCCATCATCATAGTATAACCCCTCTCATCCTCCTGCCCATCCATCATTATAGTACTACCCCTCTCATCCTCCTGTCTTTCCATCATCAAACTACAACCCTTCTCATCCTCCTTCCTCCTCCATCCTCATAGTACAACCCCTCTCATCCTTCCGCCCTTTCATCATCATACTACTACCCCTCTCATCCTTCTGCCCTTTCATTATCATAGTATAACCCCTCTCATCCTCCTGCCCTTCCATCATCATACTACTACCCCTCTCATCCTTCTGCCCTTTCATCATCATACTACTACCCCTCTCATCCTTCCGCCCTTTCATCATCATACTACTACCCCTCTCATCCTTCTGCCCTTTCATCATCATAGTATAACCCCTCTAATCCTTCTGCCCTTTCATCATCATACTACTTCTCCCTTCATCCTCCTCCTGTGCCTTGATCATCATACCACTAGCCCCTTCATCTGTATTTAAAACAAAAAAAGCCATACTCACCTCACCAGTATGGACCCTCTAGTCTTCCAGGGACTCCTCTCCCGCTCTGCATGGGTGACATCACTCGCGCTCGGCAGGGGGCGGGGCTTCCCGCGGCAGGGGGCGGGGCTTCCCGCGGCAGGGGGCGGAGCTTCCCGGGACATGGTTTTGCCGGGGCTGTCTCGTCAGAATCAGGACAGTCCCGGCAAAACCTGAGGGCCCCCACCTGCTCCCCTCCTCACCATCCGGACCGGGATCCACCGCTTCTCCTTTCCCTCGGTGACAGGAGAAGACGCCACACAGGCCCCTTCCCCAGGCCAGGTCACAGCGCCATACACGCTCTCTGTTGTACAGCATTGTGACCTGGCCTGGGGGAGGGGCCTGTCACCCAGCGGATGCCGTACAGGGGAGAGGATTACAGTGTGAGTGGGGGCGTCCTCTCCTGTCACCGAGGGCCACGAGTCTGACGGCAGTGCATCCCTAGAAGCTGCAGAGCTGCAGCTTCTAGGGATGCGGAAAGGGGGACACCTGAGCGGGCGGCGGGAGTCAGATGACAGGGCAGAAGTTGCCGCCCCTAAAGGGACCCCAGAATGTGCCGCCTGAGGCGGAATACTCATTCCGCCTCATGGCAGAAGCGGCCCTGCCTGCCAGAGAGGTCACGTTGCGGCGTCCCATAGGCTGCTGGTATGAAGTGCCGGCAGCCTATGGGAGGGAATTCAGGAGCAGGACGCTGACAGGTCCTGCTCCTGCATTCTGCTCGCTTTAATGTTCCGCCCGCTCACTGTGCGGGCGGAACATGAAAGCGATCTATGCATCTCGAGAAGCTACGTGGCCGCAGCTTCTTGGGATGCTTAAAGAGACAAGTGGCAAGTGCCATGGCGACCGCTGAGACCCCTATAGCTACGCCACTGTTCCCAGCCACACCCACATTGCCTGTTACACTCTGGCAGTGCTGGGGTTATTTCTTCTTTAAGCCTGTCCAGCTGAGCTGGGTGCTAAGATCAGGGCTGATCCAATCAGCTGCCGGGACCCAGTCCCTGATCCCAGATAAATATCAGCTAGCTCTTCATTTCCCTGCAGTTATACTCTGCTAAAGTTGAAAAAAATGCAACTGCTTTGGCCTTTTAAGCACAAGGAGGAAAAAAACGGAAGTGCAAAAATCGAAATTAGCTCTGTCTTTAAGGGGTTAAACGCTACTGTTTCTGCAGCTGCTGATGGAGCCAGACGGGAGACAGGCGCTAGGACTGAAACTGTTAGAGCTGCTTCTACAGCTGCTGCTAGAGCCAGAGGGAAGAAAGGTACTGGGACCGGAATCGTTGGAGCTGCTTCTGCAGCCAGAGGGGAAGGAGGCATTGGTTCAGCTGTGCTGGACACGGAGGCTCTCCTGTCAGAGCGTGAGGGTGGCAGTGGTAGCAAGAGCAGCCCTTCCGGAGTCTCGCAGAGGGCTACGGAGGGCCTTTGTGGATCCTCAGACCAGTCATCCTCTATACCGGTGTAAGGTGGGGGCGGTATTCTGGTCACACCCGCTGCCCATCAATCTCAGGGCCCCAGCATGGGGGTAAACTCTACCTGCTCTCCCGGGAACAGGGTATGCAGAGGCTCTGGCAGCTCACAATGCTTCACCAAGGACCGGTTAACAAAGTACCATTTGGGTCCATTGTTGTCTGCTATGAAGCCATACCCCCGGTCACGGCTGAACTCTCTTACAGTCCCCTGCAGCCGCAAGGCACGAGCGTCCTTCTCAGTGGGCTCATTTAGTCTCTGGCGGATCTCCCGCTCACAGTCCATCCGCTCTTTGTAAAACTGCTGATACTTTGCATCAGCTGGGGTGCGGGTTTGCTCTCTGGAACAGGGCTCCTGTACCTTACAGGCTCTGTGGATCTCCTGGAGGACCATCTGCAGAATCACTGTGGTACCACAGGCCCCTCTGGGCTCGGTGGCTTGCCGTCCATCAGTCGGGGCTGTATCAGGGCCGTCTTAACAGTAATATGGGCCCCTGGGCAGAGGTGCGAATTGGCCCCCCCCCCAACCGCCACCATCAAATCCCCCACATCTTTGCATATAGTGCCCCCCATAGTAGCCAATCCCCCCATAGTAGCCAATCCCCCCTATATAGTACCCCCCCATAGTAGCCAATCCCCCCATATAGTGCCCCCCATAGTAGCCAGTGCCCCTCATAGTAGCCAGTGCCCCCCATAGTAGCCAATGCCCCCCACAGTAGCCAGTGCCCCCATAGTAGTCAGTGCCCCTCATAGTAGCCAGTGCCCCCCATAGTAGCCAGTGCCCCCCATAGTAGCCAGTGCCCCCACAGTAGCCAGTGCCCCCCATAGTAGCCAGTGCCCCCAAAATAGCCAGTGCCCCCCACAGTAGCCAGTGCCCCCCACAGTAGCCAGTGCCCCCCATAGTAGCCAGTGGCCCCCATAGTAGCCAGTGCCCCCCATAGTAGCCAGTGCCCCCATAGTAGCCAGTGCCCCCCATAGTAGGCAGTGCCCCCATAGTAGCCAGTGCCCCCCATAGTAGCCAGTGCCCCTATAGTAGCCAGTGCCCCCCATAGTAGCCAGTGCCCCCATAGTAGCCAGTGCCCCCCATAGTAGCCAATGCCCCCATAGTAGCCAATCCCCCCCCATAGTAGCCAGTGCCCCCCATAGTAGCCAGTGCCCCCATAGTAGCCAGTGCCCCCATAGTAGCCAGTCCCCCCCCATAGTAGCCAGTTCCCCACATAGTAGCCAGTCCCCCCCCCCATAGTAGCCAGTGCCCCCATAGTAGCCAGTGCCCCCCAAAACAACAAACCAGTTACTCACCCGTCCGGCGGCCCCAGCAGCTCCTCTCCTGGCAGCGCGCACTCCCGACATCCTCTGGCACAGGCAGCGGGGTACAGAGAGACTGCCTGTGCCGGAAGTGACCTGCTGCATGACACATCCAGGACACAGGCAGCGTGTCTGTACCCCGCTGCCTGTGCCGGAGGATGTCGGGAGTGTGCGCTGCCGGGAGAGGAGCTGCTGGGGCCGCCGGACGGGTGAGTTCCTGGACTGCCCGCCCCTTCTATCGCCGCTTAGCTGAGTCGATCAGAAGCCCAGGAAAGTGCTGCTCATTGCACTTTCCTGGGCTTCTGATCAGCTGTCAGCTGAGAAGCGATAGAAGGGGCGGGCGGAGGGGGTGGCTCAGGGCCGCTCACTATGCATATGCTTAGTGAGCGGCAATAGAGGGGGCGGGCGGAGCGGCTTCCTTGCGGTGCTCAGCACTGCTTGGGAGCCGTCTTTGCTTTATAGGACACACTTAGTTTTATAAGTGCGTCTTATAAAGCTAAAAATACAGATGACAGAGGGCAGGGGCCCCCTAGGACACAAGGGCCCCCGGGCAGCCGCCTACCCTGCCCAATTGATAAGACGGCCCTGGGCTGTATTACTAACCCTACCTTCCAAGGGATGACAGGTACTGGCGTGTTAGAGTCTCCAAAACCCCTGCCACATCTGGGTCTGGAGCCACAAGTGCTTCATCCCGAGGCATGCCGATGTAGACCTGCTCAGAGGAGGTGGAGACAGGCTGCGGCTTGGGCATGTCCTCTGGCTTGTCGCTTATGGCAGCTGCAGGAGCTTGTTACTCATGGTGCTGCTGGCTTGTCCACGTTCTGCCCACTTCCTGTGTGGGATGGAGGCACTGTTTCTCCTATCTCCAGCCAGGTGATCCACTGTGTACAGGGGGAGAGGCGGGGACTACACAGAGCTGCTGAATAGCGATTTTTACCTTATTCTCTGGGAGAAAGGGATTATTAATAATCCCTTTCTCCCACAGAGTAACCATATAACTGTATGCCAACACAGACAGTCGCAATCGCGGCCGCCATGTTTGGCGAGTTTTTGAAGCAAATCGGGGGAAATACGCTTCGCAATGCCAGAGTTGCTTCACTGATCCCTAGTTATGAGGATAGATAAAGGGAGTTAACTTTGTTTAGTCTCTAGAAGAGACATTTAAGGGAAGATATGATTATTTATTTAAATATAAATGGTCATTATAAGAAATATAGTGAAAAGATGTTCCAGGTAAACCCCCCATAAAAGACAAGGGGGCACTGCCTCCGCATGTAGGAAAATAGGTTCAATCTCCTGAGGCAACAAACCTTCTTTACCACTTAGTAGAACAGTCTACCCCAGGATGTGGTCATGGCAAAACCAGCAGAGGGCTTGGGTTCTTAAAACAAAATAAACATAAATACATATGTATAGAATGTATCCATCATCCATCCCTCTTCCCTCCATCCGTCCACTCCTTGGTTGAACTTGATGGACGTGTCTTTTTTCAACCGTACTAACTATGTAACATCTGCTGGAAGGTTGTTCCAAGCATTTTCTGATAAGAAGATACACGTTGTGCGGCAGCACTAGATTAGAGCAGGGGATAAGCCCTACAGTTTCCGACAAAAAATTTGGTGGCAGCAGATGGATGCCTGTGGCGACCCTTACTGCTATCAGTCAATAAAAGTGTATACGAAAACCAGATTTGCATTTCCAGGGAAATACATAGTGCTTGAAAAGAGCGCCCTTTTAACAGTAACTTCCCTTTAAGAGAAACTTTAACCCTTGATACCCAGCCTTTAAGAGCGACTTTTGTACAGTCCCTTTAAGAGCAACTTTGGTACAGTCCCTTTAACAGCAACTTTGGTACAGTCCCTTAAGGACGCTTTGCGTGACCTATATACACCGTCCCTTTCAGAGCAGCTTAAGTATTGTCTCTTTAAAAGATACCATCCTTTAAAGACGAGCTTAAGTACTGACCCTTTAAGAGCAATTTGGGTACAGTCCCTTTAACCTCTTAAGGACATATGACGTACCCGTACGTCATATGTCCTCATTAGCACTTCAAAGCGGGGCCGCACGGCGACCCCGCTTTGAAGCGCCGCGGTCCCGGGTGCTGCGTTTAGCCCGGGACCGCCGCTATTAGCGGTCTGATCGCCGTGCCCGCTAATAAGCTAATCGGAGGCAACTGTCAAAGTTACTCTGTTACTGATGCCGGCCGGGGAGTCGTCCAAGATGGCGCCGTCCCCGACTCGGCACTCGTTTTCTTCCGGCTGCAGCAGCCGGAAGTAAACGAGTGCCTATCTCATTGATCTCTGCAGCATATCTATGCTGCAGAGATCTCAATGAGAGATCAAAAGTATATATACTAGAAGTCCCCTAGGGGGGCTTCTAGTATATGTGTAAAAAAAAAAAGTGTTTATAGTAAAAAGCCCCCTCCCCTAATAAAAGTCTGAATCACCCCCCTTTTCCCAGGATTTAAATAAAAGTAAACAAATAAATAAATAAACATGTTTGGTATCGCCGCATGCGTAATCGCCCGAACTAATAATTTGTCACATTCCTGATCTTGCACTGTAAACGGCGTCAGCGCAAAAAAATCCCAAAGTGCAAAATTGCGCATTTTTGGTCGCATCAAATCCAGAAAAAATGTAATAAAAAGCGATCAAAAAGTCGTATATGCGCAATCAAGGTACCGATAGAAAGAACACATCATGGCGCAAAAAATGACACCTGACACAGCTCCAGAGAACCAAGAATAAAAGAGCTATAAGCCTGGGAATGGAGCAATTTTAAGGAACGTATATTTGTTAACAATGGTTTTAATTTTTTATAGGCCATCAGATACAATATAAGTTATACATGTTATATATCAATTTAATCGTAACGACTTGAGGAACATGCATAACAAGTCAGTTTTACCCCAGGGCGAATGGCGTAAAAACACAATTCCCCCAAATAAAAGAAATGCGTTTTTTTTTTTCAATTTCACCACACTTTGAATTTTTTTCTGGTTTCGTAGTGTACCCAATGAAAAAATTCAGCCTGTCATTGCAAAGTACAATTAGTGACGCAAAAAATAAGGGCTCATGTGGGTTTCTAGGTGGAAAAATGCAAGTGCTATGGCCTTTTAAACACAAGGAGGAAAAACCGAAACCGCAAAAACGAAAATAGGCCCCGTCCTTAAGGGGTTAAGAGCCACTTGGGTACCGTCACTAAAAGAGCCACTTGGGTACCGTCCCTTTAAGAGCAACTTGGGTAAGGTCCCTTTAAGAGCGACTTGGGTACCAACCCTTTAAGATCACCTAGGATACTGTCCCTTTAAGAGCGACTCAGGTACCATCCCTTTAAGAGTGACTAGGGTACTGTCCCTTTAAGAGCGGCTTGGGTACTGTCCTTTTAAGAGCGGCTTGAGTACCGTCCCTTTAAGAGCAGCTTGGGTACTTTCTCATAAAGAGCGACTCGGATACCGTCTCTTTAAGAGCGACTTGGGTACCGTCACTTTAGGAGCGACTTGGGTCCTGGCCCTTTAAGATCGGCTTTGGTACCATCCCTTTAAGATCGGCTTCGGTACCGTCCTTCAAGAGCGACTTATGTAATGCCCCTATAAGAGCGACTTGGGTACTGTCCCTTTAAGAGCGGCTTGGGTGTCGTCCCTTTAAGATCTGCTTGGGTACTGTCCCTTTAAGAGCAACTTGGATACCGTCCCTTTAAGAGCGGCTTGGGTGATGTCCCTTTAGGAGCGACTTATGTAATGCCCCCTTAAGAGCGACTTGGGTACCGTTTCTTTAAGAGCGACTTGGGTACTGTCCCTTTAAGAGAGACTTGGGTACCGTCCCTAAAAGAGCGAGTTGGGTACCGTCCCTTTAAGATTGGCTTGGGTGCTGTCCCTTTAAGAGTGTCTCGGGTACCGTTCCCTTAAGAGCGGCTTGGGTACTGTCCCTTTAAGAGCGCTATGGATCTTGCAATGCAGGGACAGTTTTTGTGGGTTTTTCCTAGGATGATAGTTTCTATTGCGCCAAAGCGGTAATAGTTAAAAAAAACTATACAAATGTGGTATCGCCGTAACCGTAGCGACCCAGAGAATACATGTATTATGTTATTAGTGACCGCCGATACGGATTTTTACGGCGATCACTAATGGGCTCTATTCTGCTGCCATCAGCTCTTTATGGCGATGGTGCAGAATAGTGCAGCGGCGCCGGTAATGCCCGCAGCCTCCTCCTCTCAGCTATCGGAGGTAGCTGAGGGGTTGGGGCAGAGTGTGGGGTCAGTCCCGGCAAGTCCCCTCACCGGTGATCGCCGTTATTATCAGTATAACGGCGGCTACCGGTAACGGGCATTGCCAGCGCAGCTGAACGCTTTCATCTCTTCTCACCGTGAATCCACAGTGAGAGGAGATGAAAACATGTCCCCCCTATCCCCAGAATTAACCCTAGTGACCTGGCCACTGACCCTCCCCTCCCTGGGCGGCCATCTGATCCAAGATGGCCGCCGTCATCACTGTGAACAGACTCTGTTCACAGTGATGGATTCCTAAAAATGATCAAACCTTCATTCTTTCCACCACCGGAGGTGGCGGAGAGCATGGGGCAATGATCGGTGACCACCCGGTGTGGTCCTAGTACAAGTGATCAGCGGTATATACTATATACCACTGATCGCTTGTTCCAAATGGTGCCGGCACTTTTTTACGCCTGTCACCAAAGTCAAGTGCCCTGGATTACCCATAACCACCCTGGATTACTTGTAACCACCCCAGATTGCCCGTAACCACCCTAGATTGCCTGTAACCTCCCCAGATTGTCCGTATCCACCCCAGATTGCCCGTATCCACCCCAGACAGCCCATAACCATCCCAGATAGCCCATAACCATCCCAGACAGCCCATAACCATCCCAGACAGCCCATAACCATCCCAGACAGCCCATAACCACCCCAGATTGCCTGTCACCACCCCAGAATGCCCGTAATCTCCCCAGATTGCCCGTAATCTCCCCAGATTGCCCATATCCCCCCCATAGCCCATAACCATTCCAGACAGCCCGTAACCACCCCAGATTGCCACAGACTGCCTGTAACTACCCCAAATTGCCTGTAACCACCACAGATTGCTCGCAAGCACCCCAGATTGCTCGCAACCACCCCAGATTTTCCGTCACCACCCCAGATTGCCCGTTGCAACCCCAGATAGTCAGTGAACACCACCAGATTGCCCGTCACCACCCCAGATAGTCAGTGAACACCATCAGATTGCCCATTACCACCCCAGATAGCCAGTAACCATCCCTAGATAGCCAGTAAACACCCCAAGATTGCCCATAACCACCCCATACAGCCAGTAAACACCCCAGATTGCCCGTAACCACCCCAGATTGCCTGTGACCACCCCAGATTGACCGTAACCACCCCAGATTGACCGTAACCACCCCAGATTGGCACAGACTGCTCGTAACCACCCCAGATTGCCCATAACCCCACCAGATTGCCTGCTGCCACCTCAGATAGCCAGTAAACACCCCGAGATTGTCTATTACCACCCCAGATAACCAGTAAACACCCACATATTGCCTGTAACTAAAATGACACTCCTTCTCTTCTGAGCCCTGCTGTGTGCCCATACAGTGGTTTATGCCCACATATGGGGTACCATTGTACTCAGGAGAACCTCCGTTACAAATTTTGGGGTGCTTTTTCTCCCTTGTTCCTAGTGAAATTGAGAAATTTCAAACTAAACAAACATGTTATTGAAAAAGTTCAATTTTTTTCATTTTTACGGTCCAGTTTTGAATACTTTCCTCCAATACCTGTGGGGTCAAAATGCTCACCACACCCCAAGATGAATTCCTTGAGGGGTGTACTTTCCAAAATGGGGTGATTTTGGGGGGGGGGGGGTTCTATTCTGTAGACATTACAGGGGCACTGCAAACGCACCTGGCGCTCAGAAACTTCTTCAGGAAAATCATGCACTGAAAATGCTTGCCGCTCCCTTCCTTCTGTTGCCCGCTGTGTGCCCACACAGTGGTTAATGCCCACATATCGGGTACAGTTCTACTCAGGAGTACCTGCGTTACATATATTGGGGTGAGTTTTCTCCCCTGTTCCTCGTGAAATTGAGAAATTTCAAACTAAACAAACATATTATTGGAAAAATTCTATTTTTTCATTTTTACTGTCTTCTTTTGAATACCTTCCTCTAATACCTGTGGGGTCAAAATGGTCACTAAACCCCAAAATGAATTCTTTGAGAGGTGCACTTTCCAAAATGGGGTGACTTTTGGGGTGGTTCTATTCTGCTGACACTACAGGGCCTCTGCAAACGCACCTGGCGCTCAGAAACTTCTTCAGAAAAATCTGAACTGGAAATGCTAATTGGCGCTCCTTCCATTCTGAGCCCCGTTGTGTGCCCACACAGTGGTTTATGCCCACATATGGGGTACCATTTTACTCAGGAGAACCTGCGTTACATAAATTGGGGTGAGTTTTCTCCCCTGTTCCTCGTGAAATTTAGAAATTTCAAACTAAACAAACATATTATTGGAAAAATTCTATTTTTTCATTTTTACTGTCTTCTTCTGAATACTTTCCTCTAATACCTGTGGGGTCAAAATGGTCAACACACCCCAAGATGTATTCTTTGAGGGGTGTAGTTTTCAAAATGGGGTGACTTTTGGGGGGGTTCTATTCTTCTGACACTACAGGGGCTCTGCAAACGCACCTGGCGCTCAGAAACTTCTTCAGCAAAATCTGAACTGGAAATGCTAATTGGCGCTCCTTCCCTTCTGAGCCCCGCTGTGTGCCCACACAGTGGTTTATGCCCACATATGGGGTATCGTTCTACTCAGGAGTACCTGCGTTACATATATTGGGGTGAGTTTTCTCCCCTGTTCCTCGTGAAATTGAGAAATTTCAAACTAAACAAACATATTATTGGAAAAATTCTATTTTTTCATTGTTACTGTCTTCTTTTGAATACTTTCCTCTAATACCTGTGGGGTCAAAATGGTCACCACACCCAAAGATGTATTCTTTGATGGGTGTACTTTCCAAAATGGGGTGACTTTTGGGGGGTTTCTATTCTGCTGACACTACAGGGGCTCTGCAAATGCACCTGGCGCTCAGAAATTTCTTCAGCAAAATCTGAACTGGAAATGCTAATAGGTGCTCCCTTCCTTCTGAGGCCTGCTGTGTGCCCATACAGTGGTTTACGCCCACATATGGGGTACCGTTCTACTCAGGAGAACCTGCGTTACATAATTTGTGGTGCATTTTCTCTCATGTTTATTATGAAAATGAGATACTTTAATCTTAACAAATATATTATTGGAAAATTTCTATTTTCCATTTTTTTCCGGCCTAATTGTGAATACTTTCCTCCAGCCCCTGTAGGGTTAAAATGCTCATTATACCCCTAGATTAATTCTTTAAGGTGTCTAGTTTCCAAAATGGGGTCACTTATTGGGGTTTCCAGTATACAAGCCTCCTAAATCAACTTAAAAAAAGAACTGGTCCCTAAAAAAATCATTTTTGGAAATTTCATGAAAATTTGATAATTTGCTGATACATTTCTAAGCCCGTAACACCCTAAAAAAGTGAAATATGTTTACGAAATGAAGCCAGAATAAAGAGGACATATTGATAATGTGACTTACTAACTAATTTTTGTCATGTGCCTTTTTTTTTTAGAAGCAAAGAATTTCAAAGTTCGTAAAGTGCAAAATTTTCAAATTTTTCATTATATTTTGATGTTTTTCACAAAAAACACAGTGACAAAGACAGTGACCAAATTTTGCCACTAACATAAAGTACCATATGTTACGAAAAAACAATCTCAGAATCGCTAGCATACGTTAAAGCATCACTGAGCTATTAGCGCATAAAGTGAGACAGGTCAGATTTTGAAAAACGAGCCTGGTCATTAAGGCCCAAACAGGCTTGGTCCCTGAGGGGTTAATTGCACAATGATGGATTCGTTTAAATTAAATTATTGAACAACGAAACTGATTTTATTTCAACGAAAATGTGTTTTTTTTTCGGTATCCTGTGGATTACGTCGGATTACGTGGACTACGTCGATGACCATCAGTTGTTTGTTTTTTGTTTTTTTAATAAAATGGTCAATGAGGGGTGTGGGGGTGTTTTTATTTGAATAAAAAAAATTTTTAACTTGTGTCTTGTCTTTATTTCTTTACTTTATAGACTTAGTAGTGGAAGCCGTCTGAGGGTACAAACCCACACACCGTATACGCAGCAGATACGCAGCAAATATGCAGCAGATTTGATGGTGCAGATTTGATGCTGTGTTCAGTTATTTAGATCTAATCTGCTGCGTATTTGTTGAGTATTTGTTGCGTATCGCAGCAGTAAATACGCTGCGTATACAGTGTGTGGGTTTATACCCTAATAGACGGAATCCACTACTAAGTCAGGGCCTAGTGTTAGCCGGTATAAAATGGCTAACACTAACCCCCATTATAACCCCAGTACCCAATACCACCAGGGGTACTGGGAAGAGCCGGGTGCCAGTGGTCCCGGAGCGTCAAAATTGGTGCTCCTGGACCGGGCGGCAGCAGGCTGGTAAGATTTAGGCTGGGGAGGGCCTAAACCAATGGCTCTTCCCACTCTGGTGTTACCAGGCTGCTGTCGTTTGGTTTTTAACCCGGCTGGTTATAAAAATAGGGGGGACCCTATGCGGGTTTTTTTTAAATAAATAAATAATTTTAAAAAAACGCATAGGGTCCCCCCCACAGGATACCGATATCTGAAAAACAAAAAGGGAGAAACACACAAAAAACACACAAACAGGAGCACAACACCCATCATTGAGAGCGGTGTTGTGCACCTTACAGTATGCAGCATCTTTACAGATCGCTGCTTACAGTCTGGCCCCCAAGGGGTTAAGGGAGGATGTATTGCATCCCTCTTAACCCCTTGGGGGCCAGACTGATGTCAGACTGCACCCATCCCAGCAAGGAAGGGGTTAAGCGACCCCCCTTCCTTGCTGGGAGGGGTGCAGTGCAGGGGAGGGGGTGGGGAGAGCTGTATACTCACCCCGATGTGTCCTCTTCGCTGGTCCGCACTGTGCTGCGGACCCGCTAATTATATGTGCGCTCAGCCGATCAGCCAATCAGCTGAGCGCACATATAATTCTAAATGTTTCTTCTAATAATGCTATTGTGATAACATAATTAGAAGAAACATTTGATGTTTTAATTAAAGTAAAGTGATAATTAGTACAGAATGCTCTATTGCCGGCAATATGAATTGCTTACTGGAGCTTCCTGTACTAATTAATATTTAATTAATAAAACACATTTTCGTTGTAATAAAATCAGTTTCGTTGTTCAATAATTTAATTTAAATGAATCCATTATTGTGCAATTAAATACACTGTCAAAAAATAAATATATATATAAATATACATTTATTTATATATATATTTATTTTAACAGTATATTTAATTGCAAAATGATGGATTCGTTTAAATTTAATTATTGAACAATGAAAGGGACTTTATTACAACGAAAATGTGTTTTATTAATTCAATATATTAACCATGAGAGGCATCGGCATACTGCAGAGGATCGCAAACCCGGTAATAGCAATTCATGTAAACTGTTTCCCTGCTTTCCCAGATGCATCCAGAGGTATTTGCATCACTTTCTTAAGATTTTATTTGTTATTTTTAGTTGAACCAGATTTCCAAGTAAATGACCGTATGTTTTCAGCCGCATGTCTATTTTTTCCCACGGCCGTAGTTTCAGCCGCACATTTCCAACCGCATAAAAAATACAGCCGCACACATACATAGTGTGAACATAGCCTAAATGGAGTTTGTGCGCAAAGCGGTTTGGGCTGTATTTTTCGCAGAAAAATGGCTAGAAGAAGAAGAAAAATACGGATTACAATATAGTGCTTTTTCAAGCACTATAATTACACATTTATTTTAATAAAGTAATATAACTTTATTAAAGCAATGTATTAGCAAAAAATAAAAAAAGCTAGAATTTTTTAAGTTAAGACATTGAGCTTTATTTAGGCCATTAAAAACAATTTCCATTGTGCACACATAAGTAAGTAAACCATCCAAACCAATGCATCTCTAGCCCTACAGTGGGCTTTTAATCCTGGTAGGAGGGACAAAGGTCTCTAATGCTGAAAAGTGTAAATTGAGGAAAGGTAGGAGTCCTCATGTGTGCAGCAATATTAGGTCCCCCTCATTGGCACTGTATACAAATCGTATTGATAACAGGAGGAAAGTGAGGCCACCTTATTGTGTTGGGATGGTTTAAACCAGTGGCGGAACTACCACCGTAGCAGCAGTAGCTGCTGCTACGGGGCCCGGCTCATCAAGGGGCCCGGCAGTGGGGACTGCTTGCAGGGCCGCTTTAACCAGAGGGCACATGGTGCACGTACAACGGGCCCACTGGTTAAAGGGGCCCTCCCGAGCAGGCCGGCCGTTGCTATGTGCGACCAGTGTGGTCGCACAGGGCTCCAGCCACCGGCCTGTCAGGGGGGAGCGCCATGGATGGGTAATCTACTTACCCCTCCATGGCGCCCCCTGCAGGGCCCCCCCGTCCGCCGCTGCCCCCGCCCGCCAGCTGCTGCTGCGGCGCTTCAGCAGCAGCGATACTGACAGAGAGAGAACCATTGGCTCCCTCCCTGTCAGTCACTCTTGTGGCCGCACTTCCTGCGGTCACAAGAGGCCGCACTCTCCCTCTAGCGCCCGACGTCACTGGAGCGTCGGCCCGAGGGTAAGTGTGATCGCAGGAAGTGCGGCCACAAGAGGGAAGAGAAGAGAAACGCGTGGACCCAGGTGAGTAAAATTTTAGTTTTTTTCAATATTATATGGGAGGGGGAGCGCATATACTATTGGGGAGCACAGGGGGCTATATACTATGGGGGAGCACAGGGGGCTATATACTATGGGGGGCTATATACTATGGGGGAGCACAGGGGGGCTATATACTATGGGGGAGCACAGGGGGCTATATACTATGGGGGAGCACAGGGGGCTATATACTATGGGTGAGCACAGGGGAGCTATATACTATGGGGGAGCACAGGCGAGCTATATACTATGGGGGAGCACAGGGGGGCTATATACTATGGGGGAGCACAGGGGAGCTATATACTATGGGGGAGCACAGGGGGCTATATACTATGGGGGAGCACAGGGGAGCTATATACTATGGGGGAGCACAGGGAGCAATATACTATGGGGGAGCACAGGGGAGCTATATACTATGGGGGAGCACAGGGGGCTATATACTATGGGGGAGCACAGGGGAGCTATATACTACTGGGGAGCACAGGGGAGCTATATACTACTGGGGAGCACAGGGCGCTATATACTATGGGGGAGCACAGGGGAGCTATATACTATGGGGGGAGCACAGGGGGCTATATACTATGGGGGAGCACAGGGGGCTATATACTATGGAAGAGCACAGGGGAGCTATATACTATTGGGGAGCACAGGGGGCTATATAATATGGGGCAGCACAGGGGGCTATATACTATGGGGGAGCACAGGGGAGCTATATACTATTGGGGAGCACAGGGAGCTATATACTATTGGGGAGCACAGGGGAACTATATACTATTGAGGAGCACAGGGGAGCTATATACTATGGGGGAGCACAGGGGAGCTATATACTATTGGGGAGCTATATATTCTTGGGGAGCACAGGGAGCTATATACTATTGGGGAGCACAGGGGGCTATATACTATTGAGGAGCACAGGGGGCTATATACTATTGGGGAGCACAGGGGGCTATATACTACGGGGGAGAGCACAGGGGGGCTATATACTATTGGGGGAGAGCACAGGGGGGCTATATACTATTGTGGGAGAGCACAGGGGGCTATATACTATTGTGGGAGAGCATAGTGGGGCTATATACTATTGGAGAGCACAGGGGGGCTATATACTATTGTGGGAGAGCACAGGGGGGCTATATACTACTGGGGAGAGTGCACAGGGGGGCTATATACTAATGGGGGAGCACACAGGAGGGCTGTATATAACTGGAGGAGCACATGAGGGTCTATATACTACAGGGACACCTTAAAACTGGAGGCACAGAGGGGTGTAACTATGTAGAGGTACAGAGGGGTGTAACTACTGTATAGGGGTACAAGGGACCTAACTACTGTATGTGTTGAAGCCTAAAATATTTGTCTGGCAGATTCTGGAGAGAAGATTCACAGTTGAGTCACTGGATGTAACTGCACTGTAACTGTTATAGGGTTGTAGTGTTAGGGGTCATGATGTGGCGGTATTATGGCTGTGTTATCCAGTCACAGTGTGGCGGTATTGTTCAGGTCTGGTATGGCAGTGTTATCCAGTCACAGTATGGCGGTATTGGTCAGGTCTGGTATGGGAGTATTATCCAGTCACAATATGGCGGTATAGGTCAGGTCCGGTATGGGAGCATTATCCAGTCACAATATGGCGGCATAGGTCAGGTCCAGTGTGGCGGTGTTACGCAGTCACAGTATGGCGGTATTGGTCAGGTCTGGTGTGGTGGTGTTATCCAGTCACAGTGTGGGGGGAGGGGGGGGCCCATTGGAAAGTTTGCTATGGGGCCCAGCCATTTATAGTTACGCCCCTGGTTTAAACTATTTGCAAATGGTATACCAAGAGCCTCCTTATTGTTATGGAGATTTTGTTTTGCAGTTGGGGGGCTGCTTTTTGCGATTTCATATATGTATTGGGTCTGTATCTTACCATTAGCAATGAGCTGTTGTATTTTTTTGCGTGTGTTTGCAATTTCAGCCATAGCAACATGTTCCTGCCTAGTGTGAATGGTGTTTTAGAAGAGCTGACCAAATATTTTTTTTTGCCTGGATTCCAGGTGGGGGAGTGGCCGCCTCTGCTTGGTCATGCACTCCACCCGTCCCACCCAGGTGGTTGTTATTTTTGGTAGTTTAAGTTGGAACCTGCATGCCCAGAGCATAGTCTTAGGGTCCTCTTCCACGGGCCGAGGAGGGCCCGATCAACGATGTAAACGAGCGCCGATCTGCTAGAGAAGGAGCCTGGACAGGTTTTTGTGTTTTTGTGTGTTTGCAATTTCAGCTACAGCATCGTGCTCCTGCCTAGTGTGAATGGTGTTTTCCAGTCCAGTACTTATCAGCTGCTGTATGTCCTGCAGGAAGTGGTATTCTTTCCAGTCTGAAGAGCAGGTGAGGTTTTCTATGGGCAAATGCCACTGATCTGGACAGTTCCTGACATGGACAGAGGTGGCAGCAGAGAGCATTGTGTCAGACTGGAGAAAATATATTACTTCCTGCAGGACATACATCAGCTGATAAGTACTGGAAGACTTAACATTTTTTTATAGAAGTAAACAGGCTCGGACTGGACAACAGCAGAGCAGGGGAATCCCCAGTGGACTTTAACCCTTGGTGGGACCATAAGCAGGAGATGGGCCTCCCTGTCTTGCAGTTCCAGGATCACATATAATCCTCCAGCACTGCTGTACATGCCTTTCACCCAGTCATTCACTTCCTCTATATAGAATTCTCAGTGGAGCAGCAATGGTCTGTAAGTCTCTACACGTCTTTATGACGGGCTCTCTTTAAGGAGAGTCACTACACCTTTGACCAACGTCGATAGACGTCTCACTAGCCAGCCAACACCCTGCTCTGCACTGATGAGGGGCAAAACCCCAGAAGCAGCTATCTGCAGATGGGAAATCTTTCCTTTAGGCATAAAATCCTTAGTCAATGTTCTAAGGCTCCCTGTCTGAGCGAGACTTTACTTGAAGGGACATCTCTTTCCTCAAGAGGTGTGAGAACTATTTTGCATATACTTTTTTCCCAGAATTCTCAGTGGAGCAGCAATGGTTTGTAAGTCTCCTCATGTCTTTATGACGGACTCTATTTAAAATTTTTTTATTAAAGTATTGCCCCCCCAAAAGTTATACAAATCACCAATATACACTTATTACTTCAAATGCTCATAAAGTGCTTTTTTCCCTGCATTTACTATTTGTATAACTGATTTGTATAACTTTTGGGGGCAATACAATACTTTAATAAAAAAATTTCGCCAGAATTCTCCTTTAAGGAGAGTTAATACCCCTTTGGCCCACTGCCTTTATATAATAGCCTGGGTTTTTATCATAATGTATAGAGACAGGGAGTGACTGGGGTGACAGGCAGCAGCATGTAGTGTGCAGATTTGGCACAGCCCCTCTCCTCACCCCATGGACCCTCTGTGTCCATCTTCTCTATGTGGTGCTGCTGGCAGTTGGGACATAGGAGAGGAGGAGGGAGAGGGGCTGCAGTCTACACAGTGTGGCCTTAGAGCAGATCTGACAGCACGTGAGCTGTATCTGGTGCTGTACCAGAGGTAAACCTGTGTGTACATGAAATATGTATGTTCTGTTTATTTGGTGCGTGTGTGTGCATTATCTATGCATATATGTAATGTTCATTTGTTTAGATGTGTAGATGTGAGTATTGTGCATGCATGTGTGTATACTATGTATGCACACAGGCTATGTGCATTTCTTTTTATCTGTGTATGATGTGTGTATATATTGTGCATATTTGTATGTAATATGTATGTTCACGTTATTTGCAGTCACTTGTAACTCCCCCTCCCATATCAAAACCTGTTGGGGACTCAGCTTTAAAGGTGTCAATTAAGCAGGGAAGGAGGAGAGAGGAGACATTACAGCTTTTAGCTATCCAGGAACTTGGAGAAGCCTCTTTGTACCAAAGAATAAAAACATTTTCTATGCTATAGAAGCACAGACAAATATATTTAAGGTACCATGTGTCTTCTTGACCTAACAGCACCTAACAGTGTCAGCAGTTTGTAACACAAATTACAGTTTTTCTTTAACCCCTTCACGTCAGCAATCTGTATATATACCTTCCTATTGCACATGCCCCGTGCAGTAGGAATGTATATATACGTTCCTGCTTTGACGGGGCTTTGTAATGAGAGCGGGATCGCTGCAGGGATAGCGATCCCGCTCTCATCTCAGTGAAGCACCGGAGATAATGAGAATCAGCTGCGATCCCGCAGCTGACCCCCATTAACCCCTTAGTGACCGCCGAAACGGCGATCACTAATGGGCCGGTGCCGCCGCTGTATTTCATCTCCCCCCCCCACCGTGAATCCACGGTGGGGGGAGATGAAATAAGTAAAATCAGACCCCAGATCAGCCCCCCTAGTGCCCCGATCACTAACTCCCCTCCCCGCGGCGGCCATCAGATCCAAGATGGTCGCCGCCATCACTGTGAACAGACTAATGTCTGTTCACAGTTATTTAAAGTGAAAATGAATGAAAGCCCCATTCTCTCCGCCACCGGAGGTAGCAGAGAGCGTGGGGGAGTGATACTATATACCGCTGATGGCTTGTGCCATGTGCTCCCAGGCACTTTTTATCCCCTGTCACCATGAATGATTGGTGACAGGGGATAAAAAGTGATGTGCCCCAACCCCCCAAGTCGACCCCCCACCCCCCCCCTGTCACCCCCGTCCCCCAGTCACCCCCCCTACCCCATATACTCACCTGATCCTGGAGCTTCTTCCTCCTCGACGTCCTGGCTGGTTATGAAGTGCGCATGCGCTCCACAACCAGCCAGCTCTGAAAATTTAAAGTGACAGAGACCAATTTGGTCTCTGTCACTAAACTATGATTACTGTGATAGAAAATATCACAGTAATCATAGTAATATAGTGAAAATGAATGTATAAAGTACAAAAAGTGACAAACATACAAAACAATAAAACACACACTTTTTATTATAGTAATAATTGCAGTTTACTCCCAAATTACCCCTAACCCCCCCAGATTACCCGTAACCACCGCAGGTTGCCCGTAATCACCACACGTTACCCGTAACCTACCCAGGTTGTCCGTAATCACGTCAGATTGCACGTAACCCCCCAGATTACCCGTAACCACCGCACGTTGCCCGTAACCACCGCACATTGCCCGTAACCACCGCACATTGCCCGTAACCACCGCACGTTGCCAGTGACCCCCTCCAGATTGTCCGTAATCACCCCAGATTGCCTGTAACCACCCCAAATTACATGTACCCACCCCAGATTACCTATAAGCACTTCAGTCTATCCATAACAATTCTAGATTGTCTGTAACCCCCCAGGTTGCACACAACCACCGCAGGTTGCGTCTGACCACCGCACGTCTCCTCTGACCACCGCACCTTGCCTCTGACCACCGCAGGTCGCCTCTGACCACCGCACCTTGCCTCTGACCACCGCACCTTGCCTCTGACCACCGCACTTTGCCTCTGACCACCGCACATTCACCTCTGACCACTGCACCTTGCCTCTGACCACCGCACCTTGCCTCTGACCACCGCACCTTGCCACTGACCACCGCACCTTGCCTCTGACCACCGCACATTGCCTCTGACCACTGCACTTTGCCTCTAACCACCCCAAATTGCCAGTGACCCCCTCCAGATTGCCCATAACCATGCCAGATTACAGGTACCCACCTCAGATTACCTATTAGCACTTCAGTTTATCCGTAACCACAGCAGGTTGCCTGTAACCACCCCAGATAATCTGTAACCACCCCAGATTGTCCGTAACCACCCCAGATTGTCCGTAACCACCCCAGATTGTCTGTAACCACCCCACGTTGCCCGTAACCACAGCAGGTTGCCTGTATCCATCCTAGATTACCCGTAACCACCCCAGAATACCCGTAACCACCCCAGATTACCCGTAACCACCTCAGACTGCCTGTAACCACCTCCAGATTACCCGTAACCACCCCAGACTGACCGTAACCACCCCACATTACCTGTAATCTAATTTTTTTATTTTATTTTAGTAACTGCGCTATTCTAATAACTATTACCAGCTGCGGTTTTGCTCCAGCAAATTGGCGCTCCTTCCCTTCTGAGCCTGGCTGTGTGCCCATACAATGGTTTATGCCCACATATGTGGTACCGTTCTACTCAGGAGAACCTGCGTTACAAATTTTTGGGTACTTTTTTTCTCTTGTTCCTCGTGAAATTGATAAATTTCAAACTAAACGAACATATTATTGGAAAAATTTGAGTTTTTCATTTTTACTGTCTAAATTTGAATACTTTGCTCTAACACCTGTGGGGTCAAAATGCTCATCCTACCCCAAGATGAATTCTTTGAGGGGTGTACTTTCAAAAATAGAGTGACTTTCTCTCTGCTGAGGGGGTTTTTCTCTCTGCTGACACTACAGGGGCTCTGCAAATGCACCTGGTGCTCGGAAACTTCTTCAGCAAAATCTGCAATGGAAAAGCTAACTTGCGCTCCCTTCCTTCTGAGCCCCGCTGTGTGCCCATACAGTGGTTTACGCCCACATATGGGGTACCATAGTACTCAAGAGAACCTGCGTTACAAATTTTGTGGTGCTTTTTCTCTCATGTTCCTTTTGAAAATGAGAAACTTTAATCTAAACGTATATATTGTTGGAAAATTTAAATTTTTCATTTTTTTACGGCCTAATGGTGAATACTTTCCTCCAGCCCCTGTAGGGTTAAAATGCTCTTTATACCCCTAGATTAATTCTTTAAGGTGTGTAGTTTCCAAAATGAGGTCATTTATGGGGGTTTCCAGTATAAAAACCTCCTAAATCAACTTTAAAAAAGAAATATAGTCTTATGTAGGCTCTCTAGGAGTAAATCCTAAAAAACAAATCATGTGAGGCAAATAAATGTATAGAAGGATGCTGAATTTATATTCTATCACAGTTTATGTAGTTAAAATACATGAATTTATAAAAAATTGCTATGGTCTTGTAAATAGATCAGTACATTTAACATAAAATACAGTAAATGACAGAGTTTACTCAGAATAAAATTTACTGTAAATAAAAGTAGAGATAAAAATAAAAATAAAAAGCGTCAACACAGGGCCCTTGCGCTGACTGCTTTAATAGAGATCACAGTTCATTTGCAGATGTAATATCTTTTGCCTATTGTCCCCTGCTGGTAGATAATCAGTAACTCAGTTTCAAAGGATTCACTTTGCGTGCTTAAAGTACGGGTACATGCGATACAGTAAGTGTTCGTTTTTATCTTAGTTATTGCTGTATATAACTGTATAAAACTTTATCGGTGGATGAACCACCTCTCACCCGATGTCCAATGTTCGGAACTTTATCGGTGGATGAACCACCTCTCACCCGTTATCCAATGATCAGATGTCGTATGGATGATGAGTCTGTCGGGCTTTGTAGTGTGTCTCTCATCGGTCTCTGCCGTTTCACCTTATCGGCGTCCGATGTCCAGTGTTCAGTAACCGTATGGAGAGTGGATCTAGCGGACTCCAGAGCGTGTCTCTCGTCAATCTCCGCCGTTCTACCTTGTCGGCGTCTGTAGAGTACACAGGAGCCTGTTACTGAATCCACATGGTCTCGAGCGCGCGCTCGTTTGAATCTCCGGTAACGGCTCCAGCAGTTGCGGTTGCGGGGCAAAGGCTGAATGCAAATAGTAAGTGAGTACTAAAGTCTATAATAAATCAGTTATCTTTCAGACGCGTTTCAGGAGTATGCTCACTCCTTTCCTCAGTGAAGAATAGATAACTCTGTGAGTATGTTGATAGTTCGATCCTTTATCTCTATATTGGTATTGCTAAAACATGTACTGGATTCGCCAGGATTTTCTTCCATGTTTTCGTTTAGTTGCCTTTAGGTAAGTTTACAAGTTTCTTTATGTATATTTCCATTGCATATATTGTCTTTCTTATTATATATTAACTTTCGTCATAGGATTTCATTAAGGACTATAAACAGTCAGACAACATTATAAAATCATTATAAAAAACATTATAGAAAACATTATATAAATCAGAAAGCATAAGTAGACATTCTTAATCAGTCTGTGGAAACGTAGTGGTGCAGATTGAAAACCGCACCTGCAGTCTGTATTGTGTCGTAATTCAAATCTGGTCGTGTAAGAGGGGGAATAGCTAAAGTCTTGGTGTAACAATTGTATCAATGAATATGCTACAGATGTCAAATAAAGATAGGATTTAGAAACTGAAAAAAAAAATAATAATGGAAAAAATATAAAAATAAAAATAAAAATAAAATTAGTAATAAAAATAAAAAATAAAAATAAAAATAAAAATAAAAAATAAAAATAAAGAAATATAAAAATAAAAATAAAAATAGATAAATAAACATAAAAAATAATAAATAATAAATAGAAATAAAATAAAAATAAAGATAAAAATAAAAATAACAATGAAAATAAATATAAATAAAAATGAAATAAAATAAAATAAACTAGAAGTAAAAATGAATACATATGGAAATGAATTGTTATAATAGTAATATGGATGAAAAACGTACATACGATCTGGACTACTATTGGTGACACGGACCCCAAAGGAGTTGACGATTTTCTCAATTGTACAGTGTTATACATTAGATACACATAAATGGACAGACGGCTGTTGAGGAGGGGGGGAGGTAGTAATGGCTGGTCGGGCACTTAGTCCCCCATCAGTCTACCTCCGGCCCGTAATATGGAGTATCAAAAAGGGAAGACAAGACAAGTGTATTAATAGACGTTGTGTTGGTAGGTTGGTATATTGTAAGTTGTGATAATAGAATGGGGACCTTCGAGAGACGGTCCAGGCACTGATAAAACAGTCTGGCACTGTACCGTCTGTCGACTGGGCCCCAAACATACAAAACAGCGTAGGAGCATCATAGTACTGGGGATGCCTATCACAAAAAACCAAAAATCTCTAATTCGGCGTTGAGGCCGTATGGTACAGGGGTCTGAAAGTCAAAAATATAAACAAGACAGTCAAGAATATAGACAAGACAAGTAAATTGAAAGATGTTGATAAACGTTGTGTTGATAGATTGATATATTGTAAGTTGTGTTGATAGGATGGAGACCATCGAGAGACGGTCCATGCACTGATGAAACAGTCTGGCACTGTACCGTCTGTCGACTGGGCCCCAAACATACAAAACAGCGTAGGAGCATCATAGTGCTGGGGATGCCTATCACAGAAAACCAAAAATCTCTAATTCGGCGTTGAGGCCGTATGGTATGAGGGTCTGGAAATCAAAAATATAACGGGATTCTTGTCTGGACATCTTGGATATAAAGTTTCCCCCCCTCCAGTCTGTTTCTATTTTCTGTATAGCTGTGTACGTAGTCCCTCTAAGTTTGCTATGATGAAATTCCTTGTAGTGGGCTGAGAGTGTGTGTTTTTTATATCCTCTTTTGATATTATAGAAGTGTTCAGCTACTCTTTTCTTCAGGCTTCTTGATGTCCTCCCTATGTATTGTTTATGGCATGGGCATTCGATCATATAGATAATATTTTCGGCGTTGAGGCTCAAAACACCTTATGCCACAACATATCTCCCTTTTAAATAAAGGACTCAAATTTGCCCCAACACAAAAACTAGACAAATTTGGTGTATATGTAGGTATTGAGAAATACGTTCGAAAACTATGCCTAAAAAAATATTTTATAAAAAATCCTTTGAATCGGACAGAGATGAAAGATACTACATACAAACATACAGAATTAAAACTCAACTCAAAATTTTTTCCAAGACAAGAAATTAGTAAAGAAATAAGTACTTTCCAATGTAGCGTAGAGAAAGAACTACGCTCTTTTTAACCGAGACGGCATATGAATAACATCTCCCCGAAAGAAATACAGGCATTGAAAGACCTACAACAAGATCTAAGTGTAACAATTAGACCCGCAGACAAAGGAGGGGGCACAGTCATACTAGATACAGATACATACAACAATGAATGCATACGCCAACTTTCAGATACAAACACATACAAAATACTCACACACAATCCCACCGAACACTATTCTAAACAACTACACACATTATGCAAAACAGCACTAGATAAAGGTATACTAACAGACTCAGAATACAATTTTATTTTAGGTACAGACAATCGCATTCCGGTTTTTTATTATTTACCAAAAATACACAAAGACCCAATAAACCCCCCTGGACGACCAATAATTTCAGGAATAGGTTCCATATCCTGTAATATGTCCCAATACATTGATAGATTCCTTCAGCCCTATGTTAAGAAGACGGACTCCTACCTCAAAGACACCACAGAAGTGATTAAATTAGTAGAGAACCAGGATTGGTATCCCGAGTGGACCCTGGCTACCCTGGATGTTAGTTCATTATATACATGCATCAACCACAGTCAGGGAATCTCGGCAGTTAGATTTTTTCTCGAAAAAGATGATACACTGGCAGTAGACCAAGTAGAATTCATACTAGCATCTATAGAGTACATACTCACCCATAACTTTTTCTGTTTTGATGGGAATTACTACCTCCAAATCTCGGGAACAGCTATGGGCACCAGGTTTGCTCCCAGTTACGCCAATTTATTCATGGCGTACTGGGAGGAACAATACATCAAACCCCTCCTGGGAGCAGACCTGGTGCTATGGAAGAGATACATAGACGACATGCTTATCTTTTGGAGAGGGTCAGAATCTGATCTTACACAATTTGTCAACCACATCAACCAAAACCAGTACAACCTATCATTTACATCCCATGTCAGCCAATCATCAGTAGAATATCTGGACCTACAAATTACTACACACTCTCATAGATTACAATGCAATACATTTCACAAACCAACCTCTAAAAATAGCTTTATACTCTTTGACAGTTGTCATCTACCCCAATGGCTACTTAATGTACCATTCGGACAATTTAGGAGACTCAAAAGAAACTGTACCCTAGAAAGCCAGTTTGAAAAAGAAGCAACAAAATTAAAAGATCAATTTAAAGAAAAACACTATCCAGAAAGAGCTTTGGAAGAGGCTCTTGACAAAGCCAGAAAGCTAGATAGATCCTCTTTCTTTCTAGAATCCAATGATACTGAAAGGACAACAGATAACAAACAACAAGAAACTAAACTTATTCTTCCATTTAACATTAATCACAGACATATTAATAAAATTATTAACAAACACTGGCACCATTTAAAAGATGATAAGATAATTGGCCCCCTCATACCTCACAAACCACCTGTAATATACTCTAAAGCTTCTAACTTAGGATTGCAGATAGCACCTACAGTGAGAAAGAAAATTAGTAGCATACAACCCACCATCTGTCCCGATATCAAAGGTTTCTTTAGATGTAGACTGTGTAATAATTGTAAAGCCACGCAGTTCCACAGAAGAACAGAGAAAATAATCTCAACAGTCAATGGCAAGGAATATAGAATAAGAGAGACCTTATCTTGTAATTCCGAAAATATTATCTATATGATCGAATGCCCATGCCATAAACAATACATAGGGAGGACATCAAGAAGCCTGAAGAAAAGAGTAGCTGAACACTTCTATAATATCAAAAGAGGATATAAAAAACACACACTCTCAGCCCACTACAAGGAATTTCATCATAGCAAACTTAGAGGGACTACGTACACAGCTATACAGAAAATAGAAACAGACTGGAGGGGGGGAAACTTTATATCCAAGATGTCCAGACAAGAATCCCGTTATATTTTTGATTTCCAGACCCTCATACCATACGGCCTCAACGCCGAATTAGAGATTTTTGGTTTTCTGTGATAGGCATCCCCAGCACTATGATGCTCCTACGCTGTTTTGTATGTTTGGGGCCCAGTCGACAGACGGTACAGTGCCAGACTGTTTCATCAGTGCCTGGACCGTCTCTCGATGGTCTCCATCCTATCAACACAACTTACAATATATCAATCTATCAACACAACGTTTATCAACATCTTTCAATTTACTTGTCTTGTCTATATTCTTGACTGTCTTGTTTATATTTTTGACTTTCAGACCCCTGTACCATACGGCCTCAACGCCGAATTAGAGATTTTTGTTTTTTTGTGATAGGCATCCCCAGTACTATGATGCTCCACGCTGTTTTGTATGTTTGGGGCCCAGTCGACAGACGGTACAGTGCCAGACTGTTTTATCAGTGCCTGGACCGTCTCTCGAAGGTCCCCATTCTATTATCACAACTTACAATATACCAACCTACCAACACAACGTCTATTAATACACTTGTCTTGTCTTCCCTTTTTGATACTCCATATTACGGGCCGGAGGTAGACTGATGGGGGACTAAGTGCCCGACCAGCCATTACTACCTCCCCCCCTCCTCAACAGCCGTCTGTCCATTTATGTGTATCTAATGTATAACACTGTACAATTGAGAAAATCGTCAACTCCTTTGGGGTCCGTGTCACCAATAGTAGTCCAGATCGTATGTACGTTTTTCATCCATATTACTATTATAACAATTCATTTCCATATGTATTCATTTTTACTTCTAGTTTATTTTATTTTATTTCATTTTTATTTATATTTATTTTCATTGTTATTTTTATTTTTATCTTTATTTTTATTTTATTTCTATTTATTATTTATTATTTATTATTTTTTATGTTTATTTATTTACCTATTTTTATTTTTATTTTTATATTTCTTTATTTTTATTTTTTATTTTTATTTTTATTTTTTATTTTTATTACTAATTTTATTTTTATTTTTATTTTTATTACTAATTTTATTTTTATTTTTATTTTTATATTTTTTCCATTATTATTTTTTTTTTTCAGTTTCTAAATCCTATCTTTATTTGACATCTGTAGCATATTCATTGGTACAATTGTTACACCAAGACTTTAGCTATTCCCCCTCTTACACGACCAGATTTGAATTACGACACAATACAGACTGCAGGTGCGGTTTTCAATCTGCACCACTGCGTTTCCACAGACTGATTAAGAATGTCTACTTATGCTTTCTGATTTTTATAATGTTTTCTATAATGTTTTTTATAATGATTTTATAATGTTGTCTGACTGTTTATAGTCCTTAATGAAATCCTATGACGAAAGTTAATATATAATAAGAAAGACAATATATGCAATGGAAATATACATAAAGAAACTTGTAAACTTACCTAAAGGCAACTAAACGAAAACATGGAAGAAAATCCTGGCGAATCCAGTACATGTTTTAGCAATACCAATATAGAGATAAAGGATCGAACTATCAACATACTCACAGAGTTATCTATTCTTCACTGAGGAAAGGAGTGAGCATACTCCTGAAACGCGTCTAAAAGATAACTGATTTATTATAGACTTTAGTACTCACTTACTATTTGCATTCAGCCTTTGCCCCGCAACCGCAACTGCTGGAGCCGTTACCGGAGATTCAAACGAGCGCGCGCTCGAGACCATGTGGATTCAGTAACAGGCTCCTGTGTACTCTACAGACGCCGACAAGGTAGAACGGCGGAGATTGACGAGAGACACGCTCTGGAGTCCGCTAGATCCACTCTCCATACGGTTACTGAACACTGGACATCGGACGCCGATAAGGTGAAACGGCAGAGACCGATGAGAGACACACTACAAAGCCCGACAGACTCATCATCCATACGACATCTGATCATTGGATAACGGGTGAGAGGTGGTTCATCCACCGATAAAGTTCCGAACATTGGACATCGGGTGAGAGGTGGTTCATCCACCGATAAAGTTTTATACAGTTATATACAGCAATAACTAAGATAAAAACGAACACTTACTGTATCGCATGTACCCGTACTTTAAGCACGCAAAGTGAATCCTTTGAAACTGAGTTACTGATTATCTACCAGCAGGGGACAATAGGCAAAAGATATTACATCTGCAAATGAACTGTGATCTCTATTAAAGCAGTCAACGCAAGGGCCCTGTGTTGACGCTTTTTATTTTTATTTTTATCTCTACTTTTATTTACAGTAAATTTTATTCTGAGTAAACTCTGTCATTTACTGTATTTTATGTTAAATGTACTGATCTATTTACAAGACCATAGCAATTTTTTTATAAATTCATGTATTTTAACTACATAAACTGTGATAGAATATAAATTCAGCATCCTTCTATACATTTATTTGCCTCACATGATTTGTTTTTTAGGATTTACTCCTAGAGAGCCTACATAAGACTATATTTCATTGTTTAGTATTCTTTGGCGTCAGATTAGTAGTGCACTCGGAGTATACATCCTCTAATATCTTCCATATCGTTAGTGGGGTGTAGCAAACATATACTATATTTCCTTCCAAACTTTAAAAAAGAACTGGTCCCTAAAAAAATCAGTTTTGGAAACTTTCACGAAAATGTGGTAATTTGCTGATAAATTTCTAAGTCCCGTAACACCCTAGAAAAGTAAAATATGTTTATGAAATGAAGCAAGAATAAAGAGGACATATTGGTAATGGGACTTAGTAACTAATTTATGCGATACGACTTTCTTTTTTTTTAGAAGCAGAGAATTTCAAAGTTAATAAAATGCTAATTTCTTTCAATTTTTCATGATATTTTGATGTTTTTCACAAAAAACACACAAATTAGTGACCAAATTTTGCCACTAATATAAAGTGCCGTATGTGACGAAAAAACTGTCTCAGAATCGCTAGCATACGTTAAAGCATCACTGAGCTATAAGAGCATAAAGTGAGACAGGTCAGATTTTGAAAAATGAGCCGGTCTTTTAGGTGCAAATAGGCTTGGTCTTGAAGGGGTTAAAGGAGAAGTTTCTTGAAAGTAACAAATGACAGGAAGGCGGGGGTGCCGGAAGATAGTAAAGAAAATATACTCACCAGTCCCCATGCCACTGCGCTACTCTCTCTCCCACAGCCGCTGGAATTCATTTTCAGTCATTTTCGACCGGGTTCTGCGTATGTCAAGGCCCCAGCTCTTTTAGCTGCAATGTCACATACTTGGCTGATGGATTGCTTGCTCAGCCAGTCAATAACTGCAGTGGTGTCCATCCCCAGTCAGTGATCATCTGAGCAGGCGATCCATCAGCCGTGCAGCGATCCATCAGCCGAGTTTGTGATGTTGCAGCCGGAGGAGCTGCAGGAGGCAAGTTGCTGTTGGATTTCACTACGGGGGCACAGGGATGGGTAAGTACACTTTCTTTATTATATTCCTACACCCCCATGCCTACCTGAGATTTTTTAGTTTTATGGGACTTGTCCTTTCAAGAAATTTAAGTGGCATGTTATGTTGTTTGCATAGAGTGACTGACAAGATACTAGAAGTGAGCTAGCATCACTGGTCACATACACAGGACTGTGCAAAGTGGCTATAGTAATGTGAAAGGTTTGGTTCTTGTTACATCTGGTGTATATAGGGTGGGCCCCAACAATCAAATGGGCCCAAGGTACTGAGTCCGACACTGGAAGTAAATTACAAATCTCTGGCACTTTCTGGCACCAGTTGATTTAAAGAAAAACATTTTTGGTGCACAGCCCCTTTAAAAATTTACCCCCCAAAAATTGGGGAAACTGTGGTTGAGGTTTATAGGGATTGCCGATGTCAATTATACAATGAACTGTGGCAAAAATGGTAGGTTCACACAGAATTTTTGCTGTCTATGGACAAAAATGGATGGGAAAAATGAATGCAATTGTATGCCATCCGTCAGGATCCATGTTCTATTTATTGTCTTACATTTTTTTATTATTTTATAATATACACAAAAACATAGCTGATCACTTTTTTCTGCACGTCAAAATTAAACATTTAAAAGCGTATCAGTTAAACTGACAACAAAAATTTAGAGTAAATCTAGCCTAAACTTAACCCTAAGTCAAAACCAAAGCATAAGCCTAAACCTATAGCGGCACCTGTGATTGACAACTTACACCACAGATTTTTGTGAAATCATATGCTAATTTTGGGTTATGAATTTGATTTGTGTATATTGTACGTATTTTGTTTCCTTTCAAAAAGGACCTGTAGCCAATCCCCTCCAAAAAGAGATTTTATTATCATTAAACAGCTCAGGCTATCCTAAATACACAATTATTACAGTTTATTGATATGCCCTCCTGTTCCTAAGATATGTGGGCTCATATTTTGACAGTTCAGAAAATTCGCATCAACCCAAGTTTATTAATGGGAGTATCAGGTGATGGGTGTGATTATACAGTCAGGGGGCAAGTATGTTTTATGTTAAGGTTGTATTTGCTTAATACCTTGTGTGGTACAAAATGCCTGACACCCATCACCTGATGTTCACTTCTATTTTTAAAATTAAGTTCAGACCCATCTGACAATCACTTGAATTGTTAAACTATAAACACATCAAAAAGTTTGTAACCAGGGAACTCTAAGCTATTTACTGTCAGTAACATCAAATTTTGGGGTTAGCTACGGCTTTTCTTAAAAAAAAAAATCTCGTGGGAAAGTATAAACATATACTGAATGCATACAAAGATTTTTCAGATGTATAGTCTGAGCATGATGTGAGTGATACAACAGAGCAGTTATCTTGCTGAATATCTTTGAACCCACTATATTTCATCAAGGCTTTTTATAGGTGAGGTCCCCAGAACTGGACAGTATTCCAGATGTGATGTCACTAGAGCTCTATACAGCAAGATCAAAGTTTCCTTCTTCCTACTGGTTATACCTCTAGCTATACAGCCCAGCGTTCCAGTAGTTTTCCCTAGTGCCTGACTGATGACTAATTTTTGTGTGTGTCAGAAATCACTGCTTATAATCCTTCTCTTCTTAACTTGTTTCGTATATAGAACTTCCAACAAGTACTCGGAATATTCCTTGCGAGTGTTTTTTTTTTTTTTTTTACATTTGAATACATTGAACCAAACCTTGCATTGCTTTGACCATTTATCCAATGAAGCTAAATGCATATCTCAAGGAACACAGCACACTTCTGTGCTATCAGCAAATAGGTATCTATAACATTATTTAAAAATATTGTGGAAGTACATTATTCCAAAGGTAATTACTAATACCTTATAAGATGTTCCCCACCCTTAGGGTACAAACACACACAGCTTATACGCTGCGTATTTACTGCTGCGATACGCAGCAGATACGCAGCAGATTAGATCTAAATAACTGAACACAGTATCAAATCTGCTGCGTATCTGCTGTGTGTGTTTGTACCCTTAAGATATTGTCCCTATGCCTTACACAAAGTGATTGAGATGTTTTGCCTTAATTTATTTTAAGGGTTTAATAGCCATTAACAGTTATTCAATAGTCGATGTGACATCTATTAATTCTAGATGAAAATTCATAGAGAATAATGTTTGATTCCACTTATGGAGAACAGCATAAAAATACTGCATTGACTAATATTACATGATATTTATCTTAGTAGAAGATTATACCAATAATAAAAGTTCAGATAATAAGAATTACTTTCAGATACAATAGACATATATATTTTTGTTAATAGAATATATATTTGTTATTTCTGTAAACTACAATATATGAAATACATAACTCACCATTTCATTTTCTTCTCCTTCATTTATTATTGCCTGATGGTCTTGCGGCACTTTAGGTTTCATTTTTAGATTTGAAACCAATTCAAATGCTTTGCAAAGCAAAGAATGTTTAGTGGTGATGATGATGATGGGGATCCTTATTTATATCACAATGCCCTTCCTCTGCTAGTTTAGCATAAATATCTTCTTCAGTATTTCAGCACACCTCCTCATTATCTTTACAGAAGTAATTACAGATATGTCACAGCACAGGGAAATTACTTCCGCAATGTAGGTGTTTGTTTTATAATTGATGACAAACCTGCCAAAAGGCCCACATTAGGCATGTAAATGAATACCTACAGGTAAAGTTACTTTATACAATGTATGGAGTAATTTAAAAGAAAATTATACAGACAGATAGATTATTGAAGCAAAGTCAGGAACAGACTATAAACAGAGAACAGGTCATAAAAGAAAGATTAAAATTTCTTCACTTTTCACATCTATTCCTGGCTTTGGATTCAATAATCTGTCAGATAAATCTGGCTGTGTAAACACACCACAAGTCTATGGAGCCAGTCTCCTGCAATGAGTTGGATTGGGTAGGCAACTGAGGCGTTAAAGCGACTCTGTACCCACAATGTGCCCCCCACAAACCGCTTGTAGCGTCAGATAGCTACTTTTAATCCAAGATCTGTCTTGGGGTCCATTCGGCAGGTGATGCAGTTATTGTCCTAAAAAACAACTTTGAAACTTGCAGCCCTGTGTAAAATTGGCGTGGCCTAGAGTACCCATGCTCTAGGCTTGCACTGCCTCTCTGTCCCTCCTCCCCACCCTCCTCATCATTAGGAATGCCCCTGGGCAGGATTCTTCCTATTCATCACTTGTCTGAACACTGCACAGGTGCCTTAACGATCCAACACAAGTGCAGTGTTCAGACAGGTGATAAATTGGAGAAATTGTTCTAGGGGCAGTTATAATAATCGAGAGGGTGGGGAGGAAGCATGGAGGGCTGTCGCAATCATAGGTCATGGGTACTCTAGGCCACGCCAATTTAACACAGGGCTGTGAGTTAAAAAGTTGTTTTTAGGACAATAACTGCATCACCTGCCGAATGAACCCCAGGACAGATCTTGGATTAAAAGCAGCTATGAAAGGTACAAGTGTTTTTTTTTACATGTCTGTGTGAGGTTAAAGGCAGAGATGAGCAAATTTACATCAAAAATTAAATGAAGCAAAGTGTTTCCTCGGCAGTCGGCATATAAGCTGCCTATTATCTCTTTGCTGCTCCTTGCCGCTTCACTCTGGGTGTCTGGAAAAGCTGGATCCAGTCCTGAGAAACTAGAAGAAGTTTTCCAGGACAGGATCCAGCTTTTCCAGACACCCAGGGAAGAGTAGTACAGAGATCAAAGGCAACCAGTATTTCAGCCGACTGCCAAGCAAACAAAACGCTTCATTTATGATGCAAGTTCACTCATCTCTAGTTAAATGGGTAGTCTGCTTATTTTAAACTTTTAGGGTGCCTTCACACCTACCGTATCGCAGCAGAAAATCCGCTGCGGATCCGCAGCAGATTTGATTATTGAATTAATGAATGAACACAGCATTAAATACGCACTGTTAAATCCGCTGCGGATCCGCAGCAGATTTGTAAGTGCGGATTTGATGCTATGTTCAGTCATTTAGTTAAATCTGCTGCGGATCCGCAGCGGATTTTCTGCTGCGATACGGTAGGTGTGAAGGCACCCTTAAAGGGGTTATCTGGTTAACAGAAACATAAAATTCTAAACGATCCTTCTTCCCAGTACCACCCTACGTCTCTTTTCTTATCGACTTTGGACATGTAAAATTCTCTACTCTTGGTCCACTCAGACCACGCTCAGCTCCCTCTTGCCCCCTCTCTTTGTGGCCACAGAACATATGATCTCCTCTCTGTGGGCGTGGTTAGCTGTCTATTGACTTGGTTACCCGACCCCCACATCATCTGCATCATCTTCATGCCCCTGTGCTGCTTCCATAGACTTACATGTGTCCCTGAGCCTAGGTTTCTAAATATGAAAGAATACAGTTCCATTTCTGCTTGCTGTCAGTAAATGCAGGCATATGTACCTGTCTTTGTTACTCAGCTCTGTATATTGTAAGTGTTATAGATGCTTTTAGAATCTGTATTGAACTAGAATGTTTTCATTCACAGTAAGCAAGCAGAGATCTAAACCTTCACTACTCCTTCCCACTCCTTTGGTCAGGGATGTGGAGTCAGCTCTGACTCCGACTCCTTTTATCAGGACCGACTCCAACTCCAACTCCGACTCCTGCTCCTTCATAGATGGCCAGTCAGATACCAGGGGAGTTATTTATCGCACTGGCTCAGCATCTTTTCCCTAATGTCCTATATGATCCTGGGGAGACTTCTGAGTGAATAAGGAACGATATAAAGCAGCTTCTCCTGTGTGTGCAGTGAATGCAGCCAGTCTCCAGCCTCCATATCCTGAACTACTCACAACTAGACTACCTGTGATAAATAGGGGTCACACAAAGTGATATAGAGGGGTAACGCACAGTGATATAGAGGGGTCACACACAGTGATATAGAGGGGTCAGCCATAGTCACTTAGAGGGGGCATGGGAATGGGTAAATAAGACTTCTTTATTATGAACCAACCACCCCCTGGAGTTTTCACTGTTTCACTGGCCCAGAATACCCCTTTAATTTTTTTCCTCTCTTTCTCACAAACACACAGTCTGCTGCAGCCATAGCACACACACACAGCCTACTGCAGCCATAGCAAGCACACACACAAACACACACACACATACAGATGTAGCCCCTTTCAACATGATCCCTGACGTGTCAGTATTCTGATTTAATGCGTCAGGGTGTTTTTAATGAAGTGTGGCTATGTGTAATTCCAGATTTGGCCAGTAGGTGGCAGTATAATAGCTACAATGAATTACTGGAAGATTTCAGCCAGAACCACGCTAAGAAGTACTGCACAGTAGAAGCTGTTACAGCCAATGCCTTTCAGGGTGAGTAAAGGATGGTTTGGGCTATTCAAACCAGGTAGAACTGAGTTACTAGCTTGTATGGTGCCCTAAAACTAGCACTGCAAAGTGGATCAAGTTTCCCGTTTCATTTCCCATTAATTTCTATGGGGAAACGTGATCCATTTTGCAGTGCTAGTTTTAGGACACCATACAAGCTAGTAACCAGTTCCAACTGGTTTGGGTAGCCCAGACCCTCCTCTACTCACCCTGAAAGTTTCACATTTATGACCTAAAAGATCACCATTCAGTGCCGCTTAGAGTTGGGGCAAGAATGAATGGGAAAGCAGCGCTAAAGGATTAACTGGGACTGTACAGGACTGAAAGTGACATCAAACAGCGATCTTTTAGGTCATAAATGTGAAACTTTCAGGGTGAGTAGAGGAGGGTCTGGGCTACCCAAACCAGGTGGAACTGAGTTACTAGCTTGTATGGTGCCCTGAAACTAGCACCGCAAATTGGATCAAGTATCCCCATAGAAATGAATGGGAAATTAAATGAGAAACTTGATCCACTTTGCAGTGCTAGTTGTAGGACATCAAACAAGCTAGTAACTCATTCTACCTGTTTTGAGTAGCCCAGACCCTCCTCTACTCACCCTGAAAGTTTCACATTTTCTTCCTAAAAGATGGCTGTTTGATGTCACTTTCAGTCCTGTACATTACTGTTTTTTCCTATAGTGCTGCTTTCCCATTCATTCTTAAGGGAAAAAAGGCTTTTTTTTTTTTTTTTTTTTTACATAGGAAGTCATGAATTAGAATTAAATAATTGTAAACAACCAATTATTACTTGCAAAGTGGTACTTTAGTGTTTTCATTCATGACTTCCTATTTAATTGTCACCACTTAAATTTTTATTGTGATTGATGGGTAGGAGCAACTTTCATAAATAAATTTACCCGGGGTTCGAATTCGCAACCTCAAGCTTAGCAGATACTGCGACTTAAAGAGTCACTGTCGTGAATTTTTTTTTTGCAGAAATCAATAGTCCAGGCGATTTTAAGAAACTTTGTAATTGGGTTTATTAGCCAAATCTGCCATTATCTGCATGTAAAAAGCCTTTTCCCAGGTCCCCCCCTCCTTCCTCTTTTTCATCCACTCCAAAAAATCTGAAAATTGTGACTTGTTGCAGGAGACGTACCCTGTCTGCTCTAGGGAGAGGGGAGGGGGGAGGAGGAAGGAGGGAGTTAGCCGGCAGCAGAAAGCAGATAACAGAGGATTACAGGCACGGAGCTGGGTGACAGCTGTAATCTGAGCTCAGACAGGTCACTGGTGATGGTCAGAACAGATAAGGGATTTGTAGATTAACTCTTTGTTGTCCTGTTTTGGTCTTTTCTTTAGCTCTCTCCATAGGAGAACAATGAAGACAGGGGGGAGAGCTTCAAACTGCTTTTTCATGATAAAAATGCATTTTTCGGATAATAAACCCAATTACAAAGTTTCTTAAAATCGCCTGGACTATTGATTTCTGCAAAAAAAAAATTCACGACAGTGACACTTTAACCCTTAGACGACCCAGGGCGTATAGTTACGCCATGGAAGTCTGTCCCCAGACGACCTAGGGCGTAACTGTACGCCCTGGGTGTTATTTCCGCTATGAAGCGCGCTCCGGAGCGGAGCGCGCTTCATAGGAGGTGGGGGCCGGCTGCAGTGAGCAGCCGGGACCTCACCGGCAATGACACGCTGCAGCGATCGCGCTGCCGCGTGTCATTAACCCCTTAAACGCCGCGATCGCGGCGCGACCGCGGCGTTTAGGTGTAAGTGACAGGGGGAGTCCCCTGTCACTTACCGATCGGGACCCCCGCAGTGTGACTGCGGGGGTCCCGATCGGTAAAACGGACTGCTGGAGGTCTCTTACCTGCCTCCATGCGGTCCGATCGGCGCTCTGCTACTCTAAGCCTGCACAGGAAGGCTCAATGAGCAGAGCGCCGATAACACTGATCAATGCTATGCCTATGGCATAGCATTCATCAGTGTAGAAATCAGACTAATCTATGTAAAAGTCCCCCAAAGGGACTTCAAATGTGTAAAAAAAAAAAAGTTAAAAACACTAACACACTACCCCAAAACCCCTCCCCCAATAAAAGTTGAAATCACCCCCCTATCCTATTATATAAATAAAACATATAAAAATAAATAAATAGATAAACATATAATATACCGTAGCGTGCGTAATTGTCCGATCTATTAAAATATAACAAGTGTCATTGCGAACGGTAAACGGCGTACACGAAAAGAGGGGAAAAAGTGCGCAGATTACCGATTTTATGTTACATTATATATATAAAAAAATTAATAAAAAGTGATCAAAACGTCCGATCTTCACAAATATGGTATTAATAAAAACTAGAGATCATGGCGGAAAAAATGACACCCCATACAGCCCCGTAGGTGAAAAAATAAAACCGTTATAAGCGTCACAATAGTCCCATTTTATTTATAATTAATTGCCAAAAAAAAGGATTTCATAAAAAAATACATATATAACATTAGAGAATCTGTGTAACCTGCATATGGTTGTGTTCGGACTGACCTATAGAATAATAGTGTCATGTCGCTTTTACCATATAGTATATTACGTAGACACAGGAACCCCCCAAACGTTACCATATTGCATTCTTTTTTGCGATTTCACCAATTTATATCTTCATAAATAATATATTTGGAATTCCATCATACATGTTATGGTAAAATGAAAGACGCCATTACAAAGTACAACTATTCCTGTAACAAATAAGCCCTTACATGGCCTGTAGATAAAAAACTGAAAGTGCTAGAGCTCTTAGAAGGGGAGGAGGGAAAAACGGAAACACTAAGATCAAAATTTGCGCGGTCCACTGGGTCATTTTGGGCCTGGTCCTCAAAGGGTTAAGCCCTCACGTCACAGTTCCACTTGTAGTCAATGAGCAGATTTACTTAGCATTATACCCATCACCAAGGATCCCTATGTAAAAAGTCTTTTCTGCCAGCATGTGGTGAACCCTGTTCACTGGTTAGAGTAGGTGAGACTTGGCATAATACAGATGTGTGCTCTGTCTCACCTCTTGTAACCAGTGCACTGGGCCCCACATCCCCTGCAGTAATTCCAATCCCACTGGAGCTGCAGAGACAAGGAGCCTGTCACCCTGCAGTGAGCAGAGAGGAGAGCGTGGGACAGAGTGCTGACAGGTGAGAGTGATGTATGTGTTCAGCATCTGGGAAGTGTTCCTATAGGGAACTGCATGGAGGTGACATCTGAGTAGTGGCTGTGAAGAGGTTGTATGTGTGTGTATATATATATATATATATATATATATATATATATATATATATATACATATATATATATATATATATATATATATATATATATACACACACACATTTATATCCAATACTGTGGTTCAATAAGTGACTATCAGTGCCACACAGTACAGGTATGTTATGCAAAATAATAGTGTCCATATGTTGCTAACAGTATCAGTCAGTCACTGTCACATACAATGCTGCAAACTGTAGTCAGTGATCAGACAGCAGTCAGTTGTTAGAAGTGAGTTACAGTAGAAATACCCATATGCCGTGTATAGTCAGTGATCAGACAGCAGTCAGTTGTTAGAAGTGGGTTACACAGTAGCAATCCCCATATGCCGTGTATAGTATCCAGTGCCGTGCTGGGAGCTTAGGGGTTAAGTAAGCAGCAGTAAGTGATGGTCTGCTGTCACTGTAGATGAGAGCTCCGTAGTCAGTAGGTGGAGAGAGGGATCAGGTTACCAGCTCCTACACCATTACAACTTACTGCACACTCCCCAGTACATGGCACTGACCTGTATAGTAACTGATGGCTACAGGACACAGTATATCGGCTGGGCAGCTCTGTCTAATACATTTGTATATTGTTGTAACAGTATTAGAGCTGCCAAGCCGATATACTGTGTCCTGTAGCCATCAGTTACTATACAGGTCAGTGCCATGTACTGGGGAGTGTGCTGTAAGTTGTACTGGTGTAGGAGCTGGTAACCTGATCCCTCTCTCCACCCACTGACTAAGGAGCTCACATGGTACAGTGACAGCAGACCATCATCTACTGCTCCTTGCTTAACCCCTAAGCTCCCAGCACGGCACTGGATACTACACACGGCATATGGGGATTGCTACTGTGTAACCCACTTCTAACAACTGACTGCTGTCTGATCACTGACTACAGTTTGCAGCATTGTATGTGACAGTGACTGACTGATACTGTTAGCAACATATGGACACTATTATTTTGTATAACATACCTGTACTGTGTGGCACTGATAGTCACTTATTTGAACCACAGTATTGGGGATACATAAACAAAATTGTAAACGAAATCAGCAACATCAGAACGAAATTATGTTGTTTCAATTAAATATAAACAGTTTAAGGAAGCGGGCCAGTCAGACTGCACTGCGCTCTACAACAGCCGTAGCTTCTACAGTATGCATCTGCATAGTGTAGTGTACAATTGTTCCAAGCGCCATCTGGTGGTGAAAAATAGAAACTACATGTTAAAAGGTTATTTTACTGTTAACACATCAAGATAACTTTGACACAGTTTTACCATGATGGGCTAATGTGTTAACCCGCTCATGGTGACGATGGCTACATCTGTACACACACACACACACACAACCTGCTGCAACCATAGCACACACACACACACACACAGTCTGCTGCATTCATAGCACAAACACACACACATAGCCTGCTGCAGCCATAGCACACACACACACACACAGCCTGCTGCAGCCATAGCAAACACACATAGCCTGCTGCAGCCATAGCACACACACAGTCTACTGCAGCTATAGCACACATGCACATGCACAGCCTGCTGCAGCCATAGCACACACACACAACCTGCTGCAGCCATAGCATACACACACACACACAACCTGCTGCAGCCATAGCTCTCTCTCACACACACACACACACAGCCTGCTGCAGCCATAGCACACACATACACACACAGCTGCAGCCATAGAACACTGAAGAAAAACACAATATTCTCTCAGAGAGAAAACCCCACATAGGTTACTGCTGCACTACTTATACCTTCTCCTTCTCCTCCACCTCTATATTACACAGAATATCTTGATATTACACTGCTGCTCATATACAATCATCCAGCATCCAGGAAGAAAACAGCACAGATCTCCCCCCAAACAATGGACTCTTCCAGCTCAGAAACCAACTGCCAAATAGTGACCGACTACTTTTCCCGACCACCCTTATCTAATAGTGTAAGTGTCCTATTAGAATGTTGCTCATAAAATATATTGATGAGCAAAACTTATAAAATCCATATCAAAACTCAGTTCTAATTAAACTTTTTTTTAAAGCTGGAGTCGGAGTCAGTACATTTTTTTTAGACTCCAACTCCGACTCAATCCAGAACTAGCACCGACTTAGACTCCACGACTCAAAAAGATGCCTGTTACGTAGCACATAACTACACCATACGCGCATCAGCTCTGCTACATCATCAGCTAGTATGGAATACATATTGAGGTGATGTGATGCAAAATAAGTTAAAAAGAAAACTGTCCTGTGTTTACTGTGTATTGACAGCAGTCGGCAAAGCTAAGGGGGCAAATACCCAAATAGACCAATCAGGGAAATGCATGATGGGAAATGTAGTTTCCTATTTTGGTTATAGATCGGCTTTTAGAAAAACTTGTAACCCCAGAATGGCAGCAGCTAGGAGATGGCTCAAAATACTAAGGGAGACTCAATAAGTAAGATCAGCCGGGATTAAATTTTTTCGCTCTTAGGTGGATAACCTCTTTAATTGCAGATGAGTGAAGCAAATTAAAATTGAATCAGACTGTCAATTTCGCTTCATTCTGCAAAGTGAATTCCAAATTCATGAAATTCAAGAAATTAGCAAAAAAATAAAAATAGCGGCCACACATGCTGTCTGGAGCATCACTAAAACACCAAGTGGTCCTGGATTTGCACAAACCCATCCGTACCAATAAATTGACAGTTTGTTTAGTAAATGTTCCGATGGTTTTAAAGTGTACTCAGGCACACTAAAACTTTTCTTATTCTGCTGCCCTCATAAAAAACATAATATTCATCTTATTCTTACTTCCAAAAAACAGAAGGTGCAACAGCAACCAACAGGTGCAAGGGTTTACCATATATACTCCTCCCAGTGTACACACGAAAAACACCTGCTCTGTTGATATTAAAAAGTAAGGATCTTAACAAACTATTTGATCAAACAGCGTGTACCAGGTAAGTAGAAGCCTGGATGGCGGCGCGGCTGTGGATATAGTGTACCTGGATTTTGCAAAAGCGTTTGACACAGTTCCTCATGGACGTCTGATGGGTAAGTTAAAGTCTATCGGTTTGGAAAATTTAATGTGTAACTGGATTGAAAACTGGCTTAATAATCGTACCCAGAGAGTGGTGGTCAATGATTCCTACTCCGAATGGTCCCCGGTAATAAGTGGTGTACCCCAAGGGTCAGTACTGGGCCCTCTTCTGTTTAACTTGTTTATTAATGATATTGAGAATGGAATTAACAGCAATGTTTCTATCTTTGCAGATGACACCAAGCTTTGTAGTACAGTACAGTCTATGGAGGATGTGCAGATGTTACAGGATGACTTAGACACACTGAGTGTTTGGGCGTCCACTTGGCAAATGAGGTTCAATGTGGATAAATGTAAAGTTATGCACCTGGGTACTAATAACCCACATGCATCATATGTCCTGGGGGGGGTTACTCTGGGAGAGTCACTGATAGAGAAGGATCTGGGTGTACTTGTAGATAATAGACTACAGAACAGTACACAATGTCAGTCAGCTGCTTCTAAGGCCAGCAGGATATTGTCATGCATTAAAACAGGCATGGACTCGCGGGACAGGGATATAATATTACCGCTTTATAAAACTTTGGTGCGGCCTCATCTGGAGTATGCCGTCCAGTTTTGGAACCCGATTCATAAAAAGGATGGTCTAGAGCTGGAGAGGGTACAAAGACGGGCAACTAAACTAATAAGGGGAATGGAGCATCTTAGTTATGAGGAGAGATTAAAAGAATTACATTTGTTTAGTCTGGAGAAGAGACGTTTAAGGGGAGATATGATTAACTTATATATATATAAATGGCCCCTACAAGAGATATGGGGAAAAGATGTTCCAGGTAAAACCCCCTCAAAGGACAAGAGGGCACTGCCTCCGCCTGGAGAAAAAAAGGTTCAATCTCCGGAGGCGACAAGCCTTCTTTACCATGAGAACTGTGAATCTGTGGAACAGTCTACCACAGGATCTGGTCACAGCAAAAACAGTAGAGGGCTTCAAAACAGGGCTAGACAAGTTCTTAGAGCAAAATAATATAAATACATATGTATAGAACCTATCACCCCTCCCCCTTCCCTGTATCCATCCCCTCCTTGGTTGAACTTGATGGACATGTGTCTTTTTTCAACCGTATTAACTATGTAACTATATACCATGTCACCAACATTAAGGTGTCCTCAGAGACATGGTCCCTACTCCTTAGCATTTTCACACTAGCAATGGCCTCTCCTGGGCTGAGTAAGCCTACAACTGGGCAAATAGGAGCCAAATGATCTCTTTTTATAGCACCCTTGGGACATGGGTGGAGTGCAAGCCAACAGGAGGTAGCCACCCCCCCCACATTCAACAGAAAAAAAGGAAAAATTGGCAGCACATCTATGACTCTGTTCACACTGCAGGCTGCATACTGCTTGTGGCTTAAGTACAAACAAAAAAACCAGAAGGTTTAACAGCAACCCACAGATGCAAGGGCTTACTGTATATACTCCTCCCAGTGTACACACAATAAACACCTGCTCTGTAAATAATAAAAAGAGAGGATCTTACCCCGGATCCTCCATTAACTGCAATCACTGGTCGTGAGACTGTCCCCTCTTAGTAATTGGCTGAGCAGGCTGTCACTTATGAGACAAATCTTTTTTTCAGAGATTTCTGGCACCCAGCATTAGTAAATGTGGGGAAACAAGAAACCAATAGGGAAAGACTAACAAAAAATTACAATTTCAGGACAGCAACACATTAGTTAATGAGGGCCATTGTTTTTTGATATCTAGTACCTCTTTAACCATCTTACATGTTTTTTTTTGCTTTTTGTTTTTGTTTTGTTTTTTTCCAAATATTTTTATTAGATTTTTCAAATTTTATCTATAACAATACAGTTACATATCAAAGGAAGACATAAATAGGATACAATATAGTAAGTTTGAAAACAATTTTGCTATAAAAAACAATAGAATCTAAAGAACAAAAATTAATGCTCTACAGGATCGAAAGAAATGTAGATAAAGAATCTCTATCTTTAATATAATTAAGGACCTCTGAGTACTCCTAGGGTGCCCTTTGACTCCGCCGTCTGATACCAAACAGTATTACAAAAGTGTTTCATAACAGCTTCCCTCTCCTCCTGCGACATAACCTTAATGAGAAAAAATTTCCATTTTTTATGAAATTTTTTGTGGAAACATCTTTGCTGCGGATTGCATCCAGCATTTCCCAATGAAGAGTTTCTTTAAGCGAGGTTGTTAGCTCAGAAATAGTGGGAAGTGTGTCAGAGATCCAGTGGTTTAGTAAGCCTTTTAAGGCCAATAACAGAGTAAGATGAATACATTTTGAGGCTATAGGTTTTTCAGAGGGATCTCCATCCCCGGCCACCACAACATGAAAAACATAACTGAGTAGAGTTAGAGGTATGAATTCATTCCATGTATTCTGAATAAAGGTTTGTACTAATTGCCAGTATGTCTGAATTTGAGAACAAGACCAAACACAGTGTAATAAATCTGCGCTAGGTTCTTTACATTTTGGACAATATGTCAAGAAATCATCTGGCATGGTGGAGTAAGAAAAGTTAAAAGCGTAAATTGCCTTATGGTGTAGTCGGAAGTGGATTTCCCTCAATTTCACACTGGGAGTGGCTGCAGTAACATATCGGATGCTATTTAGCAATTTTTGTTCCAAATTATCTGTTTGTATTTCTGCAGCCCATTTCCGTAGAAAAGGGGGAGGAGATTTGTATAAGGAATCAACACATATCCTACGGTATATTTGTGAAAGAGATAAGGTGGGAGAAGAATTGGAGCATAGAAAATCAAAAAAGTTTTTTCTGCCTTCGCACAAGATTTAACTCTATTAATAGCAAAAGAACACAGTTGTTCAAATAAAACCTGGTGATGGGGAGGGATATCATACATGTCTCTAAATTTTTCCCAAGATAACAACTCTCCCTTATCTGAGTCCAGTAAGTTACTTAAGTGAGTGATTTGTTTTTGTTTCCATACCATATAGTCAGGATTGATGTTACCATGTAGAAAGAGGGGATTGTCCCATAACGGGAAAAACTTAGAAAGACTAAATGGGAGTTTATACAATTTTCTTAAAGCTTTCCATGTGGCCACGGTATCAGCGATAATAACATTGTGTTTTAAATGTGAGGGTAGTTCTGAAATAGAGAAGTGAAGAAGCGAAGCCAAAGGCCAAGGAGAAGAAAGAGCAGACTCCAAGGAATAATTAGAAAAGAAAGAAGTACCGTTAATCCAGTCTCTGATGTGTTTGAAAATGGAGGCCAAATTATAGAATCTGATATTAGGTAATTGAGCACCACCTTTATGTTTGGGGAGGCTGAGAGTATCATATGCTATTCTTGGTCGTTTTGACCTCCAAATACATTTGGTAAAGGCTGATCTAAGTCGAGAAATATCCTTATGTTTTAGCAGTAAGGGGATCATTTGTAAGGGATACAATAATTTAGCAAATTACATCATCTTAATAAGATGAATACGGCCTAAGATTGAAAGGGGTAAATTTTTCAACCTATCAAGTTCTTGTTCTATTTTTTGAAAGATTGGGATATAATTTAATGAGTAGAGAGAAGAAGGGGTATGTCCAATTTTAATTCCTAAATATAAAAGGTGTTGTTTTGCTATACCTATACCTTCAGGGTAATTATGGGGAGCCAAGTGTGGTATTAAGGGTAACAATGGGCTTTTAGTAATATTAATTTTAAAACCAGAAAATGAGCCAAAGTTTTTCAAGATTTTTAAAACACCAGGGATGTGTGATGTAGGATTTTCTAGGAATAATAAGATGTCATCAGCGAAGCAAGCTATACGTACTTCTTCATTGCCTACTTGAATGCCTTTAAATTCAGGTGTGAGGAGAAGAAATCTAATTAAGGGCTCTAATGCTAAAGCAAAAAGAAGGGGGGACATTGGGCAACCTTGTCTGGTTCCTTTAAGGATTGGGAAAATGTCAGACAAGAATCCAGGTGTATGAATGCGAGCTATTGGGTTATTGTATATGGTAGAGATAAGATCTTTAAAAGGTCCTGTAATGCCATAACGAGAGAGGGTCATATCCATCCATTCCCAGTTAAGATTATCAAATGCCTTTTCAGCGTCTAAGGCAAGCAGTCCTGGTGAATGGTTTGGATTTTCCCTTCGTCGTACTACTTCCTGTACGGTTAGAACTGTCCTAATATTAATTATCGCTGAGCGGCCCTTTATAAAGCCAACTTGGTGGCTACTAATCAACTTAGGGAGAAATAAAGCAAGCCGGTCAGCCATAATTTTCGTAAGAATTTTTAAATCTTGATTTATAAGAGAAATAGGCTGATATGAGGATGGAAGTTGTGGGTCTTTCCCTTGTTTATAGAGTAAATTAATATAGGCCATTTCCCCTGAAGGTAACATGCATTTATTATCTATTATATGTTGATATACTTTTTGGAGAGTTGGAACCAGATCAGTATTTAGAACTTTATAAAATTCTCCACTAAATCCATCTGGCCCTGGTGTTTTATTATTATGAAGGGAAGATATTGTTTTAGAGATATCCTCAGGAGAGATAGGGGCATTTAATGATGCCAGAGAAGATTCATCCAATTTGGGAAGATTCAGAGACTAGAGAAACTGTTGACCCGCTTAAGGATCTATAAGATCAGAAGAGTAAAGGGATCGGTAAAATTTTTGAAGAATATTAGAAATAGTTTTTGGATCAGAATGTAATAAACCATTATGATCTTTCATATTTTTGATATGGGAAATAGGGCGTTTACTCTTTGCTAAGTTAGCTAATAGCTTTTCCTGTTTTATTACCATATTTATAAAGACGAGAAAAATACTGATCTTTATATAAATTATTAAGTTTTTCTTGAGCTAATTCAAATTCCTTTTTTGCTATACACCAAAGGGATTTATTTTGTTCAGAAGGTAAAGATAAAAGGTAGTGTATGCATTACGAAGTTTAGTAGTAAGAGTATTGTAAGAGGTGGTCGCTTCTTTTTTACGTGCAGAGAGATAAGAGATTATATTGCCTCTTAGTACAGCTTTGGCAGTTTCCCAGAACAGTATAGGAGTTGTGGTATGTTGCGAATTAGTGTCGCAAAACTGTGACCACCATTTTTTAAGAAGATTTTTGAAGACTTCATCTGAAGCTAAAACTGCTGGGAATCTCCATATAATGTCTGTTCCTTTAGGGTAAGAATCACGTAGGGTTAAAGTAATCGGAGAATGGTCAGATATAACCATATCATTTATGACAGAGTCATCTAGTAGGCTCAAGGCTCCCTGTGAGACTAACATATAGTCAAGTCTGGACCAAGCCATCTGAGAATGTGAGAAAAAAGAAAATTCTCTTTCTTCAGGATGAAGATGACGCCAGGAATCCACTAGATGAGTACTAGATAACAAATTTGTTAAAAATAATTCAGGAGGAGGAGAATTCCTTGTCAGAGGAGTGGAACGTTTCCTATCTTCATGCGGGTGTAAAACTGTATTGAGGTCACCTCCTACTATTATTTTGGATTCACCATCTTGAAGAAGGGACGATTCTAAGTGTTGGAAAAATGGAGCTCGTCTGTTATTAGGGCCATAAACATTATATAAGCTTATATGTCAAGATGGAGTATCCAAAACCATGTGGTGAAATCTCCCTTCTGAGTCTGAGGTTTGAGAAACAATAGAGTGGACAAAATTTCTATGAATAAGAGTTACCACACCACGCTTCCTATTTTGAGCAGGAGATCCAAAGACTTCACCTACCCAAAACCTTTTCATTCTAACATAATCTGATTCAGACAAATGAGATTCCTGTAATAACGCTACATCCGCTCCCAGTCTTCTAAGGTGTTTAACCTCTTAACGACGCATGACGGGTATACCCCTCATTCGGCCGTTAAGAGTAAACAGAGAGGGCTCCCGGCGTGAGCCCTCTCTGCAGCGCGCGGTCCCCGGTTGCTAAGTGCAGCCAGGGACCGCGTGTATTAGCCGGCGCTAATTAACCATTCAAATGCCGCTGTCAAAGCTGACAGCTGCATTTGAACAGTGAATGTGGCCCCTCTCCCTGGTGTCTAGTGGGGGATCTCCCCCCCGCGATGCGATCGCGGAGGGGAGATCCGTTGTACTGAGCCGGCCGGGGCTCAGCGTCGCTCCGACGCTGTTCCCGGCTCGGCAATCTATTTAGATGGTCTGCAGCAGACCATTATAATAGAGCCATGATCTGATGGATCATTGCTCTATTATATACACAGGATTGATCTCAATGGGAGCCCAGGGGGCTTCATATTACTGTAAGTGAAAGTAAAAAAAAGTGTTTTTATTAATAAAAAATCCCCTCCCCTAATAAAAGTCTGAATCACCCCCCTTTTCCCATTTTACAAATAAAAATAAATAAATAAACAAACATGTTTGGTATCGCCACGTGCGTAATTGCCCGAACTATTAATTAATCACATTACTGATCTTACACGGTAAATGGCGTAAGCGCAAAAAAATCCTAAAGTGCAAAATTGCGCATTTTCGGTCGCATCAAATCCAGAAAAATTGTAATAAAAAGCGATCAAAAAGTCGCATATGCGCAATCAAGGTACCGATAGAAAGTAAACATCATGGCGCAAAAAATGACGCCTCACTCAGCCCCATAGGCCAAAGGATAAAAGCGCTATAAGCCTGGGAATAGAGCGATTTTAAGGAACGTATATTTGTTAACAATGGTTTTAATTTTTTACAGGCCATCAGATAAAAGAAAAGTTATCCATGTTATATATTGTTTTAATCGTAATGACTTGAGGAACATATATAACAACTAAGTTTTGCCATAGGACACACGGCGTAAAAATGAAGCCCCCCCAAAGAATAATAAATGCGTCTTTTTTTTTTATTTCACTGCGCATATAATTTTTTTCTGGTTTGGCAGCATATTTTATGGAAAAATTCAGCCTCTCATTGCGAAGTACAATTAGTGACGCAAAAAATAAGGGTTCATGTGGGTCTGTAGGTGTAAAATGGAAGTGCTATGGCCTTTTAAGCACATGGAGGAAAAAACGAAAACGCAAAGACGAAAGTTAGCACGGTCCTTAAAGGGTTAAGGATGAGCGCTCTTTTGGAAGGAGAGCGCAAACCTTTTACATTCCAAGAAACGATTTTCATAAAAGCCAGGAGCGGATGAAGTGATAAGAGGCAGGCACCCCAAGAGCACACAGCAGTAGTAGGGATAAGAAAGATATAGATGAGAGATTCATGTTACAATTAGACCTGAGAGCATAAAAACTGAAAGAAACCTTACATAATATATACAGAGAGCAGTATAGCAATAATATTGCAATATATCTAAATCTTACAACTAAATAAGCGAAAGAAAGTTGGTATAAGACTTCACTTTTTTCACACAGAAACATACGGAGTATTTGCTGACTCCGAGCGGGCATATAGCCTGGTGAGAAAATAGAAAGATACAAGAAAAAGAAGAAATAGAAAACAAATAGAAACATGGCGAGAAAACGTAACTCGCTAATATCAATAATACTACATAGCAATATCTCTTCCTATACATTTTCCTATTCAAGCAGGATTTGTACAAGTAAACAAATGCCATGACTAATTTGGTAAAGGAAAACTCTTTCTTGTTAGACATGTTAGTCAGTATAGTTCATCACTCCATATCTGCTGAAGGAGATGTAGGACTATCAAGACGTCATCTCTTGTTCTTATCCCCAGGAGGAGTAGCAAAAGTCGGGTCTCTCAAATTCTCTAGGAGAGACGAAGCTTCTTCAGAGGTCTGGTATACACTGGTAGATCCATCTGATTTGAAGACTTTTAGAATAGCAGGGAAGAGGAGTGCAAATCTTATTTGCTGATGTACTAGAGCCGTACATATTGGTGCAAATGCTTTTCGTTTTTGGACTACTGTAGCAGAATAGTCATTGAATATCAGAATTTTGTGACCTCTTATAAGAACTTCAGTTTTTATTTTCCTAAACGCCTGTAAAATAGCAGCTTTATCTGCATAATTAAGATATTTGACTATCACTTGTCTCGGTTTGTTAGTAGTCGCCTTTTTGGAAGGGGTTAAAGTGTTTGCTGGAGGGCCTATATGATGTGCCCTTTCTACTTGACAAGAGCCTTGTAAACCTAGGGTCTGTGGTAATTCTGAGGTACAGATGATGGATAATTGTGACAGTGGTATGCTTTCAGGCAGACCTATTATGCGAAGGTTACTCCGTCTTGATCTATTTTCTAGATCATCTGTCTTGTCCCTTAATGTTGCTGTAAGTTTCATAGTTGTTTGTAGCTTAGATTTAGTCATGGCTAGTTCATCCTCCACTAACCCTAGGCGCTCTTCTAATTCATGTATTTGGGAGGTATGATGAGAAATGTCTCCCTGTATAGCAGATAGTGAGGCGATTATAGTGTCTTCCAAGGAAACAGTAATGTCTGGTATTATTATTTTGGCCACTTCTATGGCTAGTGATTTACAGGAAATAGACAGTCCAGGAATAAAAGATTCAGTGTTGGGGTCATTTGTGACCATTTCAGAAGAAGCAGGAGGAGAATGATTTATATTTGTGTCTCCTGTGGTGATGTGCTGCGCTGCTGTGTGAGGAGACACAGCCATCTTGGATTTTGTTTTCTCCCTCTGTGGGAGAGCTATAGAGGAAGAGGGGGCTCTGTGTTTCTTCCCAGCGCGCTGCTGTTGTTTCTCCATGTCCCTAACGGGTAGAGGAGTATGTCAGGTGCTCTGGTATTTACCGTGGTAAAGGGTAATAGCTGGGAGCCTAGTCTATAGCGAGTTACTGTGGGAGCTCCTTCACAGTGCTGCCATCCTGTGCGCGCTGAAACTGGAAGTCTCCTTACATGTTCTTAAATCGTCGTTCGTCGTGTGCAAAAAATTCCAATCCCAAGAGATCGCAAAACGATTTTTTCGTACGATATATCATTCCGTCTAAACGCTGATCTTTAAAAAAAATGTTACTTCAAAATCGTTAATCGTACGATCGGGCGAATTATCACTCCTTGTAAACGCAGCATTAGAAGGAGTGATTGCACCTTCAAATGGCCCTTTATATGCACATAATGTAAAGCACACAATTAAAGGAGAAGTCCGGCCAAAATTAATTTTTTATATGTTATTATTGATGGAAAGTTATACAATTTTCTAATGTACATTAATTATGGGAAATGCTCATATACTGCTATTTCCCTTAATTAAGTGTATCAGGAAGTGTTAGAATTATTATTATTAGCGCCGCTACCGAACGCCCGCCGCTCTGGACTACTGAACTACTACTCTCCCCACCTGCTCATAGCATGAGCAGGTGATGGGAGAGTAGTAGCCGGGTTATATCTCCGAGATCGCCGCCGCCGCCGCTGATGCTGCCGCGCAGGGGAGCCGCACATCACTGCAGCCATCATCCCACTCCCCCCTCCTGCTGCTTCCTTACTCTATCTGATGGCTGACTCCCGGCCGCCGCTCTCGGATCACACATGTCGGCGGCCGGGCGGGGAGTCAGCCATCAGATAGAGTAAGGAAGCAGCTGGAGGGGGGAGCGTAGGGGGATGATGGCTGCAGTGATGTGCGGCTCCCCCTGCACGGCGGCATCAGCGGCGGCGGCGAACTACTACTCTCCCCACCTGCTCATAGCATGCACAGGTGATGGGAGAGTAGTAGCTGGATTATATCTCTGAGATAGAGTAAGGAAGCAGCAGGAGGGGGATGATGGCTGCAGTGATGAGCGGCTCCCCTGCGTGGCATCAGCGGCGGCGGCGGCGATCTCAGAGATATAACCCAGCTACTACTCTTCCATCACCTGCTCATACTATGGGGAGAGTAGTAGTTGAGTAGTCCAGAGCGGCGGGCGTTCGGTAGCGGCGGGCGGGTGGCGGCGGTTCGGCGGACTCACTGTTATGTACTGATTGGTTACATTTATGGAATACTTTGGGGAGCAAGGACACTTGCTCCCCAAAGTATTTCATAAATGTATTCAATCAAAAACACTGTATACTACATTTACATACACATCCATTGTAATTCCAATGGAGTGTCCAGCAGGGGCGCACTATATATAGAAGTCAATGGTACTCATTGACTTCTATATATAGTGCGCCCCCTGCTGGACACCCCATAGGAATTACACCTTTCGTCGTGACGTCACTGCTTCAGAGAGAATTCTAACACTTCCTGATACACTAAATTAAGGGAAATAGCAGTATATGAGCATTTCCCATAATTAATGTACATTGAAAATTGTATAACTTTCCATCAGTAATAACATATAAAAAATTAATTTTGGCCGGACTTCTCCTTTAAAGTGGACCTGTCAACATGGGTTTGCAAACCAAAGTAAACCCAACGGAAGATATGTCATGTGAACATGGAACCTTTTGTTTTGTTTGAGAACTCTAGTGCTATCTAACTGGTGTTAGGTCTCATTCACGCTTCCAGATAAGTTGTTCGTAATTGTAGAAAAATTTAAGACCCATAGATGCCTAAAAACACATTTTTTTTTATCTGTGAATAGGCTGCCATCCATTCGGCATAATAATAGGACATAATTGCGGAACAGGTAACTACCTATAATGTAGTGGTCTGTGAATTGCGAGCCACTACGTGTGTACAAAGTGCTGTTGACAATTCTGGACAGCACTACAAATGTGTGAATACAGCATATATAGCAAATAAGGCTATGTTCCCACTACGTAAGTTCTCGCCGCAGAACTACAGCCGTAGATTTGCGGGGTGGAACATAGCATTATTTGCTATGGGATCCCGGCCGGAGCGTACACACATCGTATACGCTCCGGCTGGTTCCCATACGGCCCCGCAAACAACTGACAGGTCCATTATTTGCGGACGGAATTCAATTAATTCCGCCCACAGAAGGACCTGTCAGTTCACACGGTGAAGCGAGCGGCTCCGGCCGCTTGCTTCACTCTGTGCTATGGGAAGCTCTGATGCGGGCGCGTGCTGATGCGCCCGCATCAGAGCTCCACGGAGAAAAGATCATCCCTCCGGTACTTAAGTCACGGAACGGCCGGTCAAATACGTAGTGTGAACATAGCCCCAAAAAGTATTTTTTGGTAAAACAACGGCCTTTTATTTCGTTTAAAAAACACATGCGTTGTTTTCTATCTTCAATCTTTTTCATGGCAGTAAATGCAAACAAAGGCCGTTTGTACACACAATGTAGAGAATAACGACAGTTGTTCAGTGGGGCCTTAAAAATAATTAACGTGTTAATTATTTCCGGCCCTTATCCATAGACTCTAATGGAGGGGTGGGGAACCTTTTTCATGTCAAAAGCCAGTCGGGCACTAATAAAATCATTTGAGGGCCGCATACTGTGCACGGCAGTTAGTAGCGTGGGTTTGCAGCACCCGGGGCAAGGCAAAGTATTGTTCCCCTAGTGCCCCTGCTATTGTAGTTAACCCCCAGTGATGCCTCTGGTAGGCCTAGTTAACCCCCCTCCCCCCAGTCATTTCCCTGGTAGCCTAGTTAACCCACCCAGTCATGTCCCTGGTAGCCTAGTTAACCCCCCCCCCCAGTCATGTCCCTGGTAGCCTAGTTAACCCCCCCCAGTCATGTCCCTGGTAGCCTAGTTAACCCCCCAGTCGTGTCCTTGGTAGCCTAGTTAACCCCCCCCCCCCCAGTCATGTCACCGGTAGCCTAGTTAACCCCCCAGTGCCTGTCCCAAATAAAAAAAATAAACATCCCACTTACCTTTCCTCCGCTGCCCAGATCCTCTTCTCTCTCCTCTAGCCCGTGCCCCTCTTCTCCTGCAGGCAGCGTGCAATGAAATGACGTCATTGCACGCGGCCCGCAGGGGAAGGAAGACGTGCACCGCTCTGGTGGGGCAGAAGCTGACACAGACAGCATCCTCCTGTGTCTGGCAGCTGTCACAGAGACAGGAGGATGCTGGGTATGCGGGCTCCTGCCCCAACAGAGCGGCGCATGTTACCGGGGAGCTGCAGGCAGCATCAGGAGGTCTTAGGGGCCGGATGCCCTAATGCAATTTTTATTTAAATCAGTATAAGGCTATGTTCACACAACCTATAAACAGTGGTCGTTATTTGGCACTCAAAACAACGGCCATTATTTTGAGGATCAAACAACGGCTGTTGTTTTAAATGCCAAATAATGGCCACTGTTTATATGTTGTGTGAACTTAGCCTTATACTGTACTTCTAAAAATGTTAAGAAAGTGCGCAGGTAGGAGTTTCCATGGCTCAGTTCTCTCCCTTCTTGCGGCTGTGGGAATGCCTTATTGGCACTTCTAGCTAATTTGCATTAATAGAATACCAGCTAGTTTGCAGACTCCTGTTACTATGAGCTATCTGTTTGTGCATTTTGCTTTCTTATGCAAATCCATGCTGACAGTTCCTCTTTAATTGTGCCCTTTGCATTACGTGCATATGAAAGTCCATGTTTTAGTTTGCTTTTATCAAAAATAAAAAGAAGAAAATCTACCAAGAGAATATTGGCAGCTAGATGCTCAAACTGACCATCTGTAAATAATAATAAAATTGCGACAGCTTGGAGATACGTCAGTATACTTGAATTATCTGTATAATTATCCTTCAAAGTGTAATATTCATATAATTTAGGTATGCCATGAGAATGCTAAGCAACCATTTAATTATTGTAAGGCCACACCTTCTGCTTAATAATTATAAATAAAAAATAAAGTCACTAAATTATTTCCTGTTTGTGACATTATTTATTAATGCACACAGTGTACTATTGAGTTCTGCATTGTTTTCTGTATTGCTGAAATTTTAGCAAACCCTTTTGTCATGTTAACCCTTAGAGGACCGGGACAGTTAAAATTTTTGCGCTTTCGTTTTTCCCTCCTTGTGCTTAAAAGGCCATAGCACTTGCATTTTTTCACCTAGAACCCCACATGAGCCCTTATTTTTTGCGCCACTAATTTTACTTTGCAATGACAGGCTGAATTTTTTCATAAAGTACATTGCGAAACCAAAAAAAAAAATTCAATGTGTGGTGAAATTGAAAAGAAAACGCATTTCTTTTATTTGTTGTTTTTTTTTTTTTCGTTTTTACGCCATTCTCCCTGGGGTAAAACTGACTTGTTATATATGTTCCTCAAGTCGTTACAATTACAACGATATGTAACATGTATAACTTTCATTGTATCTGATGGCCTGTAAAAAATTCAAACCATTGTCAACAAATATATGTTTCTTAACCCTAAGACGACCCAGGGCGTATAGTTACGCCATGGAAGTCTGTCCCCAGATGACCTAGGGCGTAACTATACGTCCTTGGTGTTTCTGTGGCTATGAAGCACGCTCCGGAGCAGAGCGCGCTTCATAGCAGGTGGGGGCTGGCTGCAATTAGCACTGCCGCGTGTCATTAACTCCTTAAACGGCGCTGCGTTTAAGTGTAAGTGACAGGAAATCCCGATCGTTAAAACGGACCGCCGGAGGTCTCTCACCTTCCTCCGTGCGGTCCGATCGGCGATCTGCTGCACTGAGCCTGCACAGGAAGGCTCAATGAGCAGATCGCCGATAACACTTATCAATGCAATGCCTATGGCATAGCAATGATCAGTGTAAAAATCAAAGTACTGTAAGTTAAAGTCCCCCAAAGGGACTTCGCATGTGTAAAAAAAAAAAAAAAAGTTGAAAACACTAATACACTACCCCAAAACCCCTCCCCAAATAAAAGTTTAAATCACCCCCCTTTCCCATTATATAAATAAAACATATACAAATAAATAAACAAATATACATATAATATACCGTAGCATGTGTAATTGTCCAATCTATTAAAATATAACAAGCGTCATTGCAAACGGTGAACGGCGCACACGAAAAGAGGGAAAAAAGTGCGCGGATTACAGATTTAATGTTACAGTATATATAAAATAAAATTAATAAAAAGTGATCAAAACGTCCGATCTTCACAAATATAGTATTAATAAAAACTAGAGATCATGGCGGAAAAAATGACACCCCATACAGCCTCGTAGGTGAAAAACTAAAACCGTTATAAGCGTCACAATAGCACCATTTTATTAATAATTAATTGCCAAAAAAAGGGATTTCATTTAAAAAAAAAATATATAACATTAGAGAATCTGTGTAAACCTGCATATAGTTGTGTTCGGACTGACCTATAGAATAATGGTATCATGTCACTTTTACCATATAGTGCATTACGTAGACACAGGAACCCCCCAAACGTTCGGGCGATTACGCACGCGGCGATAACAAACATGTTTATTAATTTATTTATTTTTATTTATAACATGGGAAAAGGGGGGTGATTCACACTTTTATGAGGGGAGGGAGCTTTTTATTAATAACAACCCTTTTTTTTTACTTTTACACTTATGTGTATGGGGGACTTCTAGTATAAGTACTCTGATCTCTCATTGAGATCTATGCTGCATAGATATGCTGCATAGATCGATGAGATAGGATATCCTAAGAGGATTGTTAATGCAGCGTTTTGGAGAGCAAGTGCTCTTACTCGAGCAGAATGCCTAGAACCAAACAGAAATAAGAACAAGGAAGAGAGTACTATATTGGAGAAACAAAATGTGGCCTTCATCACCACTTACAACTCAAACTATAGGCTCCTAGAAGATACCGTAAAAAAACATTGGACCATTCTTCAGAATGATCCAGAATTATCCCCAAGTTCATTTACAGGAGGACTAAAACCCTGAAAAGTACACTTGCGCCAAGCAAATTAAGTCAACCAAAAACCATTCCTAAAAACACACAAACTACGAGAAAAACTAAAAAATGTCTAAATGTTTGCTGTAAGTTTTGTGAAAGCATGATAGAAACCGAGTCTTTCAAAAGCCATATTACTAAAGAAGTTTTTTTTAAATCAAAACAGAAATGAGCTGTTCCAGTGACCATGTGGTGTACCTGCTTACCGGTCGACGTGGTCTTTAATAAGACTAAATAAACACCGCCATAATGTTAGTACAAGCTTCATGAAGCACAGTGTATCCCGCCATGCAGCCTTACGCCACAACAACAGCTTCGCTGGCTTTACAGTATGCCCTATAGATCATGTATCAGTTGATGTCCAAAACCGTTTTCTTACATCAAAAAGACGTGAGATGTTTTGGATATATAAATTAAACACACTACTGTATATCCAGGAGGTCTAAATGAAGCCTCGGAAATTAGGATTTAAATTGTCATCTGATTTCATCCCTATTTTTGTCTACTATACCCTAACTTCAAATCTCCCCCCCCCTCTTTTTCATTCTTCAATACTATCATAATGAAGTCTATATTCAGTATAGATGGTCCCTCATTTCCATCATTCATGTACACCTTTACCCTCCCCTCCCCCTACCCCTGCTATGGAATACTTATTATTGCAATTTATTTATTTTTCTTTTAATCAGTCACTCTTGGCTGAATACATTTCACTTTCGCTTACAGTTGATTCTATTATATACCCTTCACATACCACGATCTCATACTATTTATACAGTATATATTTGCATAACCATACAGTATCTTTTCATCTACAGCCGATTCCATCATTATCCCCATCACATACTACGATCTCACATTATTAGTCCATCAATATTTATTTGTCTTATCATAAAAGTATCCTTTTTAGGTATAGTAGCAACTCAATCAAACATATGTATCGGTTTCACCATCCGTAAAGGGAACCTGTCACCCCCCGTGCCGGGGTGACAGGCTCCCGACCCCCCGCTACAGCCCCCTATACTCACCTGATCCCGCCGGGTCCCGCTTTTGGATCCGGTCGGGTCACGGAGATATCAGCCGCTGCAGCCCGGCTCGCGCGCCGAGAGATGGGTCCAACGCTCATAGAGAATGACGGAGCGCTGGACTCTCCTGTCATTCTCTATGAGCGGAAAAACTCTGGTGTAAGAACTCTACCTCTAGTGCAGTTATGGAATGGGTGTATAGCGAGTGTACTACTTGGCTGGCACCAAATGACCTAATTAGTATGTATAATTAGTAGGCTCTTTAGCAATACCCCTAAAATATTATTTTTGAGACAAATGTAAATCTCGAAGTATAATGAAATCACAAGTAAATATGTATATATAACACTTTATCTAAATCAAAATTAAAATTCATAAAAACATATAAACAAATGAACATGTAACTACACACTTACCAAAGTGTATATAAATAAATAAATAAATAAAAAGTATATAAATCTCATGCGATTGCAAATGGTATAATACGGGATATAGACTTGATTATTTGTAGGTTAAAATACATATAATGCGGTTAAAATTAATATAGTACGGTTAAGTCCGCATGTAGTTGTTGCATAAGGTGCGGTTAAAACCGCATGCGACTAGTGCAGGACCCTTGCAAGTCGCCGTGGTTTATTACTACTATATTTGATCAAGTCAGTTATCACTGTTCTGTTTATCAGTTCAATATAAATTGCAACAGTTAGTGGCGCTTATTAGCATTTTCACAGAAATATATTAAAATAGATTCGGTGGAAATCCACCTCTCACCGGTCTGAAGACTCTGATTCTATGAGGTCTGCGGCCGCAGACTGGTGGGAGCAGACAGAGGGTTATTTACTTGAAGATGTCGTCAGGAGCTCTCCTCATGTTCAGTGTTCCTCGTGTCGTGTGCACGGGGTCTTGTTTAGAGTACTGTCCGGTTTGGAGCTGAATGCTCAGTGCTCGGTTGTCTCTCCTGACATCAGATGGGTGTTTACCCTTAAGAGCTGCTCCCGTGTTCTCTGTCAGCATAGGAGTATTTGTATGCATTCACTATGCTGTGAGCTAATAAATGGTGGGACCGGTGGTAGGTGGTTATGGCAGTATATTTCTGCAGTATATTCAATAGTAGTAGCAACTCTTTATACGCGTTTCAGAGCACTGCTCAGCTCTTTCCTCAGTAATGAGTTACAAATGGAGTCTGTTCGTATATGCAGCATTTAAATATATGTTGAGGCCATGTTAATTGCAGGCCTGGGACTCTCCAGGGTCTCGCTAATAGGTGGACTGGATTTTACTTTCATGACTTCAATTGAAACATAATGTTGTTTACAGTCTAGAAATGATCCTGCGTATCAATATTTAAAGTGTCACTGTCATGATTTTTTTTTTTTGCAGAAATCAATAGTACAGGCGATTTTAAGAAACTTTGTAATTGGGTTTATTATCCGAAAAATGCATTTTTATCATGAAAAAGCAGTTTGAAGCTCTCCCCCCTGTCTTCATTGTTCTCCTATGGAGAGAGCTAAAGAAAAGACCAAAACAGGACAACAAAGAGTTAATCTACAAATCCCTCACGGGATATCTCCTGTGACAGTCACCAGTGACCTGTCTGAGCTCAGATTACAGCTGTCACCCAGCTCCTGCCTGTAATCCTCTGCTATCTGCTTTCTGCTGCCGGCTAACTCCCTCCTTCCTCCTCCCCCCTCCCCTCTCCCTAGAGCAGACAGGGTACGACTCCTGCAACAAGTCACAATTTTCAGATTTTTCAGAGTGGATGAAAAAGAGGAAGGAGGGGAGGACCTGGGAAAAGGCTTTTTACATGCAGATAATGGCAGATTTGGCTAATAAACCCAATTACAAAGTTTCTTAAAATCGCCTGGACTATTGATTTCTGCAAAAAAAAAAAAATACGACAGTGACTCTTTAAATATAGAAATATACTTATCATGCAGTATGGATAGATTACACATATCACTTTTATAGAACATTATTTTCTTACATGAAATATAGTAAGTCTATTTTACATGAGTCACATGTGAGAACGCATGTACTACTTCTCCATGTGAACACCGTTGGAGACTTGATGCGGTTTTACATCCAAATTAGTATATACGATACATGTATAGGTTTGGTTAATGTCACAATGCCTATACATCTGTAGACTTATATATATACAAATGTACATGTATATTACCGATAAATAAAAAATAGTATAGTGAAAAATAAAAATAAAAATAATTAAAAGTAAAATCAGGTAAATAAAGAAATGAATTGATATTACCAGCAATAAAAGTACATATTTATAATGTCCAAAAATAATTTATCTGTTTAGTATCAATAATCCATTTGCGGTAAAGTATATAGTTAATATGGTTAAGTAAGCTCAATAAATGGAAATATATACCGTATGTATATCCCACCATATGTTGATTCCCAAGGGGCAGTCCAGGCACTGATATAACAGTCGGGCACTGTGCTGTCCATCAGGACAAACCAAGATGAGAATATCTACAAATACATTCTGATGAAGATTTAGTTGAAGATGTATAGGAGACCATATGGATGGCGGTCAGATTGATAGGTAGATTTAAATGTGCATGTTTCATATATAATTTGATCCCTGCAAAATATCTAGCAATAGTGTATAATATATGATAACATAATCAACCATGGAAAACATTAGATATCTGTTTGAGTGGTCGTCTGGACCATTCTCTATGAGCATTGGACTCTTCTCTCAGCGCGCGCGCCGGGCTGCAGCGGCAGATGCCTCCGTGACCCGACTGGTTCCAGAAGCGGGACCCGGCGGGATCAGGTGAGTATAGGGGGCTGTTGCGGGGGGGCGGGAGCCTGTCACCCCGGCACGGGGGGTGACAGGTTCCCTTTAAGGATACAATATTACTATTAAGTAGATGAACACACTGCCGGTGTCATCTATTACACTCCATTGGCACCACACTTAGTATTCCAGTGCATACTGACTCTCAGCATGCTGCACATCCACTTCAAAAACGTCTTCCATACTCAGCTGCTCTCCTGCAGCCTAACATTTACAACATTCCGTTCTCAGTCTCTCTCACAGATCACAATCCTCCTGTCTCTCCCCCCTCCCTCCCCTCTCATTCCCTCATTCCCTCCCTCCTGCTCCTCCACTCGCCCATAGTCTCATTCATTACTCACTTCTGTTTGTTTGTTCTATATCCCAGGTCCATGTAGTTATCTGATCTTCTCCTCGTTACCGCTCAGCTCTTCTCCGCTCTTTGTTGAAATCTTTCAGTATTTTCAAACACTAAAACAGCCACAGGTCACATGATCGGGCCTCATCTACCAATGCCGGTTTTTATTATTATTTTTTTTATGCAGGTATTTTATTATACAACTTAAGAACATTTGGTTTTTAATACTCTGCTATGAATTTGTGTTTTATTGCATCTTGCTTTGTAAAACAGTGATGTATGTCATAGTGACGTTTACACCAGACAAGTGGGCGGGGTCTAAGTCCTGTCTTCCCACCGATTTGGATATTTAAACAGCATGTATCCCAGGTCCCTTACACGTCTCTTTTAACTTGATAAAGGGGTTCCTGCACCCCGAAACGCGTTGTTTGATTTGAGACATTAAATGTACTTTAGTTAAAGTACGAGTATCCGCTTTTAATTTCACTGCCGGACAGCGCCAAGAGGGGGTAAACCTCCTTCTTTCACTTTGCTACGGTGATTGGACACCTCCATATTGTTTATCCCTGTTGGAACCCAGTGGCTCTGGATCCCTCCAACAGCTCCGGCTCTTTACTCTTCACTGATAGCGCATGTAGATGTTGTGCTCTTAGTACAACATCCCAAGGTGAGGGTATATAGTTTACCACCATTACACCTCTGTCTCGAAGGTTTCACCCTATGGCGCCTTGCAAATTTCTTTTCAGCCATTTATGATTTTCATATTTTACGTGAGGAATTTCAAGTGGAAATTAGGTGCAGATTCCTCTTCAATTCCTCGTCTATTCCTTAGTGTTAAGGCAGCCTAACTGGCAAGTCTCAATGGGAGGTGGGAGACTAAAAAAATTATTCCCCCTGCTCCCTGATGCTGCCCCCCTGAAAGTTGCTGCCCTGGGCACAAGACCACTACCTTCTCTTGTCACAACACATGCCGTAGCTATGGCGGAAACCATGCATCTGCACGCAAATCAGATTAACAGAACACTTACCTAAAAGATCAGGAAAACAAAAGTAGGAGGAAGAACATTTGGCTTTAAAGGCCTGCCTGAGTCTTGGGCTGCTGATGCACTTCCAAACATTGCTATAGACATATTCTCAAGCCTGCTAGGGGCTTAACGAGCGGGCACAATAACTATTGAGAGGATCCGTCATGCAGTCAGGCCCAAGCCGAAACCAACAGACCCTCCCAGGGATGTGATATACTGTTTACTCTCCTTTGTGGATATAGCGGCCATCTTAGCTGCCGCACAGGATCAGCAACTGCTCAAGTATGGGGAGGCCGACATAGCTCTCTATCAAGATATTGCTCCATCCACCTGGGCTAAGCACCGTACCATGAGATTGCTACTGGACACTCTGCAAGCTCATAAGCTCCAGTATGTTGGGCTCTACCCCTTTGGTCTCACAGTTAAAAAAAATGGCAAGTGCATCGTTACACACACGCCGAGGCATCTTGATATTCTAGATATTCCATCCTGGCTACCGTTTATTGAAGAGAAGAGATTCCACTGACAACCCTGCCATATGTTACTTTGTTTATTGCCTTTAGTTTTAGGGTACAAACACACACAGCAGATATGCAGCAGATATGCAGCAGATACGTAGCAGATTTGATGCTGTGTTCAGTTATTTAGATCTAATCTGCTGCGTATCTGCTGCGTATCGCAGCCGTGTGTGTTTGTAACCTTACACTGCAGAAATAGTGAACTGTGTCTTTCCCCCTGCGTATGCCCTGCTCTCCAAATGGGTGGGCAGGGGGGCACAGCAAGGCATGTAGGAGGTGTAATTTCCTCTCACAACGAATTTATCATTATTTACACCTGATAGCAGGCAAAAACCATGGCAAATAGATTCACCTGCTCTGGAGCACGTATTGATTTCTATGTCTGTGATGCAGGAACTATAGATCCGTGTACCTCTAAGTAAATTAGGAAGAGTGCATGGGCGAGGGGCTTTATGTTAAACCAGCACATCACTAGAAATTAGCACAATTTGAGCATGCTCAAGTCAAATCATTTGGCTTTTGAATACTGGTGGCTGGAGGCTGTATCCATGTTTTTCCAGACTTCCTAGTGTGGTGTGCCCCCCGCGGTGTTATGGTGGAGGTACGGCCAGTCACTTGCTAGATGGTAAAGTGCGACGCCAGTTCTATGGTAGAGATGATCGAACAGCGCTAATATTCAGGTTCGCAGGAACTCGAACCATCGGTATTTGACTCCCACAGTCACCGTATTTGACTCCTGGGCCATAGGCTATATTCCTGTTTTCCAGGTGGGACTCAGGCTGTCTCCACCTTCCCCACAGAACAGGATGACTGCGGGAGTCAAATACCGATGGTTTGAGTTTCTAGGAACCTGAACATTAGCACTGTTCGATCATCTCTATTCTATAGTGGTTGGCCGAGATGTAGCCGGACCCTAGGATGTTATGTTGTGACGCCAGTGCTAGTTGGGCACACAGGTATGGTGGCACACCTGCTTTTATTTTAAAGGTCCGGTCACACCTTGTTTCCCTGTGGACAGTGACCTGCCGGGTTATAGCGGGGTCCCTTGGGCTGTTGTCACGGTGGTCCGGAGTGGAGTAGTGACCCACCCGGACTTGCTAGATGGTAAAGTGTGACACCAGACCTATGGTAGAGATGATCGAACAGTGCTAATATTCAGGTTTATGGACGGTGGTACGCCAGCACGTCATGACGTAGGACGTGCGGTCCGGATCTCCGCCCTCCCTCCTCCCTCTCCCCTGGAATCTCTCTGAGGCCGCAATGCGGCTGTAGCCAAGGAAACGCCAAAGGCCTAGCTGAACCGCCCGAGATATGCCCGTGATACGCCTGTAAGCCCCGTTTCCTCGGCCCCTCCGGGAAGCAAGGTATGAGCGGTTATTGGCGTGGGATTGGAGAAGGCGGTCGGAGCTGGCTCTGTCCGTGCCGCTAATGAAATCGTGCGGTGGGATCGCGGGCGGAGATGGACGCTGCAGGCAAGGGCAGGACACCCTGGCCTGATCAGGTGACGTAGCCGCCCTATAAGGAAGCACCGAAGGGGGCCTGTTTGGTGAGGTCCTGGCAGTAAGCTGAAGGAAATGGTGCCTACCGCGGCTTGGACGGTTCCCGCTTGATTGGTGAGAGATGGTGGAAGGCTCCCTGCTATTGGAATTCTTGGCAAGGGGTCTGTGTTTGGTGAGAGCCCTGTGTTAAGTGTTTTCACGGCTGGTAATCACCTACCCTCTATGTTATTTACAGTGTCTTCTATTCTGGGCTACCACGCTGAGGAGCTCTGTTTGATGGTGAAAGGGGTGCCAGAATTTGTGTAAAGAGTATTGTCTGGCAGTAATGCCGCCTAAGCCATCGCAGAAGAGGGGCGGACATACTGGATCACCTAGAGATAAGTCTGCTAAAACAGAAAAAATTGATAAATATCTAAAGTCCCCTAACTGTACAATAACCCCTGCCTCATCACGTTCTCCGTCTCCAGCTGGGGCCGAGAAAAAGATTTCTGGCTCAAGATTTACTGTCCTGCACGAAGAAAGGGGAGAGGAAGTAGAGGTGGGAGAGCCTGCGGTGACAGCAAGTAAATTAGATGCTATTTTGGCTTAGGTGTGCAGTTGTAGTAGATCTTTGGCAGAGCTGACTCTAAATGTAAATACGTTGGCGGTGGATGTCTGACTAATTAAAGATGATTTGAATAAGATCCGTGGGAAGGTAGTCATACTGGAAAAATCGGTGCCCACATTAGAATCTGAAATATGTGAGATGAAAGTGAAAATGAAGGACTTTGAGAAACAGCTTAAAGTTAATATGGAGAAAGTTACAGATCTTGAAGACCGGTCTAGGCAGGCTAACGTCAGGATTCTGGGACTGCCAGAGGGGGCAGAGTCGAGAGATGCAGTGGATTTTTGTCAGAAGTGGCTGGTGGAAGTATTTGGCAGAGACTCTTTTTCTACTCTATATGGCCTGGAGAGAGCACATAGAGTGCCGTTGAAACCCCTCCCCCCGGGTAGTGCCCCTAGAACGATGATTGTAAAGTTTGTCTGCTCAGGGGATCGAGATAAAGCGCTAAAATTAGCAAGAAATAGAGAAGATATCATATATAATGGTGTGCGTGTTGCGTGTTGGCAAAGCACGGAGGGTTTTTTTTTGTTTGTTTTTTCTGTTCTCTAAGTTATAATGAGTTTTGATATTTTTTGTTGGAACCTGAGGGGATTGGGGGAGAGGACCAAGAGAGTGGCGGCATTTGACGTAGTGAATAGGCATCTGCCTGCGGTAGTTTGTCTTTTAGAAACCCATGGGACAGAGGAAACGATCGGTAGGCTGAGGCGTAAATGGGCAGGAGTAGAACTGCACTCGGTTTTCAACTCATATTCATCTGGGGTATTGGTATATGTTCATCATAAAATCCCGTTTGAGACTATGGCTAAAAAGATAGACGGTCGAGGTAGATACGTGTTCGTGCAATGTAAAGTTTATGGGAAAGTAATGGTGCTTGCCTTTCTTTATGTTCCTCCTCCCTTCTCCCCTCAGGTATTTTTTGATTTATTGTCCTCGTTGCACGGTAAAGAAGAGCTGCCACTGATCATATGCGGCGATATAAATTGTGTATTTGACATATGCTTAGACAGGAAGGGCCCTAAGCTTAAAACTACTAGAGGTGTATCCCCTATTGCTAAAATAGCTGGGGAGGTAGGGTGGTATGATGTCTGGCGTTTCTTGTATGGTAATAAATGTGAATATTCGTGCTTTTGCCCAGCTAAGGGTTCGGCCTCAAGGATTGATGTAGTTATCGGTAACGAAGGGGCCCTTCGCTGGGTAAAAAAGATGAGATATGAGACGCGTTCACTATCAGACCACTCCCCCATGACAGTGAAAATAGATGTGGCGGATCAGACACTACATCACACTAAATGTTTTAAATTTAACGCTCACTGGTTATCACTGTTTGATGATAAAAGGAAAATTGGTAAGGAACTGAATGAATTCTGGGATATTAATATAGGTTCAGCTAGTCTTCACTGTGTGTGGGATGCTTCTAAGGCGTTTCTTAGGGGTCTCCTTAGCCGAGAGATATTCCGTAAGAAAAGGCAGTTTAAGGAACAAGAGAGGAACTTGCAGGAGGCAGTTGAGGTGGCAGGGGCAGCATTTGCACAAGATAATAGTGAGGTTAATGTGGAAGGTCTAAAAGGGGCACAAAAAGCTTACTCAGACTATCTGAGAGATAAAGCGCAACAAAAAATATTTTTTTTTAGGGCAGAAATATTTTATAGAGGTAGGTAAGCCGGGGAAGCTTTTGGCTAATGTATTGAAAGCGCAAAGGGAGAGTGGTCACATTGCAGCTATACAAGGGGTGCAGGGGAGGGTCACACGAGATCAGGGACAGATTCGGGAGGTAGTTAAAGACTTCTTCTCTCAGCTGTATGGGGACGACTCTGTCCACTCAGAGGGAGAATATAGCTCTTTTTTTGAGAAGATCTCTTTGCCCCAAGTCTCAGAGGAACAAAGAGTTAAATTAAATAGTCCTATTACTCTGGGGGAGCTGGGGGAAGCATTGAAGAGCATGTCAGGGGATACAGCACCTGGTTCTGATGGCCTACCTTTTAAGATCTATGTGGAATATGGGGAGGTATTGATGCCACGATTATTGTCAATAATTAATGAATCCTGTAACAGAGGCATCTTACCAGACTCTATGAGACAGGCCAATATTGTTTTGATCCCCCAAAAAAATAAGGATCCCTTGCGGGTTGATTCGTATCGGCCGATCTCCTTGCTCAATACAGATTGCAAGATCTTTGCGAAGGTTTTGGCAAGGAGACTGGCCGAGGCGATCCCGGATTTGGTGTCACGAGACCAGGTGGGATTTATTCGTGGGAGGTCAATCTTTGACAATATATCCAGAGCCTTTGCCAATATTCAGTTGGGGGGTACGGGTCCCCACTCCATTCTGTCACTAGATGCGCTCAAAGCGTTTGACAGGGTGGAGTGGGGTTTCCTGTGGAGGGCACTGGAACAGTATGGGTTGGGCGCAGAATTTATAGGGTGGACAAAACTGTTATATACGTCACCTATGGCCAGGGTGATAGTGAATGGGGTCCCCACTGAAGGCTTCGAGTTAAAAAGAGGGACCAGACAGGGTTGTCCGCTGTCCCCCCTCCTCTTTGACCTATACATGGAACCTTTGGCAGAAAGAATAAGGGGAGCATGCGATGTAGTGGGTTTTGGTCTGAGAGGAGGGGCGGATAGGATTTTACTATATGCGGATGATGTCATCCTTTTTATCGATGACCCTAGAAATAATCTGGACAGAGTGATGGGTATGGTAGAGGAATTCGGTAGTATCTCTGGATTTAGTGTGAATTGGGGGAAATCTTCATTACTCCCAATTGTGGATGGGGAAGATATAGAGTATAAAGATCTGAAAGTTAAAGAGTCTATAGAATACCTGGGTGTGGTGATTAGCCCCTCTGTTAAGGATTATGTTGCGTTGAACATCAAACCTTTGTGGGATAAGATAGATAAGAAGGTTGAGACCTGGCTTAAGTTGCCCTTAGCGATGGTAGAAAGAATAGCAATCATCAAGATGGTAGTCTTACCCCAGGTCTTATACTTTCTAAATGCGGCTCCAGTTTGGATTCCAGATGCGTGGTTTAAGAGGCTTAGGGTCATGATGGATCGGCTGATCTGGGGTCGGAAATAGGTTAGGATGAAATATGAGGTGTTGTGTCAGGAGGTTGGTAAAGGGGGTCTCGCCTTGCCTGACTTTCGGCTTTATTCGATATCTGGTGGAGCCCAGGGTCTGGTGAAGTGGAAGACCTCCTTGATAGTAGAGCACATGTTAGCTAAAACAGGGAACTCTGGGAAAAGTTTTTTTGAAGTACTTGAAGCTGGACAATGCGCGAGTGGTCCCCTAGATAAATTTTCGTTTTGTACACTGTATAATAGAGTGTGGAGGACTGTGAAAAGAGTATGTGGAATTAAGGGGTCTTTGGAATTTACACCACTATGGGAGAATGGTAATTTAAAGGAATTTTTGAGCCAGGAACTGGCAGGATTTTGGAAGAGTAGGGGGGTAAAATACGTGTCTGATTTATTTGAAAATGGAGAAGTGATCACATTTGTAACTGCACAAAGTAGATATGGGCTTTTAGACTTTCACAGATTTCAGTATGCTCAAATTAAGCATGCAGTACGTTGTTCACAAGGGATAGATTGGAGATGTGTGGAGTCACATGAAGTAATTGATTTATTATGTAATTGGAAAGGGATGGGTAAGTGTTTGCCGAAAATATATAGAATGTTAATTAGAGAGAAAAGAGTGCCACACTTAGAGAGGATTAAGTCTAAATGGGAAGGGGCATTTGGTGTGATACATGACACAGTGTGCGAAATTATAGTTAAGAATCTAGGAGTAGCATCATGCAGTCCGGCACATAGGTTAATACACTTAAAAATTTTGTTTTGGCTTTACAGAACCCCTGAGTCACTATCTCGTTTTGGTAGACAAACTGTGAGTTGCAATAAATGTCACACTGAAAGAGCCGACATGATACATATGATATGGGCTTGCCCAATAATCTGTACCTACTGGGAGAATATAAGGAATCATATTGAGAGAGTAATGGGATTGCCTCTACAAATGTCTTGTTCTATTCCAGAGGTGTTACTGGGGGGTTTGGTGGAAGATGGGGAAATTAATTCATTACTGAACAGGATAATGGGATGTGCAAAGGTTCTGATAGCGAGGAGATGGGTGAATTGCTTACCCCCTATGTTAGAAGAATGGAAGCGGTTGGTTAGAAAGGTGAAGAATTATGAGGAGATAGTGGCAAGAAGATCTATTAAAGCTACCTTAAGGGTTCAGAAGCTTTGGAGACGTTGGAAAGATTGATTTAGTCATCGGTGTTTGGTTTGTTTGTTTTTTTGTTTGAGCCTCCGTGTTGTGGGTGGCTGGGTGGGTGGGTGGGGATATATATTGTGAGTTGTGATATACTTGTGTGTTTTTATTATTGTAATAACATTAAAATATTTGGAATAAAAAAAATAAAAAAAAAATATTCAGGTTTATAGGAACTCGAACCATCGGTATTTGACTCCCAGAGTCTTCCCGTTCCATGGGGAAGGTGGAGACAGCCCAAGTCCCATCTGAAAAACAGGAATACAGCTGATGGCCCAGGCTGTATAACTGCTTTCCAGACGGGACTTAGGCTGTCTCCACCATCCCTACGGAACGGGAAGACTGCGAGAGTCAAATACCAATGGTTCGAGTTCCTATGAACCTGAACATTAGCGCTGTTCGATCATCTCTATTCTATGGTGGTTGGCCAAGATGTAGCCGGACCCTAGGATGTTATGTCGTGAAGCCAGTGCCAGCTGGGCACACAGGTATGGTGGCACACCTGCTTTTATTTTAAAGGGCCAGTTACACCTTGTTCCCCTGTGGACAGTGACCTGCCGGGTTATAGCGGGGTCCCTTGGGCTGTTGTCATGGTGGTCCGGAGTGGAGTAGTGACCCACCCGGACTATTGGTACTGCCACCCACAGAAAGGGGAAATGTCCCAAGGAGTGTTCGTGTGCTGCGTTGGTGCGGGAGGAAGAATTACAGAATCTCTTTATTATAAAACAAATCTTGTTTACTCTGAAGATACTCGTGTGCAGCAGAACAAACAGCTTCGCATTGACCGGACACTTTACACTTGATAAGAAACTATAGTTCGGGATCCAGATCTTTGATGAGAGTGTAGAGAATGATACAGTCGTGCTGAATGGGTTGTGTGTTGAGAGGTACAAAGAAGAGTCAGAGGAGTAGAGAGGAGGATGTCGTGAGAGTCCCAACCCAATTAGTACTGTGCTCTGCTGGGATGTTGGAGGTAGATATGGAAGAAGACTTGAGGGAAAATACTTTTGCCGTACATCAACCTTTTGTTGGAATGAACCACCTATTGCCCTACCAGTGTCGGGGGAACTGTCCTAGTGGGTGACACAAGCCCCAGCCCTTGTTACCTGGGATGAGCGGAATGCTAAGGGTTTCCTGTCCACACCCACGCTGCGAGATAGGCTGGGAGATAGGATAGATAGATATCATAGGCTTCTAGCAACTTTGCTCTCTCCAGATCAGTTCCTAACCTTCTGCTTTCTTGTGGATACTGTCCTGCACTGTGACTCTCCTTGTCCATGGCATGGGTTGTGATGATATAGCAACACCTGTGGTGGGACACCACACTAGGACTGCATCCAACTTCACACTTCAGCCACCTGTCTTTAAAGAGTCACTGTCGTATTTTATTTTTTTTTTTGCAGAAATCAATAGTCCAGGCGATTTTAAGAAACTTTGTAATTGGGTTTATTAGCCAAATCTGCCATTATCTGCATGTAAAAAGCCTTTTCCCAGGTCCCCCCCTCCTTCCTCTTTTTCATCCACTCTGAAAAATCTGAAAATTGTGACTTGTTGCAGGAGACGTACCCTGTCTGCTCTAGGGAGAGGGGAGGGGGGGAGGAGGAAGGAGGGAGTTAGCCGGCAGCAGAAAGCAGATAACAGAGGATTACAGGCACGGAGCTGGGTGACAGCTGTAATCCGAGCTCAGACAGGTCACTGGTGACTGTCACAGGAGATATCCCGTGAGGGATTTGTAGATTAACTCTTTGTTGTCCTGTTTTGGTCTTTTCTTTAGCTCTCTCCATAGGAGAACAATGAAGACAGGGGGGAGAGCTTCAAACTGCTTTTTCATGATAAAAATGCATTTTTCGGATAATAAACACAATTACAAAGTTTCTTAAAATCGCCTGGACTATTGATTTCTGCAAAAAAAAATTCACGACAGTGACACTTTAAATGCAGAATGATCAGACTCAAGCATGCTCAAATTGCACTTATTTCTAGTAAGAATGTATCTTGTGCTTGAGTTGCACCCATCTTGAAGTCTTACAGACAACTCTATCATATAGTGTGTTATTTGTAGGTGGAAAGTAGGAATGCTTTCAAAACTTGAAGTGTTAATAGTTTTTTTTTTATCAATTAACAAAATGCAAAGTGAATAAACAGAAATTTTAATGAAATGAATATTTGGTCTGACAATACTTTAAAACAACATCATTTTATCAAGGAGCACTTGCCCAAAGTTTGTGAAGAAACTCAGCAGGGAAGTTGCTATAAACATCCTGGCAAACTAACCAGAGATCTCCTGTGGATGTAGACTTGCTTAGATGCTTGCTTGAGAAGAGGGCTTTGTGGGGGCTTTATAATCACATCCAAGACTCCTTGCTCTTCTTTACACTGAAGATAATTCTTAATGACACTGGCTGTATATTTAGGCTGTTGCCCTGATCAGTGGCCTAGCTATAGGGGTCACAGTGGTCGTGACCAGGCCCATGTGCAACCAGGCCCATGTGCTGGGGGGGTCCGCGTGTCTCCCCTCGCCACTTTCTCCCATGAACCTCCAGCCCAGCACCTCCCGACACACTGTCTTAGTGCCCTGGTCCCGCTGCTCCACTGACATGACTGAAGGCACATGCTGTCATCTGACTGAGCCTCTTACCTAGTCAGATGACAGCAAGTACCAGCGCCTCCTCCTCCAGACATTTGCGCCCTGCGTCTTATTGCAGTACCTATACAGCGTTTAGCTATGGGATTGTGAGGCTGCATTTCTCCTCTCCTCAGTAGTAAGCTGGCACCGGCAGGGCTAAGGCCCCTCCCACAGGCCAGATCTCACTGTGTACTGTACAACATTTTGATCTGGCTTGAGGGGGGGGGGGCCTCAGCCGTGCAGGTGCCAGCTTAAACTACTCAGGAGAGGAGAGGAGGATTGCAGCGATAGTGAGTGGGGGAGCTGCATTCTCCCTGCCCTTTTCTTTTCTCTCTGCCTCTGCTCAGCCTCTGCTTCCTGTCACTGCTGGGAGTGACAAAAGATGGTGGTGAAGAATCCCTCCCCCCACAATGGTGGACTAAAGCTAAAATTTTGCACCAGGGCCCATCAGCCTTTAGCTACGCCCCTGGCTCTCATGCAGAATAAACTTGGAGCCACTGAGATACCTCCCTCATGGTATTGCATAATGGATAAGTATCTGCCTGTATTCCTCAACATTGAGGTCACCATTAATCCTGACCACATTTGCAACTCCATTTGATGAAATGTGGCCCCAAACATGCAAGGAGCCTCCACTATGCTTCACTATTATCTGCACACATTCATTATTGTACCGCTCTCCATTTCTTTGGTAACCAAACTGCCTTCTGTTACAGACAATTAAAAATGTGACTCATCAGTCTAGAGCACATACTGCCACTTTCCTGCACTGTAGTTCCTTTGTTTTTGTGCACAGTCGAGCCACTTGGCCTTCTTTCCACATTGGAGGTATGCCTTTTTGGCTGCATTTCTTACATTAAGATCACATCTGGCCAAACTTCTCTGAATAGTAGGTGCGTGTACATGGGTAGCTTTGATTTTTAGCAGTTCTAAGCTGATTGCACTGCTGGACATCTTCAGATTTCAAAAGAAAGAAGGAATGAAGTGCATTTGATTCGCTTGGCCAACCACTGTGTCTATGGGTCTCAATGTTGCTTGTTTAGCACATCCTGAAACCCCAGTCTTCTTTGGGATATACTAAAGCTAATGCAGTATAGCTCAGTCTTGTCATAGTGCATGACCGGTGACATAAAACTGATTTCTACAACCTAACCATTGTAGCAGAGTTTGGCTGTTCTTCAACCAAACCTCCTACACAGCTTTTTCTGTAGGTTAATTTTTTAATCCAGGACTCCTAGCAGGTGTACCTAGAATAATGTAATATGTTTTGAAGTCATGAAGGATGGTCACACCAAATATTAATTTGATTTAGATTCTCTTCTATTAATTTACTTTGCATTTCATTTGATAAAAATAAACTACTAACACTTCTATTTTTGAAAACATTCTTATGTTACAGCATGTTCTCCACACCCAGAACGTTTGCACAGTACTGTATATATATAAGTAACCTACAGTATGAGTTACTGTATCTGTAATTGACCTATAATGCCTACACAATAATCTTCCTCTGATCAGCTGTAAAACTGCCAACATGGCCAGGAGCAGGACAGCAGGAAAAGTGAGCTGTTTTAGCTGCATTGTGTCTGCACAAGCTCCGCCTTCTAGTACTTTCACAGTGTGTTCCATGTTCATGACAACAGTATATAGACATTGTTGGCAACAGTTGAACCTTCTCTTTGGAAAAGAATAAAGCATTATATACAGTTTAACATAATATATGTATATATATATATATATATACAGTTTCAGAGACTATAGTATAATAGTGTATATGATATATGTGCTAGTGAATTAGTAAATACATCATATATATTGTCTTTTTAGTGTTTAGGGATCAGTGACTCTCTCTCCCAAAGGGGTTTCATTTTTTGAGCAGTGGAACCAAATATGGAATAATGACCCAAATTTGCTCTTGTATCTCCAACAGTCTGGGTATAGGTTTGCATCAATCTTGTAAAGTAGAGCAGGGGTATGGGCCACCTGGTTAGCAATTTATAATTAGTCTCCTTTATGCTAAGTTTACACGGAGCGATAATTGGCCCGATCGTACGATTAACGATTTCGAAGTAACGATTTTTTTTTTTTATAACGATCAGCGTTTAGATGGAACAATATATCGTACAGAAAATTAGTTTTGCAATCGTTTTGTGATCGCTTAAGCCTATCTCACACATAGGTAAAATCAGTGAACGACTGTTTACACGGAACGATCGGCGATCGTCAACGTTGAATGACGATTTAAGAACATGTTAAAAGATCAAAATGAACGATTTATCGATCATTCGCCGCGTTTACACGTACCATTATCGTTCAAATTCGATCGCTATCGCGAAAATTCGCCCGATAATCGTTCCATGTAAACGTAGCATTAGGGTCCATTTACACAGAAAGATAATCTGATAGATTATCTGCCAAAGATTTGAAGCCAAAGCCAGGAATGGATTTAAAAAGAGGATAAATCTCATGCTTTCCCTGTTTATTGTCTGTTCCTGGCTTTGGCTGTAAATCTTTGGCAGATAATCTGTCAGATAATCTTTCTGTGTAAATGTACCCTTATCTTTGTACATGATGAAGAATGGTCAAATTCAATAACATCTAGGTACTGTTTTTTATCCAGTTTTTCTGCCTATTTAGTCGAATGAGAGTTTAGATTTATGCTTCGTTTACACGGAACAATGATTCGCCCGATCGTTAGATTAACAATGTCGGAGTAAGGGTTTTTTTTTTTATTACAATCAGCGTTCAGACGGTACGATATATCGTACAGAAAATTCATTTTTGCGATCGTTTTGCGATCGCTTAAGCCTATCTCGCACATAGGAAAAATCGGTGAACGACTGTTTACACGGAACAATATGCAATTTTTTTTTGCGAACGATGATTTTAGAACATGTTGTAAGATCGAAATGAACGATTTCTCGTTCGTCGTTTGATCGTTCGCAGCGTTTACACGTGCGATTATCGTTTGAATTTGATCGTTATCGTGCGAATTCGCACGATAATCGTTCCGTCTAAATGCAGCATTAAGCTTTTTTATCTGTTTTCTAGAATTGATATGTTAATAAAAAATTGTTTCGGGTTTCTTGGATATTACTGGGGAACTGTATCTGGTCTACATATTCACTGCAACCAAACCATCTAACTTACATATTGATTAAAGGGCAGCTTTCAAACACACAACCCTCTAGATGTAGTGTCACATGAATGTCACAGTTTGGCATCCCAGAATATTTAGAAAATAATGTTGGCAATGGGGATAAGAAAACTACCTTCATTCTGTGTCTTATGGGGAAAAAACAGCAGATTAAAGTCTTCTACGCTACTGTTAGTTTCCCTTTAAGAATTCAACTTAAAAATAGGTTTAATGAAAAATCTGGAAAAAAATGGTATGCTTTCAGTGTTAATAAGGAACCTGGTGCAACAGATTTTTAGCCCAACTGGTCAAGAAATATAATATCCTATATACCCCAAAATGGTCATTATTATTATTCCTTTAGGTTACAAACCCACTTGGCGGGTCTGCAGCGAGTCTCCATGCTGCGTTTTTGCAGCGAGACTCGCTGCAGATCCCGGCCCTATGCTTTTAATGGCAGACAAAGTCGCAGCAGGGATGTACATCCCTGCTGCGAGTTTGTCTGCAGCCCACCCCATTAACCCCCCGGCCGCCGGAGCTGATACTTCACCTGATCCCGGCTCGGGCGGCCGGGGCTGCGGGGGGGCGATCGGGCGGCCGGGGCTGCGGGGGGGCGATCGGGCGGCCGGGGCTGCGGGCGGCTGGAGCATATACTTCACCTGGTCCCCGCTCCGGCTTGCTGAAGACATCGGGAACCGCCGGAGCCGGGATCAGGTGAAGTATCAGCTCCGGCGGCCGGGGGGGTTAATGGGGTGGGCTGCAGACAAACTCGCAGCAGGGATGTACATCCCTGCTGCGTGTTTGTCTGTCATTAAAAGCATAGGGCCGGGATCTGCAGCGAGTCTCGCTGCAAAAACGCAGCATGGAGACTCGCTGCAGACCCGCCAAGTGGGTTTGTAACCTTAAGGATAAATTACCAGAACTATCTCAAGTATTTTAAAAAAAATCTACACCCATTTAAAACAATGTTAAAACAAATTATAACAATCAGGAAGAATGATATCAATCTCCCTATTATAATAAAGGAGCAACAACTTATGGTGCGTCTACACGAAACGATAATTGGCCCGATCGTACGATTAACGATGTCGGAGTAACGATTTTTTTTCATAACGATCAGCGTTTAGACGGTACGATATATCGTACGGAAAAATCGTTTTGCGAACGTTTTGCGATCGCGCGCCCGCAGCCCGGCCCGCCCGCAGCCCGGCCCCCCGCTTGGCTGAAGAGGAGCCGTTTGAAATTCCCGGCTCCCTTCTTCAGCCAATCAGTGCTGCCTTGCATTGATTGGCTGAAGAGGGGAGATAGGAATTTCAAACGGCTACTCTTCAGCCAATCAGTGCTGCCTTGCATTGATTGGCTGAAGAGGGGAGCCGGGAATTTCAAACGGCTCCTCTTCAGCCAATCAGTGCTCCTCTTCAGCACTGATTGGCTGAAGAGGAGCCATTTGAGATTCCCAGCTGTCACGGCCGCGGCGGCGTCCCGTGCTCTGGGCCGCCGCCGTGACCTCTCTCCGCCCCATGCAGCCGCCTGGGTCCATGTGCAGGGAGCCGGCGCTGCTACCTGTTCGGCCCCGGGGGGCGCCTTACCTCGCCCCCCTCCTGTCTCCGTCTGTGCCGGCCGGTGGACGCGTGTCCTGGTCCCTAGTCCCTGTCCGCTGCTTACCCATTGTTCCTGAGCACTGCCTGCCACCTGCGGTTATGCCTACAGACCTCTGCCTGCACTGCAGATCATCTGCCTACTGCTCCTGCCACGCCTCGCCTGCTGTCACTAGCAACCAAGCCAGGGGTAGCAAGTCCATCCCGCCTTGCGGCGGGCTCTGGTGAAAACCAGCGTCCCCTTAGACTCCGCTCCCTGGTGCGGTTACTACCATCGCTAGTGAAGGTTCAGTGGATCCACAACTCCAGGCGTTACACCAGCTCCCCTCTTCAGCCAATCAATGCAAGGCAGCACTGATTGGCTGAAGAGGGGAGCCGGGAATTTCAAACGGCTCCTCTTCAGCCAATCAGTGCTGCCTTGCACTGATTGCCTGAAGAGGGGAGCCGGGAATTTCAAACGGCTCCTCTTCAGCCAATCAGTGCTGAAGAGGAGCACTGTTTGGCTGAAGAGGAGGCGTTTGAAATTCCCGGCTCCCCTCTTCAGCCAATCAGTTCACTAAAGAGCGAAGTCGGGGATGTCGGAAGACCTGCTGCGCGGAGCAGGTAACGTATGTCTGCGGGCCGTCGGGGCCGATCGGAGCGGCGGCGGTGGCGGCGGGCGGGGCGACTGGAGCGGCGGCAGCGGGGGCGATCGGAGCGGCGGCGGCGGTGGGGGTGGCGATCGAGGCGGCGCAGGGGGCTGCGGATGAGCGGGGATCCGGGCTGCAAGCGGGGGGCCGGGCTGCGAGCGGGGGGCCGGGTGGTTGCGTTTACACGTACGATTATCGTTCGAATTCGTTATCGCGCAAATTTGCACGATAATTGTTACGTGTAAACGCAGCATAAAACTCTTTAGACCAGCACTTCTCAAACTGCAAGGCATGCCTGAGGTGCAGTTCACAGTCTGTGAAGCCTGAGGTCCCTGCCTGTGCCTGACATCGGCACAAAGCAGAGACTAAAGCTTTGCATCATCAGTGTAAGCTCAATACACAAGTGAGATTGACCTGCAAAGATGTTATGATTGCATGACCGTGATCTTCCAGGTCCTAAAACTAGGGGGCAGTTGAACCTCCAGAGAGATGTATAAGTGTGTGTGTGTGTGTGGGGGGGGGGTTAGCAGCAACATAAGAAGAGGAGGTTAAGAAGGGGACCAATGAGTAGAAGGATGGATTATGGAGACAGGAATGCTGGTGTTGGGTTATACAGGTGGAGCAGTATGTATTGGTACAGCCTTATGTGGGGTGTATAGGTAGAGCAATATATATTGGGCAGTAAAGGGTTGGATTACACAGGCAGAGCAGTGTGTATTGGTGCAGTGTGGTGCTGAATTATACAGGTAAAGTGGTATTTATTTCTGCACAAGGATGCTGATTTGGCACTACTTTGGGATATTATGTGCATTCTAAGGTGGTATCTGACACTTTGTAGTAGTATGTGTCTGTTGGTGAGTCGTGATGCGCGAACAGTAAAATGTTCGAATTTGAGTCGAACCTCGAACAGTAGTGGTGTTCGGTTCGAACTCAAACCTTATTAAAGTCAATGGGAGATGTTCGGATTAATTTTTATATCTATACAGGTGAGGAGAAGCTAGAATTACAATCCAGAAGAGTAAACTGGATTACATGGAACAACCTAGTGAAGAAAATTTGGCTCTAAGAAGGACAGAAAAAAAATTAAGAGAGCAACATACTTCATTCCTTTCAATGGGTAACTGAGGTAGCAGAGTTGAGAGAGTGACATAGCAGAGTTGAGGTAGTAAGGTAGTGATGTAGCAGAGTTAAAGTAGCAAAGTGGCATTGGCATTAATGTAGCAGAGTTGAGTTTGCAGTGATGTAGCACAGTTGAGGCAGTAAGGTATTGACATAGCAGAGGTGAGGTAGTAAGGTAGTGATGTAGCAGAGTTGACATAGCAGAGTTGAGTCGGCAGTGATGTAGCAAAGTTGAGGTTGCTGTGATGTAGCACAGTTGAGGCAGTAAGGTATTGACATAGCAGAGTCGAGGTAGTAAGGTAGTGATGTAGCAGAGTTGAGTCGGCAGTAATGTAGCAGAGTTGAGGTTGCAGTGATGTAGCACAGTTGAGGCAGTAAGGTATTGACATAGCAGAGTCGAGGTAGTAAGGTAGTGATGTAGCAGAGTTGACATAGCAGAGTTGAGTCGGCAGTGACATAGCAGAGTTGAGGAAGTAAGCTATTGACAGTAGAGTCGAGGTAGTAAGGTAGTGATGTAGCAGAGTTGAGTCAACAGTGATGTCACAGAGTTGAGGCGGCAATGACGTAGCACAGTTGAGGTAGTAAGGTACTGACATAGCAGAGTCAAGGTAGTAAGGCAGTGATGTAGCAGAGTTGACATAGCAGAGTTGAGTCGGCATTGATGTAGCAGAGTTGAGGCGGTGGTTACATAGCACAGTTGAGGTAGTAAGCTATTGACAGTAGAGTCGAGGTAGTAAGGTAGTGTTGTTGCAGAGTTGAGTCAACAGTGATGTCGCAGAGTTGAGGCGGCAATGACGTAGCACAGTTGAGGTAGTAAGGTATTGACATAGAAGAGTCGAGGTAGTAAGGTAGTGATGTAGCAGAGTAGACGTAGCTGAGTTGAGTCGGCAGTGACATAGCACAGTTGAGGTAGCAAGGTATTGACATAGCAAAGTCGAGGTAGTAAGAAAGTGATGTAGCAGAGTTGAACCAGCAGTGATGTAGCAGAGTTGGGGCGGAAGTGACAAAGCACAGTTGCGGTAGAAAGGTATTGACATAGCAGAGTCAAGGTAGTAAGGTAATGATGTAGCATAGTTGATGTAGCAGAGTTGAGCCGGCGGTGATGTAGCAGATTTGAGGCGGCAGTGACAAAGCACAGTTGTGGTAGTAAGGTATTGACATAGCAGAGTTGATGTAGTAAGGTAGTGATGTAGCAGAGTTGACAGCAGAGTTGAGTCGGCAGTGATGTAGCACAGTTGAGGTAGTAAGGTATTGACATAGCAGAGTCAAGGTAGTAAGGTAGTGATGTAGCAGAGTTGACGTAGTAGAGTTGAGTCGGCAGTGATGTAGCCGAGTTGAGGCAGCAAAGACATAGCACAGTTAAGGTAGAAAGCTATTGACATAGCAGAGTTTAGGTAGTAAGGTAGTGATGTAGCACAGAGGCGTAGCAGAGTTTTGCCGGTAGTGACATATAAATCCTATATAGACCAATATGGAATAATGAAGAGACTACCAGTTATATGAACAAATCCTACAAAAAATGGTACTACTAAACAAGAATATAATTGAACACAAGTATTAAACATCAAATTCTTTATTGAAAACACTTTTAAACAACATGTTTAAAATACAAAGTTTAAATGACAGAAATATAGACCACACATCCCACCTGGGCAAGATAATAGTATAGGGAGCACAAAAGCATCAGAAGGGAGCGTATTAGTAAAAGTGCATGTGCTTTAATATATCACAAGTAGTATCTCCCCCAGCGATAGGCATGCTGAGCCTGTCACCACATAAAGTATTCGACTCCCAAATATGTGCACAGTATGCAAAGTGCAAATTATACCTAAGCGTCCGATGGTCTATGGGTCCTCCTCTTCCCCAACGCACGTTTCGCGTCTGAGCTTGATCACGGGGCTGTAACATTAATAAGACCCTTCCAATGTATTTATACCCTGTAAAGCTGCCTGCTTTCTCCGGATGCATCGTTCATGCGTCCTGTGTCACCTCGCTGATGACGCAATGCCTCTCTGCCCGATCGCCCGCCCCTCCCGTGACGTGTCTCAGGAGGGCGAAATGCCGAACATCCAAGCGGCGTGTTGCCATGGGAGCAGAGACGTGGACCCAGTGAGTTCAGCATCCAAAAGAGGTACTTGCGTAAGAAATGATTAAGTGGGGGAAGAAGCCGAATACATCATGGAAGTGAGATAGATTTCATACACAGATATTACATATAAATACATATAAGGATCTCAAATAAAGTGATCTATATCACAAAAATGAAAGTCTGTCTGCCTGTCTGTCCTGTTTAGACTTCCAAACGCCTGAACCGTTTGACCCCAAATTTGGCCCACAGATACATTGGGTGCCCGTGAAGGGTATAGCGAAGGTCCCGTCCTTGCCAAATGTACAGGAGAGGAGGGGGATGCAGAAGAGCACTCCATAGAGATGAATGGGAAAATCTCCACACTGCACACACAGGTGATATAATTAGCTGCAGCTGCTCAGCAGTAAACGGCAGTTGGGAGCCTTAGCAAGCAATAGAATTACGGCTTTCATTTTCACAGGGAGCAATGGTTGCTCAGGCAGCTGCCTCACAACATCCACAGAAATAACTGGTAGACTCCCTGCTCCATCTATACAGTATATGTATACAGGACCCCCTACTTCAACTAAACAGTACATGTATACAGGACCCCCTACTCCATCTATACAGTACATGTATACAGGGCCCCCTACTCCAACTATACAGTACATGTATACAGGACCCCCTACTCCATCTATACAGTACATGTATACAGGGCAGTATTACCAGCTGCTGCTGCCCTAAGCACTAAACCTGAGGACGCCCCATCCTCACTCACCAATTAGCATCATGATAGATTGGTGGATAATAGCTCCAGAGGTCACATTTAACACCACCATATCAGACCTGACTTATAACGCCATACCAGACCTGACCAATACCGCCATACCAGACCTGACCAATACCGCCACACTGTGACTGGATAACACTGCCATACCAGACCTGACCAATACCGCCATACTGTGACTGGATAACACTGCCATACAAGACCTGACCTATACCCCCACACTGTGACTGGATAACACTGCCATACCAGACCTGACCAATACCACCATACTGTGACTGGATAACACTGCCATACCAGACATGACCAATACCGCCATACTGTGACTGGATAACACTTCCATACCAGACCTGACCAATACCATTACACTGTGACTGGATAACACTGCCACACCAGACCTGACCAATACCACCATACTGTGACTGAATAACACAGCCATACCAGACCTGACCAATACCGCCATACTGTGAATGGATAACACTGCCATACCTGACCTGACCAATACCGCCATACTGTGACTGGATAACAACACCATACCACACCTGACCAATACCACCATACGGTGACTGGATAACACTGCCACACCAGACCTGACCAATACTACCATACCCCCTTCGAAAAGACTAGATTTTCTGCCAAGTCTGAACAGGAGGTGGAAGACTAGAAAAAAAAATAAATAAAAGTTGTTTCTGTTAGGAATGTGACTTTGCGCTCCTTAGTCTGTGCCGGGCGGCCGAGGAAGCGCTGAATTTCTGTCTGTGTTTGCACTGAATGAACTGTGTTTTACTTTCCAGCCACACCTGCCTTGCCTGTCAGACTTCTGGCAGTGCAGGGGTTACTGCACTGCTAGATCTTTTCAGCTGAGCTTGGTGCTGGGATCAGGGCTGGTCCAATCAGCTGCTGGACCTAGTCTCTGATCCTGGATAAAAAGCAGTCAGATCCTCAGTTCCCTGCTGGCTATTAATTCACACTAGTCCCAGATCCCCTGCTTCTTTCCCAGTGTTCCCTGTCCTAATACCCTTGCTATTGCTCCGCCCGTGTTCTGACCTCTTGCTTGACATCTGACTATCCGCTCTCCTTCTGATTTTGTACTGCGTTGTTCTGTTTGGTTTTGACCCTGCTAGTTGACTATCCTCCATTGTGTTTTGTTTGTCTGTCTACGTTTTGTGTATTCACCTACGCAGTGTAGGGACCGACTCCGTGGTTGTCCGCGACCGTTTAGGGTCGACTGAGGCAAGTAGGCAGGTGACAGTGGGTGGGTTCAGATATAGGGCCCACTGTCTCTTGTCTTGTCTACGCCTGCCAGTCCTGACAGAATAGCTAGCCCCCCCAAAAAAAAAAAATTATTTTGCGGGTCATCTCGCATCATGGATCCTGTGAAAGCTCTGGTTGAGCAAATGCAAGGTCTGAACAGCCTAGTTCAGAATCTTGCACAACAGGTTCAGGAGCAGGAGTCCACACCATGGCAAGTGACCATGACCACGGCAATGCCTCCAGAACCTCCGATTCAGCTCCCTGAAAAATTTAAAGGGAACAGGAAGGCCTTCAGGGTCTTCAAGGAAGGTTGCAAATTATTTTTTCGTTTACGTCCCCGCTCTTCAGGAGATGAAACCCAAAGAGTCGGCATTGTCATGTCTCTCTTGCGGGGTCCTCCTCAGGAATGGGCTTTTTCGTTAACCCCTGATTCTATGGAATTATCTTCAGTGGACCAATTTTTTGATGCCCTGGGGTTACTATATGATGACCCAGACAGAACCGCTGTGGCAGAGCGACAGCTGACTTCTCTGAGACAGGGTAAGAGACCTGTAGAGGAGTACTGTGCAGAATTCTGGCAGTGGTGTGTTCCTTCAGGGTGGAACGATCCAGCATTGAGGTGCCAATTTAGGATGGGGTTGTCTGACCAACTTAAGGACCTATTAGTGGTATACCCTACCCCTGACACGTTCGAAGGGACTATGACATTGGCAATAAGGGTTGACAGGAGACTCAGAGACAGACATGGGGAAAAGAGGGCCTCTTATGCTTCTAAATCTCTTTCTTTCCCTAACTCTACTCCTAAAACTAATCCTTCTGTTCCTCTGTTGTCACAAGAAGAACCCATGCAACTAGGTGCTGCTGACACCCAGACCCAACGAGCTCTTCGGCTGCAGCACAATCTCTGCCTGTACTGTGGCAAGTCTGGTCACTGGGTGAAAGAATGTCCATCCAAGCCTGGTCAACCGGCGAAAAAACTCCAGCATCAGAGTGACTGTCGAGAGAGTCACTCAGGCGCACAGGTACCTTTAGAAAATAAGAACAAATTGATGTTGCCCATCTCGTTGTTTTAAGGTAATAAGTGTATTTCTGGGTATGCTCATGTGGATTCTGGAGCTTCTGCCAATTTTATTAGCTCTGCATTTTGGTCATGCTTGGGAATTTGCCCTCTTCTGCTTAAATGTCCATTAACTATTACTGGTGCTGATTTTACCCCTTTGGCCTGGGGTAAAATCCGGTATATCACTCCGCATCTTGAGGTGCAAATCGGATCAGTTCACAAAGAAAATCTTGATTCTGGTTATGGATAACTTATCCTCTGACATTATTTTGGGTTTGCCTGGTTGGACCAGCATAATCCTGTGTTTGACTGGTCTAACAGGGAATTGATTAAATGGGGGCCAAATTGTGCTTCTCATTGTATTGCGCTGAATGTCACAGATTGTTCTCCTGTGGAGGGAGCAATTCCTGAGTTTTTATCTGACTTTGCTGATGTCTTTGATGAAAAAGCTGTGGAGGTGCTACCGCCACACCAACCTTATGAATGTGCGATTGACTTGAACGCAGGGTCCAAGTATCCTAAGGGAAGAATCTTCAATCTGTCTAGACCTGAGAGGGAGGCCATGCGAGAATATATCCAGGACAGCCTTCGCAAAGGTCACATTCGTCCCTCTTGCTCTCCCTTAGGGGCTGGGTTCTTTTTTGTGGGAAAAAAGATGGTGGTCTTAGACCTTGTATTGATTATCGTGAACTAAACAAGATTACCATTAAGAACCAACATCCCCTTCCCCTAATTCCGGATCTATTCAATCAGATTGTGGGCGCCCAGTGGTTCTCCAAGATTGACCTACGTGGGGCCTACAATCTGATAAGAATAAGGGAGGGAGACGAGTGGAAAACTGCCTTTAATACACCTGAAGGGCATTTTGAATATCTGGTTATGCCATTTGGGTTAAGCAACGCGACGGCAGTTTTTCAACATTTTGATAATGATGTTTTCCGTAAATATCTTGGGCAATTTTTAGTAGTTTATCTGGATGACATTTTAATCTTCTCTCCTGATTGGGCCTCACACATAGGTCATGTTCGTAAGGTTATGGAATTGCTCAGATTGAACCATCTGTACGCTAAACTGTCCAAATGTCAGTTCGGGATCCAAAAGGTCTCTTTTCTGGGTTACATTATCACCCCTAACTCCTTCTGTATGGACCCACTGAAGGTGGCTGCTATTGAGAAATGGGAACGACCTACTAGCCTAAAGACCCTGCAACGATTTTTAGGATTTGCCAATTATTATAGAAAATTTATTAAAGGCTTCTCAGTCATTGCCAAACCACTGACTGACTTAACGAGAAAAAGAGCTGATCTTGTGAACTGGAGTCCCGAAGTGGTACAGGCATTTGGACAGTTGAAAAAATGTTTTTCTGAGGCCGCAGTGGTTATTCAGCCATCAGCCATTCATCATCGAGGTAGATGCTTCAGAAGTCGGGGTTGGAGCGGTCCTCTCACAAGGTTCCGAGACCCTCACTAATCTTAGACCCGTTGCCTATTTTTCAAGGAAGTTCTCCAAAACAGAGTTGTGAGGCAGAACAGGAGACACGGACAGGTGAGCCCTGAGCTGGCACCCGCCCCGCTGCCCCTACCTGCTTGCCTCAAAGCTCTAACAGCTAGGGACAACTGGACGGCAATCCCTATGCTGTATGCAGTGGTACACAGAACAAAGACAGACGAACACAACACAATAAAGAATGGTCAGGAAGCAGAGTCGGCAACAACCGGTAAAAGAGGTACAAAATCGAAATCCAAAAAAGCAAAGTCAAGGTCACAAGATCCAGAAGGTCAGAGTCACTATAACAAATGGTCAGAGGCTAGGCTCAAGGCGCTATCACAGGCATTGGAGTAAAGGAAGGGGCTGGGATTTATAGTGAGCAGGAAGCTAGATGCTGACAGCTAACTGGCTAGGTGTCAGGTGTCGGTCAGAAAACACCAGAAACAAATCAGTGAATGAGCCACAGCAAGAAAGTGCAGAGAGAACTGAAAAACATGGAATGGATAACAGAAGACGTAACAAGGAACGTAACAAAACCAGAAACGGACTAAAAGGTCAAAAGCGCTGCGGCGCACAAACAGCAGACCGGCTGCTAAGGACGCCGTCAGGGCGCCCTCAGCAACCGGCCCTGCCCGTAACCACGGACGCCATCAGCGTCCCTCCCAGCTGAACCGCGCGCCTCGGCAGAGGCAGGGGCCGAGAGCATGGCTCGATTCCTGACAGGAGTGTAATTATGACATTGGTAACAGGGAGTTGTTGGCCATTAAATGGGCCTTTGATGAGTGGAGACACTTCCTTGAATGGGCTAAACATAAGATCAGGGTTTTAACTGATTATAAAAATCTCTTGTACCTTGATAACGCTAAGCGCCTTACTCCTCGACAGGCAAGGTGGTCGTTATTTTTTACCAGGTTCCATTTTGAAATTACTTTCCGTCCGGGTTCTAAGAATGTCCGAGCTGATGCTCTGTCTTGCAGCTTTGAGGCCAGAAATGCCCCCAGGGAAGAACCTGAGACTATTTTAGCACCAGGTGTGGTCGTTGCCACCCTCCAACCTAACCTTGCCGCCCAGGTGGTAGATTCACAACCCCTAGCTCCTAGGAACATCCCGGAGGGAAAACTCTTTGTACCCCCCAACCCTCTGTTCAGTTTTAGCAGGTCACCCGGGCATTGCTGGCACAAAGTATCTGCTCTCACGGTATTATTGGTGGCCGTCTTGGGCCAGAGATACTAAACTGTTTGTTGAGGCCTGTGAGGTCTGCGCCAGGTCCAAGGTTCCTCGTAGATTACCTGAAGGTCTTCTACATCCTCTCCCTTTGCCTGAGAGACCCTGGACCCACATTTTGATGGATTTTATCACTGACTTGCCACCTTCAAAAGGGAAGACTGTTATTTGGGTCGTAACTGATAGCAATCTGCCATCTGATTCCCCTTAAGAAACTCCCTAATGCACGTACGTTAGAATCTCTGTTCATCAATCACATTTTACGACTTCATGGGGTTCCAGAGAACATTGTGTCTGATAGAGGGGTGCAGTTTGTCTCTAAGTTCTGGAGGGAGTTCTGTGGTCGATTGGGGACTTCATTGGCATTTTCATCTGCCTTCCATCCTCAGACTAATGGGCAGACTGAAAGAGTCAACCAATCATTAGAACAATTTCTAAGATGCTTTGTTTCTAGTGCCCAGGACAAATGGAAGGAGTATTTGTCCTTGGCAGAATTCGCCCTCAATAATAGAGAAAATCATTCTACCAAAATGTCGCTGTTTTTCTGCAATTATGGTTTTAATCAGAGGTTTTCATCTGCGCATGCTGCTGAATCTGTTAACCCGTCAGCTGAAAAAACCTATAGAAGACTGTGCACAGTCTGGGCCCAAGCTCTTGAGAACTTGGTTAAAGCCCAGAAACTATCGAAAAAAACAAGCCAACAAAAGACGTATATCTGGCCCAGAATACCTAGTGGGTGACAAGGTGTGGCTTTCCACCAAAAACTTGAAATTTAGGGTTCCGTCTGGAAAGCTGGCACCCAAATACATTGAGCCATATGTCATCACTGAGATAATTAACCCTGTTTCTTTCAAGTTGCAATTGCCAAGAGTCATGAAAATTCATAATGTGTTCCATAAGGCTTTATTGAAAAGTTATATCACTCCTGTGTTGCCGTCTATTCCTCCAGATCCTCTGGTCATTCAAGGGGAGCTTGAGTTTGAAATTGAGAAAATTCTGGACTCTCGCCAGGTGCAGAACTCCGTTCAATACCTCATTCATTGGAAGGGGTTCGGCCCGGAAGAACGGACTTGGGTGGCAAGCCGAGATGTCCACGCTCCCCGTCTCATTAGATAATTTCATAATTGTAACCCCTCTAAGCCTCGTCCTTTGAGTGAGGGTCCTGAGGTCCCTTATAAAAGGGGGGGTACTGTTAGGAATGTGACTTTGCGCTCCTCAGTCCGTGCCGGGCGGCCGAGGAAGCACTGAATTTCTGTCTGTGTTTGCACTGAATCAACTGTGTTTTACTTTCCAGCCACACCTGTCTTGCCTGTCAGACTTCTGGCAGTGCAGGGGTTACTGCACTGCTAGATCTCTTCAGCTGAGCTTGGTGCTGGGATCAGGGCTGGTCCAATCAGCTGCTGGACCTAGTCTCTGATCCTGGATGTGGCTATTAGTTCACACTAGTCCCAGCTCCCCTGCTCTTTTCCCAGCGTTCCCTGTCCTAATACCCTTGCTATTGCTCCGCCCGTGTTCTGACCTCTTGCTTGACATCTGACTATCCGCTCTCCTTCTGATTTTGTACTGCGTTATTCTGTTTGGTTTTGACCCTGCTAGTTGACTATCCTCCATTTTGTTTTGTTTGTCTGTCTACGTTTTGTGTATTCACCTACGCAGTGTAGGGACCGACTCCATGGTTGTCCGCGACCGTTTAGGGTCGACTGAGACAAGAAGGCAGTTGAGACACAGGACCCCCAAACTATACACTACAGGTATAGAGGACCCCCAAACTATATACTACAGATATACAAGACCTCCACCAACTATACACTACAGGTATCCAGGACCCTCAAACTATAAACTACAGGTATAGAAGACCTCCACCAACTATACATTACAGGTATACAGTACCTTCACCAACTATATATTACAGGTATACAGGACCCCCAACTATACAGTACAGGTATACAGGACCTCTACCAGCTATACACTGCAGGTATACAGTACTTCCCAAACAATATAGTACAGGTACACAGCACCCCCTCCCCCCAATTATACACTACTGGTAAACAGGTCCTCCCTCAACTATACACTACAGGTATACACCCTCCCCCAATTACACATTACAGGTATACAGGACCCCCTCAACTATACACTACAGATATACAGCCCCCCACCCCACCCCCAACTATACACTACAGGTATACAGGATGGATGTTTGAAGTTTTTAGTTTATTTCTAATGTGCATAAGCTACAATTTACATAAACAGTGCAGAATTGTCGAGCATATAGGGGCATATAGGGCTACTGGCGATTTTCCCTTAAACAAAAAAAACCAAGGACATAGATTGGCCTCCTGGGCACCTTCTGGGCAAATCTAATTAACACACTGAAACTTTATACCCGGGCAGCGCCGGGTACATTTTCTATATATTATATGGTGAGCAGCGCATTGTGTATAAAATATATATATAATATAAATAAATATAAAAAATGTGTCCAGAAACTAAAGTGCTTGTGCATGTGAGAGCTCAAATGCATTGTACAAATAACTAGTGATGAGCGAATACTGTTCGATCGAATAGATATTCGATCGAATAGTTAGATATTCGATCGAATAGTGAGATATTCGAATATTCGATATTTGTAAGAATATCCCGCGAATATTCGATAAATATTCGATAAGCGTTCAAATCCCCCAGCTTCCGGTTTTACCCTCCAAATGGTCAAATAGATGTTTTTCACTAATCGAATACTTGTTCCCATAGACTTTAATGGGATTGAATATCCGATTGAATATTCGAATATTCGTGAGATAATCTTACGAAAATCGAATATTCGAATATCTCACTATTCACTCATCACTACAAATAACATGTTTAAAGTGCCAGTACATATTAGCTGTGGCAATATATCTAATGTATACTAAAAATAATGTGAATTACGTGTATAGTTCAAAACTATCATTAAAAAATAAAAATGCATAAAGTGACCAAAACATGATCTATTAAATTTGCACAATCATAAAGTGTAGATGTGAAGTGTCAACTGTGCAGTTATATACATGGTGACCAAATAATATGAGTCTGAGATGGGCTACAATCCGCAAACGTGATCACAGTAAAACAAGCAATAAACGGATGGTCTGCCACACAACCTCCATATGCTACCACATGTGCACCACAACCAGACCACACACCCTCCACACACACACTACCTTCCGCCCCCCAGTATGTGCCCCTAAAACAGCCCCCAGTAATAAAACACCCCCCACATCCCAACCCCCCCCCCCCTGCATACCGCATTCCCCCCCCCCCCAACCACCCCTGCCTCACCTCACTGAGATGAGTGTAGTTCTTCTTCCCTGAAGATACGGGTAAGTGTGAGGGTTGTTTTCAACAATCTAAATTTTACAGAAAAGTGACATAGTGACGTGGCAGAGTTGAGGCATCAGTGACGCCAGTTGTAGGCCACTCAGCTTTCCTAGCATGTTGTATAGTAGTCAGTATAATGGAGGTCATCCAGCTTTCCTAGCATCTTGTATAATGGCAGTCACCCAGCTTTGCCAGCATCTTGTTTAGTAGTCAGTATATGAAGGTCACCCAGCTTACCTAGCATCTTGTATAGTAGTCAGTATAATGGAGGTCACCCAGCTTTCCTAGCATCATGTATAGTAGTCAGTATAATGGCGGTCATCCAGCTTTCCAAGCATCATGTATAGTAGTCAGTATAATGGAGGTCACCCAGCTTTCCCAACATCTTATATAGTAGTCAGTATAATGGAGGTCATCCAGCTTTCCCAGAATCTTGTATAGTAGGCAGTATAATGGAGCTCACCCAGCTTTGCTAACATCTTGTAAAGTAGGCAGTATGCGCTGGGGCCTCCCGCTGAGAGTAGTAGTAGGTGGTAGTACTGGGTAGGACCCGGGCAGCCAGTTGCCAGATGTTATATCACGGTATAGGCACGAGGGGAGCTGACTGACCCACGGGGACCTGACCATGCGGGGCCCGGGCAATTCTTCATTGTCCCTAGTCAAGGCACCAATAACTAGACCAATGCCAGGATTCAGAAACAACGGTAGTTGTGCGTTTATTGCAACGGTGGTAACCAATAGCAACAGTTTCTCTGGATGCAACAAGGAATAAGGCAGACTTGGCTATAACGAAGTAATGGGTGATGCTGCAATAGACTGTGATGATAGCGTTACTTTGAGCAAGGAGACTGAATGATGGGAGTAGTAGTGTTGGAGATATGATACTGGGCGGAGTGGAGTTGAAATGAATACTTGCTGTTGATGATAGTAGATGATGAGAGTAGTGACTGAAGAGCGACACCCAGATCTTTGTTAGAGATGAGAATCTTGAGAGTGAAGAAGGTGCCGACTTCACCGGAGTACTTTTGAGGTAACGCTGGAGCAGCAGAGAATAACTCCTTCTCCCCTGAAGGTGAAGAGAAGGCACACACACCCTTCCCTCTTGAAGTTAGAGGAAAGGACTGAGGTAGACAGGAAGTGACATAGCATCCCAAGCCAAAGATCGACGGCTATTGGGGTTACTATGGCAGCGTGACTCACCAAGCCATTGCATCATCACACCATTAGGCACTGATAACTGAATATGCATAAGAAATAAGTGAAATAGCAGACCTGAATACTGAGAGGGATGACATAATATAGCCAGTTTGCATTGGGACTATCTTTCCAGAACAGAGACAATGGAATATAGACAGATCAAGATATAAACATACACTTTTAGGAGAAATTAGAGAAAACCTCTGTTCTGGGACACTGCAAGTATAATGGAGGTCACCCAGCTTTCCCTGATACCTTGTAAAGTAGGCAGTATAATGGCGATCACCTAGCTTTAATAGCATCTTGTATAATGGCAGTCACCCAGCTTTGCTAGCATCTTGTATAGTACTCAGTACAATGGCGATCACCCAGCTTTCCAAGCATCTTGTATAGTACGCAGTATAATGAAGGTCACCCAGCTTTCATAGCATCTTGTATAGAAGTCAGTATAATGGAGGTCACCCAGCTTTCCAGTATCTTGTATAGTAGTCAGTATAATGGAGCCCACCTTTGATATTGGAAAGACGGAAAGCTATGGGTGGGCTATTTATTAATGCAAAAAAAGATTTTTTTTTGGGGGGGGGATACCCCTGTGAAAATGACACTTTTTGCCATTGAGAAAGATTTAGCAACAGAGAGAACTCTAATTCTTGTGTACATATCTGTAATACGATAATACAATAATATATTATATATAGATTATATATTATATATAGATAGATATAGATATATGACAATAATACACGGTGTATATATATATATATATATATATATATATATATATATATATATATATTGTAGACATGTCACGGGAGAAGTGTTCGAGGGGGCAGGGCCATTTCTAGAGGACCTGAAGAGGAGCTGGAGGCTGCAGGGACAGAGGTGAGTAGCTGGTGGGGAATCCTGTACAGAGGGAGCCCCGATATGTCCCGATAAGCCCGCCCCCCCAGCGATAAGCCCCGCCCCCGGCGCCAGAGTTGACAGGTCACCCAGCTGTCCCCTAATCCTGAATGTCAGTATAATGGAGGTCACCCAGCTCTCCCCTAATCCTGTATGTTAGTGTATAATGGAGGTCACCCAGCTCTCCCCTAATCCTGTATGTCAGTGTATAATGGAGGTCACCCAGCTCTCCCCTAATCCTGAATGTCAGTATAATGGAGGTCACCCAGCTCTCCCCTAATCCTGTATGGCAAAGTATAATGGAGGTCACCCAGCTCTCCCCTAATCCTGTATGTCAGTGTATAATGGAGGTCACCCAGCTCTCCCCTAATCCTGTATGGCAAAGTATAATGGAGGTCACCCAGCTCTCCCCTAATCCTGTATGTCAGTGTATAATGGAGGTCACCCAGCTCTCCCCTAATCCTGTATGTCAGTGTATAATGGAGGTCACCCAGCTCTCCCCTAATCCTGTATGTCAGTGTATAATGGAGGTCACCCAGCTCTCCCCTAAGGCTCGATTCACACGTTGTAAGAGTGCGGCTGTATTTGCGGCTGTATTTGCGGCTGTAATTGTGCGGCGGTATTTTTGGTGGTTCGTGTGTATGCTGGGAAGTATAGGATATGCGGCTGCACAGTGCACACTATGTATGAATCTACGGCCCTATCGTAAACGGACCCGTAAAAAATGAACAAGACCATTGTTTGCGGCTGAACATGCGGCCGAGGATTGACAGGCGGTCCGTACGGAGTACTTCAAAAATAGCCGGCAATGATGCCGAATGCCGATGCCTCTAATAGTTAATATATTAAATTAATCAAACACATTTTCTTTGTAATCAAGACACTTTCGTTGATCAATAATTTATTTCTAACGAATCCATCATTTTGCAATTAAATATACTGTTAAAAAAAATAGATATATAAATAAATGTATATTTATCTATATATTTATTTTTTGACAGTATATTGAATTGCAAAATGATGAATTCGTTAGAAATAAATTATTGACCAACGAAACTGTATTTATTTCAACGAAAATGTGTTTTATTCATTAAATATTAATTAGTACAGGAAGCTCTATAAGCCGGTAATTCATATGCCGGCAATAGAGCATTCTGTACTAATCATCACTTTACTTTAATGAAAACATCAAATGTTTCTTCTAATTATGTTATGACAATAGCATTATTAGAAGAAACATTTAGAATTATATGTGCGCTCAGCTGATTGGCTGTTCGGCTGAGCGCACATATAATAAGCCGGTCCGCAGCACAGTGACTTCATTGTGCTGCGGACCAGCGAAGAGGACACATCGGGGTGAGTATAGAGCTCTCCCCACCCCCTCCCCGGCACTGCACCCCTCCCAGCAAGGAAGGGGGGGTCAGTTAACCCCTTCCTTGCTGGGATGGGTGCAGTCTGACTTCAGTCTGGCCCCCAGGGGGTTAAGGGGGATGCAATACATCCTCCCTTAACCCCTTGGGGGCCAGACTGTAAGCAGCGATCTGTAAAGATGCTGCATACTGTAAGGTGCACAACACCGCTCACAATGATGGGTGTTGTGCTCCTGTTTGTGTGTTTTTGTGTGTTTGTCCCTTTTTGTTTTTCAGATATCGGTATCCTGGGGATTACGTCGGATTCCATGGACTACGTCGATGACCAGCGTTTTTTTAATGTTTTTTTTAATAAAATGGTCAATGAGGGGTGTGGGGGTGTTTTTATTTGAATAAAAAAATTTGTAAACTTGTGTCTTATCTTTATTTCTTTACTTTATAGACTTAGTAGTGGAAGCGGTCTAATAGACGGAATCCATTACTAAGTCGGGGCCTAGTGTTAGCCGGTATAAAATGGCTAACACTAACCCCCTATTATTACCCCAGTACCCAATGCCACCAGGGGTACTGGGAAGAGCCGGGTGCCAGTGGTCCTGGAGCGTCAAAATTGGCGCTCCTGGACCGGGCGGCAGCAGGCTGGTAAGATTTAGGCTGGGGAGGGCCTAAACCAATGGCTCTTCCCACCCTGGTGTTACCAGGCTGCTGTCGTTTGGTTTTTAACCCGGCTGGTTATAAAAATAGGGGGGACCCTATGCGTTTTTTTGTAATTATTTATTTATTTTAAAAAAAAACGCATAGGGTCCCCCCTATTTTTATAACCAGCCGGGTTAAAAACCAAACGACAGCAGCCTGGTAACACCAGGGTGGGAAGAGCCATTGGTTTAGGCCCTCCCCAGCCTAAATCTTACCAGCCTGCTGCCGCCCGGTCCAGGAGCGCCAATTTTGACGCTCCAGGACCACTGGCACCCGGCTCTTCCCAGTACCCCTGGTGGCATTGGGTACTGGGGTAATAATAGGGGGTTAGTGTTAGCCATTTTATACCGGCTAACACTAGGCCCCGATTTAGTAATGGATTCCGTCTATTAGACGGCTTCCACTACTAAGTCTATAAAGTAAAGAAATAAAGACAAGACACAAGTTTACAAGTTTTTTTATTCAAATAAAAACACCCCCACACCCCTCATTGACCATTTTATTAAAAAAAACATTAAAAAAACGCTGGTCATCGACGTAGTCCATGGAATCCGACGTAATCCCCAGGATACCGATATCTGAAAAACAAAAAGGGAGAAACACACAAAAACACACAAACAGGAGCACAACACCCATCATTGTGAGCGGTGTTGTGCACCTTACAGTATGCAGCATCTTTACAGATCGCTGCTTACAGTCTGGCCCCCAAGGGGTTAAGGGAGGATGTATTGCATCCCCCTTAACCCCCTGGGGGCCAGACTGATGTCAGACTGCACCCTTCCCAGCAAGGAAGGGGTTAAGTGACCCCCCTTCCTTGCTGGGAGGGGTGCAGTGCTGGGGAGGGGGTGGGGAGAGCTCTATACTCACCCCGATGCGTCCTCTTCGCTGGTCCGCAGCACAATGAAGTCACTGTGCTGCGGACCCGCTAATTATATGTGCGCTCAGCCGATCAGCCAATCAGCTGAGCGCACATATAATTCTAAATGTTTCTTCTAATAATGCTATTGTCATAACATAATTAGAAGAAACATTTGATGTTTTCATTAAAGTTAAGTGATGATTAGTACAGAATGCTCTATTGCCGGCATATGAATTACCGGCTTATGGAGTTTCCTGTACTAATTAATATTTAATTAAGAAAACACATTTTCGTTTAAATAAATTCAGTTTCGTTGGTCAATAATTTAATTCTAACGAATCCATCATTGTGCAATTAAATATACTGTCAAAAAATAAATATATATATAAATATACATTTATTTATATATATATTTATTTTAACAGTATATTTAATTGCAAAATGATGGAATCGTTTACATTTAATTATTGAACAATAAAAGGGACTTTATTACAACGAAAATGTGTTTTATTAATTCAATATATTAACCATGAGAGACATCGGCTATAGTGCAGAGGATCGCAAACCCCGGTAATAGCGATTCATGTAAACTGTTTCCCTGCTTTCCCAGATGCATCCAGAGGTGTTTCCATCACTTTCTTAACATTTTATTTGATATTTTTAGTTGAACCAGATTTCCAAGTAAATGACCGTATGTTTTGAGCCGCATGTCTATTTTTTCCCACGGCCGGAGTTTCACCCGCACATTTACAGCCGCATAAAAAATACAGCCGCACAGTTACAGCGTGTGAATCCAGCCTTATAATCCTGTATGTCAGTATAATGGAGGTCACCCAGCTCTCCCCTAATCCTGTATGTCAGTGTATAATGGAGATCACCCAGCTCTCCCCTAATCCTGTATGTTAGTATAATGGAGGTCACCCAGCTCTCCCCTAATCCTGTATGTCAGTGTATAATGGAGATCACCCAGCTCTAACCTAATCCTGTATGTCAGTGTATAATGGAGGTCACCCAGCTCTCCCCTAATCCTGTATGTCAGTATAATGGAGGTCACCCAGCTCTCCCCTAATCTTGTATGTCAGTGTAATGGAGGTCACCCAGCTCTCCCCTAATCCTGTATGTCAGTGTATAATGGAGGTAACCCAGCTCTCCCCTAATCCTGTATGTCACTATATCAGTGTATAATGGAGATCACCCAGCTCTCCCCTAATCCTGTATGTCAGTGTATAATGGAGGTCACTCAGCTCTCCCCTAATCCTGTATGGCAGTGTATAATGGAGGTCACCCAGCTCTCCCCTAATCCTGTATGGCAGTGTATAATGGAGGTCACCCAGCTCTCCCCTATTCCTGTATGTCAGTGTATAATGGAGGTCACCCAGCTCTCCCCTAATCCTGTATGTCAGTGTATAATGGAGGTCACCCAGCTCTCCCCTAATCCTGTATGTCAGTGTATAATGGAGGTCACCCAGCTCTCCCCTAATCCTGTATGTCAGTGTATAATGGAGGTCACCCAGCTCTCCCCTAATCCTGTATGTCACTATATCAGTGTATAATGGAGGTCACCCAGCTCTCCCAGCATCCTGTATGTCAGTGTATAATGGAGGTCACCCAGCTCTCCCCTATTCCTGTATGTCAGTGTATAATGGAGATCACCCAGCTCTCCCCTAATCCTGTATGGCAGTGTATAATGGAGGTCACCCAGCTCTCCCCTAATCCTGTATGGCAGTGTATAATGGAGGTCACCCAGCTCTCCCACACACCTTCCCCCGGGAAGATCCTTACAATTGGTGGAGGATGCAAGCAAAACAGTTGCTAGGGGCAACGGTGTGCATCAACTTGGCTACAGCTGCTTATGTCCTTGGTGAAAGCTGCTGCTTCACTCCAAAAACAGACAAGCAACATGGAGGAGATGTTGAAGAGGTTATTGCAAGTGAGTTTGCAACAACAGCAGGCTCTGACAGACGCTAACCTGCGCCATGAGCAGGCTAAAAGACAGCAACAACAGGCTCTGACAGACGCTAACCTGCGCCATGAACAGGCATTGGCCGCACAACAACAGGCTCTGATAGACACTAACCTGCGCCATGAACAGGCGATGGCTCAACAACAGAAACTTATTGAGCACCTGATAGCAAAGCAAGAGGCGTCTGCAGGTGCTAATCCCCAGCCGGTGGCAGCAGCCGCGCCAGAGACTTTGTCTGTGAGAAGAGCTGTGCAGCGTGCGCTGCAAAAGGTGACGGCTGATTACAATGTTGAGGCCTACTTAACTGAGCGTGTGGCTGAGCGAGAGAAGTTACCATCCACTGAGTGGGCAGAGGTCATTGCTCCCTATTTAACAGGCGAACCTCAAAAGGCCTACTATGACTTCAGTGAGCAAGAGGTCAAGGGCTATCCTCGGCTAAGAGCAGAGATACTGGCCCGACTAGGAGTTACTGCTGCTGTCCGTGCCCGGAGGGTACGCAACTGGAGCTACAGTCTGGACAAGTCAGCGAGGTCCCAGATGTATGACCTGATCCATTTGGCAAGAAAGTGGTTGGAGCCAGACACCTCTACTCCTGCCCATATCCTAGAGAGGGTCGTGATGGATCGCTTCCTCCGTGTACTTCCTGCTGATCTGCAACGCTTGGTGGGACAAGGTGACCCTAAGAATGCCGACGAACTTGTCAACCTTGTGGAGAGGTTCCAGGCGACTGAGGACTACCTCAGTGATGTTCCTGCAGCACCTTCACCTCCCCGGAGTGCCAGATCTGTGCCGTCAGCTGGTAAGAGACTTCCATCTATTGGGGGAGTGTGGAGGGGTGCTGATAGAGGGAAGAGCGCCCAGGAGGTGTCTCAGAGACAAAAGACTGGCGATGGTCCCCGGTGGCTAAGTGGCCCTAAAAAGGACTCCCTGCCAAGGAGACCAGGCCCTATCCAGTGCTGGAGATGCCATGAGATGGGACATATGTCTGCCCATTGCCCTCTTACTAATGAGCCCATGGAGTGTGGCGCTAGCCGGCGTCAGTCGCTATTTGCGGGACCTTCTTGTGTTGCAATCCCTGGACTAGTGCCCTTAAGAAACACTGCATCTAAGACAATTGCACGTGAGTTGTTTTATATGTTTTTCAGGGTGGGGATCCCCAAAGAAATCTTGACTGACCAAGGTACCCCGTTTATGTCAAAGGTGATGAAGGATCTATGCAAACTGTTAAAAATCTCACGCCCTCGTACCTCTGTATATCATCCCCAGACAGACGGGTTAGTGGAGAGGTTTAATAAAACCCTGAAACATATGTTAACCCCTTAGTAACCGCCGATATGGCTTTTTACGGCGGTCACTAAGGGTCCTTATTCTGCTGCCATCAGCTTTTTACGGCGATGGCAGAGAATAAGATAGCGGGGCCAGGACGGCCCCCACCCCATCCCCCCAGCTACCGGAGGTAGCTGAGGGGTTGGGGCAGTGTGTGGGGTCCGTACCGTCCCCCCCCCCCCCCCGTACCGACGATCGCGGCTATTAACGTTACAGCGGCAGACGTCGGTAAAGGGGATTACCGGTGCCGCCTTTCATCTCCCCCCGCCGTGAATCTACTGCGGGGGGAGATGAAATAAGTGTCCCCCAGACCTCAGATCAGCCCCCCCTAGTAGGGCGATCACTAACCCCCCCCCATTTCCAAGATGGCCGCCGCCATCGCTGTGAACCGACTAATGTCTGTTCACAGCGATGGAAAAGTTAAAATGAATGAAAGCCCCATGCTCTCCGCCACCGGAGGTAGCGGAGAGCATGGGGCAGTGATCGGAGACCCCCCTGTGGGGTCCCGGTACAAGCGATCAGCGGTATATACTATATATCGCTGATCGCTTGTGCCATGTGCATCCTGGCACTTTTTATCCCCTGTCACCATAAATGATTGGTGACAGGGGATAAAAAGTGATGTGTCCTGTCCCCCAAGTCGCCCCCCCCAGTCACCCCCTGTCCCCCAGTCACCACCCCAGTAACCACCCCACGTTGCCCGTAACCACCCCAGATTGTCTGTAAGCACTGCAGGTTGCCTGTAACCACCCCACGTTGCCCATAACCAACCCAGATTGTCTGTAAGCACAGCAGGTTGCCGTAACCACTACATGTTGCCTGTAACCACCCCACGTTGCCTGTAACCACCCCACGTTGCCGTAACCACAGCAGGTTGCCCGTGACCACCGCACGTCGCCTCTGACCACCACACATCGCCTCTGACCACGCCACGTCTCCTCTGACCACCGCAGATTGCCTCTGACCACCAAAGGTTGTCTCTGGCCACCCCAAATTGCCAATGACCCCCTCCAGATTGCGGTAACCATGCCAGATTACAGGTACCCACCCGAGATTACCTATAAGCAATTCAGTTTATCCGTAACCACCCCAGATTAACTGTAATCTCATTTTTTTTTATTTTATTTTAGTAACTGCGCTATTCTAATAACCATTACTAGCTGCGGTTTTGCTCCAGTAAATTGGCACTCCTTCCCTTCTGAGCCCTGCTGTGTGCCCATACAGTGGTTTATGCCCACATATGAGGTACTGTTTTACTCAGAAGAACCTGCGTTACAGATTTAGGGGTATGTTTTCTCTCCTGTTTCTCGTCAAATTGAGAACTTTCAAACTAAACCAACATATTATTGGGAAAATTCGAGTTTTTCATTTTTACTGGCCAATTTTGAATACTTTCCTCTAATACCTGTGGGGTAAAAATGGTTACCACACCCCAATAAATAACCAACACCGCACTAAATCTATAGAATATAATGTCCATCCGCATCATACCGCACACCCACTCTGTCCGAAATAACTCAGCAATGATGTATACCAAGATGCGTATAACGTACGAGAAATACCTTGTGCAGCAGTTCCTCTGTGTTAGCTCGGACGTTTCGGAGGACAAGCTCCTCCTTCTTCATGTGCCTGAAGAAGGAGGAGCTTGTCCTCCGAAACGTCCGCCGTGAGGTTGGATGGTTTGGACTGAGTTGAGAGCACGTATCAGCCTGTGAGCACCTTACTATCGTGTCCTGTACGAGTAACCATAAAACAGTCAAAGTTTACTTGCAAAGTCAGCACTCGTGTGAGTATATGTTCTCGCGATCCCGGAGAGCTAACACAGAGGAACTGCTACACAAGGTATTTCTCGTACGTTATACGCATCTTGGTATACATCATTGCACCACACCCCAATATGAATTCTTTGAGGGATGCAGTTTCCAAAATATGGTGACTTTTGGGGGGAATCTATTCTGCTGACACTACAGGGGCACTGCAAACGCACCTGGCGCTCAGAAACTTCTTCAGAAAAGTCTGCACTGAAAATGCTAATTGGCGCTCCTTCCCTTCTGAGCCCAGCTGTGTGCCCATGCAGTGGTTTATGCCCACATATGGGGTACGGTTCTACTCAGGAGAACCTGCGTTACATATATTGGGGTGACATTTCTCTCCTGTTCCTCTTGAAATTGAGAAATTTTAAACTAAAGGAACATATTATTGGAAAAATTCGAGTTTTTCATTTTTACTGTCTACTTTTGAATACTTTCCTCTAATACCTGTGGGGTCAAAATGCTCACTACACCCCAAAATGAATTCTCTGAGGGGTGTACTTTCCAAAATGAAGTGATTTATAGGGAGATTTTACTCTGCTGGCACTACAGGGGCACTGCAAACGCACCTGGCGCTTGGAAACTTCTTCAGCAAAATCTGCATTGAAAAAGCTAATTGGCGCTCCTTCCCTTCTGAGCCCTCCTGTGTGCCCATGCAGTGGTTTATGCCCACATATGAGGTACCATTTCACTCAGGAGAACCTGTGTCACAAATTTTGGGGTACTATTTTCCTCTTGTTCCTCGTGAAATTGAGAAATTTCAAACTAAATGAACATATTATTGGAAGAATTCAAGTTTTTCATTTTCACTGTCTTCTTTTGAATACTTTCCTGTAATACCTGTGGGGTCAAAATGGTCACCACACACCAAGATGAATTCTTTGAGGGGTGCACTTTCCAAAATGGGGTGACTTATGGGGGTTTTTCTCTCTGCTTACACTACAGGGGCACTGCAAACGCACCTGGCGCTCAGAAACTTCTTCAGCAAAATCTGCATTGGAAAAGCTAATTGGCACTCCCTTCCTTCTGAGCCCAGCTGTGTGCCCATACAGTGGTTTACGCCCACATATGGGGTACCGTAGTACTCAATAGAACCTGCGTTACAAATTTTGGGGTGCTTTTTCTCTCATGTTCCTTTTGAAAATGAGAAACTTTAATCGAAACATATATAATTTTGGAAAATTTTAATTTTCCATTTTTTTGCTGCCTAATTGTGAATACTTTCCTCCAGCCCCTGTAGGGTTAAAATGCTTATTATACCCCTAGATTAATTCTTTAAGGTGTGTAGTTTCCAAAATGGGGTCACTTATGGGGGTTTTCAGGATACCAGACTTCTAAATCCATTTAAAAAAAGAACTGGTCCCTAAAAAAATTAGTTTTGGAAACTTTCACGAAAATGTGATAATTTGCTGATAAATTTCTAAGCCCCATAACACCCTAAAAAAGTAAAATATGTTTACCAAATTATGCCAGAATAAGGACATATTGGTAATGTGACTTAGTAACTAATTTATTTGCTATGACGTTCTTTTTTTAGAAGCAGAAAATTTCAAAGTTCATAAAATGCTAATTTTTTAAATTTTTCATGACATTTTGATGTTTTTCACAAAAAACACACAAAGTAGTGACCAAATTTTGCCACTAACATAAAGTGCCATATGAGGCAGGTCAGATTTTGAAAAATTAGCCTGGTCATTAAGGCCCAAACTAGCTGCAGCACGAAGGGGTTAAAGAAAGTGGTGGAAAAAGATGGTTGTGATTGGGATCACTTACTACCTTACCTGATGTTTGCAATTAGGGAAGTACCCCAAGCGTCCACAGGGTTCTCTCCCTTCGAGTTGGTCGATGGTCGTCACCCTAGGGGTTTGTTGGATATTGCAAAAGAGACCTGGGAAAGTGAGTCCTCCCCATACAAGAGTGTTATTGAGCATGTAGCACAAATGCAGGACCGTATAGCCACTGTAATGCCCCTAGTAAGGGAACACCTCCAGAGGGCGCAAGAGGGCCAAAGTAGAATTTACAATCATTTTGCAAGAATTAAGACATTCAGCCCAGGTGACCAGGTCCTCATACTTGTTCCCACTGTAGAAAGTAAATTCCTGGCGAAGTGGCAAGGTCCCTATGAAATTGTAGAAAAAATTAGTGAGGTAAACTACAAAGTGCACCAACCAGGTAGAAGGAAGCCTTTCCAAGTTTATCACATAAACTTGATCAAACCCTGGAAAGACAGGGAATCCCTGGTGGCAACAAACACAGTTAATAATTTGTCACAACCAACCCCTCCGGTCAAAATTGGTGATATTCTATCAGTGTCACAGAAGCATGAGGTTAAAGAATTTGTGCAGAAAAATAAAGACAGTTTTCTGACCTTCCAGGGCGTACAAATCTCATTCATCATCACATTGAAACTGAGCCTAGAAGCAGAGTAAACCTCAAACCCTATAGGATACCAGAGGCACGTAGAGAGACGGTGTCAGCCGAGGTAAAACGTATGCTTGACCTAGGAGTAATTGAGGTGTCACAGAGCGAGTGGTCCAGCCCGATTGTGTTAATCCTAAAGCCCAATGGAACTTGGAGGTTAGGCAATGATTTCAGAAAGGTAAATGAGATCTCCAAGTTCGCTTCTTATCCCATGCCCAGGGTGGATGAGTTGATTGAAAGGATGGGTAATGCAAGGTACATAACCACCCTCGATCTCACAAAGGGCTACTGGCAGATCCCACTTACTCGGGAGGCTTAAGAGAAGACTGCATTCTCCACCCCTGATGGTCTCTTTTAATATTTAGTGATGCCATTCGGCTTACATGGAGCCCCTGCCACTTTTCAGAGGTTGATGGACTTGATTCTGCGACCACATTGTGATTACTCCGCTGCCTACCTCGATGATGTGGTCATTTTTAGCCCTGATTGGGAAAGTCACCTCTGTAAGGTCCAAGCGGTGTTAGATGCCATAAGTGATGCAGGGCTAACCATTAATACGGAGAAGTGTGCATTAGCTTTAGAAGAAGCCAAATACCTGGGCTACATTATTGGGAGAGGGTAAATCAAACCACAGCTAAATAAAATTGAGGCAATACAGAATTGCCCTAAACCCCTCACAAAGAAACAGGTCAGAGCTTTCCTGGGTATTACGGGCTATTACCTTAGGTTTGTACCGAAGTTTGCAACAGTTGCAGCCCCGCTAACTGACCTGACAAAGGGAGGTAAGTCAGCAATGGGGCAGTTGAGAAAGGCGGTAACGCCGAAACGCGTTCTGACTCTGTGTATGTTTGTGCACCTCTGTTTATGAATAAACCACTTTGCATTTGAAGTGCGGTTGGAGTGCCGGGAATTTGTTCATGTGGAGTCATACTGGTATCCACGAGCACCAAGTCACAGAGTGCCGACAATTGGATTCAGAAGCAATGGTGACATGGACTCCAGAGGCCGAGAAGGCTTTTCAAAGCCTTAAGTCTGCCTTGTGCCAACAACCTGTGCTAGTTACCCCTGACTTTAGGAAAGAATTTCTGGTCCAGACAGATGCCTCCAACACAGGTTTAGGTGCCATTCTCTCACAGGTCGTGAATGGCAAAGAGCACCCAGTGATGTACTTAAGTAGGAAGCTATCCCTGGCCGAGAAGAACTATGCCATTGTGGAGCAAGAATGTCTGGCAGTGAAGTGGGCCCTAGATTCCCTGAGGTATTACTTGCTAGGCAGGAATTTCAAGTTAGTGACAGACCATGTCCCCCTAACATGGATGAAGCTCAACAAGGAGAAGAATGAGAGGGCGACTAGATGGTTTCTGTCCCTACAAAACTTCAATTTCACTGTGGAACACAGGCCAGGGAAGTTACAGGCAAATGTTGACGCTTTGTCAAGGGTACACTGTCTGTGGGGACAAAATGCTCAGCCCTCCGGTCTGAAAAAGAGGGGGGATATGTAGACATGTCACGGGAGAAGTGTTCGAGGGGTTGTAAATCTCACCTAGGTTACTACACAGCGTGAGATAGTGAGTCCAGGAGGGATATGTGCTCAGCAGTGTTATGCTGCTGAGCGATTATTTATTATTGCCGGGCCTGGATTTACATGGAATGGCAGGTAGGTTTTGGTAGTGGGACTTGCCATTCCCTCCCCCCGATCCAGGTCAGGTTTTGGGGTCAGGTGAGTTCTGACACTAATTAGCCTGACAAGGTAAAAGCCCTGCAGAGGTGCTAGTGTTTGCTCTCAGCCAGGAGTGATCAGCCTGTGTGTATGGTGGGAGCTGTGAATACAGCCACTGCTGGAGCTTACATTCACCCTGCGAGATCCAGGTGAAAGACGCTGTGTTATCTAGTGTCAGATAGGCAAAGAAGACCTGTTAGTAAGTGCCCAGACTATTTATATATATGACAATATATATAAATACATATATATGACAATAATACAAAATTACAAAATTACAAATAATACAAAAATACATATATATGACAATACATATAAATGACAATAACACAGTATATTTGAATGGTATTAACCCCTAATACTGACAAAAATGAACTTTTAACTAAGCAACTCCTGTGTATGATCGATAGATGTGTATGATAGATGGGAAGACGTTGTTTTATACTATTAGGGCGGGTTCACACTACGGAATAGCCAATGACCGCGGAATTCCATCAGCTGTCCGCCCGCACATCTGGGCGCCCCGCCGGCCCCATAGACACCATTCTATGGGCCGGCGTATTCCGCTATACGATGAAAGAAGTGTCATGTCACTTCTTTTAGCGGATCGCAGAATACGCCGGCCCATAGAATGGTGTCTATGGAGCCGGCGGAAAAGCGCGTGCCCGTGCGGGTGGACAGCTGACGGAATTCCGCGGTCATTGGCTAGGTGGGAGCAATGTCTAGTAGAGCCATAAGAGAAACAGATTGCTGATTTCAGGGAGACCAGCCAAATGACAACACTGCCGGCTGCTAGTAAAAGCGCTCAAAGCAGTGAAGTTCTAGGTGCATTGCCCCCTGGGAAACATGAATATGCAAAAGAAAAGCCTGTGGAGCCTCATCAAAGAGTCTCAAAACACATGACTAGCCAGATATCCCTACGGGAGGGACCCAGCCTAGGGGTGGCTCCTGTAAGGAAACCACCAAAACCACCATATTAAGTGGCCCTATAAGTCAATGTAATGACAAGGGATGAACCAAGGCCAGGTAACCATCCACATACAGCTGTTTCGGGGTGTTGCCCCTCATCAGTGTGGAGCAGGATTCTGGCTAGGTGGGAGCAATGCCTAGTAGAGCCATAAGAGAAACAGATCGTTGATCTCAGGGAGACCAGCCAAACGACAACACTGCCGGCTGCTAGTGAAAGCGCTCAAAGCAGTGAAGTCCTAGGTGCCTGGTTCCTGGGAACATGGTGGTGGTGGTGGATCTAAATACCTTCTTTCCCTGGAGGGGCCAGGCTGTGGGGAGGGAGGCTGAGCTGATGGAGCAAGGGTTCCACTCCCTTAGGTAGCTTGGGTGGACTGCATGGAAGACTGGGTGGTGGATAAGTTACTGGACACATTATCCACTATCTACTTGATCACCTGTTCACACTGATGTGGTTTCAATATCGGTCTACCATGAGACCCCGTGAGTTGGGCAAAGAAGCTAGGGAGTGAACGTCTGCAGTGTGCCACTGCTCCCTCCTCAATGGGTGCTGCTGTGTCACCCTGCCCTGAACCATGGCCTCTGCCAACTGCATCGCTTGGAACCCCACGCCCTCATCCTCGACCCTTACCCCTTGGGTACACCATTTTATGGACACTGCACAGTATGGAGCTTAGATATGCCTTGAGTAAGAAATACAGAAATCAGAAAATATACTAGTGGTCCCAATACTTTTGGGGGGGCTGTGGGAAACAATCTGTTGGTGGCTGCACCTATACACTCTGTGGCACCGCCTTTACACTGTGCAAGCAGTAGTGAACTTAAATATGCCTTGAGTAAGAAATACAGAAATCAGAAAATATACTAGTGGTCCCAATACTTTTGGGGGGGCTGTGGGATACAATCTGTTGGTGGCTGCATCTATACACTCTGTGACATTCCCTTTACACTGTGCAAGCAGTAGTAAACTTAGATATGCCGCCCTTGGGTAAGAAATACAGAAATCAGAAAATATACTAGTGGTCCCACTAGTTTTTGGGAGGCTGTGATATACAATCTGTTGATGGCTGCAGCTATAAACACTCTGTGACACCCCCTTTACACTGTGCAAGCAGTAGTGAACGTAGATATGCCTTGAGCAAGAAATACAGAAATCAGAAAATATACTAGTGGTCCCAATAAAATAGTAAAGCCCTTACAAGGGCTGTTTGGTTGTTTCGCTAGTATTCACTGCCTACTGGAATGCTAATTCCCTCCCTTATGCTCTCCCTGACCAGCATACATGTGAGCCGAGCCTTGCCGGACGCGCTTTTTATATGGCAGGGTCATCTGATTTGGCCAACCAATCGCTGCTATCGACATGTATGGGTCCCACATCATCGCAGGATGTACCAAGGAGTCTCCTGCATGTTTGTTGGCTGAGAAATAGCGCCCAAACTTGCAGGAAACGGATGATGAGATTTTCTCGAGTATCGCGAGATGCTCGTCCGAGTAACGAGTACCCTAATGCTCGAATGAGTACCAAACTTGTACGAGCATGCTCGCACATAACTAACCAGGAACAATCAGGCTTTGTTCTAAAAAGAAAAAACAAAACAAAGCTAACATTTTTCAAGTTTAACATTTAACAATCATGTTGTCCTGATATTAACCCCTTCAGGACCAGGCTAATTTTCGCTTTTGCGCTTTAATTTTTTCCTCCTCGTATTTAAACCTTTTTTCACCTACAGACCCGCATGAGCCTTTAATTTTTGCACCACTAATTGTACTTTGCAGTAGCAGACTTAATTTTTCCATAAAATATGCTGCGAAACCAGAAAAAAATTATTTGTGCTGTAAAATTGAAAATAAAATGCAAGTTGGTACGATTGCAATGATAGGCAACTTGTATAACTTTTATTTTATTTAGTGTTTTTTAAAAATTAAAACCTTTTTAAAAAACTGAAAATTGCTCTATTATCATTCTTATGACACTTTTATTTGTTGGTCTACGCAGCTCTGTGAAGAGTAATTTTTTTACACCATGATCTGTAATTTCTTGCGTAAATGCAACTTTTTGATTATGTTTTATTACAATTTTTCTCTATTTGATGTGGCCAAAAAATCAGCAATCTTTCAGGTTGGCGTTTTTTTTCATTTACGCAATTTACTGCGTGAGATCAGGAATGCGATAATCTAATAGTTTAAGTGATTACGCACGCAGCAATACCAAATGTGTTTATTTTTTCTTTATTTTTATTTCTATAATGGGAAAAGGGGAAGTTCCATCAAGTGCATTCATAACACTACTCTAGATAATTTTAGTACCATATAAAATTTCAAGATCAAATTTAAAAATAAAGGGGCTTAGGACACCAAAAATGCAAACCACGCCACTGATATGGGGGCCCACTTTAAGAAGTGGTGCAAAGTCCCAGAACTACTGTGCCATTGCTGTTCACCAATGAAGGTCAGCACCAAAAGTATATATTTGGTCTATTTTGGACTGAATGTGTAGTATCGCGCTCCCACCACTAGATATGACTCCTCACAGAGTCATTGAAAAATGAAAAGTGGAATCTGATTAGTTGCTAGGGGCAACTAAAACAATTCTACTTGACACCAGTTTGATAAATCTCCCCCATAGTGATCAGAGGAAAGCAAATTAAAGGGGTTATCCAGCGCTACAAAAACATGGCCACTTTCCCACTACTGTTGTCTCCAGTTTGGGTGGGGGTTTTGAAACTCAGTTTCACTGAAGTAAATGGAGCTTATTTGCAAACCGAACCTGAACTGGAGACAACAGTAGGGGGGAAAGTGGCCATGTTTTTGTAGCACTGGATAACCCCTTTAAGGCAAATTCTTATTTATTTTTTTTAGAAAAAGTTTTAATTAGGAGTAGTATAATAATACAAAGATTATTTCAGTTTTACATTATCATACAGACCCATCAGAATACATGTAATATGTAATTTTTACTGTCAAGTGTAAAAAAGTAAACACCCAAAAGGATTTTTTTTTCCTATTTATGTGTCTGTAGATCTATGCCTTCTAGAAGATGGAGGAAAAAAAATCAAAATGTAACAATAAAAATTGGTAGCATCATTTAAGAGGTTGTTTTCTAACAACTGATATTGTATGAATAACTGCTATAGTTGTAAAATGTTGTAATACCCGTTATTTTCCAATAAATGACAGCTGTCCAATAAAAGCAACCTTCATTTTGATGGTATGTGAACATTAAGTAACAAAGTAAACTTAGTGCAGTGGGGCTTTGATTTATAATAAAGCTCTGCCCCTCCCATTGTCCAATGTTCCCTGTTGACAAGTGGACAGCTCCTTGATCCATAAAATGGCTTCTGATGGAGGGGCATGTGACGAGATTAGTGATCTTTTTCAAGAATTTGGTTTGCCAATTTTTGGTGTAAAATTCCGGTTCATCCAGACTTAAATGGGTATCCCCCCCCAATTTTTTTTTTGCATTAATACTTTGCCCACCCATAGCTTTCCATCTTTCAAATATCAATGTATTACGGATTCTGCATAGTTTTGCTGTTATCTAGATACATTCCCCCCCACCAAATGCATAAAATCATTAAATCTAGGTCCAACCTGACACCGCTCCCTGCTCCTGGCCCCCACCCTCCGTGTCGGGATCACGTGTCTTCAATGGGGTGGGTTAGCACTTCTAACCCGGCTCACTAAAGTGAGGGAGGACACAGACAGCGACAGATGCTTATCACTGTCTCCCTCCGATACTGTGTGGCCCCAAACCCTGTCCCTCCATCCAGTGCACAGTGCGGCCGCCCCCCCTTCTCACTCGCAGCCCTCCCCCTTGTCTTCACCTCCCCCCCCCCCCCCCGTCCAATGCACAGTGCGGCCGGCACCTCGTCCTCACCCGCGGCCCTCATGTCCCCCCCCCCCCCGGTCCAGTGCACAGTGCAGCCAGCACCTCGTTCTCACCCGCGGCCCGTTGCCTCAACTCTGCTACCTCAACTCTGCTAATCCACTGCCTCAACTCTGCTACCTCAACTCTGCTATTCCTCTGCCTTAACTCTGCTATTCCGCTGCCTTAACTCTCTTATGTCGCTGCCTCAACTCTGCTATGTCGCTGCCTCAACTCTGCTACTTCAACTCTGCTATTCCACTGCCTCATCTCTGCTGCCTCAACTCTGCTATGCTGCTGCCTCAAGTCTGCTATTCCGCGGCACTGCCTCACCTCAACTCTACTATATCTTGTGGATATCAGCACTGCTACATCAAAGACCAATAAGACATAAGCAATGCATGATGGGAGATGTAGTTTTCTGTCTGGCGCCATGTTGGCTATAGATTTCCTTTTTTTAAAACTTGTAACTAAGGTACGGAAGCAACAAGAAAGATGGGAGATAGCTCAAAATACTCAGGGGGACTTGATGAGTAAGACCAGCTAGGTTTGGGAGCATTTTATTTTTTTAGCTCTTGGGGGGAACACCCCTTTAACTCTAAACGAACTGCACTAAAATAGCTAAATTATAGTAGCTACACTAGTGGGATTATGGGAGTTGTTTTACAGTGACAACCACATGCAAAACTGAAATTCTTTAACAACTAAAAAATTATTTTTAATGTCCCATTGCTTTGATGCAACTGTGAAGCAACAGTGAAGAAACTGTTTCTAACATATCTGTGTGCTATTTTGCTACATAACCTCCCTACAAAAAATACATCAAGACCAGCACCAGAAAAGCCTGCTAAACACCATTAGAACACTGCATTTCCTGGAAGGCATATTGGGTATTGAAGCTTAAATAAGTGACTTGCATCTAGAAGTCAAAAAGAAACCGTCAAAAAGAAACCATCAAGCTTTGAACAAGCAGCAGTCCCAGAGAGGACACCAAGCTATGTGTGTGGAGCAGTCCTAGAAGGGCTGTCAAGCTGTGAGCATGCAGAAGTCCCATAGAGACCATCAGGGCCGGACTGGGAATTAAAATCAGCCCTGGCACTCAATCCTCAGCAGCCCACATACCATATCCTCCCCGATATATTACAGATAGCAGTGTACTACTGCTGTAGCGAATTCTGATTCAACTGGCCATGTTCCTCATTATTCCCTTAAATATGTGAGCCCCACCTTCAACACATAAAAATAACATACATAATCTGCTGTGGATTTGATGTTGCATATTTATGTGTTTCAGCAGCATCAAATCCGCAATGGATTATGTATGAACATGTCCTTAAAGGGAATCTGTGAGGTCCATACCAACTACAGAGCTGTGAAAAGGTGTGGGGAGATATAAGTGGCAGGAACTTTAGTCCATATGTAAACTTTTATAATCCTCCTTTTCATTACCAGCTGAAGTGTCACAGAGGCGGAGCAGAGCCACAGCAGCACCTCCTGCCCCCGCCCCTTCCTGCTCTGACTGAGTGACATACATGGCGGCGCTGCGGCTGTCGCTGTGACACTTCAGCTGGTAATGAAAATGATGATTATAAATGGAGTTACATCCAGTGACTCACAGGAGAATCTTCTCTTATTTTCTGCATGAATTGCAAGTGACGTTTTTGCTGAAGTTGGTCGCTTTTTCTTTCTCTGCTATCATGAAGACTTCCCCGGCCATGGCTCCTCTCTGCAGAAACTACCGGACAAACAATTATAGGCTCCTTGCTCCAACATCATCCACATCTATATACAAATTGTATTGTTGTATTGCTTCACACAGTAACCTTACTCCCGCATATGTGCCCCCATATAAGCAGTTAGCAGTTCCCACTTTGTAACATTCCCATATAGAATAACCCCCCTTTTAACATCCCCATAAACAATAGGCCCCTCCTTTGTAACATCCCCAAAAAGAATAGCCCCCCTTTGTAATATCCCTATATATTATAGCCCCCCCTTGTAACATTCCCATATATAGCCCCCCCTTGCAACATCCCCATATACAGGGCCCTCCCCTTGTAACATTCCCATACACAGCCCCCCTGTAACATCCCCATATACAGCCCCCCCGTTGTAACACCCCATATACAGCCCCCCTCGTAACATTCCCATATACAGCCCCCCCTTGTAACATTCCCATACACAGCCCCCCCCCGTAACATCCCCAAATACAGCCCCCCTTGTAACATCCCCATATACAGCCCCCCTGTAACATCCCCATATACAGCCCCCACCCCTGTAACATCCCCATATACAGCCCCCACCCCTGTAACATCCCCATATACAGCCCCCCCTTGTAACATGCCCCCCATATAAAGCCCCCTCTTTGTAACACCCCATATACAGCCCCCACCCTGTAACATCTCCATATACAGCCCCCCATTTGTAACACCCCATATACAGCCCCCACCCCTGTAACATCCCCATTTACAGCCCCCCCCTGTAACATCCCCATATACAGCCCCCCCTGTAACATCTCCATATACAGCCCCCCTGTAACATCCCCATATACAGCCCCCCTGTAACATCCCCATATACAGCCCCCTTGTAAAATCCCCATATACAGCCCCCCTTTGTAACACCCCAAATACAGCCCCCCCTTGTAACACCCCATATACAGCCCCCCGTAACACCCCATATACAGCCCCTTCCCTTGTAACACCCCATATACAGCCCCCACCCCTGTAACATCCCCATATACAACCCCCACCCCTGTAATATCCCCATATACAGCCCCCCCCCTTTGTAACACCCCATATACAGCCCCCCCTTGTAACACCCCATATACAGCCCCCCCCCCTTGTAACACACCCCATATACAGCCTCCCCCTCCTCTTGCTGGGCAGTCTGTGTGAAACAAAACAAAAAAGCATCATGCTCACCTGTCACCTCGCTCCCCAGTACTGTCATTCGGCTCCAGTCACCAGCAGCCATCCTCTGCTGCTGCAGTGTGTTCTCCTCGGCAGCGCGTCCAGGAAGTGACATCAGCCGCCAGGTGTGGGTTGTAGCAGACGTGCCTGCGTGTGGCACGTCTGCTACATAGAGTGAATTTTTAAAGGGATAGGCAAGGGGAAGGAGCGGGGTTCAGCGCAGTAGACGGGGGCTGCGGGCACTATGCGGGAATATGCAGCCCATCCCTGGTAGAGCTGGTGAGTGAATCTTCCAGGGTGAATAACGGACGCTATATAGGGCCGCGGCCACCGCAGGTGCTAATGTGTAGCGGGACCGGCGGCCCATGGGTTGGTAATCTTGGCGGCCCAGCGGGCATTTCCCCAGTCCGCCAGATTAACAATCCGGGCCTGGAGACCATCACATTCCCCTGCACTAACACTATTGCCTGCTACTCTTTGTATGTCAGGGATCCACCAACATTCATAGCTCTCCTGGGTGAAGTTAAACCAGTAGTCACCTGTCAGGTGGTCATAGGGACACCCTTGGTGTTTGAGAGAGACAAGGTATAATCTGTCAACAGTCACTCAGTACAATGGGTGAAAGTCTTTTATCTGTTGAGTACCTTCATAGCTACTTTCCACAGATGGGTCAATAAGTGCAAATTTCTCTCTAAAATACAATGTATATACCTCATATCTAGTGGTGGGAGTGCAATACTACATATTCAATCCAAAATAGACCCAAATATATACTTTTTGTGCTGACCTACATTGGAGAACAGCAATGGCTGGTTGTTTTAAGGCCTTTTTTTCTAGATTAAATTTTGAGATCACATATCGGCCTGGTTCCAAGAATTTCAGAGCTGATGCCTTGTATAACGTTCCGGACTCTCTCCTGTTTGTGCCCCCAAACTTCCGTCTCTGGGTTCTAGAGGAGATTCATAGTTCTGTTTTGGCCGGTTACCCCGGGGTGGCAAGAACGAAGTATTTACTTTCACGCTATTATTGGTGGCCAGCTTGGGACCGGGACATCAAGTCTTTTGTTGAGGCTTGTGAGACTTGTTCTCGGTCTAAGGTTCACCGTAGGCCACCTGAGGGTCTCTTACATCCTCTGCCGATGCCTACGAGACCTTGGATGCACATTGCTATGGATTTTATTACTGACTTGCCACTATCTAAGGGTAAGACTGTCATTTGGGTGGTCGTGGATAGATTTTCAAAAATGTGCAACCTCATTCCGTTATGTAAACTACCTAATGCTATAACTTTAGCCACACTGTTCATCAATCACATTCTGCGCCTGCATGACATCCCTGAAAGCATTGGTTCTGACAGAGGTGTTCAGTTTGTGGCTAAGTTCTAGAGGGTGTTCTGTGGTAAGCTGGGGATCTCTTTGTCCTTCTCGTCTGCCTTCCATCCTCAGATGAATGGGCAGACTGAGAGGATCAACCAATCTCTGGAGCAATTTCTGAGGTGTTTTGTGGCTGATGCTCAAGACAGTTGGAGAGATTTCATTTCACTCGCAGAATTTGCTCTTTACAATCATAATGAACAACGTGCCATTTATATGTCGCCGTTCTATTGTAATTACGGGTTTAACCCCCGGAATTCATCCACTCACTCTGCTGAATCTGTGAACCCCTAAGCCGAGGCTATATATTCGAAACTGTGTACAGTTTCGGCCCAAACTTATCAGAGCTTGGTTAAAGCCCAAGAGTCATACAAAAAGCATGCTAATAAAAGACGCATGTCTGGCTATCAGTATGTACAGGGAGATTAGGTCTGGCTCTCGACCAGAAATCTGAAGTTAAGAGTGCAATCAGGTAAACTGGCACCCAAATACATTGTACCATATACTATTGTGGAGGTTATTAATAGAGATGAGCTAACCGGTTCGCCCGGTATGGGATCCAGGTTGGATTTTCCAAAAAGTCCAAGTCCGATCGGATTCGGATTTATGGAGGTCCACTCCGCTTTTTTTTTTTTTTTTCCCTTGCTTTCTAAAATGGCAGCCATCATTTTAGAAACCAGGAAGTGTTCCGGGTGGGAAAAGTGTTCCGGGTGGGATGTCCTAGCCCACCCCCTGTGACGTCGGTATAGCTTTAAGAGGAGTTCTCACGTGACTGCAAGGAAGGAGAGTGTTACTACTGCACACAGCTCGTCAATGACAAAATGCTGTTAATTGCTTGTGCTGCTGATGGAATGTTCTCAGAAGATATTTAACAAATGCAAAGACAAAAAGATTATTAGGAAAGCGGAAAGGAGAAACATATAGTGATTGAGAGAGGGCGAAAGATAGATAAATAGATAGATAGATAGATAGATAGAAGTGCGCAAGTGACAGGCCTGCTAAAGTAGTGTATATGGCATAAGTGGTTTTCTGAGACACAAATATACTGTATATTTCTTGTGCATGTCTGTAGAATAAAACAAGAAAAAAACCTGCTATACAGATATCCAAGTACTATAGTGGCACCCTTGCAAGAGTGTATATGACATATGTTGTTTCCTGAGACATAAATATATATCTCTTGTGCATGTCTGTAGAATAAAACTACAAAAAAACTTCTATACAGATATACAAGTACTAAAGTGGCACGCCTGCTAGACTGTATTACAGAAAATACTGTTCTCATCTACCAAGTGTAGAAATCAAAATTTGAATATAAAGTCATGGCACAGTGGCAGCAGGAAACCTCACAAAGCATTTAAGGCAGATGGCAGGGCAGAGAGTCTGGCTCAAGGGGCAGAAGAGAAAGTAGCGCAGAAAAAGGGTCCAGTGGCAGGCCTGAGCTTCCTTTGTCACATCAGGGTCGTGTCCACACGTCTAATCCCACAGTCCTGGAGTGGCTGACTCACACTTCGACATCCACAAGGATGAGTAGTGAGACAGACAGCCAGGTATCTGTGGGTACCTCGGACACGACCCTGACTTGGCACGGGAATGCAGCAATTCCCCCACATCCTCCATCGTCATCATCAGCAACATCCCGCTAACTTTTGAACTGCCGCCTGCAAGGGAACTGCAAATTCAAGGCTATTTACAATCCATCACCGACAATAGCCACTTTCTATGCTCTTCCGAAAATTCATAAGCGCAGAACACCAATACCCGGGAAACCCATAGTCTCTGGGAACGGGAATCTTACAGAGGGGATAAGCAAATATGTCGATGAGATCCTGGCACCGTTTGTGGAAACACTACCTTCACATTTAAAAGATACTAAAGCCACAGTCACCAAACTACAAGAATTGACAGTAACACCTGGTACGAAATTGGCTAGTTTAGATGTTGAAGCACTGTACACTAGCATACAGCACACACACGGCATCATGGCAGTCAAACATTTTCTTAGCACAAAGAGCAACTCCTTCACCTCACATAATAACCTAGTCACGAAACTTCTGGAGTACCTACCGACACACAACTATTTCATCTTCAACGGAAAATACTATCTACAATGCACAGGAACAGCAATGGGCACAAGTTGTGCACCCACCTATGCTAATCTTTTTCTTGGGTGGTGGGAAACAAACACAGTTTTTTCAGACACACACAAAAAGTACACTGACCACATCACGTTTTGGGGGAGGTATATAGATGACATTCTTATTCTGTGGGACGGGGAGACAGACCTATACAATGAATTTGTAACGCATCTGAATGACAATGTTATCAGCCTCAAATTTACCAGTGAAATCAGCCCCACCACCATCAATTTTTTGGATCTAACAATCAGCATTGGCGAAACAGGACAACTACACACAGAAATATACTGTAAGGAAACATCTACCAACAGTTCCCTACATTGGACCAGCCATCACCCTACACCATTACGTAGAGGCATCCCCACTGGACAATACTTGAGAGCCCGACGAAACTGTTCCACCAACTGGCATTTGAAGAGGAATGCGCCACCCTATACAGAAGATTCATCGATAGAGGCTATCCAAAAAAGACACTCCATAGAGCCTACTATAGGGCAAAAAATACGGATCGCAATGCTCTACTCCATAACCGTAAGATCCCGAAGAGTGATAAAATTATCAGATGTATAGGAACTTGTGACGTAGCGCATTACCAAATAAGAAAAATCATGATTAAATACTGGCCAGTGCTGATGGCCGGTCCAGACCTTAAAGATGTACTAACCCCGACACCTTCCATCACCTACAGACGAGGTAGGAACATCCGCGAAATGCTAGTCCACAGCCATTACAAGGAAGATGTAAAGGAAACCGAGACATGGCTTACAAACAAACTCACTGGTTCTTATCCATGTGGATCCTGCACATACTGCAAGTATGTACCAAAAGTAAAGAAAATAATTAATCCGAAAGATTCAAAGGAATACACAATTCATGAGTTCATAAATTGTTCCACCAGAGGGGTAGTATATTGCATCAAGTGCCCCTGCAATCTTCTATATTTCGGTAAGACGATCCAGAAATTCAAGAACCACATTGGCCAACACATAAGCTACATCAATACTAAATCTGACATAAGCGTTGCGAGACATGTCAACCTCTACCATGGAGGTGACCCCAAATGTCTCCAGTTCTGGGGCATCCAGCATGTAAAGCTGGGCCCCAGAAAAGGAAATCTGGACACCAAGCTGCTGCAAATAGAGGCCAAGTGGATCCATAGGCTAAAATCACTGGCCCCTAACGGTCTCAATGAGGTTTTCACATACACACCCTTCTTGTAAAACGGAACATGTAAACAATAATCACAACTATAAGTGCATTTTAGATCGTCATGTCATTTTACACCCCACATCCCTGTCCCCCCTCCTACCCCCTGATCCAGGTGACCAACCACAGTTAGGAGCCCTCAGCGACTCCACAAAATATTATGGATCACCTAAGAGATCAATAATTACTGCCAAATAGTGATACCCTTCATACAATATACAAACGGGCTTGACATACCCTCAACCATATCCTGATTTTCCTGTACCAATCAAACAAACATCAAAGTCTGACTTATGATGCATCCAGCAACAAGGACCACCAGTACCAGCAATACCACATACTGGTGATACAGAATACTATCCACTAGACGGGTAAACCCCTCTAGTGACCCATGATGCACCCAGCAACAAGGACCACCAGTACCAACAACACCACATACTGGTGATACAGAACGCTATCTACAAGATGGACAATCTCCGGAAAAATCTAAGTATCTGGTCATGCGCATTATGACTATCCAGAGTCAACACTACATGTTCAGTCATGCGCACATGCATCAGTATACCTTTTAACAAAGTCCAATACTAACTATTATGGCAGAAACTAAGAGTCGGTTCATGCGCAAATCACCTGCTACACTCAGCGACTAAGTCCACGCGCATGCGTGGATAAACGTCCCGACTGGTTTTTTGAACATTGCGCCAACACAATCATGACCACCGCACAATCCCGCCCCCTCCCGATCCCTGCACCAATCACTTCATAAAACATGACGATCCCACAGGGGGGGCAGCTACTAGAATGCATATAAGGTAGCTTAACCTCGCCCACTGTGCCGTGACTTTGAGAACACCGGCGTGTCCGGTGAAACATGTCAGCTACACGGACCACATTTCAACTATTGCACCTCAATACTGGGAACATGGCTCTATAGTCGTAGATCGCTTAGTTTAGAAGGGTAGAGCGTGTAATAAAATCGCTCAGGGCCAGCAGTAACATCGGATGTTACATCAGATCCAGGGCAGGAGTTGGCTTATTCGACGGATCCGTCAACCGGGAATCCGTCCGCCAGCAGGCCCGCCACAACTAAGAAGCAGACAGGCAGCAGTAGTCAAATAACAAGTCGGAAGCGTAGCCGGGACAAGCAGATGACCACTGGGGAACCCTCCTCCACTGCAGGTCCTAGTATCGGCAGCACCCGCCATCCTCGCAGCCTGTCGGTAGCAGTGCAAGGAGGATACCTACGTGGTCATCTGTCACCTGTGCGACAGGCACATTAAAAGAGTCAAGGGTTGCCATCCTGGCATCAGCGCCATGGCTGCCCATATGAAGTGCCAGCACCTTTCCGCCTGGAAGAAACGGGGGGATAGTGGGTCACAGCAGGCCCAGGCAGACCCGCGGTCAATAGCAGCAGGAAGCAGCAGTAGTCAGGGGGGCCTTTCACACAGTCAGATCTCCTTTGTGGAAGGGAGTGTGGCTTCACTTCCTTCTTCAGCTGGTGGCCCCTGTGTTGCTAGCAGTAGGCAGCCTGTCATCATGGAGTCTCTATACCGGAGGCAGACATATGCACCCAGCAATCCCGCAGGAGTCAACCTGAACGTCCACCTGATCAAGTTGCTGGTGCTCCAGGCTCTGCCGTTTAAAGTGGTCGACTCAGCACCTTTCCATAAACTGTATATGTTCGGAGCCACGGTGGAAGGTGCCGAGTCAACACTATTTTTCCAACACAGCTATGCCGGCCATGTATTGGTATGTTCGCGAAAAGGTTGCTGACTCGCTGAGCCATTCAGTGAGCAGACATGTACATTTAACCCCAGACATCTGGAGCTGTAATTACGGGCAAGGGCAGTATATGTCCATTACTGCTCAGTGGGCAAATGTAATAGGGCTGGTGGAACCCCAGCAACTTGGCCAGGGAAGGGTGATGACACCACCCCATTGTGACACAAGGTTCCTGTGTCACGGTCCTCCTCCACCTCCTCCAGTAGGTCCAAAGCCTCTTCAACCGCCAGTGATCCTCCCTTGTACCACTTGTGTGTAGCACGGAGGTGTCATGCTGCGCTGCACCTAGCCTGCCTGGGGGAAAGGAGACACACAGGGGAAGAGCTGCACCGCCTGCTCGAGACGGAAATCCTCTCGTGGCTGACTCTACGCCATCTGAAATTTGAGACGGTGGATAGTGACAATGGTAGCAACATTCTCTCCACGATGCGTCGAGGAGGTATGAGGCACGCCCCGTGTATGGGGGCATCTGACTCCCGCTGTCTGCCGGCTCCGTGCAGCGGGTGGATACAGTGTAAGGAACGCCTAGAAAACTGGTATACTGCCTCTGCCATAGGCTGTATCCCAGTTTTCCAGGCGTTCCTTAGGCTGTGTCCACCAGCTGCACGGAGTCGGCAAACAGCGGGTGTCAGATGCTGAGATTTCTGGTTCGTACGAACCAGAAATCCAGCAGGTTCACTCATCTCTAGTAGCCACGCAGTGGAACTCCACCCTCCACATGCTGGACGGGCTCTATGAGCAGTGGAAGGCCTTGACGGATTTCCTCTTGAAGCAGGAGGACATGGCAACTACCCTGTGTAACCTGGAGCTCGAGCAGTGGCAGCTCATGCGTGACACCTGCCGCTTGCTATGACCCTTTGAGGAAGCCACCTTGCTGGTCAGTGGGCAAGACACAGGACTCAAAGCCATCATACCCATGCTTCATGTACTGAAGCTGATGCTCATGTGACTCAGTGGTGAGGGGAAACAGGTCTTGCCACTGTCGCAGCCTGGGTCGCTGGAGGAAGGCTTGGTGGAGGAGGAGGGAGAGAAAGTTGAGGAGGAGGAGGAGGAGGAGGAGGAGGAGGAGGAGGAGGAGGACCTGAACACACAAAAACTCTTAGGGGAAAAGGGTGGAGGAGAAGGAAATGAGCCTTCCTGCCAGACCAGAGGGGGGCCAGAGGAGGATATGCAGGGCTATGAGGAGGATGGAGGCAGTACCCCTTGGCAGTATTCTGTGGAGACGGAGGCGGGGACTCCTTCCCACTCCTTGGTGGAAAGGGCTAAGCGCATGTTGATATGCTTTTAGGCTGACCCACGCTTGCAAAGGATTCGTCAACGGGACGAGTTCCGGCTGGCCACACTACTGGACCCACGGTATCGCAACAAGCTGTGTGAACTCATTCACCCTCCCCAACGGGAGGAAAAAATGAATTATTATAGAGAGGAGCTGGGTGCACAGTTAGTGGAAGCCTTTGGAACACGGCGCTCATTCACGCCATTCCCACCAGGGCCACACCAGCAGCGCTGCCTCCTCCACATGCTCCTCTAGTACCTTGGGTGGCATGGCAGCGGAACCAGTCTGAGCCTGATGTTTATGATGCACGCTTTCATGCAGTCACAGGCTGGGGTAACAGGAGCACCGGCACAGCAGCAGGACATGGCGGCACACCTCAAACAGCAAGTCCAGGGGTTTTTGGACTAAGTTTCCACCTAACGTTCTGGAACCCCTGGACTACTGGGTGGGAAAATTAGTTGTCTGGCCACAACTCCCTGAATTTGCTTTGGACATAATCTCCTGTCCGGCCAGCAGTGTGTCATCCGAGCGAGTTTGAAGCGCAGCAGGTCATATTGTCAGTCCCTGAGAACCAGATTGTCCTGTGATAGTGTGGAACGTCTGACTTTCATCAAAGTGAATGCCACATGGATAGATAAGGACTTTGTGACACCTGCGCCTGATACCACAGAGTAGGATTTGGTCCTGTTGTCACCAAGGTGTAGGATCTTTTCTGCTTCTATTATGGCCTGTATGTGAACTAGATCTTACTGGTCATTCCACCATTCCTGCTGCTGCAGCTCTGCTACCTCTCGCCTGTCCATGGACCGCTGTTCATGTCACCCCATTACAACTGCTACTCCTGCCCGGGCCTCCATGTTGGCTACTATTGCTCCTGCCCTGGTCTCCATGTTGGCTACTGTTGCTCCTGTACTGGCCTCCATGTTGACTACTGCTGTGCCTGCCCTGGCCTCCATTTTGACTACTGCTGGGCCTGCCCTGGCCTTCATGTTAACTACTTTTGCTCCTGCCCTGGCCTCTATGTTGGCTACTGTTGCTCCTGTACTTGCCTCCATGTTAACTACTGCTGGGCCTTCACTGGCCTCCTGGTTGACTACTGTTGCTTCTGTACTGGCCTCCATGTTGACTACTGTTGCTCCTGCCCCGGCCTCCATGTTGACTACTGTTGCTTCTGTACTGGCCTCCATGTTAACTACTGTTGCTCCGCCCTGGCCTCCATGTTGACTACTGCCGCTCCTGCCCTGGCCTCCATGTTGGCTACTGATGAGCCTTAACTGGCCTCCATGTTAACTACTGCTGCTCCTGTACTGGCCTCCATGTTAACTACTGTTGCTACGCCCTGGCCTCCATGTTGACTACTGCCGCTCCTGCTCTGGCCTCCATGTTGGCTACTGATGAGCCTTAACTGGCCTCCATGTTAACTACTGCGGCTCCTGTCCTGGCTTCCATGTTGGCTACTGCTGGGCCTTCACTGTCCCCCATGTTGACTACTGTTGCCTCTGCCCTGGCCTTCATGTTGACTACTGTTGCTCGTGTACCGGCCTCCATGTTCACTACTATTGCTCCTGTAATGGCCACCATGTTGAGTACTGTTGCTCCTGTAATGGCCTCCATGTTGACTACTGTTGCTCCTGTACTGGCCTCCATGTTGACTACTGCCACTCCTGCCCTGGCCTCAATGTTGGCTATTGCTGGGCCTTTACTGGCCTCCATGTTAACTACTGCTGCTCCTGTACTTACCTCCATGTTGACTACTGCGGCTCCTGCCCTGGCCTCCATATTGGCTACTGCTGGGCCTTTACTGGCCTCCATGTTAACCACTGCTGCTCCTGTACTTACCTCCATGTTGACTACTGCGGCTCCTGCCCTGGCCTCCATGTTGGCTACTGCTGGGCCTTTACTGTTGACTATTGTTGACTACTGTTTTTACGGTACTGGCCTCCATGTTGATTACTGTTGCTCCTGCCCTGGCCTTCATGTTGGCTACTGTTGCTCCTGTACTGGCCTCCATGTTGACTACTGCTGGGCCTGCCCTGGCCTCCATGTTCACTACTGTTGCAACTGTACTGGCCTCCATGTTGGCTACTGTTGCTTCAGTACTGGCCCCCATGTTGACCACTGTTGCTCCTGCCCTTGCCTCCACGTTGGCTACTGCTGGGCCTTCACTGGCCTTTATGTTAACTACTGCTGCTCCTGTACTGGCCCCCATGTTGACCACTGTTGCTCCTGCCCTTGCCTCCACGTTGCTGGTGCCATCATCACTGATAAGCGCACCCACCTGTCAACTGACAGCGCTGAAAGGCTGACGTTTATAAAAATGAACAAAGCCTAGATTTCACCTGAATTCAACTATCCACCTGGGGAAAGCAGCTCAACATGAAGATTCTTGTTATCTCCTCTCCTCCTCTTCCTTCAATTCTCAGCTAACAGCAAAGTCTTCTTCCGCCATGCAGTGTCTGGACTAATTATTCGGAGGCTCAATTGCTTCCTTACTCTCTTCTAATGCTTCTCTGTGTCCTCACTGCCATGCTCTGACGTCACACTACATCTGTGGAGGAGCGGGACTGGTTGCCAAAAAGCCAGCTGTTTTTATTAATTTTTTTTTTGTCTACCTGTGGCCGGGGATTCACCACCCCCGGTCAAGTGGCATCAGGTGTACCCTTGATAGTGACCCCCTAAAACTCATGGGTACTACACTGTTTTGCTGGGATTTGTAGTACACCTGCATAGCACTTCACTGCTCATTGTAATGGGGTGTCACAGAGTGTGTATAGATCCAGCCACTACCAGATTGTACCGTACAGCCCCCCAAAATAAATTTGTGGGAGCACAAGTATTTTTCCTGATTTCTGTATTTCATACGCAAGGCCTATCTAAGTTCCATACTGTGCAGTGTCCATAAAATGGTGAACCCCAGGGGTAAAGGACGAGGGCGTGGGGTTCCAAGTGATGCCGTTGCCGGAGGCCGTCGTTCAGGGCAGGGTGACACAGCAGCACCTGTTGAGGAGGTAGCAGTGGCAAACCGCAGACGTCCACTCCCTAGCTTCTTTGACCAACTTACGGGGTCTCAAGGTAGACTGTTAAATATGATGTGTTTTACAATGAACAATATCTTGGTATAATATAATGTAAGTCATATATATACTGCTGACCTCACCATAATAGCACAACACTATTCACTGTATAAAATGATTGTAATACTGACATTATAATATCATATTCTATACTAAGGAGACGTGTATAAGTTGGAAATAGATACATAAGTGTACACAGCACTATTCACGGTTACATGACTATGTAGGGTGGTAATGCTGTACACAGCACGATAACTATACATCCATGAGTGGAAACAGGTTATGCTGATACATAGAGAAAGAGTTCTATATTTGTTATGGTCATATATGTGCAGACACAAACACTCAAGTATAATAAACACGCCCACACATGACATTGACAGTGAGTCATGAACCTATATAAGATGGTAGTCACCAAGATGGAGGTTGGTTGGATCAGGGCTGTACAGAAGGTATGAGCCCTATGTCACAAGAAGGATCCAGAGCCTTCAAGGAGAAGGTTGTGATGTAAGCGTGAGGAATCCATGATGGAAGCGTGAAGGAAGGAATGTCTCCCAGGATGCTTGAGTGAAGCAACAGCTGCCTGAAGCTCGTGACGATTTGTAAGACAAACCCTTCACTTCAAAGGACTCTCATATGAACTATGGACACTAAGGGCTGTAAGACGTTTCTCTGATATTCTTTTCTATTCAATTCTGTAATTTCACTACTTTTAAAGAAGAAGCAATAAATCTCCATTTTATAAAGAAACCTCTCTGATGTCATCCTACTGCGGCGAGCCATAAACTACAGGTGCTAACGCCATTTTCTACAGTTTGGCGTGCCAGCCATACCAAGCTCCTTTAGCTTGAACAGGGGGGAAGAGTCGAGACCCCAGAGACATACGTTTCAAGCTTTCGGAACACGGAGAACCTAAGGACAGTAGGAAGGACAACGGGAATCCAGCCACGTGACTGTGCTGATGATCACGAACAAGTTTGTAAGTATGGAAACTTTATCTTCTATTGGGAAATGTACTGTAGAATGTACAGTAAAGTCTAGTGATAAGCCAGATTTAAGTATAGCATGGATGCATTTGTATTCACAGTGTAGTGCTATGAATAGAAACTTAGATGAAGATTTAAATATAAGAAACATTGCACATTTGGTGAATGTTTATCATTCTTTTGTTGAACAATGTATGGATCCTAGTGTAACGACTGTAACTGATCCAAAAATAGACACAGCTACGCAGTGTAGTATTTCTGAAGAGAATATGTCAATGGGCCATGCTGAAGACAGTTCTTTTCAGAAGAAACTTTTAAATATAAAGGAAACCAGCTTAAAACTGGAGGTGAAAACATACTTATTTAATCTAAGTAAGGAATGTACTGCATATAGAAAGTGCATGTATGCAGGAATTCTGAGATTTTTGAGAGTTTTGCTGAGAAATTTGATCTATCAAATGAGCAAAAAAACCAATTGTTCAGAATTCGGCTACCAGTAAATATAAGTAGATGCCTAGAATTAAAAAAGTGTTTTGACAATGATGAATGGTTACATTGTGATGACGTAGGACGGTTAAGGTTACTCTGCAATGCTCCAGAGGTTCTTACTTTGGACATTTTGAATAAATTAAGAATTGGCTGGAACGAATGTACTTTTACATTCATGTCCATGTACAAAAGAGCTTGTAAAGCAATTTGTTCTAACTTGTTCAATGTAAAAAGTAACTTTATACAGAAGTTCAAATTCTTAGATCCTGTAACCAGAGTATTGGCATCTGACAAGGAATCTATTTTGGAAGCTGCCAAGGTAATCGATATCGCCAGACGGCAGGAGTGGCAGAGTAAGTCAAAGTCCCACAGAGAAATCCCACAAATTAGTCAAAAAGAGATTAAAATGTCAAAACAGCCATGCATCTCTAAGACATATTTCAATGATGAAATTTATTTAGAGAGACGTAAAAAGATTCATGTAAAACCCAAATCTTACTTTGAGACAATGTCAAAAGTAAATGATTCGGGAGTGAGTGTGACAGCTGTTCAGACACCTAAAAGTAGGGAGAGACCAAGGATACGTGATCCTCGGCCTGTCACAGAGCTGTCAAGCAAAGACAGATTGGTACCAAATGGTTCCAAAGCTGACATGCTTGCACTCATAAATAACAAGATCAGGAAAATGCATAAATTAGGAGAACCTCAATATTTGAGAAATGCATTTCATATAGTCAATGATTTTCTAAATCATGAAGTGTTCAGACCTGGAATAGGGATTGGCTAGATGTTTCATATGATATGTGAAAGATATTAATTACTGGTAAATGACCCGGCTTTGTACTAAGGACTTGAGTTATTTAATTACGGAATAAAAAGTAGTTATTATGTATTATTAGTAATATATGAGATATTGTTAATATGTATAATGCTATGCAAATTAATACATAATAATAAGGATAATAATAAAAATAATATTTTTTATTTTTATAGCACCAGCAGATTCCGTAGCACTTATAATCATAGTTTAGATCCTGAGAACATAGAAAGGGAATTAATGACAGTTTTAAAAGTGTAACTGGTATAGATATATACAGTTTATATGGTTTAAGCTAATAACCTTTCTCCCCCTAGGAATTCTTTTTAAATGTCAAGGCTATTAATAAGTGTATGGGTTATTCAGAAGTCAGGAAAGATATGTATGTACAAGGATTCTGCATTGTATCTATTACTTTTCCATTTGTTATTAACTCTAGTAGTTAATTTCAGGAATCACTCCCAATGGCTAAATTCTTAAATGTATGATATGTGATTCTAATGATATTTTCTCTCATTATAGAGTCTTCACAAAAAAAGAGTATGAGCATTTTTGTGGTTAATGATGGAATGTAAAGTAATAGTTTTGTGTTAGCTTGCAATGCTTTTTAATGATGTAACTAATTTGTCATAACAAAATCTGTCACTAATATAAGAGGAATTGCATTTGCTGAGATTAAACAATGTATTGTACTGTTGCATGTTATTCTCATTCAGTGCAAGTATTAAGGCATGTGTTTGGATAAGTGATTGATAGGAACAGAAGGGCCTGGAATGTATACATGTCTCCCTCTCTCACCCTCTCGTGTTTCATGTCTATATGTTTTCGTCTGTGAAAAGACCATTTTAAAGAAAGGCCTATATTTTTCTTCAACGTGGAAGAATCGGTATATTGAGGTACAACCAATACACCAAGACTTGTTGGATCCATTAAACATCTATTTTTTAGAAGTATCCTAGGAATATACTTAAGGTTTTTATGCGCATTATTTTTTAAGAAGAGACTAAATGTGAAAATCCTCTGAGATGAATGAATGTACACATGTCAGGAATAAGTGATGTGTGACATGTTTTATAGCAGCTGCTCAGTATGTGTATGGTACCGCGTGTGTGTGTGTGTGTGTGTGTGTGTGTGTGTGTGATGTGATGTATCATGTTACTAAGGTAAAGTGTCTTATTTGTTAAGAAGGTTAAACATGAGGTAATATAGGAAGGAATATTAAGTGCACAATATTTTAATTATCCTGAGTATCATCATAAGAACACTGATATTTATTTGATGTTTATCCAAATAATATACAAAGACACATTTTCAGAGATACATAATGGTTTAGGGGTTATATTTAATCATGTCATTATAAATATGTCATTATCAGAAGTTTAAGTTCATTCTTTAACAAATGTTGTTTCAGTTTCTTACAGGACTATTTGATGGTGTCATTTCAGTTCTTTCAGTTGAGAAGTCCAATACACAAACACAAATGTGTGAACACACAGTGTGTGCATATATCTACAAGCATATAAGTGTTTGATAGTAGTATGAATATATACACACACATATATACACACAACTTTATGTTTCATTTGGGTATGTTTATTTTTAATGTGTTCTCATTAGAACTACGATACTACTGATGTCTGCCTAAGAAGATAACTGTCTGCCAAGAATAGCAAGACATATCACATAAAATATTTCATTCACTCATACAAATATGGTGGTTATGGAAGGTCAATAATATTATATTGCGGTATTATTAATAAATATAGCAAATACATGTGGTGATAGTGTTCCAGTAAATAAAGGAAGTAGTATGTAATATAAGAACATGTGAAAGCACACTGACTTTTGACAAAACAAGGTCTATAACAATGATATTGTTTCATTGATTAGGAATGGAGTTTTTTAAAGGTAAAAACATTCAAACTATATTTTTGGTAAATTATGGTAATGCTTCTTCACTGAATATGGTTACAATAGTCTGGACTTTTGATAGTATTATCTTGGTGACATATTCATTGAATGAAACATTCTGTTATTTATTCTATCTGAATAATGTTGAAAACATCTTTAGGTATAAGGACACTAAGTCATTTCATGCTTAAAGATAATTTAAAGTGATCTAACTATTGCAAGACTATATTCTATTGATAATCTTACTGAATACATACATGAATATTCTAGTAAATGAGGTTTTTGAGTAAAATGGATATGGGAATAGTTAAGGTAAAATAGAGTGATATGCTATGGTACACTGTGATTATCATAGGATAGTAATAAGCACCAAGTTTTTGGTGTAGGATAGGGAAGAAAAAGTAGATCTTCAATCAAGACATCAAAGTCTAGAATTTTTGTATAGATTTTTGATTTTTTCCACCGTTGATCAGTAGCCAGAGAAAGAGACTGAGCTGTAATTCTTATCCAAGTAAAGCACTTGAAGGGAACAGATAAATCATGGACTGTTTTACTATTCTTTTCTTTGATCAACTGGCATGCTGAGACTTCTAGTACCACAAGCTTCTAGATGGCTATTGAACTTTCTTCAGGTGATCTATCCTGGGACTATGCTAAAGTATCTTCATGATTGACATTCTTTTGTTTGTAACATTTTTAACTATGTCAAGCCAACTACAGATGCCATGACCGGAAGCAAGTCTACAAGTGAGTTTTAAAAGACTTTGTTCATTTCATTAAATCTCCTCCAGTGGTCATGATGGCAAAGGACAAAAGATGGCATATGTAGGTGATGGTTGCTGGACTATGCTTTTATCAAGTGTAAGTTATACAAGATTCTATCCACCTCAGCGAGTTGTTGGAAAAGATTGCTCCTAAAGTCTGAGAACAATGGACTTTGTGCTATAAGCTAAATCTTTATCTCCACAATCTGGATGAGAAATGACTGTGTTATGTTACAAGATGTCTGCTCTAGGTACTGACGTTACAGAGTTTTAAAGATGACCCTTGTAAAGACTACAGAAGTGACAAATGAAATGAGGAAGTCGTTTGCACAAACAAGGGGGGTCAAGAAGTGCTAACTCTTTATGTGTTTTTTTCAGTAGCCTAGCAGGTGTCAGCTGACAGCTTCAATTCCAGAGAGACAAAGACTCAAAGACTCTTTACCATGCAAAGGAAAAGAGATGGATTATTGCATGAGGGATAATATCAAGACATTCATTTTGTTGTTTACTTTTTCAGCAAAGGAATTATTTTTCAAAGGACTTTGCCAATCTTATTTTGATTAATTAACAACAAAGGAATGTATAACCTAAAGATTTTGCTACACCAAGAAGAGTAAAGTCATCTGAACTACCAGGTTTCCATGGATCCAGATGAAGACAAGAAGATACATTTTTTAGACTAGGCCTAGCTAGAATTCTATCTTTTTATAAAATCAAATCACAGTTTCTCATAACATAATAATTTAAATGCTACAAATCTATTATGGGTAAAGTGATAATTTCCATAGACTTGTTATTAAAGTGATAGACGTTGTCTTGTGTGTTTATAAGAAGAATGAAGAAAAGAAGATTCCGTGATCTCTAATGTATAAAAGGTATTGTTCATTGGAAAGTCTTGATACATTGAGGAGTCAATACAATGTATTTCACCCTCAAGAGGGGGAAATGTTAAATATGATGTGTTTTACAATGAACAATATCTTGGTATAATATAATGTAAGTCATATATATACTGCTGACCTCACCATAATAGCACAACACTATTCACTGTATAAAATGATTGTAATACTGACATTATAACATCATATTCTATACTAAGGAGACGTGTATAAGTTGGAAATAGATACATAAGTGTACACAGCACTATTCACGGTTACATGACTATGTAGGGTGGTAATGCTGTACACAGCACGATAACTATACATCCATGAGTGGAAACAGGTTATGCTGATGCATAGAGAAAGAGTTCTATATTTGTTATGGTCATATATGTGCAGACACAAACACTCAAAGTATAATAAACACGCCCACACATGACATTGACAGTGAGTCATGAACCTATATAAGATGGTAGTTACCAAGATGGAGGTTGGTTGGATCAGGGCTGTACAGAAGGTATGAGCCCTATGTCACAAGAAGGATCCAGAGCCTTCAAGGAGAAGGTTGTGATGTAAGCGTGAGGAATCCATGATGGAAGCGTGAAGGAAGGAATGTCTCCCAGGATGCTTGAGTGAAGCAACAGCTGCCTGAAGCTCGTGACGATTTGTAAGACAAACCCTTCACTTCAAAGGACTCTCATATGAACTATGGACACTAAGGGCTGTAAGACGTTTCTCTGATATTCTTTTCTATTCAATTCTGTAATATCACTACTTTTAAAGAAGAAGCAATAAATCTCCATTTTATAAAGAAACCTCTCTGATGTCATCCTACTGCGGCGAGCCATAAACTACAGGTGCTAACGCCATTTTCTACATAGACCGATATTGAAACCGAAGCGGTGTGAACAGGTGATCACGTGGATAGCCGATAATGTGTTCAGTAACTTATCCACCACCCAGTCTTCCACGCAGTACACCCACGCTACCCAAGGGAGTGGAACCCTTGCTCCATTAGCTCTGCCTCCTTCCCCACAGCCTGGCCCCTCCAGGGAAAGAAGGGATTCAGATCCACCACCATGCTCCCAGGAACTCTTTTCTGGACCCTTCCCTGAGTCAGAGCAACCGAAGCAGTCGATCTGTCCAGATGCCCAAACTATGCAGCTCACGCAGTCAGTGGGAGATGAGAGTGGGGACTTGCAAGCGGGGTTGGAAGAGGTGTCCGATGATGACGATGAGACCCGGTCGTCAAACAGTGAGGTTGTTGTCATGGATGTAACTCAAAGTGAGGAGGAGAGTGAGGAAATGGAGTTGACAAAAATTACCTTTAGGATACACACCGCCACAGTTAATAGTTTGTTAATGCTGTTTGTGCCTTAAAGGGGAGGGTAACTATCACTTCATAGAAAGATTGACGTGACTTTAACTTTCATTTTGACATGTCAGCCTCCTTACTCCCAACAAATGCCAAAATAGGGCAGAGGTGGTCAGGTCGTCACCTTTTTGTTTCTGTTTTTCTATCCGGGAAGTGATGATCAGGAAGGAACAGATGCCGCACTCTGCTGAGGGCCCTCTACCCCTTCCTTTAAGCAAGTAGGGTTATGGTCAGCACTTGGACTTTAACAAGTTTGGTGACATGTCAGAAATTTGGAAATGATGGTTACCTTTCAGTTTAATTTGTTGGGATATATACATATTGTAAGTTTGCACAGAATGAGAGAGAAATTTATCTAGCTGTGCTCATGCTTGTTTGTTAGCGACCCTTTGAGGACCAGGCCCAAAATGACCCAGTGGACCGCGCAAATTTTGATCTTAGTGTTTTCGTTTTTCCCTCCTCCCCTTCTAAGAGCTCTAGCACTTTCAGTTTTCTATCTACAGAGCCATGTAATGGCTTGTTTGTTACAGGAATAGTTGTACTGTGTAACGGCGTCTTTCATTTTAACTTAACATGTATGATGAAATTCCAAATATATTATTTATGAAGATATAAATTGGTGAAATCGTAAAAAAGAATGCAATATGGTAATGTTTGGGGGGTTTCTGTGTCTACGTAATGCACTATATGGTAAAAGCGACATGATACAATTATTCTATAGGTCAGTCCGAACACAACTATATGCAGGTTTACACAGATTCTCTAATGTTATATATTTTTTTTAAATGAAACCCTTTTTTTTGGCAATTAATTATAAATAAAATAGCCCTATTGTGACGCTTATAACAGTTTTATTTTTTCACCTACGGGGCTGTATGGGGTGTCATTTTTTCTGCCATGACCCCTAGCTTTTATTAATACCATGTTTGTGAAGATCGGACGTTTTGATCACTTTTTATTAATTTTTTTTTATATATAATGTAACATAAAATGGGTAATCCGCGCACTTTTTCCGTGTACGCCGTTTACCGTTCGCAATGACGCTTGTTATATTTTAATAGATTGGACAATTACGCACGCTACGGTATATTATATGTTTATTTATTTTTATATGTTTTATTTATATAATGGGAAAGGGGGGTGATTTCAACTTTTATTGGAGGAGGGGTTTTGCGGTAGTGTGTTAGTGTTTTTAACTTTTTTTTTTACACATTTGAAGTCCCTTTGGGGGACTTTTACATACAGTACTTCGATTTTTACACTGATCATTGCTATGCCATAGGCATAGCATTGATCAGTGTTATCGGCGATCTGCTCATTGAGCCTGCCTGTGCAGGCTTAGTGCAGCAGATCGCCGATCGGACCGCAGGGAGGCAGGTAAGAGACCTCCGGCGGTCCGTTTCAATGATCGGGACCCCTGCAGTCACACTGCGGGGGTCCCGATCGGTAAGTGACTGTGATCGCGGCGTTTAAGGAGTTAATGACACGCAGCAGCGCGATCGCTGCAGCGTGTCATTACCGGTGAGGTCCTGGCTGCTGATTGCAGCCAGCCCCCACCTGCTATGAAGCACGCTCCGCTCCGGAGCGCGCTTCATAGCCGGAGAAACACCCAGGACGTATCATTACGCCCTAGGTCGTCTTCCATGGGACAGACTTCCATGGCGTAACTCTACGTCTTGGGTCATCTAAGGGTTAAATCAGTTAGCACTTAGAATTGTGGCTTGTCACATTAGTCAAGTAGGGAATGGGATGTCACTATTGGTGGGTTCATAGTTTTCAGTTCATAGTTCCCCTTGTAAAAGTTTAAAGTTATACACTTATCTCACTTGTTGTTTTACTTTTAACACTTTGGTAGTTTAGAAGGATGTTTGCTTCCCCCCCCCCAAAAAAAAAAAAAAACATTTGCACTATGATGTACCACACCACCCCTTACTGAGACACCATGTATAGATATATTGTACTTTTTTCTTAATTTAATATTTTCTTTTTTTTTTCTTAAAGGGGAACTCCGGGTCAAGTCGAGAAAAAAAATGAAACTTTTGCAGAGCAAGATAGCAAGATAGCAAGATAGATAGTAGTTATGAGCGAGTACTAAAATGCTTGAGTGCTTGTTACTCGAGCCGAGTATTGCCGAGTATAGCAGTAATACAGGGATCGGCATTAAGGGGGTTAGCGATCTTCTGCTGTAATGCCGATCCCTGTATTGGTTAATATATTTAATTAATAAAACACATTTTCATTCTAATAAAGTTATTTCCCTTGTTCAATAATTTAATTCTAACGAATCCATACTTGTGCAATTAAATATACTGTTAAAATAAATATATATAAATAAATGTATATTTATTTACAGTAGATTTAATTGCACAAGTATGGATTCGTTAGAATTAAATTATTGAACAACGAAAGTGACTTTATTAGAACGAAAATGTGTTTTATTAATTAAATATTAACTGTTACAGGAAGCTCTATTAATTGCCAGCAATAGAGCTCACTGTAATAATTAATACTTTACTTTAATTAAAACATCTAATGTTTCTTCTAATTATGCTATCACAATAGCATTATTAAAAGAAATATTTTGCTTTATATGTGCGCTCAGCCGATTGGCTGAGCGCACATATAACGAGCCGGTCTGCAAACAGTGACTTCATTGTGCTGCGGACCAGCGAAGAGAGAAGATGGAAGATAGAAGAGAGAAGATCAAGACATCGGAGAGTGAGTATAAAGCTCTCCCCACCCCCTCTCCTGCACTGCACCCATCCCAGCAAGGAAGGGGGGGGTCACTTAACCCCTTCCTTGCTGGTATGGGTGCAAACTGACATCAGGGATGCAATGCATCCTCCCTTAACCCCTTGGGGCCAGACTGTAAGCAGCGATCTGTAAAGATTTCCTCGTAACAGCAACAAGATCTAGCATGCCCTAGAGCAGAAGCTGATGTTTTAAAAGCAATATCAGCTTTGAAAAAATAATAAGTCACCTGGGCTGGATAGTCTTACATATAAGTATTTAAAAAAAAAAAAAAAAAAAAAAACTAGAGAAAAATTTGCCCCTTGTCAGATATTGTCAAGTAGGGCTGGGAAAACGCTAGACATTGTGGCCCTAGCACTGGGACCCACCCCACTGTCCTTGCCTAATTGCTTTCACTGCAGGCAGCCTAGGCGGCAGCGGACAACTGGTCAACAGTCCCTTACTTGATAAAAGTGTCACACAGACATGGACAAGACAGATAAACAAAATAAGAATGGTCAGGAGTCCAAGTCGGCAGCAACTGGACAGTACCAAAACATGATCCAAAGAGAAGTTAAGAAGCCAAAGCCAAATGAAAAAAATCAAATACTATCAGGCAAATGCTAGGTCAAGATAACGCTCACAAGTGAGGCTCTATCGCAGACAAAGGAAGTACTAAAAAGAAAAAAAGGGGAATACAGCGCACGGTGCACATAGCGTAATTCTGCAGAGTAGGTAGATCAATAGGTTGATGATAAGGTGTTGCTCACCTTTGCGGGTCGTGCTACGAGCCCGACACCGCCAGATGCTTGGAACGCCCGCTGCCCACCAGAGATCAGACAGAGTCAGTAGGGAGGATCGATATACGGGATCGCTTATCCAGGCAGGATACGTGATGTCCTCTGGTGTCCGGCGCTGAGAGGAATTCCCCAAAGATGATTGGAGTCGTCGTGTTAAAATCTTCAACTACTTTATTGCATGACGTAAAAACAATATAAATACGTTTCGAGGATCATACCTCTTCATCAGACAATTAAAACTGTGCAAACCTGCTTTCTATTTATAATAGACCGGCGCGGGAGATTCTGAATTCAAATTTCCGGGGATGGATTGTCATTGGGTGTGCTATCCTCTTCAGTTTCTTTTGATCATTTGTCTTCCAAATCACAGAGCATACACTTCAGGACAGGAATCGGGTAACGTGCACGTCATGCATCGGGGGATCGGATCCACATTAGCTGTGCAGGAGATCTTTAAAACTTGTAGCCCTGTGTCAAATTGGCGTGGCCTAGAGTATCCATGCTCTAGGATTGCGACACCCCTCCGTCCCTCCTCCCCGCCTTCCTCATCATCACAAATGCCCCTGGAACATTTTCTCCTATTCCTCACCTGTGTAAACACTTCACATGGGCTGGATCGTTAAGGCACCTGGCAAGTGTTCAAACAGGTGAGGAATAGGAGAAAACTAGAAAATGTACCCGGTGCTGCCCGAGTATAAAGTGTCAGTGTTTTAATTAGATTTGTTCCAAGGGTGCCCAGGAGGCCATTCTATGCCCTTGTTTTTATTGTTTAAGGGGAAATCGCCAGGAGCCCTATATACCACTATATACCCCGGCAGTTCTGCACGGTTTATGTAAATTGTTGCGTATGTATATTAGAAATAAACTAAAAACTTTAAACATCCTGAATACCTAAAAGCCAAACTGAGATGTCATGTAATCAGACTGTATACAGAGCCTGGTTATATACAACATTGGCTGTGTTTTATACAGCCTGGTTATATACAACATTGGCAGTGTTATACAGAGCCTGGTTATATACAACATTGGCATTGTTATATACAGCCTGGTTATATACAACATTGTCAGTGTTATTGCCAGGTGCATTGACATAAACAAACATGCAGAATCAAGATTTATGTCGTCACCTGCAGTGATCGGCCTTGGGCCTTATTTAGTGTCATTGCAAATGGTGCTTAACAGGAAAATGCAATTGTCCAAAAGATATTTCATCTGAGTTAATGAGTAGAATTTGTGTATACCTATAGTGTATAGTTGGAGGGGTTCTGTATACCTAAAGTGTATAGTTGGGGTGGGGGGACTCTATATCTGTAGTGTACAGCTGAGGGGGGTCCTGTATACCTGTAGTATATAGTTGGTGGAGGGGCTATATACTTGTAGTATATAGTTGGTGGAGGTCCTGTATACCTGTAGTTTATAGTTTGAGGGTCCTGGATACCTGTATTTCATAGTTCGGGGTTCCGGTATACCTGTAGTGTATAGTTTTGGGGTCCTGTATACCTTTAGTGTATAGTTTGGGGATCCTGTATACCTGTAGTATATAGTTGGTGAAGGTGTTGTATACCTGTAGTGTAGAGTGTGTGTGTGTGGGGGTCCTGTATACCTGCACTGTATAGTTTGGGGGTCCTGTAAACCTGTTATGTAAAGTTGGTGAAGGTGCTGTATACCTGTAGTGTAGAGTGGGTGGAAGGGTGTCCTGTATACCTGCGCTGTTTAGTTTGGGGGTCCTGTATACCTGTAGTGTATAGTTGGGGATCCTGTATACCTGTAGTATATAGTTGGTCAAGGTGCTATATACTTGTAGTATATAGTTGGTAGAGGTCCTGTGTACCTGTAGTTTATAGTTTGAGGGTCCTGGATACGTCTATTTTAAATTGTGGGGTTCCGGTATACCTGTAGTGCATAGTTTGGGGGTCCTGTATACCTGTAGTGTATAGTTTGGGGGTCCTGTATACCTGTTATGAATAGTTGTTGAAGGTGCTGTATACCTGTAGTGCAGGTTTGGGGGTCCAGTATACCTGTAGTGTATAGTTGGTGGATGTGTAGTGTACAGTTTGGGGATCCTGTGTAAATGTAGTATATAGTTGGTCAAGGTGCTGAATAACTGTAGTATAGAGTTGGTGGGTTGGTTGGTTGGGGGTCCTGTATACCTGTAGAGTATAGTTTGGGGGTCCTGTATACCTGTAGTATATAGTTGGTGGAGGTCCTGTATGCCTGTAGTGTACAGTTTGGGGGGGAGGGGGTCCTGTATACCTCTAGTGTATAGTATTGGGGGTCCTGTATAGCTATAGTTTATAGTTTTGTGGGTCCTGTATACCTGTAGTATATAGTTAGTGGAGGTCCTGTACACCTGTATTTTAAAGTCTGGGGGGTCCTGTATACCTTTAGTATATAGTTGGTGGAGGTCCAGTGTGCATGTAGTGGATAGTTTGGGGGGAGGGGTCCTGTATACCTGTAGTATATAGTTGGTGGAGGTCCTATATACCTGTAGTATATAGTTTGGGGGTCCTGTATACCTGTAGTGTATAGTTTTGGGGGGTCCTGTGTACCTGTAGTGTATAGTTTTGGGGGTCCTGTGTACCTGTAGTATATAGTTGGTGGAAGTTCTGTGTACCTGTAGTGTATAGTTTTGGTGTCCTGTATACCTATACTGTATAGTTGGAGTAGGGGGTCTACCATATTTTTCTGTGGATCTGTTCTCAGGCAGCTGGCACTAGCAACCAATCAGATTCCAGCTCCCTTTGAAAATGAAAGTAGTAATTCTATTGGTTGCTAAGGCCTTCAACTGCCATTACTGCTGGAGAACTGCAGCGCTGATTATGTCACCTGTGTGTGCAGTTTGGAGATTCTCCCATTCATTTCTATGGGGGGCTCTTCCCCACCCCCCTCCACTCCTGTACACCTGGCAAGGACGGGACCTTTGCTCTAACCTGCCCAGGCACCCAATGTATCTGTGTGCCAAATTTGGGGTCAAACGGTTCAGGCGTTTGGAAGTCTATAGAGGACATACGGACAGACAGACAGAAAGAAAGACAGATTTTCATTTTTATTATATAGATGTTCTAGGGGCATTCCTAATGATGAGGAGGGTGGGTGAGGAGGGATGGAGGAGTGTCACAATCCTACTGCACACACACTCTAGGCCACGCCAATTAGACACAGGGCTGCCAGATTAAAGGTTGTTTTTTAAGACAATAACTGCATCACCTGCCGAACGGACCCCAGGAAAGATCTTGGATTAAAAGCAGCTTATCCAAAGGGACAAGCGGTTTTTGGGGGTCACATTGTGGGTACAGAGTCGCTATATATGCTTTACTGCTGGTGCACTGATAACCCCGGACCTCTGCGCTGATTTTTGCACATTTTCCTTTCTTACTTGATTGCCAGCTGTAGAACAGAGGTTATGGGTGAAGTGAAGCAGAGATCTCTGTCTTCTGCTTGTTAACCTTTTTATTTGTTGCAGCATGTAAGTAAACATTGGGTCACTTACACACTGCAGTACATAAGGGGTAAAGCAGAAGGACACACGCTCTTACCTTCTCATCCAGGCCCCCCTCCAGCACAGGCCCCATAGCAACTGCCTACCCTGCCTCTATGGTAGCTACGCCACTGGTTAAAATATCAACTATGTTGTGATACACATCCAGAGTGATATAGACCAAATAGTGATATTTTGCCCATTATTTGTGTACATGTTATCTTCTGCCCAGAGAGTGACTGGGGAATAACTTCTGCATTATACCATGATGACACCAGGATGTAAAAGTGTCATGCACAGGGAGGTAATTCACACCACCACTTCCACACTAGCATTATTAGGCAATATACATATCCATCTTCTTTTGTCAGTAAGAGATTGGCCCTTAGATAAATCCTTTTACAGATATTCAGATATCAATCCGTATATAAAGCCTACACCCAATTACCCTGATGAACCCACCTTACAACTAACAATAGGAGGGGGAATCGCATTCTGCAGCTACCTGTCATTAACCCCTTAAACGCTGTGATGCCTAGCAATCGCGGCTTTTAAGGAAGTCTGTGGCAGGATAAGCATCTGTCCCTGACTGATCGGGACCCCGCAGCCATGCCAAGATCACTTTTACCGACAGACGGGGTAAGCCACTTACCTCCGTCCTGTTGGATCGGCCATCTGTGCATAGAATCTGCTCTCAGGCAGACTATGTACAGATTGCCTATAGAGCTGATCATTGCTATGCTACGGCATAGCATTGATCAGTATATGCAATCTAATGGTTGCATGTTTAACAGTAAAATAAAAGTGTTAAAAAAAAAAAAAAAGTGTCATAAAAAAAAAAAAAAAAGTATAAAAAAAAACCTTATAAACCCCCATTAAAAGTTTCAAATATCTTCTTGCCCATTATAAAAAAAAGTAAAAAAAAAAATAATAATTAAAGATATTGCATATCTTAGCATGCAGAATTGTCTGATCTATTAAAATATAACATTATTATTCCTGCACAGTGATAGACGTAAAAGAAAAAAAAACACACCAGGAGGGCTGATTTTAAAAAATTAAAGGCGGAAGGCGGAGCCTGAGGCGATGCTAGGGAACGCCTCCGGAACCGAGCCCTGCAGCACGAGGAAAGCCTGGGATCCAGCCCCTAGTGTTCACCTCTAGGCGAGAGGTAAATGAAGCGTTGCCCCGGACTGGGATTCCCACCTCTGAGACGAGTCTGACGGAGGTCGATTGGAGCGATTCCTGAGGAGTGAGGCGGTGTGGGAGACGTACAGGACCTTGGAGGGTTGAGAGGTGGAGCTGGCCGATAGACACGGGACAACGATCTCGCTGCAGCAAGGAGGAGCCGTGGAGCCGTGCTGTGTGGTCCGAGAGGCAGTGAGAGCGACCCTGGGCGGTGGGGGTGAGCGTGGATCCTGAGGGAGAAGGTGGCGTCCGGTGGTGCCGTGGTCAAGAGGTGGAGTGACGTGACGAGCTGTGGGGTCCATGTGAGCCGGCAGGAGGTCTTTGTTGGAGCGTTGGAGTAAGCTGGCGTCGGTCTGAGGAGCACATGTAGGAGATAGTTGGGACCGGACATCATAGGCACCACAGATAAGTACTCAAGCCTTGAGCTGGTGGGAGCAGCTCCACCAAATTGTAGTTCAGGTGGTATGTGATATTCTCCTGGTCTCTCTTCACACCAATACAAAAGCTAAGCCTGAACAGGCTGTGATACTTAAGTAATATAGCCCAAACTAAAGTCAACTTGTTTTGACTGTATTAACCATTGGGTGTGAGAGATCTGCTGCAATTAGAGTGCTGGTGAGAGCAGCACTCTGATATATCAGAACTGGAGATATACACACCTGGGTTAAATGCACACCTATATATGAGCTAATCACTGAATAGACTGTAACATCTAAGTGGTAACCCAGAAGTCTCCTCTTCATGTACACCCTATAGAATCTTTGGGAGGTGAGAGAGTGGTTGTAGATAGAGCACTGGTGAGAGCAGTGCTCAGACATAGGTGAAGAGGGGATAGACATTTCTAGGCTGAATCTACTCCTATTTATGATTTAATACTGATCAGTCTGTGACCCCAGAGTGGCAATATCCGAACTAATCCTCTATATGTACTAACTGAACTTGAGAGAGGCCTGGTGGATGGTGCGCTGGTGAGACTTACTCCATCTGAGGCATTCCAGGGCTGAATATATACTGTGATATGAATTAACATCGAATAGACTGTGTTATGTAAAGGACAATACCTGAACTAAGTCCTATATCTACTGTTTGTATTAACCCTTGGATGTGAGAGAGAGATTGCAGCTGTCTTTCTGTATGATTTCCTGGTGTTAAAGGGCGTATTCCATCTCTTCTTACAGAGCTTGTGCCATTATACCCGGAAAAGTGTAAAACTAGCTTGCAATCTGGACAACTTGTGGGTGAAAAGGGTGTTTTAGGAAATTGTAAACTTCATCCAAAGGGTTCAGTTAAGCCAGGGTGTAAAAGTTTAACTCTGGGTCTTTCTGTTAGGTCATTGTGGAAAACCTGAGGATAATATAGTCCCCGGAAGAAGGAAAGGAGGAGTGGATAATGTCAACTAAAGGTCTCAAATCTGGAAGTCTCCTTCATGAGAAATCAATTATTTGGGTCTCCCAACATGACTGGGAAAGGTAAAGGGGGTGGAGGTAAAGGTAAAGCAGGAGGAGAGGCTATGAAGGGAGGAAGAGAATCCTTTGGTCCTGGTGATAAACCCCCACACAGTAGCAGATTATAATAGGTTCGTTTTGGGCGGTGGCCCGGAGCCCTAAGCTCCTGGGGGCCCATGGCCACCTAAAAGGACTTATACTTTCAGTGGTGTATTGTCACCTGGCTACAGTTCTGCCATGATTTGCAACAAATTGCTACTTTTTCACCGCAATTTTGCACAAATCAGGAAATCATGACATTTTCTATCCTGTACTATGAACACTATACTAGTGCTGCCATAGTTGCAGTGGAGTGGGGGGCCCAGGCTTGGTGAACAGCCCGGGGCCTAAGGTAAAGTTAATCCGCCCCTACCCCCACAGAACACCCAAGTTGGTTGGGTGAGGTATTGGCGGCAATTGGTAAATGTGACTCTTCGAACTCTGATTTGTCTACACAGGTGGGACATATAAGATCTGAAATATGAATAATTCGGGATGAAATGAATAAGCTAAGAGGTCGGTTCTCTGAAGCAGAGCAGCGTATAACTGATGTAGAGGACGATGTTAAACGGCTTAAGGAGGAGGTTCAGAGGTTGTCCCAGGAAAAAAGAACTCAAAAAAATAAGATGGTGGAATTAGATTGTTCTAGAAGGGGGAATCTGAAAATGTTGGGGGGGATGCAGTAAGGGGTGCAGTGAGGATATGAACCCCAATGGTGACGGGCACAAATGTGGAACAATGTGACGTGAAAGGGAAAATTTTCATTTTTTCACTTTCACGGCACAAATGTGTCCGTCATCAAGGGGCCCATATCCTCATTGCTCCCCTTGTTAGGTTCCTTGAGGGGTGTAGTTTCCAGAATGGGGTCACTTTTGGGGGGTTTCAGTGTTTTGGCAGCACGAGGGCTCTGTAAATGCGACATGGCGTTCATCATCCATTCTAGCCAAATCCAGCCTCCAAAATCCAAATGGCGCTCCTTCCCTTCGGAGGCTTGCCCTGCGCCCACATGGCGCTATGTGTCCACATGTAGGGTATTTACGGACTCAAGGCTAGACTAACATTATAGTGTAAAAAATGTAATATTTCATTTTCACGCCACATTGTTCCACATTTGTGCACGTCACCAGTGGGGTCCATATACTCACTACACCCCTTGTTACATTCCTTGAGGGGTGTAGTTTCCATAATGGGGTCACTTGTGGGGGGTTTCAACTGTCTTGGCAACACAGGGGCCTTTTAAATAAAACATGGCCCTCGAAATCCATTCCAGCCAAATCCAGCCTCCAAAAGCCAAATGGCGCTCCTTACCTTTGGAGGCTTACCCTACACCCACATGTTGCCTTAAGTCCACATGTGGGGTATTTCCGTACTCAGGGGAAATTGCTCTACACATTTTGTGGTTTTCTTTATCTTTTAACCCCTTGTTAAAATGAAAAAAATCAAGACAAGATCAATGATTTAGTATAAAAATTTACATTTTTTACTCTAAATGTTGGTCTAGCCTTAATTTTTTCCATTTCCACAAGGGGTTAAAAAAGGAAATGAATGCAAAACGTGTAGGGTAATTTCCCCTGAGTACGAAAATACCCCACATGTGGACATAATGTGCCATATGGGCACAGGGCAAGCCACCAAAGGGACAGATGGAGGATGGAGGCCATGTCACAATTACAAAGCTCCTGTGCTGCCAGGACAGTGGGAACCCCCCACAAGTGAACCCATTCTGGAAACTACATCCTACAAGGAATCTAACAAGGGGTGCAGTGAGCATATGGACCCCACTGGTGACGGGCACATATGTAGAAAATGTGGTGTGAAAATAAAAAATCCCATTTTTTTTTTTCATTTTCACGGCACAAATGTGCGCGCCACTAGGGGGCCATATCGCTGCTGCCCCGCTTGTTAGATTCCTTACAGGGTGTAGTTTTCAGAATGGGGTCACTTGTGGGAGGTTTCTACTGTCCTGGCAGCACAGAGGCTTTGTAATTGCATCATGGCAAGTCTCTAATCGTAATGGCGGCCATACCTATTTAGCTGGGGAAAAGAGACAATTTTAATTTATTTTGGGGGTATTAGGCCAATTATTAGTTTCTAAGGTTGAAAATGACAGGTGTCCATCAAATTCAACATCAAATTGTTGATCCAGAGGAAGGCAAAAAACCCTCATAAGGCAGGTGAATATAGCCTCCTCACTGGGAAAAAAATTCCTTCCCGACTCCATAATGGCAATCAGAATAATCCCTGGATCAACGTGACCCCTGAAATAGGAATAAGGGACAGAATTTAGACAATGTAGAACTCCAATGACGCATGGTACGCCTTGAAGCGATCCAGTATGCAGAGGTCGGGGTGATCAGGACAGGTGTCACACTGGAAAATGGTGTCCTTACTAATTCCCCTGTTACGCCACACTCTGCACTTCTTCTGGGGTCTCCTGTTTTCCAGTGTGGGGGACGTCACCTGGAAAATGTTGCCGTGGTGCGATACGGGGTCCTTTATATCCAGAAGCGCTGGGTCTGCTCCATGGCTGCTAAATATTAGGGCTCTGTTACTGCTTCTGATATTTCGGATCGTGCTGCAAGCTACAGTAGCACGGGCAGCGAGGGACCAGAAGAGGGGGTGCTGGTATAAAAGTTATCCCCGTACAGGTGGTAACCTTTATCCAGCAGTGGGAAGATCAGTTCCCGAACGATCTTCCCACTAACTCGGAGGATGGGGCGGGGGCATCTGGGGGCTGGATTCGGGTGTCCCTTCCTTCATACACTCTAAGGGTACGTGCACACTTCGGAATAGAGAAGGATAACCCTTTGTGCATTCCGCAGCTGGCACCCACCGGCAGACTGATGCAGGCGCGCGTCTCTGCTCGTGTCACACTCCATTCTATGCCGTGTTCATTCTCTGGATGGATGACGGAATTCGCCTGTGCATAGAATGGAGTCTATGACACGAGTGGAGACGCGCGCCCGCATCAGTCCGCCGGTGGGCACGTACGCTAAATCTGTAAGTGTACCCTGAGGTACTCTCACAAAGTTTGTAGAATTTCACGCCATACCGTCATCTCTTAATGGGACGGTACTGGCGGAAAAGACGTGTCTGGGGGGCAGCGTACGCTACGCTTCCCCCAGACACGTCACTGGATGATGAGGATGAGGATGAATGGGGGGGGAAAAAAAGGATCCCCCATTCATCCTCACTGGTTTCAGTGTCAGAGGCAATAATAACGTATGCGTCCGACGCCGAAAGCACCCTGGGGGCCATCTTTATACGGGGACTAGTATATGGGGTATGTAAATGAGTAGTTGTGTAGTGTAAAACTTTATTCCGTGTAGTGTAATGGTGTTTTTTTACATTTTTTTTAACATTAAGTATATAAAAAAAAAAAACCTACGCCAAGAAAGGAGTTGCCGATAAATGCTGCACTTATGTGTGGTACTTATAAGCAGACCGTGGCTGTAGGATATAGGAAAAAAACACCCAAAAAGGAGGAGTTGCTGATCAGCGGCGCACTTACGCGCGATGCTGATCAGCACTCAGCGGCGATAGGGTGCGGAAAATTTAAAAAATATAAATAAAAAATAAAAAAAAAACACTTTCTTCAACCCTATAGCTACTGATATGTGTATTATATACACTTATCAGCCGCTAGGGTAGTAGAACGCAAATTCCGGAAAAAGCCGAAGTTTGACGACGCTGGAGCTGATGATTACCGATGGGGACCGCCGGAAAAAGATAAAGATGCCGACGAAGACGAGGACGCGATCGGGACCTGGAAGATGCAATCGGGATGCTGGATCAGGTGAGTATGGGTCAATACTTGGCTGACATGTCCACAGCAGGTATTTAACCCTTTCATGGGGTACTTATCGGGACATGGCACCATGGCCACCATTACTTTTAACAGTAATGGCGGTCAGTGCCGTTCTTGGACAGCTGCAGATCGCCGCCATTGGCTGATCTGAATTGATCAGCCAATAGCGGCGATTGTCAGCACGGGAGGGGTTAATCACCCCCCGTGCCGTCAAGCAGGGATGGCCTGCTATACATTATAGCAGGCCATCTTCCCCGATCGCTGCGTGTGTACACGCAGCGATCGGGGAAACCGCGGGCGTAAATGTACGCCCGTTTGCGTTAAGGCATGGGTTTTGGGGGCGTACACTTACGCCCGCGGTCGTTAAGAGGTTAAGATGAGAGAACTGGTAGAGGTATCAGACTCCCTGATAACTACACTGAGAAATGAAGAGATTAGGAAGTCCAGTACAGTCTGTAGGGAAGGTAACATTTAAGAGTCAAAATGAATGGGAACAAGAAATAGAAGGGATAATTGAATGGCCATATTTATGGTAATGTAAAGAATCGTTATCAGGGAATGACCAGATGACACAGTTTTAGGCTATGTTCACACTGCGTATGTTTCCGTTCGTAGTGCGAACCGCGAATATACGCACGTAGTTTTGAGGTTGATGCGTTCGCTTGAAAGTATACGATATACGCCCGAACAGTGCACACTACGTATGAACTTACAGCCGGATCGTATACAGCGCCGTGAAAAATTAACAAGACCATTGTTTGAGGGGCGGAAATGTTGAAACTCACGGCCGTGGATTTCAGTGTGGTCCCGTACAAAGTACTTATTTCAGCAAAATTGAACTTGATTTTTTCGATTCCAAAAGGTTCTGTGAGTTTTATTGGGCTGGACGAAGATTTCCAAGTAAATGACCTGTTTCAGATCGCTACGAAACAAGCTAGGGAAGCATAACTGTACTACGGGCGTATGTTCGCGGTTCGTACGCATCCGGCCGCATGTCGATTTTTCCCACGCCCATAGTTTCAGCCACACATGTACGGCGGCGTATGAACTACGGCCAGACTCATACGCAGTGTGAACATAGCCTTAGGCTTTTACCGCGGTGGAACAATGCCTGTTGTTCTATGGGATCCCGGCCGGAGCGTACACACATCGTACACGCTCCGGCCGGGATCCCATACGGCGCCGCAAACAACTGACATGTCAGTTTTCTGCGGCCAGAATTCAGTGAATTCCGGCCGCAGAAAGACCTGTCAGTTCACACAGTGAAGTGAGCGGCTCCGGCCGCTTGCTTCACTGTGTGCTATGGGAGGTTCTGATGCGAGCGCGCGCTGATGCGCCGGCATCAGAACCCTGCGGCCGAAACATCATCCGGCCGGTACTCAAGTCACGGAACAGCCGGTCTCTATACGTAGTGGGAACATAGCCTAAAATTGTTCAAAGAATATATTATACCCCAAGCTTTAGGTGGAAAATTAAAATACGGGAGAACAATTTCTGCCCGAGATGTGAATTGAAGGAGGGGAGTTTTATTCACATGCTTTGGAGTTATAGCAAGATACATGAGTTTTGGGAGACAATTATTGATAAAATGTCACGGCTACTGGGGGTAGTGATCGAGAAGAACCCGGCGCTGACCATTCTGGGCGATTCAAAGAAAACGAACACCACTAGAAAGATAGCTAAACAGGCTCTTAGACTGATGTTTTATGCAAGACTAGTTATTGTAAGGAAGTGGATAGTCAAGGTCCCACCAAGTTGGAAGGAATGGGAAAATTGTGTGCGTATATATGAGAAACATTATGGCTTAGAACTTGATAAATTATAAGGGAAAATATTTGAAAGAAAAAGGTGGAGGTTTTTTTTTTTCTCTCTCTTGCTCTTTCCGGGGTGAATTGGGATGGAGGCTATTTCCTAATCAGTTGAAGAGAGATTTCTCTGTGGTAGTAAACTCTACATGACAAAACCAATGTATAAATTAGTGATAAAGAATTGAAGTGTAATCCGTGAGCTACTTTCAGCGCGCCAGGTAGGTATATCTGTATAGTAGTGACTGAAGGGGTGTCCACACTCGCGCTGGGTTGGGGGGGGGGGGGGGTCTTGCTGGGATGGAATTGGTCGATCCAATCTGCCAACATATACCCACAAATAGTTGTATCGGGGAGCTCGGGCGTGAGAGGGTTGAGGTTCCAGGCAAGAGGCCATGTCCTTTATTATCTCTTTGTAAAGAAGGCCGGTATGGATGAGAAGGTGCTTGGCCTGGCTATCTGGGGGGGACTGCAGTCCATAATATATGGGCTGCAGGAGCCTTTGGATTGGACAGGACTGTTGTTCAGCAGATCTGGTGTCTCGGGTCCTTGGATAACGGGAATGACTGATAATGGATCCGTCCTAGGTAAGTGTGGCCCTGGATAAGGGCTGGGCTGGCAGGGAAAGGAGCTTAAGGATGTCGGTTGATGTGCTTTCAAGTCCTTTTAATAGTGATTAATAGATATTTGTATACTGGTATGGTATAGGATGGTGAAGAGGGTTTGGTACTGATTCCACCTGGTCGGGCCTCTCTGGCTCCCGGTGCGGCATGCAGATATGCTGATACCCGGTGGGCTCAGTGGATTAAATTAGAGGCAAAAATAGAAAGGGTGGAGGGTAAGTAGGATGTCTGGTGCCCTGCAGGTTTACCTCAGAGAGAGAAATTTGTAAAGACGAAAAAAATTTGTCCTGCGTTGGTAATTAGAGGTAGCCTCAATTTTTGATTAGGAAAGTTGATCTTGTCGTTTCTTAAAGGGGTACTCCGGGCAAAATGTATTTTTAAATATATTACATAAAGAAAGTTATAGAAATCTTTAATATGCACCTATTATGGGAAATGCACATATAGTGCTATTTCCCTCAATTCAGTAGATCAGACAGGCTTTACTTCCTCCAAAAAAAAGTGACGTCACGTCTCAAGTGTAGTGTAGAAGTATAGAAGGGAAGAGACGTCTATCCTCCCTCCCTGTGCTGGTCCCTCCTTCCTCTGTCCCACCCCCTGCCCGGTCCTATTACACTTGCTGAAGTGGGGTGAGCGCTCCTTATCTAACGCTCACCCCAACTAGCCGCCCGTCTCCCCCCTACCCGGTCCCATGCAGGAGCACCCAGCGGGGTGAGTGCTCCTGCACCGCCCCCCAACTTGCCGCCCCTGATCTAAGCTGGCCGGCTGCCCGGTCCTGTGCATGGGCGCTCACCCGCCCTCCCGTGAGCGCTCGTGCACCTCCTCCGCTGCCCGCCAACCAGCCTCATGCAGAGCACTCACCCGCGCCCCTTCCCCGCGCGCTCATGAATGCTGCCCCTGATGTAAGCCGGCTGCCCGTGGAAAAGCGCTCACCCGCCGTCCGGTGCCGGCAGGGTGAGCGCTCATTCACATTCTCATTCACATTCCGCCTCGTCCTCCTCATGAGCGCTGACCTGCCGCCCGGTCGAGTGCATGCTCATGCATCTTCTAAGCAGCTGCACCTTCTCTAAGCAGCTTGCTTCATCGTGCACGGGACGAGGCGGCCAGCTTAGATAAGGAGCAGCAAGTTACAAGATGAATGAGCGGGCACCCCGCCTGGACCGAGTGGCGGGTCAGCGCTCATGCAGGGGACAGGGCGGCTGGCTTAGAGCTGGGCGGTGCAGGAGCACTTACCCCGCCGGGTGCTCCTGCATGGGACCGGGTAGGGGGGAGACGGGCGGCTAGTTGGGGTGAGCGTCAGATAAGGAGCGCTCACCCCACTTCAGCAAGTGTTAGGCTACGTTCACACAGAGCAAAAGGGGCGGATTACGCAAGGAAAGGAAATCAACTGACGCTGAATTCCGAGCAGAATATAAGCAGAATGTAAGCAGAATCCCTGCGTATTCCGCTAGGAAAGTGTTCAGCTCGTAATCAGCTCTTGACAAATTCAGCGCGGAATACTCGAGGAATCCGCGCTGAATCCGCATGCATTCAGCGAGTAAACTAGACTATACCAGAATATATACTAGAATCCTCCTCCCCCCCTTTTTTCCCCCATTTCCGCGCTGATTCAGCGCATAATTTCCGCTTGTATTACGCTTGTATTCCGCGCTGAAGCAGAAAATCAGAGCCCCATTGGTTTGTATAGGCTTCCGCTAGCGGAAGAATGAACATGTTCATTCTTCTGGCGGAAAGCGGATTAGTTCAGTGCGGAAATTCCACCGTGTGAACTGCAGAGCAGAATTTCCATTTAACACAATGTAAATTAGCTCTGCACCTATTTCAACGGCTGAAATTTTTGCGCTGATTCAGCGCAGAAATTCAGCTGCTTTTGCTCTGTGTGAACGAGCCCTAATAGGACCGGGCAGGGGGTGGGACAGAGGAAGGAGGGACCAGCACAGGGAGGGAGGATAGACGTCTCATCCCTTCTATACTTCTACAGTACACTTGAGACGTGACGTGACGTGACGTGACGTGACAGGAAGTAAAGCCTGTCTGATCTACTGAATTGAGGGAAATAGCACTATATGTGCATTTCCCATAATAGGTGTATATTACAGATTTGTATAACTTTCTTTATGTAATAACATATTTAAAAATACATTATGCCCGGAGTACCCCTTTACTAGGGTATTTTGGGGGTGTTAATATGGTAGTTTATTTGTTTGTTTGTTTAATGTTGTTAAATAATAAAAAGAAATGAAAATTAAAAAAAAAAAAGAATTATATATCAGGCAAAAAAAAATTATTTTATACCGGTATGATACTAAGAAACAACAGAGATCATGTCGCAAAAAAATCCAACCAGCCCTGTAGATGGAAAAATAAAAGTGTTATGGCTCGGCTCTTAGATGAGGGGGAGGAACATTGCATTAATTTGACCTGGACATCAGTGCATCAATGACCTCAGTCATGAAAGGGTTAAGCATATTTATTTTTTTTTAAATAAGTAAATATAACTAAAGCTAATTAATTTGAACACCAATGTAATCGTAATGAGGCATAGAATACAGAAAATATGTCCGTTTTATAGAAAAGTGCACTGTGTAAAACAAAACACACGTTGATAATCACATAGGGTGCCCCAGAGCTTCATGCCATGTACGTTAGTAGTAAACTCAAATTTCTCAATAACTATGAAGTTCTACATATTAAAACAAAACTTTTATTATTAATAGTAAAACAATGAAAAAATAAATGTGCGATAGTGAAAGTTAAAAAACTAGATGGAGTAACTCAAACACTTCGTTGCTGTTATTGCAGTAGCTGACTATATTGTTCGACAGTGTCTATTGCTAGATCAGATTGACACGCCGTATCAGGTATCCTGGGAACACACTGTTCCTAACCAGAGGCTATGCAGACAACTTGTTTGTAAATAGCTGCAATATTGGAAACGGACAGTTCTTGGCCGCTAGTTGTTAATATAGAGATCTATATAGTGTGGCTAATTATCAAATCCACTAGTGGTAGATGTATATATTGTGCTATCACTCAGTGATCCTGGGAATATCCCTTTATCGAAATCACTGAGATGCAAATATACATATACAGTCACTGTGGCTATTTTGGATTATTATATCGTACTGGGTGTCATGGGAACATACAGTTCCTAACCCATGGCTATCCATTTAGCCAGGAAGATTCTGAATCTTGGGACGGTGCCCCCAAGGTGGACCCCCCGATAACAAAGATCTCAAAAAAGATGCATTGCCTTTTGAGGATTCGGCCTATCTTAAAGATCCTTTAGATAGACGTGTGGAGGTCTATTTAAGAAAAAACTGGGAGGCCTCTACTTCTTCATTCAAACCCCTAATCGCAGCCACATCTGTAGCCAGATCCTTGGCTTTGTGGATAAATGAACTTAAAGAACTAATAAAAGGGGGGACCACTAGTGAAGATATTCTGCCAGCTTTTGAAACTGTTGATAATGCTATTTCCTTTGTGTCTGAGGCCTCTGCAGATGCCCTTAGATTATCCGCCCGATCTGCAGCCTTGTCTAACTCTGCCCGAAGAACCATCTGGCTCAGAGAATGGAAGGGAGACGTTACCTCAAAGGCCAAATTATGCGCAATACCTTGTGAAGGCAGTTTTCTTTTTGGTCCAGCTCTTGACAGCGTCCTTGAGAAGGCCTCAGACAGAAAGAAGGGCTTCCCCCTCATCCCCCAACAACCTAATCGTGGCAGGGGTAGAGGTAGGAGAACTCAAAGAGGAGGCGCAGCTAATAGAAAAGAATGGAGACCCCCCCAAAAAATCCAAGGGATATATTTTTTCAGGGTCTGACAACACCAAGAAACCAGCCCAATGACGGGAGGTCCCTGTGGGAGGGCGTCTTTCTTTTTTTGTGTCTGAATGGTGTAAGATTACCAATAGTTCTTTTGTCAAAGACACAATAAACCACGGTTTAAAGATCTCCTTTTTGTCCTCCTCAGGGGAAAGATTTGTTGTCACTAATCTGTCCAATGACCCTGAAAAACATACTGCTCTCGTTCTAGAGGTTTACGCTCTGCTTCAAAAGAATGTTTTGGTCCCTGTGCCTGCCTCAGAACAGGGTAGAGGTTTTTACTCTACCTTGTTCTTAGTCAGAAAACCTAATAGTTCTTTCAGAACTATCATTAATCTCAAGCCTCTTAACAGAGTTCTGTCGTATGAAAAGTTCAGGATGGAGTCTGTCGCTTCCGCCATCCTTAATCTATCTGAAGGTTCCTTTATGGCCACCTTAGATTTAAGAGATGCTTATTACCATATCCCTATACACCCGGAACACCAAAGGTTTTTAAGGGTGGCAGTCTATATGGAAAATTCGGTCCATCACTTTCAGTATCGTGCCCTACCATTCGGTATCTCTCAGGCACCTAGGGTCTTTACTAAAGTTATGGCCGAAGTAATGGCACATGTCAGGGAAAAAGACGTTATTATAGTTCCATACTTAGATGATTTCCTGCTAATTAACAACTCAGTCCAGGCACTGCACTCTGACATTCAGATAGTACAAGACATCTTCACTAAGCTGGGGTGGGAAGTGAATGAGGAAAAATCTAATAAACACCCCTCCCAATCCTGCCAATTCTTAGGTATATGCCAGGACTCTAGAGTGAAAAAATCCTTTCTGCCCAGTAACAAGATTTCTCTGGTCACTCTTAAAGCTCAAAATCTTATGGACAATCCGAACACTACCATCAGAGGGGCTATGTCTATATTAGGGCTCTTTACTTCCTGTATACCAGCGGTCCCCTGGGCCCAGTACCACAGTAGAGTCCTTCAGTGCCAGATCCTTTCAGAGTGGGATGGTTCTGCAGAATCTCTGGACAAACCTTTTGTTCTCTCTCCACAGAGTATCAGATCTCTCTCTTGGTGGAGAGAAGAAAATCATCTGAACAGAGGCCTCCCGTGGCATCCACACAACTCCGTTACCCTCACAACAGATGCCAGCCCCCAAGGATGGGGTGCCCACACCGACTCCTTAGATTTCCAAGGCCTCTGGAGCCCAGAAGAAGCAGCTCAGTCTCAGAATCTCAGGGAGCTGAGAGCGGTACTACAATCCCTGATCCAGGCCCTGCCGATCCTAAAAGGAAGGGATGTCAGAATCCTAACAGACAACAACACGGTGGTGGCATACGTCAACCATCAGGGAGGTACGAGGTCAAAAGACCTAATGAGATTAGCTCACTATATCTTCAGGCTGGCAGAAACACATCTGCAATCGCTAAATGCTCTTCATTTAAAAGGGATATGCAACATCAGGGCAGACTTCCTGAGCCGTCACCTCCTCAATCAGGGAGAATGGGAGTTGTGCTGGGAGATCTTCCATCAGATTTGTCTCATATGGGGGACTCCACACATAGACCTGTTCGCTACTCGGGCAAACAGAAAAGTACGCAGTTTCTACTCACTTTGCCAAGCGGACAACCCCTTAGCCCTGGATGCCCTAGCCCAGCCATGGAACAAAGGTCTACTGTATGCATTTCCTCCAATAAGGATGCTACCGAGGGTAATCAGGAAAATCCGTCAGGACAGGGCACAGGTTATTCTAATCGCACCCTTCTGGCCGAGAAGGGTGTGGTTTTCCTTTCTCAGGAGAATGTCTATAACGGACCCTTGGGTCTTACCAGAGAGACCAGATCTCCTCAACCAGGGCCCAGTATTTCACCCTCACATAGCAGGGATCCACTTGACAGCATGGAACCTGAGAGGCAACTGTTGACTGACAGAGGGCTTTCACCACAAGTCATTTCTACTATGTTAGCCAGCCGTAAGAAAGTAACATCAGACATTTATCTAAGAACATGGAGGGCCTTCTGCCGCTTTGCCAATCATCCAATTAATGTTCTAATTCCTCCTGACATACCATTAGTATTGGAGTTTCTACAGGAGGGCCTAAACAAGCAACTGAGGCCAAGCACCATCAAGGTGCAGATCTCCGCACTAAGCGCTCTCTATGACTCTAAAATTGCAGAACACCCATGGATTAAAAGGTTTGTAAAAGCCTCTACCAGACTGTGCCCTACTCTCAGGTCCAGACTACCTCCATGGGACTTGAATCTAGTCTTGTCCGGCCTGACAGGACCTCCATTTGAGCCAATGGCGGACTGTAATATTAAATTCCTGTCCTATAAATTAGCCTTCCTCCTGGCCATCACCTCAGCTAGAAGGGTGGGGGAGATCAGGGCGTTCTCCATCCAGTCACCATATATGACAATTAGAGATGATAGGGTAGTTCTGTCTCCTGACCCAGCTTTCCTCCCTAAGGTGGTATCGGATTTTCACAGATCCCAAGAGATAACCTTACCATCTTTTTTGATAACCCATCAAATGACCGTGAGGCTAGCTTTCACACACTAGACGTTAGAAGAATCATCTTACATTACTTAAAAACTACTGAACAGTGGAGATCGTGTAACAATTTATTAGTATCCTTTCAGGGACTAAATAAAGGGAAAGCTGCTACCTCTCAGACCATAGCAAGATGGGTCAAGCAGGCTATTTCTGAATGTTATAAGATCAGTGGTCAGGATATCCCCTCACAGTTCGGTGCACATTCCACTAGGGCTATGGCCACTTCCTGGGCAGAGAGATCATCTGTATCTATTGAACAGATATGTAGGACGGCTACGTGGAGCAGCCCTCACACCTTTTTCCGCCATTATAGGTTACAATTATCCTACGTGAAATAGGAAAAAAAAAAAAAAAAGTCAGCTCACCAAAATATAGGTAATGCGTGCTGCTGTGATTCCCCAGGATTGGAGCGCGTGAAGCAATATTGCGGGCCGTCTCCCGTGTGAATACAGGTAAAGAAGATGATGGCTCCCAGCTCCGTAAAAAATAGTTAAACTTTATTATGTATGCATCTTAAAACAAAAACAAACAGGCTAAAAACATCAGCGCCGACGCGTTGCAAGGTTATACCTCTTAATCATGGCAGTTCAAACAGTGTAGTGTCCTCCTTTTTATAGGCAAGATGCTAGTCTCCATACCATGGACCGCCTACCAAGCGTCACCTGTCCAAGGTGGAGATCACATGACTTCACAAAGGAAAGGGAAGGGAAAGGGAAGGTAAAGGTAGGGGAAGGGGGAGGGAAGGGAGGGAAGGGAAGGGGGAGGGGAAACATAGATAGGATCATGTAAACAGTAACATTTAATATATATAGTATAGATCTGATTTTAGGTTAAGACCTTTTGGATACCGTGTATTAAGATACAAGATCCAATAGGCCTCTCTTTTCCTTAGGATCTGTACCCAGTCACCTCCCCGTGAAGGTTTATTAACCCTTTCTAGGGCACAGATAGAGAGGCCCATGGTGTCCCCTCCGTGACATTCTTTAAAATGTCTGGACAATCCTGAGACTGATTTTTTAGTGCCTAACTCACTATGTGCACGGATATCCGTTATATGTTCACTAATCCGTGTTTTTAACATCCTTTTCGTTGACCCGACATATTGTAATTTGCACAAGGTGCATTCTGCCACATAGATGACGTAGGTGCTAGCACAATTAATAAAAGATTTAATATTGAATGTATGTCCCGTACTGTATGAAGTTATTGAGAGTTGTTTTTTGTTTGTAAATTTACATAAGGGGCATCTTTGTCCTCCACATTTGTGGAAACCCGTAGTTGTTAACCAGTTTGTGGTCTTTCCAAGGGCATTTATGGTATTAAGATCACTTGGGGAAAGTATGTTGCCCAGGGTTTTACCCCTTCTTGCCACACATCTCACTCCTGCAGAAAGTAATTTTTCACATTTAGAGTCTTGAAAAAGCATGGGAACATATCTTTTTATAATGTTACTTATTTCTGCAAATTGGGGACTATAAGTTGTTGAAAATGTGAGTTGGTTGTCCCTGGATGTTAGGGCACCATTCACATTTTGATCACTATCATTTCTACTAATCCTCCGTTTCTCCCTATCCGCCAAGTGGTATGCTCTATTATGTGATTCGGCCACTCGACGTGCCCTTTCAATGATAGAGGTATTGTATCCTCTCATTTTGAGTCTGCCAGTGAGTTCCATAGCCGCTTTCTCATAATTGGCATCTGTGGAACAATTTCTGCGAGTTCTAATGAACTCCCCCACCGGCAGATTTCTGGTGACATGACTGGGATGGCTGCTACTTGCCTGTAGTACTCCATTACCAGATGTAGGTTTTCTGTACAGGCAAGTAGAAATCCGTCCATTGTTCAGGCTCAATTCCAGATCTAGGAACGCAATGGATTTTGCATCAAAATGGTGAGTGAATTTTAAATTAAAGGTATTGCCATTGATATATTCAACGAAATCGAGTGCATGTCTCTCGCCTCCACGCCAAACCAGGAGGAGGTCGTCAATAAACCTGCCGTACCATAAAATACATTGACTGTACGGATTATTGGAATTAAACAAAACGACCTCCTCCCAGTAAGCCATGAATATATTGGCTAGTGAAGGCGAAAAACACGCACCCATCGGGCAACCATTGGTTTGCAAAAAGAAACGATTTCCAAAAGAGAAGAAATTATTTTTGAGTAGAAATTCTACCACTAGTATCAAATAGTCACATAATATTTTATCGTATATGCTGTATTTGTGTAAATGATACTTAAGCGCCACAATGGCCATGTCATGGGGTATACTGGGGTAAAGGGCTACTACATCGCATGAAAGCCATGCCCCTCCCTCCATACATGGTAGATGTTCAATCGCTGCCAATAGGCTTTTACTATCTCTAATAAAGCCTATAGTTCTTTTTGCTAGTGGTTGTAAATATTCGTCTGTCCATTTACAAAGGCGTTCCAGGAGAGATCCAATGCCTGCTACAATAGGGCGGAATGGTGGGGGAAAAACCCCCTTATGTGTTTTGGGGAGTGCATGAAAAATGGCCATGACAGGGTATTCCGGGATAAGATAACGTTGTTGTTTGTGACTGAGAATACCTAACTCCACTCCTGTATCTATTATGCTTGTGAGTTTTTTAGTTATAATATTAGTGGGGTTAGAGGTTAGTTCTCTATAGGTGGATGAATCTGATAGGATTTTTTCTATTTCCCTTACATATAAGCCATGATCTAGCACTACTACAGACCCACCCTTGTCTGACCTGCGTATTACAATATTGGAATTATGTGCCAGTTCACACAGTGCTTGTCTTTCCCCTTTAGTGAGGTTATCTCCTTTTATCCCCAAACCAGACTTGTTTTTGAGAACAGTAAGTTCCTCTTCTATTTTATTTTGGACAATATCCATGATAGGTGCCCTGGAATTAACTGGATAGAAGTCTGGGTTGGGGATGGCAGAGTGAGGTAAACTTCTGACGGTGTTCTGATCACAAAAACCCTGGGCTCTTAGATCCAATAATGTTAATACAGACATTTGCTCACAAAAAGACATAGATAGAGGTATACAATCTTGACCAATTTCATTTAGATTATTTACATCACTGGAAAAGTCTCCCATAACCTCCTCCTCATTATAGATACTGTCCTCTATCCCTTCGCTCCCTGAAAAGTGTCTTTTAATTGTTAGTAGACGCATAAACTTATTAACGTCCTGCAGAGTATTATAGAGATCAAAAGTCTTAACAGGAACGAAGTTTAAACCTCGTGACAGTACCTTAATGTGATCGTCCTGTAGAATGGAAGCAGACAAATTGTATACGTCCAGTGAACCGCTGGTCTCTAGTGTCTTTGTTTCCTGGATGGATTTCCGCGTCCTGTGTTTTCTCCCCGCCCTCCGGAGGGGTTTTGAACGTTTTTTGGAGGAATGTTGGTTTCCTGGACTCGGGAGCGGGTGTTTGGGGGATCCTGTTGAGTATAGTTGGAGCGGCCCCGCCCTCTGGATTTCTTCCATTTGGGTGGAGCATGGTGATATACAGGTGGAGGTGAGTCGTCTGGTTCTGAATAATCTGTTTGTGTGTCTGACGTATCTCCGTCTGTTGTGTTAAATGACACATTCTTGTGTGTTTTTTCTTGTGAAGATTTTTTTAGGATAGATTGTAAAGTCCTTTGTTTCCTCCTTTCCTCCCACCATGTATACACCATGTCCAGTGAGTAATCCTTAGAGTCCCGCTGAAATTTCACTTTTTGGTTTCAATAATTGAATTTTCAAATTCCATTAAATTTTTATTTGTTTCAGACATTAGGCTCTCATAATTTGGTTTTCCTTTGAATTGTTGCAATGTATCCTCTATTTCTTTTATTGTTTTATCCAGGGTTTCCAGTTTGGTTTCTCCTTTGGAAATTATAATGTCCATTAGTGTAAATGAGCATACAGATAGAGCATTGTTCCACTCTACAACATAGTCCTCCCCTTCTTGTGCATTGGGTGGTTTTTTAACCCGTAGACCACGGGGGATCATTTTTCTTTCCACATATTCTTTTAACGTCATGATGTGCCACCATATTTTTAATTGTTTCATTTTAGTTTTTTCAAAGTTCCAAATGATTTTTCTCATTTCATCATTGGATTGGTTGGTTGCACCTCCAGAGAACACGTCCGCTATAATTTTGCGGCGTTCCACATTGTCCAACGGTATTTGTGAAGTCATAGTTTGATGGATTGTATTTATTCCATATATTAGTATAATGGGGATATCAGCTGCAGTACTCTGTAACGTGGAAAAATCTTTAAGTATTCATTCCAAATATGGTGTGCACGACATACGGCAGTATGCAAAGTGAAATAGGAAAAAAAAAAAAAAGTCAGCTCACCAAAATATAGGTAATGCGTGCTGCTGTGATTCCCCAGGATTGGAGCGCGTGAAGCAATATTGCGGGCCGTCTCCCGTGTGAATACAGGTAAAGAAGATGATGGCTCCCAGCTCCGTAAAAAATAGTTAAACTTTATTATGTATGCATCTTAAAACAAAAACAAACAGGCTAAAAACATCAGCGCCGACGCGTTGCAAGGTTATACCTCTTAATCATGGCAGTTCAAACAGTGTAGTGTCCTCCTTTTTATAGGCAAGATGCTAGTCTCCATACCATGGACCGCCTACCAAGCGTCACCTGTCCAAGGTGGAGATCACATGACTTCACAAAGGAAAGGGAAGGGAAAGGGAAGGTAAAGGTAGGGGAAGGGGGAGGGAAGGGAGGGAAGGGAAGGGGGAGGGGAAACATAGATAGGATCATGTAAACAGTAACATTTAATATATATAGTATAGATCTGATTTTAGGTTAAGACCTTTTGGATACCGTGTATTAAGATACAAGATCCAATAGGCCTCTCTTTTCCTTAGGATCTGTACCCAGTCACCTCCCCGTGAAGGTTTATTAACCCTTTCTAGGGCACAGATAGAGAGGCCCATGGTGTCCCCTCCGTGACATTCTTTAAAATGTCTGGACAAATGTCCAGACATTTTAAAGAATGTCACGGAGGGGACACCATGGGCCTCTCTATCTGTGCCCTAGAAAGGGTTAATAAACCTTCACGGGGAGGTGACTGGGTACAGATCCTAAGGAAAAGAGAGGCCTATTGGATCTTGTATCTTAATACACGGTATCCAAAAGGTCTTAACCTAAAATCAGATCTATACTATATATATTAAATGTTACTGTTTACATGATCCTATCTATGTTTCCCCTCCCCCTTCCCTTCCCTCCCTTCCCTCCCCCTTCCCCTACCTTTACCTTCCCTTTCCCTTCCCTTTCCTTTGTGAAGTCATGTGATCTCCACCTTGGACAGGTGACGCTTGGTAGGCGGTCCATGGTATGGAGACTAGCATCTTGCCTATAAAAAGGAGGACACTACACTGTTTGAACTGCCATGATTAAGAGGTATAACCTTGCAACGCGTCGGCGCTGATGTTTTTAGCCTGTTTGTTTTTGTTTTAAGATGCATACATAATAAAGTTTAACTATTTTTTACGGAGCTGGGAGCCATCATCTTCTTTACCTGTATTCACACGGGAGACGGCCCGCAATATTGCTTCACGCGCTCCAATCCTGGGGAATCACAGCAGCACGCATTACCTATATTTTGGTGAGCTGACTTTTTTTTTTTTTCCTATTTCACTTTGCATACTGCCGTATGTCGTGCACACCATATTTGGAATGAATACTTAAAGATTTTTCCACGTTACAGAGTACTGCAGCTGATATCCCCATTATACTAATATATGGAATAAATACAATCCATCAAACTATGACTTCACAAATACCGTTGGACAATGTGGAACGCCGCAAAATTATAGCGGACGTGTTCTCTGGAGGTGCAACCAACCAATCCAATGATGAAATGAGAAAAATCATTTGGAACTTTGAAAAAACTAAAATGAAACAATTAAAAATATGGTGGCACATCATGACGTTAAAAGAATATGTGGAAAGAAAAATGATCCCCCGTGGTCTACGGGTTAAAAAACCACCCAATGCACAAGAAGGGGAGGACTATGTTGTAGAGTGGAACAATGCTCTATCTGTATGCTCATTTACACTAATGGACATTATAATTTCCAAAGGAGAAACCAAACTGGAAACCCTGGATAAAACAATAAAAGAAATAGAGGATACATTGCAACAATTCAAAGGAAAACCAAATTATGAGAGCCTAATGTCTGAAACAAATAAAAATTTAATGGAATTTGAAAATTCAATTATTGAAACCAAAAAAGTGAAATTTCAGCGGGACTCTAAGGATTACTCACTGGACATGGTGTATACATGGTGGGAGGAAAGGAGGAAACAAAGGACTTTACAATCTATCCTAAAAAAATCTTCACAAGAAAAAACACACAAGAATGTGTCATTTAACACAACAGACGGAGATACGTCAGACACACAAACAGATTATTCAGAACCAGACGACTCACCTCCACCTGTATATCACCATGCTCCACCCAAATGGAAGAAATCCAGAGGGCGGGGCCGCTCCAACTATACTCAACAGGATCCCCCAAACACCCGCTCCCGAGTCCAGGAAACCAACATTCCTCCAAAAAACGTTCAAAACCCCTCCGGAGGGCGGGGAGAAAACACAGGACGCGGAAATCCATCCAGGAAACAAAGACACTAGAGACCAGCGGTTCACTGGACGTATACAATTTGTCTGCTTCCATTCTACAGGACGATCACATTAAGGTACTGTCACGAGGTTTAAACTTCGTTCCTGTTAAGACTTTTGATCTCTATAATACTCTGCAGGACGTTAATAAGTTTATGCGTCTACTAACAATTAAAAGACACTTTTCAGGGAGCGAAGGGATAGAGGACAGTATCTATAATGAGGAGGAGGTTATGGGAGACTTTTCCAGTGATGTAAATAATCTAAATGAAATTGGTCAAGATTGTATACCTCTATCTATGTCTTTTTGTGAGCAAATGTCTGTATTAACATTATTGGATCTAAGAGCCCAGGGTTTTTGTGATCAGAACACCGTCAGAAGTTTACCTCACTCTGCCATCCCCAACCCAGACTTCTATCCAGTTAATTCCAGGGCACCTATCATGGATATTGTCCAAAATAAAATAGAAGAGGAACTTACTGTTCTCAAAAACAAGTCTGGTTTGGGGATAAAAGGAGATAACCTCACTAAAGGGGAAAGACAAGCACTGTGTGAACTGGCACATAATTCCAATATTGTAATACGCAGGTCAGACAAGGGTGGGTCTGTAGTAGTGCTAGATCATGGCTTATATGTAAGGGAAATAGAAAAAATCCTATCAGATTCATCCACCTATAGAGAACTAACCTCTAACCCCACTAATATTATAACTAAAAAACTCACAAGCATAATAGATACAGGAGTGGAGTTAGGTATTCTCAGTCACAAACAACAACGTTATCTTATCCCGGAATACCCTGTCATGGCCATTTTTCATGCACTCCCCAAAACACATAAGGGGGTTTTTCCCCCACCATTCCGCCCTATTGTAGCAGGCATTGGATCTCTCCTGGAACGCCTTTGTAAATGGACAGACGAATATTTACAACCACTAGCAAAAAGAACTATAGGCTTTATTAGAGATAGTAAAAGCCTATTGGCAGCGATTGAACATCTACCATGTATGGAGGGAGGGGCATGGCTTTCATGCGATGTAGTAGCCCTTTACCCCAGTATACCCCATGACATGGCCATTGTGGCGCTTAAGTATCATTTACACAAATACAGCATATACGATAAAATATTATGTGACTATTTGATACTAGTGGTAGAATTTCTACTCAAAAATAATTTCTTCTCTTTTGGAAATCGTTTCTTTTTGCAAACCAATGGTTGCCCGATGGGTGCGTGTTTTTCGCCTTCACTAGTCAATATATTCATGGCTTACTGGGAGGAGGTCGTTTTGTTTAATTCCAATAATCCGTACAGTCAATGTATTTTATGGTACGGCAGGTTTATTGACGACCTCCTCCTGGTTTGGCGTGGAGGCGAGAGACATGCACTCGATTTCGTTGAATATATCAATGGCAATACCTTTAATTTAAAATTCACTCACCATTTTGATGCAAAATCCATTGCGTTCCTAGATCTGGAATTGAGCCTGAACAATGGACGGATTTCTACTTGCCTGTACAGAAAACCTACATCTGGTAATGGAGTACTACAGGCAAGTAGCAGCCATCCCAGTCATGTCACCAGAAATCTGCCGGTGGGGGAGTTCATTAGAACTCGCAGAAATTGTTCCACAGATGCCAATTATGAGAAAGCGGCTATGGAACTCACTGGCAGACTCAAAATGAGAGGATACAATACCTCTATCATTGAAAGGGCACGTCGAGTGGCCGAATCACATAATAGAGCATACCACTTGGCGGATAGGGAGAAACGGAGGATTAGTAGAAATGATAGTGATCAAAATGTGAATGGTGCCCTAACATCCAGGGACAACCAACTCACATTTTCAACAACTTATAGTCCCCAATTTGCAGAAATAAGTAACATTATAAAAAGATATGTTCCCATGCTTTTTCAAGACTCTAAATGTGAAAAATTACTTTCTGCAGGAGTGAGATGTGTGGCAAGAAGGGGTAAAACCCTGGGCAACATACTTTCCCCAAGTGATCTTAATACCATAAATGCCCTTGGAAAGACCACAAACTGGTTAACAACTACGGGTTTCCACAAATGTGGAGGACAAAGATGCCCCTTATGTAAATTTACAAACAAAAAACAACTCTCAATAACTTCATACAGTACGGGACATACATTCAATATTAAATCTTTTATTAATTGTGCTAGCACCTACGTCATCTATGTGGCAGAATGCACCTTGTGCAAATTACAATATGTCGGGTCAACGAAAAGGATGTTAAAAACACGGATTAGTGAACATATAACGGATATCCGTGCACATAGTGAGTTAGGCACTAAAAAATCAGTCTCAGGATTGTCCAGACATTTTAAAGAATGTCACGGAGGGGACACCATGGGCCTCTCTATCTGTGCCCTAGAAAGGGTTAATAAACCTTCACGGGGAGGTGACTGGGTACAGATCCTAAGGAAAAGAGAGGCCTATTGGATCTTGTATCTTAATACACGGTATCCAAAAGGTCTTAACCTAAAATCAGATCTATACTATATATATTAAATGTTACTGTTTACATGATCCTATCTATGTTTCCCCTCCCCCTTCCCTTCCCTCCCTTCCCTCCCCCTTCCCCTACCTTTACCTTCCCTTTCCCTTCCCTTTGTGAAGTCATGTGATCTCCACCTTGGACAGGTGACGCTTGGTAGGCGGTCCATGGTATGGAGACTAGCATCTTGCCTATAAAAAGGAGGACACTACACTGTTTGAACTGCCATGATTAAGAGGTATAACCTTGCAACGCGTCGGCGCTGATGTTTTTAGCCTGTTTGTTTTTGTTTTAAGATGCATACATAATAAAGTTTAACTATTTTTTACGGAGCTGGGAGCCATCATCTTCTTTACCTACAATTATCCTACGCTGAAGACCTTAGGTTTGGCCAAAGGGTCCTACAAGCAGTTATCCCTCCCTAGGCGGACTATCCCTAGTCTACTCTCCAGGGGTGCTGTCATGGGGCGAGGAGAGAAAACCAAAAATCACTAACCGGTAATTTCTTTTCTTCGAGCCCATGACAGCACCCCGCCTAAGACCCACCCTATAGATATGTATAGATATGTATATATGTTAAAATTTAGATGAAAAAAAATAAATAAATAAAAAAAATAAATAAAGAAAGAAAAAGTTTTTTTCTGCATGTTTTTGAGCTTCGCTCCTAGGTCCTTGCTAAATACTGGTATGAGATGGGGCGGTTGGTCTTTTAAAGATCCAGGGATTTCCTGTATCCTGTTTTCCGTCCAATGGGAGTAGGAGGTGGACCTCTCCAGGGGTGCTGTCATGGGCTCGAAGAAAAGAAATTACCGGTTAGTAATTTTTGGTTTTTCCTGTTTTAGCTATTATTCTTACAGAAAATGTATAATATTCATACCCTACCGTAAGTGAGGGGCCCTGAAGGGATCGGTGATAAAAATGGTCAAAGGACCCCAAGGTTGGCATAAAAATGGGCATCAAAGTAAAAACACTAAATTATGATTTAAAAATAAAATTGACTTTGGGCCACTGATCTTATACTGGTAATATACAGAAAGAGTCCAGCCTGGCCCAAAGTGGTTCTGGGTATAAAAACTGGCATCAAAGTGGGCAGACCATTATTTTTTCCTAATTTGAATAAGTAACAGGTGTTTTCAAAGGGTTAAAGGAGTTTGGGCCACTGATCTTACACTGATAATACACAGGAAGGAATGCCCCGCATCACATCCAAGAGAGTCCAGCCTGGCCCAAAGTGGTTCTGGGTATAAAAACTGGCATCAAAGTGGGCAGACGGGCATTTTTTCCTAATTTGAATAAGTAACAGGTGTTTTCAAAGGGTTAAACGAGTTTGGGCCACTGATCTCACACTACAAACACACAGGTAGGGATGCCCCGCATCAAATCTAAGAGTCCAGCCTGGCCCAAAGTGGTTCTGGGTATAAAAACTGGCATCAAAGTGGGCAGACGGGCATTTTTTCCTAATTTGAATAAGTAACAGGTGTTTTCAAAGGGTTAAACAAGTTTAGGCCACTGATCTCACACTGCCTACACACAGAGAGGGACGCCCTGCATCACATCCAAGAGAGTCCAGCCTGGCCCAAAGTGGTTCTAGGTATAAAAACTGGCATCAAAGTGGGCACATAGGCATTTTTCATGATTTGAATAAGTAACAGCTGTTTTCAAAGGGTTAAATGAGTTCGGGCCACTGATTTCACACTGATAATACACAGGTAGGGATGCCCCACATCACATCCAAGAGAGTCCAGCCTGGCCCAAAGTGGTTCTGGGTATAAAAACTGGCATCAAAGTGGGCATATTGGCATTTTTTCCTAATTTAACCCCTTAAAGACAGAGCCAATTTCGATTTTTGCGTTTTCGTTTTTTCCTCCTGGTGCTTAAAAGGCCATAGCACTTGCATTTTTCCACCTAGAAACCCACATGAGCCCTTACTTATTGCGTCACTAATTGTACTTTGCAATGACAGGCTAAATTTTTGCATAAAGTACACTGCAAAACCAGAAAAAAAAAAAAGTGTGGTGAAATTGAAAAAAAAAACGCATTTTTTTATTTGGGGGAAATGTGTTTTTACGCCATTCACCCTGGGGTACAACTCACTTGTTATGCATGTTCCTCAAGTCGTTACGATTACAACGATATACAACATGTATAACTTTTCTTGTATCTGATGGCCTGTAAAAAATTCAAACCATTGTTAACAAATATATGTCACTTAAAGCCGCTCCATTCCCAGGCTTATAGCGCTTTTATCCTTTGGTCTATGGGGCTGTATGAGGTGTCATTTTTTGCGCCATGATGTGTTCTTTCTATCGGTACCTTTATTGCGCATATACGACTTTTTGATCGCTTTTTATTACATTTTTTCTGGATTTGATGCGACTAAAAATGCACAATTTTGCACCTTGGGATATTTTTGCGTTGACGCTCTTTACCGTGCAAGATCAGGAATGTGATTAATTAATAGTTCGGGCGATTACGCATGCGGCGATACCAAACATGTTTATTTATTTATTTACTTTTATTTATAACCTGGGAAAAGGGGGGGTGATTCAGACTTTTATTAAGGGGGGGGGGGCTTTTTATTGACAACAACACTTTTTTACACATATACTAGAAGCCTCCCTGGGGTTAGGGTTATTGCCCCCCCCCCCTGGGGTTAGGGTTATTGCCCCCCCCCCCTGGGGTTAGGGTTATTGCCCCCCCCCCCTGGGGTTAGGGTTATTGCCCCCCCCCCCTTAGGGTTATTGCCCCCCCCCCCTGGGGTTAGGGTTATTGCCCCCCCCCCTGGGGTTAGGGTTATTGCCCCCCCCCCCCTGGGGTTAGGGTTATTGCCCCCCCCCCCCCTGGGGTTAGGGTTATTGCCCCCCCCCCTGGGGTTAGGGTTATTGCCCCCCCCCCCCTGGGGTTAGGGTTATTGCCCCCCCCCCCCCGGGGTTAGGGTTATTGCCCCCCCCCCCCTGGGGTTAGGGTTATTGCCCCCCCCCCTGGGGTTAGGGTTATTGCCCCCCCCTGGGGTTAGGGTTATTGCCCCTGGGGGACTTCTAGTATATACACTTTGATCTCTCATTGAGATCTTTGCTGTATAGATATACAGCAAAGATCAATGAGATCGGCACTAGTTTGCTTTCGGCTGCTGCAGCCGATAACAAACGAGTGCAGAGCCGGGGACGGCGCCATCTTGGAGCGGTCCCCGGCCGGCTTTAGTAACGGAGATCGCTCCTCCGGGATAACGTCTCGGGGGAGCGATCTCCGCCACTAGACACCAGGGAACGGCTGAATCCGGTAATTGGATGCAGCTGTCATGTTTGACAGCTGCATCTGATTACTGTATTAGCGGGCACGGCGATCGGACCGTGGCCGCTAATACCTGCGGTCTCGGGCTACAAGCAGCACCCGGGACCGCCACGGTTCAGAGCGGGGCCCCGCTCTGAACAACCTTACCGGCAATAGGGCACCACAATGGCATCGATGATGAAGATAAGGGACATCCCTTCATCCATGGCGTCTCCGCTGTAATAGGGACATATCTGCAGGTTAGATTACTCTCACCTCCAGGTAGTTCCCCTTTAAGGCCAGCTCACACAGAGCAAAATAGGTGGAATTCTGCAACGGAACTCTCCGCTGCCGAATCCCGCCTGCCTCAGTGACATACAGTCTGTCTATGGGAGGGACCTTGTGCCTCCGTTCTCCTCGTCTCGAGTGGAGAGACGTGGAAAACGGAGGCGCGCGATCCCTCCCATAAACAGACCTGGCCTTAAAAGGGAACTACCTGGAGGTGAGAGAAATCTAACCCACTGATATGTCCCTATTGCAGCGGAGACGCCATGGATGAAGGGATGTCTCTTATCTTCATCCTCAATGCCGTTGTGGTGCAGTTTGGCATTTGCCCCACTGTACATAAAGACCATTAGGAGCACTGGAGCTTCTATCTGTGTGTTAATCAGTGTGAGATCAGTGGCCCGAACTCATTTAACCCTTTGAAAACACCTGTTACTTATTCAAATCATGAAAAATGCCTATGTGCCCACTTTGATGCCAGTTTTTATACCCAGAAACACTTTGGGACAGGCTGGACTCTCTTGGGTGTGATGCGGGGCATCCCTACCTGTGTGTACGTAGTGTGAGATCAGTGGCCCGAACTCATTTAACCCTTTGAAAACACCTGTTACTTATTCAAATCATGAAAAAATGCTCGTCTGCCCACTTTGATGCCAGTTTTTATACCCTTAACCACTTTGGGCCAGGCTGGACTCTCCTGGATATGATGCGGGGCATCCCTTCCTGTGTAATATCAGTGTGAGATCAGTGGCCCAAACTAATTTAACCCTTTGAAAACACCTGTTACTTATTCAAAATAGGAAAAAATGCCCATCTGCCCACTTTGATGCCAGTTTTTATACCCAGAACCACTTTGGGCCAGGCTGGACTCTCTTGGATATGATGCGGGGCATCCCTCTCTGTGTGTAGGCTGTGTGAGATCAGTGGCCCGAACTCATTTAACCCTTTAAAAACAGCTGTTACTTATTCAAATCAGGAAATAATGCCCGTCTGCCCACTTTGATGCCAGTTTTTATACCCAGAACCACTTTGGGCCAGGCTGGACTCTCTTGGATGTGATACAGGGCATCCCTCTCTGTGTATTAGCAATGCGAGATCAGTGGCCCAAACTCATTTAACCCTTTAAAAACAGCTGTTACTTATTCAAATAATGAAAAATGCCTATGTGCCCACTTTGATGCCAGTTTTTATACCCAGAACCACTTTGGGCCAGGCTGGACTCTCTTGTATATGATGCGGGGCATCCCTACCTATGTGTACGTAGTGTGAGATCAGTGGCCCGAACTCATTTAACCCTTTAAAAACAGCTGTTACTTATTCAAATCAGGAAATAATGCCCGTCTGCCCACTTTAATGCCAGTTTTTATACCCAGAACCACGTTGGGCCAGGCTGGACTCTCTTGGATGTGATGCGGGGCATCCCTCTCTGTATAATACCAGTATAAGATCAGTGGCTCAAAGTCAATTTTATTTTTAAATCATAATTTAGTGTTTTTACTTTGATGCCCATTTTTATGCCAATCTTGGGGTCCTTTTGGCCATTTTTATCACCGGTCCCCTCAGGGCCCCTCAATTACGGTAGGGTATGAATATTATACATTTTCACTAAGAATAATAGCTAAAACAGGAAAAAGAAAAATCTTCTGAATAAGAAACTGCCGAATAAGAAACCAACTTCAGCCCCGAATAAGAAACTGGCCGAATAAGAAACCAACTTCAGACTCGTTATTTTCCATACTGTACTGTCTCCTGGCTGCTGATTAGCTATAATTTGGGCAAAATCGCTGCGTTTTTACTGCAATTTTTCAAATCAGATCAATTAGGGCTAAACAGCAGCCAGGAGACAGTACAGTAAAGAGACGGTGAAGGACCTTGACATGTGACTATGATGTCACCGCAGGTCCTGTATGTACACTGCACTATGGAGGAGGAAGAAAGAAGATACAGGTGTGTGGGAAGGGGAGGACAATCAGGGGTGCACAGTCTGGGGAAGGGAGGGGGACAGGGGGGTACAGGGTGACACTTGTCTGGGATGGGGGGCACACAAGAGAGTTGGGGTCCAATGTCTATTTAGGGCAGTAGCGAAATTTGATGGGGGGCAGAGGGGGCGGCCGCCCCCGGGCCCACTCTGGCAGGGGCCCACTGTGATCTCCAGAGATTATAATTTGACGCCGCTGCCCGCCGCTGTCCGCCGCTGCCCGCCATTGGATGGGTGAGTGCAGCCCCCCCCCCCTCTGTTACCGGCAGCCCGATGCAGCCCGGCCCCGGAGGCTCACAGCTCCAGCCCCGCCTCCTGCATCCCTCTCCTCTCCTGCTCGTCGGCAGACGTGTGACGTCATCCGTTGCTGCCCGCCCGAGCAGGAGGGGAGAGAGATGCAGGCGCCGCGGGTCTGGAGCTGTGAGCCTCCGGGGCCGGGCTGCATCGGGCTGCCGGTAACAGAATATGTAAGCAGCTAACGGCACCGGACCAGAGAGGACCTGCTGGATCCACCAGAGGTGAGTATACTTTTGTTTTTTTGTTTTTTACATGAATGCTCATGTGGGAGCTTCACTTGGGGCCTATAACATGTGGTTACAGAGGGGGTCCTATACTATGTGGGGGCTGTACAGGGGAAAAATGCAATGTGGGGGGCTACAGAGGGATGCTTTTACTGTGTGGGGGGCTTCAGGGGGGGATAATATGTTGTGATTATTCTATGTGGGGGCTGGCTGCACAGGGACCTATACTATGTGGGGGGGGGCTACACTGGGGGGGGGGGGATAATATGTTATGGCTATACTATCGGGGGAGGGAAATATGTGGGGGCTGGCTACACAGTGAGTGACATCCCCGTATACTGTGCATATACTGAGTGACATCCCTGTATACTGTGCATATAGTGAGTGACATCCTCCTATACTGTGCATATAGTGAGTGACATCCCTGTATACTGTGCATATACTGAGTGACATCCCCCTATACTGTGCATATAGTGAGTGACATCCCTGTATACTGTGCATATACTGAGTGACATCCCCCTATACTGTGCATATAGTGAGTGACATCCCTGTATACTGTGCATATACTGAGTGACATCCCCCTATACTGTGCATATAGTGAGTGACATCCCTGTATACTGTGCATATACTGAGTGACATCCCCCTATACTGTGCATATAGTGAGTGACATTCCTGTATACTGTGCATATACTGAGTGACATCCCTGTATACTGTGCATATACTGAGTGACATCCCTGTATACTGTGCATATAGTGAGTGACATCCCTGTATACTGTGCATATACTGAGTGACATCCCCGTATACTGTGCATATAGTGAGTGACATCCCTGTATACTGTGCATATACTGAGTGACATCCCTGTATACTGTGCATATAGTGAGTGACATCCCTGTATACTGTGCATATACTGAGTGACATCCCTGTATACTGTGCATATAGTGAGTGACATCCCTGTATACTGTGCATATAGTGACATCCCCGTATACTGTGCATATACTGAGTGACATCCCTGTATGTTGTGACTTTACTATGTGGGGGCTGGCTACACAGGGACCTATACTATTTGGGGGATACAAGAAGGGGGGAATAATATGTTGTGGCTATACTATGCGGGGGCTACAAAGGGGGATATACTATGGGCGCTACACAGGGGGAAGGGCTATACTATGTGGGGGGCCTATATTATGTGGGACTGCACAGGGCATCTATATTATGTGTGGGGGGCTATATGCCTGACTACTATTTGGAGGCACATATTGGGCCTGACTGCTTATGTGGAAGCACAGAGGGGGCACTGTTACTGTGTAAAGCAATGGGGAATATAAGGTTATAATGAGGTATAAGGTTAGGATGATGCTAGAACGTGGAGCCTAAAGTGTTTGTCTCGCAGATTCTGGGGAGACGAGTCATGGCTGGAGAAATCTTCATGATGGGATGAGCCAGATGAAAAGAAAAGGAAAAAACAGACAGCTTTCACTACCAAGAACGTCACTTATGATTCATGTAGGAAGACGCCTCCTGTAAGTCACTGGAAGTAACTGCACAATCATGCATAATCACTTTTTTGGTGCATTCACACGTACAGGATCTGCAGCAGATTTGATATCGGGTTCCGTCAGTGAGTAATAGAACAGGAAAAGAGTTGTCAGCTCACCCACTCAGTCTTGCTTCACCTGATGTGTGGATCTCCGTGATGTGGAAGCTCGCGGGTACTAATATTGGAGACCGCAGCCCGAATCATCCATGATAAGAAAAAATGTGTTCATCCGCAGCTTCATAAAATTCAATGGCTTTATTCAACGTCACAAAACATAAAATAACAGGTGATTTAAAAGACACGCCGACGCGTTGCAGGGTGAGAACCCCTTAATCATGGGGATGATTAAGGGGTTCTCACCCTGCAACGCGTCGGCGTGTCTTTTAAATCACCTGTTATTTTATGTTTTGTGACGTTGAATAAAGCCATTGAATTTTATGAAGCTGCGGATGAACACATTTTTTCCGTCATTGAGTAACAAAGCTATCTGCAGCATCAAATCTGGTGCATATCCTTTATGTGTGAACACACTCTTAAAGGGGTAGTTCACCCAAAAAAATGTTCTTTCAAATCAACTGCTGCCATGAAGTGCCAGAGATTTGTTAGTTACTTCTATTAAAAAATCTCAAGCCTTCCAGTACTTATCAGCTGCTGTATGCCCAACAGGAAGTTGTATTATTTCCAGTCTGGAGAGCAGGAGATGTTTTCTATGGGGATTTGCTGCTGCTCTGGACATTTCCTGACATGGACAGAGGAGGCAACAGAGAGCACTTTGTCAGACAGGAAAGAAAACACCACTTCGTGCTGGACACACAGCAGCTGATAAGTACTGGAAGACTTAAGATTTTTTAATAGAAGTGAATTACAAATCTCTGGCACTTCATGGCACCAGTTGATTTGAAAGAAATTATTTTTTGGTGGACTGCCCCTTTAAGGTCTGTAGATCCTTTGTATAGCTGGATCTCTACCTCTATTTGGTCACTGCTAGAGATGAGTGACCTTACAGTAAGTTCAGGTTCACATGAACCCAAATTCTCTGAACTTCATCTCTAGTCAATGCTGAGGTAGAATATTGCATTTTATATACTGGTGCTATAAAGGGAATATTATTTATAGACAGTACAGCAGTATTATCCAGTCACTGTATGGTGATGACGGCAGTGGTCATGGTATTATTTGTCCTGTGTATACTCCTTTTATTGGTATTACTTGTGTTCGTGTAGTGGATTTTATTCAGTGACAGTATAGTGGTATTAGTCATGTTGTTGTAATGATGGTAGTGGCCATAGTGTTGAGGTATTATCTGTTACTTGTATACTGTAATAATGGTAGTATCAGTCTCTTTATAATAGATTGGCCAGTAACAGTAATGATGATATTCGCTTCCTGTATACTGGTGTTTTTTGGTAACTATAATAGCTATTTAGAGATATACAGTATTATCATGCATAGAAAATTGTCTTACCAGTGCTAAAATTATATTAGGAAATGTGTAATATTATTTTACATATCCTACAAATTTCCCTAGGACCCTACTTATATATATTATCACTGCTGTAACCTGTTGTTGCATAATAGATAGATAGATAGATAGATAGGAGATAGATAGATAGATAGATAGATAGAAGATAGATAGATACAGTAGATAGATAGATACAGTAGATAGATAGATAGATAGATAATAGATAGATAGATAGGAGATAGATAGATGGATAGATAGATAGATAGATAGATAGATAGATAGATAGATAGATAGATAGGAGATAGATAGATAGATAGATAGATAGATAGGAGATGGATAGACTTGGCACCATTTCTGTAAATAAAAATGAGTTGAAATACAACACAACACGACCTAAGTGTGTTATGGTATGTGGGCTGGAGGGGTGTGAGTGCCAGGGCTGATTTTCAGTCCCAGTCCGGCCCTGCCCCCCCATGTCACTCCGCCGCGGCCGCCGCCATCTTAAGCTGATCGGGTGCACTGAGGTTGCGTATGGCCTCAGCGCACCACTGCTGGTACGTGCGCCGCCCACCTGTCAATCACCTCCGGCGCGGCGCTGTCCCTCTGGGTTCCGTCTCCCGCGCTCGCACCAGGTCAGTCACTTGCTGAACAGCATAGGAGCCGGACGGCCGCCTATGACTGCTGCTGCTGCACACAGAACAGGGGAAGGCCGACCTGGACATGTGGAAAACGGGGTGAGGCTGGACATGTGGAAAACAGAGGTGTGCTGGACATGTGGAAAAGGGGGGTGGGGTGCTGGACATGTGGAAAAGGGGGGTGGGGTGCTGGACATGTGGAAAAGGGGGGTGGGGTGCTGGACATGTGGAAAAGGGGGGAGCTGAACATGTGGAAACAGGGGGAGCTGGACATGTGGAAAACTGGGGGAGCTGGACATGTGGAAAACTGGGGGAGCTGGACATGTGGAAAACTGGGGGAGCTGGACATGTGGAAAACTGGGGGAGCTGGACATGTGGAAACAGGGGGAGCTGGACATGTGGAAACAGGGGGAGCTGGACATGTGGAAACAGGGGGAGCTGGACATGTGGAAACAGGGGGAGCTGGACATGTGGAAACAGGGGGAGCTGGACATGTGGAAACATGTGGAAAGCAACCGAGCTTCAATACCACACACACACACACACACACACACAAGATAAAGACAGGGGTGGTGTTTTTTTTTTCTAGAAGAGAGCAATCATGTTTTTCTTATCCTGAAGAACCTCTTTCATTTTATGTGTCTATATATGTAAATGTAGAAGCCTCTAACACTGCTCTTTATCTTAATTCACTATGAGTAATGGAGCAGAATATACCCTTTATTATTTAGAAAGCATTGTTGTTAAGTGAGGTTCCCTTTGGGTAACATAATCGGTTGGGGGCCCACTCAGACTTGCTCGCCCCCCCCCTAGGCTGAACCCCTAGCTACGCCCCTGATTTAGGGGTCTGACTGTACATTATTCCATACCTAACCCCATAATAACTGCCCTATCCAAATATATATCACATTATCACCTAGTATCTGCAGGGGTAGGGAATCTTAGCTCTCCAGCTGTTGCAGAACTACAACTCCCATCATGTCTAGACAGCCAAAGTTTTAGCTTTGACTGTCTATGTATGATGGGAGTTGTAGTTTTTCAACAGCTGGTGAGGCAAGGTTCCCTATGCCAATCTATAAAGCACCTGTACCTGTCATTTTTCTAAATTATTTCTATTTTGAATTTGGTGATGGAAAACCTTACTGGAGGTGTTACTGCTGTTGTCTCCGCTGCTGAGTGGAGTTGATCGAACCTCGGGAAATCCTAGGTTCTATAGAACTCGAACATTCATGAACCTGCCGCATTAGATTGGTGATGCCTTCCCGGTCCGTGGGGAAGGAGGAGAAAGCCCGGGTACCGCCTGGAATTCTGGGATTCAGCCTTTGTAATAGCTGGGTACTCTCCTCCTTACCCATGGACCGGGAAGGCATCAGCAATCTAATGCGTCAGGTTTGTGAATGTTCGAGTTCAATCGAACCTAGGATTTCCCGAAGTTTGATCAACTCTACTGCTGAGCGTATCTGTGCATTAGGAGACGGCACCATAGAATCACATTACACTGGGTGTCACACTGGAGATAGATCAGCTTTGCCTCCTAGCTTTGCCTCCTAATTCACAGGTACAGACAGCAGGGAGCAGAGACAACGGCACCTCCTCAGGTACAGACAGCAGGGAACGGAGACAACGGCGCCTCCTCAGGTACAGACAGCAGGGAACGGAGACAACGGCGCCTCCTCAGGTACAGACAGCAGGGAGCGGAGACATCGGCGCCTCCGTTGATGTACTTAGAGACCAAATTTTAAATGGGAACATTCCAGGTACACAGTAAATAGCCCATATTGTGAACACCACACTAGTGCTGCCGGTAGAGATGACCGATTCGCTCATCTAAACTATCGCTCACCTAAACTTCATAAAAAAAAAAAAAAAATTACCGTATTTTTCGCTTTATAAGACGCACTTTTTTTCCTCCCAAAGTGGGAGGAAAATCTAAGTGCGTCTTATAAAGCGAAGACGGCTCCCAAGCAGTGCAGAGCACCGCATGGAAGCCGTCCCGCCCGCCTCCTGTATTGCCGCTCACTATGCATATGCATAGTGAGCGGCTCTGAGCGATCCCCTCCGCCCGCCCAGCCTGCCCCTCCATCGCCGCTCAGCTGAGCTGATCAGAAGCCCGAGCAGCACTTTCCTGGGCTCCTGATCGGCTGTCAGCTGAGCGAGCGGGCGGAGGTGGTCCCGGAACTCACCTGTCTGGCGGCCCCAGCAGCTCCTGTCTCCCGTCGGCCGTGCGCACTACCGACATCCTCCGGGCACAGGCAGCGGGGTACAGAGACTGCCTGTGTCCTGGATGTGTTCTGCAGCCTCTATCATTCATGATAGAGGTTGCAGGACACTTCCGGCACAGGCAGCGTCTCTGTACCCCGCTGCCTGTGCCAAGAGGATGTCAGAAGTGCGCGCGGCCGACGGGAGACAGGAGCTGCTGGGGCCGCCGGACAGGTGAGTTACTGGTTTGTTGTTTTAGGGGGGGAAATGGCTGCTATGGGGGGCACAGGGTACTAAGGGGGTCACTGGCTACTATGGGGGCACTGGCTACTATGGGGGTCACTGGCTACTATGGGGGGATTGGCTACTATGAGGGGCACTGGCTACTATAAGGGGCACTGGCTACTATGAGGGGCATTGGCTACTATGAGGGGATTGGCTACTATGAGGGGCACTGGCTACTATGAGGGGCACTGGCTACTATGGGGGGATTGGCTACTAGGGGGGGCACTGGCTACTATGTGGGGCACTTTATGGGGGATTGGCTACTATGTGGGCACTATATGCTATCTCCAAACTGTGACAATGAGGAAAATATTTTTTTTTTCTATTTTTCTCCCCTAAAATCAGGGGTGCGTCTTATCAAAAGGTGCGTCCTATAAAGCGAAAAATACGGTATATATCTATATATATATGGGCCCCCCTGTGCTTACTGCGCATACGGGGGGGGGGGCAAATTGAATCTTTGCCCCAGGTGCAGGAGAGCCTAGCTACACCACTGGGCTTATGTGACAGGATCAGTTTATGGCTCTGTGACATGGGAGGCGTATGTGGCAGGATCCGTATATGGCGGCTCCTGTGCTGCATAATTTTCTCTGTTCCGGAAGCCTGTAGCGCTGTATATTCCACTGTCATACCTGTGTGGACAATGTGCGCCATCAGTATACCCGAGTGGCATGGTGTGTGACACCTATATTCTCAGGATGCCATGTGTGACACTCAGGTAGCACGGTGTGTTACATTCAAGGGGTACAGTATACACGGTCCTGTTACATTCAGGGCGTACAGTATACACAGTCCTGTTACATTCAGGAGGTACAGTATACATGGTCCTGTTACATTCAGGGGGTACAGTATACATGGTCCTGTTACATTCAGGAGGTACAGTATACATGGTCCTGTTACATTCAGGGGGTACAGTATACATGGTCCTGTTACATTCAGGGATACAGTATACATGGACCTGTTACATTCATGGGGTACAGTATACATTGTCTACATTTAGAGGGTACAATATACTTACTGGACTCTCCATATAGTCTGCAGTGTGGTAATACTCTGCAGAGCCTGTGATCAGGGGCGTAACTAGAAATGGCTGGGCCCCATAGCAAACTTTTAATTGGGCCCCCCCCCCCCCTCAACCGACCACTACACCGTCAACACACCCAGCTCTACACAGGGTCTGTACTACATATAAATTACAGTGCAAATTTATTTAGTGACTCACAGGGGACGTCTTCTCTGATCGGAGTTCTTCCCTTTTCATCTTCTTCTCCATCTGTCCTGGGCCGTTATGAGAACTTCTCCGAGCCACGAATCCACCGAATCTGCCAGACAGACATATTAGTCTCCTCACTCTGGCACCATCCTCATCTCTATACACACTGCACATCTGTTTTGGCCCCTTTAAGCCCTCTTTCAATGGGTAGCCCTGACTCCTTATAGATAGTCCCTTGTTCAGTCTTCCACATAGATGGCCCTGTGTGCATCTACTATAGTAGAGAGCCCCTCTGTTTTTATAGTACATGACAACCTCTGTAGGGTAGGGAACCTCGGCTCTCCAGCTGTTGCAAAACTACAACTCCCATCATGTGTAGACAGTCAAAGCTAAAGCTGTAGTTTTTAAACAGCTGGAGAGCCAAGGTTCCCTATCCCTGCCCTGTAGTATATGGCCCCCTCTGTGTAGTCCCCTTATCGATGACCCCTCTGTTTAGTCCACTAAAATAAATACCCCCCCCCCTCTGCGCATGCCCTATTATATACATCCCGCAGTGTAGTTACCCTTATAGATGCCTCCTCTGTGACGTCCTCCTTATAGATTGCCCCCTGTGTTGTTCCCCTTACAAATGGCCCCCAGTGTTGTCCCTCCCCATATATATAGCCCCTAGTGTTTTCCCTCCCCCATATATATAGCCCCAAGTGTTGTCCCTCCCCCATATATATATATATATATATATAGCCCCAAGTGTTGTGCCTCCCCATATATATATAGCCCCCAGTGTTGTGCCTCCCCCATATATGCAGCCCCCAGTGTTGAGCCTCCCCCAATAGCCCCCAGTGTTGTCACTCCCCCATATATATTGCCCCCAGTGCTGTGCCTCCCCCATATATATAGCCCCCAGTGCTGTGCCTCCCCCATACATATAGCCCCCAGTGCTGTGCCTCCCCCATACATATAGCCCCCAGTGCTGTGCCTCCCCCATATATATAGCCCCCAGTGCTGTGCCTCCCCCATATATATAGCCCCCAGTGCTGTGCCTCCCCATATATATACAGCCCCCAGTATTGTGCATCCCCCATATATATATATATATATATATATATATATATATATATATATATATAGCCCGCAGTGCTGTGCCTACCCCATATATATAGCCCCCAGTACTGTCCCTCCCCTATATATACAGCCCCCAGTGCTGTGCCTCCCCCATATATATACAGCCCCCAGTGCTGTCCCTCCCCCATATATACAGCCCCAAGTGCTGTGCCTCCCCCATATATATAGCCCCCAGTGCTGTCCCGCCCCCATATATACAGCCCCCAGTGCTGTGCCTCTCCATACAACCCCCAGTGCTGTGCCTCCCCCATATATATATATATATATATACAGCCCCCAGTATTGTGCATCCCCCATATAATATATATATATATATATATATATATATATATATATATATATACAGCCCCTAGTGCTGTGCATCCCATATATATATATATATATATATATATATATATATATATATATATATATATATGGGATGCACAGCACTAGGGGCTGTATATATATATATATATATATATATATATATATATATATATATATATATATATAGCCCCTAGTGCTGTGCATCCCATATATATATATATATATATATATATATATATATATATATATATATATGGGATGCACAGCACTAGGGGCTGTATATATATGGGGGATGCACAGCACTAGGGGCTGTATATATATATATATATATATATATATATATATATATATATATATATATATATATATACAGCCCCTAGTGCTGTGCATCCCCCATATATATGCAGCCCCCAGTGTTCCCCTCTGATAAAAATAAAAAACCTCACAACTCACCTAACCACACGATCCCCCGTCGGTCGCAGGCCTCTTCATCTGCACCCGACAGATCAGCAGCTTCCAGGCGAAGTCCCGGCAGCGCCACCACTGAGCTCAGTGTGCGCCGCGGCGGCTGGGACTTCCGGTACAGGGTGCGCGTCACTTCCTGTACCGGAAGTCCCAGCCGCCACGACGCACACTGACCTCAGTGATGTCGCTGCCCAGGACTTCGCCTGGAAGCTGCTGATCTGTCGGGGGCGGGGGCAACACTCTTGTGATCGCAAGCAAATGCTGCTTGCGGTCACAAGAGTGATTGACAGGGCGGGAAGCCTATGGCTTCTCGCGCTGTCAATCAGAACACTGAACACCCGGGAGGCCCGCTCGGCCCGCTCGGCCACCGGGTGTTGTAGGCAGTAAGCTCCGGGGGCCCAGGCCACGGGCCCCTCGTTGCTAGGGGCCCCGTAGCAGCCGCTACGGCGGTAGTTCCGCCCCTGCCTGTGATGACCAGGTATCAGCCCCCACATACAGTATAGCCTCCTGGCTGCCCCCGCACAGTGTACAGTCTACACTGGGAGGGTGGGGGGCATTTGCCTTCTCTGCCTAGGCCACCAAAACTCCTTGTCTCGGCCCTGCATGTACCTGTAAATGGTACTTGCAGCATCATAATCAATTATAATGCACTGATCTCCCTTACACCCAGAGTAATAACTTACTGAAGTGTCACAGCTTTGTCAGTTCTGTTGAGTATTTCTCTGGCCTTTTGAGAGCTCATTGCATCATTCCTATGATGCTGCGAGTCCCATTACACATAAGTTGTCAGTCCATCATAGAAGTGCAGCACACAGGCTATATATAATGGGTTGCACACAGATATGTGTTTTAAGGCTTTTAGAACCAGAGAAGGAAAAAGCAAAAACAAAAAAATTCTCCAGTCTTAAAGGGGTACACATAAACAGAAAATAAAATTACTTTTCCTCACTCCCCAGCATCCCACTTCTGCTTCAGTGTAATCACAGAAGTTTACTGTCTAAGAATGGGGTACTCTGCACATACTCTCTAACGATCATCACGTGGATGAAAGCACTGCCACATGCTGTAGCTAATGGCTACACAATACTGCATAAAAGGAGAATATGTCAGCTCACCCTTGATAGCCACAATTAGCGCAGGTGTGTGTGGACCTCCTGGAAGTGAAGCACGTTCTGGCTGTATTGCGGGCCACAACCTGGAAAGTCCATAAAACGAAAAATTCCATCCACGGCTTCAATAAATTTATGGTAGCTTTATTGGGTCATCACAAAAAAGAAAACAAAAACAATAATAATAAAAGATAAAAACACGCTGACACGTTGCAGGGTTAGAACCCCTTAATCATGGCAAATGTATGTGGGTAACTTACAGGTTTATATGTGTATGGAATGTGATGTCCCGCCTCAGGATAGACACTCCCCAGACAAAGGAGAACGGGAGCACCTGTTCCGAGTAAGGTCACATGACCATTAACATCCATTAGTATAGCATCATAGAATACAAATGAAAACAAACACAAAATATATACATCAGATACAAATATATACACAAATTGCTGAAAAGAAAACAAATCTGACTTGTAGTTTAACCCTTTCGGGTATCTAGTGTTGAGGTTGAGAATCCACAGTGCCTCCCTCTTGCGTAACAGATGGGTCCAATCTCCCCCCCGGTTTGGGTCTGTTAACCCTTTCTACAGCTGAAATTTTCAGACCATTCAAGTCCCCTCCATGACACTCAACAAAGTGTCTGGAGAAACCAGAGAGTGAGCGTGGGTGGGTAGAGACCAAAGCTGTGCGCACGTCACTCAAATGCTCCCTGATACGAGTCTTGAGCTTCCGCACACTGGATCCCACATACTGCAGATTGCACACAGTACAGTGGGCAACATACACTGTGTGCGTGGAGCTGCAGTTGATGAAGGAACGTATCCCGAAGCTCCGACCCGTAACACATGAAAAAACTGAGGACTGCTTAGATGCATATTCACACATGCTGCAGCGTGGTGCTGCACAGCGAAAAAACCCCTTCAACTTGAGCCAATTCTCACTATCTGTCTCTCTAGTGCTGATATCACTCGGTGAGAGTAAATTTCCTAGGGTTTGGCCTCTCCGGGCTACATACCTGACCCTAGCATTCAGGACCTGTTCACACTTGGTGTCTGCATATAACAACGGAATATATTTATTGATAATATTACGAATTTCACTAAATTGCAGACTATAGCTGGTAGAGAATGTTAAGGGTTTAACTGAAGGATTAGTGTCTGCTTGGGCATCTGCTACCCTATCACACAGATGGTACGATCTATCCTTTTGTTCAGCTATATGTCTTGCTCTATGTATGATATGAATTTTATAACCCCTAGCCAGGAGTCGCTTCTCTAAATTGTCTGCTTCCTGTATGTAGCTATCCTGGCTAGAACAGTTGCGGATGAGACGGATATATTCCCCTATGGGGAGATTTCTCGTGACATGAGGTGGGTGGCTACTCCTAGCGTGTAGTACACCATTACCCGAAGTGGGTTTACGATACAAACTAGTGGCTATTTTACCGTCCTCAAACTGCAACTGTACGTCAAGAAAAGCTATGGCGTCTGGCTCATACTGTAACGTGAACTGTAAGTTTAGGGTATTGCCATTGAGGTAACGGACAAAGTCTGCAGCCTCTTCTGGAGACCCCCGCCATACTAGGAGGAGGTCATCTATATAACGCCCATACCAAAAAATAAAACCTAAATAGGGGTTATTGGCGCTATATAGAACAACCTCCTCCCAGTAGGCCATATAGATGTTAGCAAGGGAAGGTGAGAAGCTGGCCCCCATGGGACAACCAAGGGTCTGAAGAAAAAAATCACCACAGAACTGGAAAAAAATATTAGATAGCAAAAAACGTGTGACCAGAAAAATGAAATCCAACAACTGTTTGCTGTAATTACTGTACTTGCCTATATGATAGGCCAATGCATGGATCGCCATGTCATGGGGAATATCAGAGTATAATGCGACAACGTCGCATGAAAGCCATGAGACATTGTCCATAGTTGGTAATTTGTCCAGACTAGCCAGCAAGCTCTTACTGTCTCTCACATAGCCCATTGTTCTTACTGCTAATGGCTGGAGCAAATTATTCAGCCAAACACAGAGTCTCTCAAGGGGTCAGTGGGGTCAGACAAAAGACATTTGTAAGTAGTGGTGTCTTCCAAGATTTTAAGGACTTCCCTGATATATAATGCTTTGTCCAAGACAACCACAGATCCGCCTTTGTCTGATCCACGAATAACCACATACGGATTATTAATCAGCTCATTTAAAGCAGTTCTTTCATTTTTAGAGAGATTGTCTCTATTGCCACCTGAAAGGGATCTATTACTCAGCTCAGTCAAAGCCTCCTCCACTTTGTGCTGGAAGGTGTCCATGGCAGGTGTTCTGGACTGAGTCTGGTAATAGGACGGATTCGGAATGGCAAGGCGACCATCTGTATGTGTTACCTGATCCAAGATGGGTGCAGTACTAGATTGTAAATTAAGATTTTGTACACACATTTGCTCAGGAAACGAAAGATGTAGGGGAGTAGAACCTTGACCCACAACATTTAGATCAGGAATGGGAGCTGACAATGGAGATGTGTTGTTGTGGGATTCATCTGCGGAAACCGCTTCTGAAATCCCTGACAAAAAATGTCTCTTAATAGTAATTAGACGTACAAACCTGTTGACATCCTGGATGGTATTATACAAATTAAATACTTTACACGGTTCAAAGGATAAACCCAATGACAATACTTTTATTTGATCATGTGATAGGCAACAAGCAGAGAGATTATAAACATCAAGGCTGGGGGATTTTAGTATCTCCTTTGAGAGCCTCCCCTCCCCCCTGTGTGCTGTGACCGATGTTTCCTCCCTGCCAGTTTGGGCCCTGATCGTTTTTTGTTTGGCCACTGCCACCTGCGGCCCTGGAGCGGGTATTGGGAGGTTCACGGTAATAGTTCTTATTCCTACGGCGGGGTTTTGGGGGGGGGAATGTTACCTCGAGCATTACTTGACATCTGATAGTCCTCCTGCTCCGAATAGTCCGTTTGTCCTATGCTCCTATGTCCGATGTGTCAAAGGATAAAAATTTCTGTTAAGTAGAAACATGGCTGGGATTTTTCAATATGGATGTAACTTGCCGCTGTCTGCGGCGATGTTCCCACCATTTGTAAACCATTTCTGAGGAATAGTCATCATATCCCTGGCAAACTTTGTCTTTTTTCCTTCTATGATGGTATTTTCTGTCTCTAGAAGGATTTTATTGGTAGTTTCCATTGCCTGTGTGAACTCCGGCAAATGGTGAAGTATAGTATCAACATCAAGCAACTCCTTGTCAATGTCCACCAACTTTTTTTTCACCCTTAGCAATAATAATGTCCATAGTGCATTGTTCCAGTCCGTTGTGTACTCCTCACCCTCTGTCGGGTTGGGGGGTCAGTCACAGCACACAGGGGGGAGGGGAGGCTTTCGAAGGAGATACTAAAATCCCCCAGCCTTGATGTTTATAATCTCTCTGCTTGTTGCAGACAAAGGCGGATCTGTGGTTGTCTTGGACAAAGCATTATATATCAGGGAAGTCCTTAATATTTTGGAAGACGCCACTACTTACAAACGTCTTTTGTCTGACCCCACAGATAACGTCAGGGCTGCCCTTATTAATGTCCTGGACACTGGCGCAGAGCTGGGGGTCCTAAGCTATAAACAAAAACAATATCTTCTTCCATCACATCCTATAGTGCCGGTTTTTCATGCACTGCCAAAAACACATAAAAATCAATTTCCCCCACCTCTGCGCTCTATTGTCTCAGGCATAGGGTCTCTCCTTGAGAGACTCTGTGTTTGGCTGGATAATTTGCTCCAGCCATTAGCAGTAAGAACAATGGGCTATGTGAGAGACAGTAAGAGCTTGCTGGCTAGTCTGGACAAATTACCAACTATGGACAATGTCTCATGGCTTTCATGCGACGTTGTCGCATTATACTCTAATATTCCCCATGACATGGCGATCCATGCATTGGCCTATCATATAGGCAAGTACAGTAATTACAGCAAACAGTTGTCGGATTTCATTTTGCTGGTCACACGTTTTTTGCTATCTAATAATTTTTTCCAGTTCTGTGGTGATTTTTTTCTTCAGTCCCTTGGTTGTCCCATGGGGGCCAGCTTCTCACCTTCCCTTGCTAACATCTATATGGCCTACTGGGAGGAGGTTGTTCTATATAGCGGCCATAACCCCTATTTAGGTTTTATTTTTTGGTATGGGCGTTATAAAGATGACCTCCTCCTAGTATGGCGGGGGTCTCCAGAAGAGGCTGCAGACTTTGTCCGTTACCTCAATGGCAATACCCTAAACTTACAGTTCACGTCACAGTATGAGCCAGACACCATAGCTTTTCTTGACGTACAGTTGCGGTTTGAGGACGGTAAAATAGCCACTAGTTTGTATCGTAAACCCACTTTGGGTAATGGTGTACTACACGCCAGGAGTAGCCACCCACCTCATGTCACGAGAAATCTCCCCATAGGGGAATATATCCGTCTCATCCGCAACTGTTCTAGCCAGGATAGCTACATACAGGAAGCAGACAATTTGGAGAAGCGACTCCTGGCTAGGGGTTATAAAATTCATATCATACATAGAGCAAGACGCAGTGGCATCACTAGGCATAATCATTCGGGGCCTAAGCCCCGAATGAATTATGCCTAACCCCGAAAGTTTTTTGCAGCCGCCACCCGCCAGCGCGGGATTTGCAGCAGCTGCGGCCTCTGACCCCTGGCCTGACCTGCACCTCAGATTGGCCGCTCTCAGGTACCACTCAGTCACAGATTCAGTGACGTCACTCGTCAGCCATGCATTGGATGCGTGCGCCGCGGCCGTCCGCTGCGGCGCCACGCTCCTGACCCAGCCTCTCTCCTGCCTTGCGCAGCACAGCCTCTCTCCTCTCTCCAGGAAGTCACCTGCAGTGTCGGACTGGCCCCATCCCCCGATCCCTGTGGCCTGTGCGTCCCCTCCTCCTCCAGAGACCAGGGCGGTGTGTCGGCGATGGTGGGGGGTATGTGCCGATCCTGCCTCTGTCATCCCCCAGCAGTCCCCCTGTCAGCCCCAATCACCCCAGCAGTCCCTGTCACCCTCAGCAGTCCCCCTGTCAGCCCTAATCACCCCAGCAGTCCCTGTCACCCTCAGCAGTCCCCCTGTCAGCCCCAATCACTCCAGCTGTCCGCCTGTCACCCCCAGCAGTCCCCCTGACAGCCCCAATCACTCCAGCTGTCCGCCTGTCACCCTCAGCAGTCCCCCTGTCAACCCCAATCACTCCAGCTGTCCGCCTGTCACCCTCAGCAGTCCCCCTGTCAGCCCCAATCACTCCAGCTGTCCGCCTGTCACCCCCAGCAGTCCCACTGTCAGCCCCAATCACTCCAGCTGTCCGCCTGTCACCCTCAGCAGTCCCCCTGTCAGCCCCAATCACCCCAGCTGTCACCCTCAGCAGTCCCCCTGTCAGCCCCAATCACCCCAGCTGTCCCCCTGTCACCCTCAGCAGTCCTCCTGTCAGCCCCAATCACCCCAGCTGTCCCCCTGTCACCCCCAGCAGTCCCTGCCACCGCCAGCAGTCCCCCTGTCACTCTCAGAAACCCCTGTCACCCCCAGCAGTCCCCCTGTCAGCCCCAATCACCCAAGCTGTCACCCCCAGCAGTCCCTGCCACCCCCAGCAGTCCCCCTGTCACCCTCAGAAACCCCTGTCACCCCCAGCAGTCCCCCTGTCAGCCCCAATCACCCCAGTAGTCCCCCTGTCACCCCCAGCAGTCCCTGTCACCCCCAGCAGTCCCCCTGTCACCCTCAGAAACCCCTGTCACCCCCAGCAGTCCCCCTGTCAGAACCAATCACTCCAGGAAAAAAGAACATCTTAGATCAAAGAAGACGTCACCTGTGAGTCACTGAATGAGGTTTTTGCATTTTGTAGAATGTTATCTGGTAGGAGTTCCCGAGGTAGAAAAGGTCCAGAAACACTGGCCTAGAGGATAGGACCTAGGGCAGACCTCCCAGAGGCTGTGTACTGGGGGAGCTGTGAAGGAGTTGCAGTAGTCTGCACCACTGGGGTGTACTGCTACTGGTGACAGTGTCCCTGACAGGAGCCCAGGGCGGGTGGCAGCCATAATAACTACTTAGCAGTTGTTATGGGTGGAGGCAATAGAGCTGGGCTAATAGAGCAGTCATTGGGGTTACTAGCTTCTGCACTGGGCTCCTTCGCTAACCACTTACGACGGCACTCAGAGCGCCGGGGCCCTGGATGTTTTTGGACCCTAGCAACGCCCCAGGCAAGACGTATAGCTGAACAAAAGGATAGATCGTATCATCTGTGTGATAGGGCAGCAGATGCCCAAGCAGACACTAATCCTTCAGTTAAACCCTTAACATTCTCTACCAGCTATAGTCTGCAATTTAGTGAAATTCGTAATATTATCAATAAATATATTCCGTTGTTATATGCAGGCACCAAGTGTGAACAGGTCCTGAATGCTAGGGTCAGGTATGTAGCCCGGAGAGGCCAAACCCTAGGAAATTTACTCTCACTGAGTGATATCAGCACTAGAGAGACAGATAGTGAGAATTGGCTCAAGTTGAAGGGTTTTTTTCGCTGTGCAGCACCACGCTGCAGCATGTGTGAATATGCATCTAAGCAGTCCTCAGTTTTTTCATGGGTTACTGGTCGGAGCTTCGGGATACGTTCCTTCATCAACTGCAGCTCCACACACACAGTGTATGTTGCCCACTGTACTGTGTGCAATCTTCAGTATGTGGGATCCAGTGTCCGGAAGCTCAAGACTCGTATCAGGGAGCATTTGAGTGACGTACGCACAGCTTTGGTCTCTACCCACCCACGCTCACTCTCTGGTTTCTCCAGACACTTTGTTGAGTGTCATGGAGGGGACTTGAATGGTCTGAAAATTGCATCTGTAGAAAGGGTTAACAGACCCAAACGGGGGGGAGATTGGACCCATCTGTTACGCAAGAGGGAGGCACTGTGGAATCTCAACCTCAACACTAGATACCCGAAAGGGTTAAACTACAAGTCAGATTTGTATTACATATACTAATGAAAAAGTTTTTGTTTTTTTTCCTCACGTTTATTTATATTATCATTTATTGGTTTTTCTTTTCAGCAATTTGTTTATATATTTGTATCTGATGTATATATTTTGTATTTGTTTTCATTTGTATTCTATGATGCTATACTAATGGATGTTAATGGTCATGTGACCTTACTCGGAACAGGTGCTCCCGTTCTCCTTTGTCTGGGGCGTGTCTATCCTGGGGCGGGACATCACATTCCATACACATATAAACCTGTAAGTTACCCACATACATTTACCATGATTAAGGGGTTCTAACCCTGCAACGCGTCGGCGTGTTTTTATCTTTTATTTTTTTATTTTTTTTTGTTTTATTTTTTGTGATGACCCAATAAAGCTACCATAATTTTATTGAAGCCGTGGATTTTTCGTTTCATGCTACACAATACTGCCAATTTGAACAAATGGAAGGTAGTACCTTTCCTCCTCCTGGATAACCCTTTTAACAGGTTATAATTTATGGAACATTTTATGTATTCCAGAGGAAACAGTGCTTTCTTTTGGCTGTACATTTATCTGTATGCAATTATTTTTCTCTTTTTAAAGGGTTTTTGCATGGAAAAAAAGTATTTTATAAAGGTAATAAAGATCACACTCTTTAATTACTGCGATAATTATCAAAATTTGATCATATTTTCACCTAAAAAAACCTTATGTAAACGTAGCTTCAAATTGTAGATAAGGTTTACTCAAGGGCAAAATAAAACAAAATATGGGCGTGAAATAGTTATAACATTTTATAACTATTTTACGCCCGTATTTTGTTTTATTTTGCTGTAAGTAAACCTTATCCACAATTTTAGGCAGATGTATTTTATCATATTATGTGATGCATTAAAGTTTAAGGAGAAAACTGTGCACAAACTAGTAAAAAAAATGTTGTTGTTTTTTTATGTGAACCTATTTTTTTTTACTGTGTGTGAACCTAGTCTTGAAATGCAGTTTTATGCTAGGTTCACACTACGTAAGTTTCCGGCCGTAGCGCGTTCCGTGAATAAGCGGCCGGAGATTTACGTCGTTTACGTACAATGGAAAGTATACGATCTACGTCTGCACAGTTCACACTACGTACAAACTTACGCCCGGATTGTATGCGGCGCCGTAAAAAATTAACCAGACCATTGTTTCGGGACGAAAATGCTGTGACTTACACCCGTAGCGTAATATGCGGTCCCGTACGGAGTGGTGATTTCTTCTTTTTTTCACTTTGATTTGCTGATCCAAAAGATTCTGTGGGGTGTCCGGGGCTAGCCGAAGATATCCCAGTAAAATACCGCTGTCAGATCGCTACGTACGCCGCTCGGGAAGCGTTTGTAGCTTACGGGCGTAAGTTCGCGGACCGTACGTAGCCGGCCACAACTTGCGTAAATTCTGGCCGGAGTTTTACACGTATATGTCTGGTCGCGAAAAATATGGCCGGACATATACGTAGTGCGAACATAGCCTTATAACTTAAGCAGCCAACCTTGTGTAAACATGCCCTAAGGCTATGTTCACACATTTTTTTGCTCAGTATTTTTTCAATCCAAACCAGGAGTGGGTTAAAAGCACAGAAACTGTGCAAATCTTTCCATTATAGTTTATAGCTGTCGGTTCCACTCCAAAATTTTGCCAATACTTTGCTGATTTATGTAGAGGCGCACTGCCTCTACATAAATCCCGTGTGCACTGAGGAAACCAGATCTGGCGTAGGTTTCCTTATCATTTTTCGGCGTGAAAAATTTTAAATTAAGCGGACCCAGAGTCCGCGCTCCCAGTTCCACCCCTTCCACACCTCCTCCCCGCCCCACTGGCGAAGTGGGCAAAAAATGTCCCGATGCGAAGATTTATTTGCAAAACTGCCATAAATTTATTCACATCTGGCCATTTTCTGACAAATACAACTTTTTTGGATGATAAATGTCCCCCTATGTGTGAACATAGTGAAAGGTGACACTAGTCGATAGCAAAAGCAATAACAAATTCAACCTTCCCCTCACTGTAAAATGAGGCCACAACGCATGTTTACAAATGTGTCCCATAAAAACAATAGGGACTGAAGATGTTCTAGGTCCACGAGGCTTGCCATAAAGCATTTCACTTACGCCTTATTCACATGTTCAGTAAAGTTGTCTGTGATTGCAGATCCGCAATTAGGAATCTACTTATTGGCCATTGATTTCTATTGGGCTATTCACACATTCCTTGCTTTCACGCATCCACAATCCGTGTGACAAAGCAATAGGACATGTCCTAGTGCAGATTGAATTGCAGCTCGGATTAGCCAATAGAAGTCTATGGAACCATGTTTTCACCAGACATCACAGATGTCACATCTGCGACATCCATGAAAAACACAAATCAAATCTAAGCAAACTAATGAATTATTTTTTTTACCAATCCAACATTTTTGTGGAAGCGGCTACAGATGCACTACTGGAAACAATTAGGGACCATTCTCCACAGAGAGAAAATAGTGGAGGTATTTGCTCACCATAAAAATCACTGAACACGTAAATGAGGCCTTAAAGAGGACCTGTCACCCCCCGTGCCGGGGTGACAAGCTCCCGACCACCCGTTAGAGCCCCCTATACTCACCTATTCCCGCTGGGTCCCGCTTCTGGAGATGGTTGGGTGACGGAGATCTCAGCCGCTGCAGCCCGGCGCGTGCGCTGAGAGATGAGTCCAACACCCATAGAGAATGACAGGAGAGTCCAGTGCTCTGTCATTCTCTATGAGCGTTGGACTCATCTCTTAGCGCGCGCGTCGGGCTTCAGCAGCTGAGATCTCCGCGAACCGACCGGATCCAGAAGCGGGACCCGGCGGGATTAGGTGAGTATAGGGGGCTCTAACTGGGGGTAGGGAGCCTGTCACCCCGGCACGGGGGGTGACAGGTTCCCTTTAATCCTTTAATGTAAAATGTACTAAAAATAAAATGAAAAAATATTACAATCAGAAAAATAGAAACAGGTCAGAAAAAAAGAATATGTTCCAGCATCCGGTTGTAATATCTAAGAACAAAACTAGATGATAAATTCTTTTTAGGTACTGCCGTAACACCCTGAGAAATGAGAAGAGGTTCTACCAAATAATTAACTTGCTCCTGTGTAATTATATATATATATATATATATATATATATATATATACTATTAATCCTTCTCCTGGAATAATACAGATGGGAAACGCTAATTATATGTTTCTATTTTGCTTTATAAGGGCGATATCATCATTGATATGAGGGTGTGGCCAGATTTAAATATTTAATTAATTCTCACGTACTGTATCCTTGGCATGTGATTCAGTGAGACAAACAGGTAATCACTTCTAAACCAAGTACCATAATTGTGGATTAACAGGAATATTCTCTTTCTATTGCATGACTTACTCTCCATAGATCTTATCACCTTCTTGTATTTTCAGGTCTACCCATCACATAGCTGACCACGCTAGTAAATTATTTTGTATTTACGTAGCATTGATGGGTGTGAGTATATATTGTAAACCATCAGATCATATTTACCAAATCTCATTAAGGCCATGTTCACACAAAGTATCTTAAATAAATCACGTGATTAATGCAAAAGATACCTTCTATTTTAAAGAATGGAATCCCAGCCAGAGTATATACACATAGTATACACTCCAGCAGGGACTCCATCATGAAAAATTGATATGTCATTTAATTAATTTAATAGCAGCCACACAGACATGTCAGCTCACAAAATGAAGAGTGCGGCTCTCCATCCATTGTGTGCTATTGCCAGCGTTGTTACATACATGGTGATACCAAATATGTGTACTTTTTTTCTACATTTATTGTTTGCCTTGGGGGACATGTGAATTATGTGTTTATTTTCAGTGATGAGTCCAGTTTTCATAGCTACCATCAGGACTCTGCTACCTCTTTGCAAAGCCCTGATGGTGAACAGAGGACGATTTCTTCCTCTGTTATTCCTATAGATGCAGCCACACTGAACACAGCATCTATAGGGTTAACTATGACGATCACAACGACTACAGTCCCTAAAGTTCTGTGCCTGTTTCATCCATAGATGTGTCAATACATCCAATACATCCAATAAACAGTTATACTTGCAGGGCTCGTCAAGTTTTTTTTTCTTTTTCCATGTTGAACACTGTTATCCCTTGCCCTTCAACATATATTCTGTAAAATTTCATTACAAATTGGAGACATGGTAAAAGAATGGATGCTGGAAAAGGTACAACCCACAGAAACAAGGAGGTATTATACTGGTAAATAAACAGTTAGTGTTATAACATTACAATCTACAGATGAATGGAAAGCAAGGCATACTTAGGCCTTGTTCACACAGCGCATGAGACTGGACGTTCTGCAGTACTGGCCAGATGATCTTCATTTCCGTTGAATTGGGATGCGGCACATCCGTGTGTTTATTGTGTTTATTTACCAGTATAATACCTCCTTGTTTCTGTGGGTTGTACCTTTTCCAGCATCCATTCTTTTACCATGTCTCCAATTCGTAATGAAATTTTACAGAATATATGTTGAAGGGCAAGGGATAACAGCGTTCAACATGGAAAAAGAAAAAAAAACTTGACCAGCCCTGCAAGTATAACTGTTTATTGGATGTATTGGATGTATTGACACATCCATGGATGAAACAGGCACAGAACTTTAGGGACTGTAGTCGTTGTGATCGTCATAGTTAACCCTATAGATGCTGTGTTCAGTGTGGCTGCATCTATAGGGATAACAGAGGAAGAAATCGTCCTCTGTTCACCATCAGGGCTTTGCAAAGAGGTAGCAGAGTCCTGATGGTAGCTATGAAAACTGGACTCATCACTGAAAATAAACACATAATTCACATGTCCCCCAAGGCAAACAATAAATGTAGAAAAAAAAAGTACACATATTTGGTATCACCATGTATGTAATAACGCTGGCAATAAAATTATCGCATGATTTAACCTGCACTGTGACTGCAGAAAAATGTTAATTTTACTTTTTTTTATTATTATTAAATGTGGGCAGGATATTGGCCAAAATTTACCACTAGCCTAAAGGTAAAGCATCACAGAGCTATCACCACAAGTGAGACATGTCAGATTTGAAAAATCATCATTCTTGTTTCATGAAGATCAAAAAATTTATTTTTATGTATCCAGTGTCTCAACCTCTGTGGGTCATTACCAACACAAAAAACAAGAATCATAGCTACAATATTTAAATATTACATAGAATGTTGAAAATTATACAGCGTGAACAAAACTCCCCCAGTCTTGTGTGGAAATAAAAACCAGAGCATTTCAAAGTGTGATCTATAGGACTAGTATCAAGGCACTCCTGCTATTATGCAATGGGGAGACTGCCTAATGTCAACCTAGACCAAAAACTAGCAGCCTATCTAATTAGTGAGTTTTGAAAGGGTATCAGGCCGCACAAACAGAATTAAAGGCACCATTTTAGTGGGGTCAGATAGTCTTGGCTGCTAGGAACTTAGGTTGCATCTGCAGAGGACAACTTACAATGGTTGTCCTGAATCCAATTAAAGGGAACCTGTCACCCCCCGTACCGGGGTGACAGGCTCCCGACCCCCCATTAGAGACCCCTATACTTACCTCATCCCGCCGAGTCCCGCTTCTGGATTCGGTCGGGTCCCGGAGATCTCAGCCGCTGCAGCCCGGCGCGCGCTGAGAGATGAGTCCAACACCCATAGAGAATGACAGGAGAGTCCAGCGCTCCGTCATTCTCTATGAGCGTTGGACTCATCTGTCAGCGCGCGCGCCGGGCTGCAGCGGCTGAGATCTCCGGGACCCGACCGAATCCAGAAGCGGGACCCGGCGGGATGAGGTAAGTATAGGGGTCTCTAACGGGGGGTCGGGAGCCTATCACCCCGGCACGGGGGGGTGACAGGTTCCCTTTAAGGCTGGGTTCACACACAGTATATTTCAGGCAGTATTTGGTCCTCATGTCAGGTCCTCATAGCAACTAAAACCAGGAGTGGATTGAAAGCACAGAAAGGCTCTGTTCACATAATGTTGTAATTGAGTGGATGGCAGTCATTTTATGGCAAATGCAGTGTCCCAGAACAGCCATTCTTATGCTCACACTTTCATTATAAACAGTTCTGTTCTGGAAAGCTATGGTCCACTGCAAACTGCGTGCATTGTGCCCCCCTTCTCAGTATTTAAGTCTGCCATTTCAGTCATTTATTGCATGTGAATTCAGGTATCAGTGTCAAAAGGTATTATGTCGCCTCCTAGTGTTCAAGGATGGTACTCCTCATGTATATTCCTCTGTATATGCCTAATGGTGTGATGATGCAATGGCTGGATGTCACGTGACTGTGCCCTGCTTCCATGGTAACACCAATGGTCATCGAGCTTTTGGCTGGGGTTACCATGTGACTTCCTGTGCTACCTCAGTCTCAGTCGTGAGTCAAGTCTTGTCCTCCACCATCAGGAGACAAGTTGTGCTTTTGTCCTCTCTCTCCCTGCTAAGGAGAGAGGCCTCTGTGTGCTCTGCTGCTCCAGTCCACTGGCTGTGTTCCTGTCTCAAGTCTCAAGATTCTCATCTGGGTGTCGATTCTTCAGTCATTCTTCAGCTCCTCTCATCATCATCTTCCCAAATCATCAACAGCAAGTATTCACTTCAAGTCTCATTCCACCCAGCATCTCTGCTTCAGTATCACTACTACTCCCATTATTCAGCACGCTAATCTCACAGCCTATTGCAGCATCACCCATTATTCTGCTTTATTCAAGATTGCCTTATTCCCGGTTGCATCCGGAGAGACTGTTACTACTAGTTACCACCGTTACAATAAATACACAACTACCGTTGTTTCTGAACCTTGGCATTGGTGTGATCATTGGTGCCCTGACTAAGGACAACGAAGAATCGCATGCCCAGTATTCCCGCATGGTCAGGAGCCCGGCTTCCAGCTGTAGCACCCTCGTGCCTAAACCGTGACCACTACTTCCTACAGCTGCCCCGATTCCTGCACCCATCCAACATCTGTATAGCGGAGTGGCCCCTAGGGGCCAGGGCATCGCATTTGGCTTCACGAACAGGATTACGTTTGCATTGTGTGCCCCAAGACTGTGCCGCAGCCCCAAAAAGACTTTGCCATATCACCATGGGGGTAATCGAGGCCCTCAGGGCCCTAGGCTGTACACAAGATGGCCGCCGTCTTCTTCAATTTCTAACTGCGCCATACCCCGGAGACGAGGGGGTTAATTGCCATGCTGCCAAAGCGCGGGAATCGCCCGGCGCCATAGACTTTGCATTGACTGCTCCTGATTGGCTGCCTGCGCCAGATGACGTCACTGTTACCGGGCAGACTCTGCAACCTGATCCTCCAGCTCTCTGCTCCTCCCCTTCCTGCTACAAGATCCGGTCAGAGAGCAGCAAGATGGCGACCCGCAAGGACGGCGCGTGTGTGGCTGCTACCGCTACTCTGCCTATGCAGCCTGCAAGTCTGCCTGAACTGGATCCGGCCTGCCTACTGGTCCCACTCCCGTCCGATGACGACTCCAGCTGGGGGTCCACCGCATCAGACACTGCCGGTCCCAGTCGAGCTTCCAGCCCGGATCTCGGCCAGCAAAGCGAGGACTCCTCTCCGAACCCCAGCCTCTCCCCGGAGCTAGGGCGCTCCAGCGACTCGGACTTGGCCTTCTCGACTGGGGGATCCACTTCGCCTGACTGCGATTTCAGAGTGAGTACTGACACTCCGTGGGCCCCTGTCCCCGTCCCTAGTAAGGGAAGAAACTCCAAGGCATCCCGCTTCACCAGCCCCTGGCGGCTCCCAGGACCTAGGTCGCCTCCCTTACCTCAGTGGGTGTTTCGGGATGAGCCAGCCATCCTTAAGTTGGCCGAGGATATCCAACAGGCGCTGTCCCTGCTGCCGTCTGTTACTAAAGCTGCGCCTGCCATGGCTACCCCGGCGCCTGCAGCAGCCACCACCGCCCGGCAGTTCACTGCAGCCCCTACTGCCGGTGATACCTTCTCTCCCCAACGCGGCCTAGCCCCGGAACCACCTCCATGTGTGCCTTATTCAGATTATGCTCCGCTGTGGGGTCACCCATATACCCCCTATCTGGAATCTCACGCTGCATCTGAGCGGTTGTTCATCCACGAGCTGGAAAAGCCCCGACCCGGTGCTGCCCCCCTAGAAAGGAGGAGAGGAACCGTGACCAAATTTGACAAGCGACGGGGGTACGGCCTGGTCATGGATTCGTACACCGGGTTACTAGTGCTGGTGAATAGACGAGCTGTAATGCGGGACTACCAACCCGCCTATCTCAATAACCTTGTTCCTGGAGAAGTGATTGAGTATACCCTGGTGGGATCCCCGAAGGGTCCATGGGCTGCAGCAGTCACCCGGCCTAAGAATCCGGTACAGCGGCCCTTCCTACCAACTCCCTCAGAGGACTGGAACGAAGATTGGCAGGATTTTAAACCGTTGGGTTCTATCACTGCTGCTTCCAGGGCTCCAGGTTCAGCTACCACCGCAGCCTGCTCTGCTGCCTCTGCTGCTGTGGCTAAAGCCGCTTGCTCCACCACTACGGTCACCTACCATGTGGCGCCCATCATCTCCCCCGTCACCACAGTGACCCCCAGCGTTGTGGTTACCACCGCGTCTGCGAACGCCTCTGCCCCAGGGTCCCCACGCTTCTATTATCCGTGGGAGGAGGAAAAGCAGAGGAAGGAGAAGGGGCCTAATGAGGTTCCTCCTGCCTCTTCCCAGTAAACAGAGACCAAAGTCTTTAACACTAGAACTACTGATGGAGTCATTTTGACTCCTTTCGTTTTTTATTTCTCTTCTGTGACTACATTTTTCAGAATTCTGGCTTGAAACTTGGTGACTTTTCCTCAAATATGATGTGAAAAAAGATTTTATGAGAATAAATAATTTTGGTGAAAAATTTGCGCGTTTTTTTCAAAATTTACCAAGAACTACTGAAGGGAGTCATTTTGACTCCCTACTATATTTTGAGGTCCTTTTGTCACTAAATGTTGCTATAAAGTTTTGTGCATAATTTTTTCACTCTGTCTTATTTACCCTGATGTTCATATAGATGTAGTTCAATTTACATGTCAACTTTTTACATTTTCCTTGTGTTCTACCTGCTTGTATTACTGTGTAATGCTGAACAAAATAGCTTGTTTACTCTAGGCTCTTATCTTATGCTAATGAAGGGTGGTGTTTTTCTAAGGTTCTAGCAGGAGACAGTATTCTGGATAGTAACTTTACTATCAGTTCAGCTGAAGAGACAAAGAGAACAGACGCAGACATACGTCGTGGACAGAAAAAATCAGCAAAACGTCCCAGAAATGAAAGAACAACAGGTAACGATGGCGGCGAAGGTAATGCAACAACAAACACCAGAGAAGGCGAATCTGAAGGAATACTAGTTTCAGCGGATGGTATTCAATGGAAACCTGTTGAAATTGGAGAACACTTGCCTGGTAGGCGTGACAGCCAAAATATTCTTCGAGAAGCACCTGGCCCTACAGGATACGCCAGAAGAAATATCATTATCGATAGTCCTTTGAGCGCATGGCGTTTATTTTTTGATTCATATATATTGACACATATAAACAAATGTACGCTTGCAGAAGCATGCAGGAACAATAATTTACAGTTTACTCTATCTGATGAGGAGCTAGATGCATTCATTGCGATATTCTATGCTCGTGGAATATCTGGCACGAACCGTCACTCGATTAGCAGTATTTGGTGTAATGACTGGGGAATACCGTTTTGCAAAGCGACAATGTCTAGGGACCGCTTTGTTGAAATTATGAGGTTTCTCAGATTTGATGAGAAATCGACTCGATCGGAGAGACTGCAAACGGACAAGTTTGCTCTATTTTCTACTGTGTGGGACAGGTTTATTGAAAATTGTATTGCGTGTTACAAACCTGGCCCATACATAACGGTGGATGAGCAACTTTTCCCAAGCAAAACTAGGTGTCCATTCACGCAGTACATGCCTTCCAAACCAGATAAATATGGCCACAAATATTGGCTAGCTGTTGATAAGGATAGCAAATATCTGGCAAATGGCTTCCCTTATCTAGGCAAAGATGACACACGCCGTGCTGAGGACCGTTTAGCTGACCATGTGGTAATGAAGTTATTGGACCCGTTTTTGAAAAAAGGTCGCAATGTTACAACCAATAATTATTTTACTTCAGTAAAATTAGCTAAACAGCTAAAAAGCAAAGGAACAACCATCGTGGGAACACTGAAGTGTAACGCCCGGAGTAGTGGATCCACTGGACCGGCACCAGCGATGGCACAAACCTCACCAGGGAGCGGAGTCTAAGGGGCCACTGGTTTTCACCAGAGCCCGCCGCAAGGCGGGATGGACTTGCTGCGGCAGGCGACCCCCAGGTCGCTACCCCTGGCTTGGTTGCTGGTGTCGGCAGGCGAGGCGTGGCAGGAGATGGCACAGGCAATAGTCTGCAGATGAGAGAGCACGTGACAGGCTGGACACGGGAACAGGTGAAGTGACAGGGGAACAGGAACCAGGAACGGGGACTAGGGACCAGGTAACGGACAGGACTCAGGAACAGGGACTTGGGACCAGGTAACGGACAGGACACAGTAACAACAGGGAGCTGGGCCAAACGCTATGGGAAGCATGTAGAGGCTCCAACACTAAGGACAGGGCATGCTGGGATTTATAGGGGAGTGATTGGTGACACTAACCAATTAGGAGCGCACTGCCCCTTTAAATCTGAGACAGCCGGCGCGCGCGCGCCCGAGGAGGCGGGGACGCGCGCGCCGGCCGGCACAGACTGCGACATGCACGGAGGAGAGGTGAGGCGCCCCAGGGGCCGAAGCAGCAGCAGCGCCGGGTCCCTACACAAGGACCCCGGCGGCTGCACGGGACAGGAGGCGGTCGCGGCGGCAACCCGGAACGGGGGATGCCGCCGCGGCCGTGACAGTACCCCCCCCCCTTTGGCCTCCCCCTCTCTCTTGCCTGCAAATGGCACAGGAAGCCACAAAGTCTTTGACATCTTGGGATAGGCTGGGCCACCAGTAGTGGCGAGAGATCCGTTGGCCGGTCTTACGGACTCCAGGGTGCCCGGCCTCCAACGAGGAATGTCCCCACTTCAAAATACCTCTTCGAAGCGCAGGGTGAACATGAGTCTTTCCGGGGGGTACTCTCTGAAGAGTGGGGGTGACGACTGGTACTAGACGATCAGGCGGTATAACGTGGCAAGGGACTGTGGGTCTGTGGACGAGGACCTTCTGTAAGTTCTTCCGGTGGTGAGAGGACACGACCTTAGTCTTGGGTACGGGGAGAGGGTACACCTCGGCAGAGAAGGCATCCGCCGAGTCTTGGTCTTCTGCCGGTAGGCCGGATAGAGGCTTGGCCGGGACAGGAAATGACATAGTACACTTGGTCTGAGGTGACTTGAGACACTGGTGGGAACAGTCCTGACCCCAACTGAGAATCTCCCCGGTTCTCCAGTCCAGCTGAGGGGCATGTTCTTGTAGCCACGGGAGTCCCAGGAGGACCGCGGGGGAAGAATGGGGCAGGACGTAGAAGGATATCTCTTCTTGATGTAAAGGACCCACCTGGAGGACTAAAGCTGCGGTCTGGTAGTACACACGGTCGGTAAGAATTTCGCCCGTGACCGAGGAGATAGTCAGGGGCCTGGCTAGTCGGGTCACGGGTAGCCGCCATCTTTGGACCAATGTTGCCGCAATAAAACTGCCTGCTGAGCCAGAATCGAGGAAGGCAGTAGTCTGATGATTTTGTCCTGAGGGAGTCCGGATGGAAACTGGCATAGACAGACTTGGAATGGTGGCATTCGCACCTAGGGACACCTGTCCCACCGGACCTAGGTGCGAGCATCCTCCGGATGTTTGGGGACGTAGGGGACATCCCAGCCGGAAGTGATCGGTACCACCGCAATAGAGACAGAGATTCTGCTCCAGGCGCCGGATTCTTTCATCAGGCGTCAGGTGAGCCCTTTCCACCTGCATAGGAATCTCAGGAGAGGGTTGGGACATCGAAAGGTCAGGATTCTGGAAAACCGGCGCCAGCTGGGGATGGCGACGGGAACGGGTTAGTAAATGTTCATGCCGAATCTCCTCCTCCCTCTCCGAAAAACGAGTATCAACTCGGGTGGCCAGTAGAATGAGTTCGTTCAGGGAGGTAGGCAGGTCTCGGGCAGCGAGCACGTCTCTCACTCGACTAGACAGGCCCTTCTTGAAGGTGGCCAATAGGGCGGCCTCGTTCCAGTCCAATTCAGCTGCCAGGGTGCGGAACTGGATGGCGTAGCCACCAACAGAGGAGCTGCCTTGAGAGAGGTTGAGGAGAGCAGTCTCGGCTGAAGAAGCACGGGCAGGTTCCTCAAAGACGGAGCGAAACTCGAATAGGAAGGCCCGGAGATTGGCAGCAACAGGATCATCACGGTCCCACAGTGGCGTGGCCCAGGCCAGGGCTCTACCTTCTAATAGGCTGATGATGAAAGCCACTTTAGAGCGCTCGGTGGAAAACTGACTACTCAAAAGTTCAATGTGCATGGTGCACTGAGTCAGGAATCCTCTGCACAACTTAGAGTCCCCAGAGTACTTGCTTGGGAGGGCCAGTCGGAGTGAAGAAGCAGCGTCAGGAGGTGGTGTGCGCTGGGCAGTAGTCTGCTGCTGTAAGGCGGCAGTGAGTTGCTGGATCTGCTGCGACTGTTTCTGGATTTGTTGCGCCTGCTGAGTGACCACTCTGGCGACGTCACGGAGATCAGGCACCTCGCCGGGATCCAGGGTTGGAGCCTACTGTAACGCCCGGAGTAGTGGATCCACTGGACCGGCACCAGCGATGGCACAAACCTCACCAGGGAGCGGAGTCTAAGGGGCCGCTGGTTTTCACCAGAGCCCGCCGCAAGGCGGGATGGACTTGCTGCGGCAGGCGACCCCCAGGTCGCTACCCCTGGCTTGGTTGCTGGTGTCGGCAGGCGAGGCGTGGCAGGAGATGGCACAGGCAATAGTCTGCAGATGAGAGAGCACGTGACAGGCTGGACACGGGAACAGGTGGAGTGACAGGGGAACAGGAACCAGGAACGGGGACTAGGGACCAGGTAACGGACAGGACTCAGGAACAGGGACTTGGGACCAGGTAACGGACAGGACACAGGAACAACAGGGAGCTGGGCCAAACGCTATGGGAAGCATGTAGAGGCTCCAACACTAAGGACAGGGCATGCTGGGATTTATAGGGGAGTGATTGGTGACACTAACCAATTAGGAGCGCACTGCCCCTTTAAATCTGAGACAGCCGGCGCGCGCGTGCCCTAGGAGGCGGGGACGCGTGCGCCGGCCGGCACAGACCGCGACATGCACGGAGGAGAGGTGAGGCGCCCCAGGGGCCGAAGCAGCAGCAGCGCCGGGTCCCTACACAAGGACCCTGGCGGCTGCACGGGACAGGAGGCGGTCGCGGCGGCAACCCGGAACGCGGGAAGCCGCCGCGGCCGTGACATGAAGAAGATAAGGCGAGAAGTGCCTAAAGAAATAAAATCCATGAAAGAGGAATTGTACAACACTAAAGTGTTTAGAAATGAAGACCATTTTACACTTACAGTATATCAAGGAAAGGTCAACAAAAATTTTGTCATTTTGAGTTCCGTCCATCCAGATGTTGTTGTTGCGTCTGATTCCGCAAAAAAAACTCCAGAAACGGTAAAGTTTTACAATGAAACAAAATATGGAGTAGATGCAGTGGATCAGATGGCACGAAAATATACCACACGAACATGCACAAGGAGATGGCCTGTTCATGCATTTGAAAATGCCTTAGACTTTGCGGGTATAAATGCATGGATAATATTCAAGATTACCCACCAAAAAATGTCACGCAAGGCATTTTTGCAAACGCTTGTGAGAGAGTTGAGTGGTCCTTATGTCACAGATAGGGAAAAGGGTTCCACGTCCCAAGTTTTTACAAGTGATGGTTCAAACAAAATTTTGCCAGATCAAAGAAAAGTGCAAGAAAAATAGATCTGTCGGCAATTGTAAGACTTGTGGTAAGTCTTTGTGTGGGCAATGTACTGCCATAAATCAAAGGCAATGCCTAAAATGCGAAACACAAAATGTTTAGAAGGTGAATTCTGCGCCATATTTTAATTTTTATGCTCCTCCACCTACATTTTCTCTGCTTTTTGTTCTTCAGTTGTTGTTGTTTATATGTGTGCACTTGAATAAAAAAAAATGTTTGAAAAACGTCTATTATAATTATTGTTATTTTCTGTAGAAAAATAAGAAAAGCAGAAAAAAAAAAATCAAAAGCATTACTGTTGGATCTCACAATAATAATACATTACAAAAAATATAATTATTAATAAATAACCACAAATGAAACTCTAAAAATAAACGAAAACAAGACAGGAGTCAAAATGACTCCTTTCAGTAGTTCTAGGCGGGGTGACGAGTCCAGTAGTCCTAGTGTTAACTGTTCCTGTTCTGTTGTTGTTTGCTGTGTGAAGTTCCTGCAACATTCAAGGTTCGTGCCTGGTCCTCCTGACCAAGTCCCTGTACTAACCAGCTATGTGCTGATGGACACTCATTGACCAAACTGTTCTTCAGTGCCTGTCCCAGAGCCTTTACATGGACGATGTTCTATGTTGCCTAAAGAGACTCTACCACACAGAGACACTTACCCATTCCTTCCTAAAGCATTTTCCAGAGTATGTGATTGTCAGAGGTTTATTATTGTACTTCAGTATTGCACTTCAGCATTGCACTTCAGTAGTTAAAAGTCTATTTTCTTGTCAGAGTCTTATATATATATTTTCCTACCTCTGAGTAAGCAGACAAGTCATTTAGATAGTCTCAGAGTAAAGTGTGTCTTTTGAAAAAAGCATTTCTTCTCACAGTGTATATTTTCATGTCAGAGTCAGACAGTTTCCTCCTCCTCTGAGTAAAGAAGTCAGCCTACATATTTATATCTATAGCCTCAGAGAAAGTGTATTTTCTAAAAAGTGTATTTTTCAGAAGAATCTTCTATTTTCTCCATGCATAATCTCATTGTGCATTATTATCATATCTACAGCTGGAAAGATTAAGTTGAGCCAGTTTGTATGCAGATTTTCTTCAGATTTTCATTCAGATTTCTCTCAGGTTTCCTTCAGAGTTATGTGAGCCAGTTCTCCTCAGGACCTCGCAGTATTTGTTGTCTTTTGTATTTCCCTTCCTTTTGTCTCCAGTGTTTGTTCACCTCTGTCTTGTTCCAACACAGTAGTTGCTACACATAGTCTTACTTAACATTCACACTTGTCCATACATATTGCACCTTGGATACCCTTTCGTGTGTTTGGCCTATTGAGTAATTGTGTTGTATGATTGACCCGTATGCATGGGCGCCCAAATGTATGTTTGCTTTTGTTATTTTATTCTTTCTCTTCCAGGTGTCCAAGTCACTTCACACAGACACCCAAGGCAGTACACAGGTCTTCACAGTTCTCTTTCTTCCAGTAGGGTAACTCATTGTCATTGGAAACCTACTGTCAAACTGACTGGAATATTGAGGGTCCCCCGCCAGCAGTTAAGTTGTCCTGGCTTCCATGTCAGATGGTCCACGCACTAACTACCTGTAACCAGAGTACGTTAGGCACCCCTAGGTGAAATCCTGCCACTAGGGTTTTCTTTCTCTTCATATTTCTCTTGTCACCTGTGCCTTGAGCGTGGGAAACACACATCTACAGATTCACTCACACTAACATTCCTTCCTCTTGTCTTGTTGTCCTGGTCCTCTATGTTCTTTCGGCCACATCTACCTCAGCTTGTGGTTCGCCGAGGTCGGCTCATTTCTAGTAGGGAGGTATGCAGTGTCCCAGAACAGCCATTCTTATGCTCACACTTTCATTATAAACAGTTCTGTTCTGGAAAGCTATGGTCCACTGCAAACTGCGTGCATTGTGTCCCCCTTCTCAGTATTTAAGTCTGCCATTTCAGTCATTTATTGCATGTGAATTCAGGTATCAGTGTCAAAAGGTATTATGTCGCCTCCTAGTGTTCAAGGATGGTACTCCTCATGTATATTCCTCTGTATATGCCTAATGGTGTGATGATGCAATGGCTGGATGTCACGTGACTGTGCCCTGCTTCCATGGTAACACCAATGGTCATCGAGCTTTTGGCTGGGGTTACCATGTGACTTCCTGTGCTACCTCAGTCTATTCCCTGCCACAGAGGGGGTAGGTCGTGAGTCAAGTCTTGTCCTCCACCATCAGGAGACAAGTTGTGCTTTTGTCCTCTCTCTCCCTGCTAAGGAGAGAGGCCTCTGTGTGCTCTGCTGCTCCAGTCCACTGGCTGTGTTCCTGTCTCAAGTCTCAAGATTCTCATCTGGGTGTCGATTCTTCAGTCATTCTTCAGCTCCTCTCATCATCATCTTCCCAAATCATCAACAGCAAGTATTCACTTCAAGTCTCATTCCACCCAGCATCTCTGCTTCAGTATCACTACTACTCCCATTATTCAGCACGCTAATCTCACAGCCTATTGCAGCATCACCCATTATTCTGCTTTATTCAAGATTGCCTTATTCCCGGTTGCATCCGGAGAGACTGTTACTACTAGTTACCACCGTTACAATAAATACACAACTACCGTTGTTTCTGAACCTTGGCATTGGTGTGATCATTGGTGCCCTGACTAAGGACAACGAAGAATCGCATGCCCAGTATTCAGGCCTGTATTTGGAGTTCATGCTGCCCTAGGCACCTTGGATACCCCCCCAGTCACTGGCAGGTTACATGCATGGTGCATACCCTGGCACAGCTGGCAGGCTGGTACACCAGCACCCAGTACTACTGAGCGGCACCCCCCCCCCCACTGTCAGAGCAGCAAGGCTCTGCTCAGTAGTATTGGGTGCTGGGTACTGGGGTGCTGCTCTGCTTGATGCCCGCTCTTCTTATCAAACAGACGTGATGGAGGAAGGAGAAGGAGGCCGGGGACGTCTTAGTTTGGGGACCGCTTCTGTCCAGTGTCTGGGACTGGGGTACCTGGGGCTCAACAGAGAAAATGATCCTTGGGGCCCACCAATATAGAACCAATGAGACACAACATGCTGACCCCGTCCTTTCCTGGATTCATCTGTATCTGTGACAAATTCTCAGAACCCCCTACACTTATACAGCTCTCAGGGTATGCTGGGAGTTGTAGTCTCTGAGAGCGTTATTCACACGGGTGATATATGTTGAATTTGTACTATATTATTTCTGCAAAGAAGTTTATATGAAAGATTAAGCAAAAACTGAGGTGTCAGTATCTTTATTGCATACGGATTGGTGAAGGGGATTAAGGCGGCCCCTATATCTGGCACTTTCCGCCCGGTGTGAACAGAGGTGCATCATCTTGATTCATACGTCTCTGAGAGGACAACACTTTAATAAATCACTGTGTGCAGAGTCTCCTGGTGGCTGCAATCTGTGGGTGACAACCATCAGCCCTGAAGGTCCAGCAATACATCTGTCTTCACTGTACTACAACTCCCAGCATATCCAGAGGGCTGCAGACTGTCAGTACATGCTGGGAGTTGTAGTGCCTGCAGCTGTTGTAGCTGGTTCCTATATACTGGATGCTTTGTGGTATATAAGAATACATAGATCTGTGGGGGCTCAGTGTAGGGAAGTGACCCCAGAACAGCACTAATAGGGGATAGAAGGAGATGTTTTTGTTCTATCCCTTATTAGTGATGTTCTGGGGTCACTTCCTTACACTAAGCCCCCACAGATCTATGTATTCTTATATGCCACAAAGCATCCAGTTTATAGGACCCAACTACAACAGCTGCAGGCACTACAATTCCCAGCTTGTACTGACAGTCTGCAGCCCTCAGGATATGCTGGGAGTTGTAGTGCCTGCAACTGTTGTTGTTGGGTCCTAGTTTAAAAGTTTGCGCTAGTGTACTGTAGTGACCGCGGGGCAAACAATACCATTTAGACCCCAATGGTACACAGGCTCTGCACACTATAGAAGCGATTACAGTGCAGTTACTAATGACTCACAGGTGACATCTTCTCTGATTGCCGTCGCTCACTTTTTGCTTTCTTCTCCATCTGGCGCAGCATCATGAAGACTTCTCCGACCACAACTCATCTGCAGGTGGGAAGCTGGGGGTGACTGGGGAAGGGAGGCAGCTGGGGGTGGAAGGGGGAGAAGCTGGGGTGACAGGGGGAGGAGGGCAGCTAGGGTAACAGGGGCAGGGGAGCAGCTGGGTGACAGGGGGAGCAGCTGTGGCAACAGGGGGAGCAGCTGGGGCCACAAGGGGAGCAGCTGGGGCCACAAGGGGAGGGGGAGAAGATGGGCAACAGGGGAAGAAGATGGGGGTGGCAGGGGAAGACTCTGGGGGTGGCAGGGGGAGAAGATGGGGGTGGCAGAGGGAGAAGCTTGAGGGCAGGGGGAGACGCTGGGGGTCGCAGGGGAGAGGCTGGGGATGTCAAGGCAGGGGAGATGCTGGGGATGGCAGGGGAGATGCTGTGGGTGGCAGGGCAGAGGCTGGGGGTGGCAGGGCAGAGGCTGGGGATGGCAGGGGAGAGGCTTGGGGTGGCAGGGCAGAGGCTGGGGGTGGCAGGGCAGAGGCTGGGGGTGGCAGGGGAGAGGCTGGGGGTGGCAGGGCAGAGGCTGGGGGTGACAGGGGAGAGGCTGGGGGTGGCAGAGGAGAGGCTGGGGGTGGCAGGGCAGAGGCTGGGGGTGGCAGGGGAGAGTCTGGCAGTGGCAGGGCAGAGGCTGGGGATGGCAGGGGAGAGGCTGGGGGTGGCAGGGCAGAGGCTGGGGATGGCAGGGGAGAGGCTGGGGGTGGCAGGGCAGAGGCTGGGGGTGACAGGGGAGAGGCTGGGGGTGGCAGCGGAGAGGCTGGGGGTGGCAGGGCAGAGGCTGGGGATGGCAGGGGAGAGGCTGGGGGTGGCAGGGCAGAGGCTGGGGGTGACAGGGGAGAGGCTGGGGGTGGCAGGGCAGAGGCTGGGGGTGGCAGGGGAGAGGCTGGCGGTGGCAGGACAGAGGCTGGCAGGGCAGAAGGAGCAGATGAGAAGCAGGGGGAGCGGTCGAGGGGCAGAGGGAGCAGCCGGGTAGCAGAGGCAGCAGCAGGGGGGAAGAGGCAGGCAGGTCCCCCCCATTGCAGGGCCAGGGTGAGCTTCCGGCACATTGAGCCTGTCACACAGGCCGGAAGCTCACAGTTCAGCCCCAGTTCAGCCCCGCGGCGCCCGGACTCCTCCCCTGCACAAGCGATTACAGTGCAGTTACTAATGACTCACAGGTGACATCTTCTCTGATTGCCGTCGCTCACTTTTTGCTTTCTTCTCCATCTGGCGCAGCATCATGAAGACTTCTCCGACCACAACTCATCTGCAGGTGGGAAGCTGGGGGTGACTGGGGAAGGGAGGCAGCTGGGGGTGGAAGGGGGAGAAGCTGGGGTGACAGGGGGAGGAGGGCAGCTAGGGTAACAGGGGCAGGGGAGCAGCTGGGTGACAGGGGGAGCAGCTGTGGCAACAGGGGGAGCAGCTGGGGCCACAAGGGGAGCAGCTGGGGCCACAAGGGGAGGGGGAGAAGATGGGCAACAGGGGAAGAAGCTGGGGGTGGCAGGGGGAGAAGATGGGGGTGGCAGGGGAAGACTCTGGGGGTGGCAGGGGGAGAAGATGGGGGTGGCAGAGGGAGAAGCTTGAGGGCAGGGGGAGACGCTGGGGGTCGCAGGGGAGAGGCTGGGGATGTCAAGGCAGGGGAGATGCTGGGGATGGCAGGGGAGATGCTGTGGGTGGCAGGGCAGAGGCTGGGGATGGCAGGGGAGAGGCTTGGGGTGGCAGGGGAGAGGTTGGGGGCGGCAGGGCAGAGGCTGGGGGTGACAGGGGAGAGGCTGGGGGTTGCAGAGGAGAGGCTGGGGGTGGCAGGGCAGAGGCTGGGGGTGGCAGGGCAGAGGCTGGGGATGGCAGGGTAGAGGCTGGGGGTGGCAGGGTAGAGGCTGGGGGTGACAGGGGAGAGGCTGGGGGTGGCAGGGCAGAGGCTGGGGGTGGCAGGGCAGAGGCTGGGGGTGGCAGGGCAGAGGCTGGGGATGGCATGGGAGAGGCTGGGGGTGGCAGGGCAGAGGCTGGGGATGGCAGGGGAGAGGCTGGGGGTGGCAGGGCAGAGGCTGGGGGTGACAGGGGAGAGGCTGGGGGTGGCAGAGGAGAGGCTGGGGGTGGCAGGGCAGAGGCTGGGGATGGCAGGGGAGAGGCTGGGGGTGGCAGGGGAGAGGCTGGGGGTGGCAGGGGAGAGGCTGGGGGTGGCAGAGGAGAGGCTGGGGGTGGCAGGGCAGAGGCTGGGGGTGACAGGGGAGAGGCTGGCAGGGCAGAAGGAGCAGATGAGAAGCAGGGGGAGCGGTCGAGGGGCAGAGGGAGCAGCCGGGTAGCAGAGGCAGCAGCAGGGGGGAAGAGGCAGGCAGGTCCCCCCCATTGCAGGGCCAGGGTGAGCTTCCGGCACATTGAGCCTGTCACACAGGCCGGAAGCTCACAGTTCAGCCCCGCGGCGCCCGGACTCCTCCCCTGCACTGCGGGGCTGCACTGTGAGCTTCCGGTCTGTGTGACAGGCTCAATGTGCCGGAAGCTCACCCTGGCTGCAAATCTACACCCCGGCCGACCGATCGAACCCCCCACCCCCTGGCGCGGACGTCAGCGGAGGCGGAGAGGGGGTTAGCAAAAAAAATTACAAAAAATGTGTCCTGCGGATGCCGCCCCCCGCAGGGCGCCGCCCTAGGCACCGGACCACGGGTGCCTAGTGGCAAATACGGCCCTGCCAGTATTCCCGCATGGTCAGGAGCCCAGCTTCCAGCTGTAGCACCCTCGTGCCTAAACCGTGACCACTACTTCCTACAGCTGCCCCGATTCCTAGGGGCCAGGGCATCGCACAAATATGTGCTGTTATCGTAAAACAAAGGCTGCTGTATTGAAATAATGGCAGTTATTTACCTTTAAGACGGCCATCCACTCAATTTTAACATTGTGTGAACAGAGCCTTTCTGTGTTTTTAATCCACTCCTGGTTTTGGTTGATATGAGGACCTGACATTAAGGACCAAATACTGCCTGAAATATACATAGTGTGAACCCAGCCTAATATTGTAAAGGACCATGCTCTGGTCAGTAGTTTGAGCAAGGACAGAGCAGAAGAACCCATATTCTCACAGCAAGGAGAGACTGATAAGACAGTGGGGAACTGTAATGGAGGCTAGGTGGCAAGTAGGGATGGGCAGTACCGGACGGATGATCTTAATTTCTGATGAATTTGGATGCGGACGCCATGTAAGTTTTTTGTGTGGCTGGATAGCGTATACTGTGTGTATGCGTTTCGGCCGGGATTCCATTTATTCTAATGCAACATATGTTTAGCATAAACCGGCCGTTGTTGCAAATTTATGCTAAACATACATTGTGTGAACATGGCCCTATAGTTATTTGTATAGTTTTTAACACAATGATTTAATTTCACAAAGTACAAAGATATATTATCAGGTTATGGCTAGGTTTACACTGCGTTTTTGAAGTCCGCTTAACATGTATCCATTTTAAAATGATTACTTTTGGTCAACCACGTTTTTGTGTACGTTAAAAAAAAGGATCTGTTTTGATCCGCTTTTAATATTCAATGAAAAAAACGGATCCAAATGGATTGCACACCACTGCATCCGTTTTTGCATCTGTTTTTTCATCCCTTTTTTTCCCCTCCATAAAACGTATATGTTAAACGGACTGTAAAAATGCAGTGTTAACCCAGCCTAGCCTCATTTTGCAACTGACATCTGTTCCCTCCACAGAGCACCTGCCCAGAGGTGGACTTATCACTTGTGCAGCCTGTTCAGCTGCACAGGGGCCCAGGCCAATAGAGGGGCCCACCAGGCTCAGACTCTAAAGTGTCAGATCAGCATGGCACATGTCTGTAATGGGCCCCCAGGCGGTATCAGCACCCGGAAAGTGCAGGCCCCCTTGCTCCTGTGGGGCCCACTTAGTGACTGGATGCTGTGTCGGGCCGGGGCTGGTTCTCCTCTCTCCTCCTACACGCTGCTGCTGCTGACACCCCCTCCTGTACTCCACTGTCTAGAATACCTTGTGTGAGGAGGAGAGGAGCATGTGATGACAGGGGCTGGAGGAATCCTGCAGGGTTATGGCTGCCAGGGACAGGACTGTGAAGAGGAGCAACAGCTCTGACAGTGAGTGATTATTGTCACTGTGTCTGTCAGGCTGCTGGAAGGTGTAAAACAGAAGGTGGACTGTGTAAGAGAAATCACAGAGCCCCCCACCATCTGATGATGATGTTTGATTATGAGTTGTTGCCAATAACTGTGCCCTCCTGCCCCTGCTGCATGGTTGTTTTTCTCTTTCATCTCCCCCTTAAGCAGCCACATACAGTACATGTATCCCCCAAGCAGCCAGATACAGTACATGTATCCCACCTGTGCAGCCACATACAGTACAGTCTTCCAACTGTGCAGCCAGATACAGTACATGTATCACACCTGTGCAGCCACATACAGTACATGTATCCCTCCTTTGTAGCCACATACAGAACATGTATCCCACCTGTGCAGACACATACAGTACATGTATCCCACCTGTGCAGCCACATACAGTACATGTATCCCACCTCTTGGAAACTACAACTCCCAGCATTCTTTGAGAGCTTCATAAGTGTAAGGCATTCTGAGAGTTGTAGGGTTCTTATTTGGTTGCCCCCAATATCCGTTCTATTGGTTGGCCACAGGTACTCCAGTCCCACACTGGGGCCTGCACAGACTACAGTACAGTCCTTTAGTGGGCCCTGGCATCTGTGCTGCGCTGTAGGGCTCTCCCGAGAAACCAGGACACGTACCGGATACCTGGGCGTTCATATGTGTGCGCCTTTAAGGCAGAAAGGTGGAGAAACTAATAGGTTATGGGGGCCCAAACAAATTTTTTGCACAGGGGCCCTTTGCAGTCTGTGTTCGCCCCTGCAACTGCCACCTTATGTCCTCCCCTACCACCTTGTGGATTTACTTCCTACACAATGATATCCTCCCTGATCTCCTCTTGCTGATTGGAGGGATGTTTGGAGGTGAAGATTTTAGCTGTATAAACAGATACAGTACATGGTCCCTTATTACATCCATCCATGGCTTATTTTGAACACTGCAGTATTAAAAGGGAACCAATCAGCCCGTTTGAGCTGATATGGTTCCCTTGAGCATTGTATAAAGCACCTGGAGCGGCCCCTGCACGTACTGGCCGCGGCCGCAGCAGGTGCTTTATACCGGAGAAAATGACTTTAATTCCCCGGCTCCTGACTAGATACGAGCGGGGAAGTAGTCATTGTGGGCGGCTCCCCGCTCGTATCTAGTCACTGCGGTCTACCTGTCAGCGTGCTCGGCGGGATGATTGACAGGTAGAGAGGCCAGTAACGGACCTCTCTGCCTGTCAATCATCCCCTCTGAGCGCGCTGACAGACAGAGCGCAGTGACTAGATACGAGCAAGAAGCCGCCCACCATGACTACTTCTCCGCTCGTATCTAGTCACGAGCCGGGGAATAAAAGTCATTTTCTCCGTTATAAAGCACCTGCTGCGGCCGCGTGCAGGGGCCGCTACAGGTGCTTTATGCAATGCTCAAGGGAACCATATTAGCTCAAACGGGCTGATTGGTTCCCTTTAAGATTAAAGCGACTTTGTACCCACAATCTGTCCCCCCCAAACCACTTGTACCTTCAGATAGCTGCTTTTAATCCAAGATCTGTCCTGGGGTCCGTTCGGCAGGGGATGCAGTTATTGTCCTAAAAACAACTTTTAATCCTGCAGCGCTGTGTCTAACGGCCGGGGCTTACATTTGTATATGCATTAGGCTGGCACCACCTCTTTGTCCTTCCTCCCCACCCTCCTCATCATTAGGAATGATCCAGGAACATTTACTGCTGTTTGAGCTTTGCACAGGTGTATTAACGATCCAGCCCATGTTCATTATACACACAGGTGGGGAATAGGAGGCAATCTGCCTGGAGCATTCCTAATGATAAGGAGGGCGGGGAGGAGGGAAAGAGAGGTTGTGCCAGCCTAATGCATATTCAAATGTAAGCCCCGGCCGTTAGACACAGCGCTGCAGGATTAAAAGCTGTTTTTATTACACTAACTGCATCACCTGCCGAACGGACCACAGGACAGATCTTGGATTAAAAGCAGCTATCTGAAGGTACATGTGGTTTGGGGGGGGGGGGGTCAGATTGTGGGTAGAGTCGCTTTAATCAATGTGTGAAACCATATGGTAACATGTCTTTGAGTCGCCATAGAGGCCCAAGCTGACTTCTGCCTATCCCACCAGGTTTGATAGATATTTCTCTATATACAAATAGGGAAAGTTTATGCATTAAGAAGAGTCCCTGTATATATTTATAATGTATTTACTCTTACTAGCAATTAGTAACAATGTAGCTCAAAGTTACAGATGTCTATGGCACAGATGCATGAGTGGCCCAGATTGAACTTTTGCTCCAAGGGCCATAAGCCTATAGTTACACCCCTGCATAATGGTAGTCTAGTTAAAAAAAAAATAATGTAACTGTAATCCTAGTACAACCCTAAATGTAACTGTAGTACAAAAAAACCCTTAAAAAGCCCAAGTACCTAAAATGTACTATGTGGAATTCAATGACATTTTCCATTGGAAGTATATTTGTTTTCTTCCTAAGCCTCTCTTGGAATGCCTCCATCTCGCTTGCCATTCAGCAGCTGGTATAAACTGTGTCAGAGCTGAAAGCTTTGTCTCTGCATACTGTGTGTAGTAGTAGAGCTGTGTAGCTGCAGAGCAGCTCTTCTTCACTGCAAACAGCATATGGAGCTGAGGCTCCTAGTTCCCACATACTGTTTATTTTGGATGACATGAGTCGGTCAGCTGATCAACCTTGGTGCACCCTGCCATTTAACTTTTGGTGGCCTATCCGGTGAATAGATCATTATTATTTTTTGGCAGATAATCCTTTTAATGTATAATAGGCTGTAATAACTATGATTTGCTTCTCACAGCGATCACCTTGTCAACAACCAGCCCCATACTTTCTGACCACGAAATGTTTAAAGGGGTTATCCAGTGCTACAAAAAAATGGCCACTTTCTTTTAGAGACAACACGACTCTTGTCTCCAGTTCAGGTGCGGTTTGCAATTAAGCTTTACTCACGTAGCGCTGGATAACCCTTTTAAACAATCAGATGCTGGCCACAGCCACCTCTGATTGGTCTTCTATAGCTATCTTCCTTTGTTGTTCTGCTGGATTTTCATGCTTTGCCTGTTAGGTATTTCTTGTAATCCAGTTTTTCTATTTCACCTAGACATTTGGAGCTTCCTGGCACATTTAAACAGATGGCTGCTGGCCACAGTCACTTGTTACTGCTGCTGGCTCTCACTGCATCCTCCTACAGCTTTCCCAAGCAGATCCAGTTCCTGCTCTAGCTTCTATCTATGGCCACTGCTATGCTCCTGTTGCTGCTAGTCCATCCTGTAGGGTGAGACTGCATTTTTTGCTGTGCACTCCTAATTCTTCCTCCTCTTATCTTTGCTTAATCGCACTTTTATCAACCAGCTCTCTAGTGCCCTGAGCATCATAGTGGTTTTCCATTGTGAATGTGTGCTGTCTACTCTGACCCTGCTATTTCTATGTATGACCCGTGCCTGCCTGGCTCATCTGCAGTGTAGCAACTCTCCTGTTACCGAACTTGATTGTTGACCCAGAACCTGTGAATTCTGCTTTGACCTTCTTGCCAGTTACTGAATCTGTTCTCTTCTGTGTTTCATTTAGACTGCTCACTATTTCTACTTGCCTGATCCAGTCATCTGTGGATGATTATGCCCATTTCCATGGTTTTGCACAATCCTAAGAAAGAAAATGAAAACAATTTAGGAAAAGGGTATTACTAAACAGCCTGATGTGTCATGAAAATCTATATAATAAAAATGAAAGTCTGTCTGTCTGTCCCAAATAGACTTCCAAACGCCTCAACCGTTTGACCCCAAATTTGGCACACAGATACATTGGGTGCCCGGGAAGGTTTTTGCGAAGGTCCCGTCCCCGCCAGATGTACAGGAGAGGAGGGGGAGGGGGAAGAGCGGCACCCCATAGAGATGAATGGGAAAATCTCCACACTGCAAACACAGGTGACATAATTAGCTGCAGCTGCCCAGCAGTTGGCAGTTGGGAGCCTTAGCAACCAATAGGATTACTACTTTCGCAGGGAGCTGGAATGTGAATGGTTGATAGGGCCAGCTGCCTCACAACAGATCCACAGAAATAACTGGTAGACCCCCTACTCCATCTATACAGTACATGTAAACAGGACCCCCTACTCCATCTATACAGTAAATGTATACAGGACCCCCTACTCCATCTATACAGTACATGTACAGTATACAGGGCCCCCTACTCCATCTATACAGTACATGTATACAGGACCCCCTACTCCATCTATACAGTACATGTATACAGGACCTCCTACTCCATCTATACAGTACATGTATACAGGACCCCCTACTCCATCTATACAGTACATGTACAGGATACAGGGCCCCCTACTCCATCTATACAGTACATGTATACAGGGCCCCCTACTCCATCTATACAGTACATGTATATACAAGACCCCCTACTCCATCTATAAAGGTATACAGGGCAGTATTACCAGCTGCTGCTGACCTAAGCACTAACAAGGAAGAGGTGAAGGAAAAAGGACTATTGTGGTGAGCCCAGAGGGCTGAGGGACCGCTGGGTAAGGCGTCCCTCCGCCAGACAGTTACTGGCCCTGCACTAATTCATCATAGAGAGGTATGTAGGCTGTCAAAAAAGTATATATGTCAGATCAATGGCTTTAGTAAAAGAGGCACCGATCGGTGTGCAGTAAGGGGAGTTAGGAGACTAGGATGGTGTCTCAGGTCAGTACTGTACTTGAGACACCATCCTAGTCTCCTAACTCCCCTTACTGCACACCGATCGGTGCCTCTTTTACCAAAGCCATCGATCTGACATATATACTTTCTTGACAGCCTACATACCTCTCTATGATGAATTAGTGCAGGGCCAGTAACCGTCTGGCGGAGGGACGCCTTACCCAGCGGTCCCTCAACTAGTATAGGTAGGGTATAACAGGGTCACCTTACCCAACAGCACCCTAGCTTTTTAATAACTCATTCACACCTTTATTGCACACTTATGGAATAATTGCACTTTCTATGTACTCTGCACTTTATGATCATCCAATAAAGCTGCTTTTTGTATAATACTCTAAGCTCACCACAATAGTCCTTTTTCCTTCGCCTTTTCCTTGTTTGTACTATAGACTTGTGGGAGCCACATATAGAACTATTCAGCTAGGTACCATACTCCATTATTACTCCTAGCCAGACCTGACCAATACCGACACACTGTGACTGAATAACACTGCCATACCAGACCTGACCAATACCGCCATACTGTGACTGGATAACAACGCTATACCAGACCTGACCAATACTGCCATATCCCCCCTCGAAAAGACACCAGATTTTCTGAACGGGAGGGTACTGCCCCACTGCAAGGTGCTACCCTAGGCACCAGACCATGGATGCCTAATGGTAAATACGACCCTGCAGGTATACAGGACACTACAGGTATACAGGACCCCAAAACTATACACTACAGGTGCACGGGACCTCCACCAACTATATACTACAGGTATACAGGACCCCAAACTATACACTACAGGTATACAGGACCCCAAAACTATACACTACAAGTATACAAGAACTCCACCAACTATATACTACAGGTATATAGGGCCCCAAACTATACACTACAGGTATACAGGACCCCAAAACTATACACTACAGGTATACAGGACCTCCCCCAACTCTATACTACAAGTATACAGCACCTTCACCAACTCTATACTACAGGTATACAGGACCCCCAAACTTTAAACTACAGGTATACCGGACCTCCACCATCTATATACTACAGGTATACAGGACCCCAAACTATACACTACGGGTTTACAGAAACCCAAAACTATACACTACAGGTATACAGAACCTTCACCAACTCTATAATACAGGTATACAGCACCCCCCCACCAACTCTATACTACAGGTATACAGAACCCCAAACTATACACTACAGGTATACAGGACCCCAAAACTATACACTACTGGTATACAGGAACTCCACCAACTATATACTACAGGTATATAGGACCCAAAACTTTACACTACAGATAGATATACAGGACCACCACCAACTCTATACTACAAGTATACAGCACCTTTACCAACTTTATACTACAGGTATACAGGACCCCCAAACTTTACACTATAAGTATAAAGGACCTCCACTAACTACATACTACAGGTATACAGGACCCCCGAACTATATACTTCAGGTATACAAGACCTCCACCAACTATACACTACAGGTATCCAGGACCCTCAAACTATAAACTACAGGTATACAAAACCTCCACCAACTACACATTACAGGTATACAGCACCAACTATTTACTACAGGTATACAGGACCCACGAACTATACAGTACAGGTATACAGGACCTTCACCAACTATACACTGCAGGTATACAGGACATCCCAAACTATACAGTACAGGTATACACCCCCCCCCCCAACTATACACTACTGGTATACAGGACCTCCCTCAACTATACACTACAGGTATACAGCCCCCCTCAACTACACACTACAGGTATACAGGCCTCCCCCAACTATACACTATAGGTATACAGCCCCCCACCCCCCAACTATGCACTACAGATATGCGGGACCACTACAAACTATACACTGTAGGTATACAGAACCCCTCCAACTATGCACTACAGGTATACACTAATTCTACTGATGAAACAATACCTTTGGATTGGCCTCCTGGGCACCTTAGTACAAATCTAATTAACACAGTGACACTGTATACCCGGGCAGTGCCGGGTACATTTTCTAGTCTATATAATAAAAATGAAAGTCTGTCTGTCTTTCCCGTATAGACTTCCAAACGTCTGCACCGTTTGACCCCAAATTTGGCACACAGATACATTGGGTGCCTGGGAAGGTTATAGCAAAGGTCCCATCCCCACCAGGAGGGGAGGGGGAGGGGAAAGAGCGCCCCATAGAGATGAATGGGCAAATCTCCACACTGCAAACAGGTGATATTATTAGCTGTAGCTGCCCAGAGAAAATGGCAGTCGGGAGCCTTAGCAACCATGTGAAAGGTTGCTAGGGCCATCTGCCTCACAACAGATCCACAGAAATATATGGTAGGCTACCTACTCCATCTATACAGTACATGTATACAGGACCCCCTACTCCATCTATACAATACAAGTATAGAGGACAGTATTACCAGCTGCTGCTGCCCTAAGCACTAAATATGAATAGACTTCCAAATGCCTGAACCGTTTGACCCCAAATTTGGCACACAGACACATTAGGTGCCTGGGAAGGTTATAGCGAAGGTCCTATCCCCACCAGGAGGGGAGGGGGAGGGGAAAGAGCGCCCCATAGAGATGAATGGGCAAATCTCCACACTGCAAACAGGTGATATTATTAGCTGTAGCTGCCCAGAGAAAATGGCAGTTGGGAGCCTTAGCAACCATGTGAATGGTTGCTAGGGCCAGCTGCCTCACAACAGATCCACAGAAATATATGGTAGGCTACCTACTCCATCTATACAGTACATGTATACAGGACCCCCTACTCCATCTATACAGTACATGTATACAGGACCCCCTACTCCATCTATACAATACAAGTATAGAGGACAGTATTACCAGCTGCTGCTGCCCTAAGCGCTAAATATGAAGATGCCCCATCCTCACTCACCAATTAGCATCAGGATAGGTAGATAAATAGCTCCACACGTCACATTTAACATGGCCACACCAGACCTGACCAATACCGCCACACTGTGACTTGATAACACTCATACCAGACCTGACCAATACCACCATACTGTGACTGGATAACACTGTCATACCACACCTGACCAATACCGCTATACTGTGAATGGATAACACTGTCATACCAGACCTGACCAATACCACATACTGTGACTGGATAACACTGTCATACCAAACCTGACCAATACCGCCATACTGTGAATGGATAACACTGTCATACCAGACCTGACCAATACCACCATACTGTGACTGGATAACACTGCCATACCAGACCTGACCAATATCGCCATACTGTAACTGGATAACACCTCCATACCAGACCTGACCAATACCACCATACTGTGACTGGATAACACCACCATACCAGACATGAGCAATACCGACACACTGTGACTGGAAAACTCTGCCATACCAGACCTGAGCAATAACGCTATACCCCTTCTCGAAAAGATACCAGATTTTCTGGCAAGTCTGAACGTAAGGGTACTGCCCCTCTGCAAGGTGCTACCCTAGGCAACAAACCATGGGTTCCTAATGGTAAATACGACCCTGCAGGTATACAGGACACTACAGGTATACAGAACCCCTATACTATACACTACAGGTGCACGGGACCTCCACCAACTATATACTACAGGTATACAGGACCCCAAACTTTACACTACAGGTATACAGGACCTCCACCAACTCTATACTCAGGCCTGTATCTGCCATGAGGCGAGGTGAAGTGTTCACCTCAGGCGGCAGATAACAGAGCCCTTGAGGGGGGCGGCATCAGCGTCCTGTGTCCTTATCATTACAATTAGTTACAGCTCAGTGCCCAGCCATGTTTCCTGTCAGTTGCCTCATGAGAAGCGCTGAGGAGGCACTGGAAGCCTCATATTCACAGGTATTCACATCACATAAGACATAGATATAGTGCCTCCTGCTGTTAACCCCTTCAATAATGCAGAGTTATTATACTCTGCATCACTTACACACTGTAGAAAAGATATATTATGTCTTCTCTGCACTGCCGACCTCCGAGCTGACTTCAGCATAGTGCAAGAGCAGGAGGAGAGGCATAAAAGTCATGTTCTGCTCTGCTGTTAACTCTTTCTGTATTGCAGAATGGAAGTGATGCACAGTAATACTCTACATTCTGCAGTACTGAAAGAGTTAACAGAGCAGCCCGTTTTATGGCTCTTCTCTGGCTCCTAATGTCAGAGGTTATCTATAGTGGTGTCCCATACACACTGCGATGCTGATCTGTGCCTGTCCTGGATCTTCTCTCCCTGACCATTGCTCTGAGGTCCCTGCAGTTTAGATTGCTGTCAGGTCACAGGATAGGATAGCTTAGGAATTTATCATGTTGAATGGGGGTACCAGGGAGTGCTGGAGTTCTTGTCTGGGGAATGTGAGGGGCACTATGCACATGGTAATATTACAGGGAATGTGTGGAGGGCAGGGGGCATGATAATCTTGTAGGGGGAATGTGGGGGAACAGGCATATAATGCTAAAATGTAATTTTTCAGCTCATTCAAGTACAGCTGCTAGTTCTGCTTCATCTGTGTCTTGGTGTATTTTTTCTGCTTATTTAACATAAAAATAGAAAATCGAGATTTAAATCGAGAATTGTCTCAAAATAAAAAAAATAGAGCTTTTATTTTTTGGCCATATCGCCTGGGGTGGGGGGGTGCGCTTTGTCAGTTCTCGCCTCAGGCAGCAAAAAAGCTAGAATTGGCCCTGTCTATACTACAGGTATACAGGACCCCAAAACTATACACTACAGGTATACAGGAACTCCACCAACTATATTTTACAGGTATATAGGACCCCAAACTATACAATATAGGTATACAGGACCCCAAAACTATACACTACAAGTATACTTGACCTCCACCAACTCTATACTACAGGTATACAGGACCCCAAACTATACACTACAGGTTTACAGGAACTCAAAACTACACTACAGGTATACAGGACCTCCACCAACTATATAATACAGGTATACAGCACCCCCACCAACTATATACTACAGATATATAGGACCCCAAACTATACACTACAGGTAAACAGGAACTCCATCAACTATATACTACAGGTATATAGGACCCCAAACTATACACTACAGATATACAGGACCCTAAAAATACACTACAGGTATTCAGGACCTCCACCAACTCTATACTACAGGTATATAGGACCCCAAACTATACACTACAGGTAAACAGGAACTCCATCAACTATACACTACAGGTATATAGGACCCCAAACTATACACTACAGATATACAGGACCCTAAAAATACACTACAGGTATTCAGGACCTCCACCAACTCTATACTTCAGGTATACAGGACCTCCACCAACTCTATACTACAGGTATACAGGACCCCAAACTATACACTACAGGTATACAGGACCCCAAAACTATACATTACAGGTATACAGGACCTCCACCAACTCTATACTACAGGTATACAGCACCCCCACCAACTTTATACTAGAGGTATACAGGACCCCAAACTATACACTACAGGTATACAGGACCCCAAAACTATACACTACAGGTATACAGGAACTCCACCAACTATATACTACAGGTATATAGGACCCCAAACTATACAATACAGGTATACAGGACCCCAAAACTATACACTACAGGTATACAGGACATCCACCAACTATATACTACAGGTATACAGGACCCCAAACTATACACTACAGGTTTACAGGAACTCAAAACTATACACTACAGGTATACAGGACCTCCACCAACTATATAATATAGGTATACAGCACCCCCACCAACTCTATACTACAGGTATACAGGACCCCAAACTATACACTACAGGTATACAGGAACTCCATCAACTACATAATACAGGTATATAGGACCCCAAACTATACACTACAGGTATACAGGACCCCAAAACTATACACTACAGATATACAGGAGCTCCACCAACTCTATGCTACAGGTATAAAGCACCTTTACCAACTCTATATGACAGGTATACAGGACCCCCAAACTTTACACTACAGGTATACAGGACCTCCACCAACTATGTACTACAGGTATACAGGACCCTCAAACTATACACTACAGGTATACAGGGCGCCTGAACTATATACTACAGGTATACAAGACCTGCACAAACTATACATTACAGGCATACAGCACCAACTATATTCTACAGGTATACAGGACCCCCGAACTTTACAGTACAGGTATACAGCCCCCCCCAACTATCAGACCTGACCAATACCGTCACACTGTGACTGGATAACACCGCCATACCAGACCTGACCAATACCGCCATACTGTGACTAGATAACAACGCTATACCAGACCTGACCAATACTGCCATATCCCCCCTCGAAAAGACACCAGTTTTTTTGAACAGGAGGGTACTGCCCCTCTGCAAGGTGCTACCCTAGGCACCAGACCATGGATGCCTAATGGTAAATACGACCCTGCAGGTATACAGGACACTACAGGTATACAGGACCCCAAAACTATACACTACAGGTGCAAGGGACCTCCACCAACTATATACTACAGGTATACATGACCCCAAACTTTACACTACAGGTATACAGGACCCCCAAACTTTACACTACAGGTATACAGGACCCTCAAACTATACACTACAGGTATACAGGACCCCTGAACTATATACTACAGGTATACAAGACCTGCACAAACTATACATTACAGGCATACAGCACCAACTATATTCTACAGGTATACAGGACCCCCGAACTTTACAGTACAGGTATACAGCCCCCCCCCCAACTATACACTATTGGTATAAAGCCCCCACCCCCACCCCCCAACTATGCACTACAGATATACATATATACATAATCCCTCCAACTATGCACTACAGGTATACACTGATTCCACTGATGAAACAATACCTTTAGATTGGCCTCCTGGGCACCTTACGATCGTTTCGCCAACACTGGCTTCCTCAGGGAACAGTGTGTTCCCTGAGGAAGCCAGTGTTGGCGAAACGATCGAAGGGACAGTCGTGACCCACGTAGTGAATATGGGTGAGTTTTAGACACTATGCAAGACTTGTATTGTCTGCAGATAATCATATAGTCCGTGTACTAATAGGGTGGCAATGTTTACACATCTCTGACATGTAAATAGACAAGTCTTCACACTCATAACTTGGCGAACTGTTCATTTTATGTGGGTTTTTTATATATATATATATGTAAATTTTATCATTGAGTGGTTATTTTAGAAGTATATATATAATTTTTATGTAATTTTTATTCCTAATCATGTTGTGTTATGTACCATGGTAAATAAACTTTGATACTATTCAGACTTTATGCCCATAGTTTTTATTGTGTATCCATTCTGTTGGTGGGTTGTTCTGGTTGTTTGGTGGAGTGACGCCCGGGGTTGCGGTAAATTTCTGTGCCCTATATTGTTATACAGGGTTATTGTGTCTTATCCACCAGTGAGCCTTTTTGTGTATATATACTACAGGTATACAGGACCCCAAACTTTACACTACAGGTGTACAGGACCCCAAAACTATACACTACAGGTATACAGGACCTCCACTAACTACATACTTCAGGTATACAGGACCTCCACCAACTATATACTACAGGTATACAGGACCACAAACTATACACTACAGGTATACAGGACCCCAAAACTATACACTACAGGTATACAGGAACTCCACCAACTATTTACTACAGGTATATAGGACCACAAACTATACACTACAGGTATACAGGACCTCAAAACTATACACTACAAGTATACAGGACCTCCACCAACTCTATACTACAGGTATACAGCACCTTCACCAACTCTATACTATAGGTATACAGGACCCCCAAACTTTACACTACAGGTATACAGGACCTCCACCAACTATATACTACAGGTATACAGGACCCCAAGCTATACACTACAGGTTTACAGGAACCCAAAACTATACACTACAGGTATACAGGACCTCCACCAACTATATAATACAGGTATACAGCACCCTCACTAACTCTATACTACAGGTATACAGGACCCCAAAGCTATACACTACAGGTATACAGGAACTCCACCAACTATATACTACAGGTATATAGGACCCCAATCTATACACTACAGGTATACAGGACCCCAAAACTATACACTACAGGTATACAGGACCTCCACCAATTATATACTACAGGCATATAGGACCCCAATCTATACACTACAGGTATACAGGACCCCAAAACTATACACTACAGGTATACAGGACCTCCACTAACTACATACTTCAGGTATACAGGACCTCCACCAACTATATACTACAGGTATACAGGACCCCAAACTATACACTACAGGTATACAGGACCACAAAACTATAAACTACAGGTATACAGGAACTCCACCAACTATATTCTACAGGTATATAGGACCCCAAACTATACACTACAGTTATACAGGACCTCAAAACTATAAAATACAAGTATACAGGACCTCCACCAACTCTATACTACAGGTATACAGCACCTTCACCAACTCTATACTACAGGTATACAGGACCCCCAAACTTTACACTACAGGTATACAGGACCTCCACCAACTATATACTACAGGTATACAGGACCCCAAGCTATACACTACAGGTTTACAGGAACCCAAAACTTTACACTACAGGTATACAGGACCTCCACCAACTATATAATACAGGTATGCAGCACCCCCACCAACTCTATACTACATGTATACAGGACCCCCAAAGCTATACACTACAGGTATACAGGAACTCCACCAACTATATACTACAGGTATATAGGACCCCAATCTATACACTACAGGTATACAGGACCCCAAAACTATACACTACAGGTATACAGGACCTCCACTAACTCTATAATACAGTTATACAGGACCATCAAACTATGCACTACAGGTATACAGGACCCCCGAACTATATACTACAGGTATACAAGACCTCCACCAACTATACATTACAGGTATACAGCACCATCTATATACTACAGGTATACAGGACCCTAAACTATACACTACAGGTATACAGGACCACAAAACTATACACTACAGGTATACAGGAACTCCACCAACTATATTCTACAGGTATATAGGACCCCAAACTATACACTACAGGTATACAGGACCTCCACCAACTATATAATACAGGTATGCAGCACCCCCACCAACTCTATACTACATGTATACAGGACCCCCAAAGCTATACACTACAGGTATACAGGAACTCCACCAACTATATACTACAGGTATATAGGACCCCAATCTATACACTACAGGTATACAGGGCCCCAATCTGTACACTACAGGTATACAGGACCCCAAAACTATACACTACAGGTATACAGGACCTCCACTAACTCTATAATACAGTTATACAGGACCATCAAACTATGCACTACAGGTATACAGGACCCCCGAACTATATACTACAGGTATACAAGACCTCCGCCAATTATACACTAAAGGTATCGAGGACCCTCAAACTATAAACTACAGGTATACAAGACCTCCACCAACTATACATTACAGGTATACAGCACCATCTATATACTACAGGTATACAGGACCCCCAAAACTATACAGTACAGGTATACAGGACCTTCACCAACTGTACACTGCAGGTATACAGGACCTCCCTTAACTATACACTACAGTTATTCAGCCCCCCCAACTACACACTACAGGTATACAGGACCCCCCCAACTATAGACTATAGGTATACAGCCCCCCCAACTATGCATTACAGATATGCGAGACCCCTAAAAACTATACATTGTGGGTATACAGAACCCCTCCAACTATGCACTACAGGTATACACTAATTCCACTGATTAACTCAGATGAAACAATACCTTTAGCTTGGCCTTCTGGGCACCTTAGAACAAGTCTAATTAACACACTGACACTTTATGCCCGGGCAGCACCGGGTACATTTTCTAGTAATATATAATAGGGGACATTTATCAAAATGTGCCCCAGGTGTACGTGCTCGTCCGAGCTTGGTACTCGATCGAGTATTACGGTACTCGATGGTACTCATTACTCGGACGAGCATCTCGCGATACTCAAGTAAATCTCATCATCCGTTTCCTGTCAGTTGGAGCACTATTTCTCAGCCAATAAACATGCAGGAGACTCTTTGGTACATCCTGCGTGGGACCCATACATGTCGATAGCAGTGATTGGTTGGCCAGATCAGATGACCCTGCCATATAAAACTTGGCGCCGGCAGTGCCCGCTTCAGACGCATGCTGTGAGAGATCAGGACAGAGCTGCTGCTGGTCAGGGAGAGTGTCAGTGTAGGATTTAGCGTTCCAGTAGGCAGGGTATATACTAGCAATACAAACAAACAGCCCCCTGGTGTACTACACTGTATTGCTGGGATTAGTAGTGCATCCTGCATAGAACTTCACTGCTCATTGTATTGGGGTGACAAAGTGTGTACAGTTGGTGCCCATAACAGATAGCACCGTCAAGCACCCCCTAAACTATTGTGTACTCCACTGTATTGCTGGGATTTGTAGTGCATCCTGCATAGAACTTCACTGCTCATTGTATAGGGGTGACAGAAAGTGTGTACAGTTGGTGCCCATACCAGATAGCACCGTCAAGCACCCCCTAAACTAGTGTGTACTACACTGCCTTGCTGGGATTTGTAGTGCATCCTGCATAGAACTTCACTGCTCATAGTATAGACGTGACAGAAAGTGTGTACAGTTGGTGCCCATACCAGATTGCACCGTACAGCCCCACCAAACCATTGGTTACTACAACTATTTTTCCAGATATCTGTATTTCATATGCAAGGCCTACCTCAGTTCCATACTGTGCAGTGTCCATAAAATGGTGAACCCCAGGGGTAAGAGTCGAGGGCGTGGGGTTTCAAGTGATGTGGTTGCTGGAGGCCGTGTTTCAGGGCAGGGTGATACAGCACCACCTGTTGAGGAGGTAGCAGTGGCACACTGCAGACGTCCACTGCCTAGCTTCTTTGACCAACTTACGTGGTCTCAAGGTAGACCGTTATTGAAACCGCAGCAGTGTGAACAGGTGATCACATGGATAGTGGATAATGTGTCCAGTAACTTATCCACCACCCAGTCTTTAACGCAGTTCGCCCACGCTACCCAAGGGAGTGGAACCCTTGCTCCATTAGCTCTGCCTCCTTCGCCACAGCCTGGCCCTTCAGGGCAGGAAGGGATTCAGATCCACCACCATGCTCCCAGGAACTGTTTTCTGGACCCTTCCCTGAGTCAGAGCACCCGGAGCAGTCAATTTGTCCTGATGCCCAAACTATGCAGCTCACTCTGTCAGTGGGTGATGAGAGTGGGGACTTGCAAGCGGGGTTGGAAGAGTTGTCTGATGATGACGATGAGACCCGGTTGTCGGACAGTGAGGTTGTTGTCATGGATGTAACTCAAAGTGAGGAGGAGAGTGAGGAGCTGGTGGATGAGGACGAGGTGACTGACCCGAGCTGGATGGATAAGCCTAGTGAAGACCGTGCTTCTGAGGGGGAGGCAAGTTCACCCGCAGGACCGGTTGAAAGAGGAAGAGGGGTGGGCAGAGGGAGAGGCAGGGATAGAGCAAGTAGATCAGCAACTGTTTCACGGAGTCAAACTCCCTTGGCCAGGGCTAGATGTTCGGAAGTCCGGAGGTTTTTTAAAGAAACTGCGGATGACCGACGGACTGTAGTGTGCAACGTGTGCCACGCCAGGATCAGCAGGGGAGCCACCACTACCAGCCTAACCACTACCAGCATGCGCAGCCATATGAGTGCTAAACACCCCACTCAGTGGAACCAAGGCCGTTTAATGACTGCAAGTCGCACCCCTGCTCCTTCCCCTGTGTCACTCGCTGGCTATGTCAGTCCCCCTGCCCAGGCCCCAGCGCCTCCCACCCTACACGCACCCCTTCACCTCCACTATGCTCCACACCCTCCAGCAAGATGTCCAAGCGCAGAGTTCAACTGTCCCTGCAGCAACTGTCCCTTGTCTCCATGTTGGCTACTGCTGGGCCTTTACTTGCATCCATGTTGACTACTGGTGTGCCTGCCCTTGCCTCGTTGTTGCAGGGCCTTAACTGGCATCCATGTAGACTACTGGTGTGCCTGCCCTTGCCTCCTTGTTGGCTACTGCTGGGCCTTAACTGGCATCTCGGGTTCTTGTGTAATTAGCAGTGAGCTTATTTGTGTGTGACAAGGGGCAGAACCTGGTGGCGGCTCTGCAACTCGGCAGCCTCACACATGTACCATGCCTGGCCCACGTCTTCAACCTAATGTTGCTGCGGTTCCTTAAAACTTACCCCAATGTGACTGACTTGCTCAACAAGGTGCACCGCATCTGTGCGCATTTCCGCAAGTCAACTGGCATCCATGTTGACTACTGCTGACTACTGGTGTGCCTGCCCTTGCCTCCATGTTGGCCACTGCTTGGCCTTAACTGGCATCCATGTTGACTACTGGTGTGACTGCCCTTGCCTCCATGTTGGCTACTGCTGGGCCTTAACTGGCATCCATGTTGACTACTGCTGGGCCTTTACTGGCATCCATGATGACTACTGCTGACTACCGCTGTGCCTGCCCTTGCCTCCATGTTGGCTACTGCTGGGCCTTAACTGGCATCAATGTTGACTACTGCTGCTGTGTCTTCCCTTGCCTCCATGTTGGCTACTGCTGGGCCTTAACTGGCATCCATGTAGACTACTGCTGGGCCTTTACTGGCATCCATGTTGACTACTGCTGTGCCTGCCCTTGTCTCCATGTTGGCTACTGCTGGGCCTTAACTGGCATCCATGTTGACTACTGGTTTGCCTGCCCTTGCTTCAGTGTTGGTTACTGCTTGGCCTTAACTGGCATCCATGTTGACTACTGCTGACTACTGGTGTACCTGCCCTTGCCTCCATGTTGGCCACTGCTTGGCCTTAACTGGGATCCATGTTGACTACTGGTGTGCCTGCCCTTGCCTCCATATTGGCTACTGCTGGGCCTTAACTGGCATCCATGTTGACTACTGCTCCGCCTTTACTGACGTCCTTGTTGACTACTGCTGACTACTGTGGTGCCTGCCCTTGTCTCCATGTTGGCTACTGCTGGGCCTTAACTGGCATCCATGTTGACTACTGCTGACTACTGTGGTGCCTGCCCTTGTCTCCATGTTGGCTACTGCTGGGCCTTAACTGGCATCCATGTTGACTACTGGTGTGCCTGCCCTTGCCTCCATGTTGGCTACTGCTGGGCCTTAACTGGCATCCATGTTGACTACTGCTGACTACTGGTGTGCCTGCCCTTGCCTCCATGTTGGCTACTGCTGATCCTGCCTGGCCTCCATGTTAACTACTGTTGCTCCTGCCTGGCTTCCATGTTGGTTACTGTTGCTCCTGCCTGGCCTCCATGTTGGCTACTGCTGCTCCCAAGAGTTCTCTGTGTGCTCAATGCCATGCAGTGTTTGGACTAATTTTGGGGAGGTTCACTTGCTTCCTCACTCACTTTTAATGGTTCTCTGTGTGCTCACTGCTATGCTAGGTCTGGTATAATTTTCGGAAGGCTGACTAGCTACCGCTTCTACCTTGTTCACTCTGTCCTCACCTCTATGCTGTGTCAGGCTGGTGGTTCATGATATGCTACATCTGTTTTAATTGTTCCCTGTTTTCTCACTGCCATGCTGTGTCAGGCTGAGTTTTTGGGTGATCCCTATGCCTAGCTCTGTTTTAACCAGGCTGTTGCACAGAATTCAGGCATAATGGTGCCATTAGGCAGCCTCAGAGGTATGCATACATGCTGCCCCTGCTGTTTCCTGTCCATTTCCGTTGTGTTTCCATCAATTTCTGAGGTTGACAGGTATTTACACGACCTTCTCTCTACCGAACTTTAATCTCCTGCAAAAAAGCTTGAGTCTCTCATTGACTTCAATGGGGTTCGTTACTCGAAACGAGCACTCGAGTATCGGGAAATACTCATCTTGAGTAACGAGCACCTGACCATTTTAGTACTCGCTCATCACTACTAACACTAACATGTGAAATTGCCACTCATGTTTTATCAGAATCATAAGCAGTCCAGCAAAAAATAGATGGGGCCTCATGCACCTCTATCATGTCTCTGTTTAAAATAAAGCTGTTCTGTTACATTACTTCACATACAGTGTCTGCATCCTAATGATGAGCAATGTACAGTAGATACAACACAAAAGAGGCAACATTTCCCTACCACACTGTATCATTGTATCATAGACAAACTCAGAATTAATAACAGACTGGAATGCTCCGGTATCTGCAGCCATACCTTTGGTTGAAAAGCATTTATATAAGAGTTATTATATTTGGATTATGCTAGGTGGACTTTTATATATGTCAGGCAGTTAGATGATAGCATAGGAAAGTATTACATATTACTTTATTGTATGTTAACATGTCACTGTCGTTTACATTTATTTATTTTTGCAGAAATCAATAGTACAGGCAATTTTAAAAAAAACTTTGTAATTGGGTTTATTAGCCGAAAAATGCATTCTTATCATGAAAAAGCAGTTTGAAGCTCTCCCCCCTGTCTTCATGATTCTCTTATGGAGAGGGGAGGGGTTAAGGGAGATGAGGCACCAAAACAGGACAACAAAGAGTTAATTCACAGCTACATCACTGGGCTATTCCCTCTGAAGTCAGCACTGATCTCTCTGATCTGCGAATACCCACTTTCACACAGGTCCGACTGTGTAATCCTTTGCTCTCTGCTGGTGACTAATCTCCCTCCTTCCCTCTCCATAGGTTTCACAGGGCCCACCTGATGTAAAAGAGTCGAGATTTCTGATAATGAGCAGTGGATGAGAGAGTGGAGGGAGGGGGGGACCTGGGAAAAGTCTTTTTAAATGAAGATAATGGCATATTTTCCTAATAAACCCAATTATAACGTTTCTTAAAATCGCCTGTACTATTGATTTCTGGGGGGACGCGACGGGACGACAGTGGCACTTTAAAGAATGGCATGTTGTTGCAACATCTAAATAATTGAACTCTTATTGTACAGGACACTTTTACTCTCTAATGTAACCCTATGGAAATGTATCCCAACCCTAGGCTCCATGTATTTAGTCATACTATTTCTATGTGAAAGAACAATATAATGAAAACAGAGATATTTTTTTTTTGCTTTGGGAACACCTTTCTTGAATTCATAGGATAAGATCTAATCCTGGTCTTGTCACTAAATATGTCATTATATTTGTTGGGGCATGGATCTGTGAGGTCTGCATAATTCTAGGGGCCTTATACTGGTGTCTTATTCTTGGGTCTGTATTATGCTGGGGGCTTCATACTGTTATGCAGAAGGCTCGATTTATTTTTCCCCACTTTTTACTGTGGAGTAAAAATAAAATTTCATCTTAACTCTGTGGCTCAGTAAAAACGCACTAATGTCAATTAGGTATTTAGGTTCTTTTTATATTTGATGGCTTTTTTTTGTGGGATTTTATTTGGGATTTATTTTTTGTGGGATTTTATTTGGAAGGGGGACTGAAGGGGAGGGGTTAAAAAATTCTAAAAAAAAAAAATTATAATTTTTTTATAATTAATTTACTGCTTTACAATGTCTTTTTATGACTTATCTAAGGCATTGGGATACAGAGTTTTTGCCTTATTGCTTTCTCCCCCTATCAGATTGCAGTGAAAAGTGTTTAAGGGTACAAACCCACACACCGTATATGCAGCATATTTACTACTGCGATACGCAGCAAATACGCAGCAGATACGCAACAAATACGCAGCAAATACGCAACAAATACGCAGCAGATTAGATCTAAATAACTGAACACAGCATCAAATCTTCACCATCACATCTGCTGCTTATTTGCTGCGTATTTGCTGCGTTTTTGCTGCGTATACGGTGTGTGGGTTTATACCCTAAAAGGCAAAAACTTACCTCTTGTGCTCCATTCAGTTCTCTGGCATCAGACCCTATAGACTGTTCCATTCAACCAATCAGTGGCTGAGGCAGGACTGGAGCCCAGGAGGTAATTATAACATCTTACTCTTCTGCACAGGCAAAAGATCTTTCAGGTCCTTCAGATGCCAAGGGGTAATGACCGGCCAGCTTCTGAAGGGTTAACTTGCTCCCTCTGTCAATCTCTCTTTACATGTTGTGATCTCTAATGACCACAGCATGTAAACAGTTAAACAGTTTTGGCCTCGGCCATTTAGCCCAACCAGGAATTGGGCAAAATTGTAGGCGGGGGGTTTACCTGTAACAAGCCACACACCCTTCAAACCCCACCCACAATAGGCAACTCCCACCACCACCAAGTCAAAGCTGAATTGTCCCTTGAAAACATTTTCTAAATTAAAAAATTATGGTAATATTTGGTCTATAGACAACAAGGTTATATGATAACTGTATATGCAAAAATCATAGGTGTCAGTTCTGACTCACAGTGGGAGTTAGTCCAGAGTGGGCCTGTGTTATTTAAGGGATCCCAGGCAACGTAAGACTATATAAATGGACAGGGTCAAATGGACAAAAAACACCAGGATCTGTCAGAAGAATGGTCATTAACAGTTTGACAACCCCCACACTGTATTCACACTATTATCAGAGGTTTGGAGCCTCCATTGGTAGTTACAGTAGATTGAATAGGATGGATAGTGCAGTATAATAAGAACAATAATTATAATTATATTTATTTTTTTCATATAGCGCCAACATATTTCATAGTTCTGGGGGTACATATACAGACATAGATCAGACACTACAAAAGTACACATAGATATCAAAAGTGAAGTGAGGGCTCACAAGAGCTTACAATCTGTAATGGACAGGGAGTGTGGACCCGCTGTGCTACACAACCAGTTTGGCTTTGTGCAAAACCAGTGAGCAGAGTCTAAGTGCTCTAGGTGTTCATTCTTTATCCTGCTCCAGGATATGGAAGCTGGACTTCTGCGGCTAGAGGCACCAAGTCGCTTCACAAGTGTGGCCCTGTGTAAGCAGCAGTTGTTTCCCAAGAACCAGCCAGATTCGTTGCTAGACACCAGGGAACAGGCCGAGTATACAATATGCGTTCAGCAGGAGAGTCAGCTCAGTACTTGGGATGAGACAAGTATCATACTCAACTGAAAGACAGGAAAAGCATGTGCACAAAAGTGCTGCACATTCAAACAATATTTTATTTTGTCAAATCTGCCCTTTTGGGAGTGCAAAAGGACTTACCAGACTTGGGGGAGCGCACTGCCCACGTGGATAAAATGGCGAATTTTGCTAAAGCACACAACACTGTGGCAGATGCTAGCATAGCACTAGAAGACCAGATGGAGGCGCTAAAGTTAAAAGTGGCTAACCTGGAGGACAGGTCACACCGAAATATCGTGCGGTTCAGGGGCATACCCGAATCCGTTAAACCGGACCAATTCTCTGATTTCCTTACTGATTTATTTGTGGCGCTGATACCTGATGCACAACAATTGGAAATAACTATAGATCGGGCCCACAGTATCCCGAAGCCTTAAGCTTTACCCCAAGCACTGCCCTGTGACATAATTGCACGTCTCCATTTCTTTCAATTTAAGAACAGACTGATGTATTCCTACCGGCTCGGCAACACGTTCTGACAATCACGAACGCCGATCCCCGCCCCGGGATATGACCGAAGAATGGTCATTGGTTCCTTCTGGTAGAAGAAGATCGCCTTACTCAGAGTCTGGTACAACCTGTTAAGCATTGGTTGGCTTCTGTCATAAGTTACTTTGTGCTGCACTGTTTGCTGACACTGCATAAAAGTGTCCTGTTGAGTATAAGGGAGATGGGATCTTAAGATGATTCGGTTTAAGGTAGAGGGGTACTGGTAGGGATAATAGAGAAGAGGGAATGAAAGGAGGGAGGAGGGGAGGGATGGGGAGAGAGAGAAAAAAACATATATATAGGATGATATATATATATATACTTTACTGTAGTTTATCTACTTATGTTTGCTGCCCCTGACCTCCCTAAAGATCACAATTGCAGTTATCTCTATTGAGAGTTATTTGGCGATTGTACCTCATGAGAATTTCCTGCCCTCCAAATTAACTCGGAGGAGTCTGGGTGCAGGCCGCACTGGTTACTTTGGTGACCTAATTCCCAGCTTGTGGTTCTATCCACCCGCTACGTGGAACCGATTCCATGGCCTGGTACACTTACACTGTTGTTTGTTGAATTTATGTTTTATACCTGCTATTCAGAATGATTACTGTCGTGCTATGATTTTGGAGTACCATCAGAGGATAGAATACTATTTTACAAGCTATGGTGATACAGATAGTATCTATTAATGTAAAGGGCTTGAATAGCCCGTTCAAGAGGTCGCAGTTTTGGAAGGAGGCTATGGGGACGAGGGCGGATATCATCTATGCTCAGGAAATGCATTTGAACCAAGAAGATTTGTTTCGTCTTAAGCATAGACGGTTTCCACATGTGTTCATTGCTCCAGCAGCCGCCAAAAAGAATGGTGTAGCTATAGTCATCAAGGGATCTTTGGCCTTCTCCTTAATAGCCTCATATGCTGACCTCGCTTTCTTTTTATAACTTGCTTACTGAATAATGTCCCCTATACACTAGTCTCGGTGTATGCACCTAACTCTGGGCCAACTAAATTTGTTAGAACTATGTTACAAGTGATAACTAAACATAAAGCTGGAACTCTTGTAATAGGAGGCGATTTTAATAAAACCTAATGGCCAGTGCAGGATTCATCGGCTGCACAGGGTGTAACCACACCCTCTGACTTATATAGCCTCCTACAGTCAGAAGACTTAACTAGACATCTGACGTTTACAACATCCTACCGAAAAGAATTTCCCTTATTACTCTCATCCACATACTACCTTTTCCCGAACAGATTTTTTTCTAATAGAGCGTTATTTTTTGCTAGAACTATGTCCTCAGACATTGGTACGATTAAGTGGTCAGACCACGCCCCAATCCACCTAAAACTTGCAGAGGAATTTAGCACACCCCTCCCCCCTTTGCGCCCTGGAGAGTGAACCAATTTATTGAAAAAACTGTTTTCTGTTAAGGAACAGTTAACAGAATTCTTTTCGCTTAACGAATCCCCTGAAACCTCAAATGCCACACTGTGGTGCACGCATAAAGCGTTTATTAGAGGGGTATTTATTAGTAAAACTGCTCGCCATAATAAAGAATGTAATAGTCTCCAGTCTACATCTATTAGCAAACATTGCTGAGCGGCCAACTAAAAAAAGCCTTCTGTCCCCACAAATATGACATGTTAAAAGACTTGCAAAACCAACTGCACAATCTAGACTAATGGCCCTATTCCACGGGCCGTCTAGAGGAGCAAACGAGCGCTCTCAGCTCCGGGACCTGATGGTCTCTCTAACGAATATTACAAAATATTTAAGTCCACAATAGTCCCCTACCTTCACCGCACCCTTCTGGCTATCCAAGCCACAGGCAGCATCCCGGCTGAAATGCTAAAAGCTTTAGTAAATGTCCTTCCTAAACCTGGGAAGTCTTGTGACAAACCCGGTAACTTCCGCCCAATATCCCTTTTAAAAATGGACCTCAAGTTGTACTCCTCAATCCTGGTTACTAGACTATCTGAGATTCAACCAGATCTCATTAATCAAGACCAAGTGGGATTTGTCAAGGGCAGGGTATCAGTGGATGGCATGAGACGTTTTGTGAACATTATTGACTGGGTGCCCTTCGCCCAATGTATTCGTGCCAATGCTGACATCACTGTAATACAAATTGCAGACAGGACCCATGTGATAGGCCTATTTGCAGATGATGTCCTCATTGCAGTTACTTATCCTGACACGTCCCTACCGGCAGTTATGCAAGTAATACACAGCTTTAGCTAAGTATCTTATTACAAAGTCAATTTCACTACGTCCCAAATTTTAAACATGGGTTTGACCCCACAGGTCCAATTACGGCTCCAGTCAATGCACTCCTTTCCATGGGTGACAGACAGACTTCCCTATTTAGGAGTAAAACTGGGTTATCCAGTTACTACCTTGTTTGCTTTAAACTTCCCCCCTTTACTCACTGCTCTGGTCAAAGAAATGGAAGCATATTCTATTCATGACTTATCCTGAATTGGTCGCATCTCATCTTTTAAGATGTTAATCTTACCAAAAATCCTGTACTTATTTAGGAATATGCCTATTCCTCTCCCAGCCTCCTATATAAGACAACTACAAGCATCCCTTTTACAGTATGCGTGGAACCGAAGGACAGCGAGAGTTAATAGTAAGATACTTTGTCTTCCGGTGGCCAAAGGAGGTTTAGGCTTTCCTAATGTGCAAAATTACTACCATGCTACCCTTCTAGACCAAACAAGACCAGACCACAATAACATTGGGTACATTTAGAACAAGGGGTTGCCTCCCCTATACCTCTTACGCTACTTCTACATAAGTCTTTTATGCGGTCCTCCTTACTGAGTACTCCCAATATTAGCATAACAAAAAATAACAAGTGTGGTGGTGTGGAATAAAATTGTATTACCCCACAACCTACTCTCCTTTAGGGTAAAAGATCAACCATTGGCTTACTTGACGCATGTTATCCCTAATCTTAATCTGGTATCAAGGCACGCAGCAAGGATACAACTAGAGATGAGTGAACCAGGTTCGGGTTCCAGTCGATCCGAACCCGAATGTTAGGTATTTGATTAGCTGAGGCTGCTGAAGTTGGATAAAGCTCTAAGGTTGTCTGGAAAACATGGATACAGCCAATGACTATATCCATGTTTTCCACATAGCCTTAGGGCTTTATCCCAACTTCAGTAGCCACTGCTAATCAAATGCCGAAAGTTCGGGTTCGGATCGACTCGAGCAGATCGCAGATACAACCTATAGGACAACTGTGGTCTGGATCTCACCTATCTTCCTTTTCGGACCTTACAAAACAGTACTGGTTACCAAAACATGACTTTTACAAGTATCTGCAAATAAGGCACTACCTATCTGATATAGGTGGGCCTGTGTCTCTACTCAAGACGCTTTATGAAATTTTCTTCTATAATTGTAAAAAACTTAAGAAAGGAACTTCTATGGCGTATCAAGCTATAGGCGACACCATTCAGATACTAGACCTTCCATGCCTCCATAAATGGCAAACTACTCTCAAGGTGCAGATACCCATGGATGATTGGAGAGGATCTTTTAAATTGCCCTCCTTAGTTTCTAGATGTACTAACCACTTGGAAGCAGCAATAAAGGTGTTTTACCAGTGGTATTACATCCCAGAAAAACTGGCAAAAATCTACCCTACTTGCTCCAGTCTCTGTTGGTGTTGTGGGACAGACACAGGCACGCTAAGCCATATTTTCTGGTCATGCACTCTGTTACATCCATTTTGGAATTCCATTAACTTGCTCCTAACTGACGTATTGGCAAGACCCTTTATATGTGACCCAATAAATGCCCTCCTACATATAGGTATTATAGATATGATCCCAGAAGAAAGTTCCATAGTCTACCATGTTTTAGCAGTAGCAAAGACCGGAGGTGATTGCGTCAGTTAATTTTAATTGCCGAATGGAGAGCGCCTACCATACATCTGAGAAATCGGACAAACTGTGGTACAAATGGATGTCCTCTAAATACTATCAAATTTAGCACGCTTTATCTCTATTCTTTATGTATGTAAGAAGGTAACTCTGATTGGCCATGTTGGTTGTTCAGTTGGCCTCCGTTATGGTCGTTGGTTATAACAGTATAACTTACATATAAAAACTCTTAGTCACTTATGCACTGATTGCATGTTCCAGATACACTACCCTGTGATTGTACACATTTGGAGAATTGTATATTTTCAGATCGTCCCTCATGACAGCACCACCTGGAGATTGATCCCCATAGGTCCTAATAGGAACAGGAAGCACAAGAGGTTAAAAAGGGCCCCACCCCTCCACCTCCTCAGTGTTTTCCTGTTCCTACAGGACACATGCACAGAAAGGTTTACCTCTTTTCTCCTGGTCCTGGGGCTGGCGCGGGATCAGTGTTTTCTGCCAGGCGGGCCAAGGCGACCGGATCATCCTCTCCTCTTCAAGTGGCTCGCACTGGGTCACGTGACTTTAGGTCTGTGCCTCCTGGTCCCGTCAATACCCCGCTGCCGCACTTAATGAGTTAAAGCAGCGGGGAAGCAGCATGGAGCTGCGTGCCAGGCCTCGGTCCCACGAGTGTGGTTTCCCTGGTTCTCTTCCGGCCTAGGATCCCTGCCGACGTGACCGGTGTCTTACATCACGACACCGCGTACTACGTCATCATGCTGCGTTGCGCGGGGTATCCTGGGACCGGAAGCTCCACCTCCAAGAGGACACCGTCCACCGGAACGCTGCCGCAATGGGGACGTCGGAGGGCAGGTGCTGGGGGCGTTTGGCGCCAAGGCCCAGCTGATCTGAGGTCTGCTGCTTATTTAAGGTAAGCCAGAGGCTGCATGTCTTTCTCTTTGAATCATGGACGCTCCCCGCTCTGAATCTGTGGAGCAGGCCTCTGCGGCAAACCCAGTAAGTAGCTGAGCCAGGGGCTCACTTGCTATACTTTGATACAAACATAATGGCTCTCCTTCTCTCTCTCTCTCTAGGGAGACAAGGAGACAGCTAAGAAACCTAAATCCAAGAGATGCAGTATATGCAATGACAGGCTGCCAGAGGGTTATGAAAAACTGCTATGTAAACCCTGTACGGCTAGAGTATTACGGCAGGAGTCCACCTCAGTCATGGATGAACTCCGTAAAGCTATTACTGAAGAGGTTAAAGCCTCAGTGTCTGCAGCTTTAACTAAAGATAAATCTCAGTCCCCTCAACCACCACCAAAAAGAGGCGCATGGTTATTGCTGACTCCGATTCGGAGGTTGAAGCTGTATCTATTGGAGATAAATCTGAGGAAATTGAGGCTGAGGATATAGAACCTACTGTAGAGAATGTAATACAGGATACCAAAAAATACTTCTACTTTTCGGCTGAAGACACTGACATCCTATTGAATGCTGTAAGGAGCACAATGGATATTGAGGAGGTGCAGCAACCTTCTAATAAACAGGACGAAATGTTTGGTGGTCTCAAACCGAAAAAAACATAAGTATTTCCTGTACATAAAAATGTGAAGGGGTTAATTACAGATGAATGGCAGGAGCCAGAGAAAAACTGCAAATTGCAAAAGAATATAGAGCCAGGTTCCCCTTTGATGAGGAGGAAACTAAATTATGGACTGAGTCCCCAAAGGTAGACGTACAGGTCTCCAAGATGGTGAAGAAAATTTCTCTTCCCTTTGAGGATGCTTCACAGTTAAGGGACCTGATGGACAGGAAAATAGATGGACTGTTGCGCAGAGCATGGACCTCCACATCCTCTGCGATCAATACAAATATTGCTGCCACTACCATAGCCAGATCTCTGTTTATCTGGCTCCAGGAGTTGGAAAGCCACCTGGAGAAAAAGACTTCTCCAGAAAAGATCCTAGAGTCTATCCCTATGCTTATATTGGCCACTGCTTACCTAGTAGACATCTCAGCCGAATAAGTTCGTTTTGCAGCTAAATCTGCGGCCGTAACTACGGCAGCCAGGAGGGCCCTGTGGCTAAAGAACTGGGACGGGGATAGTACATCTAAGAATAAACTGTAAACCATTCCCTTCGAAGGTTCCATGCTGTTCGGCTCCGTGCTCCACACCATTTTAGAGCAAGCAGCCGACAAAAAGAAGGACTTCCCTAAAGAAAAAGCTGCCAAAAGGTAAACAAAATTTTCGTTCCTTCAAGCAGTATCCCTCTAAATCCTATAGATGTAAAGGCAAAACGGGGAGGTGGAGCTACCCCAAGGGTGGAAAAGGGAGAGAATTCCTCCTCAACCCTAAATCCTCCGACAAAAAGCAATAACAGCATTCCAGTGGGGGGCAGACTCTCCCAGTTTTATCATCAATGAGAGAACATAACAAAAAACCCTTTCATTTTGTCATCTTTAGAAAATGGGTTCAAAATAGAATTTTCTGACCCCCCCCCTCCTCAAAAATATTGTACCACTAGGGTCAGCCATCTTAAATGAGCGTCTGTGGCAAGGGGTGTCAGAACTTATTACACTAGATGCAATTATCAAGGTACCTCCGGACCAACAAGGTCAGGGCCACTATTCCAGATTTCTAAAGGTGCCTGGTTAGCCACGATAACCTCTTAAGGACCTGGCCTGAAATAGCCTTAAGGACCGGAGCAAATTTTATGAATATGACCTGTGTCACTTTATTCATTAATAACTTCGGGATGCTTTTACCTATCCGGACAATTCTGAGATTGTTTTCTCATGACATATTGTACTTCACATTTCTAGTAAATTGGAGTCAATACTAATAACGAATCTTTATGAAAAAAAACAAAATAGCGTGAAAATTGTGAAAAAATCAATTTTTCCAACTTCAAAACTTTTCTACTTATACAGAAAATGGTTATGACCATATAAATTATATATTAAATAGCATTAGCAACATATCTACTTTATGTTGGCAGCATTTATTAAACTATATTTCATTTTTTTTTTTACAATAGAAAGCGTAAAACATTAGCAGCAAATTTCCAAATTTTCAGTAAAATTTCAAAATCAGATATTTTTAGGGACCTGTTCAGGTTTAAAGTGTATTTGAGGGGACTGTGTGTTAGAAAGCCCCATAAAGCACCCCATTTCAGAAACTGCACCCCCCCAAACTCTGCAAAAGCACATCCAGAAAGTTTTTTAACCCTTTAGGGGAGTCACAGAAATAAAAGCTAAGTGTGTAAGAAATGTGAAAATTTTAATTTTCTGTACAGAGATTTTATTGTAATCCAATATTTTTCATAATTATAAACCTATTACCAGAGAAATGCACCCCAATATTTATTGCCCCGTTTCTGCAGTTTATAGAAATACCCCATATGTGGCCCTATTGCGCTATTTGACGCAACCACAAGCCTCAGATATAAGGGAGTGCCTAGTGAATTTCAATGGCTCCGTTATATTTGGTCATTTCTGACTGTACCACTTCAGGTTGGCAGAGGCTCTGGGGTGCCAAAACCTAAAAAACACCCCTAAAGGGACACCATTTAGAAAACTACACCCCTCAAGGAATGTAACAAGGGGTGCCGTGAGCACCTGGACCCCACAGGTGCTTTACAGATTTTCCGAACAATGTGGCGTGAAAAAAGACAAAAGTATTTTTTACACTTAAACGTTGTTCTAGCCTTCAATTTTTCATTTTCACAAAGGGATAAAAGGAAGAAAAAAACACAAAACATGTAGCGCAGTTTCTCCAGAGGACGGAAATACCCAACATGTGGACATAAAGTGCCAAGCGGGCGCAGCACGAGCCTCCAAAGGGAAGGAGCGCCAATTGGCTTTTGGAAGCTGGATTTCACTGGAATAGATTTCAAGGCCCACGTCGCATTTACAGAGCCCTCGTGCTTCCAAAACACTGGAACCCCCCCACAAGGGACTTAATTCTGGAAACTACACCCCTCAAGGAATCTAACAAGAGGTGCAGTGAGCATATGGACCCCACTGGTGACGGGCACAAATGTGGAACAATGTGACGTGAAAGTGAAAAATTTCATTTTTTCACTTTCACGGCACAAATGTGCCCGTCATCAAGGGGTCCATATCCTCATTGCACCCCTTGTTAGGTTCCTTGTGGGGTGTAGTTTCCAGAATGGGGTCACTTTTGGGGGGTTTCCAGTGTTTTGGCAGCACGAGGGCTCTGTAAATGCGACATGGCGTTCATCATCCATTCTAGCCAAATCCAACCTCCAAAATCCAAATGGCGCTCCTTCCCTTTGGAGGCTTACCCTGCGCCCACATGGCGCTTTATGTCCACATGTGGGGTATTTACGGACTCGGGGGAAATTGCTCTACACATTTAGTGTTTTTTTTCTCTTTTATCCCCTTGTGAAAATGATAAATTTAAGGCTAAACCAACATTATAGTGTAAAAAATGTAATATTTCATTTTCACGGCACATTGTTCCACATTTGTGCCCGTCACCAGTGGGGTCCATATGCTCACTTCACCCCTTGTTACATTCCCTGAGGGGTGTAGTTTCCATAATGGGGTCACTTGTGGGGGGTTTCAACTGTCTTGGCAACATAGGGGCCTTTTAAATGCAACATGGCCCCTCGAAATCCATTCCAGCCAAATCCAGCCTCAAAAAACCAAATGGCGCTCCTTCTCTTTGGAGGCTTACACTGCACCCGCATGTCGCTTTATGTCCACATGTGGGGTATTTCCGTACTCAGGGGAAATTGCTCTACACATTTTGTGGTTTTTTTTTATCTTTTAGCCCCTTGTCAAAATGAAAAAATCATGACAAGATCAATGATTTAGAGTAAAAATTTTAAAAAAATTACACTAAATGTTGGTCTAGCCTTGATTTTTTTTCCATTTCCACAAGGGGTTAAAAAGAAAATAAACGCAAAACGTGTAGGGTAATTTCCCCTGAGTACGAAAATACCCCACATGTGGACATAATGTGCCATATGGGCACAGGGCAAGCCACCAAAGGGACAGAGCGCCATTTAGAGGCTGGAATGGAGGATGGAGGCCATGTCGCAAATACAAAGCTCCTGTGCTGCCAGGACAGTAGAAACCCCCTACAAGTGACCCCATTCTGGAAATTACACCCCATAAGGAATCTAACAAGGGGTGCAGTGAGCATATGGACCCCACTGGTCGTCACCAGGGGGCCATATACCCGCTGCCCCCCTTGTTAGATTCCTTATGGGGTGTAGTTTCCAGAATGGGGTCACTTGTGGGGGGTTTCTACTGTCCTGGCCGCACAGAGGCTTTGTAATTGCATCATGGCATCCTCTAATGGGAATAGCGGCCATACCTATTTAGCTGGGGAAAAGGGACGATTCTAATTTATTTGGGGGTATTAGGCCAATTATTAGTTTATAAGGTTGAAAATGAAAGGTGTCCAGAGGAAGGCAAAAAACCCTCGTAAGGCAGACAACAGTAGCCTCATCACAGGGAAAAAATTAGTTCCCGACTCCATAATGGCAATCAGAATAATCCCTGGACCAACGTGACCCCTGAAATAGGAATAAGGGACAGAATTTAGATAATGTAGAACTTCAATGACGTGTTGTACGCCTTGAAGCGATCCTGTATGCAGAGGCCGGGGTGATCAGGACAGGCGTCACACTGGAAAATGTTGTCCCTCCTGATCCCCCTGTTACGCCACACTCCACACTTCTTCTGGGGTCTCCCGTTCTCCTGTGTGTGAGACGTCACCTGGAAAATGTTGTCCTAGTGTGATACGGGGTCCCACATATCCAGAAGCACTGGGTCCACTCCATGGCTGCTAAATATTAGGGCTCTATTACTGCTTCTGATATTTTCGGATCGTGCCGCAAGCTACAGTAGCTCGGGCAGCGAGGGACCGGAAGAGGGGGGTGCTGGAATAAAAGTTATCCCCGTACAGGTGGTGACCTTTATCCAGCAGTGGGAAGATCAGGTCCCAAACTATCTCCCCACTATCTCCGAAGATGGGGGGAGGGGGCATCTGGGGGCTGGATTCAGGTGTCCCTTCCTACATACACTCTAAGGGTACGTGCACACTGCGGAATGGAGAAGGATAACCCTTTGTGCATTCCGCAACTGGCACCCACCGGCGGACTGATGCGGGCGCGCGTCTCTGTCCGTGTCATAGACTCCATTCTATGCACGGGCGGATTCCGCTCTCCGTCCAACGTATTCATTCTTTGGACGGACGATGGAATCCGCCCATGTATAACATGGAGTCTATGACACGGGTGGAGACATGCGCCTGCATCAGTCCGCCGGCGGGTGCCAGCTGCGGAATGCACAAAGGGTTATCCTTCGCCATTCCACAGTGTGCACATACCCTAAATCTGTAAGTGTACCCTGAGGTACTCTCACAGAGTTTGTAGAATTTCACGCCATACCGTCATCTCTTATTGGGACGATACTGGCGGAAAAGAGGTGTCTGGGGGGCAGCGTACGCTACGCTACCCCCAGACACGTCATTGGAGGATGAGGACGAGGATGAATGGAGGAACGAAGGATCCCCCATTCATCCTCACTGGCTGTTTCGGTGTCTGAGGCAATAATAGCGTATGTGTCCGATACCGAAAACACGCCGGGGACCACTTTTATATAGGAATTGGTATATGGGGTATGTAGTGGTGTAGTGTCAAACTTTATTCAATGTAGTGTAGTGTGGTGTAATGTAGTGTTTTTTACGTGTTTTTTTTACAGTAAGTATAAAAAAAAAAAAAAAAACCTACGCCAAAAATGGTGTTGCTGATAAATGCCGCACTTATGTGCGGCACTTATCAGCAGACCGTGGCAGTAGGATATAGAAAAAAAACACCCTACGCCAAAAAGGAGGAGTTGCTGATTAGCAGCGCACTTTCGTGCGATGCTGATCAACACTCAGCGGCGATAGGGTGTGAAAAATAGAAAAAAAAAATTTGGAAAAAAAAAAAAAAAACCTTTATTACATACTGAACATCCCTATAGTGGCTGATACGTGTATTACACTTATCAGCTGCTAGGGGGCAGAAGAGCGCAAGATCCGAAAAAAGACGACGCTGGAGCCGAAAATAGCCGTAAAAAGCCGAACAGGACGTCACGGAAGGAGCCGAAGACCCGACCAGAAGACGAGGACGCCGCGAACCCGGAAGACGCCAATCAGGATCCCGGGACACGTGAGTAATGTACAAATACCTGCTCTGGACCCCTCAGCTACTTAGCTGAGGGGTCCGGAGCAGGTATTTATAACTTTTGGGGCTACAGGCCGGACGTTCACGGCGATCGGGCCGGTGGCACCGTGACCACCATTACTTTTTACAGTAATGGCGGTCGGTTCCGTCCTCGGACAGCATTTTTTTCCGGGTCATCGAGTCACCGATGGCCCAGAAAGGTTCCGATCGCCGCTATTGGCTGATCTGAACTGATAAGCCAATAGCGGCGATCGTCGGCATGGGGGGGTTAACAACCCCCCATGCCGACAGGGAGAGATGGCCTGCAGTGTATTTCTGCAGGCCATCTCTCCCGATCGCATGCGGCCGGTCCGCGGCGCCCTCTTAAAGGACCCGCGTACCTGTACGTCATGGTTCCTTAAGTGTCAGTGATCCATGACGTACCCATACGTCATGGGTCCTTAAGAGGTTAAAGACGCTTATTTTCACGTACCCATATACGAAAAACATCAGAAATATCTGAGATTCTCAATAGTTCACAATCACATTACTCATCATTTTCAGTTCAAAGCCCTACCATTTGGTATAGCGTCAGCACCACGCATATTTACAAAGGTTATGGTCGAAGTAGTGGCTTATCTCAGACTACAAAATGTGACAATCATTCCATATCTAGATGACCTACTGTTGGTGGCACAGTCAAAAAAGCTTCTAGAGTTAAATATTGCAATAACCATATCTTGCCTTCAGGAACTAGGATGGATCGTAAACCTACAAAAATCGGACTTACATCCGTCTCACAGAAAGAAGTTCCTAGGCATGCTTCTAGATACGGAACTTCAGACAACTTTTCTTCCCCAAGAAAAGGTAAATACACTTCTAGAGAAATTCAGAAAATTCTCCAAGGAAAAGGTGACGACCATACGAGAGGCAATGTCTGTCTTGGGATCAATGACATCTTGCATTCCGGCAGTACCGTGGTGTCAAAGCCACTCCCGGACATTACAGTCCCAGATCCTAAAGCCATGGAATCAGCTTCAATCCTCTCTGGATAAGAAAATGTCATTATCCAGTCAAGTGAAGGCATCTCTAAAATGGTGGGTAAACGAAAAGAACCTAGCCAAAGGTCTTCTCTGGTTTCCTCCCCAGGTGACAGCGTTAACCACAGATGCCAGTCAACAGGGCTGGGGCGCCCATGTAGGAGACCGGTACCTACAGGGACAATGGTCGGAGAGGATAAGTCTCTGTTCCTCCAAATATCGAGAACTAAGGGCAACATACGAAGCTTTAAGACAAGCAGAGCATCAAATCTGCCGACAACACGTCAAAGTGTATTCAGACAATGCGACAACGGTGGCATTTCTAAACCATCAGGGGGGACACAGTTCTGCCCAGACAAAGATTTTTGTCTGGGCAGAACTGCATCTACAGTCTCTATCAGCAGTCCATCTAAAAGGCTCAAGCAACGTAGTGGCGGATTACCTCAGTCGCCAACGAATGCTACCAGGGGAATGGAGCCTCAGTCAAGCAGTATTCCAAGACCTCACAGAGAAATGGGGCACCCCAGAAATAGACCTATTTGAGTCAAAAAGAAACAAAAACGTAAAAAGATTATTTTCCTTAAATCCACAGGACAATCCATGGAGTGGATGCTCTAGCCCAAAACTGGAATTTTCATCTAGCTTACGCATCCCCGCCATTCCCTCTACTGGGGAAGGCCCTTCACAAAATCCTAACAGGCCGAACGCAAGTTATCTTCATAGCCCCAGTGTGGCCGAGGAGGAGCTGGTTCTGTCTCCTAAAACGTCTGTCAGTAGAAGATCCCATCATTCTTCATCAGACACACGACCTTCTGACCCAAGGCCCTCTACATCATCAGGGATTAGAACAACTCCATCTGGCAGCGTGGCTTCTGAAAAGTCCTTCTTAGCCCGCAAAGGTCTCTCCCCTAAAGTCATAGACACTATGCTAAAAAGCAAAAAAGACGTAACCTCCACTATCTATCTTAAATACTGGAAGAAATTCTGTACTTGGTGTGGTGAGTCCCCTCCAGATACTCTTAACCCAGACATTCCCCAAGTATTAGAATTTTTGCAAGACGGCTTGGATAAGGGGCTAGCCCTCAGTACCCTAAAGGTACAGGTATCTGCGTTAGGTTGTTTTTTTGATTCCCCATTGCAGAACATAAGTGGGTTAAGAGATTTTTTCGCGCCATTTCCAGGATGAAGCCCAAAATCACTAATCTTACTCCTCCTTGGGACCTTACTTTGGTTCTCCAAGCCTTAACCCAAGATCCTTTTGAACCCATTGAGAAGCTATCAATGAGATTTTTAACTCTTAAAACTGTGTTTTTGATTGCTATCACCTCAGCAAGAAGACTCTGTGAAATCCAGGCATTGTCAGTGGAAGATCCTTACCTGACCATTTTCGATGATAAAATCATCCTTAAATTAAATCCGTCTTTTCTTCCCAAAGTCGTAACACATTTTCACAGATCGCAAGACATTGTGTTACCTTCCTTCTGTGATCCAACGAATAATGATAAAGAAGCAAAATTTCATTCCTTAGACGTACGTAGGACTGTCATTACTTACCTAGAGGCTACAAGAGAATGGAGAAAAAATTCCAACTTACTGTTACAATTTCAAGGGCCTAATAAAAGTAAGAAGGCTTCCAAAGCCTCAATAGCAAGGTGGATAAAGTCTGCGATAACAGAAGCCTACAAGTCATCAGGTAAACAAATTCCAGAAAAACTTAAGGGCCCATTCCACCAGGGCAGTCTCTGTCTCCTGGGCAGAAAGATCGGCAGCTTCATTGGAGCAGATATGTAGAGAGGCAACCTGGTCATCACCGCATACGTTCTACAAACATTACAAGCTGAATGTGACAGCGTCTCAGGACATGGTGTTCGGACGCAAAGTGTTACAGGCTGTGGTCCCACCCTAAATGGATTATCTGGTATGTCTCCAGGTGGTGCTGTCATGAGGGACTGGAAAGGGTCTGAAAAGCTGGAATTATTACTCACCGATAATTCGTTTTTCATGAGTCCATCATGACAGCACCCATTTATTACCCGCCCGCAATGTATATTTATGTTGTGCTATGTTGGTAGTAATCTGTAAACCACTGAGGAGGTGGAGGGGTGGGGCCCTTTTTAACCTCTTGTGCTTCCTGTTCCTATTAGGACCTATGGGGATCAATCTCCAGAAGGTGCTGTCATGATGGACTCATGAAAAATGAATTATCGGTGAGTAATAATTCCAGCTATCATGTAATACTATGAATATGCTATGTACAATGTTGTTGTATAACTTGTGACTAATAAAAATATTTTGAAAAAAAAAAAAAAAGATGCAGACAAGAGACAACTCTCCTCAAGACCATGACAGGGTTAAAAACACTTAAAATGCATAGATCAATACTTGCTTGCTGTCAAGATGGAATACACTATTAACTGATCCCTAAACACATCATGGGTGTGTGGTGTCCTACCACGGGTGTTGCAGTTGTATACACCCCTCGCAAAACTCCGTACTTAATGCACTATTGTGGTGTTGAAAGTAGTACAAAGGTGTCGCCACTAGATGTCACTGTATTCTATATGTGTATTTGGAAGCCGCACAGCTGAAGGATGTAAAGGGTTACTGTTTCTCTACGTGTCACCAGAATCTGCAGATCAGGTAGGAATCTGTCTTTCTTCTTTCCTATCCCCATCTCTCCTTATTTTTTCTTTTGCACTCTTCACCCACTCACAGCGCATGTTAGTTACGCTAGAGAAGTGACATGGGTGGAGGAGGTGCAAGGTCTTTCGTGTTAAGGCATTGTGGAGGAAGGACGCAAGCTAGATACTGTAGCTCTCCACAGTGGACCTATCTGGGCCCTGGCCCTCTGCCAGGTCCCCGTATCCTCAAGAGTCAGTCTTAGCCAGAATCCCATATGGGAAGGATGCAAGACAGTACGCCTCTAACAACTTCCTTACTAGTAATGCTACACAGCACTATTAAACCCCTCTTAGGAGAGGACAAGCCAGAGACAACCTCAACCCACGCCGTGGACAAGGAGAGGTCACAGAGCAGGACAGTACCTAGTAAAGCCAAAGACCTAGGAACTGATCTAGATAGAGCAAAGTTGCAGTAAGCCTATGAACTCTGTCTTGCAGCGTGGGTGTCAGCAGGGAACCCTCAGCATTCGGCTGATCCCAGGTAACAAGGTATTGGGCCTGTGTCACCGTCTAGGAAGGTTCAGTCGAGTCTAGTGGGCAGAAGGTGGTGTGAAGACTAGTCAAAGTCAATACACGGGCACAGGTGTTCTTTTTCTTCTTCTAAGTATTCTACCTCATCCTCCAACATCCCGGCAGAGCACAGTACTACATGGATTGGGACTCTCGTGGCATTCTCCTCTCTTCTACTCTGCTTCCTCATATCATTCAGCACTACTCAGTCAACAAGACTATATCCTACACTGCACTTCTTCTACAGATCTGGTTGCTGTATTGTCAAGTATTTATTCGGAACTATTGTCCCGTGTGTTTTCAAGTGCTTTATCTACTGAAAAATTGTACTATTATGTATGCCCTGCTACACATTTGCGACTTTCAGTAAACCCAGTTTATCCATGTTAAACAGACTGTGTGATTTCCCGCTATCCACCGACACAGCACACACCATCACCTTGGGACACTTCCCCTTTCTGTGGGTGGTGGTTCCAATAGTACAGGAGGGTCACTTCACCACTCTGGCCATTCGTGATAACACTAACCCAAGGGACCCATTAGAATCCCAGCAGGACACTGACCACAGGGAAAAAAGTTACAACTGGCCTTGTCAACTAAAAGCAGGCGTGCCATCACACCTGTGTGCCCCCAGGCACCGGCGTCACAAAGTAACACTCTAAGGTCACGCTGTATCTCAGCCAACCACCACAGAAGTAGCGTTACACCTCACCACCTAGCAAGTGACTGGCCGCTCCTCCGATATAACATCACACCGGGGGTACACCACAGATGTAGAGTAATGGAAAAAATAAGTACAATCATTGAAAATAATGTGGTAATATTATAAACCCAAAAAGCAACAACAAAAAAAATACAATGAAAAAGTCAATTCAGTTAAAGCTGTGTTGACGGTGGAACGTGTGGGGTGCTTCTCCTATCTGACCCCTTTTTATCCTTTACACATAGTGACTTTTTTCATTGTATTTTTTCATTTTGGGTGGGGGTGGGGGGTTGATATTATCATCACATTATTTTCTATCATTGTACTTATTTTTTCATTACTCTTAATCCATGTTGTGTTTAGGGGTTAGGGGTTAGTAATTGATTTATGCATTTTAAGTGTTTTTAATCTTACCTTGTCATGGTCTTGTGAGAAGGCTCGTCTCCTCTTGTCTATTGTCTTGTATACTTTGACTAAATAAAATATTGTTTGGATGTGCAGCTCTTGTGTGCATATGAGTAGTTTGTATGCATAGCTGTTATATAATGTGGTGTCCACCTGCTTGCTTGTTAGGTACCTTATGGTGCGTTTACACAGACAGATTTATCTGACAGATCTTTGAAGCCCAAACCAGGAACAGACTATAAAAAGGGATCAGGTCATAAAGGAAAGACTCTTTTCAAATCCATTCCTGGCTTTGGCTACCAAAATCTGTCAGATAAATCTTTCTGTGTAAACGCACCCATAGTCAGACAGGTAAAGTATCAGGGAAAACAGCTTCAGAGGCAAGTCAGACAATCAGAGGCGGCAACAGGAAAAGTACACAATATAGACAGGATTCAGGCATAGAGATGAGAGCAACTTGAGAATGCTCGAGTTTGGCATTTGAATACCGGTGGTGGTGAAGTTCAATGCTGCCCTAGGGCTGCCCGAAAAACATGGATACAGGCTATGGCTATATTGACACAACGTAACTTTTGTCTTAATCGAGGCCGTTGTTGCCTTTTGCAACCACGGCCGTGATTAATGCACTGCAGTCTGAGGGAATCCCGTCCGGAGTGTATAAACATAGTATACACTCCGGTCAGGATCCCTAGCGGCCGCACGAAAAACTGACATGTCAGTTTTGTGCAGCTGCTATTCATTTAATAGCGGCTGCACAAGCCTCACAGGCTGCACTCTCCATTGTCGGCTATGGTAAATTGGGATGCGGGTGCAAGCGGATGCGGCCACATCCCAATTCATCACAAATAAAGATAATCAGGTCAGTACTGCAGTACGGCTGGGTCACAGAACGATTGGTGTTTTACGTAGTTTGAACCCGGCCTATTTTCCCAGACTCCCTAGGGCTGCATACAATTTCTTCAGCCACTGGTGTTCAAATGGCATTCTCAAGTATTGCTTATCTCTAGTCAATTAGTGTAAAGGCCCTATTCCACGGGCAGACTGTGAGGAGCAAACGAGGAGCATTCCCCGTTCACTTTTGCTGCTATTACACGCAGCGGCAGAGAGTGGGTGGGGGCGGGGCTGCCCGGGTGATCGCCATAGAGGATAGTGGCGGTCTGCTGCCACCGCTCCTATCCCACGGAGCGGCGGCAGCAGATCCCTGCCATCACAGTCGTTTGTTTTTCAACATGCTTGAAAAAACAAACAACTGCAACGATCAGCGGGCATGAACGATGTCGGCTGATTGTTGCCCTTTATGTCACCGGACAACCGCATGCGTCTGATAATCGTTCCATGGAATATGGCCTTTATTCAAACAAAGGGTAAGGGTCAAAATTCAGAGAGTCAGAAGAAGAATAGCAGAAACACACCTTCTCTTGCAATGCAAGAATCCAACAATGTTTAGGCAGGGAGGTGCAGGTGGAGCTGCTTTAAATAGGTACAAGTAGATCTGGATTGGCAGATGGCAGTAGCAGGTGAAGACAAGCTACCTCTCTAAATGCAGAGCAGTTTTCGCTTGTGCACCCTAGTGACCAGAGGTGTCATTGCAGGAGGAGAAAAAAGATGGCAGAAGACACAAGCAGCCCAAGGATGAGCATGGAGCACAGCAGAGGAGGAGGACACATGGACAGATCTCATTATAACATAACAGGGCCCATCAGATGGATCCAAGAGCACTTGTTACTTTCAACGGAGCAAACTTAAGAGCCCCTATTACTTGAGGCGATGTCCGGGATCAAGTGAGCACCGCCGACCTATCACATGCTATTACAGCAAGGGGGAAAGTGTGCGGGGGGGGGGGGGGTATTAGGCTCCCCGGATGATCTGGGGGCCCATAGGAGGTAGCGGCAGTCTGCTCCTATCACACGGCCAAAAGCAATGAAATGCACGTCAGGGTGGTGGCGTCCCGGGGATTGGTATGATACACACACACACACACACACACAATAGGAACTGCGACTGTCTGGTCCCTTATTTGTGTGGGGTTTGAGATGCTTAAGGACATTTTTTGGGGAATTAACTCTTGATGCTATGATGTGAACTGATATATGCTATGCACTTGCACTTTATATTATATTGTTGATCATGTAACTAGTCCGTTTCATAATTTTGCCATTTACCTAATTTGTCCATTAATTCTGATTTGTGTCTGGAATCATGATGCATGATTTTGTCATCTTCTTCAGGACTGCCACTATTCTATTTTAATGTTTGGTCTTTTCTCTTTCCTTATTTAATGATGTTTTATGGAATTAAAGATTATTCTGCTACTTAAATTCAGTTATTTTGTTTTGCATGTGGTAAATCAGTGATACTGTAGTAGCATAACAACCTCTTGAACATAGCTGTACACTGATCATTATTGCATGGTTAGAATTTTGGTGTATGGAGAGACATTTTAAGTTCTTCTATTAAACCAAGTGATTATTATTATTATTATTATTATTTTATAAAGTACCCTTAATTCCAGAGCGCTATACAAACGATAAGGGTAACAAACAGGAACAATACAATATAAACACATTACATGAAGGCAAATGGCAGACTGGTACATGAGGAGAGAGGATCCTGCCCGCAAGAGCTTACAATCTATAAAGTCGTAATGGCCGATAATTGACCAAATACGGCTGATAATCACTTTGTGTAATAGGGCCTTAGGGTATAAACACACACATCGTATACGCAGCGTATTTACTGCTGCGATACGCAGCAAATAAGCAGCATATTAGATCTAAATAACTGAACACAGCATCAAATCTGCACCATCAAATCTGCTGCAGATCTGCTGCAGATCTGCTGCGTATACGGTGTGTGTGTTTGTACCCTTAAGGTTTTTTCAAGGCCCAAGGCCCCCTAAACCTAGAGACAGCCCTATATGGGGATATGATTGTTTTTAAGACACATGAATTCCATGGATAAGTTTAGGTAGATATCAGGCCTTTTGATACTTTAGTCCAGGTGGTTAAACATTAGGGAACTATTTTTTTTTTTTTAAACGATATTTTATTAGTGGCTTATGTAATATTTGAACATACATATTGAAAATTCATTATATATTCAAAAAGAAAGTCGCTCACAGGCAACAAAGGATTGTATGTTTACAATATCATACAGATACAATGAGCCTTTGTAATAACCTTAAAAGACATATTATCATATACAATACAACGTAGTCTTACCAAAAACATAGGTAGAAAAACAGTAACCTATAATATCACCTTAAAACATGGTATAGATGTCAGATATTCAAATATGCTACCAATAGAATGGAGAGAATTGTCTTTAACAGAGAAGATATTTAAGAGAAGATATTTGGAGTGCTCCCAGAGTTCCCTGTTGGGCGGCCATGCAATACCAATCAGTGTCCTTAAATTGATTAATGACAGAGTCTCTCTCTTCTATAGTAAAATCATGAATTAGAAATTGTGTCCATTTGGACATAAATGTTTTTGTTGATTTTTCTTTGGTGCGCAATACATCCAAAAGTTCCCAATGAAAGATCTCCTTCAGAGCGGAGATTACCTCAGAAATGTCTGGTAGAGTATCCAGTATCCAGTGTCTTAATAAACATTTCAGGGAAACTAATAGAGTTAAATGAATTCCTTAAGGGTGCATTTACACAAAGATTTATCTGACAGATTTTGGAAGCCAAAGCCAGGAATGGATTTGAAAAGAGGAGAAATCTCAGCCTTTCCTTTATGACCTGATCCCTTTTTATAGTCTGTTCCTGGTTTTGGCTTCAAAGATCTGTCAGATAAATCTGTCTGTGTAAATGCACCATTAGAAGTAAGTAATTTAGGAGAGGGAGTAGTAGAGTCTATATCAATAAAATGAAAAAGATAACTAAGAGGGAGAAGTGGTATGGCATGGCCCCAAGTGGACAAAAGATAGAGCCGCACAGAGTCCCAAAATTCCTGCACTCGCATGCAGGCCCAGGCACAGTGAAACAAGTCTGCTTTAGGAAGTGAACATTTCGGGCAACTGTTTATGTGAGAAGTGTGGGAGTTGGAAAAAGGAATATTAAAGGCATATATTGCCTTGTGTATAAAGCGGAAATGTATTTCACGTAGAACCACATTAGGAGTGGCAGAATGCACTAGTTGAGATCCTCTCAATATTTGTTGGGTCAGATCCTCTGAAAAAATTACGGAGGACCATTTTAAAAAAAAAATTTGTCTAGATAAATTCTTTTGAGAGCGTGATCCAAGTTCTCCATATGTATGTGATAAAGAATTATGCACTGGTGGTGGGGGAACTATTATTATATGGGAAATAATTACTGTGGGACCTAAATTGTTAAAAATAGTTTAGTTGCGTAAACTTAAATATCATATGTGATTATATTAAAGATTTATAAGATTTACGAATACCAGGTAATATTTTGGCAGTTCCCATCCAAGAGATGGTAAAGCTTTACCACATGGATAGAAGATGATGCCTATGGGTGCCTTTACACAGAGAGAATTATCAGACAGATTTTTGAAGCCAAAGCCAGGAATGGATTTGAAAAAATGAGAAATCTCAGTCTTTCCTTTATGATCTGATCTGAATAACAAACGTTATCACAGCGGACATCAAAATAATGATCATGGCAATTATTTTGGGACATCTTATGTGGGGTATGTATTTCTTTACTTTCTCCCTCAGCACATAAATCACAGTAGCACTGGACAGATCTCTTCACTACTCTAAATGATAGGAGGATATTGGAACTACAGAACTGAGGTTCTTGTCCTCCGTAGCTGTGATTGGTCAGTCAGAATTGACTGACCAATCTTAGCGATCAGCGGGTGGGAAGAGACACAATTGGCCAAAGGACATGACATTTAGCTATCTATAATAGCTTCAGTGTTTCCCCCAGATTCTCCCCCTGCCACCCCCAGCATCTCCCTAACTGCTCCCCCTGCCCCAGCGTCTCCCCCTGCCACCCCCAACTGCCTCCGCCCCAGCATCTCCCCAACTGCTCCCAGCATCTCCCCAACTGCTCCCCCTGCCCCCAGCGTCTCCCCTTGCCACTCCCAGCTGCTTCCCCTCCCCCCAAGCTTCTCCCCCGGCCCCTGCCACCCCTAGCTGCCTCCCCTCCCCCTGCCAACCCTAGCTGCTTCCCCTCCCCTGGCCCCTGCCCCCCCTAGCTGCTTCCCCTCCCCGTCTCCCCAACTGCTCCCCCTCCCCCTGTCGCCCCAGCTGCTCCCCCTCCCCTGTCGCCCCAGCTGCTCTCCCTCCCCCCAGCTTCTCCCCCTCCCCCTGTCACCCCAGCTGCTCCCCCTGTCCACCAGCTTCTCCCCCTCCCCCTGTCACCCCTGCTGCTTTAGACTTATTATTTTAGATGCACTTTACACATGAAACTGTAAATATGCTGTATGTAGTTGGCTTGAATAAGCATTTGAAACAAGAAGCCATTTGCATTTTTAGATTGATGGTAACAGTGCGTTCACACAGATTTATCTGACAGATTTTTGAAGCCAAAGCCAGGAATGGATCTGAAGAGAGAAATATCAGTCTCTCCTTTATGACCTCTTCTCTGTTTATAGTCTGTTCCTGGCTTTGGCTTCAAAAATCTGTCAGATAAATCTCTCTGTATAAACACACTATAAGGATATGTTCACACTGCGTATGAGTCCGGCCGTAGCTCGTACGCCGCCGTACATGTGCGGCTGAAACTACAGGCGTGGGAAAAGTAGACATGCGACCGGATGCGTACGAACCGCGAACATACGCCTGTAGTACAGTTATGCTTCCCTAGCTTCTTTCGGAGCGATCTGAAACAGGTCATTTACTTGGAAATCTTCGCCCAGCCCAATAAAACTCACAGAACCTTTTGGATCAAAAAATCAAGTTCAATTTGGCTGAAATAAGTACTTCGTACGAGACCGCACTGAAATCCACGGCCGTGAGTTTCAACATTTCCGTCCTCAAACAATGGTCTTGTTCATTTTTCACAGCGCCGTATACGATCCGGTCGTAAGCTCATACGTAGTGTGCATTGTGCGGGCGTATATCGTATACTTCCCAGCGAACGCATCAACCTCAAAACTACGTGCGTATATTCGCGGTTCGCACTATGGAGAAAGAGTGAACACACTCATTATTACTGAAAGGTATAGAATACAGCACACAATCCCTTTCTCAATAAAGAAGCAAACTTTCCCATAAATATTTACTTTATATAGACACTGACACATCTGAATGATACAACAAAATACTATGTACAAGCATTGTATCTGCATTTACAGATGTAATACTCTACATTACCTATTAGCATTTCACTTATTTAACTTACCACAAATATTTCTGAAATTGTCACAATTATGTATTAGTACAGTGATCCCTCAACTTACAATGGCATACAATATTTTTAACATACAATGGTCCTTTCTGGACCATCGTAACTCGAGACCAGACTCAACATACAATGCTATGGACAGTCAGGATCTGCAGCACATGTAACAAACTAGATGATCAACCAATTAAACTGGCCAGTTTTTATGGTAAAACCCCAGTATTAGTGAAGTGCCTGCACTGGTTCGCTGTCTAGTAGTGATTCTCCAGAGTATAGTGTGATACTACATGTCCTGTGCTGCTCTTTACCTGGGACAGTTTTCCATAAATTGTTGGTCTCAACATACAATGGTTTCTTCCTGGAACCAATTAATATCGTATGCTGAGGGACCACTATATACCAATTAAAAAAAAAGGTCAGGTTTAAAATAACAAAGATAAGTGGTGTTGTCCATACAGGTCCAGTTAATTACAGGTTCTTGTTTATTGTGTAAGATAAGTAAATCAATTATACTTATATCATAATTATGCTCTATAATTATACCTCTATGTTTATACTACAGTGGTCCTTAAAAACATATTTATTATTAGCATAACAAATGTCTAGATCAGATATCCAGTAGTTCCTGTTTAAGAATTTTGGCAACACACCTTGAGTGTACAGTTGATTAAATTCTGGCATCGGGCAAGGCCCAGATTTGACAACACACCTTCAATGTACAATTGATTTAATTCTGGTTCTCTAGGGATCATCCGATTATGACTGCTGGCTACACACCCACAGCACTGGCCTTATTCACAGGCATTTCTTTGGTATCAGTGTTGTGCTCTAAGCACAACATTCATAGGGGAGTGCTATTTTACTACATATGCAAGTAATACCCACCCTATGTTTCACACAGGGACGCTTTCCCTTTTCATTTTGTTCTAGTGTAAGATTAAAAAGTGACGGGTGAAGACATAATACAGTAGTTAGACAACAGTATATGCAATATTTTAATACATAACCCTTAAAAAAAAAAGGCCACTTCATAAAGATTAGTATGTTACTTGCATCAACTATTATGTAGTGCAATGGTGGGAGCAAATTAAACCAATCTTCAGCCATTAATATGGATATTTTGAGGGTAAATTAGGGTCTATTTACACAGAAAGATTATCTGACAGATTATCTGTCAAAGATTTGAAGCCAAAACTAGGAATGGATTTGAAAAGGGGAGAAAGCTCATGCTTTCCTATATGACCTGATCTCTGTTTATAGTCCATTTCTTGCTTTGGCTTCAAATCTTTGGCAGATAATCTGTCAGATAATCTTTCTGTGTAAATGGACCCTAATGCTAGGTTTACACGGAACGATTATCGTGCGTATTTGCACGATAACGATCGAATTCAAACAATAATCGCACGTGTAAACGCAGCGAACGATCGAACGACGAGCGAGAAATCGTTCATTTTGATCTTTTAACAGGTTCTTAAATCATCGTTCGTCGTTCGCAAAAAATCGTTCTGTGTAAACAGTTGTCGCACGATAGTCCGGCCACCCGCAGCCCCGCCCCGCTCATCCGCAGCCCCCTGCGCCGGCTCGATCGCCGCCCCCGCCGATCCGATCGCCCCCGCCGCGACCATACTTTTCCTGCTCCGCGTAGCAGGTCTTCCACATCCCCGGCTCCCCTCTCCAGTTCACTGATTGGCTGAAGAGGGGAGCTATTAATTTCAAACGGCTCCTCTTCAGCCAATCAGTGCTCCTCTTCAGCACTGATTGGCTGAAGAAAAGCCGTTTGAAATTCCCGGCTCCCCTCTTCAGCCAATCAATGCAAGGCAGCACTGATTGGCTGAAGAGGAGCCGTTTGAAATTCCCGGCTCCCCTCTTCAGCCCATCAATGCAAGGCAGCACTGATTGGCTGGAGAGGAGCCGTTTGAAATTCCCGTCTCCCCTCTTTAGCCAATCAGTGCTGCCTTGCATTGATTGGCTGAAGAGGGGAGTCGGGAATTTCAAACAGCTCCTCTTCAGCCAATCAGTGCTGCCTTGCATTGATTGGCTGAAGAAGGGAGCCGGGAATTTCAAACGGCTTTTCTTCAGCCAATCAGTGCTGAAGAGGAGCAGTTTGAAATTCCCGGCTCCCCTCTTCAGCCAATCAGTGCACTGAAGAGCAGAGCCGGGGATGTCGAAGACCTGCTACGCGGTGCAGGTAACGTATGCTCGTGGCCGAGCCGGCGGGGGCGATCGGAGCAGCGGTGGCAGGGGGGGGGTTGCGATCGGAGCGGCGGGGGTGGATGATCAGAGCGGCAGTAGGGGGGCGATCGGAGCGGCAGGGGTGGCGCAGGGGGCTGCAGTTGAATGTGGGGCCGGGCTGCGGATGAGCAGGGGGCCGGGCTGTGAGCGGGGGGGGGCGATCGCAAAACGATTTTTCTGTACGATATATCGTACCGTCTAAACGCTGATTGTTATAAAAAAAAATTGTTACTTCGAAATAGTTAATCATACTATCGGGCCAATAATCGCCTCGTGTAAACTTAGCAGAAGGGTAAGATTTAGAGGTGTGTGTGGTAATAAGGCTGGTAACGACTGCATATGCAATTGTTGTTAAGTCAAGTACATGAAAGGATAGGCACACAATATAATTTTTAGAAAAAAAAATTGGAGACATCCATAGTTAATATTTAGGGCTATTCAATCGTAACTTTTATTAAAATAACATTTTTGTAATTTTACAATAATGGGAAGTATTTACTTGTGGTCGATACATAAAAAACAACATGTATATAAACTCTTTAATCTAAAAGAAAGTTCATAAAGGAACAGCTATCATATGACTATTAAAAATAACATTTTGCACCCTAAGGCCACTTTAACACTGTAGTATTTTGGTCAGTATTTTGCATCAGTGCTTGTAAGGCAAAATCTGGAGTGGTAGATAAACAGAGAGAATCCTTTAATGGAAAAACTTTTATTTCTTCTACATTTTAGACCCATTGCTAATTTTGTTTTACAAATTCTTATGCAATATACTGCTGTATGGATTGGCCTAAGGCTGTATTGACACATTGCAGTTATGTCAAACTTGTTTAAAGTTTCTAAAATTGTAGTAAGAGCACAATACTTTTGTAAAACTAACGGCATAAGAATGAAATATATTAATTTTAAAATAGCTAAAATGCTCACTGTAATATTTATTGCCCAATAAGGAAAGTAGCTGTATATTTTAAAACAAGTAATTAAAATGCCTATGCTTTATTGGTTCTCTGCATAGACATTTTCTAAATGCTAAAGGGGTCCTATTACATGATTATTACGAAATGTTCCCACACTGAAACCCCTGTAGTCAACTCTGATCCATAAAGAAACCTGGCAGTAGGTTATAAGTTTCCATGCAGCACCACCACAAGGGAAAATATAGTATAACAGTATCCACACAGTAAAGATATTCTTTGTAATTGCTCTCCACTCTGACAAAAAAGATCAACCTCTATTCCTTAAAAAAGGTCTATAATTTTTTTTTCTAAATTGGACAACCTCTTGTGTTTGACTTTTTTTTTTACTTTGCACTGTTTATACTCAAAAGGACTATAAAAAAAAAATCAGGTTATGTAATTTTTTTTTTTTTTTTTTTTACACCTGGGTTCACAAAAGTAATGTCAATAAACCCGTGTCCACACTGACATGTCATACGTTTTCATCCATTTCAAAACTTGGATTCACATAATCTCCCCGATCACTTGTTATTGCTAGGTCTTTAGGAATTGAAACTTCTTTATGATTTAATGGAGGCCACTCTGAGTCTTTTGACAATTGGTACTGTAGCTTCTTATATGGACTTTTTGATCTATAATGAGTCAGATGTTTCAGCAAGTTCCATAGTTTTACGTTCTCAATTAGGGTTTCCTGCAAAAGTATAAAAAATAAAAAAAAAGTTTAATATTATAATTAAAAAGACCCTAAGAGATACCATGTCATTTTAGGATTCTGGTCCTTTAGGATCCCTTGTCAATAGATAAAAACAGGTCGATAGACTAGTCAAAACAGGACCTATTCTCTTTCGGGAGAAAGATACCCAGCATTCACCAATTTGTTTAGTTGCTGATAAGCAAGCTGATGAAGGCCATGCTTAGCCGAAATGTGTACTTCTGTAATATTGATGCATCCTGCACTGAATAAATGAACTAAACAAATTTATTAGTGCTGGGTATAGTTCTCTACATACTGCTGGATTCCTCTACGACAAGCACCACTGACACATGGAGTGCCATTCTTCCATTTCTACTATTCTCTTTCCTGACATTACTGTTTTAGTAAATACTTGTATTTCCCATCACTTGACTATTAGTGGCGACAATACAGAGTGCACAAATATTCCTCTGAAAAAGTTTCGTCGTAACAGCAAGGTTATTTTTCAGAAAGAAAAAAAAGAAAAAAAAAGAAGAAGATGGAAACTAATGGCAAAACGTAGAAAACTTTCAAATTATGGCCTGTCACATTTTGGTCACTTACCTCAGAAACATACGAAAGTGCTAATATAATGAGTAGCATAATTATTAAAGAACCTCTCCACAGGAGGGGGGTACATACAAGCTGCAAGAGGGGAAAAAAATAGAAAAAGACATCAAAACAATTAAAATGTAAAGACTATGGATAGCTTTGCTTTTTTTTTTAATACAGTGGCCAACATTTCTCAACAGTGGAATTTTAGCTCATTTCTAAGTTAGGCCATCATGTTCACACAATGTCAAAATTAATGAAAAGGCGTCCGATTTTCATAAAAAAAAAAATGCAGTTTTTGCAGCAATTTAACTGACTGCAATGACAATGCATTGAAGTCTATGAGAAGACAGACGTCCAATGCACACAGTATTGAATAAAGGACATTTTTGCGTCTGACGTCAAAATAATGAACATGATCATTGTCTTTTGCAAACAGCTGAGTTTTTTTTAGTAGTAGTTCACACGCAGTTTTTCTTTTCTCACCCTTTTCACTATTAAATTCAATGGACTTTTCAATTAAGCCGCATCCAAAGGCCAATTAGTGACCCCAAACTAAAATAATGTACAAACACCAGTCATTGCACTACGGGAAGGCCAGGCTGCTAAATAACGTCTATTATTTTAGCCTCAAAATAACAGACGTCATTTTAAACAGAGATGAAAAAACGTTGTTTGAACATAGCCTTAAAGGGGTTATCTGGATATGCAAAATAACTATGCTGTTGCAAATATGTAGGGGGAAAAAAAAACATTAAAAGAAGTTATACCTATCCCAATGTGCTCCCCCCATTGCCCTTCTACGGCCCTCCTGAGACGAACTTGTCTCGGGGATGCAGCCTGCTTAGCCAATTAATGGTCAGGGTGGGACAGCGTAGCCAGTTATTGGCTGAATGGACTGTCATCCCCAAGAGGAGTCTCAAAAGAGGAGGCAGGATCGTCTCGAGAAGATACTGGCGACCCGTGGGAGGACAACAGGGAGGGGGTAGCTTCTTTAATTTTTTTTACATACTTGCAACCATACAGCTATTGTTTTGCATAGCCGAATATCCCCTTTAGAGCTACAAAATTTTATTGATGTAGTTAATGACACATTAATGGTTACCGGTTCCCTTCCTTTCTGTCAAAGTGTCAGAAAAGTTCACTTTTACACTGGCTCAAATGGTGGCACTTTTCCTACACTTGTGTGGACCTTTTTTTCCACCTCATGCAATTTTTCATTTAATCTTTCAATATCGGAGGCAATATCACAGCATGTCTAAGCTCATGTCTGAGTTGAGCTACAAATTACATTTACAAAAGAAAGGAGGGCTTGGCAGGAAGGCAGTTTTGGGTATTGATACAGAATTACGCACCTTGCAGCATATTGTAATACATATGGAAAATTATGGGAAAATAAATATTATAATCCTATTACAAATTGTTTTCAACAGCTACAGTACAATGCACTAGGGAGGGGAGAAAGAAGGGAAGGAAAGGAAAGGAAAGAATTGGTACTTACTTCCATAGCAGTGTATAAATTAGATATGTTTGCAAATAGAAAAAAAAGGCACACTGCAAACTGGACTAGAATCACAATAACAAATAGATCTGAAAGAGAAAAAAAGAAAATGGACATTTACCAATATTTCCTGTACAGTAAATCATATATACTATTTGATTATATACAATTTTATAATATCTATCTTCACAAAGAAATGTACTTACAATTTTTATAAACTGGTTGTCTGAATGGCTTCCCTTTTGAGAATACAAAAGCGACGATTAAACAATTTAAAGTTCCTAAATACCAAACAGTTGAGTTTTCATAACTCTGGAAATTACTCTTTACATCTGGGTTCTGTGGCTGCAGTATATAATCGGTTCTAGTTGTGGTATTAAGATAACTCCCATTAGCTGGTCTACAGGCACTGTGGTAGAGAATACAAAAAAAGGATATAATTATTAGTAAATTATTAAACTATTATTAAATGTGTGAAAGACATACTACATCTTACTATTATTAATAAATAAGTTTTTTTTTGCAGAAACACATACTAAACACTTCTGAAACGATGTCCTTGCAGAACAAAGAATTATTATGCCCCCAGAAAAATCTGCTATTGAGGCACAGTCAGATGCCCCAGCACATGTAAGATTGTGAGAATCTGCTGACATTTTTATTGTGCGTTTGGGTATTACTGAAAATGAGGCACAGTTTTATTCCAAATTAACATACTGTATAGCATTTTCAAAAATAGCAGTAAGAATAAAATAGCAAATAGGAATAGTAGAATTACTATTATAAGGATTATAAGGATTACTATTAGTTTTGTTTTTTTTCCCTATACATAAATACTACACCTTGTTATCAAAATATAAAATGTATTCAGTTTGTGTTAATCCTTAAATGGTACCTATCACAAAGTACTGTACGCTGGACCCAATCGGCATGCAATCCATTTGCTGATGGAAGTTCGGGAATCCATAGAGATGATCAGCTTCAGCGTGACAAGTACGCTTTCAATTTGGTGCAGTTCTCTATAGGTTTTTCCTGTCTCTAATCAACATTTTATTTTATATTTTTCATGAGAGCAGTGTTTGGATCAACACGATTTCCCCTGTTTTTCAGAAGGAAATGCACCCTCCCACCATAAGGGCCAAAATTGACACTTGTTATTCCACAGAATGAAGGACTTCACCAATATAACTCATTGTTGGTATTATGTTGGAATGATTAAGGGTATAAACCCACACACCGTATATGCAGCGTATTTACTGCTGCGATATGCAGCAAACTCGCAGCAGATTAGATCTAAATAACTGAACACAGCATCAAATCTGTACCAACAAATCTGCTGCGTATTTGTTGCGTATCTGCTGCGTATACGGTGTGTGGGTTTATACCCTTAAAAGGGAACCATTCACCCCGTGGCCCCCGTCAGAAACTGACATACAGTGACATAAAGGTCAATATACTTACCACATCGCTCCCGGTCCCGTCCCGAAGCCCGTTGTTGACACGGAGAAATCGACGATTCTTGTTCTCGCGCCCATTATGGTAATGAGCGCCGCCGGGTCCGAAGTCCAGCCTTCTCCCCGCCTCCGACACTTGATTGATGCCAGGTCCTCTTCCTCCTCGTCTTCTTTCTTCTCGCCGGATCCCGCGCAGGCGCCGTGACAGTCGTTTTCGGCGCATGCGCAGTTCACAATTAAAGCCGCTCCGCAGCTTCACTGTTTACTGCGCGTGCGCCGATTGGCTCGAACACGTTTCCTGTTTACCGCGCAGGCGCAGAAGAGGTGATGAGACCATCGCAGCGGCGCCTGCGCGGGAGTTCGGCAGAAGACTGAAGACTGAAGACGTCAATCAAGTTCCAGGAGGCGTGGAGCGGCGACGAGAAGAGGACCTCATGAATAAGTTGGACTCGTCCATCGTTTCCTATGGACGTTGGACTCATCTCAGCTCATTACCATAATGGGCGGGAGAAGAAGAATCGGCGATTTCTCCGTGTCAACAACGGGATCCGGGACGGGACCGGGAGCGATGTGGTAAGTATATTGACCTTTATGTCACTGTATGTCAGTTTCTGCCGGGGGCCACGGGGTGAATGGTTCCCTTTAATGTTTTTTTCTACTGTTCAACTATACTTACAAGTAAAATATTTGCTGTCGACATATCACCAAGACATTGGTTAATTGGGTTAAAGATGTTGGACTGCTATTGTAATAAGCCTACTGTACAATGCATTGAGAAAGACTTTACACCTTTCACTTTTTTACATTTTAGTATGTTTTTAGTATGTTTGTAACATCAGTCTACAGTTTATACCTGCAGAAAGGAACAACCAGCTTTTTTTCTAGAGCCAACTACCCTACCAAACTCTTTAATTGGGGAAGAAGGGCCAAAACCAAATTTTCACCCTGCCTGAGCTCCAAAGAATCTCTGTACAGATTGGAGAAACTTTCAGAAGGTCAACCATCACTGCAGCACTCCACCAATCTGGGTTTTTGACAAAGTGTCTAGAAAAAGGCTTCTCCTTAACAAAAAAAAACCCAAAAGATCTGTCAGGAGTTGGCCGTCACGCTCGGCTCCCAGTACTGAAGCCTGGGGCCATCCTCTCGCAAGCATTCGCCAAAGCATACGGTGGATCGAACGGCTGGTTTGTGAGGAGCGCACCGACTGCATCTGGCCTGGCCAGTTGCTAGGGACGTGGCAACATAGCTTTGCATTATCTGGGGCTGGGACTCCAGCCTCCATAAATATCCTCTTATGTGTGTCCTTCATTGCCTGCGATGAACCTGAGTGTCAGTACCTGAGTGTCCCTTGACCTAGCATTTGTATTCTGATTTCCTGGTTTCCTAAGTTCTAGCTTGGCTTTTGACGTTTCTTCTGACTCTGGTTTTGTACTGCATCGACCATGGGTTACTGACCCGGACTGTTTACCCTGCTATTATTGTGTTTTGTCTGTCTTGACTGTCGCCCTGTTATTCGCTGCCACCTAGGCAGGGTCTGCAGGGCGGGTGTCAGCGCTAGAGCCTCACCTGTCCCATATGCTCTAGTCTTATAACCTTACATGATCTGTCCAACACCATCCCGATAGTGAAGTATGGTGGTGGCAACATTATGCTGTAGGGGTATTTTTCAGTGGCTGGGTCAGTAGCCCAGCAAGAGCCCTGACTTAGACAAAAATGGCTGTCCATTAACAACCCCTAGCCAACCTGACGGAGCTAGAGAGGATCCACATAGAATGGCAAAAAGGGCCCAAATCCAGGTGTGCAAACCTTTTTCATACCCAAGAATATTGGAGACTATAATCACTGCCACGGTGGTTCAACTAAGTACTGGATAAAGGGTCTGAATATTTATGACAATGCAATATTTTGGCTTTTCTATTTGAATAAATTTGCAAAGATTTTTAACATTCTCATCAACTGGTTTCATAAAGTTATATAGATTTGTAATTTACTTCTATTTGAAAATCTCAAGTCTCCGCAAACACATCAGCTGCTGTATGTCCTGCAGGAAACATTGTTTCCCTATCGTCCCATTGGCATCACAACAGAATGGGGTAAATTCGCCCCTGCGAGCCCCTGGGACGAAGGAATCTTTTAATGAAACAATCAATCAATCATTTTAATCCCCTCCCACGGAAGTATAAGTGGGCCCCCCCCCCCTCACCTAGTCAGTCTTTTTTTGCTTCGCCTGTTTAGCCCCAGGGGACCTTGCCCCTCCTACCTAACTATGCTTTCTTTTTCAGGCTTTCAAGAGACGGCTTTGCTACACAGTTTGTACCTGTGTCTAGCGGCACCACGTTGCCCGCCGCTCGTGGATGCCGGGGCTTAGACCGTGCGTTCCCGGTAGTTCCTCCCTCCGGAGGCCGGACAGCGTCATGACGTCCGACGCCGGCGTCGCTCAGTCATGACGCCGACGCCGCTCGTGACGTCACCAGCGGCCGCGGCGCTTCAAAAGACCGGCGGTAAGCCAGAAAGCCGGATCCACAGCGTTCTCCTGGTGAGTGTAGCTTGCTGGGATCTTTTGCTGAGTCCTAACCTGCGGTGAATCCTCTGCTGTGCTTCACATCATCCTGTGTGCTGATCTACACTTCCAGCAAAGTAAGTGGAGATAGTCTCCTAATGCTAGGCTGCCATCTAGTGGTAAAATGAGAGTATTACAGGCTAGGCTTGTATGACCACTACTGATATATGGGAATATGCATATTTATTTCAGATGTCAGCCATGGAAACCAGTCCCACGGGGAAAAGAGTTTCTAAACGCAAACATTTTTTCTGTGCTGACTGTGAGACACCATTGCCAGATGCATATGAATACCGTACGGAGATTTTCTGCTATCAACTTTCAGGTTCCTCATGTGTATATTACGTATTAGTTACGTGGTTATATGTATTTTCAGTCCGTTGTGCTTCCTGTCGGCCTAAGCCTAATGAGGAACCTGATGTACAAGATGTGGTTGTATGGGTAAAGGATTACGTGGAAAAAACACTGAGTAGCAAGGAATGTCGCCATTCTCGCCAGAAAAAGAGATCAAAGCGTAGTGTATCTCCTTCTGTTTCCCAGCCTGTAAGTACGGTCTTTTTGCCTGGAGTTCCTTTCTCCTCCTCCGGTTGAGTCTGTGTATTTTTTTGCCTAGGGGTCTATTGTAAAGGTGATTAAGGAAGATAGATCATCGTCATCGTCAGAATCTTCTTCTTCCTCTGAGGATGACAATGAGACCTTCAAGGGATACTTTCCTATGGACAGTATATACAAATTACGTAGGGCTGTCCAGGAGGAGATTCATCCGGAGGAGCGAGAAGACGGGGGTTCTCACGCCAAAAAGCCTAGGGCTTTTTCGGTTGGAGAAACATCTTTGTCCATGATGCAGAATGAATGGAAGAAGCCGGAAAAAGCTCCGGTGTTAAGTAAAAAATTTAAAACCTTATATGTCCTCAAGGAGGAACAGTGTAAGGATTGGAGTGAGCCTCCTAAAGTGGATACAGCTATTGCTAAATTATCCAAAAATACTGTCCTACCAGCGGAGGATGGCTCTAACATAAAGGATCCCATGGACAGAAGAGTAGAGGTGGCATTTAAAAGAGCATATAATGCTGCTACAGCTCAAGGAGCTGTGTCTATCTCTTCCTTTGAGGTCTCTAGGAGCCTCAGAAGGTGGTTGGCCAAAGTCCAGGAGGATCTGGAAGGTGGGGTGAACAGGGACAAGGTCCTTCGTTCATTCAAAAAAGTTAACATGGCTATAGATTTCCTATGCGATGCCGCCTCGCAAGGAACTAGATTAGCTGCAAAATCTATGGCCCTGTCTACAGCAGGACGCAGAGCCCTTTGGTTAAAACCATGGGCTGGGGATTCCAATTCTAAGTTCCAGCTTTGTAATTTAGAATACCAACCTGGCAGATTGTTTGGCCCTGAACTGGATAAAATTATGGAAGAAATGTCCGATAAAAAGGGTAAGTCCCTTCCTCTAACCTCCTCGAGCGGATCATTTAAAAATCGTAGTTCCTTTCGTAGGAACAAGTCCCCTCAGAGAGGAAAAAGTCGCTACCAATCCAGAGGAAAGGGTAGATATTATAATAAAAGAGGCGGAGGTAACCAGCAGAAGAAGGAGTCCGCAAAGAAGCCGGACTTCTGACGCCAGAAGCATACCTGTGGGGGGACGTCTGGTTCATTTTCTTCATGCTTGGGAAGCATTAATAAAGGATCCGTGGATTGTAAGCATTATCAGAGAGGGTTATGTGCTTCCTTTATCAACTCCTCCCCCCCCAAGGTTTCTTACCTCCCGTTATCTAGGTCCTATAAGGCATCCGGTGTTGGAAAAAGAGGTTCTCCACCTCCTAGCGGTCGAAGCCCTAGAAGACGTCCCTCAGGCGGACATCGGTCTAGGGGTGTATTCTCCAGTGTTTCTCGTGCCGAAGCCATCCGGAAAGTGGAGGCTTATTATAGATCTAAGGTATCTAAATCGGTTCATGGAGAAGAAAAAATTCCGCATGGAGAATATAAAATCCGTAAAAGCCCTCCTCCAGGAGGGGGATTTTATGGTAACAATAGATCTCCAGGATGCCTACCTCCACATACCTATCTTGCCTGCCCACAGAAAATTTCTACGAATAGCGATCCAACTCCAAGGGAGAATAAGACATCTGCAGTTCAGGGTACTTCCATTTGGAATAACCTCAGCTCCCTTCATTTTTACAAAGGTGGTAGCGTCGATCATGGTCAACTTCAGGTTACAAGGGATAAAGATTATACCTTACCTCGACGACTGGTTGATTATGGCTCAGACTCAGACTCTTCTGAGTACTCAACTGGAATATGTCATGGACATTCTGCTCCAGTTGGGATGGCTAATCAACCAGGAAAAGTCAGACCTGATCCCGTCCACAACGAAGCTGTTTCTAGGATTCATCATAGATTCCAGACAGATGAAGTTATTTCTTTCTCCTCCCAGAGTGATTCGGATCCAGAGAGGAGCACAATTTCTCATTCCTCCTCGACAGGTCTCACTCCGGACCCTAATGAGATTCCTGGGACTGCTCTCCTCTGCAGCGGAGGCAGTTCCATGGGCGCTCTGGCACATGAGGCATCTCCAGAAAGAAGTCCTGTCTACATGGAGTCGGAGACTAGAAGATCTGGACGCCCTGCATGTCCTGTCAACAGGGACGCGACAGTCGCTAACTTGGTGGAGACAGGTGACACATGGAGTTTCGATAGCCGAACCACAGTGGATCACGATAACGACGGACGCCTCAGGCTCAGGTTGGGGTGCACATCTGGAGGAGAAGTTGATTTCGGGGGTATGGAGCAGACAGGAATCCGCCCTTCCATCCAACGTTCGAGAGCTCAGAGCAATCTACCTGGCTCTGTCACACTTCTCTCCTATACTAACACAGAAGGCTGTCCGGATCAGAACAGACAACATAGCGTGTGTGGCGTATATCAACAAGCAAGGAGGTACCAGATCATCTCTACTTCTCAGAGAAGTAGAGTGTATCTTCAGATGGGCAGAGCCCAGGATAGCCAGGCTATCTGCTCTACACATCAGAGGCATCCACAACACCTTAGCGAATCGATTGAGTCGAGGGTTAACGGTTCCGGGAGAATGGTCTCTTTCCAGGAAAGTGTTCATTCTGTTAACCCGGAGATGGGGTCTTCCGGAAATAGACCTCATGGCATCAGCAGAGAATGCCAAACTGAAGAACTTTTGTTCCCTCTACTCAGTAGACAATCCAGCGATAGTAGACGCCATGTCCATTCAATGGACCTTCCAGCTGGCATATATATTTCCCCCAATCTCTATGATACCGAGGGTTCTCATAAAGATCAGGAGGGATCAGACGTCAGTGATCATAATCACTCCCTTTTGGCCCAAGAGGTCATGGTTCGCCCTCCTCATGAATATGAGCAGGGGGGAGTTTTGGAAACTCCCCTTGATACCGGACCTAATATCGCAGAGACATCATCTATGCCAGGACCTTCACAGCCTCAGTCTCACGGCGTGGAGACTGAGGGGGCCGTATTAAATTCTAGAGGATTGTCTGAGAGGGTACTAGCTACCTTATCTCATGCTCGTAGTACAGCTACGAACAAGTCTTATTCCCGTATATGGAAGATTTTTCAGGCATGGTGCCTTTCAAAACAGATCAACCCTTCCAAACCTGACACTCCTCAGTTGTTAGAATTTTTTCAGGAGGGGTTTGATAAAGGATTGACGCCAGGTTCAATTAAGGTTCAGATAGCGGCAATTTCGGCCCATCTGAACTATAAATTGTTCCAGATTTTGGATATAAAGAATTTTGTTAAGGGCATAACAAGATTGAGACCCAGGGTCACCAGACACGTGGACTCCTGGGATTTGTCGTTTGACCTTAGAAGTCTTTGCCGTCCTCCTTTTGAACCTCTGGATGAGGTTGACTTGAAGTTTCTTACCTTTAAGTGTACCTTACTTTTAGCAGTAACTTCTGCTAAACGGGTGGGAGAGCTTCAAGCCCTAGGATCTACACCTCCATACGTTATCTTCGCGGAAGATAAAGTAACATTGAGATTTTTACCAGGGTTTCTTCCGAAGGTACCATCATTTGCCAATATTAATGAACCTGTCATCCTTCCAGTTTTTTCTCCCAATACCCAACCTCAGAGCCAAGTGGATCTCTCTTTGTTGGACGTATCCAGAACTCTAAGAATATACTTATCCAGAGTGGATGCTTTTAGAAGGGAAGAAAACTTACTTATCCTGTTTTCAGGTAGAAATAAAGGAAGAAAAGCATCCAAGCCCTCCATCTCCCGATGGATTTGTGATGCTATTGGATTATGTTATTCTTCTGCAGGAAGACCTCCACCAGAGTTTACAAGAGCCCATTCCACTAGATCAGTGGCTTCTTCTTGGGCAGAAAGAGCAGCAGTACCATTACAGGACATTTGTCAGGCTGCCTCATGGTCATCATTGTCTACCTTTGTCAGGCACTACAGGATTGAGGAAAATCTTTCTTCAAGAACGGCCTTTGCCAGGGCTGTTCTTAACGCTGCCTCTACAGATGACCCACCCTAGGGGAATTTACTTGCTAGTTCCCCATTCTGTTGTGATGCCAATGGGACGATAGGGAAGCAAAAATTATTATGTTAATTTGTTTTCCCTGAGACCCATTGGCATCACAGGACTCCCTCCCTGTTATGTTTCGTGCTATGAGACTGACTAGGTGAGGGGGGGGGCCCACTTATACTTCCGTGGGAGGGGATTAAAATGATTGATTGATTGTTTCATTAAAAGATTCCTTCGTCCCAGGGGCTCCCAGGGGCTCGCAGGGGCGAATTTACCCCATTCTGTTGTGATGCCAATGGGTCTCAGGGAAAACAAATTAACATAATAATTTTTGCTTTCTTTTCAGTTCGACACAGTGCTCTCTGCTGCCTTCCCTGTTGGAGACAGAGCAGTAAAGGTTTTCTATGTGTGTTTGCTACTGCTCTAGACAGCTCCTGTCTCAGCCAGAGATGTCAGCAGAGAGCACTGTGTCAGACTGAAAAGAAAAAACATTTTCTGTAGGACATACAGCAGCTGATAAGTATTGGGCACAAGGCCACAACATAACATGTGAAAAAGTGAAAGAGACTGAAAATGTGTAGACACTTCAAGAAATCACCTTGTTGAATGAAAATACCTTACTAAATTGTGGATATAGTGTTTATATACAGTAATACATTTCCTTAACCCCACACGTGCAGTGTATTTTGCTTACCTATAGATGTCACTTGAGCTGTACCACATTTGGTTTTGTACAATCAGAAAGCCACATATTTGTAAGATGAGACTTAGGATAATGTTAAATATTACAGAGAGAAAAAGTGGAGGAGAGACCAGTTGTGCTGGTGGTCTATACGGGGAAAGCTTTGGATAGGCATGATTCAAGCTCACTGAAACAAAGAAAATATATGTTAGGTGTATGTTCTGGAGCTTCATCTATTAGCTAGAGAATTGTATCTCTTACTTTTAATGATTTTAAGGTAAAATGACAGGTGTGTAATCAAATCCCTCACAGATTAGGAAGCCTTTACACACAGATTTATCTGACAGATTTTTGAAGCCAAAGTCAGGAACAGACTACAAAAACAGAGAAGAGGTCATAAAGGAAAGACCGATTTCTCCTAATTTCAAATCCATTCCTTTCTTTGGCTTCAAAAATCTGTCAGATAAATCTCTGTGTAAAGGTACCCTTACAGATGATCACATGTTGTCTCAGCAGTGAGATATTCCTATGATCAGCATCACTGCATTCATTTAAGATGATAAAATATAATCTAAAATACTAAAAACCTACAGAGCATTTTTTTAAACTTTAAAATGCATGGTATTTCTCTCACCCCCCCCCAAAAAAAAAAAAAGAAATAAAAAAAAAAGCTTGTGACGGCATTCCAAAGGAACAATTATTAAAGCACCATTAACCCCTTTCACTGCCACCAATTTGTGACACATTTGTAACATTTCACCTTCAAGGAGCCAGAACTCTCTACTATAAAATTGTTTTATGCTGTTCACTTTGCAGTAGAATTGATATTGTTAATCTGTGGGTCAGTAAAATTACAATGATACCCAATTTGCATAATCTTATGTTTTACTAACTGTGAAAAGGTTTAAAAAAAAAAAAAAAAAAAGAAAAATGCAGCAGCAACAAGGCTTTGAATCACCTATTTTAAATCTCTATAAACATTTATATTTTTTGTCTACAGACCAGTATGAGGACAATTTTTGTGTGCCGTGATGTGTAGTGTTTACTGGTAGCAGTTTGCAATCTTTTATTCTTCATTACATTGTAATAGCTCAGACAATTCTGCATACAGTAATACCAAATATATTTATTTTGGTTTACTTTTTTTTAGGCTATGTTCACAAACAACGGCTGTTAATTAATTCCGGTCGTAAGTAGCGTTAAACAACGGCCATTTGCAGCTATTTGTATTGTGAGGGTTTTTTTTAATAATTAAAGTCCTTTCCCTTATAATAGTTCAAGTCTGGTGACTTTTAACCTACCACTGTTCTCTGCTGTAGCTTCTTCCCCAACAACAATCTCACGTCTATATATTTACAGAATAATGAGTATAATAGGAATGTAACAAAGCATGGATATATAAAAATGCACTTTTACTTACTTGTGACACTAATGACAGTAGTTATAGCCAAATCTTGGAAAAGGAATTGATAGTTTGCATATGTATTTTTTTCCTGTTGGCAAAAAAAAAAAAAATTAAAGAGATTTTAAGGCTGAGCCGTTTGCTAAAATGTATGCTGTCTTGTTTGTGCCAATCCCCTCAGGAATACAGCACTAACTATACTATAACTATTCTCTCTCTTTTTGTGCTTTTATAAGTGTTTTACTCCCTCCTGGCTTCTTGGAGTAAAGACTTGTAACTATGTTATATGGGTTCTTCTACCACCACAGTGGAACAGTGACCAAATTCCAACCATCTATTCTAAATACTGTGATTTTGCAGCCCTAGCTCATTCACACCCGTATTCTACAGGATCTACAGGGTTAGCCATCTACAAAGTTATCTGTGACATCACAATAGACTTTATCTGAAAGACTACAACACTCAGCTAATGTGGACTATTCTCCTTATTGGACCCCTGCAATGTTAAGAATGGCCTTCCAGAGTGGGACTCTAAATGGAATGATGGTGCTTGCAGCCCTAGGGAAGGCTAAAGAAAGCCTAGCGAGGGCTGAAGTACATCACTTGACTATTTTTGGCACTCCAACATCTAGAATCAAGATTCCCTGAGAACCGTGCTGTCAATTTGCTTCGTTCTGCGAAGAAAAATCCAGCCGATTCGTTAAAGAAACTCACAAAAAAAAAACAATGGCGGTCGCACATACTGTCTGGAGCGTCACTGGGCAGAAAAAAGGGATTAACCATAATCGATGTTAGCACCTCCTCCTTTATACAAGGCCATTAGTTAACTGAAGTGGCCAGTCAGTTGTCTGTGGAGGAGAGAGCAGGATTGCAGCAGGCAGTTAAAGCAGAGCAGGGAGAGACTAAGGGTGGGTTTACACATAACAAAATCGCAGCGGATTTCATGCTGCAAGTTTGCAGTCAAATCCGCTGCGATTCCCCTCCTGTCAATTTCCATAGGATTACATTCTCGCAGCGGAATTGTCATCCCGCTGCAAGTATGAAAAAGGCAGCCCTCTTAATTGGATGATTGGCTGATTGAACATTTTTTAAATTCCGTTTTTTCCGATTTTTGACACTTTTAAAACAACATTCTTTAAAAAAAAAATTCCCTTCTGTAATAGTCCCAGTATTGTAGCTACTATAGTTTTGGCTGTTTTAATGAAATTTGTTAAGATTTAATGCGCAAATCTTAACTAGTTTGACTGGAAATTTACAAAGCTTGCAAAAAGTATTTCCGGCTGCTTTGCTCATCTCTACTGCCACAGAAAATAAATGGAGCAGCAGTCAAGTCTGCTGCTTGAGCTCTTCTGGTCCATTTTTGGGAGGCGCATGATTGAGATTGGAGAAGCGCTAAGTTTCTATACTGGTAAGTCCCCTTTAATAGAATTAATGCTGAAATTTTATGCATAAAATTTATTATGTCAAACGCTGTTTGTAAGGGACCTATAACAGAACACAAACAAGTGTACCTCTAATGTACCTCTGCATATGCCAATTTAATAGAAAAGGGTGGTATCATATAGGTTTTGGTAATACAGACTTAATAATTTACAGTGTTCTTCAATAATATGCAACATATCACAAGTAAAGGTTTCTATAGTATGTTCAGAGAATCTCAATATTGCCATCATACCCAGTAAAGTAGCAGCACACCAATATACTGGATCATGCTATACAGTGCCATGTACTTGAACACACAGAAGGAGGTGACCAAAGCAGCTCTTCCTTCCCTGCAAGAAAAGAAAATATCAGATTAGGATAATAAGAAAAATAAGGAAAACTTTTTTGAAACAAAAACACAAAACATTTTATATAATTATATTATATATATATATATATATATATATATATATATATATATATATATATATATATATATCTCAACTAACATAGTTATACTTGTAGCGTACATTGGGATAAATATTTTTGCCAATACATTTATTTAGCAAACGTATCTTCTTATCCTGGTATACCAACTTTGAAAGCAGAGTTGGTAACCTTTGTGAGCAAAACAGTGGTTTGACTGGTATATATATCTATATCATAAAAAATGAAAGTCTGTCTGTCTGTCTGTCCCATATAGACTTCCAAACGCCTGAACCGTTTGACCCCAAATTTGGCAGGCAGATACATTGGGTGCCTGGGAAGGTTATAGCGAAGGTCCGGTCTTCGCTATATGTACAGGAGAGGAGGGGAATGCAGAAGAGCGCCCCATAGAGATGAATGGGAAAATCTCCATACTGCACACACAGGTGACATAATTAGCTGCAGCTTTGCCCAGCAGTAAACGGCAGTTGGGAGCCTTAGCAACCAATAGGATTTCTACTTTCATTTTCACAGGGAGCAATGGTTGCTAGGGCAGCTGCCTCACAACATCCACAGAAATAACTGGTAGACCCCCTACTCCATCTATACAGTACATGTATACAGGACCCCCTACTCCATCTATACAATACATGTATACAGGACCCCCTACGCCATCTATACAGTACATGTTGTAGGGATCTTCCCAGGGGATGGTGTGTTTGGACACAGTTAACAGCAGACTTGGACTTTGGCGTTTATTTGCAGCATAAACAGTTCATCAAACAGAAACACAGAAGCACCGTGCTTTAAGAATAAAACAAACAAAAAGGTCTTGCCCGTCTGGGTGCTTACTAACAGGTTGGCTCACCTATCTAACACTTATCACAGTGAGTCTTCCACCTGGATACCGCAGGGTATACATAAGCTCCAGCAGAGGCTTTATTCCCAGGTTACTCCCAAACAGACACCCAGGCTGTTCACTCCTGGCTGAGAGCAAACACTGGATCCTCTGCAGTGCTTTTACCTTGTCAGGCTGATTAGGGTCAGAGACACCTGACCCCAAAACCTGACCTGGATCGGGGGGAGGGAATGGCAAATCCCATTACCAAAACCTACCTGCCATTCCATGTAAGTCCAGGCCCGGGAATAATAAATAATAGCTCAGCAGCATAACACTGCTGAGCACAGATCCCTCCTGGACTTACCATCTCACGCTACGTATTAACCTGGGTGAGATGTACATCCCCTCGAGCACTTCTCCCGTGACATGTCCACATATCCCCCCCCTCTTTTTCAGACCGGAGGGCTGAGCGTTTTGTCCCCACAGACAGTGTACCCTTGATAGGGCGTCAGCATTTGCCTGTAGCTTCCCTGGCCTGTGTTCCACCATGAAATTAAAATTGTGTAGGGACAGAAACCATCTAGTCACCCTTGCATTTTTCTCCTTGTTGAGCTTCATCCATGTTAGGGGGGCATGGTCTGTCACTAACTTGAATTTTCTGCCTAGCAAGTAATACCTCAGGGATTCTAGGGCCCACTTTACTGCCAGACATTCTCGCTCAACAATGGCGTAGTTTTTCTCGGCCGGGGATAGCTTTCTGCTCAAGTACATCACCGGGTGCTCCTCGCCATTCACGACCTGTGAGAGAACGGCACCTAACCCTGTGTTAAAAGGCATCTGTCTGTACTAGAAACTCTTGCCTAAAGTCAGGGGTAACTAGCACAGGTTGTTGGCACAAGGCAGACTTAAGGCTTTGAAAAGCCTTCTTGGCCTCTGGAGTCCATGTCACCATTGCGGACTTCGCACCCTTTGTCAGGTCAGTTAGTGGGGCTGCAACTGAAGCAAAATTTGGCACAAACCTTCGGTAATAGCCCGTAATACCCAGGAAAGCTCTGACCTGTTTCTTTGTAAGGGGTTGAGGCCAATTCTGTATTGCCTCAATTTTATTTAGTTGTGGTTTCACTAACCCCCTCCCAATAATGTAGCCCAAGTATTTGGCCTCTTCTAAGGCTAGTGCACACTTCTCTGCATTGATGGTTAACCCTGCATCACTTATGGCATCTAACACCGCCTGGACCTTACAGAGGTGACTTTCCCAATCCCGGCTAAAAATGACCACATCATCGAGGTAGGCAGTGGAGTAATCACGATGTGGTTGCAGAATCAAGTCCATCAACCTCTTAAAAGTGGCAGGGGCTCCATGTAACCCTAATGGCATCACTACGTATTGGAAGAGCCCATCAGGGGTGGAGAATGCAGTCTTCTCTCTAGCCTCAGGAGTGAGGGGGATCTGCCAGTAGCCCTTAGTGAGATCGAGGGTAGTTATGTACCTGGCATTACCCATCCTTTCTATTAACTCATCAACCCTGGGCATGGGGTAGGCATCGAACTTGGAGATCTCATTTAACTTTCTAAAGTCATTACAGAACCTCCAAGTTCCATTGGGCTTTGGGATTAGCACAATCGGGCTGGACCACACGCTCTGTGACACCTCAATGACTCCTAGGTCAAGCATACGTTTTACCTCGGACGATACCGCCTCCCTCCGTGCTTCTGGTATCCTATAGGGCTTGAGGTTTACTCTGCTTCTAGGCTCGGTTTTAATATGATGACTAATGAGATGCGTACGCCCTGGCAGGTCAGAAAACCGATGACCGATGACCAACAGGATTTGTCGCCACCAAGGATTCCCTGTCTTTCCAGGGCTTGATCAAGTTTATGTGATAAACTTGAAAAGGCTTCCTTCTACCTGGTTGGTGTACCTTGTAGTTAACCTCACTGACCTTCTCTACAATTTCATAGGGACCCTGCCATTTTGCTAAGAATTTGCTTTCTACCGTGGAAACAAGTATGAGGACCCGGTCACCTGGGCTAAATGTCCTGATTCTTGCAGAAGATTGTAAATTCTGCTTTGGCCCTCTTGCGCCCTCTGGAGGTGTTCCCTTACTAGGGGCATTACAGTGGCTATACGGTCCTGCATTTGTGCTACATGCTCTATAACACTCTTGTATGGGGTGGACTCACTTTCCCATGTCTCTTTCGCTATATCCAATAAACCCCTAGGGTGACGACCATAGACCAATTCGAAGGGAGAGAACCCTGTGGACACTTGGGGTACTTCCCTAATAGCAAACATCAGGTAAGGTAGTAAGTGATCCCAATCACGACCATCTTTTTCCACCACTTTCTTCAACATATGTTTCAGTGTTTTGTTAAACCTCTCCACTAACCCGTCTGTCTGTGGGTGATACACAGAGGTACGTATGTGTGAGATTTTAAACAGTTTGCATAGCTCTTTCATCATTTTTGACATGAATGGTGTACCTTGGTCAGTCAAGATCTCCTTGGGGATCCCCACCCTGGAAAACGTATAAAACAATTTCCGTTCAATTGTTTTAGATGCAGTGTTTCTTAGGGGTACAGCCTCAGGATAGCGGGTCGCGTAGTCTAATACAACTAGAATGTACTGGTGACCCCTAGCCGACTTTACAATGGGACCCACCAAGTCCATTGCGATCCGGTCAAAAGGAACCTCTATGATGGGGAGTGAAACCAAAGGACTGCGGAAATGTGACATTGGGGCGCTAAGCTGACATGTGGGGCACGACTCACAGTATTTTTTTTATGTCAGCATAAATCGCAGGCCAACAAAACCTCTGGAGGACTCTCTTCCGCGTTTTATCCGTCCCCAAGTGGCCCCCAAGGACATGATTATGGGCCATGTCGAGTACCTGACGCCGGTACGACTTAGGCACCAGAAGCTGTTCCACAACCTCATCATTAATTTTAGTGACTCTATAAAAGAGATTGTTAGTCATAGAAAAATGTGGAAACTTTTTCTCAGCTTCTGGTTCCTGAGGTACCCCATTTATAACAGCAACCTGCTCTCTCGCATTTTTGAGAGTGGGGTCCTGTAATTGTGCAGTACCAAAATTATCTCTAGACACCTCTAAGTCTGGAACATTCTGCTCAGTGGGAGGAGCCTCTTCCTCACCAGCCAGGACCTGCAAAGGAAAAGCATCATTTTCATCCTGTACATTTCTATCATTTACCGTGGGTAATGCAATAGACTTAGGGGTATTCTCACTTCTTTCAGGGGATTGTTGTTTTCCCCATAGAGCCCAGAACAATGGAAAATCACGCCCCAATATCACATTATGCATAAGATTTTTAACCACACCCACTTCATATGGTACAGTGCCTAGTTCCGTCCCGACATTAGCCAGTACTATAGGGTAAACCTTTGTATCGCCATGTATGCATACCACGCTCATATGTCTTTCTGGCACAAAGTCCCCAGCCACCAGACTGGCATGCACCAAGGTGACAAGGCTTCCTGAGTCCAGCAACGCCTTAAAAGGAAAGTCATTGACTGTAATGTTGCAGACTTGCGGTTCAGTCTCTAGTCCAGTGACTGCAACAAAAGACGGTTCCGCAAATAGCGACTGACGCCGGCTAGCGTCACACTCCATGGGCTCAGTGGTAAGAGGGCAATGGGCAGACACATGTCCCGTCTCATGGCATCTCCAGCACTGGATAGGGCCTGGTCTCCTTGGCAGGGAGTCCTTTTTAGGGCCACTTAACCACCTGGGAGCATCACCAGTCTTTTGCCCTTGAGACACCGCCTGAGGGCTCTTCCCTCTTTTAGCACCCCTCCACACTCCCCCAATAGATGGAAGTCTCTTACCAGCTGAAGGCACAGGTCTGGCACTCCGGGGAGGTGAAGGTGCTGCAGGAACATCACGGAGGTAGTCCTCGGTCGCCTGGAACCTCTCGACAAGGTTGACAAGTTCGTCAGCACTCCTAGGGTCACCTTGTCCCACCCAGCGTTGTAGATCAGCAGGAAGTGCACAGAGGTAGCGATCCATCACGACCCTCTCTAGGATCTGTGCAGGAGTAGAGGTGTCTGGCTCCAACCACTTTCTTGCCAAATGGATCAGGTCATACATCTGGAACCTCGCTGACTTGTCCAGACTGTAGCTCCATTTGCGTACCCTCCGGGCACGGACAGCAGCAGTAACTCCTAGTCGGGCAAGTATCTCCGCTCTTAGCCGATGATAGTCTTTGACCTCTTGCTCACTGAGGTCATAGTAGGCCTTTTGAGGTTCGCCTGTTAAATAGGGAGCAATGACCTCTGCCCACTCAGTGGATGGTAACTTCTCCCGCTCGGCCACACGCTCAAAGACAGTTAAGTAGGCCTCAACATAGTCATCGGCAGTCATCTTTTGCAGCGCTCGCTGCACAGCTCTTCTTACAGACAAAGTCTCTGGAGCAGCAACGGCCGCTGGCTGTGGATTAGCACCTGCAGGCGCCTCTTGCTTTGCTATCAGGTGCTCAATAAGTTTCTGTTGTTGAGCCATTGCCTGTTGTTGTTGAGCCATCGCTTGCTGATGTGCAGCCATTTTCTGTTCATGGCGCAGGTTAGCGTCTGTCAGAGCCTGTTGTTGCTGTCTATTAGCCTGCTCATGGCGCAGGTTAGCGTCTGTCAGAGCCTGTTGTTGCTGCAAACTCACTTGCATTAACTGCTTCATCATCTCCTCCATGTTGCTTGTCTGTTTTTGGAGTGAAGCAGCAGCCTTCACCCAGGACATAAGCAGCTGTAGCCAAGTTGATGCACACCGTTGCCCCTAGCAACAGTTTTGCCCACTCCGCAGCACCAATTGTAGGGATCTTCCCGGGGGATGGTGTGTTTGGACACAGTTCACAGCAGACTTGGACTTGTAAAATAACAGCTTGGCGTTTATTTGCAGCATAAACAGTCCATCAAACAGAAACACAGCAGCACCGTGCTTTAAGAATAAAACAAACAAAAAAGGTCTTGCCCGTCTGGACGCTTACCAACACGTTGGCTCACCTATCTAACACTTATCACAGTGCGTCTTCCACCTGGATACCGCAGGGTATACATAAGCTCCAGCAGAGGCTTTATTCCCAGGTTAGGGCCCTTGCACACTGAGCAATTCTCGAGGAATTGTAGCTGAAAGTTTTCAGGCAGAATTCAAGCAGAATTTAAGCCCCCCATTGACTACTATAGGATTCCTCTAGCAGATCTACAGCAGAAAATTCTGCTCGGAAATTCTGCAGTGTGAACAACAGAGCAGAAAACCCATTGAACACAATGGGACTTTGCTCTGTACATATTTTACGGGAGGAATTTCAAGCTGAATTTCAAGCTGAATTTCAAGCTGAATTCCTCGCCTTTTCCTCAGTGTGCACATACCCACACTCCAAAACAGACACCCAGGCTGTTCACTCCTGGCTGAGAGCAAACACTGGATCCTCTGCAGGGCTTTTACCTTGTCAGGCTGATTAGGGTCAGAGACACCTGACCCCAAAACCTGACCTGCATCGGGGGGAGGGAATGGCAAGTCCCACTACCAAAACTTACCTGCCATTCCATGTAAGTCCAGGCCCGGGAATAATAAATAATAGCTCAGCAGCATAACACTGCTGAGCACAGATCCCTCCTGGACTTACCATCTCACGCTACGTATTAACCTGGGTGAGATGTACATCCCCTCGAGCACTTCTCCCGTGACATGTCCACAATGTATACAGGACCCCCTACTCCAACTATACAGTACATGTATACAGGGCAGTATTACCAGCTGCTGCTGCCCTAAGCACTAAGCCTGAGGACGCCCCATCCTCACTCACCAATTAGCATCATGATAGATTGGTAGATAATAGCTCCAGAGGTCACATTTACCACCATCATACCTGACCTGACCAATACCGCCACACTGACTGGATAACACTGCCATACCAGACCTGACCAATAAAGCCACACTGTGACTGGATAACACTGCTATACCAGGCCTGACCAATACCGCCAAACTGTGACTGGATAACACCACCATTCCAGACCTGACCAATACCGCCATACTGTGACTGGATAACACTGCCATACCAGACCTGACCAATACCACCACACTGTGACTGGATAACACCGCCATACCACACCTTACTAGAGATGAGCGAACCAGGTTCGATTCGATCCGAACCCGAACGTTTGGCATTTGATTAGCGGTGGCTGCTGAACTTGGATAAAGCTCTAAGGTTGTCTGGAAAACATGGATACAGCCAATGACTATATCCATGTTTTCCACATAGCCTTAGGGCTTTATCCAACTTCAGCAGCCACTGCTAATCAAATGCCGAAAGTTCGGGTTCGGATGGACTCGAGCATGCTCGAGGTTTGCTCATCTCTACACATGACCAATACCACCATACCGTGACTGGATAACATTGCCACACCAGACCTGACCAATACTACCATACCCCCCTTCGAAAAGACTAGATTTTTTGGCAATTCTGAATATGCAAGGTGCTGCCCTAGGCAGACCACGAGTGCCTAATGGTAAATACGACCCTGCAGGTATACAGGACACTACAGGTATACTACAGGACCTCAAAACTATACACTACAGGTGCACGGGACCTCCACCAACTATATACGACAAGTATACAGGACCCCAAACTATACACTACAGGTATACAGAACCTCCACCAACTATATACTACAGGTATACAGGACCCCAAAATTATACATTACAGGTATACAGGAACTCCACCAACTATATACTATAGATATTAAGGACCCTCAAACTATACACAACAACTATACAGGACCCCCGAACTATATAATTCAAGTTTATAAGATCTCCACCAACTCTATACTACAGGTATACAGCACCTCCACCAACTCTATACTACAGGTATACAGGACCCCCACCAACTCTATACTACAGGTTTAAAGGATCACAAACTATACACTACAGGTATACAGGACCCACAAACTATATACTACAGGTATACAAGACTTTCAGCAACTATACACTACTGGTATCCAGGACCCTCAAACTATAAACTACAGGTATAAAAGACCTCCACCAACTATACATTTGAGGTATACAGTACCTTCACCAACTATATTACAGGTATACAGGACCCCCACCTATACAGTACCGGTATACAGGACCTCTACCAGCTATACACTGCAGGTATACAGTACTTCCCAAACTATACAGTACAGGTACACAGCCCCCCCCCCCCCCCCAATTATACACTACTGGTAGACAGGACCTCCCTCAACTATACACTACAGGTATACAACCCCCCCCAATTACACACTACAGGTATACAGGACCCCCTCAACTATACACTACAGATATACAGCCCCCCCCAACCCCAACTATACACTACAGGTATACAGGATGGATGTTTGAAGTTTTTAGTTTATTTCTAATGTGCAAAAGCTAAAATTTACATAAACAGTGCAGAATTGTTGGGTTTATAGGGGCATATAGGGCTACTGGCAATTTCTACTTAAACAAAAAAAACAAGGACATAGATTGGCCTCCTGGGCACCTTAGAATAAATCTAATTAACACACTGAAACTTTATACCCGTGCAGCGCCAGGTACACTTTCTAGTTTATCTATATAATAAAAATAAAAGTCTGTCTGTCCCGTATAGACTTCTAAACGCCTGAACCGTTTGACCCCATATTTGGCACACAGATACATTGGGTGCCCGGGCAGGTTATATTGAAGGTCCCGTCCCCGCCAGATGTACAGGAGGGTAGGGGGAGTGGGAAGAGCAGCGCCCTATATAGATGAATGAGAAAATCTCCACACTGCACACACACAGGTGCCCAGAGGAAACGGCAGTTGGGAGCCTTAGCAACCAATAGGATTACTACTTTCAATTTCATAGGGAGCTGGAATCTGAATGGTTGCTAGGGTGGCTGCCTCACAACAGATCCACAGAATTAACTGGTAGACCCCCTACTCCATCTATACAGTACATGTATACAGGGCCCCCTACTCCACCTTTACAGTACATGTATACAGGGCAGTATTACCAGCTGCAGCTGCCCTAAGCACTAAACCTGAAGATGCCCCATCCTCACTCACCAATTAGCATCAGGATAGGTCGATTGGTAGATAATAGCTCCAGACCACCACACCAGACCTGACCAATACCGCCATACTGTGGATAACAATATCATACCACACCTGACCAATACCACCATACTGTGACTGGATAGCACAGCTATACCAGACCTGACCAATACCACTTTACTGTGACTGGATAACACTGCCATACCAGACCTGACCAATACCCCCATACTGTGACTGGATAGCACAGCCAGACCTGACCAATACCGCCATACTGTGACTGGATAACACCACTATAACCAGACCTGACCAATACCACCATACTGTGACTGGATAACACCACCATACCAGACCTGACCAATACCACCATACTGTGACTGGATAACACCGCTACACCAGACCTGACCAATACCACCACACTGTGACTGGATAACAACGCCATACCAGACCTGACCAATACTGACACACTGTGACTGGATAACGCCGCTATACCAGACCTGACCAATACCGCCATACCCCCCCTCGAAAAGGTTTTTCTGGCAAGTCTGAATGGGAGGGTACTGCCCCTCTGCAAGGTTCTACCCTAAGCACCAGACCATGGATGCCTAATGGTAAATACAACCCTGCTGGTATACAGGACCCCAAAACTATACACTACAGGTGCACGGGGCCTCCACCAACTATATACTACAGGTATACAGGACCCCAAAACTATAAACTACAGGTATACAGGACCTCCACCAACTATATACTACATGTATACAGGAACCCAAAACTATACACTACAGGTATAAAGGACCTCCACCAACTCTATACTACAGGTATACAGCACCCCCACCATCTGTATACTACAGGTATACAGGACCTCAAACTATACACTACAGGTATACAGGACCCCAAAACTATACACTACAGGTATACAGGAACTCCACCAACTATATACTACAGGTATATAGGACCCCGAATTATACACTACAGGTATACAGGACCCCAAAACTATACACTACAGGTATACAGGACCTTCACCAACTATATACTACAGGTATACAGCACACCCTCCAACTCTATAGTTTGGGGGTCCTGTATACCTGTAGTATTAGGTTGGTGCTGTATACCTGTAATGTATAGTTGATGGGAGGTCTTGTATACCTGTAGTTTATAGTTTGAGGTTCCTGGATAACTCTAGTGTAAGTTGGTGGAGGTCTTGTATACCTGTAGTATATAGTTCGGGGTCCTATATACTTGTAGTATGTAGTTGGTGGAGTTCCTGTATACCTGTAGTTTATAGTTTTGGGGTCCTGTATACCTGTAGTATAAACTACAGGTATACATGAACTCCACCAACTACATACTACAAGTATATAGGACCCCGAACTATATACTACAGGTATACAAGACCTCCACCAACTATACACTAGAGTTATCCAGGAACCTCAAAACTACAGGTATACAAGACCTCCATCAACTATACATTACAGGTATACAGCACCAACCTAATACTACAGGTATACAGGACCCCCAAACTATACAGTACATGTATACAGGACTTCCCAAACTATACAGTACAGGTATATAGCCCCCCCCCAACTACACACTACAGGTATACAGGACCCCCCCCCCAACTATACACTATAGGTATACAGCCCCCCCTTCCCCCAACTATGCACTACAGATATGCAGGACCCCTAAAAACTATACACTGTAGGTATACAGAACCCCTCCAACAATGCACTACAGGTATACACTAATTCCAGTGATTAACTCAGATGAAACAATACCTTTAGATTGGCCTCCGGGGCACCTTAGAACAAATCTAACACACTGACACTTTATACCCGGGCAGCCCCGGGTACATCTAGTATTATATAATATATCGCTATACAGCTACGTTAAAGCTATAAATACAGCAGCCAGACCACTGCTTCTAGGATAGAGTGGTGGTCAGTAATCTAGACAATGAGGAGCATATGAGTTTGCTAAATTATTGCATTTGCAAAAATAATTATCTTGATGAGCCCTACAAGTTGAACTAGTTGTTAGTTGAGAAGGGTGTACCTTAAGGCTATGTTCACACAATGTAATACAACGACCGTAGTTTACTACTACATGTTCCTGTGGTTGACCAGCCATATCGGCTGCAGGAACATTATCTTTTTCCCATTCAGATTGCGAGCACCAAATAAGCATTGCATAAAACAAAGTGTGGCCAGCAGCTGTACTTTACATTGATCGACGAATTGCAGCCGTAGAAAATAGTCACAATGCCTGTAATGTATATTGTGTGTATAGACTATGCAAACATATTGATTTAATTAAGAATGGTCGCTCCACGTGTAGTGCAGCAAGTCAAGCATTATCTGCTAATGGAACAATTGGAGGCAGAGCCCTCTAGGGAAAGGAGAGCTGAACCCTTCTTCAGGAAATGGAGGGCATTTATAATCAAATTCCTGGATGAGGCTGAAAGGCAGAAGGTGGTTAGACCTTTTTGCAATACAAGGTGGTACCTCATGGCTGATATTGCTGGTACTCTGGGCAGATTACATCTTCCTGATTAGGCAGTGTTGCTGAACCTGCTGACTGCAGAATGAGAGAACCTTGGGCCGCGAGCAATTTTTTTTTTTTTTTTTGGGGGGGGGGGGGGGGGGGTGTTGGGTTGTTTTGTTATGTTGAAATGCCTGTTTCTATATGCCTGGAGGGAACGAGATGTGAGACTTCCTTTGTCAAATGACCTTCATATTTTGTAAAATTGTGAAAATGAATAAAAAAATGTTTGAAAACAAAAAAAAAAGAATGGCCGCTCATTTAAATGAAAAGAATAGCCATTGTTAATTAAATTAATACATTATATCTCCTACAAAGACCACCAGACCTGACCCAGGTCCTTACACAAAAATCCTATACAAAAAGGCCACCACTGTTATACTGATAACTTTATTTATATCACATGTAAAATCACAAAAAATGGAGTAAAATTATGCGCACAAGAGGTACTGTAAAATTTACACAAGAATGTTAAGACAAAATGTTGAATACAAGGGAATAGGTATATTATCTACCACTGGAAATGGTAGGTGAATCCTTCTCAGTCCCTACAGAATAGCCTGGGCTGGAAAGTTCCTGCACAGACTAAGCTAAAGTTCAATCCCAAAGACCTGAAAACAGTATCTGATATAAGCTGCGTGCTACCACCTCTAAAGGGAGGTGGTAGCACGTGAGAGGTGGTAGCACGCAGCTTATATCAGGTACTGTTTTCTTGTCTGAAAAGTGTCATCCATATTCAGTTCCTCTTCTGCTAATCTGATATATTGCTCTTGCTGCTGATTTATTTGGAATAGTTAATGGATGTTTAACCCCTTCTTGACTGTCACACATTAACATAAGGGGCAGGGTTGTATGAAGTGGGCTTAGGGTCCATTTACACAGAAAGATTATCTGACAGATTATCTGCCAAAGATTTGAAGCCAAAGGAGGAAGGTATGTGTGTTATCTTCCTCCTCGGCGCCAGTCATGCGCCGTTATTCGCCAGAATCTTTGTCTGGGAGCACTGTTAGGAGCACTTGCCGCCCGACAGCATCATTTGGCTCTTTATTTATGCTAATTATGTCATGCCCTTTTGATGGTGTTGATATAGAGTTATTATTTAAATACTGTATTGAGGAATAATTTGAGCACTGTATGGTACTGCTTTTAATCTATGTAAATACAGTATTATTCGGGCTCTTTATGGTGGCAATATTTAAGCAAGGTTTGTTGGTACCATTTAGGCGCTAAACTGTTTTATTACACAGGTGAAATGACATAAGGAGAGTCTTGGAAGTACTTACTTTAAAAGTTTTGGGACGCACTCAATATTTGGAGTATGTGATGTAAATGGTGAAGCCACCGATGCTTCTTGTTCAGACAAAGAAACTCCAACATGTGCCATTTTTAGGGCCTGAAAGAAATGAAATATTAGGTAATCACAAGTGTGAATTTATATTATGCAGATGCAACTGACAAAGGAAACCAAGGATGTTAAATTACTTACACCACAGTCATTTGCACCATCACCGCACATACCAACGTAATACCTTAAAAAAAATAAAAATATGTTAATTATATTATCTTTCACACTCATCACTATGAATTCCAAAACAGGCACAATACCATCCTAAATTTCAACATAGCAAGCGGTTTAGCATTTATGTCAGAGTTGCATCATGAGATAATTGTTGTTCGCCAAATGTTTCTTTGTACTAGCGTAATTATCTATATGCACGCAAAGATTTTACCTTATATTTTTCCTCCTTGTTATATACATTTGGAGATTATTAACCTTTACCTCATTTCTCTTCACTTTGCACATTGCCCCCAGCCTAAAGATCCTAATACACCTTAGTTAAAGGGGTACTCCAGTATGAGAAAATTGTATTTAAATTATCACCCAAAGATATATATATATATATATATATATATATAACTTTCTAATATTATGTTTTTACCAATAGTCTTCTCTTCAGTGACTTTTCTGGATTTTTACCACTGACAGGACTATAAAACTTGTATTGACCCCCAGCTTTTTGCCCCCCTGTTCAACGCATCATCTCTGAAGTCAGAGGAGGCTTGGCTGGATTTCCCACCTTCTGAGTGATTTACTATCTCTGACCAGCCCTACAGCCTACACCTGAGCGGGCAAGGAGTGACAGAAGCAGCTGCTGCAACTTCACTGTGCAAAAGTCTGAAATTAGGGCTATGTCCACACACGGAATTTCATTGCAGTACTGCAATGTCTTCACAGAAATTATGAAGCACTGCAATGAATTCATGCAGTAATGGAATTAAATCATAATAAACAGCACAGAAGATCAGGGCCAGCACTGCCAATTCCACCCGCACAAAAAAACAAGACATAGACTATGTTCCCACACAATATTTTTGCTCAGAATTTTTCAACCAAAACCAAGAGTGGATTAAAAACACAGAAAGGCTATTTAGTGAATGGCGTCATATAACAGCCGTTATTTGCCGTTAAATGACGGCCATCCACTAAATTTCAGCAGTTTGTGAACCTAGCCTTTCTGTGTTCTCAATTTACTCATGGTTTTGGTTGAAAAATACTGAGCAAAAATACTGTGTGGGAACATAGCCGTAAACAGTATATCTCATGGTAGATAATATCGGATATTGTGGGGCTTAAGTTCAAAGACAAAAGATGCTTGATCATAATACTGTACATGCATGGCAATGAAAAGAAAACAGCACAAATTAAATTCAAAAAGTTCCAATATCGGCGTTACAGATATACAGTGTGCTGTGTGGGTGGGACCACAATGAAATGATAAAGTACTGCAATAAATATTTCAGTAACAGGATAGTAGCTACCATAGAGGCAGGGTAGGCAGTTGCTATAGAGCCCATGCAGGAGGGGAGCCTGCGGTAGAAGGTAAGGTGTGTCCTTCTGCTTAACCCCTTATGTACTGCAGTGTGTAAGTGACCCAATGTTTACAAAAAAAATGCTGCAAAAAAAAAAAAAAGCAGAAGAACTCTGCTTCACTGCAATGATAACCTCTGACCTCTGTTTTCCAGCTGCGCAATCAAGCAGGAAAATGTGCAGGGGTCAGGGGTTATCAGTGCACCAGCAGTAAAGCAGATATTGCCTTGTCTTCTGAACTTTGGGTCACCTACACAGTACAGTACATAAGGGGTTAGGCAGAAGGTAGTCTGCTCCCACACCTATGTATTTACCCATAAGGCCTCCTAATGGGCTCTCATGGGTAAAAACAGTGGACTGTCATAGCAAGCAGCCATTGGTGCTCTGTTCTGCCAGTCACTCTTGTGGCTGCAGACAGAATTCTGCCATATATATAGACGCAGAATTCTATGATATATATGTATGCAGTGTGTAGGGGAGGGGCCCTTAACATTTTTTTGCTTTGTGTGAAACTGCAATGTGTGAACACAGCCTAGATGTTCAGCAAGAGCTGCGGACAGGAAATGGGCAGGGAGGGGGACTATGGGAGCTGAGGGAAAGCAATGCATTCTGGAACCTGTAGTATTGAGCAACTGCTGAACCAGGAAGTACACCCACACAATACAGAACTAAGATGCCTAAAACAAATGGATTTTGGTACTTTTAGAACTGTGTCAGACAGGTAAGTAATGCTATATGCTTCTGCAGTAGTTTTTTTTTTTTTACTTCTATTTGGCCACCCTTTGGTCCAGGACTAGACAATCTGTACTGACAACTTGATGCAATTTCAAAACAAACATTTGAGCATATAGTTCATTACCCTAATTTTTGGAATTCCTCGACAAGGCTTGATTTTTGCCCAGGAGACATTCGAGCAAAAATTGCTCCATTTATAAGTATCTAAAGATAAAAAAAAAGTTTAGCATGTTGTAGCTTGTACAGTATGTTTACAAATTTCCTATGTTACATGCCCATAACTGTCCTAAGGTGTTGTGTCAACCTCCATACAAGAAAAAAAAACAATCAAACTTATCTTCCTTAAGGTGATATAAGAGATATGTGAATATGTATTTGCTTTAGTCAGTGACGAGTGACATTTCACAAGAAGAACAGGGTAAGCAAATAATATAGCTGGGTGTGGATGCCCATATTATTTAGACAATCTGTACAGACTGCATGCATACATATAGGAAAAACAAGTCATTTAGATAAACAATACAATTTTAATGTGAAACATTAACCCCTTAAGGTCAATTTCATATTTGCACTTTTGCTTTTTTCTCCTTATGTTTATAATACCATAGTGCTTGCAATTTTTCGCCTACAGACCCACCATGAGCCCTTATTTTTTAAGACACTAATTGTACTTTGCAATGACAGACTTGATTTTTTCATAAAATATGCTGCAAAATGGGGGGGGGGAATCATTTGTGCTGAGACATTTAAAAAAAAAAAATTCATTTCAGGGAGTTTCGTGTTCACGCCGTTCACCCTATGGTAGAACTGACATATTATCCATGTTCTTCAAGTCAGTACGATTACAATTTTATTTCCCAGATGGTAAAAAAATAAAAAAAATAAATGTGTTTTAAATTGCTCTATTACCATCCTCATAACGCTTTACAATTTTTGATCTATGGGGCTGTGTAAGGTGTCATTTTTTGCGCCATGATCTGTACTTTCTATCGGTACCTAGATCACTTTTTATTACAATTTTTCTAGATTTAAGGTGACCAAAAATGCACAATTTTGCACTTTTTTTGCGCTTATGCCGTTTATTGTGTGAGATCAGGAATGTGATAATTTAATAGTTCAGGTGATTGCGCACGTAGCGATAACAAATATGTTTGTTTATAAAATGGGAAAAGGGGGGTGATTTGGACTTTTATTAGGGGAGGGGATTTTTTTTTATAAAAACACATTTTTATTTTTATTTTTTTTACACTAACTAGAAGGCCCCCTGGGGGACTTCCATATACACAGCACTGATCCATCAGATCAGTGATACATTGCTTCGGGCTGCAGCACCCCAGAGCAATGTACTGCTGAGTCCCGGCCCGGCTAGAAGAACGGATCTTCCCCCCGCGGTCGCATCGCATGCCACTAAACACCGGGGACATGCGGAGGAGACAATTTAAATGCAGCTGTCAAATTTGATACATTGATAAGAGCCCAGTTTAGATAACTACAGAACAGCACTATACTTTAAACAAAAAACATTCAACAAAACCAGCAAAACCAGTCTTATACAGCACTGTACTGTATGTGAAGCCTCACCAGGTACAACCCACAATTCACGGTCGCAAAAACGTTTAGATACCAAGCAAAGTTTGAACTTTGAATGTTACTTCCAGGTAAATTTTTGTTTGAATACTGCGGTATTACTGTACTTCAAGACTGGGTGCCTGAAAAGTGTTTGAGAACCGAGCAATAGTTTAAGAACCAAAGCAAACTTTCCTTGAAAACACTGAGTTCTGAGCAGTTTGAGAACCGAGGTACCACTGTATTTGATACTGCATTTATTTGGTACTGCATATCTTTCTCTGCACAGTGAGCATTAATGCTCTAATAAATCAAAGACTTTTTCTACTTAAATCAAATGTACCACTTCCCGTAGATCCCGGTAGTTTAAAGTGAATCTGTCAGCTGCAATTCATGTTCCAAAGGGAATCTGTCAGCATCTGGACCAGACATGCTGCCAGTGTAGTGTAGGTGTCTGGCCCCTCGTGTGCATGGTACCTGCATCTATGCAGTGGATTCTCTACAATCTTGCTAAACCTTCAGTAATCAAGAGTTAAAGGAGTAGTGGCTTGGCATTTGTGCCGCACTGTGGTGCGCCTCACCACATCTTCCTCCTCCCTCTTTTTGCTGCATATTTACCGCAGGCCAGCCTCCTGTTCCATGCTGGCATCATCTTAGTGCGCGCATGTGCTGTTGTTGGCAAGGGCCACATGCGCTGATATGTCAGTTCAGGGCTGTGCTGTGCACTCCCAATAACGTCGATCACGCAGGAGGAGTGGTGCATGCACGCTGAGTGATTGAAATCAATGCCCTCAGTTGGGACACTCAACATGCGTGCAGATCCTTCAGCCTATGGTACATGCACAATCAACATTACTGTGAGTGTGCATCCCAAGAGACCAGCAGCGCAGGCGCGAACTGGCAAGTCGGGGCGCCCGGCCCTTGCCAGTACAACTCCTCTTCGGCTCTTGATTACAGGTGGTTTAGCAAGATTGAAGAGAATCTACTGCACAGACGCATTTAATACAGGTAACATGCTCACAAGGGATCAGACACCTACACTACACTGTTAGTACCTCAGATCCTATCCGGGTGCTGACAGGTTTCCTTTAAACACTTTCAATGACTGATATATCTACTGTATAGTGTCATATTTAAGTGCATAATCTTAGTTTTTAAATGATACCAGGATAAAAAAAAAAAAAAGAATAAGGTGAGAATTACACAATAACCTCAGCCTTAATAAGAACTCCAGGATTCAAATGTTTAAGGTCATATTGGCTTGCATGGGTTTCTGGTTGGTTTAGTGCTTATGAATATGTGATAAATGCATGTAGTCGAGGCTTATGGGTAAGATGGTATAATATATATATTTTTTTGAAGTAGTGCATTTGTCAAAATGGGATATCATATAAAACATGCCTCTTAAAAATAAATAAAAATTCATTAACTTACCTTTTGTAGCGAATGATTAAAATGTTGCAAAATGACATCATAGGTGTTTCCAGTCATAGCAAAATAATAAGGAGGCTTTTCGTTGTCTTGTTTGGATTTATCTGGAATATCTATATAAATGTCCTAGAAGCACAGTAATGTCAATCTTTTTAGTTAAAGCTTAAGATAATAATATTAAACTTTAAACTCTTTAGAATGTGGGAATTGTTCACATCCTGACAAAATGGGATGACAGCGAAAATGTACTCATACTGACATGGCTCTATTCACTCCATGTACTGAACATAAGAATCTATTGACTACATTTGGGCCATTTCTCACGTGCATAAATGTATTACCGGGAGTGCAGAACACCACACTGCTCTTGAGTCCCAGTATAAATATACATATCTGTATGCGAAATGGCCTAACAGAGAGGCTAGGTTCACACATGGTTGTACTGTAATCTGAGGATTTTTACTTAAGACATACAGCAGTTTAATATTCAAGCCACTTACCACTTCTTCAAAACTTTTTTGTTTCACAGCTTGTACAACAGTCCATGTAATAGAGGCCAGGCTGGACTCAGTGGGATTCTTAGCATCGACCATGATAACATTGCTGCTTTCACTTATCATGCCAGAGTTTTTAGCAACAGTTACGGCTGTCTGCAGATTGTCACCTGAAAGAGGAACATTACAGAGTTGTTAAAATAGGATATTCTGTTTTTGTAATATACATAGAAAACTCCTAGTATGATATTATGGGTTACCAAAACATGAAATACAAACAAGAATAATAATAATAAGAATAACAACAATAATAACAACAACAAAAATATTATTGTTATTAGTTATTATCATTAATAATAATTTGTTTCAAAACCTAAACAATTTACAGATCCCACCTTATGGTGCTTTCTTTCTGCAGGGGTGAAACATAAAAAGGTAGTGCAATGTGGCATAAGGGATCATTTGTACTAGGATAGAATTTTTTGCATTTTTGCGAAAGCATAAAGCTGAACAACAGAGATAATCGAATTACTCGTAAATTCATTTTGTGAATATTCGTGAAACACATACAAACGCTTAAAAAAAAACCCAAAAAACAGGAAAACTATAGCAGCTACAATAGTGGGACTATTACAGAATAGCATATTTTTTTTCAACAGCTGTTGCTGTGACAGTGTCAAAATCGGAAATTGACAATTTTTTTAAAATGTCAATCAACATGTCAATCATTCAATTTTCTCTATGGACAGTAATGGACGTTGGTGGCGTAACATCAATTTTCTCCCAGGACAGCAGTGGGCATTGGTAAATGAGCACCCAGTGAGGTATTAAGATGGACACTGCGTTCACTGTGACTTCCTATAATGCACACCCAGCACCCAGTGACTTGGTATAATGAACAACAGTCAACCAGTTACTTGTATACTGGACAATGGCTTCACTGCTCCCACAGAAAACCACACACAATCCGACCTCCTATCCTCTCCTCTCTGTCCCGATCTCTCTGTATTTCTCTTCCTGCTCTAACTGCCTGCTGCAACCTACTCTCCAGTATACACAGCCGACTAGACGCCTCCAGCAAGGGAATCATTGATTGGATTGGCGCTAGGGATTATGGATAAGTCCCTATCTCTGCCCCCTCCCCTCTGTCCCCTGACGCTGTTAAAAGCTTGTAATAGCAGTAGGGGAGAGAGGGGAGGGATAAGAGCTCGCAGCCACACGCTTAAAGCAGCCTTACCTCCTTTCCCCACCGGCCTCCATAGCCATGACATCGGGAGGCTGAGGTTACCAGACAGACAATTCTCCCTTTGTAGAGGGAGACTTCTCTGTCTGAAGTCCTATAGATGATGTGATCGTGCTGACTGCAGTATCTATAGAGTTACCCGTCAGCACCAAACCGCAGCTCGGGTGCTGACAGTTGCAGAGAGGCCCCGGCTATCACTGACAGCCAGGACCCGCCACAGATGACACAGGCACAGCTTCTGTGCCTGTGTCATACTGTATCGTAAATTAACATTGCTTCAGCCTCTGGCATAGGCAGCAGCAATGTTACTTTACTGCGCAGTGGTGGAAGGGGGTTAAGTTCCATTCTGGATAAAAATATGGGCCTATAAATGTAGTCAGTCATTGCTAGGTAGCACCCAAACAGGTAGTTGCCTTGTCACAGACACCGCCAACAGCATGTGAGAATGTCAAAGCTGCATGCTTTGAGGTCTAGGAGTGTCACTCAGCCCAGAACATAAGGGTTAGCCAATATACACCACTGACACCCGCATTACTTACTTAAATATGTGAATCCAATGATTTGACATGGAGGAGACAAACTAGTAGGGCAACTTCTCAAAAGATTTGTATAAAAAATATTGCATAATTCTTAATATATTTGTTTCTTGATCAATATATTACTGGTCATGGATAAATAAACAATATGTAAAGAAACTGTATGAGAATGGAAAACAGGGCTGAGGGAGTTGCGATTACTCTTGCAGTAACTGTAAGGTCAGGCATACACATATTACCTTTCATTTAGCTGCCCCTGACTGCAAGCTGGTAATAAATAAATAAATAAATAAAATGCTGTTTTAGGATGCACAAAAGTGGCGTAGCCCAGGCATTCAGAACTATGTAACACTGTAAACACTTTGGTACTCAATTTCCAGGTGATAGATTTCCTTTACATACTAGGCCATACTGGTCACATTATATAGTGTCCTCAAGACCCACCAATAGGTCATGTTTTGCGGATAAAGAAATAGCTGTGGCAGTTACTGGTGCACTGACTAGAATTATATCACCTGTGAAATCCTCAAAACATGACCTGTTGGTGGGTCTTGATGACTGGAGTTGAAAAACACTGATATAGAGTAATTAAAAACCATAGAATTTTACCTGTAATCATGACTGTTCTGACCCTGGCATTAGACAGCTCCCGTAACACGGGTCTGGTTTCCAATTTAAGACGATTTTCCATCACAAGGAGACCAAGGAAAGATAGCTCACATTCCACTTCGTCTCTTAATATAAAAAGGTAAATTATTAAATAATGTGCAACACAAGGAAATCCTGTTATATACATGACTTATCAAGGAGCTTTGTAACATACATATAATCATCATACATAGACTTCAATGTTTAAAAAAAAGGTATACCATGTGCTACTTTTTTTTTTTTAAAAACTAAATCCTGCTCTGTGGAGTAGCACAGAGGTTTTCACTATTCAATTTAACAGAAAAACACAACCCTGCTGAAGAAACACCAAAATGGAGGCCAAAATGAATTTTTCTGGCCTCCGTGGGGTAATTGGTATGTGTGCTATATGCGCTGGCAGTTTCCCAATGTATATGGCAAACTCAAAACCACAGATGTGTTGTGAAAAGAACCTTACAATCCAGCACGCTGTCATTTTTAGAATTCCTAAATTTTTACTTGGTTTCCCACTATACTTTTGTTTGGCAATACAACTTACAGCAAATAGAAAAGCTGATAAAGCACCCTTAGATACTAGATCTAAGGGTGCCTTTACACACAAAAAAATTATCCGACAGATTTTTGAAGCCAAAGCCAGGAATGGATTTGAAAAAAGAGGAGAATCTAAGTCTTTCCTTTATGACCTGTTCTCTGTTTATAGTCTGTTCCTGGCTTCAAAAAAGGTGTAAAGGCATCCTAAAGGATCAAAAAATGCCAGATCAATGACTAGCAAACCACAACAGAAGTTCTAACATTTTGCTTTCTTTTTTCATTAAAGCAATATTAAGATAACTGATAGGGAATTGGTCCAAATACGGGTATGCTGTTAGCAGAATTATAGTACAACAATGGAATCCAATAAATAGAAATTCCTTTTAAGCACATTCAGAAAAACACAAAGGATCAGCAAGCTTTAATGGATGGATTATTGCTAAAACCAACTTTTTCTATCTGCCTGGTACCAGAATAGTTCTGCATCCAACCTCCTATTTCATAATGTAGTTCAGCAACACCAGATATCAATCCAATATAATGTCTAGTATATGACATGATATTAAATAGCCTTACCGCTTTAAAGCTTTGATGTTTATATTTTGACTTCTGTCCAATATTTTGTAGGCTAGCCCAATAACACGAAATCCTTGCTTTGTGTACAGCTCCAGTTCATCTGAGAAGTTGAGGGGAACTGTTTGACAGAACAGAATATAATCATTGTAATAATATTCTAACTGTTAAAGTGGTTGTCCAGCGAAAATCTTTTTCTTTAAAATCCACTGGTGTCAAAAAGTTATGTAGATTTATAATTTACTTCTATTAAAAAAATTCAAGTCTTCCAATACTTATAAGCTACTATATGCAATGCAGGAAATGTTTTCGTTCAAACACAGTGCTCTCTGCTGACATCTCTGGCCAAGACAGGAACTGTCAAGAGCAGGAGAGGTTCTCTACGGGGTTCCCATAGAAAGCCTCTCCTTCACTAGAGAGTGCCTGTCTGGGTCAGAAAGTATTGTATTGCCCCCAAAAAGTTATACAAATCACCAATATACACTTATTACAGGAAATGCTTATAAAGTGCTTTTATCCCAGCACTTATTACTGCATCAAGGCTTCACTTCCTGGATAAAATGGCGATGTCACGACCCGACTCCCAGATGATGGCAGAGGGATGCTCAGTGTCCCTTCAGTGCCCTGTGTCCCTCAGTGCCCCCCTGCCATCATCCTCTCCAGCAGCCACAGCCCGCAACTTCTGCTTTAATAGAGGCACTTATTACTGAGTTACTGTAGTGCAGCGGTCCTTAACCTTTTATCCACCCAGGACTTGTTTCAAGACAAGACCATTTTTCCATAGCCTGGCAGGGAAGGGCTGTGGTCATATCGTGACACGGTATTAGAGTGGGGTTGGCATACTGTATCATTTAATTATCATATATTATATATATATATATATATATATATATATATATATATATATATATATATATATATATATTATAATATATATATATATATATATGACTATAGGCAGCAGTAGACTAAGCAGCAGAATATGAGCAGCAGTAAATTGCTGCTTATGCATTTCCTTAAAAAGGGAAACTAACCTCTGTAACATCTATTTTTGTCTATGTATGTACCCCCAGAATTGTGTACAGTGCTGCAAAATCTGTTGGCGCTTTATATAAATAAAAATTATTATTATTATTATTATTAACCACAGCTTGGAAGACTCCATGGCACACAAGATGATCAGAGTGAAGGTAATTTTTTTAAATCTTTATCCACTATGTTTTTGTTAAATCTCTAGTGTAATTAATATGTAAATTAGGTGATTTGTCTGTTTCTCCTCATGAATATTCATCTGGTGGTTTGCATTTACGAGCGCCAGAGTGACTTCACTGCAGAGAGCTACCTCAATATTCATGAGGAGGCAGTCGGGGGTTGGGGTGTATTGGTGCACTAAGGTTAACAGTCCTGCCCCAGTGCTCTAAACCGTGTAATTTACATATTAAATAAACTGAAGATTTAATGATGCTGAGGATAAAAGGTAATAAAATTAATAAACTGCCTTAAAGGGGTATTCCCCCAAGAGATAAAAAAAAAATGCAAAAGGTCCGAAAATCTTCCCAACCCCCCCCCCCCCCCCCGAGTATTTTGAGCCCTCTCCTGTCTTTCTAGCTGCCACCATTCCAAGTTACAAGTTTTTCTCAAGATGGTCTATATTGGCTTCTCTCCCTGTCGTTCATCCCGCTGAGAGAGAGCAGTGACTAGTCACGGACGGGGAGCAGTGCAGATGACTACCTCCCTGCCTCTGCCTGCCGCACGCCCAGGTAATAAAACTTCTTTTTCTGCCGTATTAAACTTCGGCTGCAGCCGTGGCCCGAACGTGCCGCAAGCTGCACATCAGCTGTATACAGTGCTCCAAGGATTGGGCTGATTGGCTCCCTTTATTAGTTGCAGAACTACTTTTTTTACATTTTCAGACCAGAAATATTATTTTTCCTGTTTTGCAGTATGTCGTATGATAAAATGAATTATGTCATTAAAAAGATCTGTTTGTCCTGCGAAAATTAAGCCCACATATGGCTCATTATATGGAAGAATATAGTTATGACTCTTTGAATTTGTGGAGTTCAGGGCTGTGGAGTCGGAGTCGTGGAGTCGGAGTCAGAGCTAGTTTTGGCTGGAGTCAAGCTAGCTTGGCTGGAGTCGGAGTTGGAAAAAAATGTACGTGTTTCAGAGCACTGCTCAGCTCTTTCCTCAGTAATGAGTTGCAAAAAAAATTTTTTTGCAACTCATTACTGAGGAAAGAGCTAAGCAGTGCTCTGAAATGCGTATAAAGAGTTGCTACTACTATTGAATATACTGCAGAAATATACTGCCATAACCACCTACCACCGGTCCCACCATTTATTAGCTCACAGCATAGTGAATGCATACAAATACTCTTATGCTGACAGAGAACACAGGAGCAGCTCTTAAGGGTAAACATCCATCTGATGTCAGGAGAGACAACCGAGCACTGAGCATTCAGCTCCAAACCGGACAGTACTCTAAACAAGACCCCGTGCACACGACACGAGGAACACTGAACATGAGGAGAGCTCCTGACGACATCTTCAAGTAAATAACCCTTTGTCTGCTCCCACCAGTCTGCAGACCTCATAGAATCAGAGTCTTCAGACCGGTGAGAGGTGGATTTCCACCAAATCTATTTTAACATATTTCTGTGAAAACGCTAATAAGCGCCACTAACTGTTGCAATTTATATTGAACTGATAAACAGAACAGTGATAACTGACTTGATCAAATATAGTAGTAATAAACCACGGCGACTTGCAAGGGCCCTGCACTAGTCGCATGCGGTTTTAACCGCACCGTATGCAACAACTACATGCGGACTTAACAGTACTATATTAATTTTAACCGCATTATATGTATTTTAACCTACAATTAATCAAGTCTATATCCTGTATTATACCATTTGCATCCGCATGAGATTTATATACAGAGATTTTTTTGTAAGCGTGTAGTTACATGTTCATTTGTTTATATGTTTTTATGAATTTTAATTTTGATTTAGATAAAGTGTTATATATACATATTTACTTGTGATTTAATTATACCTCGAGATTTACATTTGTCTCAAAAATAATATTTTAGGGGTATTGCTAGAGAGCCTACTAATTATACATACTAGTCTAGTTCTGAGTTGTTCAGGACATGGAGGCTGGAGACTGGCTGCATCCACTGCACACACAGGAGAAGCTTCCTTTGTATGTTTCAGAAGTCGCCCCAGGATCATGTAATACATTAGGGAGAAGCTGCTGAGCCAGTGTGATAAATAACTCCCCTGGTATATGACTGGCCATTTATGAAGGAGCAGGAGTCGGGAGTCTGAGTCGGTCCTGATAAAATTCAGGAGTCTGAGTCGGAGTTGGAGTTGCGGCTTACCGACTCCACAGCCCTGGTGGAGTTACAAATTTACCAAAAATCTCATAGGGGGGAGGGGTTAATGTTTTTATTTATTTTTTAAACACAACTAACCTGTGTCCGGTTTGCAAAATGAGGCCACCATCTCTGGAGCACCTTTCATGTACACAGCATATTCATCACCATTGAGGATTTGGGTGATCACAGACATGCGTTGCAGGCCAGAGGAGAACGGAAATTGTTGCAGGATGACAATACCTTCAACAGTGACCTAACAGCAATAAATGTTGCAGCTATTAATATTCATATATTTGGCAATCACTCTGCAAATTCTATACCCTATAGGATTATGTGGTATGGACAGTAGCTAACACGAGTAAATGTGTGTAGCTATCTCTAAATATTTTTTACCTTAGTTGCCTCAGGACCTGGTTTTACAGTCATGGATTGCATTGACTCTTCACAGTTACCTTCTGGAGCTTCCTCAATGTCCTTAATAAAAAAAAATAAAGGAATAGCATAAATTAGCACAGTATTAACAAAAATGTATCACACAGTATTTTTATTTACTTAGGGGGTCTAGAAGTAGTAGTATTTTATCCATAGAAGTTACTTATTCTTACTATTAAGTATTTCTTACTAGTTACTATATTCTTCCATATTATATTAGTAGGTTTCAACTAGTTTCAGACCAATACTAGTGTACAATGTAACAAGAGACAGAAGAATTTACCCAGCATGTGAACTCAAACATTTTCAGGTCCAGTGGATCTCCTTGTACGCTGCCATCTAACAAAATCAATGAATGGCAAGAAGCCATAGCTCCCAACAGAGGCCCCCAGGAAAGTGATGAGCCGCTTGTAACTGGAATGATATCTTGAAATCTAGAGTTAGACAAAGGAATAAAGCATGAACATTTTAAAGTCTTAAATCTAGGCTGCTGCCATGAAGTAATCTTTCCAAAACAAGGAGGTTATATTGCAGGGCACAGAATGTTGTAAGTTTTTTAGGAAGACAACAAATATATTGCATTAAGGTTAACGGTGGCACAGCTAGACATGAAAACACAAGTCTGGGGCATACACGCAGGTCTGAGGCATACACACAGCGTGGGTGTTTCCAGTGTGCTGCAGAGTGTATTTCCTAGATATACGCAGCTCCATATCTACACAGTTGCATACTGTAAAATTGCCAATAATCATCATTGTAAAACAATGTATATAACAGTACAGTGGTACCTTGGTTTAAGAGTAACTTGGATTAAGAGCGTTTTACAAGAAGATCTCACAGTTTTTCAAAACTGTAACTTGGTTTGAGAGCATTGCTTTGGTTTAAGAGCTTCCTGTACTGGGTGGAGATGGGAGTGGGTCAAGGTCTGCATAGTGTGGTCTACAGCACTGTACTCTGACCCAGGAAGTCTCCCTTACCTTCCAAATCATAGCAGATCCACTTCAGGCTGGGGCTTACATCAGGAGACAGGACTGTGGAGGTAATCTCTCCATAGCTGTAACCCCTCTCTTCCCAGATAGAGAGTGCTGCATTTATGTGCCCACATCTGCCAGTTCATTCCTTCATACTCCCTGCAGTCTCTGTCAGCCCTTGTGTTTCCCATCCTCTCCATTCCTGCTATAAGGTACCTGCACTCACACTCAGTTATACACTCTCCTGCTATAATGTGCCTGCACTTACACTCAGCTGTACAGAAAAGTTTATGTCACTGTCCTCCTGCACAGCTCTGTGCTTCTCACTTCCTGATTGGTCCATGCTGAACACACACCTCTTCCCCATTGCTGTCATGTGACCACACAGACCTCTGACAGCACTCCTGCTTCTCTGTTCTGGCCTGTTGTACTATGCTACTGCATTATGGGTATCTGCATCTCCATTCTGTATCTACAAACTGCTGCTGTTTTTTTCAAGTTTATGCACTTACTATACTGTACATTATACTCCATATGCTGATTGCTATACTGTACAGTAACTCATAATATGACAGATTCAGCTGTTCCTAAATGTTTGGTTTATCTGCTTCATGTTATTCAGAATAAAAAAAAATCATTATTTTGCGGTTATATAACCAATTGTCTGCATATAAGTGATTTCTTTTGGGAAAATTTGCTTTTGTTTAAAAGCAGATTTGGATTCCAAGCACAGTCCCGGAACGAATTATGCTCGTAATCCAAGGCACCACTGTATATTACAGTCATTTATTCTGACTTCTTGTAGAAGGTGCAGATAAACTCAGCAGAAGTTTTGAGAATGGCTGAGCATTGTACTATTTCCCTGACTATATTTGAGTGTGAATGAAGCTGTGTATACAATCCAATATGTATCAACTGGTAAATCGGCACTATGTGTTTAAGCATTTTCCTACAATAAACACTAACATTCAGGGGGCCTTTACACACACCAGATCTGCAACAGATTTCACGCTGCAAATTCGCTGCGGATCCAGTGCCCGTTCATCCCAATGAGAATACATACCGGCAGCGGGATTAACATCCCGCTGCGTGTATGTAAGTAAACCCCCCGCCGGCCTGAGCATACATTACCTGCTCCACGCTCCGGCTTGCTTCAGGGGTTCTCGGCTGGACGTCCCGCTCAGCCAATCAGTGGCGGGGCAGCGCACTGATTGGCTGAGCGGGACAAGCAGATGCCAGGAACCCCCGAAACAAGCAGGAAGGCGGAGCAGGTAATGTATGCTCTGGCCAGCGGGGGGGTTAAGTTACACACACGCAGCGGGATGTCAATCCCGCTGGAAGTAAGTATTCTCATTGGGATCAATGGGCACTGGATCCGCAGCGGGTTTCGCTGCAAATTTGCAGCGTGAAATCCGCTGCGGATCCAGTGTGTGTGGAGGCACCCTTAAAGAGGTTACCCATGCATTACAAAGACAGCTCACTAATTTCGATGGGTGTCATATGCAGATGCATTTTGTTGCATGAGTAGGGAGGAATAGTGTTAAGAGTGACCTGGGGATATGAGCTGATCCTAAAGGGTCCTAGAATTGAGTAGCCCCACCTCCTTCAATTTATTATGAGAGATAAAATCAGACCTTCCAGACACACCCTCCATTTAAAAATGAGATCACTTTTATTTATTTATTCTTTGATTGATATTAAATTATGTGCAGAGAATACAAAATACAAACATGCATAAAATGCTAAGCAACAAAAATCTTATTAGCTGTAAATCCCTACAGGTCTGTACATGTTGTAGATGTTTTCATGTAACTGTTACGTGTGTTTTAAATAACTACAAATATATAGAACATTTAAAGGATTAAAAGGTGAAAAGCATTCCATACCATACATTCAAAATGTTCACGGAATTCTGCTAAATTGTGCAAAGCATGCTATATACTATAAAACAACATATGGTCCTGTGAGTTCAAAAATATTGCAACAATCACAAATTGCTGTGATATGATCACTAGCATTTATAGCAACTCTAGCATGGATTAGAAAAAGTTACTAAGCCTTTTGCTATTGTAAAGAATTATGAAAGTCAATTTATGTCACATAACTTTATTACCATGTTGAGTTCATATTCCCAGTATGCACTGAACACCTACCGATATCCATAAGAAGGGACAATTCCCCAAAGATCCAAGCCATCTTCTGTTAAGGTTCCAGTCTAGCAAAAATAGTAACATAGGCACCTATGTTAAACATACATGTATACTTAAAATATTCAGTACATAAAAGTAAAAAAAGAATGTATAGATGTACTGGTGGACAGCACTGTAGACTTTGCTTAAAGGGAAACTATCAGCAGGTTAGACTTATCTTAGTTTCCATTTGATGTGATTATTCGTTACTCCTTAAAAATATTAGGGAATATTACAATATAATATGCATCAATTTGTTGTTGTAGTAATAATAATAATAATATTAATAATAAATATAAATAGTCAAAATACTCAATTACATGTATCCATCTTATGACTGATACACTGTAGTATACCATATTGGTATCCATGCAAATAACACAATCTATAAAAAATGTACCGGCTGATCGTTCTCTCTATTCCACCGAGCGATAATCGGCCGTATCGGGCCGAATGGGGCCGATACGGCCAATTATCGTTCCTGTGGAATAGGGCCCAAAGGCTTACAGCCCATCTTTATCGTCTGGACACAATTGTAATTGTCTTTCCTAATAATGGTCTTAATCTCATGAATGTATTGTTGTTTGCACACTTTGAGGGGGATTTATGAAGACGGGCATATTTGTGCAGGTCTTAAATGAGGCCCTGCCCCAAATTGGCCCACTGGATTCAAGCACCTTTTAGCGAATCCAGCCTGATCCTGTTCATGAGCGGGTGTCGATTTCTGCTATGATTCACGCCTGCAAGCAGGTGTAAACCATGGTAAATATGGTGCTGGAAGAGGCCACACCTCCTCCCTGCCTTGCCGCAGCCCCCCTGCCCACCCATCATGTGAGCGGGGGATACAGCAGGAATACGCCAGGGAGAAAGGGCGAATGTACCCCTTCTTCCAGGCTTACGCCTTGGGCGCAACAATGATAAGTCCCCCCTGTTTTGGTAAGGGTCTGTTCACATCCCATTCATGGCCTCTGTATAACATATGCTGGGATGTATCCATTGAACTGATGTCACCAGGACATATGTAACAAACAGTAAACACAAGAAGTACAATCCAAAGTTTTTTAGAGAGGAAAAAAAAAACTGCCTGGTATTGGAACAATCAAAAAAAATGTAATGACTAAAAGTTCAAATCACCCCATCTTTAAACCAATAACATTACAGCTGACTAAACACACTACATAAGTCCTCACATGGCTCCCTAGACTAAAAAAAAACATGTTATGGTGGCGATGGCCATGCAAAGTAACAAATCTAAAAAAAATATATAAATTAAAATGGCTGCCACAGTAATTATTTTGAAAGTGTTGTAAAAATATTGCTTCAGAGTGCAATTATAATCAGAGCTGTAACTGATGAATCATATGTTTGTTTTTAATGCAGTTGTAACCTCAAACTAAATGACTCTTATAGAAGTTTCAATTTTCACCACACAGAGCTCCATAACAGTACCTTATCAAAGCAGAATAGGTTCACAGACCCACAGAGGTTGATACGTTGAGGACTAATACAGAAGATTCCAGATTTCTCTAGTCTCTTCTGAGCATATATAATTCCTGCTGTGAGGGCTGCTGGAAGAGCAGGAGGAACAGCAATGGTGATGACATCTAGAGCTTTCTTCACAACTTCTCCAGCTTCAACCTAGTCAAAAAAATACATAAATAAATAAATCGTATAGTAATAAAAATCACCTAAAGGCTATGTACTCACACTCTTTTAGTTCGGCTCTTTTAAAAGAACAGCCGCCATTTGGTGACCAAATAAGATCAATTATTTGGTCTCACAATTACAGCCGTCCCTAAAAGACGATCATCAATCGCCAAAAATAAAAATTTCTTTGTTCCTGATAGTCAGAACAGGAGTTCATCTATAATGTGAAAGTTAATGTACCACGTAAGATTCAACTAAGTAGATCTGGAGAGTGTATTTAAAGGGATACTCCAGTATGAAAAAAATTGTATTTAAATGAAACTATCACCCGAAGATATATAACTTTTTAATATAACGTTATTACCAGTGGTCCTCACTTCAGTGGCTTTGCACCACTGACAGGAAAATGGAAAGACTACAAAACTTGTAATGACCCCCAGTACTGTGGTGTTACAGGTAGAGAATACAGCGTGCTGTGTGGTGTTACAGGTAGAGAATACAGCGTGCTGTGTGGTGTTACAGGTAGAGAATACAGCGTGCTGTGTGGACAAGAACACAATGAAGTGCAGAACTGCAAATGATAAAAGTACTGCAATTAAATAATTCAGTAACACAATGAAACTGCAATGTGTCAACACAGCCTAGATGTTCTGCAAGAGTTTTGGGAATGTGCAGGGTGGAGGAGTGTGATGGACAGCTGAGGGAAAGCATTGCATTCTGGAACTTGTAGTACTGGGCAAATGCTCAACCAGGAAGTACAACCACAAAATACAGAACTTTTTGGATTTTTGGTAAGTCAGATAGGTAAGCAATGCTACATGCTTCTGCAGCATGTTTATTTAGTTTTACCTTTAGCTGGAGTACTGGACTTACTGTAGCTGGAGTTGCTTAATTTTTGTACACACTTATCCTAACAAGTGCTACAAATGCATTTCATTTCTCCACGTCAATTTGACTATTATTTTGCATAATTTGGAGGTTAAAGGGAAACTATCAACAGGTTAGATTAATCTAACCTGCTCATAGCCCCCATTGCACATGGGGTGCTGAGGATGAAGACAAGTCTCTTATCTTCATCCTCACTCCATTTCAGTGACTTTGCAGTTTAATCTGGTGAGTAGTAAGGTCATTTGGAGCACTGGTGGGCAGGGCTAAAGCCCCGGATCACTGATTGAGTCGCCCCCCCCCCCACCCCCTTAGCAAGCCTTCATTAGAAGGGATGTGTCAGCCGTGGACGCATTGGGGGGAAAGGGGGGGCTTTACTACACACTGGATTAAACTGCAAAGTCATGGAAACTGTGTCAAGGATGAAGGTAAGAGACTTACCTTTATCATCAGTGCCCTGTGCGCAATAGGAAGCTATGAGCAGGTTTGATTTGTTTAACCTGCTGATTGTTTCCCTTTAACTCTCCTTTGCCCTTTTCTGTATTTTTTCAGACAGATCTTATTGTTTACTAGCCACTGTAAGCCAAGCGCAAACACATCTGGGTTTATGATACTATATATGTGAAATGAGCATGTTATTTATATTACACCAGCTTCCTTTGTATCAAGTAAAAAGCTGGGAAAAAAAAACAAGATATACCGTAGTTTCTTATTTTTCAAAGGGTGTAAAATTGAAACTGGTGTAACCGCCCATAGCAAACTTAATTGTGTTACCAGAGCTCAAAGCTGAGCTCTGATTAGTTGCAGTGGACAGTTTACACCAGTTTCGAATTTAAAACACTTTGATAAATCTGGACCACAGTCTGTACATTTCCATAACAAAATGTGCTTCTAAATAGGCCCTTGAGGTGTATACGCCTATCAAGTTGCCAAAAAGTACATTCTGTTCTTACTTTTATAATAATTACAGTTTGCAAGAGTTTATCTTAAACATTTTCCATAGCCTTGAATGGCAAATCTGCCTACTTATAGAATCCATTACCCCTCATATATTAGAGGGATATTATGACCTCATGCCCCTCCACCAATTGGTTTGAAAATGCAGTGTATGGGGTAGATTTATCAACCTGGTATGCAGAAAATCTGTGCTTTTTCCCCTGACATAAGTCCCGCTTGCCGGCAGCCGGGAGGGGCATGGAAAGGAAGGGAGTCTGATTTATAATGGTTTACGCCTGCAAATTATAGTATAAATCTACAAGCTATAGTATAAATCTACAATCTTTGGAGCAAAGATTGCCACAGGCCCTGACTGATCTATTAAAACACGTGATCATTACTAAATCAGACAAGGTGAATAGGGGCGGGCTTTAAGACCTAGATACATCTCCCGTAATATGTCTTTTAAAGGGGATATCTGGAGAGCAGGAAAGATCCTACCTCTGCTCTTCAGCACTCCACTTCCCCCATCTGCCTGTCTATGCTGATACTTTCGCAGACAAGAGGGGGGCGGGGGAATATTGCGGGCAGGGCAAAACTACACCCGGACTGTCCAATAGCTGCACAATGTTGCTGCAACATTGGTAATATTGGGCAGCTATTGATCATTGCCCGCAACCTGATCCTGCTTCCCTCTCGTCTGCAGAGGTATCAGCAGGAATGGGCAGAGGGAGGAAGTGGAGTGCCAGAAAGAAAAAGAGGTAGCACCTTCCCTTTAGGCTTTTGGGGCATGAATTTTAAATTGAATACAGTGAAGTTTTCATTTTTTGATGGTGTGTTTGTAGCAAACTCATAATAGGAAATTATTTTAGGTTTATACTGCAGGGTTTTTTAATCACTGAAGGTTCATAGTCTTGAGTACAGAGAGATTTTGATATAGGTTTTGTGTTTGCAAGTTTGTCGTTCAGGAGACTGAATGACATAGATGGAAACCCCAATAGGAACTCTAAAGATACGAAGTAAAATGTGTCTCCTTTAAAGAAATAAATACAAGAAATAGCAGACTAGATTACAAGAACCTGACAGGGAAATATTATATGCAGTTAATTCTATTCTATCTTAGAAGGAAGCTGTGTAACAAAAACATTACTTTTGGGCATTTGAGTAAAAACTTGTGTACTGTATGTGCGGGAAATAACACAAATGTATTAACTAGTTGACTACGTTTGGCTCATTAAAGTAAATGGGCCTTTGTCTGTCTGAGCACAGTAACGTCGGCATCTGATTTTGACAAGGTGCTAGTGTATGAGCGCATCAGAAGGCACAGTTGTAATAGACAGGGCCGGCGCCAGCATCCAGCTTACCAGGGCAAGTGCCGGGGCCCACAGCGCCACCAGGGGTCCACGGCTGTCTGGTACTTTTTTTGTCACTGCAGGCTGTGGCTCTACCAGGGCTGTTTGCAGCATCATGATGGGGACCGCGCTGGAGCAACGCAACCCCCCTCCCCTGACCTCACTCAGCACGCCTCTGACTGGAGGAGCACAGCGCTCAGGACAGTCAGAGGCGACAGGGAGGAAGAGGGAACCTGGCAGGCGGGAAGTTGCTGCTTCTCTTGCACCTATTGCTGGTAACTTCATCACCCAAAAACTGCTCTAGGAATATTGCACACAGACTCTGCGGCTGCTGCTTAATGTGAGGCAGAAGAAGAGCTGCAGGAGAGTGTAGAGGCTGCACGGAGCCTGCGACCGGTAGATGCACTGTGTCATCCGTCCCCTGCTCAACGGAGGCTCCATCACTGATTAGGAAGTGGGGATATGCAAAGGTATGGCTACTACTAACTAGAGATGAGCGAACTTCTCAGATTTTTTTGAAAAGTTCGGTTGGACCGAATTTCGGATTTCTTCGGATTTCCTAATAATCTTTTTGTCTTTGCTTTTGTACAATATCTTCTCAGTGCAGCAGCAGCGTTTTGTCACTGACAAGCTTTGTGCACTGCTAACAGTCTCCTTCCTCTCTCTGTGCAGACTGCCTCATGTGACCGCTCCTCTTAAAGCGATACCAACGTCACACAGGGGGTGGGCTAGTGCAACATCCCTGCTGATAGGATGTGTTCAGGGCATCATGGGAAAGCGCTATTCCCGCCCAGAACACTTCCTGATTTCTAAAATGGCGGCTGCCATTTTAGAAAGCAAGAAAAAAAAAAAATCGGAGCGGACTTCCAAAAATCAGAATCCGACAGGACTCTGATTTTTTGAAAAATCCGAACCGGATCCCATAGCGGCCGAACTGGTTTGCTCATCTCTACTACTTACCCCATCATGTTACCACACATCACATGGGGCAGCTACTGCTCAGCTAGCTAGATAGTTTTACTATCCCTATAGGTGTGCCAAAAAGGATGTGTTTCACATTAGGGGAAAGTTCACATTTGGGAATTGAAGAACAATGGCATCCTTAGAATAAGGCTAGGGCTGCATGGTCACAGTGAACCACATGTAAGGGCATGTTCACATCAATGATAATTGCATGATTTTTGACACCTTAAAGAGAACCTGTCAGCCCCCGTGCCGGGGCAGAGCCCAGCCGACCCTCCGGTGCAGACACATATACTTACTGCATCCATAAATTCCCGGAGCCCATCCCGCCACAGAGATATTTCCGACCGAAGCCGCGCGCGTGCTCATCAGAGAGGAGTCCGACGCTCATAGAGAATGACAGGAGCAGTCATTCTGTATGGGCGTCGGACTCATCTCTGGGGAGCACGCGCGCAGCTTCGGACGGGGATATCTCGGAGGCGGGACGGGCTCCGGGACCGGGACTTTGTGGATGCAGTATATATATGTGTCTGCACCGGGGGGGTCGGCCGGGCTCTGCCCCGGCACAGGGGGTGACAGGTTCCCTTTAAACAAAAACCCTTTAACATTGGTTTCAGTGGGAGACAGAAATGTGCTAAAATAAATGACATGTCACTTCAATTTTGCATGTTTATATTCTGAAGCACCCATTGAAATCAATGGGAACTTCATAACAGGCTTTCAGCGATTATCATTTGCGCAACTTATCTGGGAGTTTTACAGTGACATTGTGACATCACATCTGATGATTGTCAATGTAATCACAATGCGACTTGATACATGATGCAACAGTGACATAATAGTCGCTCAGAATCTTAACCTTAACAGATTTTTGGTCACAGGTCACACTTTGCCAACATTGACCTGAATGTAAGATGTGGCGCCTGCCACAAATAAAACTTTTGACATGTCATAACTAGCACATACAACATGTCGAAAGTTTCTGATTGCACTGGGTCTCACTCCTCCTGAGTCCTGACACCCAACACATGATTTGCTCCACAAAGGGGCCCTTTGAGGCTCTGTCACCCGAGGGCCCACAAAAACCTGAAGCCAGCCCTGGTAATAGAGCACGGCATATGTTGGAAAGTTCTACTTCTTAGGCATCATTTAGTTACAATGTAAGGCCTTTTCAAAATATTATAAAGAAAACCATGGGAACTGTGAAATAGATATAAGGTGTAAAAAAAAAAAAAAAAAAAAAAGATTAAAGGACTAGTGCCATGAAAAACTTTTTCCCTGTAATTGAAGCACATTACAAAGTTATATAACTCTGTAATATGCTTCAATCACCTATCTGCCTCCCTTCCCTGTCTTTTCCCCCCTCCACCCCCCACCAGAAAGTGCACTAAACTCACACAGACCTGATTACTGTCGTCACAGTCACCAGGCAGCTCCTTCTTGTGAGGATGAGTCATCAGCAGGAGGACTGCTCTAGGTCCTGTTACACCAGCCTCCCCCTCCCCTCCTTGTCAGGCGACTTGCTCAGCTTATCTTCTCTAGTGACATGACTTCTTCACTGAGTCCACGGCAGCAGGAGAGAGGGTATGAGGGGAGGGGGGAGCTGCCTATGTGCCGGAGTCAGTCTGAGGGAAGATAAGCAAGTGAGATGTGACAAGTGATGGCTTGTAGTTGTTCAGCCAATGGGAGCTGAGCAAGCCTGTCACCTGACAAGGCAGGGGAGGGGGGAGGCTAGTGTAACAGGAGAAGGAGCTGAGAGAAGAGCTTGGTGATGGTGACGACAGTAATCAGGTCTGTGTGAGTTTAGTGCACTTCCTGGTGGGGGGTGGAGGGGGGAAAAGACAGGGAAAGGAGGCAGATAGGTGATTGAAGCATATTACAGAGTTATATAACTTTGTAATGTGCTTCAATTACTGGGAAAAAGTTTTTCATTGCACTTGTCCTTTAAGGCTTTGGTTCTCCCAATGTCTTTTTAAAAACAGACTTTTATAGTGATGGCTGCTAATAATAATCATTGTTGCAGCCATTACTAGAAAATAACGGCCATTAATATAAAAACAAAAGTTTATAGAGAAATTAACAGCATGTTGAAGTTGTAACCTGCTGTTATGTTTCCATAGGGCTAGGGGTCTGAGAATGGAGGTCATTGGATTATTATTAACCCTTTTAAGGACGGGCCTAAAATGGCCTTAAGGACCGAGGCAAATTTTATGAATATGACCTGTGTCACTTTATTCATTAATAACTTGGGAATGCTTTTACCTATCCGGCTGATTCTGAGACTGATTTCTCGTGACATATTGTACATTACATTTCTGGTAAATTGGAGTCGATACTTTTAACGAATATTTATGAAAAAAAACAAAATAACATGAAAAATTGCATTTTTCCAATTTTGAAACTTTTCTGCTTATACAGAAAATGGTTATGCCACATAAATTATATATTAAATAGCATTAGCAACATGTCTACTTTATGATGGTGGAATTTATTAAGCTATCTTTCACTTTTTTTAGACAATAGAAAGCTTGAAACATTAGCAGCAAATTTCCAAATTTTCAATAAAATTTCAAAATCAGATATTTTTAGGGACCTGTTCAGGTTTAGGCTAGGTTCACACTATGTAACTGTGCGGCTGTATTTTTTATGCGGCTGTAAATGTGCGGATGAAACTCCGGCCGTGGGAAAAAATAGACATGCGGCTCAAAACATACAGTCATTTACTTGGAAATCTGGTTCAACTAAAAATAACAAATAAAATCTTAAGAAAGTGATGCAAACACCTCTGGATGCATCTGGAAAAGCAGGGAACACAGTTTACATGAATTGCTATTAACGGGGTTTGCGATCCTCTGCAGTATGCCGATGTCTCTCATGGTTAATCTATTAAAATAATAAAACACATTTTCGTTGTAATAAAGTGCCTTTCGTTGTTCAATAATTAAATTTAAACTAATCCATCATTTTGCAATTAAATATACTGTTAAAATAAATAGATATATAAATAAATGTATATTTATATATATATTTATTTTTTGACAGTATATTTAATTGCACAATGATGGATTTGTTAGAATTAAATTATTGACCAACGAAACTGAATTTATTTCAACGAAATTGTGTTTTATTAATTAAATATTAATTAGTACAGGAAGCTCCATAAGCCGTTAACTCATATGCCGGCAATAGAGCTTTCTGTACTAATCATCACTTTACTTTAATGAAAACATCAAATGTTTCTTCTAATTATGTTATCACAATAGCATTATTAGAAGAAACATTTAGAATTATATGTGCGCTCAGCTGATTGGCTGATCGGCTCAGCGCACGTATAATTAGCGGGTCCGCAGCACAGTGACTTCATTATGCTGTGGACCAGCGAAGAGGACACATCGGGGTGAGTATAGAGCTCTCCCCACCCCCTCCCCAGCACTGCACCCCTCTCAGCAAGGAAGGGGGGGTCAGTTAACCCCTTCCTTGCTGGGATGGGTGCAGTCTGACATCAGTCTGGCCCCCAAGGGGTTAAGGGGGATGCAATACATCCTCCCTTAACCCCTTGGGGGCCAGACTGTAAGCAGCGATCTGTAAAGATGCTGCATACTGTAAGGAGCACAACACCGCTCACAATGATGGGTGTTGTGCTCCTGTTTGTGTGTTTTTTGTGTGTTTCTCCCTTTTTGTTTTTCAGATATCGGTATCCTGTGGATTACGTCGGATTCTGTGGACTACGTCGATGACCAGCGTTTTTTTTATGTTGTTTTTTTTAATAAAATGGTCAATGAGGGGTGTGGGGGTGTTCTTATTTGAATAAAAAAATTTTTTAACTTGTGTCTTGTCTTTATTTCTTTACTTTATAGACTTAGTAGTGGAAGCCGTCTAATAGACGGAATCCATTACTAAGTTGGGGCCTAGTGTTAGCCGGTATAAAATGGCTAACACTAACCCCCTATTATTACCCCAGTACCCAATGCCACCAGGGGTACTGGGAAGAGCCGGGTGCCAGTGGTCCCGGAGCGTCAAAATTGGCGCTCCTGGACCGGGCGGCAGCAGGCTGGTAAGATTTAGGCTGGGGAGGGCCTAAACCAATAGCTCTTCCCACCCTGGTGTTACCAGGCTGCTGTAGTTTGGTTTTTTACCCGGCTGGTTATAAAAATAGGGGGGACCCTATGCGTTTTTTTTTTTAAAAATAAATAAATAATTAAAAAAAAACGCATAGGGTCCCCCCTATTTTTATAACCAGCCGGGTTAAAAGCCAAACGACAGCAGCCTGGTAACACCAGGGTGGGAAGAGCCATTGGTTTAGGCCCTCCCCAGCCTAAATCTTACCAGCCTGCTGCCGCCCGGTCCAGGAGCGCCAATTTTGACGCTCCGGGACCACTGGCACCCGGCTCTTCCCAGTACCCCAGGTGGCATTGGGTACTGGGGTAATAATAGGGGGTTAGTGTTAGCCATTTTATACCGGCTAACACTAGGCCCCAACTTAGTAATGGATTCCGTCTATTAGACGGCTCCCACTACTAAGTCTATAAAGTAAAGAAATAAAGACAAGACACAAGTTAAAAAATTTTTTTATTCAAATAAAAACACCCCCACACCCCTCATTGACCATTTTATTAAAAAAAACCATTAAAAAAACGCTGGTCATCGACGTAGTCCACGGAATTCAACGTAATCCACAGGATACCGATATCTGAAAAACACACAAAAAAACACACAAACAGGAGCACAACACCCATCATTGTGAGCTGTGTTTTGCTCCTTACAATATGCAGCATCTTTACAGATCGCTGCTTACAGTCTGGCCCCCAAGGGGTTAAGGGAGGATGTATTGCATCCCCCTTAACCCCTTGGGGGCCAGACTGATGTCAGACTGCACCCATCCCAGCAAGGAAGGGGTTAACTTACCCCCCCCTTCCTTGCTGGGAGGGGTGCAGTGCTAGGGAGGGGGTGGGGAGAGCTCTATACTCACCCCGATGTTGTCTCTTCGCTGGTCCGCAGCACAATGAAGTCACTGTGCTGCGGACCGGCTCTTTATATGTGCGCTGAGCCGATCAGCCAATCAGCTGAGCGCACATATAATTCTAAATGTTTCTTCTAATAATGCTATTGTGATAACATAATTAGAAGAAACATTTGATGTTTTCATTAGTAAAGTAAAGTAAGTAAAGTGATGATTAGTACAGAAAGCTCTATTGCCGGCATATGAATTAACGGCTTATGGAGCTTCCTGTACTAATTAATATTTAATTAATAAAACACATTTTCATTGAAATAAATTCAGTTTTGTTGGTCAATAATTTAATTCTAACGAATCCATCATTGTGCAATTAAATATACTGTCAAAAAATAAATATATATATATAAATATACATTTATTTATATATCTATTTATTTTAACAGTATATTTAATTGCAAAATGATGGATTCGTTAGAATTAAATTATTGACCAACGAAAGGGACTTTATTTCAAAGAGAATGTGTTTTATTAATTTAATATATTAACTATTAGAGGCATCGGCATTCGGCATCATTGCCAGCTATTTTTGAAGTACTCCTTACGGACCGCCTGTCAATCCTCGGCCGCATGTCCAGCCGCAAACAATGGTCTTGTTCATTTTTTACAGGTCCGTTTACGATCGGGCCGTAGATTCATACATAGTGTGCACTGTGCAGCCGTATATCCTATACTTTCCAGCGTACGCATGAACCACCAAAAATACCGCCGCACAATTACAGCCGCAAATACAGCCGCACAGTTACATAGTCTGAACCTGGCCTTAAAGTGTATTTGAGGGGACTGTATGTTAGAAAGCCCCACAAAGCACCCCATTTCAGAAACTGCACCCCCCAAACTCTGCAAAAGCACATCCAGAAAGTTTTTTAACCCTTTAGGAGTGTCACAGAAATAAAAGCTGTGTGTAAGAAATTAAAAATTTTAATTTTCTGTGCAGAGATTTTAATGTAATCCAATATCTTTCATAATGATAAACCTATTACCAGAGAAATGCACCCCAATATTGATTTCCCCGTTTCAGCAGTTTATAGAAATACCCCATATGTGGCCCTATTGCGCTATTTGACCCAACCACAAGCCTCAGATACAAAGGAGCGCCTAGTGAATATCAACGCCTCCGTTATATTTGGTAATTTTTGACTGTACCACTTCAGGTTGGCAGAGGCTCTGGGGTGCCAAAACATAAAAAAAAAACCTAAAGAGACACCATTTAGAAAACTACACCCCTCGAGGAATGTAACAAGGGGTGCGGTGAGCATTTGGACCCCACAGGTGCTTCACAGATTTTCAGAACAATGTGGCGTGAAAAAAGAAAAATTTATTTTTTACACTAAAACGTTCTAGCCTTCTATTTTTTATTTTCACAAAGGGATAAAAGGAATAAAAACCCAAAAACCGTGAAGCGCAGTTTCTCCCGAGTACGGAAATGCCCCACATGTCTCCAAAGGGAAGGAGCGCCAATTGGCCTTTGCAAGCTGGATTTTACTGGAATGGATTTCAAGGGTCATGTCGCATTTACAAAGCGATCGTGCTGCCAAAACACTGGAAACCCCCCACAAGTGACCCCATTCTGGAAACTACACCCCTTAAGGTATCTAACAAGGAGTGCATTGAGCAAATGGACTGCACTGGTGATGGGCACAAATGTGGAACAATGTGACGTGAAAGGGAACATTTTCATTTTTTCACTTTCACAGCACAAATCTGCCCGTCATCAAGGGGTCTATATCCTCATTGGATCCCTTGTTAGATTCCTTGAGGGGTGTGGTTTCCAGAATGGGGTCACTTTTGGGGGTTTTCAGTGTTTTGGCAGCACGAGGACTCTGTAAATGCGACATGGCGTTCATCATCCATTCTAGCCAAATCCAGCCTCCAAAATCCAAATGGCGCTCCTTCGGAGGCTTGCCCTGTGCCCACATGGTGCTTTATGTCCACATGTGGGGTATTTACGGACTCGGGGGAAATTGCTCTACATATTTTGTGTGTTTTTTTATCTTTTAACCCCTTGTGAAAATGAAAAAAATCAAGGCTAGACTAACATTATAGTGTAAAAAAATGTAATATTTCATTTTCACGCCACATTGTTCCACATTTGTGCCAGTCACCAGTGGGGTTCATATGCTCACTACACCCCTTGTTACATCCCTTGAGGGGTGTAGTTTCCATAATGAGGTCACTTGTGGAGGGTTTCAACTGTCTTGGCAACACAGGGGCCTTTTAAATGCAACATGGCCCTCGAAATCCATTCCTGTCCTGGCAGCACAGGAGCTTTGTAATTGCATTATGGCAAGTCTCTAATGGGAATGGCGGCCATACCTACTTAGCTGGGGAAAAGGGACAATTCTAATTTATTTGGGGGTATTAGGCCAATTTTTAGTTTATAAGGTTGAAAATGACAGGTGTCCATCAAATTCAACCTGTGTTGATCCAGGGGAAGGCAAAAAACCCTCGTGAGGCAGACAACAATAGCTTCATCACAGGGAAAAAATTCCTTCCTGACTCCATAATGGCAATCAGAATAATCCCTGGACCAACGTGACCCCTGAAATAGGAATAAGGGGAAGAATTTAGAAAATTTAGAACTCCAATGACGTGTGGTACGCCTTGAAGCGATCCAGTATGCAGAGGCCGGGGTGATCAGGACAGGTGTCACACTGAAAATGGTGTCCTTCCTGATCCCCCTGTTACGCCACACTCTGCACTTCTTCTGGGGTCTCCTGTTTTCCAGTGTGGGGGACGTCACCTGGAAATTGTTGCCCTGGTGCGATACGGGGTCCTTCATATCCAAAAGCGCTGGGTCCGCTCCATGGCTGCTAAATATTAGGGCTCTATTACTGCTTCTGATATTTTCGGATCATGCCACAAGCTACAGTGGCTCGGGCAGGGAGGGACCAGAAGAGGGGGTGCTGGTATAAAAGATATCCCCATACGGGTGGTAACCTTTATCCAGCAGTGGGAAGATCAGGCCCCAAACGATCTTCCCACTAACTACGAGGATGGGGGGGGGGCATCTGGGGGCTGGATTCGGGTGTCCCTTCCTTCATACACTCTAAGGGTACGTGCACACTGTGGAATGTCGAAGGATAAACCTTTGTGCATTCCACAGCTGGCACTAGCCGGCGAACTGATGCAGGCGCGCGTCTTCGCACATGTCATAGCCTCCATTCTATGTACAGGCGGATTCCGCCCTCCGTCCAAAGAATGAACGTGTTCATTCTTTGGATGGACGATGGAATCCGCCCGTGCATAGAATGGAGTCTGTGACATGTGCGGAGACGTGCGCGCCTGCATCAGTCCGCCGGCAGGTGCCAGCTGCGGAATGCACAAAGGGTTATCCTTCGCCATTCCGCAGTGTGCACGTACCCTAATAATCTGTAAGTGTACCCTGAGGTACGCTCACAGAGTTTGTAGAATTTCACGCCATACCGTGATCTCTTATTGGGACAGTACTGGCGGAAAAGAAGTGTCTGAGGGGCAACCCTAACCCCAGACACGTCACTGGATGATGAGGATGAGGATGAAGATGAATGGAGGAAAAAAGGATCCCCCCCCCATTCATCCTCACTGGCTGTTTCGGTGTCGGAGGCAATAATAATGTATGCCACTGACGCCGAAAACACCCTGGGGGCCATTTTTATTTGGGGATTGGTATATGGGGTATGTAAATGTGTAGTGGTGTAGTGTAAAACTTTATTCCGTGTAGTGTAATGGTGTTTTTTACATGTTTTTTTAACATTAAGTATTAAAAAAAAAAAACTTACGCCAAGAAAGGAGTTGCCGATATATGCCGCACTTATGTGCGGCACTTATCAGCAGACCGTGGCTGTAGGATATAGGAAAAAAACACCCTACGCCAAAAAGGAGGAGTTGTTGATCAGCGGCGCACTTACGTGCGATGCTGATCAGCACTCAGCGGCGATAGGGTGCAGAAAATAAAATTTAAAAAAAAATTGGGGAAAAAAAACCAAAACACCTTTCTTCAACCCTATAGCTATTGATATGTGTATTAGGGGGCAGTAGAACACAAATTCCGGAAAAGGCCGAAGTTTGACGACGCTGGAGCCCATGATTGCCTAAGGGGACCCCCGGAAAAAGACGCTGTCGAAGACGAGGACGCGATCGGAACCTGGAAGACACGATCGGGACGCTGGATCAGGTGAGTATGGGTCAATACCTGCTGTGGACACCTCAGTTACCTAGCTGAGGTGTCCACAGCAGGTATTTAACCCTTTCTTGGGGTACTTACTCACGGCGATCGGGACGTGGCACCGTGGCCACCATTACTTTTAACAGTAATGGCGGTCGGTGCCGTTCTCGGACAGCACCGACCGCCATTGCTTTCCAGGCCATCGGGTCACCGATGACCCGGAAAGCTGCAGAGCGCCGCCATTGGCACCCCCCGTGCCCACAAGCAGGGATGGCCTGCTATACATTATAGCAGGCCATCTTCCCCGATCGCTGCGTGTGGACACGCAGCGATCGAGAAAACCCGGGCGTAAATGTACGCCCGTTTGCGTTAAGGCACGGGCTTTCGGGGCGTACATTTACGCCCGCGGTCATTAAGGGGTTAATAACAAAGTTCAGAGACATAATTGTAAAAAATGCACCTTCAGAAGTGTAGGTAAATGAGGTACAGAGATTTGAATTTTATTATCATCTTAGATCTGCTGCCAAAGTTTGCCCAGTGGCTTTTCTCAAACGAAGGCTATAAACCCACACACCGTATATGCAGCGTATTTACTACTGCAATACGCAGCAAATAAGCAGCAAATATGCAGCAGATTAGATCTAAATAACAGAACACAGCATCAAATCTTCACTATGACATCTGCTGCGTATTTGCTGCGTATACGGTGTGTGGGTTTATACCCAAAAACAGTATACTAGTACTATAAAATGGTGTTTAAGGGTAGCTTCACACGGGCGGGCTCGCAGCGAGATTCTCGCTGCGAGCCCGGCAGGTCCTGTCAGTTTCCATAAACTACATACTTGCTGCGGACCGCAGCGAGTATGTAATTGTACCGCGCTTAACTCCTTCTACTCCCGCCCGGCTCCCCCGCTGTAAGCAGCATACATTACCTCTCCTTGCTGCACGGGTCCGGCGTCCTGCTCTCCCGCCCGGCCAATCAGTGGCTGCGGCTGGGCAACACACTAATTGGCCGGACGGGAGAGCAGGACGCCGGACCCGAGCAGCAAGGACAGGTAATGTATGCTGCTTACAGCGGGGGAGCCGGGCGGGAGTAGAAGGAGTTAAGCGCGGTACAATTACATACTCGCTGCGGTCCGCAGCAAGTATGTAGTTTATGGGAACTGCCAGGACCTGCCGGGCTCGCAGCGAGAATCTCGCTGCGAGCCCGCCCGTGTGAAGCTACCCTAAAGATGAGGTATGGTCTCAATTGAAAAAAAGACAAATTTGGTCAGCTACTAGGCAGGAGCACGTTGTTATGACTGAAGTTGCAAACACACAAAAAAAATGCAACAGCTCACTGCAATGGCAAGTTGCAGATCCACTACAGACATCAAAATAGTTAAAAGCAGCCCCCCTAACTGCTAAAAAAAAATTCCCACAAAAATAATGAGGCTTTTGGTTTCCATTTGCAAACGGTGTAAACTATCCCACCACGTTACGGTGGCCTTATACCGGGGCAGTCCTACACTGTACTATGGCCTCTCCATGGCATGAAATACTCCTATAGTCTGGGCATGCAATATCTGTCTTAGGTCCTTTTACACAGAAGATTATCTGACAGATTATCAGCCCAAGATTTGAAGCCAAGGCCAGGACTGGATTTGAAAAGAGGAGAAATCTCAGGCTTTCCTGTATGACCTGATCTCTGTTTATAGTCTGTTCCTGGTTTTGGCTTCAAATCTTTGGCAGATAACCTGTCAGATAATCTTTCTGTGTAAAAGGGCCCTTATACCTGCAAAAATAATTACACCACCTGGTAAGATAGGTGGAGTGCACGACCAAGTAGAGGCAGCCACTCCCTCCCATCTGAAACACAAAAAAACAACAACATGCAGGAGCATGTTGTTATTGCTGAAATTACAAACACACAAAAAAATGCAACAGCTCACCGCAATGGCAAGATACAGACATGAAAAGTTAGACCCACTACACACATGAAAATACTTAAAAGCAGCCCCTCCAACTGCTAACAAAAAAATCCCCCAAATAATGAGGCACTTGGTTACCATTTGCAAACAGTGTAAACTACCCCACCACGTTTGGTGGGGCAGCTGACCAAATTTGTCTTTTTTTTCTGTGTCTGCCTCTACTTGGTTGTGCACTCGACCCATCCCACCCAGGTGGTGTAATTACTTTTGCCTGTATAAGATGGATCTTGCATGCCCAGAGGATAGGCGTATTTCGTGCCATGGATAGGCCATAGTACAGTGTAGGACTGCCGTGGTATGAGGCCACCGTTTGCAAATGTAAGAGCCTCATTATTTTTGTGGAAATTTTTTTCAGCAGTTGGGGGGGCTGCTTTTAACTATTTTCATGTCTGTATCTTGCCATTGCGGTGAGCTGTTGCATTTTTTTGTGTTTTTGTATGGTTTCCATTACAGATTTTACATTGTAGCCCTAAAACTACACCATTAACTTTAACAGAGTTATCCAGAATTAGGAAGGCTAGGCTATAGGATTATCATTTAAATATGAACGATTTTCCGCACGATAATCATCCTGTGTGAATTAATTTGACCTTACGGCATCTCTCTTCATTTAAGGTGAGCCTAAAGGTCCTTTTACACACATAGATATGACACATTTTCTAACAGATTTTTTTTAAGCCAAAACCAGGAATGGATTTGAAAAAGAGAAGAAATCTCAGTCTTTATTTCTTTCTGTCTTTACTCTGGTCCTTGGTTTCAAAAATCTGTCAGATAATCTGCATGTATAAAAGAACCCGAAGAGACACAAGGCTCAAAGACAGACAAAACTTCACACCTATATAATCTAGAGCAAATTGAAGAGATGCACATTTACACTGATATCTGTTTGTTACTTTTAAAGCAAATAAGGTTCAGAGATGATTAAAGGGGTATGCCAGAGACTAAGCAAAAAAAAAAAATATATATTTTTTTTCTAATACATTGCTTTAACCCCTTAGCGACCCATGACTTATCCGATACGTTATGGTGCCACGGGGGGAGTTCAGAGAGGGGTCCCGCCAGAACCCCGCTCTGAACGATGCAGCGCTCGGCTGTTATGTACAGCCGGGGAGCACCTCTATTAGCCGCCACGGGTCCCGTTGCCGCGCTGGCTAATCAAGCTTGGTGTCCCTGGTGTCTAGTGGGGCAGATCTCCCCCCTGAGATCAGTCCTTCTGCCCGTGCCGACACTCAGCATCGCAATGACGCTGATCCCGGCTCGGCAATAGATTGCTGTGGCTTGCAGCAGGCCAAAGCAATCTATCACCAATCTAAATCGATCTGATTGATGATTGATCTTTATGAGAGATCAGAGCTGTCTATATACAAGTCCCCCAGGGGGACTTCTTGTTAAAGTAAAAAAAAACAAAAAAAACCCTCCCCTAATTAAAGTCCAAATCACCCCCTTTTCCCTTTTTATAAATATCAATAAATAAACATATTTGGTATCGTCGCGCTCGTGATCGCGCAAATTATTAGCAAATTATTGCGCATTTTTGGTCGCATCAAATCCCCCCAAAAAATAAAGTGATCAAAAAGTTGCATATGCGCAATCAAGGTAGCGATAGAAAGTACATGTCATGGCGCAAAAAATGACACCTCAATGAGCCCCATAGACCAAAGAAGAAAAGCGCTATAAGCATGGGAATAGAGCAATTTTAACCCCTTAGCGACCCATGACATATCTGATACGTCATGGTGCCGCGTGGGGTGTTTAGAGAGGGGTCCCGCCGGGACCCCCCTCTGAACGGCGCTGATCCCGGCTGACATGTGCAGCCGGGCAGTGCCTCTATTAGCCGGCGCGGGTCCCGTTGCCGCGCCGGCTAATTAAGCCTCTAAGTGCAGCTGTCAAACTTGACAGCATCACTTATAGGCTTTCCTCCGTGCATCCCTGGTGTCTAGTGGGTCGGATCTCCCCCCCGCGATGCGATCACGGGGGGGGGGGAGGAGATCAGTTCTTCTGCCTGTGTCGGTCCTCAGCGTCGGAATGACGCTGATCCCGGCTCGGCAATAGATTGCTATGGCCTGCAGCAGGCCATAGCAATCTATGACCGATCTAATCGATCTTTGCTGTGTATATACACAGCATTGATCTCTATGAGAGAGAGGGGGGCTTCTAGTTAAAGTAAAAGTAAAAATGTTTTTTATTAATAAAAAATCCCCTCCCCTATTAAAAGTCCAAATCACCCCTCTTTTCCCATTTTTAAATATAAATAAACATATTTAGTATCACTGCACGCGTAATCGCCCGAACTATTAATCACATTCCTGATCTCGCACGGTAAACTGCGTAAGCGCCAAAAAATTTCAAAGTACAAAATTGCGCATTTTTGGTGGCATCAAATCCAGAAAAAATGTAACAAAAAGTGATCAAAAAGTCGTATATGTGCAATCAAAGTACCGATAGAAAGAACTCATCATGCCGCAAAAATGACACCTCATACAGCCCCATAGATCAAAGGATAAAAGCGCTGTAAGCCTGGGAATAGAGAGATTTTAAGGAACATATATCTGTTAACAATGGTTTGAATTTTTTACAAGCCATTAGATACAAAAAAAGTTATACATGTTATATATCGTTGTAATCGTAACGACTTGAGGAACATATATAACAAATCAGTTTTACCCCAGGGCGAATGGCGTAAATGCAAAACTCCCCGAAATCAAAACAAATTCCTTTTTTTTTTTTCAATTTGACAGCACAAATGATTTTTTTCTGGTTTCGCAGCATATGTTATGGAAAAATAATTCCTGTCATTGCAAAGCGCTATGGACTTTTAAACATAGTGGAAAAAGCAAAAGTGCAAAAACGAAAATTGGCTTTGACCTTAAAGGGTTAAGGAACATATATTTGTTAACAATGGTTTGAATTTTTTACAAGCCATCACATAATATAAAAGGTATACATGTTACATATCGTTATATTCGTAACGACTTGAGTAACAAATATAACAAGTCAGTTTTACCCCAGGGTGAACGCCATAAACACAAAACTCCCTGAAATGAAAACAAATTCCTTTTTTTTCAATATTTTATGGGAAAATAAAGTCTGTCATTGCAAAGTACAATTGGTGTCGCAAAAAATAAGGGCTCATGTGAGTCTCTAGGTGAAAAAAATGCAAGCGCTTTGGCCTTTTAAACATAAAGTGGAAAAAGCAGAAGCGCAAAAACGAAAAATTGGCTTTGACCTTAAGGGGTTAATAAAGTTATATTACTTACATACATAATTACTTTCATTGACTGGCAGTAGTAAGGGGCGACAAGGCCACCTTGTGTGGGGGATGGCAGGCTCTGATCCCCTGGTCTGTTCTAGTGCTGCCACACATCCCTATATAGAGCAGGGTCCTGTCCCCCCCCCCCCCCCCATGTACTGTATATTCTTATATACAGTACATAGGGGGAACCTACCCGACAATTCCTGTGTCTGACAGCCTCTGCACAGTTAGCCATGATTGCCACCACTGCTCACTGTGCTAGAAGCAGAACAAGCAGTGAAAAATCCAGTGCTTAAAGTGCAAAGGCTGCCAGACACAGCAATAGTTTTGGGTAGTCTGCCCCCTCCCCCCTTTCTGCTGGATACCGTATATGACAGTAGACAGTACACAGGGGAACAGGACTCAACAGGAACAGGATGCAGCAGCCCTTGAGAAGAGCAGGGGATCGGGAACTGCAGGGCATAAACATCGGTGGCAGCAGAGGAGGCCATGTCACCCCTTACTGCTACCGATTATATACTTAAAAAAAAAAAAAAAAATATTATATATATATACATACAGTTTAAAGTTATATCACAAAGTAATATAGCTTTATTAAAGCAATGTAATAAACTATTGTTTTGTTTCCTGGACCGGAGTACCCCTTTAACATTTATCCTTTACACCTGTGGAGAGCAGTCAAAATGCAAATAGGGGGTGACAGTGTCACTTTAATCAGACAGTAAAGCAGCTTACTGAAAGCAAAATTTAAATTTTTACAGAAATACTATAAGATTTTCAACATTGAAAAAAATATCATACCCCATCCAAGGCAAATACGCAAATTGCATAGATCATCCCAATCACAGACAGACCAATAAGGCAGCACAGGAATGTCAGTGCATCTCTGTACAGCTTGTAGTTCACAGGTTTAGGATACAGAATGGACCGTACCAGGTCACCTTTTGCTGTATTAAAACCTAAAAATAATGGTAAAATAAATGAGAAAAATACATAACTGCAAATGAAGGCATGTTAATGTGTTCTCCATTAATACCATGTATCACTTTAAAAAGGCAAAAACTGGAAATAATTTATTTGGTTCTGATATGGTGTACACACCCCCTAAACCACTGAAATTATATATTTTTTTAAATGTCTGGGGACAACAACTTTAACACTTTCATGACCCAGCCCGAAATAGCATAATTGACGACACCAATTTTAATTTTTTTTTTGGTATGCCGGGCTCAGAGTAAGGCGCACAGCAGGCCGCATTAACTAAGAGGCATGAGCCTCTTAGTTAATTCGGGCAAGGAAAAGGGGATGGGGCCTAATTTAAACCCCCAAGTGCTTATCAAGCAGGGAGGGGGAAACATTGTTTTAAAAAAGCGACATTTCATTAAAAAAAAAAAAAACAACTGGAAATGCTGTCTAACAATATCAGTATTTTAGAATGTGAATTCTAGCTGACAGGTTCCTTCTAATTACAGTAGCTGTGGTCTTGTGACCCAGATTGCAGGGTTCTGTTTGTCTATATGGCCGCACTGGCACCTTCACAGCTAAAACAGACGCTTTAATTACACAACAAACACTGGGCATATGATTCAATGAGCAGCATATTAGATGCATATGCTTAAATAGAGCAGTGCCACTGTTTTTCATAGTTGTACACGTGAAACCAGCATATTTACTTAGGAGTTGACCTATTACATACTGTACTCACAAGATTGTCTGAATGTGGCAAGTTGCTCATTCCATTCCTTGTTCTTATTACAGGTTTATAAAAGCAACATATTCTGCACAGAGGAGTCCATGAACTTTACAACATCCTATTTATGAGTAAATGACAATTGTAGGGTTTAAAAGCCATAGTCATGGACACCCCTCCATGTCGCTTATTAAAAACTCAGAATTTTGTTTTTGTCTAGAGATGCACTTTCAAGGGAAAAATGTTTTCAGATCAACTAGTGCCTGTACTTTCCAGAACTTTTCAGCTGCTGTATGTCCAGCACGAGGTGGTGTATTCTTTGCCGTCTGACACTGTGCTCTCTGCTGCCACCTCTGCCTCTGACAGGAAGTGTTCTGGACAGTTCCTGACATGGACAGAGGTGGCAGCATTTGTGTTTCCCCAGAATACCCATTCTTTAAGTACAAAGAGGATGACTAGTATCACATATTTATCCATTTTAATGTATTCTGTTTTTACATAGCACTGTGGGGTGTGTTTGCCCTATCTAAGTAACAGGATAATAGGTTAATCACCTCAATTATGCAAGATGGGTTCCTTTTATACTACATGAAAACACCATTTTGATTTCTGTAGTTGTTAGACCATATATACCTGGCTAAGGGTGACTTCATGCATAGCGAATCACAGCACTGTCATTTTGAATAGGTTTACATACTTGCAGCACCCCGCGCCACAGCCACTAATTGGCTGAGCAGTACGTCAGAATGCCAGGAGCCCACGAAGCAAGCGTGAACTGGTAATGTATGCAACGGGCCATCGCGGGTTAAGGGGGCTGGCGTTTACATACTTCCAGCAAAATGAAAAATCCGCTGCAAGTATGTAATCCTATTCAGAATGACAGTAAGGCATTTGCAACGCATTTCACTGTGAACTCTCAGTGTGAAATCCACTGCGGATCCATTACATGTGAACCCAGCCTTTGATACGCCAACAAAAATCTTCACGGCATCAGTCAGTTCAAGATATCCTATTTAACCAATTTAAGCTGTAGTACCATTCACTTTTCTTAACAACACATTTTCGGGGAAAAAATACACAGTTAATTGGCAGGTTTTATTTGTCCCAAGATCTAGTAGGTCATGTTTAAACATTATAAAATTACCTGTTCTTAATACAACAGCTTTCACATAATCTGATGACTTGGTCTGAATGACTTGAGTCCCACAGAACAGTACATGTCTCTTATAGTCATGCACACTGTGAACTTTCCATGGCTCTGTGTTGTCTGTATTTGGCAGTGGAGTCTTAGTAACTGGAATACTTTCACCTAAACAGTATAAAGGACAGGTAAGCCACAGTAATTTCATATACATTGACTCTAATTGTGGTCTTTAAAGTATAAAGCTACTTGTAATAAAATACTTAACTAACACACCTCACAACATCGTTATTAAAGAGGTTTATCCAGCTTCTAAAAATTGATGGACTTTCCTTCTGGTAGGCCACTTTTATGTTAGATCAGCAGGGGTCGAACTCCCAGCACCCCATAAATGGGCAATTGGAAGGGTCTGCCATGCTGGTGTTTTTTAGTTAACCTGCACTCATCCTTGTAATTCCCATACTATGACTAATGATGGTGGAAGAAACTGCTATGATGTCCTATTCTACTGATAGCACTCACACAAGTTCTGAAGATTCTTCAAACAGCTGATCAGAGTAGGGACACAGATTGTTACAGGTATCCCTAACCTCTGCCTATCCACATTCACTGTGCAGTTTCCCACTACTTGTTTTATTTAGAATTCCCTATGAGTCCACACACGTGCAGTGTTTCATAACCTTACGTGGGAAACAGAGGGGGGAGGAGTGTGCTCTGGTAGGAGATAAAACTGGTTTAGGACACTTCAGTTTAGTCTAGTCTAGAGGTCTGTTGTTCAAGCTAGGAGTATCATAGGATCAGTACTATAAGCCGTTATTGCAGCCTCTCCATACAGGTGGGGACCAGCAGTATTGTGGCCTCCGTGTTAGAAGAAGACCAGAGTTACACATTTGCCTGGGATCAACTGAGGCATATCTGCTCACGGAAAGTGACTGCAAAGCAGAGCTTCATTTATACTATACAGAGGGCAATTTCTTAGGGAAGAAACTTTAGACTAACATTACCTTGAAGTATTCCTCCCAAATTTCCTAAACCCACTTACACTAGGTGCACTTCTTGCTCCAGTTATCTACCATTACTGCACCTGCGTCTATAGAAAATAGGATTGTCCTGTGAAGCCAACTTTCCTAGTGACAACTACTGAAAACTTGTGACAGAACTACTGTACCCACCCATACCACATGGGCATGCCCAGCTTGCATTTCCTTAGGGACAATTATTTACCATAAACACAAGCCATTGTCTGTGGACTATGCTAATAAATGTACGTAAAAGGGGATATGAAAATAGTTATAGTCTATGGTTTGTAATCAGTTTTTAACTGGCAACTTTTATTAACTTCAGGATGAAAGTATGGTGTAATGGGGATGCTCAATCCCCTAGTTACATCAAGCCTGAAGATATAAAGTCCCCCTGGCATAGCTAGGTATATGGAATTGGACCTAAACTTTAATTACAAAATAATATTACCTGTAAGCATGCTTTCATTAACAATACATGTTCCACTGATAAGCAATGCATCACAAGGGAGAAGTGAATTTCTTTCTACTACAATGACATCACCAGGGGCCAAGCGAGAGGATTCTTCATAGAAGGCACCTGCAAAGATTTAAAAATCTCAGCATATTAGAGAAACTCATCCAGAGACAAACATAAGCATACCATTTTTTACATTGGGGTTTGTAATTTAGTCTTTGAGATTTGAATGGAGAGATACAGTAGCTGGCCTTATGTAGTAGACTAAAAAGAGACAGGAAACTATTAAAGATGATGGTTCTACCAGCAAAACTACATGCTAAAATTTTTACTTTATCTTCTAGAAGCATGGCAAATATTTATCAGGTTAGGCATGTATCTGGTCAGTCTTTAAAGACTTTTATCATGAGACATTCTAAATAATTTGTTGCAGACCTCACTCACTTTTAATATTATGTATACTCTAGGCTTTACAGGAACAGAGAGGTTACAGTCAAAAGCTGATGGCAGTTTTCCCCTTTCACCCTCCCTTGCAGACATACAAAACCATACTTTATTACCATCTAATTTTGATTATTATTTTTTATATTATATCTTTATAGTAATCACTGCTTTCTTTTTGTGATCTCTCGATCCTATGCTTAGGTCATTTTTAAATAAGAAACATGTTGGCTACCAGCAGCCACCACTAGATGGATCTAAAAAATAGTTCAATATCCAGTAAGCTCCCTCTAGTGGCAGCCAGCATGTTATGATTCAGGTTTTCATTTAGGCAGGGGACAGATATGTAACTCTGTATCAGGAGAACAGAACTCCTATCCTTAGAGATACTTTAGGTAATGAAACATCACATTTTGGGCTTAGCATTATTCGATACTAAAAGCAAAAAGCCATTTATAATTCATAGAAACCAAGAAGGTGGTCGGCGGAAAAAGACTACCTGGTCCATCTAGCCTGCCCATATTTATTTCCTTTATGGTTATCTTAGGATCGATATCTGTTTATTTAATTTCAGGCATGTTTAATTTCAGTTACAGTAGATTTACCTACCACATCTGCTGGAAGTATGTTCCAAATAATATTTTCTCATGTTGCTTCTGCTCTTTCCTCCAACGTACGTCATTGTGTCTAGTGTTCAGTTTCCCTTTTTAACCTTATTTAATCCTTTAACATACTTAACCCCTAATGACCCATGATGTATATTTACGTCATTGCACCGCTAGGGGGATTCAGGGGGCGGCCGTCAAATGCAGCTGCAAACATGACAGCTGCATTCCTTCATAGGGCATCAGTGGTGGTCTAGTGACTGGGCCCCTCAGCCTGTGATACAATCGCGGTGGGGGGATCCCTTCCTTTTACCGGGCCGGGCCTCAGCGTAGAAATGACGCTGATCCCGGCTCAGTAATCTAAAGATCTGGGTTGCAGTAGCCCAGAGTAAAGGCCCTATTCCACGGGCCGACGGAGAGGAGCAAAACGAGCGCTGTCATTGCTCGTTTGCTCCTCGTTTCCCACTCGCTGCCACCACTATTACACACGGCAGCAGCGAGCGGGTGAGTGTGAGAGCGACCGCAGTGACCTGCCGGAGGGGCTGCCCGAGTGATCTTTAGATCGTCCGGGCAGCCCATAGGGGATAGCGGCGGTCTGCTGCCACCACTCCTATTCGATGGAGCGACGGCAGCAGATATCAGTCGCTTGTTTTTTTATTCCAAGGGAAGATTATTGGCCGTGACAGCCAATATCGGACGAATATGGCCGATAATCGTTTAATTGGAATAGGGCCTTAATACAGCACTGATCTCATCAATCAGTGCTGTATAAAGTATGCTGAACTGATCTCTATGAGAGATCAGTGTGTTTGTGTTAGAAGTCACCCAGGTTGACTTCAAATTAATGTACAAGTTCAAAAAAAAATATCCCCTAATAAAAGTTTGAATCACCCCCCCCTTTCCCATTTTATAAAAAAAACACATATTTGGCATCACCGCATGCATGAGCAGTAAACAGCGTAGGTATAAGAAATTTCAAACTGCAAAATTGTGCATTTTTAAACGCATCAAATCCAGAAAGATTGAAAAAACTATTGTTCAAAAAGATGCATATACACATGCAAGATACTAATAGAAAAGAATAGATCATGGCACAAACAATGACATACAGCCCCATAGACCAAAAAATAAAAGCGCTACAAGAATGGTAATAGAGCAATTTTAAGGAACATTCTTTTTTTAAAGGTTTTATTTTTTTAAAAGCTGTCAAATAAAATAAAATTTTTATGCAAATTGCATAACATTGTAATCGTATTGACTTTAGAAACATAGATAACATGTCAGTTTTACCTTAGGGCAAATAGCATAAACACGAAACCACACCAAATTATAAAGAATTGTATTTTATTTTCTGTTTCACTGCTCAAATTTTTTTTTCTAGTTTTTAGCATATTTTATGGAAAAATTCAATGTGTCTTTGCAAAGTACAGTACAATTAGTGATGCAATAAATAAGGGCTCGTCTGGGTCTGTAGGTGAAAAAATACAAACGCTGTGGCCTTTTAAACACGAGCAGGGGGAAAAAAAGCGCAAAAGTGAAAATTGTCCCAGTTCTCAAAGAGTTAATCTCTTCCCTTCTTTCCTTTAGACCAAGGGTACTCAACAACCTTTAGTGAAGGTCCACTTACCGGGGTCTATTGTCAGGTGAAGGTCCGAGCTGAACGTCAGTAGGAAACGTGTTTTGTTACTTTTCCCAAACGTTCAACTATTTACATACAGAATTGCTGCTTATTAGCGGGAAAACTGGCATTTTCTTTCTCTCACCAGCACTTTGATATTAGGTACAAAGGGGGTGACTGCCCTAGTAGCATATAGCCCCCCTGTGCACTCTCCCCTGTAGTGTATAGCCCCCCTGTGCACTCTCCCCCTGTAGTGTATAGCCCCCTGTGAGGTCCCCCCTGTAGTATATAGCCCCCCTGTGCGCTCTTTCCACTTATAGATGACCCCCCCCCCCAAAAAAAAAAAAAAAAATAACTCATTTAGCACCTCGCTCCCCGCTGCGGCTGTCTTCTTCTTTCCACCTGTCGGTCCGGCCCTCGGCTGATACACGCTCTCTGGGGACGTCACAGGGATTCCCCAGCAGAGCGCGCACCCGGAAGTATAGGCCGGCGGCGTGTACTTCCGGGTGCGCGCTCTGCTGGGGAATGCCCGGGACGTCCCCAGAGAGAGCCGGACCGACACTGCCCCCAGCCCCACAGGCATACTGAAATCTAAGGACAGTACTCCTATGGGGCGGGAGGCATTGCGGTGGGGAGCGGGACCTCCTAACCGCCCCGGATCTGGGGCGGTTAGGAGGTCCGACCAGGGGTCTGGACAGCTGGCCTCCGCGGTCCGGGTTCGGACCGCTGCTTTAGACTATACAGATTAAGATCTAGAAGTCTTTTTGATATGTTTTATGCCTGAGACATTCTACCATTTCTACCGTTCTATAGTGTTGATTGAACTGTTCGAGGAAAGTTAAGTTCGAGTCGAACATCTCGATTTTCTTGAACCAAACATTTTACTGTTCGTTCGAGTTAGTGTTCGACCGCCTTTTTTGGCACCCAATCAGTGCAGAGTAGAAACGTCATTGCTGAGGTATAGGGGTCTCATTGGTTGCTTAAATCACATGACCATGTCACATAAAAGTCTCTGTGCCACGTACTGGGCGTCATTTGCTCCTCATTCAGCGTGGTGTATGGACGGCAATCTCAGTGTACTATCGTCTGCCTGCAGTCGCTGTGCTGTGTTCTGGACACCATTGTCTCCTTACTCACTGTGCTATAAAAACTGCTATCGCAGTGTGTCATTTCCCTGCATGCAGCCATTTTGATTAGCCCCTATGCAGCTTTCTGGACGCCATTGTCTCCTCACACACTTTTCTGTACAGACAGTTATCTGACAGATAGGCATTAAGATTAGAGAGATTAATTGGGTGTTCATCAAGGTTACAATACCATATTTGCAACAAGCATTTTCAACAAGCCAAGGACACAGATGGCTTCCATCACGTTCCATCCCGTCATGTTGCAGAAAATATCTCAAGCACGTTAGCGGCATCTGTGTCCACCAAGGTCCATCTCACAACAGATCCATGGACCAGTAAGCACGGTCAAGGTCGTTACATATCCTTGACTGCTCACTGGGTGACTTTGGTGGCTGACACTGCCTCTGGTGCCTTTGGGTCTCCATCGACAGTCTCCAAAACTGCTTGGATGGTGCACAGCCAGGATCCTCAACCTCGACAGGTAGCATCACTTACTAAGAGAAAACAGGCCGTTCTTAAATTAATTTGTCACGGAGACCGTCAACACACAGGTCAAGAGCTGTGGAGGGCTCTTTGCACTCAGACTGACCAGTGGCTGGGTGTTAACAACCTGTGCAATGATGTGCGACAACTGGAGCAATCTCCTTGCTGCCCTTAAGATCGGCAGACTTACACATGTGCCTTGTCTGGCACACATCATGAACCTGGTTGTGCAGAAATTTCTTAAGTGCTACCCTGGTGTTGACTGTCTCCTGAAAAAGGCTCGAAGTTTTAGCTCCCACTTCTGATGTTTACACACGACACCCGCTAAGAGACGTGGTCTTAGGTCCCACTTCTGACGTTCGCACTTTGGTGCGACTGGCATCATTGCAACGGTATCTGGGCTTCCCCATCAACCATTTCATCTGTGATGTGGCAACACTCTGGAATTCCACGCTCCACCTGCTCCAGCGGTTGTGGCAGCAGCGTAATGCCATTATGCAGTACGAATGTCGCATGGCCTATCAGTGGTGCGGACCTCGGGATGTTCACTCAGAGTGGACACAGGTGAAAGATCTGTGCGCCATCCTTGCCAGCTTTAAAGAGTAAGTCAAGACGATGCCCTTAACAGCATCACCGTTCTGGTGATATTTTTACTGGAACAAGCGTTAGGCAGCAGGTCTCAGCAGTGATGGAAGAGAGGGAGGAGGCAGACACGGAACCTTACTCACCAGAGAATGTAGAGGATCCAACTGTTACACAGTTGTATAGGTCTTCTTTAGGCACTGGTTCTAGGTCGAGGGCAGGTGCAGGGCGGCAGTACAGCTCCCAGGGTAGAGTGCATGAGGCTAGTGATGGTCAGGAGGAAGAAGTGGAGGAGGATGAGGAGGCAGGGGTGGACACCACCAGTACTGATTCCCCTTCACTGGTAAGAGGTTGGCACAGATTACAGGGGAGGAGGAGGAAGAGGAGGAAGAGGATAAAGATCCTGTTAGTGCCTCTCGACCCCGAGGCTTTGAAGATCCCAGTAGCATCTCATACATGAGTGTTTGGATGCTACATTACTTCCAACATGATCCACGCATCAAGGCAATAAAAATTAACCGATTACTGGGTGGCAACCCTCCTTGATCCACGTTACAAGACCAAAGTGAGTAATTTCCTTCCACCCACAGAAATTGGTAGTAGAATGCATGATTTTGAGACAGTGCTCATCGACCAACTCAAAACATCTTTTGGGTCTTCACATTCTAATGTCATGGCGGAACAGCGTCAGCAACGCGAGAGCAGTAGAATCACAAGTAGCCGCTGCAGCAGCAGGCAGTGTGGCAGAACCTTACTGGGTGACATTTGGCAATCAATTTTTACCACATCACCAACACCGGCAAGGCAGGGCAGCATTAGGACACAGAGACCGCATTAAGACCATGGTCCATGACTATCTGCGCCTTAACATCGATGTTTTTGGACTTGGTCTTAAACCAATGAACTGCTGGGTGTCCAAACCGGATGAATGGCCTGAGCTTGCTCGACATGCCATAGAAGTGTTATCATGCCCAGCAGCCAGTTTTATCTCGGTACGCACATTCAGCACAGCTGGCGGGGTGATACCTGAGAAACATATCCGTCTATCCACTGACAATGTGGATAGTTTGACATTTATAAAAATGAATCAAGCATGGATCTCTGACTATTTTGTTGTCCCGGTTGCCAATGTCACTGACTAGTAAACTGTAGCATATCTTCTTGGAAATGTGAAATACACATTTCCACTACACTACATCTCACGTCTGTAGTTCCTATGCCTGCTGCTCCAAAAAATTGGATTCTGCTGCTGCCCACAGCTAGTGTTCCAAGTGTTACTGCTGAATGTATTTTGGAAAAATACACCTGTATGAGCTTGATGCGCACTGCATACACCTCTTTCTCCTCATCCTCTTTGTAGGCCTCCAAATGGTTATTTTTTAAATGCCTCCATCTCTCCTGCCATGTTCTGCTACCTAATTTAGTTGAACCCGCTGCCGCCAATGGTACCAATTTTTCAGGAGTGGATAAAAAGCCCTTTTTTTTTTTTTTTGTCAGTCAGCATTTCAGAATATTTTTTTATAATTAGTCTGAACATCTGTTTGATTAATCAATCTTTGGTACAGAGGAGTTGGTGGTTCAATTTTTTCTGAGTGGGCAAAAAGCCAATTTTTCTCAGTCTGCATTGCAAAATATATATATTTTATTTTAAATTAAGGGGTTGTCCAGCAAGAATCTTTTCCTATTAAATCAACTGATATCAGACAGTTATATAGATTTGTAATTTACTTCTATTAGAAAAATCTCAAGTCTTTCCATACTTATCAGCTGCTGTATGTCCTGCAGAAAATTTTGGTTTATTTTCAGTCTAACACAGTGCTCTCTGCTGACATCTCTGGCCAAGACAGGAACTTTGAGTTTTCTATGACTCCCCACAGGAAACCTCTCCTGCTCTGGACAGTTCCTGTCTCGGCCAGAGATGTCAGCAGAGAGCACTGTGTCAGACTGAAAATAAAACAACATTTTCTGCTTGACATATAGGAGCTTATAAGTATGGGAAGACTTGAGATTTTTTAATAGAAGTAAATTACAAGTCTATTTAACCAGGGCCGGCCTTAGGGGTGTGCGACCTGTGCACTTGCACAGGACGCCTCCCTCCCGGCCAGCTAGGGGGCGCTTTGGCAGACAGAGAGCTGCTCTGCATATCTAACTAGAAATAAAAGTTAGTTGTGCTGTCTGCTGGAGCGCCCCCCCTCCCCAGGCAGCACAACTAACTTCTATGTGTCTGCCTAATAGGGCCAGGATCCAGGGCTGCAGTGTGTGAGGAGAGGGGGCTGGGCTGCAGCTGCCAAGGGTCCCACACTCTGTGGCACTGTCTAATGACTTGCCTGTCCGATCTATGTACACTCTGCACAGGCAGTGAGACTGGGCAGCAGTAATACATATCCTGCAGCTACTTAGTGCCTGTACTGTAGTCATGTATTTTACTGCTGCCAAGCAGTCTCAGTGCCTGTGCAGACTGTACATAAATCGGACAGGCAATAGATAGACTCCTTATCAACCCTGACAGCTCCCAAGGACCCCTGCACACTGACTGCTACAAGTGGATAGAAAGTCTTCAGAGAAACTTTATGTAGGGGACAATGGATCAGGTAACGATCTGCTGCTCTGTCTGTAGCAGCCACCACATCCCCCCATGTCAGCCCTGCATTGCCTGATCTCACTGTGCCAGCAGCCTGCAGCAGAATATACCCCCAGAGATACCAGCTGCTGCAGACTGGCAAGATGGCAGCCCATGTCACCAGCAGGGGATCACCTCATCTCCTCTGATCACCTGGTTATACAGCCCCAATAGTCTACCAAGTAAGTCATATATGTATATGTGTTTTTATTGTTGTGTTGTGTTTAGTTGTGGTATTCTATCTATCTCCTGTCTATCTATCTATCTATGATCGCACCACCCAAAAATGATCAATAATTAGTAAACACTTATGAGGACACTTAGGGCCATTTTACACAGAAAGATTATCTGACAGATTATCTGCCAAAGATTTAAAGCCAAAACCAGGAATGGATTTAAAAGGGGAGAAATCTCAGTTTTTCCTTTATTACCTGATCTCTGTTTATAGTCCATTCCTGGCTTTGGCTTCAAATCTTTGGCAGATAATCTGTCAGATAATCTTTCCGTGTAAAAGGGCCCTTACACAGCTTTGCTACAATAGTGTGTCAGCAATACAACACAGCCGGCATCCATAAGTGATAATGCGTCCACAGCTCCTGTGTCCATACCATCAATCCTCTGTTATTATATGGCCACCCCTCCATGTTACTAGCATGTAATGGACTCTATCTGCATTGTTTGGTGCTTGTCTCTTCTCCGCTGCCATAGACATTAGTGGGAGCTACAGAAAAAGCATAGACAGCTGGTGTGACTGTATTTGGAATCCCATTCACCTCTGCCCACCGCTCATGGTTACGTTATGGGAAGCATATTGGTGTTTGGGCAGTGGACTGTAATGGTGGTAGAAATGATTTATTATTGTGTGATCATGGTATTATGTCATGTTGCAGCGGTTTTATCTGTTTTGTGCGCTTTGTTCAGTAACAATATGGAGGTGATAGAAATTAGCGAATTTATAGTACCCCAGTAAGTTTCCCAGGACTGGATGCAGCTTTTCCAGGCACTCAGGGTGGAGCGGCACAGACTCTAAAAGCAGCAGGGTAATAAGCAGATTGCCAAGCTAACAAAGCGATTCGCTTTGTACTGTAAATTCACTCATCTCTAGTGATAGTTTATCGCTGTATGGCAGTAAAATACGCTCTTGGTATAGTGGTACTGTATGTACAGTATATAAAGATTTGTGTGTATAGGAAATATGTAATTGGTTTAGAGGCTGAGGAGGCTATGGTACGCTATTTCTGAATAAACTGAGTGTGTCCGTTTTGCTGGTGCAATATTTTAGCATTTGAGGCCCCACTTTTCATTTTGCCCAGGGCCACACTTTGCCTAAAACCGGTCATGCTGCCGAAGCGCCCCTGCCGCCCTCCTCTCACAGTGGTTAGCTTCTCTTCTCCCTTGTGCACAACGTCCATCCAATCAGTAAGGGGACGTGTGGTCTGGGTGAAGACATGCCATGGTCGGCGCTCTGGTAAGAATTCACGGCTGTGGCTGGGGGCTGTAGTTGTGTGGGAGGCTGGGGGTGGTAGTTTGGGGGGCTGGGGGTGGTAGTTGTGTGGGGAGATGAGGGTGGTAGTTGTGTGAGGGGCTGTAGTTGTGTGTATGGAAGAGAGGTAGCTGTGTGAATGGTGGAGGGGTAGTTGCTTGTATGGAGGGCGGGGGTAGGGTAGTTGTGTGTATGGCAGAGAGGTAGTTGTGTGAATGGCTGGCAGGGGGGGGGGGTGATGGGTGTTGTCTGGAGGGGCGGAAGGCTGAAGGAGCTTTATGTTACCTTAAGGGGGGAGGGCGCCGAAAAAAAGGTTTTGCACAGGGCGCTATTTACCCTAAGGCCGGCCCTGTATTTAACTTTCTCACACCAGTTGATTTGAAAGAAAAGGATTTTTGCTGGACAACCCCTTTAATCTGATCATATGTTAGATGAATCAAACTTTGATACAGAGGAGTTGGTGGTCAAATTTTTCATGAGTGGACAAAAAGACCATTTTGGTCAGTTTATATTGCTGAATAATTTTTTCAAAAATCAATCTCAACATCTGTTAGATGTATCAATGTTTCGTACAGAGGAGTTCCCAAGTATTTTTCTCCCATAGACTACAATTGGATTCAATATTCGTACGAATATTGGGAGCTATTCTATTCAAATTATCGAATATTTCACTATTTGCCCATCTCTTTCATTCTTAAAGCCAAATTTCAGGCTATAAATTGTTCCATGTTTCCAGTTTACTCTTCTGGATGATAATTACAGTTTCTCCTACTACATATAGGTGTCAAAATTAATCCGAACATCTCCCATTGACTTTAAAGGACAACTCCGGCAGGACCTGTAAAACAAACAAACAAAAAAACACACACACACACCATACTCACCATCTCTCTGGTGACTATCAGCAATCGCCCGCCGTCTCCGTCACCTCCGCCCGCCGTCCTTCAATCTTTATCACTTCCAGGCTCATGGGAGAGAAAAGGCTGCCGGTGCGCTTGCCAATCAGGGCTGAGCAAGCTGGAAGCCATGTGATGTGCTCCAACCAATTAAAAGGCTGATGGTGCGCAAGTGCACCAGCAGCCTTTTCCTGTCCCATTCACTTAAGCAAAAGACGCGAGGAGGAAGAAGACCTGGCCCGCCCCCTGCTGTGACTACATTGCCACAAGATGCCGCTCGGGAGAATAGGATGGGGGTCGACAGTTATTGGGTATGTATACTTTATTTAACTTCCGGGGGGGTTGTCTGGGTCGAAAAGTGGGGGAAGGGGGCCAGATACATTATTGACACACATTACAAATGTATAACTTTGTAATGTGTGTTAAATAAGCTAAAAAAAAAATTGTGGGAGTTGTCCTTTAATGGAGTCCGAGTTGAACTTCGAACCGAAAACAACTACTGTTCGAGGTTCAACTCTAACATTTTACTGTTCGCTCATCACTACTGTTCTATTTTATCAATATCTTTTTGTAAGTGAGGTCTCCAGAAAAAGGACATAGTATTCCAGATGTGGTCTCACTAGAGCTCTATACAGCAGGATCACAAACTCCCTCTTCCTACTGGTTATATCTCTAGCTATACAGACCAGCATTACATTTGCTTTTCCTACCGCCTGGTGGCACTGGTGACTCATTTAAAGGAAAACTGTCACTATGAAAATGATACCTGAACTATTAAAGGGGTTGTCCGGCGAAAAAAATTATTCACAGAATAACACACATTACAAAGTTATACAACTTTGTAATGTATGTTATGTCTGTGAATGGCCCCCTTCCCCGTGTCCCACCACCCCCACCCGTGTACCCGGAAGTGTGGTGCGCTATACATTACCTGTCACGTGCCGACCACGGTCTCCGATCTTCAGTAGTGACGTCTTCTTCGGGAGGCCAGCGGATCTTCCCGAGTGCCGGCCGCCCTCTGCAGCGTCATCCGAAGCTCAGCCGCGATTGGCTGAGCATAACTGTGCTCAGCCAATCGCGGCTGAGCAGCTGATGACGTGGCCGCGTCATCAGCCGCTCAGCCGCGATTGGCTGAGCATAACTGTGCTCAGCCAATCGCGGCTGAGCGGCTGATGACGCGGCCACGTCATCAGCTGCTCAGCCGCGATTGGCTGAGCACAGTTATGCTCAGCCAATCGCGGCTGAGCTTCGGATGACGCTGCAGAGGGCGGCCGGCACTCGGGAAGATCCGCCGAACTTACGAAGAAGACGTCACTGCTGACGATCGGAGACCGTGGACGACACGACATGCGGTGAGTATAATGCACCACACTTCCGGGTCTAGCGTGGGTGGGGGGAAACACGGGGAAGGGGGCCATTCACAGACATAACATACATTACAAAGTTGTATAACTTTTTAATGTGTGTTATTCTGTGAATAATTTTTTTCGCCGGACAACCCCTTTAATATCATGTTAAAGAGCAGAGGGAGCTTCTATATATGTTTATGGGAAAAGATTCAATATAACTTGTAACAGGTTCCCTTTAATGCTTTCTAAAATCACTACCCCTAAATAGGCCTCTTCTGAAGTCTTTGCTAACACAGAACTGCCGATATGATACTCAGAGGATTCCTCCTCCCAAAGTGCATTATTTTAAGATTTGGAAACATTGAAGTGCATTTTTCATAGTTTTGACCACTTATTTAGTGAAGCTAAATCACATTTCTAGGAAGCTATTTTGTGCAAACAAACCTCCCTACCTCCTCTTTCTGGCACCAGTCTTGTTATTTTTTGTATAACCTGCCATTTTCAAGTAATTTAATCTGAACAAAATATGTAAATGAGCTCCTTTGGTGCTCTTCAGCATTCCTTGACCGCCTCCAGTACACCATTTGGCCCACCCGCCAGTCATGCCTACTTATGCATATTCAAAGTACTCCAGTCTTTGATGTGCATGTGCAGTTACCCGCCTGTACAGAGAAGAGCTGCTGTTCCGAAAAATGTGCTGCTCATACTGTGTTTTTGCAGTTAGTGTGCTGTTACTGCAAAGACTGGCATGATTATGTATACTTGAATATGCATAATAAGTGTGACTATAGGAGGGGACGTGCTGAACGGTGCACTAGGGGCTAAAGAACACCCCCAGTGCACCAAAAGAGCTCATTTACATATTTCCTCAAAATTTAATTATTTAAAAATGGGAGGACCTACAAACGTAAGACCAGTGCTGGATAGAGAAGGAAGGAAGCTACAGGGACTTATCCGCAAAAAAAAAAAAAAAAAAATCAAACATCCACCTCAGTGGAAGTTTAAGAACATATTCACATCATAATTTGTGCCTGAAGCATGAATACATCAAGAAACTGTCAAAATGAAATAGTGACATAGCTCTGCTTAGATCAGAGCATGTCCAATTCATTTTAATGCCCCAAGTGGAGTCAGCTAGTAACTGTGTTGTGGTCACTTTCAAGGGGGTATCCGAGTCTTGTCTCAGTCTGAAAAATGTTGCATTCCACACTTTTTCAATCTGTCACTAGAGGACTACGCTCAGACAATTAACATACAGTAAGTACTTATCCAAGCAGGCATACATCAGCGTGTTTCCTGAAGGCACAAATGATGGTGTAAACCCTGCGCTCAGCACTGCAAGGGAACAGTGCTACATTAACCATTAAGCCAATGGCTGCCAACACATTACAATAAATATATATACAAAGTATTAAAGGGATTTGGTAGAATTTTCATTGGGCAATGATTACCTTTTCTTTACATGAGCCTAGAAATGGCATTAAAATGTAATGCAGTAATTTTTCAGTAGTGGAAAACTGGAAATGCTGATTTACCTGCAGGATCACCCTATGGAATGCAACTAATGGGATGTTTGCTTACAATAACATTGTTAGACATCCTACATTCAGGTGATTATTTAAATGCTTATACAAAACTCTACAAATAGTGAGATATATATGCTTATATGCTTTACTACAGCAGCTTATAATGTACTTATGTACCAATGTATTTGGCATTGAATGGTGGCCATCTACTAAATTCCAACAGTGTGTGAACATAGCCTATCTGTATTTTTAATCCACTCCTGGCTTTGGTTGCAATATGAGGACCAAACTACTGAGCAAAAATACTGTGTGTGAACATAGCCTTAAGCTGTCAATGTCTGGGTGTTCAATAGAATGAATAGAATAGAATGCTGCCCACGCTCCCTTGACCTAGACCTAGATGCACTCCATAGACTTGCATTGAAAGTCCGTCTAGGTCACATTGGGAGTGAACACACTGCATGCAGACTTTTCCTGGCTCATTCTCTTGAACAAAACTTTTGATATGTTTCTCTGAGGTTTTTTTTTAATGACAGTGCCCATTGAAGTCCTGAACCCTATACAGATTTTATACGGATTAATGCTGCATGTGCCGATGTCAAATATTAAATATCTACACGTAGACAAAAAAAAAAAATACCAAACAGCCATTTCTAAAGACTAAAAAAGCTCCTGATACACAAAGTAAAGGTAATTCAATACAAGTCAAGACAGATTTTAAATACAACTGGATATTCTTGCTTTTTTAACCTCTAGTATTTAGCTATTTTCAGGGAAAGGCCTGAATGGGGAAAAAAAAAATAATAAATCACTGCATTTTCTTCAGGTGTATTATGTTCCAAATTATTGATTTCAGGTTGGGTTCACACACCAAATGGGAACTAAAATACACACGCCATACTCATTGAAGAGGTGTAAAGGAGCTATGAAAGTGCTGTGTAGGGATTTACATGAACATATTATGACCACATTTTTCTTCCATATTATGGCAGCAAATTCTGGACTACTTGTGGGTGAAAAAATCATGCAACATTTATAGAAGGCACATCAGACCAGTCTTGAAGAAAATAAATTATGTCTTCTTCATATCAACTTATCGGAACTTCTCGATTACATAATTCTGTACTTTTCACACCCTAGTTCTCTCTTGCATATGTTCCCTGTTACCAGTGACAGCCACAATAATACATATATTACAATATATGTATTTTATTAACATACATTAACCAGAGAAAGCCCCAATGCCTGAGAACGAGAGTATGTCCTCTACTGAAAACTCACCTTGGTGTTCTCCATATACAGAAACCTTGATGTTATTATGAGATTCAACTAGTCTGTGCAGTTTAACTGATTGCTGTAAATTGGGGGAAGCAGATGTGTGTAAAGTGTTAGAACAGCAAAGCAAGGTTGATCATGCATCACATTATATTATTAGGGAATAGTAAAAATGAAAATTCCTGCTACTGTACGAAAGCTGTTGTCTGTCAAGTTTCTAGAAATGTTACTGTGCTAATAAACCATATAGAATAGTAATATAGAGTTGTTTCTGCAACCACTGTTTTTCTTACATATAAAATTCAATGATTACATGTCAGCACAAAACATAAATGATGATGTGGGAAGCAGGCACCTTGCTTCCCCACGGGCACTGAGTCATTGTGAGGATAAAATCATATAGGATTAGAGTTAGTCTGTACGAAAACTTTGTTGGCCTTAATTGCTTTGTCATGTCTGCTGTCATCAGTGGCGTGGCTATATGGGGCACAGAAACTGAAGTTACACCTAAGTAAGGGTGCCAATGAAATCCCAAAGACACCCATGTTGCATAATAGAATGGCAAGACTATGAACTGTCTGTAGAGGTTGTTGGGGTGCCACACACACACATTGTTTCTGGGGTGCAAGAGTCATAACCCCATATATCCAAAACCTGTTAAACTTAAAAGGATTTACCATCAGCTCTTTAATCTGACCCAGGGATAGATCGGCGCAGTCACGGGGAAGCCCATGCCGCGGTCCGTTTTTTGGCTCCCGTGTACCGCGCCGTTCTACCCACAGGTCCCGGGCCAGAGCTGAAGCACAGGAGGCGGGCCGGCCTGCCCCCAGTGGGAGGGAACCCCCCCCCATGAAACGGCTTCATAAGAATCAATGGAGCCACGTCATACAGGGGCAGGGGATTCCTCCCACCGGGGGCAGGCCAGCCCGCCTCCTGTGCTTCAGCGCCGGACCAGGACCCGTGGGTAGAACGGCGCCGTACACAGGAACCGGGCATCAGTTCAAAAAACTGACAGCGGCACCGGCTTCCCCGTGACGGCGCCGATGTATTCCTGGGTCAGATTAAAGAGGATGTACCTGATGGTACATCCTCTTTAAACATTCCAAAAGGGAACATTTGTGTTCAGGTCACAAAATACACAGTATTATTACCTATAGTTATATCCTTGCAAATACAAACATACCTGTCTTAAGGTGTACACAGACAGGCCTATGCAAATCACAGACATGATTATTATGGCCACAGAATATTCAATGTATTCTTCAGCAAACCATAGGCAAATACTGAACAGCTGGAAAATATAGAATGGACTCAGCACCTAATAGAGAAAATAATTATACAAATAACTAATTCAAAGAAATAAATTGAATGAATTGCTCAATGTGACTAAAGATCTGATAGCAGATACTATAGGGGAGATTTATGAAACTGGTGTAAAGTAGAATTGGCTCAGTTGCCCCTAGCAACCAGATTCCACTTTTCATTCCTCACAGGTTCTTTGGGAAATGAAAGGTGGAATCTGATTGGTTGCTAGGGGCTACTAAGCCAGTTTCACTTTACACCAGTTTGTACTGACCTATTTTACTATAAAGTGGCCAACTCCTTTAACAAAGTACAGTGGTGCCTTGGATTACGAGCATAATTCGTTCCGGGACCGCACTTGTAATCCAAATCCACTTTTAAACCAAAGCAAATTCTCCCATAAGAAATCATAGAAATGCAGAAAATTGGTTCCACACCCCAAAAATAATGATTTATTATTCTGAATAACATTTAAAACAGATGAAACAAACATTTAGAAACAGCTGAATGTTATATAATAATTTACTGTACAGTAATGGAGAGGATGGAAAACACAAGGGCAGACAGAGGCTGCAGGGAGTATGAGGGAATGAGCAGGGCAGATGTGGGCACAGTATAGCAGCACTCTCTGTCCGGGGAGAGCGGGGTTACAGCTATGGCGAGATTACCTCCACAGTCCTGTCCCCTGATGTAAGCCCCAGCCTGAAGTGGATCTGCTATGATTTGGGAGGTGAGGGAGACTTCCTGGGTCAGAGTACAGTGCTGTAGACCCTGCTATGCAGACTATGCCCCTCCCCCACTCCCCCTCCCACCCATTACAGGGAGCTCTTAAACCAAAGCAATGCTCTTAAACCAAGTCACAATTTTGAAAAATTGTGAGCTCTTCTTCCAAAACTCTCTTAAACCAAGTTACTCTTAAACCAAGGTACCACTGTATTCGTACCTGTACTCGCTGTATATACTGACAGCAGCTCTCTGTGTACCTCATAGAGCTAATATCAGACTCCCCTTCACCAGGCTGTGGTGCCCTGCTCGGTTTTGTTTCTGTCCATAAAATGGCCGACATGAAGGAGCATGTGACCATGCCCTGTCCCCTGTGTCCTCCATAAACATATACAAGCTCAGGGGTGGACACTGGGGGACAGGGCCTGGTCACATGCTCCTCCATGTCAGCAATCTTATGGACCAAAACACCACAGAGCAGGGCAGCCCAGCCTGGAGGAAGGGAGTCTTGATATTAGCTGTATGAGGTACACATAGAGCTGCTGTCAGTATATACAGTGAGTAGTTAATACTGTACATTGACCTATTTTACTATAAAGTGGCCAATCCCTTTAAATCTCCCCCTATGACTCCAAAATGGGCTTTACTATAGAACAGAACTCAGCTGCAGAAAAACTGGCATTCTGAAAATATAATTCACCACAAAGTACTTTGATACCGGTAGCCTATTAGGATAGGCTATCAATATCAGGTCATTGGTGGTTCAAATCCTGCACCCCCATTGATCAGCCGACTGAAGGGCCCATGGCCATGTCTCATGCTTTTGTAACCAGACTAATGGTGCGTTTACACAGAGAGAGAGAGAGAGAGATTTATCTGACAGATCTTTGAAGCCAGGAACAGACTATTAACAGGGAACAGGTCATAAAGGAAAGACTGGGGTATATCTTTTCAAATCCATTCCTGGCTTTGTCTTCAAAAATCTTTCAGATAAATCACCATTAGCATTATAGATTTCATAATGACTGCACCTGGTACTGTCTCTTAACATAGCCTCAACCTGTTTGCAGTTGTAATTTAAGTGTGGGGGGCAGTCGTGGGGTGCTGGGGTTCAGCTTCACCCCTGCAGCCCCGTGGTCCCGAACTACTCTCCTGCTGCAGCGCACGTGATCATCGCGCAGAGCAGGAAAGAAGTTCGGGCACCGCAGGGCTGCAGGGGTGAGCTTCCGGCCGGTGCTTGTGGCAGTCTGTGCAGGAAGAAGCTCACCCTGAACCCGAAGCTGAACCCTGGCACGACCCCGAAGCTGCTTTGGGGGGACCTGCCCAGCCTGCCCCCCCCGGCTGCTCCCTCTCCCCCCCCCCCAGCTTCTCCCCCTGCCCCTATATGCTTCCCCTGTCTGCCCCCAGCTTCTCCCCTGCCCCCCCAGATGCTATCCTTTCACCCCAGCTGCTCCTCCTGCCCCCCGCTGCTCCCTTTGCCCCCCAGCTGTTACCCCTCCCCCAACAGCTGCTCTCCCTGCCTCCCCAGATGCCCCTGCCACCCCCAGCTTCTCACCTGCTCCACTGCCCCCCCAGCTGCTCCCACTGCCACTTTCACCCCAGCTGCTCCTCCTGCCCCCATCTACTCCCCCTGCCACCCCAGCTGCTCCCTTTGCCCCCCAGCTGTTACCCCTCCCCCAACAGCTGCCCTCCTGCCCCAGTCACCCCCAGCTGCCCGCCTGCAGACGCGTTGTGGTCGGAGAAGTCTTCATGATGGCTGCGCCAGATGAAGAAAGCACAAAGTGAGCAACGGCAATTCGAGAAAACGTCACCTGTGAGTCATTAGTAACTGCACTGTAATCACTTCTATAGTGTGCAGAGCCTGTGTACCATTGGGGTCTAAATGGGTCAGTGTATTGTTTGCGGTAGTGTACTGACACAGCCCCGCGGTCACTACAGTACACTAGCGCAAACTTTTAAACTAGGACCCAACTACAAGAGCTGCAGGCACTACAACTCCCAGCATATTCTGAGGGCTGAAGACTGTCAGTACATGCTGGGAGTTGTAGTGCCTGCAGCTCTTGTAGTTGGGTCCTAGGTGCATTATACACTGGATCAGGCTCGGACTGGGCCACCGGGGAGCCGGGGGCTTCCCCGGTGGGCCCCGCCCCCTCCTCCCTCTTGCTGGGCCCTGCCCCTGAGCCGGAGAGGGGCCTCCTGTTTAGATCCCGTTTAGTATGGGGAGCTCAAGGGGCCCCCTGCTGGCTCCCACACTGCTGTGGGGAGTAAAGATCGGCATCAGCACTGCCCGGTGAGCTAATCATGGGCCCTCCCCTCCCCCTGCACTCAGTCAGTGTGGCCCAGCTCCCGGCACTGCTCTCTTCCTGCTTGTTATCAGGAAGATGCAGAGAGAAGGAGCAGCTGCAGGGCCCCTCCATCCCCCTCCCCTCTGCAGTGACATCTCTTCTCTTCTGCCACTGTGTGTGCTGTCGGTGCAGAAGAGAAGGGGGAGGGGCTGCAGGCTGCCGAGTCTGGCTGGGAGAAGAGGAAGTGAAGATGGAGACCAAATGACTCCATGGAGCTTCCTGCCCTGCTTAACATGTGAGTTTTGTTTACTGTATATTTGTCTGTCTTTGTCATCTGTGTGTGTTTGTACATCTGTGTCATGTGTTTATGCATGTGAGTGTTATATCTATGTAATGTGCCTGTGTGTGTGTGCGCATCTACCATGTTTATAGTGTATATTATGTAATGTAATTCTATAGATATTTTATTGTATATATGTAATCTGCATGCTTTTGTATCTGTCTGTCCTGTGTCTGTGTGTGTTAGTATGATTAGATGTATGTATATATGTAAGGTGTGTTGTGTCTGCATGTTTGTGTATCTCTGCAGTATGTCATTTTGTGTGTATGTATGTGTATGTGATGAGAAGAAGTTCGCCTTTTGGAGGTCCCAGTTGTGCAGGAGATCTGTGAGGCTTAGGCGCCGATCAGCTGATTGAGGATTCTCACATCAAAGATGATAGGAGTTGTAGTAGACGTAACAGTAAGACTTTAATCAATGGATAATATGTTTTGTAGTAAACCCTCAATAGATCTGACGAAGAGGGTTCCCCTCAAAACATCCATTGATTAAAGTCTTACTGTTACGTCTACTACAACTCCTATCATCTTTGATGTGAGAATCCTCAATCAGCTGATCGGCGCCTAAGCCTCACAGATCTCCTGCACAACTGGGACCTCCAAAAGGCGAACGTCTTCTCAATTATTGCACCGACTCAAAAAATAAATATATAAGCAGCATCAGCTGCCGCAGTAGACGCAGGTAGGATAATGCACTCCATCTGAACAGAGTTTTAAAAAAGCAGCAGAGACAGCACCGAAGTAGTAAAAAAATTTTGTGACTTTATTCAAACCCTCTAGTGTGATGTTTTAATTTTAGTCGCACAAGAGGGAGTGAATAAAGTCACTTTGGTGCTGTCTCTCCTGCGGAATGATTGTACCGAGTCTCCTGGTTGTGTTGAAAGGGCTGCAGATGGCGTCAAGGTGTATAAACCACCACTAAAGTGACTGGCAGTGTTGGGCTTGTAGCCCCCATGGTGAGCAGCAAGTTTAGCTACTGGCACAAATCTGTTCTGCAGTAATACGCCATGTGCGCCTTATGGTGTTCTCTGCCATTTCCTTGTACATGTATACAATGGCAGATCACACCTTGATAAGGCTAGATTCACACTATGTAAAAGTACTGCCGTTGTTGGCATTTGCAACAACGGCTGTACGGTGTAGGACACTGGGATCCCATACTGCGCCGCAAAGAACATGTCAGTTTTCGCCCGCCGCAATTCAGTGAATTGGGGCCGAATCCTCTGGTGCACTCCCATCTGCTTCTTCCGGTCCTAACTAAAAATCTCCAGTCTTCCAGTACTTATCAGCAGCTGTATGTCCGGCAGGAAGTGGTGTATTCTCTCTAGTCTGACACAGTGCTCTCTGCTGTTCTGAGACAGTTCTGGACAGTCTCACTGTGTCAGACTGGAGAGAATACACCAAGTAAAGCAATTTACTGATCTGTAACTTCTGACATCAGAGTTGAAAATTGTTTTTTCTTTACCGGATGACCCCTTTAACGCTTTAATGACCACTGATATGCCATTCATGAAGGTCCTTAAAAGTCTTATTCTAGCCCAACAGCTTGTGGTGAGGCTAGAATGAACCGTTATGGGTCTCCTCTGCTGGAAATTGTAATAGAAGAGAAGACTAGATGGTCATTTTCTCCTTCATCTTCTGAGGCTGTGTTCACACATGACATTTTTCATATGTTTTTGCAGCAATATTCTTGAAATTTCATTTAGGTTTCTACATAAATAATCCTGTTTTACCGTAACTGCATAAACCAGTAACAACAGTACAAGTGACTGGCAGTGCACTAGCATTGCTGCTCACATACACAGCTCAATGCAAAGTCACTGTAGTAACGTGAAAGGTTTGCCGCTGATTATGGCTATGTTCACACTACGTAAATCTACGGCCGTAGTTCTCGCCGCAGAACTACAGCCGTAGATGTGCGGCGTGGAACATAGCATTGTTTGCTATGGGTCCGCAGAAGGACCTGGCAGTTCACACAGTGAAGCGAGCGGCTCCAGCCGCTTGCTTCACTCTGTGCTATGGGAAGCTCTGATGCGGGCGCGCGCTGATGCGCCTGCATCAGAGCTCCACGGAGGAAAGATTATCCGGCCGGTACTTAAGTACCGGACGTGATGATCTGGGCTGAGACCAGCCGTTCCGTGACCCGGCCGGAGTCACGGAACAGCCGGTCTCCTCCATAGTGTGAACATTGCCTTTGTCTGTGTATGTCGGGTGGGCCCCAAGAATCAATTTCCCTGGTGGGCCAAGGTACCCCAGTCCGACACTGCACTGGGTGCTTTGTGGAATATAAGAATACAGGGTTCTGTGGGGGCTCAGTGTAAGGAAGTGACCCCAAAACAGCACTAATAGGGGATAGAACAAAAACATCTACCCCTATCCTCTATTAGTGATGTTCTGGGGTCACTTCCCTACACTGAGCCCCCACAGATCTATGTATTCTTATATGCCACAAAGCATCCAGTGTATAGGACCAAACTACTGAGGGGGGGGCGCCTCAGCATGCAAAGTGCCTAGGGGAAGCATGAACTCTACATACAGGCCTGATTGCAGACATGTAATGTATTCAAGGTCAGACTAGACTAAAAGGCACTTTTAGGATTCATTCATCACACCAGTATATTTTTGCTGATTTGCATTTTTTTTTGCAGACATTACAGAGGTGATGCCCATAATGTCTGCAAAAGTTGTGTATCCCATAGACTTCTATTGGTGTGTCTGAAACCACATGATAATGTCCAGATGCCATAATAGGGAATATTGACAAATTGGGGCTGATTTACTAATGTGCTTTAGTCAGAAAAGTGTCGGTTCTGTGTCCATTTTCCCTGTCGAACTTATGTACTAATGGTGTGCGACACAAAAAGGCCACAAACCCGGCACACCCTTCATTTTGTGTTTTAGAACCGAAAAGTGGGGTGTCCTTTAAAACCTTCTGGCCCTGTCAAAAATCGGACAGACAATAACAAACAAGTACTCTCCCTGTACCCACAATGAGCAGCGTGACTGGCCCCGGGACCCCTTCTGGAAAGCATCTTCCCTTCAAATTGTGATGACTTCATGAGTTGGGGGAAAATGCCCATCCCAGCTAATGGTCAGTCTGCTCAGCCAATTAGTGACTGGAGCGGCGTCCCACCCACTCACTGACTGAAGTCAGTTAATGTGTTTTTTATGTTCCCCTTGCTCCTGATATTAGAAAAATGTTGCCCCTAGGCGGGCTTCTCCTTTTTTAAGCTTTTTTTTTTTTTTTTTTTTTTTAATACAGGTTTTTCATTCTAAATATTAGCCACTTCTAGTGTTTTACGGGATGGTCAGGTTTTAGTTTAGTCATATGAAAAACCCGACCATTACCACTGCTAATACTTACAGAAATATGTACAGCAGTGATTTTCAACCTTTTTTGAGCCGCGGCACACTTTTTATACTTAAAAAATCCCGGGGCACACCACCAACCAAAATGGCACAAAATGACACTAAAACAGTACATATTATACATATAGTTAATAATATAGATTCTAAATGTATTTATACTCACTCAGTGTGAAACCTGGGCCTGTTGTCTTCTCCCCCCCCCCTGTGCTTCTCTCCACCATACTTCTCCCCCCTACTTCTCTCCTGTGCTTCTCTCCACCATACTTCTCCCCCCTGCTTCTCTCCTGTGCTTCTCTCCACCATACTTCTCCCCCCTGCTTCTCTCCTGTACTTTTCTCCACCATACTTCTCCCCCCTGCTTCTCTCCTGTGCTTCTCTCCACCATACTTCTCCCCCCTGCTTCTCTCCACCATACTTCTCCCCCCTGCTTCTCTCCACCATACTTCTCCCCCCTGCTTCTCTCCTGTGCTTCTCTTCACCATACTTCTCTCCCCCCTGCTTCTCTCAGCTGTTTCTCTCCCCCATCTCCAGGTTTCTCTCCCCCCTGCTTCTCTCCCCCATTGTTTTCTCCTGTTTCACAGGGGCACCATAGTTTGGGGAACTTTCCCCGAGGCACACCCGACCATGTGTCGCGGCACACTAGTGTGCCACGGCACACTGGTTGAAAATCACTGGTGTACAGCAAAACAAAAAGATGCCAGGTTCTTTTTAAGAGCTTGTTCACATTTTTGCTATCCATTGTGCATATACGTTTATATGCATGAAAGATGCACTGAAACATATTACTTAATGTACCCACAGGTTTTGATAAAAGTATATATTTCACATATACAATATTAAAATGTGATGCAAATCCAAGATAAGTATGGCACACATTTTATCCAGACTTTAGCTTCTGACCTACAAATATCTACAAATAATTAGGTTTTAGGAGGAAATGAGTCAGTGAAAGGGAGAGGTCAGCCTCACTGTTCTGGAAACAAAGCTTCAGGGCTGCTATAAATCTACTCACAACCATGCCCATCATTTTATTATAGAACAAAACTACTGACTCTTGTAATTGGAGATAGGTGTTGGTATGAGAAGAATGAAGCAAAAGGGTTTTTATGTCTTTTTTTTAACTTACTTTTCACTTGGGAATCAGAATGTGAGTGACCTTTTAAGTGAATCTCCGCCTTTTACCACCATTAGATCCAAAATTCTATGCAAATGCAAATGAGAGAACCTCAGGCATGGCCGTGGCGCCTTATACACAACACTGAGGAAGTGAGACAGGTGGGATTCCAAACTGAGTCCACGGGGATTCTGCTCGGAATTTCCGTCCGTTTTACGCAGTATGAATGGGTCCTAAACATTTAGCATTTGATAACCCGAGGCTAAAGAAGTTGGATTGAGCCCTAAGGCTGCCTGGAAAGCTTGGATACAGCATTAGGCTATGTTCACACATATTATTTCCGTCAGTATTTTTTTTTTAACCACAATCAGAAGTGAAATTGACAGGGTAAAATTATAACGGAAAGATAAGCACACCTGAGTGAAATGCAGTGTGTGAACATAGGCCAAAGGTTGTATTTATGTTTTCCAGGACTCCCTAGGGTTGCAAACAACTTCTTCAGCCACCCATAATCAGTGCATTTGAAGTTTGTATGTTCGTTGGTTTGTTTCTCTCCTGTGCTTCTCTTCACCATACATCTCTCCCCCCTGCTTCTCTCCGCTGTTTCTCTCCCCCATCCCCAGGTTTCTCTCCCCCATTGTTTCAATAGGAGGGTAAAAACAAAATAAAAAAATGTATTTACGTATATTGTATAATAATTTACGCTAAAATGAGAAGCTGCAAAGAAAAAAAAAAGCAGGAAAATTTCATCACAGTTTTATTGGCGTTCTTTGTGTCGTTTCTGTGTAAAACCTGTGTCTGAGGGAAGCTTGAGACCTTTGTTTTTCTCCTACAGAGCTCAAGCACAGACTGATTTAGTCTAGAGTTACACAGAAATAGGTCACATGTGAAGATGAGCGAACTGTAAGTTTGCACCTTGAATTGCTGACAGTTATGACAAAGTCATGTGCAATGGCTTCTTTTTGGGGGTCTACAGGTATGCAGACTTGAATAGATAACAGTGTTCTATAAGTAGGAAAGAAACTCATGAGTTCAAGGTACATGCCACCTGCATGTATGATATTGTAGCTGTAGTTTATAATAGGCATGTCATATTTGAGCCAATAATGCCTGATCCAACTAAATATTCTTTGGTATGACATAACCCTCAGTAGTGTATTAAGGGGCATTGGTACAAGAATTCATCTGTCTGCAAAAGGTGAATATTTTTTTTTTTTTCTTTTACTACAGAACAGGTCAGGAGCAAAAAAAGAACCACCCGTCATATTGTAGGGTTTAGGTCTGACAAGTGTCTGCTCTTAAATAATAATTACGAAGGATTATCTTACCTCTTTAAATAGTAATTTCCATATTGGTACAATTCCAACATCTATTACGTTGGGCCCACAGATAAGCCTCCTGCAATTACAGCAATTTTCAGTTTGTGTTTTACTAGCACAGCAATTTATCATGAAAAGGTGTAACATGGGTCTGTTTTGTAATTTAATAAAACAATAAAATCCAAAAAGGAAGGGATGTTTTCTATAGGAGTACAAAAATATTTTCTCCTTCATTGAGGATATTTCCCTTGTGCACCTTGTTGAGATACAATCGGATTTGTTAAAGAAAATAGATAAATAATGGGATAAAAAGATTTTTTTTTTTAAATTAGTTTTGAAAAATTTAAAGTGTCACTATTGTTATAACTTTCAAAATCTAAAACAGTAGATGTGATATAAAGCCAGCTTATAATAAAGCAAGCTTGTAATTTAAATTCATATTTTTTTTTTTCAGTTCTAATGGAAAACACGGCACTTCCTGTTTTCTGACTTTTTTTTCTCAAAAACAGGAAACAGTCAGTCCTGTGTTTCCCAGGCCATTTGAATGCTCACAGAGAGAAGGCAGTCATGAGATTGATGGAACTCCTGTGTTTAGTTTTTTTTTTTTTTTTCAACAAGCACAAGTCAGAAAATCTGCCTTCAGGAGACTGGACCTGGATTTCTGGTAAGTTCAACTTTGTTTTACAGCATCCTACTAACATACTGATAATGCATTGTGCTATTCTTGTAAAAAAAAATCTGGAAAGGTTGATGGAAAACCCAACAGAACTCCTCCACAGTAATGTAAGCATAGCCTTAATATATGCAAAGCTTTTTGCTACATTCATCACAAGGCCTTCTCTGAGCAACTGGACTTCTTTATATTAACACATTTACCTGACATCCTGCTCCCCTTTCGTAAAACCATGCCCAAAATTGTCATGTATGGATGCACACGTGTAATGTTCTTCCAGAATCCTGCAATTAAAACATACAAATCGTAAGATAATTAAGAGAATAAAAATACATAAATATTTCAAATGCTTTCCACATACCCAGACTTGGTAAACTGATTATAGTCATCCCATATGTAACGAATTTTCTGTACTTGTATGTATCGGACCTATAGAAAAAAAAAAAATACATGAGGGCGGAAAGAATAAATAGATTTTCTCCCTTTCAAATGTGAGCACTACTAATGTCTATTTATTACCACATCTGTACTGCTAGTTGGGGAAATCTGAAATTAGTATGTCTGTGAACCCTTGACAACTGCCTAGGCTCAACCACAAATGAATAAATATAAACTCTAAATGCAAACTGGAAAGCCTAAAATCCCATATGTAGGCATAAGAACTTGTAGAGAAGAGAGTCCAAAAGCATCCGTAGTATAAGGAATTTCCAGCTTTTTATTGCATGAACAGGAAAAAGAGTGAAACGTTTTGACTAGAGATGAGTGAATTTACAGTAATAAGAAAGCACTTTGTTATCTCTGAAATTTGCTCATCAGCCTGCTTCCATTTAAACTGACTGCCGCTCCTCCCCGGGTGCTTGAAAATTTCCCAGAACTGGATCCAGCTTTTCCCAGCACCCGGAGAGGATCAGCACGGAGTGGCACTGAGTTAAAAGGCAGTAACCATCGCTGTACCTGATTATGCAATAAAATGCCTGAAATGGTTTATACTACTGATCCTGTTGCACTCTGAACAGCCTAGGCTTGGCACAAATCTGCCAACTGCTAATCTCTCCTGGTGAATCAGTATAGCTAAACATGAAAGCTCCTATCATCAGCATATCACATTCCAACTGCATTTTGCAGCAAATGTAATTGATTACATTGCAACAGGCAGAAATATTTATCCATAAATCATCTCAAAAAACAAAAGTAACTTTTCAGCATAAGAATTGCTTGAGATCTTAAATACAATTTATCTGTAGCTATTGTACATAATACATGAGCTGCACAGGTTAAACATTCCTTTGCATACAGACTACAGTGTTTTGCCTGTGGCATTATATTCATTATATTATTTACAAGTGGTTATATCCAAATTAGTATATGGACAAGGAAATTCATTTTACAATTACGCACATTTGGTTACACCTAGTCCTTCATAAATAATAGGGTTAACCCACAACTAAACTAGTTCACATACTCATCATTCCTTTAATTGTAGTTCAAGGCATAGTTGAAACAACACAACCAGGTTAGATTAAAACACAGGCTTATTCTGACAACACAGGTAAAGGGATCATCCAGGATTAGGAAAAACAAAAAAACATAGCTGCCACTCTTGTCCTCAGTTTGTGTGTGCTATTGCAGCTCAGTTCCATTGAAGTGAATAAAGCCCGGCTGTAATACCACAGATAACCTGATGACTGGTGTGGTGCTGTTTTTGGAAGAAAGCAACTACATCTTTTTAAATCCTTAATAATCTATTAAGCAGTGTTCTCTGACGGCTGAGGGCTCTATGCAGCTCATATTTTCTTGGAAACATGTAAATTTGTGGATTCCTACTGAACTAAAAATGACCTATACAACACCCAGACCAGCTCACAAAAGGTCCAATGAGAAAATATGAGTATTTTACAGTCAAAATAAGTACAATGGAGTTCTGGACTAATGTGCCATTTCTGTCTGACAATCAAATCTACCAAAATGTATATAATACAGGGCTCTTGGCTAAAGAGATGATATAGTAGATTCATTGATCCATTTAGAGCTCATCGAGATTTTACATAGCTTGTTGTGCAGTTTATGTTCTTCTCCGACACTGCCCTAATGCTGTACTGAAATACCCTAAACCAAGCCACAGCGACTTGCTGCCATCCACCAAAGCACCTGGGCATGTGCCCTCCTAATCCCACTAAACACCCTATGGTGATGAAGACTATGCTTAAATGTTTATACACAGAATAGGTTATTTAAACAACAAAAAAGTAACTCCAACCCACATACTTTTGCCCAGCTTCTTTTTTCATTTTTAGGGTGTCATTCACTTAAATGAGTTATAGGTTATGCATATAGGCATTTTTTCCAATTAAAGGTTTTACATATAAACTACCTATAGGTCAGTAGAATAAACTTATTTTTCATACTACTTTTTCCATACTTCAGAATAAACTCTTAGATTTAGTTCAAACTGCAAAAAGTAACCTACAGTAACCCTTCACTGCACTGCTATACAATCTGCTATTTCTTTCACCTACAGTCTTCTTCATGTACATTGTAGACACTCTAGGGCAAGGTCTTCTCTACCCCTGTACTTGGGTTATGATATGTATTTTAATCCATACGATATGTACAGCCCTCTGGATTAAGCGTGTTCTGAAAGTAGTATGACTTATGACTATTTGAATCACGGCTGCCTGTGCTTTGGGGCAACGTGATCAAAATAAATATCATGCATCAATAACAGACATCAGTGATCATGCTGATGATAATCATTTAACTACCTAAAGCGAATGTCCCACCACTACATTGCTTTTCTGATATTTACATGGTTAGAGTGGCGCAGGGATGCTGGTGCCGCAGTCCTTTTTTGAACCGCAGCCCGATTTCTGCGTATGGCGCCATTCTATTCCCGGGCACTAGCCAGGAGTGAAGCACTGGAGGCTTGCCGGCCTGCCCCGAGTGTGAGGAAACCCATGCCCCTTTATGAAGCGGCTCTGCACAGTATGAATGGAGCCATGTCATAGAGAGACGGGGGTTTCCCTGTCACTAGAGAGGGACCAGCCCACCTCCAGTGCTCCCCCCCCCCCCAGCCGGTGCCCGGGAATAGAACAGCGATGTACGAAGGAAATGGATCAGCATGATCAGTGAAGTCGGTTATTGATGGTGGATGTTAATTATTGTTGTCTATGAAGGAAACTTAGTGCTTGAGCTTGCCTTATACAACTGTAGCTGCTGCATAATGTTCATTTTGGTCACGTAGCCCGCATTTCCTGCAGTGATCCAGTAGGGAACTGCTCAGCCACACACTCCTCCTCGCTCTAGGGGCCCTATTACACACACAGATTATCTGGCAGATTTTTGAAGCCAAATCTAGGAACAGACTATAAACAGAGAACAGGTCATAAAGGAAAGACTGTGAGATGTCTCCTCTTTTCAAATCCAATCCTGGCTTTGGTCTCAAAAATCTGCCAGAAAATCTGCGTAATAGGGCCTTAAAGGAGTATTCCACTGAAAAACTAAAAAATTAAATTCCTCCAAACCTATCTGGTCTTGCTAACCAAGTGCCCCTGTCTATTTTGAGCCATATTCCATCTTTCTTGCAGCCGCCATTCTTGAGCTACAAGTTTTTTTAAAAGCTGGTATATATCCAAGATGGTGCCGTCCAGAAAACTACATTTCCCAGCATGCCAGCATTGCACCTCCAAGCCAACTGACAAGCATCTGCCTCATCTTGTAGTATCTGGCCATTGCTGGCTCTATCTGCTTGTATCCAAACTTTTGACATGGGGGGGGGGGGGCATGGCAAGCTCCCGATGGAAGCAAATGCATGGTAAAGGAGCTCCCGAGCCACGCAGCTACATTGAGAGGCCCACGATAGCCAGCACCCGTTCACCCAGCCAGCTTAGGGAGAGGAAGAACAGGGGGACCCCTAGACAACACTCCCTTGCCCTGAGACCAGCTACCAGTACACCCTCAGTATATCCCTACCTCACCTGAGGGACCGCCGCCTCTGCACAGTGCCCGCTTGCCTTCCAGCCCCCAGCTCCATCTACCTCTGATTGGGCTGCTCGAGCGGTCACCAGGTTTTAGAGTCTCCCTCCAGGCAGCCCGCCTCAATCTCTGGAGCAGGAGGTACAGGGTCTCCCATACAACGCATGAGGCAGTACTCGGGAGCCAGCACTGGCACCACAAGGAGAGACATCATCTTGCCCTTGGGCTGTGACGCAGGAGAGAGTGGGTGAGTTAACCCCAGCACTACTGTACCTGCCAGGAGAGACTATACCTTCGATAGCTGCTCCCAACATTTCCCCTCCTTTATTGTCACCTTGGGAGAGCAGTTGCATGGCTAACCAAGCCAATTTAAAGAGACAAGCACCAAAACAAATACATGATGCCGGATACCCCTAAGCCACCCCGAAACAATAAAACTAAACTGGGAAATTATATGTTTCCCCCAACTGCTGCTAAAGCCACCCTGGGTGCTACCAGACACAGCCCCCAGCATACCACAGATTGGCTCCATTCAGATTCTGAGTGAGAGGCTTCAGGCCTAGGGACTGTCACAGCAAGGAGTCCGTGAGATGCTGTCCCAGTTCCCCACAAAAAGACTTTCAGTCCCTTATTTCTGAAGTAAAAGAATCAAATCATTTAGAGCAGAAATTGCAGTGGTCAACAGGGACATAAAGCATATGACTCAAAGGGTGGAAACCCTAGAGGAGGTTAACAACTCCACCTGTGCCTACATTGGTACACGAAAAGACAAATGTCCAGCTCCAAACTCCGTTCCCTTGCAATACTTTATTAAAGTTAAAACCAACACTTCATAGTCCGAGGACCAATATTTTTCTGGGCAAAACCCTTATACATTGTATCACGTGGTTCCACATATGTCATCCGTGACATTTGCACTTTCAAACAGCATCTGACAGGGGTGCCCACTATCGCCTCTACATAGAGCCCCTGGTGGCTTTAGTTAGAAACTGCTCTGATATACGAGGAATTTCTGTAAGAGGCAAGGACTTTAATATAATATTATTTGCTGACGATGTTCTCCTCACCTCGTCAGAACCTTTGGTTTCTTTGCCAAATTTGCACAAACTACTCACTGACTTTGGCCGACTGTCAGGGTATAAGGTTAACACCTCCAAGTTGGAAGCGATGCCTAAATTTGTCTGAATCTCTGACAATTCAGTATGGCCTTTAAATTTAAGTGGACATCTTTTTGAAACTCTGCCAGTTCGTATTCAGCTTTCTGAACTTAGAGGCCTTCAAAGAGATATTTTTAGATTTATTTACGGTAATAAAAATGGATGGAGATAGAAAAAAAATCTGGATAGCTCCCTTTCACCGTAATTCCTTTCAATGGCACACTAGCCTATGGCACACTAGGTTATACTAATTGCTGGAAGCAGTATAGTCATTGCACAACAATGTTTGGATACCTGTCCAACCGTCCCCATCAAGGATAGGAGACCACCCAACTTTTTTTTTTTTTTTTTTTTTTTTTTTTTTACATCATGTCTTAACGGCATCTTTAAATAATAAGATTTATGCATTTGACTCAGTTTGGGCCCCTTGGGATTCCTACTGTGATTCCCCCTGCCAGCAATGGAGGAGTGTCCAAGATTTCCCTTCCTTTGTCCGTCTTCCCTTGTTAGTCCCCAATTCCCTTCTGTCTTGTCTTGTCTTGCCTTTGAGTGCTTTGGCATCGGTTCACAGTCTCTTCAATAGATTTGGTTTTTCGTATTGCTACAGCAGAATGATATGTTATCTTATGTGTCTTGGACTTTCTCTCAGGATTGTGTCCGGTGCCTTTCATGAATTTACTGCTACTGGTTTTCTATGTATACTTCTGTTTATATTGTGTTAAAAAAAAATTGTAAAACTAATAAAAATTACAATTAAAAAAAAAAAAAAAACCTTTTGGACATTTCTCAGTGACATATTAAAAGAACACTTTAAAACACTCCACAAGTGTGTATAAAGAAAGCCTAAAGAAGTTTTTCTGGTTAAAATCATTTTCATTATTTTGCGCAAGACAATTCTAGGAATAGTGCCAAACTTACCTGCAGTTCAGGTTTAATCACTGCTTTATTAATGACTGAATCTAAATCATGTGCAACAGCACTATAAGACTTGTACTGAGAGTCAGTCAGCTGAAGTGTGAGCACGTTTTTCCACGTATGTTCTTTAAAAGCATCCTACATGAAAATAGTAAAAGATCAATTCAAGGACACATTTCATCCAATAAAATAACAAATAAAATGCATGCATTTAAGAAATTATGTGGTCTTCTTGTTTACATTAAAGGGCCTCGGGTGAATTTTAATATGTGGCTAAGATGCTCTGAAAATATCTTAGACCTACTCCCCCACCTCTGCATCTCCCGCATTTGCAACTTGCCAGGAAATGCCTCTGGGTAAAAGGAGAACTCTGGCCAAAATGTATTTTTAAATATGTTAGTACATAAGCAAAGTTAGAAAAATTTGTAGTGTACACTAATTATGGGAAATGCACAGACAGGCTTCAATTTTATAGGAAAAAAAAAGGTGATGTCACGACATTAAATGGTGAAAATAACTGGGGCCCTTCCTGTGCTTTACTCACAAAATTCAGCTACTGCGGTCCCAACACCCCCCCCCCCCCCAACCTGACAGGAGCCCTGTAGTGAAAAATAACCTTCCTTTCGTATGATGGGTTAACCAACAAACTTGTAGTTGGTTCTTCAAGTAAAGGGCTTTTTTTAAATATATTTTTTCTACTTGGAAATGGGTCAGACTAGAACAAAAGTGTTACGGCACTTGTCCCAGGAGAGAGTGCACACGTGAGACTGAGAGATGTAATGTATGATTAATTATATTCCTTTGTCTACATATAAGAAGTAGGTCACAGACACTTCCCCATCTATGCAAATGTCTCACTTAACAGCATGTCAGCAATGAACATGAACTATTTGAAGCAATAAAGAAAGCTTACTGATTGATAAACCCAAAACCTACTTTCTGCTAAAAAAAAAAGGAGTGCACACACTTGGCCAGTCATGTTTATTCTTTATTTAAACATATCGTTAGGATAAAACAAAAAAAAAAAACTTACTGTGGTTCTAAGTAATACAACATCAGCTTCTCGCAAGGAACATGGGATGCAGTGTGCCCATACATGCCATTCCGGTTTCCAGTAAAAGATGAGCCATAGAAATCCAAGAGAGAATATATACCCACATATGCACAAAGCCTTTCGACAGGTGCTGGTCCTGTATCCAAATATGTCCTATAAAATATTAGAAATTATTTTACATATTTCCATGTTTCTTTAAAACATTACTAGTCTTTTTTCCAATTGACCTACAATGCCAACTGAACATGTTATTATGCACTGATGTCTGTATTCATTAAAAAGCACGGCCCTCAATTCGCAAACTTTCACAGAGCGCATTCATGAATTGATGATCAAGATCATAGAAATATCCAGCTTATATAAGTGAAGAAGCAGTCCAAAGTACCATTCACATCCTAAAGGGGTGTTCCCAGCTCAACTAATATAGTTAAACTTGTGGGCATTAGAGTACCATGGGGGATGGGTGGCAGTAGTCCAGATGCAAAATTCGAAGGGGTGCAAGATATTGCATAGCATGTAAACTAGAGATAAGTAAACTTACAGTACAATCAGGTTTGCAAACCCCTTGAAAGCTGAGCATTTGACTTCCAGTGGCTGGAGATGATGGATGTATCCATGTTTACCTGGCAGTCCTCAGGCTACATCCATCTTTTATAACCACGGGGAGACAAATTTTGGGAAACCTGAATTTACTATAAGTTTGTGCATCTCAAATGTGAATTATATCACAAATGTATTGTAAAGGCCCTATCACCAATTACCTGTCCAATCACCCCCATGCAATAGGGCGATTTGCTTGCAAAAAATAATCAGTTGTCTGCCGCACTTCTTCCAGTGTAAGGGCGGGTTCACACTACGGAATTCTCGCGGACAATGTCCGCGGAATTCCGTAAGCTGTCCGCCCGCACGGGCACGTGCTTTTCCGCCGGCTCCATAGACACCATTCTATGGGCCGGCGTATTCCGCGATCCGCTAAAAGAAGTGACATGACACTACTTTCAGCGTATAGCTGAATACGCCAGCCCATAGAATGGTGTCTATGGGGCCGGCGGAAAGGCGCCCAGATGTGCGGACGGACAGCTGACGGAATTCCGCGGACATTGTCCGCGAGAATTCCGTAGTGTGAACCCGCCCTAAGGGTCCATTTACACAGAAAGATTATTTGACAAAGATTCAAAGCCAAAGCCAGGAATGGATTTGAAAAAAAAAGGAAAAATCTCAGGCTCTCCTTTATGACCTGGTCTGTTTATAGTCTGTTCTTGCCTTTATGACCTGGTCTCCATTTATAGTCTGTTCCTGGCTTTGGCTTCAAATCCTTGGCAGATAATCTGTCAAATAATCCTTCTGTGTAAATGGAAAAACAAAGAGCTGCAGAGATAATCTAGCAACTGTTTATGTAGTCCTGGCTGCATGATCATAAAGCAATGTAAAAGGTGCAGATTTAGGAAATGTGGGTTGTGCAGCTTGGACTGTGTAATATGGCCTTCATTTTAGAAGTAAACATAGCCTAAGGCTGGCTTCACACTGTATAAAAATCATGGAAAAACGGCAATGGCCAGATGTGGCGCTTTTCTCTCCTCCTTGGCATTTTTGGGGCTCTGTGGCAGTTATGTAAAAAAGCAACATGCTGAGGGTGTGGATTTAGCTTTTTTTTTTTTTTTTTTTTTTTTATAGCAAACTCTGGTATTTTTCTCCTGAAGACTTCAATAGAAGTCTTCTGCTCTACTAAGAAATGCCAATGTGTATGGCATTTTTAGAGGCGCTTTTCTGGGAAGAAAGCGCCACAGTCTGGTCCCCAGGGGGGTTACTGAACCACCTGTCGGCAAGAATGTGCTCAATTGGGGTGTGCAAGGGGTAGCAGTCTGGTCCCCAGGGGGCTAAATTAACCCCCTGTGGGCCAGACTGCTCCGCTACGGGTGGGGGAGGGTTACTTACTTCAGTCACTGAGCGGCTGAGGCAGGACCCTGCGTCAGCCACTGCAGAAGTGTCTGCTCAGCCTATCAGTGGCTGCAGCGATGTACTGCTTCAGCTGCTGATTGGCTGATGGCAGATTTGAAAAGACAGAGCCTGCCTTACTTCTAGCTCAGTGTGGCTTACTTTGGTGAAGAGAGAAGACATCGACAGTGAGTATGAACACTTCCCCCTCCCCCACACACACACCTGCACTACAGCCATTGCAGCACTGAAGGGGGACACCTAATCCCCTTTCGTATAGGTATAGTATAAGCTCAATCTGCAATGCATCCTCACTTAATCACTTGTGTGCAAGATTGTAAGCAGCATCTGGCCAGATGCTGCATACATTAAGGAGCAGAACACCTGTCAAAATGATGGGTGCTTCTGTTTTTTTTGTGCGTGTCTTCCCTTTTGATTTCCGATATCGCTATCCAGAAGATTGTGTTTGATTTCGTGGACTACATTGATGACCAGAGTTTTGTTTTATTTTTAATAAAATAGTCAAAGAGGGGTGTCATTTTTTTTAAAATAAGTACTTTTATCAATTGTACAGTGCCCCCTTCCTGGGTGCAGTGCTTGTCTATAACCACCTCTGACGCCTTCTTTCTTCACCAGAGCCCAAATTACTGAGCTAGAAGTGAGGCGGGCTCTGGCTCTTCGAATTTGCCATCAATCAATCAGTGGCTAATGCGGGACAACGCTGCAGTCGCTGATTGGCTGAGCTGACACTGCACAAGTCTCTGACCAGCTAAACAGTGGCTGTAGCAGGGTCCCGCTGCAGCCCGATTGCCTGAAAACCAGGAGAGGATTGGAGGGTAAGTTGACCCTACCCCAACAACCCCCCAACCAGAACAGAACGCAGTCTGGCCCACTGGGGGTTAAGTTGACTACCTGGGGACCAGACTGTTTGTTCTTCCCCCTTGCCCGGCCGCCTCTCCCCAGCACACAGAAAACTGTGCGCCGGGTCTGGCACCCGCTCCAGCAAGGAAGGGGTCACTTAACCTCCTCCTTTCTGGAGCGATTGCATTTGCGTTGACATTTGGACCCAAACACGGGTTTCAGCAGTGAAGTTCATGTTTGGGTAAAAACACCAGAACAACGCCAAAACAACAAATAGTTTTCACACACACAAGAACAAAACAGAAAAAAAAACAAAAAAAAGGTGTGTAAAAAAAAAATTGCGCGCCACATTGACATTTTTCTGGCTTTTTTGGCCTAAAAAAATATTAGGTTACCCTAAAACTGTTAAGTCTTTGACTTTCAGCACATCTACTTTGTGTTTTTCACTTATTTATTTAAATTTAAAAAAGTTTTCTTTTTGCCAAAGCTAGAAGTGGATCCAGCAGAAAGAAAATTCTACTTAGCAATTTTGTTTTTATTTTGCAGACATGATCTTGCTTTAAAGAGGATGTACCACCAGGTACATCCTCTTTAATCTGAACCGAGGGATCGAACGGCACCGTCACGGGGAAGCCGGTGCCGTGGTCCATTTTTCAGACCGCGGCCCGGTTCCCGTGCACGGCGCCGTTCTATACACCAGAACCGGACAGTGCTTAAGCATTGGAGGCCGGCCGAGCCGCCCCCAGTGGGAGGGAATTCCCTCCCCTCTATGACGCCGCTCCATTCATTCTATTAGAGCCACGTCATACAGGGGAGGGAATTCCCTCCCACTGGGGGTGGATTCCGGTGCATAGAACGGCGCTGTGCACGGGACCGGCTTCCCTGTGACGGCGCCATTCCATCTGTCGGTTCCGATTAAAGAGTATGTACCACCAGGTACACCAGGTTCCTTTAAAGGGGAACTATTAGCAGGTTAGACGAATCTAACCTGCTGATAGCTCCTTAAAGCGCCCGTGTGTTACCTTCCTTCTCTGTGCTGGTCTAGCGCTGCTAGTAAGAGTGATCTTCGCTCTGCTGCACTGTTAGAAGCACTGTTGGGTCACCAGCCTGCTGCTCCTAGTGATATCCAATGGAAGAGTGAAGATTACTCCGACTAACACTGTGGGATCGGCGCAAAGGAGGGAGGTAGCGCATATACCTTCCTCTTCAGCATCCCGCTACAAGGGGCTATCTTCAGGTTAGATTCATCTAACCTGCTGATAGTTCCCCTTTAAAGCAAGATCAAGAACAATGAATCCAGGTCAGTGTGTGTAGAAAAAAAAAAAGTTTCCAATATTCCATTTTGTAATGGACATGGGATTTTTTTTATACAGGAGGAAAAAAGCTAACATCTGGCTGCAGTCAAAAATGCCATGGGCCATGCATTTAAATGCTCTACTAAAGCCATCCCTGGTGGTCTAGTGGAGGGATCGCAACCTTCGCCCAAAAATTTTAATAAAAAGTGGTCAAGTCACATAAACGCAAGCAAGCTACCGATAGTAAGTACAGATCATGGCGCAAAAAAATAACACCTCATCTAGAACCATAAATCAAGGATTAAAAAAGTGTTATAGGGATGGCAATAGAGCAAATTTAAACACATTGTGGGAGATTTATCAAACATGGTGTAAATTAATACTGGCTCAGTTGCCCGTAGCAACCAATCAGATCCCACTTTTTGGAAAATGAAAGGTGGAATCTGATTGGTTGCTAGGGGCAACTGAATCAGTTTCACTTTAAACCATGTTTGATAAATGTCCACCATTTAGTTTTTATTATTTTTTTTTTAAAGGTTTTAATTTTTTAAAAGCAGTCAAACAAGTAATATGTATATAAGTTGTGGACAGCGTAAACACAAAACCCCCTAACATGAAAACAAGTTGCTTTTTTTTATTCGGTTTGGCAGCATATTTTATGGGAAAATTAAGTCCACTTTTTGTAGATGCCATGTGCCTAAAGCTTTTCTCCCCTAGAAGCTTTACTTTCAGGGTATAATAGCTATTATCAGTATGAAATTTAGATGTGTCTTCCAAGCAGGTACATGTTGCATTGTATAAATGAAAAGGTTACTGGTTACTGAAACTGTCTGGCAGTGGCAATTATTAACATATGATAGGTTTTGTCTCACTAGACCAATACTCATTGAACTGAAACTGATAAAACCTAAAGCTCCCATTGTGGTTATTCTTTTGGGAGCCATGGTGATATATACTTTTTGTCTATGCTGTCTATTGTGGAGATCCAGCATTGTCATTTGCATTGAATAGATGTGGTGATAATGCTGTATGCTGAGCCATGTACATGGACAATACTACAAGTCATGAATCTAGTTGCCATGATTATCTAATCCAGCTCTAAACTATTTAAAGGTATTATACTCTAGGGAAATATTTTATTGTTGGTAAAAGTTCTGCAATATCCAAGATTAGGCCCTCTATAAGTCACAGATCTCTAATAAAGGTGAAAACATATATGCACGTAAGACTTAGGCCAGGTCCACACTGTGTCGCAGCCTTCATTGCAGATTCCGTTCAGCACTGACAAAGAGCCAAATGGACTGCTGCACAAACAGCCAAAAATAGAGCCCTGAAAGACCCCACTGACTGTAATGTGGTCCATCTGGTTGGTTCACATTTTATGTCCATGTGAATAATTTAGGGTCACTTCATTAACACATATTCTGCACAGGAGACACTTTGAGAAACCAGGATGTGGTTTAGCCCCATAAAATATGGATACCGAGCTGTGAGAAAATACATAATATAAAAACAAAGAGAATAGGCGACATGGCTACCTTTGGATTGCTGCTGCATACAATGCAGCGTTTCCCCCCAGAACAAAACACACATCATGTAAAACTAGCCTTATACTGGTAGGGATTCTGATTCACTAGTAATTCCATCCCTTTTAAATTCCTAGGTGTAATAAGTGTTTGTGCCCTGTGGCAGAATACAGGGACGAACTCATCCTACTAGTCTGAGCAGTTTCTGAGCAGGTAAACAAAGGCAAAGTAACTCAAACAGTACAAAAAAAAATATTCTAATCAATTTTTGTACAAGTACAAAGTCTACTCCAGAAATTCAGTTTCTATGGCAATGCCTAATAGGTTTAAATGCTTAATAAAAGTTAACATTTTCATGCCACTGGCAAACACTACGCTCTAGGTCAAGCATGAAAGATTTGAATGGCATTGGCATTTATTCACCTTTTGAAATCCTAAAGCTGACTTGGATCACGCCAAGCTGGCATCCTCAACATGTCCCGAGTAAGTATACATGTGTCTCAGGAAATCTCTAGATTTCATACAGGCAACAGGCATTTTTCTTGAAGCGCTCTTAACTATATGTGAAGAAAAATAAACTAGGCTTACATTTTCATACACCACCTTTAAACTATACCTTTCCAAGTTTTCTATGTAAATTACTGATGCTAGAAGAGACAGATGTAGCAGAGTTCATCCTGTTTATCTGTGCACTATGAAAACTGTTCACATAACTGTAGCCATTTGGTCCTGTTAGAGCCACAAGTAATAGATGGGGGTGCTGTCATACATTTTAGCAAAACAAAGTATGCCATTTGCTATTTCTTTAGCAGATAAAATATTATTAAACCTATTAAGACATCCAGTAAAGAGAACTCAAGGATGCCAAGCCAAGAAAGTTTCTTTGTAAACAGAGAGCAAGGTGCTGTGTAAATGGATGAAGTCAGGAAACTTACCATCTCATTTTCCTCCCCCTGATTAAGCAAAGCATGGTGATTTTTCATTAGTGTTTCCCCCATCAATCCCAAGGAAGTTTTCCTGCTGTAAACTCCAAAGTAGTGAAATCCCTGCACACCTTGCTGGATAGTCACATACAGATAAGCTTTTCCTTTGAAGGAACTAAAAGTTGGCTCCACCTTCAGGATCAGCCAGGTGATGTAACCCTTTAAATACAGGTAACTTTACAAAATATTCAGGAGAAACTTGAAATACAAATGTGACTGCATACCTGCAGGACAAGCTAGGTATTAAACAGCACATTAACAAGTGCCGATTGCTTAACCCCTTCTCTGCCAGTTCTTGTACATATTTTGCCCCTTTATTGTTCATTACCATGTATAGGATCTGCAGCAGGTTTGACGTCATAGATATCAATGTAACCAAATGATTGAACACAGCATCAAATCTGTAGTTTCAAATAAGAAACATCAAATTTCCTGCTGACCCTGTATGTGTGAATGGACTCTCATAGAAAATTTAACCAAAGTGACAGTTTTTACAATACAGCTCATCAAAGTAATGAATGTATCAGCTTTAAAACTACTATTGAATGACCCTAAAAACTAATGTCCAGTGTAAGGTCATGTTCCCACAACATGTTTTTTTGAGATGAAAGAACAGGTTTTTGATAATGACAGCTATTAATAATGATCATGATCATTACTTATGGCCGCCATAATACAATAACGGACGTTATTTTACCTTAAAAGACATTGTGAAAAAATAGCCTAAGGGTGAAAACACACAAGTGGTCAGCTACATGCATCTGGAATGCAGCAGCAAAACGATGCACACATTTGCCTGGAAATTGTGCGGTGAGTGTCTGCCACATTCCAACTGCATGCAGCTTATAGCTTGTGTGTTTTCATTCATCCTCATAGAAATAATGTTTTTTTTTTCCTTCATGTTAACCAGGGGGCCACTTACCTACAGGGGACATATTACCGACTAGGTGGCTAAGCACAGGGAGAATAATTACGGGGGAAGGGTGATAGCTACATGGAGATACTATACTGTGTTCTTATAAGGGATAAAATTTTAACAAATCTCTTCTAGATGCTGAAACTAAAGCCCACAGTGCAAGGTGAGCAGCATTGCCAGTTTCGTTGCCCACATGCAAACTATTCTTGCAGAATTTTCTAACAGACTTTAGCCATTGCAATGCAAACATTGAAAGCTATAGGAGACCTTGTGCAATTAATGCAGGTCAAGGGCAATTACATTCAGTGTCAGTATTTTCTGCTGTTTTCCTACCATAGGTTTCCTACCTATGTTCACACATTGTCAAAATTATGGCCATTTTATTAGTCGGCTGTTATCTGTATAATATAAAATTATCTGTTATTATAAAATTATGCCATTATTTGTTGTTAAAGGGAGCCAATCAGCCCAGTTTGGCAGATTTGGTTCCCTGGAGCACTATATAAAGCTTCTATGCAGATGGCAGCACACCCCAGCCACAGCAGCAGCTTTATACCGAAGACGTTTTAGTTTAATCCCCGAGTGTGTGGCAGGTAGTCATCTGGACAGCTCCCCGCACGTGTCTAGTCACTGCTCTTTCCCTTTCAGTGCGCTCAGCGGGGATGATTGACAGGGAGAGGCGCCAGTAACTGGCCTCTCTGCCTGTCACTGAGTGCGCTGACAGGGAGAAAGCGGTGACTAAACACGGCCAGGGAGCTGGCCAGATGACTACCTGCCGTGCCCTGTGATTAAACTTAAAGGGGTATTCCTCCCAAAATCTTTTTTACAGTGTTAAATAGCCCATCCATAGCTCTATATGTTGCTCAATGCAAGTAATTAGCTGTTCTCAGCCGTTTTGGAGCTGTTACTGCCAACTCACCCCCTCTACATGCACTGAATGAGGTAAATCCACGTCCACTCCGACACGCTCTCTCCTCCTGGCTCCCACCTTCAGAGTCGGGATCACGTGTCCTTCCTTCACCGATAGATGACAGGCCAGTCTCCTCCCTGCTGCAGTAGCACCCTCCCCCCTGCACAAACATCAGGTCGGCTCCATTCTGTGCTGATGCCCCTGCTCCCTGCTAATCTCATCCCTGGACCCACAGGGATGTAAGCTGCTCCCCCCACTGGTCGGACCCCCCACCCCCGCACACACTGTAAGCTGCTCCCCCCCCCCCTGCTGATCGGACCCCCACCCCCAGCACACACTGTAAGCTGCTCCCCCCGCTGATCGGACCCCCCACCCCCCGCACACACTGTAAGCTGTATATGTAATGGCCCAGACCGGTATTTATTGTCAGGCGTCTGGAAATGTATTGTTGCTATTGGCAACCTTAGACAGTCTGTATTAGGGCCTATGTATTTGCTGCTCTTCCTTAGCTCTCTTGTAGTGGTATTGTTTTCTGCTATGTATTTATTTAATATGTTGATATGTATTAATCTCTAATAATACAAGTGTTGAGCTTGATCAATGCTGCTCCCCTATCACAATCTAGTGATTGGCCAGGGGAAAGCTAACTCCGCCCACCTTTTACCCAGAAGGGCTGTGCGGTCTTGTTAGTGTCAGTTGGTAGTCTGGCATTGCCAGAGTCACATCTAACCTCCCTACGTCACCTCAGTAATCCTGTCAGACTCCATCCTCAGACCATAACCTGTTTCCAGTCAGCCATAAGGACTAATACGTGTCTTCTAAGTCTCAGCAGGACATCCTCTGTATTTATTAGTGCCTGCTGTCGGGTTGGTGAAGTGAAAGAGGGTCTCCCATTCACCGTCCACATTTTCCTGGCTTCCAAGTCAGTGTGTCCATGCGTCTTCCTCCTACATGATAGTGAGCGTCGACAGCATCAAGTCTCTTCAGTAACTTCAAGTACCTATTCACACGTACCTTATAAAGGTGGAAAGCTATAAAGTCTCTGGAACAGGTCTGTCTCTTTGTAATCCTATTTATCCACCAAGTCTAAGCTATAGTAACCAAGGTAACCCTCCCCCTGAAGCAAAGGACTCTGATCAAGCCAACAGTTTGCCATCATCAGATGCTCCTGTATTGGATTGTATATAGTTATCCTTCAAGTAAAGTCTTGATATACCTTCACCGCTATTGTGTGAAGACTTTTATTAAAAATTATATGTCCCTGCGTGTATGCTGAAGAAGTCAAGGGCCCCAGCACCCTCGGACCCCACCGTGACAGGAAGGTTTCAGAAGGTGAGCCCTAAGGTTGCACTACACCACCCAGCAACACAATACCCTCAGCATATTACCATAATACCACCAAAGGGACATGATCATTTTTCTTGGCATCACGCATAGGACACTATATATACACTCAAAGATAACAGCCCGGCTCCATCCCTGCTGTGATTGGCTCTACTACACATGGTGAAGCAGAGCCGACAAGCCATTCATTCTAAAGGCAGAAGCAGCAGGGACGGACCTGGGTTTATAAGTCTGTGTGTGTGTGTGGGGGGGGCATCAGTATGGAAGGGAGCAGTGGGGTTGAGGGGGTCAGATCAGTGGGGAGCTTACAGTGCGTGTGGGGGTAGGGGGGGTCCGATCAGCGGGGGGGGGGGGGGGGGGGCAGCTTACAGTGTGTGTGTGTGTGTGGGGGGTTCCGAACAGTGGGGGGAGCCACTTACAGTGTGTGTGTGTATGCGTGGGAGGGGTCTGATCAGAGGGGGGAGCAGCTTACAGTGTGTAAGGGGGGTGGGGGTCCGATCAGCTTAGTGTGTAGGGGGGGGGTGAGGGGAGCAGCTTACAGTGTGGGTGGGGGTTGGGCGATCCGATCAGCGGGGGGAGCAGCTTGCAGTGTGTGCGGGGTCGCGATCAGCAGGGAAAACAGTGTGGCTTTCACAGTGAGGAAGCTGGCTTTGTTGATCATAAGAAGTTGGCTAGCTGCTGAGAACTGTGCTGGAAGTTGTAGTTGCTCATCAGCTATCAGTAATATGATGCAGAGAGAGCTTCATATTACTGATAGCTGCTGAGGAACTATAACTCTTAGCATAGTTTTCATGTACTGCAGAGACAGCCAGCTCCACACCTCTGCTGCAGCTCTTTAGATCAGGGATTTCTGTTATGCTAAGTTTACACGGAACGATAATTTTCCCGATCGTACGATTAACGATGTCGGAGTAACAATTTTTTTTTCATAACGATCAGCATTTAGACTGTACGATATATTGTACGGAAATTCGTTTTGCGATCGCTTAAGCCTATCTCACACATTGGTTAAACCGTCGTACATGTGCGGTTGAAACTACGGGCGTGGGAAAAATCGACATGCGGCCGGATGCATACAAACCGTGAACATACGCCCGTAGTATAGCTATGCTTCCCTAGCTTGTTTCGTAGCGATCTGAAACAGGTCATTTACTTGAAAATCTTCGTCCAGCCCAATAAAACTCACAGAACCTTTTGGATCGAAAAATCAAGTTCAATTTGGCTGAAATAAGTACTTTGTACGGGACCGCACTATAATCCACGGCCGTGAGTTTCAACATTTCCGTCCTCAAACAATGGTCTTGTTCATTTTTCACGGCGCCGTATATGATCCGGCCGTAAGCTCATACATAGTGTGCATTGTGCGGGAGTATATCGTATACTTTCAAGCGAACGCATCAACCTCGAAACTACGTGCGTATATTCGCGGTTCGCACTACGGACGGAAACATATGCAGTGTGAACATAGCCTTAAAGTGTCAGATGTATTGGAAGAACCATTTTGTGTCTTGGAAGTCAGGACTGGTACAATGAAAGACCATTAAAGGGGTAGTGCGGCGCTAAGAAATTATTCACAAAATAACACACATTACAAAGTTATACAACATTGTGAGCGGTGTTGTGCTCCTTACAGTATGCAGCATCTTTACAGATCGCTGCTTACAGTCTGGCCCCCAAGGGGTTAAGGGAGGATGTATTGCATCCCCCTTAACCCCTTGGGGGCCAGACTGATGTCAGACTGCACCCATCCCAGCAAGGAAGGGGTTAAGTGACCCCCCCTTCCTTGCTGGGAGGGGTGCAGTGCTGGGGAGGGGGTGGGGAGAGCTTTATACTCACCCCGATGTGTCCTCTTCGCTGGTCCGCAGCACAATGAAGTCACTGTGCTGCGGACCCGCTAATTATATGTGCGCTCAGCCGATCAGCTGAGCGCACATATAATTCTAAATGTTTCTTCTAATAATGCTATTGTGATAACATAATTAGAAGAAACATTTGTTTAAACAGATGTTAATTAATTAAAGTTGTTAATTAAAGTAAAGTGATGATTAGTACAGAAAGCTCTATTGCCGGCAATATGAATTAACGGCTTACTGGAGCTTCCTGTACTAATTAATATTTAATTAATAAAACACATTTTCGTTGAAATAAAATCAGTTTCGTTGTTTAATAATTTAATTCTAACGAATCCATTATTGTGCAATTAAATATACTGTCAAAAAATAAATATATATATAAATATACATTTATTTATATATGTATTTATTTTAACAGTATATTTAATTGCACAATGATGGATTCGTTAGAATTAAATTATTGAACAACGAAAGGGACTTTATTACAAAGAAAATGTGTTTTATTAATTTAATATATTAACAATTAGAGGCATCGGCATTCGGCATCATTGCCGGCTATTTTTGAAGTACTCCGTACGGACCGCCTGTCAATCCACGGCCGCGTTTCCAGCCGCAAACAATGGTCTTGTTCATTTTTTACGGGTCCGTTTACGATAGGGCCGCAGATTCATACATAGTGTGCACTGTGCAGCCGTATATCGTATACTTTCCAGCGTACGCATGAACCACCAAAAATACCGCCACACAATTACAGCCGCAAATACAGCCGCACAGTTACATAGTCTGAACCTAGCCCAAAGTTGTATAACTTTGTAATGTGTGTTATTTTGTGAATAATTTCTTAGTGCCGCACTACCCCTTTAAGTAAAAATATCAACAAGTTACACTTCAAACAAGGGGGGCTTTAACCCCAAACTTTGCAAAACAAGGATGCTTGGTGACAGCTGGCCAGCTTTGGAAAGGTCACAATTAGCCGTCAGGTAAATTCCACGTCCAGTGCTAATGCATGAATGTCAATAGCAAGATGAAGAGGCAATTCAGGTCTGAACACATTCTGAGGACATAAAATCTACCTATGGTCTGTATTGCAGACAGTGGTTATCTGAGGTTTGGAATTTATAGTCTGGTAATAATTCTTCCATTCTGTATTGGTGTGTTATTTCTGGGAACCATTCTATGATAGCGGGAGGGCGATTGCTTATCCACAGAGCTGGGCTAGGTTCATGCACCGTTTTTTTAGGCTGTTTGACAGCCGTCTTTATGGACGTCAGTCATTTTGAGGCCAAGTAATGTCTGTTATTTTGCAATGAAATACTCAAATGGCCCAAAAAAGATGGTGAGTGAACCTAGCCATGGAATGACTACTTGTGCTGCTAGAAGCAGAAGCCTAAGGGGTCATTCACACAGAGCAAAAGCTGCGGTATTCCGTGGCGGAATTGTCCGTTGCTGAATGCTGCCAGCCTCTGTGTCATAATGACACTCTATGGGAGGCTCGCGCGGCTCGTCTCTCCGCGCTGATGAACATGTTCATTCTTCAGCGCGGAGAGATGCGGCTTGCGAGCCTCCCATACAGTGTCATTATGACACGGAGGCTGGTGGCTTCCGCCGCTTTTGCTCTGAGTGCACGGAGCCTAACCGAACATTTAATAGGTTTTTAAAGAGTCTTAAAAAATGGATAGTAATAAAGGGGCTAGATCATGTATTTGTATAAAAAGGGAGGTGGTGATGTAGGTAGTAAGAGCTAACAAGCTGATTCTGGGGGGTTCGACCTGACAATACAGAGTGTTCAGTGCGCATGTGGGCCATTGTGGCCGGCACGCCAATCATTTTCTATGAGGCTGCCAAAAGCTTCCAAGCACTGAATGCGGAAGTGTTTAGTAAGCTCATTTGAAATGAATAAAGCACGGGCTGCAGTGGCCATGCAATCAGACTGAATGCTCCATTGATTGTCTGAAGATTGTGTCCTCGTTCCTGGGAATGGTGGGGCTCCTGATGGTCTCATCCCAAAGCAATCAGCTTGTAATCCCTGATTCTATGAATAGAAGATACCAATGGAATGGAATGAAAATGCATGTGTAAACACAGATTTAAAGGAGAAATCCCACCGAATTCAAAAATGGAGGAAGGCAGGGGAGTACAGGAGAATAATAAACAATGAAAACTCAGTCGTCCTCATGCCTCCATAACGCTGTCCCCAAGTCCTGTAATTTTCTGGATGTCATTTTCTGGCTCTTCCAGCTGAGCAACTGCCCACTCAGCCAGTCAGTGACTGATTGGCTGAGTGGGCAATCAATCAGCGAGGTACATGAAGTTGCAGCTGGAAGACCTGCAGGACACTGGCGACTGTCAGCTGGAGCTGGACCCAGAGGCGGTATTACGGAGGCATGAGGATGATTTAGTTTACTTTATTATTTTCCCCCACCCCCCTGCCTTCCTGTCATTTTTGAACAGTACTATCAGTTTCCTTGACCTAACAGCTATTAAAGTGGGAACTGCAGCTGACAGATTTACTTACCGTAAATTAGACAAATAACGCATTCTTTGGGGAATCCATTTACTTCCCTGTCTTCAGCAGTGCCACCCTTACTCTGCCACTCCGTTCCCTGGTGTGTGGCCGTTTCTGGGTAACATGATGTTGTAGGCCCAATTAAAGCGGCACTATCAGCAGGTTTGGACCAGTGAACCAGCTAATATGAGCCAGCCACTATTTACCTCTGGTGTTCAGGGCTGTCATTTATACTGCTGTGGGGTCCGGTAACAGGTTGTTCTTCGCTAATTGCTCATATGCTAATTAGCTGTTCCGGAGCATTTGGGGCGTTCCCTATGCTCCCTGAGCACCAGCACGGCCGCCCTAGCCTGCCTCCTTCCGGCCCGCCCCACTTAGCATTTTCATTTTTGCATAGCCAGGCCGCTTGTTATGGCAAATGTGCAGGAAGCATCCAGTTACAAGCGGCCTAGCTATGCATAAATGAATATGCATAGTGGGGCGGGCTGCGAGGAGGCAGGCTAGGGCGGCTATGGGGAACGCCCCAGATGCTCCAGAACAGCTAATTAGCATATGAGCAATTAGCAAAGAACAACCTGTTACCAGACCCCACAGGAATATAAATGACAGCCATGGAACCTGGAGGTAAATAGTGGCTGGCTCATATCAGCAGGTTTACTGGCCCGAACCTGCTGACAGTGTCGCTTTAACCATTCAATGACACAGTTGGGACACTGCTACAGCTGCTAAATGCTCGAGTCTCAATAAATATTTTATACGTCAATATTTATTCCATTCTTCCCGGACCTGCGCCCTTTGATCCGTGCTTCGTTGGTGTTGGAGGTTTTTATGCACAGCTGCTAAATGACTGAGTGGGCCTGCAATGTTACCCAGAATTGGCCACACATTGGGTTTACTTACAGTAAAATGGCTTTTCTCTTTAGCTTTAAAGTATTCATAAAACAGTGCTTTAATGGTTAAACATTGTTAGATTTTCTTTTAATAATGTGTTCCAGTGTAATCGATGGAAAATCTGCCATACAGCTAAATAATTAATGTGCTTGTATTTTAGTTTTGACTGATTTGGTCTATGTTCAAACAACATCTTATTTTGGCTGTTTACGGCCACCTTTTGGGACAGCCGTCTTTTTGGCTAAATAGATGTTGTTGAAACATAGCCTGAGGTAAAAATTGCCAAAATAACAAAAAATGTAAGACATTTGTATAGAAACTGCATAGTATAAAAACTGCTGTTTTAATGGCTGCAAAAAAAAAAAAAAAAAAAAAACAGCCCCCGCAAAAATGCATGCATGGACTTAACATGAAATATACCAGTGTTTGCAGAGTTCAAACATAGTAATAGTGCCCATTTTTTGCCGTAAACCCTGACTTCATGGTTAAAAAACATCCAATTTCTTTTAAATAACATGTGCCCAATGTAATAAAGCTATTAATGCACGCATGAAGTAAAATATGTTGGTTGTTATTTCAACGCCCAATAAATTAATTTTCTAAATTGCTAAAAAAAAATGCATTTTTTGCCTAGTATTTAAAGACATAAAAAAATGGACAAAAATTAAGCCAAGAAAAAAAAATCACCTCCCATCTGTTTTTTTTAACTTGTTTTTATTAGGAGTTACAAATAGAACATCATATAAACAGAAGTCCATGCAGTGAAAAACACATTTACAGACAAATAGGAAATATTGCATGACACGGAATACCTCCCATCTGTTTTTACATGAAATTCGGTCAATTTTTATGGCTGAAAATAAGGTCCAAACAGTAGTGAGTAATCATAGCCATAGGCGTGATTCACACACCATATTCTGTGCCTTATTTGGCCAGTAGTTTTACTAAAACTAAAATAGCAACTGACACAGAAAAACAGTAAAGGAAAGTTTTGCAGCTTTTTTGTCAACCCTGTCCTGGTTTTGGTAAAAATACAGACAAAATAGGCTCAAAATACTGTGTATGGACCCTCCTGAATCTGCATCAAAGGCTTAGGCTACGTTCACATTAGCGTTTGACCATCCGGCACCATTCCGTCTACCTTTTCCGTTTTAGAGTAAGCAAAACGGAAACTGTCGGATCCGTTAAAATCTCCATAGATTCCCATGCTATTTTAGTGTGCTCCGTTTGCCCTAATTGTGCTCCGTTTGCATGCAATCCGTTCAAGATCCGTTTTTTTGAACGGAAGAAAAAATAGTGTTTGCAGTATTTTTCTTTCCGCTTAAAAAAACGGATTACGAACGGAAAGTGCACTTCCGTTTTTTTTTACATTGTAGTCAATAAGGACGGATTTAAAACGGAAGGTATTTACGTTCACATACGTTTTTTTCATCCGTTTTTGCACTGAGCACTGAAAAACGGATGCTGACTGCTGCAAACTGATGGACAAAAGTCAGTTTTTTTAAGCAAAAATACAAACGGACCATTAAAAAAAGATGAACATTTTGCAATCAGTTTGCATCAGTCTGCTCATCAGTTTATGCTCATCCATTTAATTAATATAGACGGATCCGTTAGAAACAAAGAAAAACGCTAGTGTGGCTGAGCCCTTAGATAGATGTGAATAGACATATTACTGAATCTGTGCTATGCACATAAGCAGCATACAGACTCTGACTTCCAGCTCAGAACATAACGTGCTTGTGCTTGTACAACAATCTCAGAATGAAAGAGAATTACAAGTCTCATGATTTATGACTTTCCCATCTGTCACATAGGAATGCAATTTTTTGAATTAAAAAAGGCATATAAGCAAAAACTATTACATGGATAAGGCTATGTTGCTACAATGGAAAATCATGATCCTTAATAACAGCAGTTGTTTTGCAGGAACGTAGCTTAAAGGGGTTGTCCAGAGAAAATCTTTTTCTGTCAAATAAACTGACATCAGAAAGTTATATAGATTTGTAATTTACTTCTATTAAAAAAAATCTCAAGTATTCCCATACTTATCAGCTACTATATGTCATGCAGGAAATGTTTTATTTTCAGTCACTGCTTTCTGCTGACATCTCTGGTCGAGACTTTGTCTTGGTTTTCTATGTATAGAAAACCTCTCCTGCTCTGGAGAGTTCCTGTCTCGGCCAGAGATGTCAGCAGAGAGCACTGTGTCATACTGAAAAAAAAAACATTTCCTGCATGACATATAGTAGCTAATAAGTATGGGAAAAGTATTGACATTTTTTAATAGAAGTAAATTACAAATCTATATAACTTTCTGACACCAGTTGATTTAAAAAAAAAAAAAAAAAAAAAAAAAAAAAAAAAAAAAGATTTTCACTGGACAACCCTTTTAACCTCTTAAGGACATAGGACGTACCGGTACGTCCTATGTCCTCACTTGCACTTCAAAGCGGGGCCGCGCGGCGGCCCCGCTTTGAAGTGCCCTGATCCCGGGTGCCGCGTGTAGCCCGGGACCGCCGCTATTAGCGGGCACGGTCTGATCGCCGTGCCCGCTAATTAGCTAATCGGAGGCAGCTGTCAAAGTTGACAGCTGCCTCCGATTACCGGAGGCAACGTTTCCCTGGTGTCTAGTGGGGGAGATCGCTCCTCCGGGACCTTGTCCCGGAGGAGCGATCTCCGTTACTGATGCCGGCCGGGGACGCGACCAAGATGGCGCCGTCCTCGGCTCGGCACTCGTTTGTTTCCGGCTGCAGCAGCCGAAAGCAAACGAGTGCCGATCTCATGGATCTCTGCAGCATATCTATGCTGCAGAGATCTCAATGAGAGATCCAAGTGTATATACTAGAAGTCCCCCATGGGGGCTTCTAGTATATGTGTAAAAAAAAAAAAAAAAGTGTTGTTAATAGTAAAAATAATACTAATAAAAGTCTGAATCACCCCCCTTTTCCCAGGTTTTAAATAAAAGTAAACAAATAAATAAATAAATAAATAAACATGTTTGCTATCGCCGCGTGCGTAATCGCCCGAACTATTAATTAATCACATTCCTGATCTCGTACGGTAAACGGCGTCAGCGCCAAAAAATTCCAAAGTGCAAAATTGCGCATTTTTGGTCGCATCAAATCCAGAAAAAATGTAATAAAAAGCGATCAAAAAGACGTATATGGGCAATCAAGGTACCGATAGAAAGAACACATCATGGCGCAAAAAATGACACCTCGCACAGCCCCATAGACCAAAGGATAAAAGCGCTATAAGCCTGGGAATGGAGCGATTTTAAGGAACGTATATTGGTTAACAACGGTTTGAATTTTTTACAGGCCATCAGATACAATATAAGTTATACATGTTATATATCGTTTTAATCGTAACGACTTGAGGAACATGCATAACAAGTCAGTTTTACCCCAGGGTGAATGGCGTAAAAACACATTTCCCCCAAATAAAAGAAATGCGTTTTTTTTTTTCAATTTCACCACACTTCGAATTTTTTTCTGGTTTCGCAGTGTACTTTATGCAAAAAATCAGCATGTAATTGCAAAGTACAATTAGTGACGCAAAAAATAAGGGGTCATGTGGGTTTCTAGGTGGAAAAATGCAAGTGCTATGACCTTTTAAACACAAGGAGGAAAAACCGAAAACGTAAAAACGAAAATGGGCCATGTCCTTAAAGGGTTAACCCCTTAGGGACCAAGCCTGTTTGGGCCTTAATGACCAGGCTCATTTTTCAAAATCTGACCTGTCTCACTTTATGCGCTTATAGCTCAGTGATGCTTTAACGTATGCTAGCGATTCTGAGATTGTTTTTTCGTAACATATGGTACTTTATGTTAGTGGCAAAATTTGGTCACTGTCTTGTGTGTTTTTTGTGAAAAACATCAAAATATAATGAAAAATTTGAAAATTTTGCACTTTACGAACTTTGAAATTCTTTGCTTCTAAAAAAAAAAAGGCACATGACAAAAATGAGTTAGTAAGTCACATTATCAATATGTCCTCTTTATTCTGGCTTCATTTCGTAAACATATTTCACTTTTTTAGGGTGTTACGGGGCTTAGAAATGTATCAGCAAATTATCACATATTCATGAAATTTCCAAAACTGATTTTTTTAGGGACCAGTTCTTTTTTTAAGTTGATTTAGGAGGCTTGTATACTGGAAACCCCCATAAGTGACCCCATTTTGGAAACTAGACACCTTAAAGAATTAATCTAGGGGTATAATGAGCATTTTAACCCTACAGGGGCTGGAGGGAAGTTTTCACAATTAGGCCGGAAAAAAATGGAAAATAGAAATTTTCCAATAATATATTTGTTAAGATTAAAGTATCTCATTTTCATAATAAAGATGAGAGAAAACGCACCCCAAATTTTGTAACGCAGGTTCTCCTGCGTAGAACGGTACCCCATATGTGGGCGTAAACCACTGTATGGGCACACAGCAGGCCTCAGAAGGAAGGGAGCACCTATTAGCATTTCCAGTTCAGATTTTGCTGAAGAAATTTCTGAGCGCCAGGTGCGTTTGCAGAGCCCCTGTAGTGTCAGCAGAATAGAACCCCCCCAAAAGTTACCCCATTTTGGAAAGTACACCCATCAAAGAATACATCTTGGGGTGTGGTGACCATTTTGACCCCACAGGTATTAGAGGAAAGTATTCAAAAGAAGACAGTAAAAATGAAAAAATTGAATTTTTCCAATAATATGTTTGTTTAGTTTGAAATTTCTCAATTTCACGAGGAACAGGGGAGAAAACTCACCCCAATATATGTAACGCAGGTACTCCTGAGTAGAACAATACCCCATATGTGGGCATAAACCACTGTGTGGGCACACAGCGGGGCTCAGAAGGGAAGGAGCGCCAATTAGCATTTCCAGTTCAGATTTTGCTGAAGAAATTTCTGAGCGCCAGGTGCGTTTGCAGAGCCCCTGTAGTGTCAGAAGAATAGAACCCTCCCAAAAGTTACCCCATTTTGAAAAGTACACCCCTCAAAGAATACATCTTGGTGTGTGTTGACCATTTTGACCCCACAGGTATTAGAGGAAAGTATTCAGAAGAAGACAGTAAAAATGAAAAAATAGAATTTTTCCAATAATATGTTTGTTTAGTTTGAAATTTCTCAATTTCACGAGGAACAGGGGGGAAAACTCACCCCAATTTATGTAACGCAGGTTCTCCTGAGTAAAATGGTTCCCCATATGTGGGCATAAACCACTGTGTGGGCACACAACGGGGCTCAGAATGGAAGGAGCACCAATTAGCATTTCCAGTTCAGATTTTGCTGAAGAAGTTTCTGAGCGCCAGGTGCGTTTGCAGAGCCCCTGTAGTGTCAGCAGAATAGAACCCCCCCAAAAGTCACCCCATTTTGGAAAGTGCACCTCTCAAAGAATTCATCTTGGGGTTTAGTGACCATTTTGACCCCACAGGTATTAGAGGAAGGTATTCAAAAGAAGACAGTAAAAATGAAAAAAATCGAATTTTTCCAATAACATGTTTGTTTACTTTGAAATTTCTCAATTTCACGAGAAACAGGGGAGAAAACTCACCCCAATATATGTAACGCAGGTACTCCTGAGTAGAACGGTACCCCATATGTGGGCATAAACCACTGTATGGGCACACAGTGGGCCACAGAAGGAAGGGAGCGTCAAGCATTTTCAGTGCATGATTTTCCTAAAGAAGTTTCTGAGCGCCAGGTGCGTTTGCAGTGCCCCTGTAATGTCTACAGAATAGAACCCCCCCCCCCCCCAAAATCTCCCCATTTTGGAAAGTACACCCCTCAAGGAATTCATCTTGGGGTGTGGTGAGCATTTTGACCCCACAGGTATTGGAGGAAAGTATTCAAAACTAGACCGTAAAAATGAAAAAAAATTTAATTTTTTCAATAACATGTTTGTTTAGTTTGAAATTTCTCAATTTCACTAGGAACAAGGGAGAAAAAGCACCCCAAAATTTGTAACGGAGGTTCTCCTGAGTACAATGGTACCCCATATGTGGGCATAAACCACTGTATGGGCACACAGCAGGGCTCAGAAGAGAAGGAGTGTCATTTTAGTTACAGGCAATATGTGGGTGTTTACTGGTTATCTGGGGTGGTAATAGACAATCTCGGGGTGTTTACTGGCTATCTGAGGTGGCAGCAGGCAATCTGGTGGGGTTATGGGCAATCTGGGGTGGTTACGAGCAGTCTGTGCCAATCTGGGGTGGTTACGGTCAATCTGGGGTGGTCACAGGCAATCTGGGGTGGTTACGGGCAATCTGGGGTGTTTACTGGCTGTATGGGGTGGTTATGGGCAATCTTGGGGGGTTTACTGGCTATCTAGGGGTGGTTACTGGCTATCTGGGGTGGTGATGGGCAATCTGATGGTGTTCACTGACTATCTGGCGTGGTGACGGGCAATCTGGTGGTGTTCACTGACTATCTGGGGTTGCAACGGGCAATCTGGGGTGGTGACGGAAAATCTGGGGTGGTGACGGGCAATCTGGGGTGGTTGCGAGCAATCTGGGGTGGTTGCGAGCAATCTGTGGTGGTTACAGGCAATTTGGGGTAGTTACAGGCAGTCTGTGGCAATCTGGGGTGGTTACGGGCTGGAATGGTTATGGGCTATGGGGGGAATACGGACAATCTGGGGAGATTACGGGCAATATGGGGAGATTACGGGCATTCTGGGGTGGTAACAGGCAATCTGGGGTGGTTATGGGCTGTCTGGAATGGTTATGGGCTGTCTGGGATGGTTATGGGCTGTCTGGGGTGGATACGGGCAATCTGGGGTGGATACGGACAATCTGGGGAGGTTACAGGCAATCTAGGGTGGTTACAGGCAATCTGGGGTGGTTACGGGCAATCTGGGGTGGTTACGGGTAATCTGGGGTGGTGATGGGTAATCTGGGGTGGTGATGGGTAATCTGGGGTGGTTACAGGTAATCTGGGGTGGTTACAAGTAATCCAGGGTGGTTACGGGTAATCCACGGCACTTGACTTTGGTGACAGGCGTAAAAAAGTGCCGGCACCATTTGGAACAAGCGATCAGTGGTATATAGTATATACCGCTGATCACTTGTACTGGGACCACACCGGGTGGTCACCGATCATTGCCCCATGCTCTCCGCCACCTCCGGTGGTGGAGAGAATGAAGCTTTGATCATTTTTAGGAATCCATCACTGTGAACAGAGTCTGTTCACAGTGATGACGGCGGCCATCTTGGATCAGATGGCCGCCCAGGGAGGGGAGGGTCAGTGGCCAGGTCACTAGGGTTAATTCTGGGGATGGGGGGGGACATGTTTTCATCTCCTCTCACTGTGGATTCACGGTGAGAAGAGATGAAAGCGTTCAGCTGCGCTGGCAATGCCCGTTACCGGTAGCCGCCGTTATACTGATAATAACGGCGATCACCGGTGAGGGGACTTGCCGGAACTGACCCCACACTCTGCCCCAACCCCTCAGCTACCTCCAATAGCTGAGAGGAGGAGGCTGCGGGCATTACCGGCGCCGCTGCACTATTCTGCACCATCGCCATAAAGAGCTGATGGCAGCAGAATAGAGCCCATTAGTGATCGCCGTAAAAATCCGTATCGGCGGTCACTAATAACATAATACATGTATTCTCTGGGTCGCTACGGTTACGGCGATACCACATTTGTATAGTTTTTTTAACTATTACCGCTTTGGCGCAATAGAAACTATCATCCTAGGAAAAACCCACAAAAACTGTCCCTGCATTGCAAGATCCATAGCGTTTTCATCTTTTGCGCGACAGAGCTTGTTTTGGCTTATTTTTTGCGGGAAGATCTGTAGTTTCTATTGATACCAAGTTTTATATGTATATGACTTTTTGACCTCTTTTATGACGTATTTTCTAAAGTGGATTGATAAAATACAGCTATTCTAGTACTGTTTTTTTTTATTTTTTTTTTACAGCGTGTGTCGTGCGATATAATTATTGATATAGTTTTATAGATTGGGTTGTTACGGACGTAACGATACCAAATATGTATAGGATTTGTGTTTTTGATCACTTTTATGTAATGTTTTATAGTGTATGGGGAATGTAATGCATCTTTATTATTGGGGGGGCTGGGGGGGGCTGTGTTGTGTTTGGTGCACACTTTTTTTTACTTTTACACTAGTGTACATTACTGTGCACTAGTGTAAAATACTTAGATCATTGATACAATACATTGCAGTACCTGATGTACTGCAGTGTATTGTATCATGCCTCATGCTGAGAGGCAATAGCCGCGGCCACCCCTGTCAGCATCAGGCATCTCCATGGTGACCCTGGGGACCTTCATTAGGACCCCGGAATCACCATGGAGACATCGGGACCCCGGACGGCGCCGCGGGACATCGCGATCATGTAAGTGGACCTGCGGTGCTGTCCGGGATCCACCGGGACCCGTTAAATGCCGCTGTCATGGTTTGACAGCGGCATTTAACGGGTTAAACTGCCCGGAGCGGAGAATCCTCCGCTCCGGCAGTTACAGGAGGGTGTCAGCGGTCACACTGACCGCTGATCACCCGCCCTGCAGCCGCCGCCGGGCGGTAATTTATTCCGATGCGCCCGCCGTTAAAAGGCGTACGCATCGGAATAAAGCCCATTAGTGGCCGCCGTGAAAAGGCAGCATGGCGGTCACTAAGGGGTTAAAGTGGCACTATCAGCAGGTTCTTCTCAGATTACTTGCCGCAAATTACTTGCTTAAGAGCATTTAGGGCGTTGCTCAGTGCGGGGAGCATCGCAGCGACCAGCCCGCCCCCTCCCGTCCCGCCCTCTATGCGTATTCATAACTGCATAGTGGACTCTATACACGCCGGCTGCGCAGGGAAGCAGTTCGCTTCCCTTGCATGCGTGAATCCCTCGGGCCGCCGGCAGACTTCCTGGAACGGGCTAGAAGAGTCACGCAATGCTCTCCTCCAATGCCCTAAATGCTCTTAAGCAAATAATTTGCATAAGAGCATTTAGCGATTTTAGAAACAATGCAGGTGAGGAGAGGGGTAAAAGTAGTGGCTATCTACTACTGAGGTACACAGCTACTGCGGCATATCAGCAGGTTCTCAAAGTGCAGCTTTAATACATTTAGAAATACATACCACAATATCTTCCCTTACAGCATATTGTAAACAAGCAAAGGGGGTTACAATGCAATCCTTCGATTATATTATATGACAAAAATCATAGAAAACTGTTGTATTTGATCCTCCAGGATTGCCAGATGAACAATATTTCTAGTTTCTAGTATCCAAAGCAATATGTTGTTATATTAGCAACTCTGTACCCTCAATCTGACACCCCTAAACCACTTGTACCTTCGGATATCTGCTTTTAATCCAAAATCTGTCCTGGGGTCCGTTTGACAGGTGATGCAGTTATTGTCATGAAAAACAACTTTTAAACTTGCAGCCCTGTGTCAAATTGGCGTGGCCTACAGTGTGTGTGCCTAAGCCTTGCACTGCCTCTCCTTCCCTCCTCCCCGTCCTCCTCATCACTAGAAAAGCCCCCGGGCAGGATTTTTCCTATTCAACTGAAAACTGCACAGGTACCTTAACGATCCAGCTCATGTGCAGTGTTCACACAGGTGATGAATAGTAAAAAATTGTTCTAGGGGCATTCCTAATGTTGAAGAGTGTGGGAGGAGGGATGGAGAGGCGGGTCAAGCCTAGGGTATAGCCACTCTAGGCCACGCCAATGTGACACAGGGCTGCAAGTTTAAAAGGTTTTTTTTAATGACAATAACTGCATCACCTGCCGAACGGACCACAGGACATCTTAGATTAAAAGCAGCTATCTGACGGTACAAGCGGTCTAAGAGGGTCAGATTTTGGGTACAGAGTCACATTAGAGGTACGTTCACACTTACCGGATCCGCAGCTTATTTTCTGCTGAGGATCCGCAGCAGATTTCAATTAAATAACTGAACACAGCACCAAATCTGCACCATCAAATCTGCTGGGGATCTGCTGCAGATCCTGTGGGTATTAACGCACCCTAAGGAGGTAACCTTTGGCTGTATTACACTTCTTCTTGATCCTTTCCTGATCAGAGCATTGATTTCTTAGAGCAGCACTCGTTTAGGTCCATTTACACAGAAAGATTATCTGTCAAAGGCCTCATGCACACTGAGCAAAAGAGGCGAAATTTCTGCTTGAAGATTTCTGCTTGAAATTCCTCTGAGGCTATGTGCACACTGAGGAAAAGGCGAGGAATTCAGCTTGAAATTCAGCTTGAAATTCAGCTTGAAATTCCTCCTGTAAAATATGTACAGAGCAAAGTCCCATTGTGTCCAATGGGTTTTCTGCTCTGTTGTTCACACTGCAGAATTTCCGAGCAGAATTTTCTGCTGTAGATCTGCTAGAGGAATCCTATAGAAGCCAATGGGGGGCTTAAATTCTGCCTGAAAACTTTCCTCTACAATTCCTCGAGAATTCCTCAGTGTGCAAGGGCCCTTGGGGTATGTGCACACTGAGGAAAAGGCGAGGAATTCAGCTTGAAATTCAGCTTGAAATTCAGCTTGAAATTCCTCCCGTAAAATATGTACAGAGCAAAGTCCCATTGTGTTCAATGGGTTTTCTGCTCTGTTGTTCACACTGCAGAATTTCCGAGCAGAATTTTCTGCTGTAGATCTGCTAGAGGAATCCTATAGAAGTCAATGGGGGGCTTAAATTCTGCTTGAATTCTGCCTGAAAACTTTCAGCTACAATTCCTCGAGAATTGCTCAGTGTGCACATACCCTTACAGGGTATGTGCACACTGAGCAATTCTCGAGGAATTGTAACTGAAAGTTTTCAGGCAGAATTCAAGCAGAATTTAAGCCCCCCATTGACTACTATAGGATTCCTCTAGCAGATCTACAGCAGAAAATTCTGCTCGGAAATTCTGCAGTGTGAACAACAGAGCAGAAAACCCATTGAACACAATGGGACTTTGCTCTGCACATTTTTTACGGGAGGAATTTCAAGCTGAATTGAATTTTGAGCTGAATTTCAAGCTGAATTCCTCGCCTTTTCCTCAGTGTGCACATAGCCTTAGGGTATGTGCACACTGAGGAAAAGGCGAGGAATTCAGCTTGAAATTCAGCTTGAAATTCAGCTTGAAATTCCTCCAGTAAAAAATGTACAGAGCAAAGTCCCATTGTGTTCAATGGGTTTTCTGCTCTGTTGTTCACACTGCAGAATTTCCGAGCAGAATTTTCTGCTATAGATCTGCTAGAGGAATCCTATAGAAGTCAATGGGGAGCTTAAATTCTGCTTGATTTCTGCCTGAAAACTTTCAGCTACAATTCCTCGAGAATTGCTCAGTGTGCACATACCCTTATTCTGCTGTGGCAGAATAGAAGCAGAATAGGAGCGGAATTTGAGCAGAATTCAAGCAGAATTTAAGCAGAATGCAAGCGGAATTTTAAGCAGATATCAAGCCTCATTGACTTCGGGCGGGTTCACGCTACGGAATTCTCGCGGACAATGGGCGGAATTTCGGGCGGAATCCGCTCAAAAATCCGCCTCTTTTGCTCAGTGTGCATGAGGCCAAAACCAGAAATAAATTGGAAAAGAGGAGAAATCTCAGGTTTTCCTTTATGACCTGATCTCTGTTTATATTCTGTATAACAACAGCTGCGACAAAGACTACTGGATCATCTAGATTGTGCTCATTGTCATGTGCTCTTCTATCTTGCGATCTGCAAGATAATTACTTATGTGATGGCTACTGTAAGCAAGACAGCAGTCCAGCTACATCCAGAGTGCGGGGGCGCTTCCGAGGTGGAGTCGCATATCGGTGAAGCAGAGATAGAAGAGGAAGTCCCGTCGGGGGATCAGCCGGAAGCACAGACAGCTGATGAGTTAGTTCAGCTTCTCCTGTCGAGAGCCGGCTCAGCGGGAGGAGTGGAATGGCTGCAACGCTGCGTGGAGATGATCTCGTTACCGGGATCAGAAGAAGGCGAACTGGCGGTGCAGAATCGGGATATGTCTGCTCCCACAGGTGAAGCGGAAATGGCGACTCGCCGCGCTGTGGCGAGGGAAACCAGGGAGACAAGCCGTCGTCACTGGGCATATACTCCGCCTCCCAGAAATGACAGTAGGCGTTGAGGGGCCCAGTGATCGGCTTCAATGGCTGCAGCAATGGTTGGAGCGTCGGTTGATGTTGCAGATGAAATTACACCGGTGGCTCAAGCTCCTGCAGGTCCTGTTGGTGAGTATGTGCACCTCACCACACAGACTGTTAGCGACAGTTACAGACCTACTCGACCTGGCCTCAATGACAGTCACGACTCACATATCTGCTCCCCTAACTGACTGATGTAGTCACGTGACACACACTGTGACTAACGTTTTGGGGTGTTTAGATGGTGTTGGTTTCAGTGCTTCCCAGCTAGAGCAGCTCAAGTGTATTATCAATGCTGTTATAGCTGGGAAGTCAATGCGTAATGACTCGGTTGCAGGTGTTTGTGACCAATAGATGCCCCTGGTGATGAGGGGCAGCATAGTGAGAGAGTATTTTCTTCCTGTCCGCGCTTAGATAAGGGGTCTGGGGTGAAGGAGACTGCAGTGAAAGACCTGATGTTATGCGAAGTGTCCTCCTTAGGATATCATTTGTCTACCACAGTAAAGGAATGTATTTGCAAATTGGAATTTGTTGACATTTTGTCTTTGCTGCCATCTAATAGAGAAATTGTGAGAGATAGGAAGGTTCATAAGGAAGACGATAAGAAAAGTGTGCCTCCCCGATTTCAGCAATGATTACCTGTGTTCTGGTTTGTTCCAGCACTTGGATACCATAATTGAAGCTTATCGCAATTTTGGTGGCTTAGCATGGTTTCATTATGATACCATTTTTCGGCAGAAACTGGCCATTTATCCATCTGTTAAGTTTGGTACTCGCAATGTCGGATTATGGGTTAATCTAATGATCCCGCATTGACAAACTGTGTCCAAACCGCCAGTTAGTGTGAGTGCTGGGGCTGTAAGAAAGGGTAACCGTTTTGCCTTCAATGAGGGTAATTGTAAATGGCAAGCGAATTTTTGGTACCGCCACGACTGTTCCTTTTGTGGCGGTGCCCACTCCATGTTGCGATGTTTTAAACAAGCCATTCAGCTGGGAAAGCAGCTGCAAGCGAAATACACAGAAAGGCTATGTTCACACAATGTTGAAATTGAGTGGATGGCCGCCATATAACGGTAAATAACTGCCATTATTTCAATACAACGGCTGTTGTTTTAAAATAACAGCAAATATTTGCCATTAAATGAATGCCATCCACTTAATTACAACATTATGTGGACATATCCTTTCTGTGTTTTCAATCCACTCCTGGTTTTGGTTGCCATGAGGACCAAATACTGCCTGAAATATACTGTGTGTAAACCCAGCCTCAGGGTTGTTATTATTACGATAAGTGTTTACCAACGAGGTATTCTATGTCTTGTTCCTATTTTGAGAAGTTTTCTTCATTTCTAGAATGGGTTGTGTTTGATCATACGAATTTGAGATATACAGTTATTACTTAGACGACTTTCTATTTGTTGGCCCGTATGCTACTGATGTTTCAGGTTATATGTAACCTGTCCGGTTGGCACTTGAGAAGAGTGTGTTGCCTTGTCAAGTTATACATTTTTTAGGCATAGTTATTGACTCTGTGAACATGGAATTTCTGATAAATTGATTAGGACTAGCTATAGAGAGGATTTTGGGTTGTAAAAAAAGCTCTTGCAGGATTTTCAAAGTTTGTTGGGTTGTTGAATTTCTGAACCAGAGTGATTCCTATGGGTAGGGTGCTCTCTAAACGGCTTTGTGCCGCCACTAGAGGCTGCAAGTCCCCCGGTGTCATATCACGATTACATCTCCGATTAAAGATTTATGGTTGTCATTTTTAGGTGGATTTAACGGCCACTGTCTATGGCAAGAAGACTTTATAAGCTCTGATGCTATTGGCTTCTTTACCGATGCTGCAGGCTCATATTGTTCTAGGGCAGTGTGTGGCGATGAGTGGTTAGTGAGCCCTTGGCCTGAGTCTTGGGTAGAGAGTGGAGTTACAAAAAATATTCTGCTGATAGAGTTGTTCCCGGTTTTGGTGGCATTACACATTTGGTCGGATAGATTTAAAAATAGGCAGGTTTAATTGCACTCAGGTAACAAGGGAGTTATGTTCGCAATAAATTGCTTGTCAGCAAAAAGTGTGGATGGGGTTAAAGTTTTGAGACAAATTCTTTTGCTATGCTTAAAGTTTAATATATTGTTGAAAGTGTCATATGTAGGAGGTATTACTAACACTTTGGCGGACGCCATGTCTTGTTGTCAGCTTGCCAGGTTCAAGGACATGGCTAAGGATTGCGTGGTATAAATACTTTGTCCTTCTGCCTTATTGAACGTCATATAGGATTAGTGCAAAGCTGCATTCGCTCTTCGCTTGCTGTGACTGCATGGGCTAGTTATTTGGCTGCATGGCAGCGGTGGAGCTGTTTTTGTAGTTCTCTTTCTTTGGAAACATTCTCACCTGACTTGCAAAACATGTTGGGGGACATTTATGAAGTCCAGCGTTTTTTACGCCGGGCTTACAAATGTCCCCACAGCTGCGGAGCCCAGGGGATTTATGTAGAGGCGCATTGCCTCTACATAAATCCTGGTTGCGCAGGTTTCAGTATCATTTTTTAACGGAGAAAATGATAAATGTGGACCCCCCCCCCCGTAACGCCCCCTCTTCGTCCCACTGGCAAAGGTGGCACAGATGGGGCAGATGTGAAAAAAATATTCACAAAAATACCATATTTTTACGACGATTTGCCCCATCTCTGCCTAAAAAAGGCATTTACGCCTTTTCATACATGTCCCCTGTTGTGCTTTGTGGCCGATTTAATTTGTTCTGGTCTGGCTGAATTCAGTGTTATTAAAATCCTGTCTGGGATTTCATTCTTCTTTAACCCCTTAACGACATCGGGCGTAAACTTACGCCCTCGCGCCCTGGTACTTGGCGCATCAGGGCGTAAATTTACGCACGATGTTTCCCCGATCGCTGTGTGTTCGCACACAGCGATCGGGGAAGATGGCCTGCTATAAATCATAGCAGGCCATCTTAGCTTCTCGGCACGGGGGGTGGTTAACACCCCCCGTGCTTACGATCGCCGCTATAGGCTGATCAATTCAGATCAGCCAATAGCGGCGATCGGAACCTTTCAGGGTCATCGGTGACCCGATGACCCGGAAAAAAATGGCGGTCGGTGCTGTCCGAGGACGGCACCGACCGCCATTACTGTAAAAAGTAATGGTGGTCACCGTGCCACCGGCCCGATCGATTATTATTGCCTCCGACACCGAAACAGCCAGTGAGGATGAATGGGGGGATCCTTCTTTCCTCCATTCATCCTCATCATCCTGTGACGTGTCTGGGGGTAGCGTAGCGTACGCTGCCCCCCAGACACGTCTTTTCCGCCAGTACCGTCCCAATAAGAGATCACGGTATGGCGTTAAAATTCTCCAAACTCTGTGAGCGTACCTCAGGGTACTGTTACAGATTTAGGGTACGTGCACACTGCGGAATGGCGAAGGATAACCCTTCGTGCAATCCGCAGCTGGCACCCGCCGGCGGACTGATGCGGGCGCATGTCTCTACCCGTGTCATAGACTCCATTCTATGCACAGGCGGATTCCGTCATCCATCCAAAGAATGAATACGTTGGACGGAGAGCGGAATCCGCCCGTGCATAGAATGGAGTCTATGACACGTGTGGAGACGTGTGCCTGCATCACTCCGCCGGCGGGTGCCAACTGCGGAATGCACGAAGGGTTATCTGTCGCGATTCTGCAGTGTGCACGTACCCTTAGAGTGTATGTAGAAAGGGACACCCGAATCCAGCCCCCAGATGCCCCCTCCCCCCCCCCCCCATCCTCGGAACAAGTGGGAAGATCGTCCGGGAACTGATCTTCCCACTGCTGGATAAAGGTTACCACCTGTACGGGGATAACTTTTATACCAGCATCCCCTCTTCTGGTCCCTCGCTGCCCGAGCTACTGTAGCTTGCGGTACGATCCGAACATATCAGAAGTAGTAATGGAGCCCTAATATTTAGCAGCTATAGAGCGGACCCAGCGCTTCTGGATATGAAGGACCCCGTATCGCACCAGGAGAACATTTTCCAGGTGACGTCCCCCACATTGGAGAACGGGAGACCCCAGAAGAAGTGCAGAGTGTGGCGTAACAGGGGGATCAGGAAGGACGCCATTTTCCAGTGTGACACCTGTCCTGATCCCCCCGGCCTCTGCATACTGGATCGCTTCAAGGCGCACCACACGTCATTGGGGTTCTACATTATCTAAATTCTGTCCCTTATTCCTATTTCAGGGGTCACATTGGTCCAGGGATTATTCTGATCGCCATTATGGAGTCGGGAAGGTGATGAGGCTACTGTCGTCTGCCTCACGAGGGTTTTTTGCCTTCCTCTGGATCATCACAGATTGAATTTGATGGACACCTGTCATTTCCAACCTTATAAACTAATAACTGGCCTAATACCCCCAAATAAATTAGAATTGTCCCTTTTCCCCAGCTAAGTAGGTATGGCTGCCATTCCCATTAGAGGATGCCATGATGCAATTACAAAGCCTCTGTGCGGCCAGGACAGTAGAAACCCCCCACAAGTGACCCCATTCTGGAAACTACACCCCATAAGGAATCTAACAAGGGGGGCAGCGGGGATATGGCCCCCTGGTGACGGCCACATTTGGGACGTGAAAATGAAAAAAATGGTATTATTTTCTCGGCATATGTTCTACGTAAGTGACTGTCACCAGTGGGGTCCATATCCTCACTGCACCCCTTGTTAGATTCCTTATGGAGTGTAGTTTCCAGAATGGGGTCACTTGTAGGGGGTTTCTACTGACCTGGCAGCACAGGAGCTTTGTAATTGCGACATGGCCTCCATCCTCCATTCCAGCCTCCAAATGGCGCTCTGTCCCTTTGGTGGCTTGCCCTGTGCCCATATGGCACATTATGCCCACATATGGGGTATTTTCGTACTCAGGGGAAACTACCCTACACGTTTTGTGTTCATTTTCTTTTTTAACCCCTTGTGGAAATGGAAAAAATCAAGGCTAGACCAACATTTAGTGTAATTTTTGTAAAGTTTTTACTCTAAATCATTAATCTTGTCATGATTTTTTCATTTTCACAAGGGGCTAAAAGATAAAAAAAAACAATAAATGTGTAGAGCAATTTCCCCTGAGTATGAAAATACCCCACATGTGGACATAAAGCGCCATGCGGGTGCAGGGTAAGCCTCCGAAGGGAAGGAGCGCCATTTTGTTTTTGAAGGTTGGATTTGAATGGAATGGATTTCGAGGGGCCATGTTGCATTTAAAAGGCCTCTGTGTTGCCAAGACAGTTGAAACCCCCCACAAGTGACCCCATTATGGAAACTACACCCCCCAGGGAATGTAACAAGGGGTGTAGTGAGCATATGGACCCCACTGGTGACTGGCACAAATGTGGAACAATGTGGCGTGAAAATGAAATATTACATTTTTTACACTATAATGTTGGTTTAGCCTTGAATTTATCATTTTCACAAGGGGTTAAAAGAGAAAAAAACACACAATATGTGTAGAGCAATTTCCCCCGAGTCCGTAAATACCCCACATGTGGACATAAAGCGCCATGTGGGCGCAGGGCAAGCCTCCGAAGGAAAGGAGCGCCATTTGGATTTTGGAGGTTGGATTTGGCTAGAATGGATGATGAACGCCATGTCGCATTTACAGAGCCCTCGTGCTGCCAAAACACTGGAAACCCCCCACAAGTGACCCCATTCTGGAAACTGCACCCCTAACAAGGGGTGCAGTGAGGATATAGACCCCTTGATGACGGGCACATTTGTGCCATGAAAGTGAAAAAATTAAATTTTTTACTTTTACGTCACATTGTTCCACATTTGTGCCCGTCACCAGTGGGGTCCATATGCTCACTGTGCCCCTTGTTAGATTCCTTGAGGGGTGTAGTTTCCAGAATGGGGTCACTTGTGGGGGGTTTCCAGTGTCTTGGCAGCACAAGGGCTCTGTAAATGCGACATGGCCCTTGAAATCCTTTCCAGTGAAATTCAGCTTCCAAAAGCCAATTGGCGCTCCTTCCCTTTGGAGGCTCGTCCTGCGCCCCCTTGGCACTTTATCGCCACATGTGGGGTATTTACGTACTCGGGAGAAACTGCGCTACACATTTTGTGTCTTTTTTTTCCTCTTATCCCTTTAAGAAAATGAAAAATTGAAGGCTAGAACAACATTTTAGTGTAAAAAATAAATTTTTCTTTTTTCACGCCATATTGTTCGGAAAATCTGTGAAGCACCTGTGGGGTCCAAATGCTCACTGCACCCCTTGTTACATTCCTTGAGGGGTGTAGTTTTCTAAATGGTGTCCCTTTAGGGGTGTTTTTTAGGTTTTGGCACCCCAGAGCCTCTGCCAACCTGAAGTGGTACAGTCAGAAATGACCAAATATAACGGAGGCGTTGAAATTCACTAGGCGCTCCTTTGTATCTGAGGCTTGTGGTTGCGTCAAATAGCGCAATAGGGCCACATATGGGGTATTTCTATAAACTGCAGAAACGGGGCAATAATTATTGGGGTGCAATTCTCTGGTAATAGGTTTATAATTATGAAAAATATTGGATTACAATAAAATCTCTGCACAGAAAATAAAAATTTTCCAATTTCTTACACACTTAGCTTTTATTTCTGTGACTCCCCTAAAGTGTTAAAACACTTTCTGGATATGCTTTTGCAGAGTGTGGGGGGTGCAGTTTCTGAAATGGGATGCTTTGTGGGGCTTTCTAACATACAGGCCCCTCAAATACACTTTAAACCTGAACAGGTCCCTAAAAATATCTGATTTTGAAATTTTACTGAAAATTTGGAAATTTGCTGCTAATGTTTTAAGCTTCCTATCGTCTAAAAAAAATGAAAGATCGTTTAATAAATGCCGCCAACATAAAGTAGACATGTTGCTAATGCTATTTAATATATAATTTATGTGGTATAGCCAATTTCTGTATACGCAAAAAAGTTTCAAAGTTGGAAAAATGCAGTTTTTCACATTTTTTCACATTATTTGGGTTTTTTTCATAAAGATTCGTTATGAGTATCGACTCCAATTTACCAGAAATGTAAAGTACAATATGTCACGAGAAAACAAACTCAGAATCAGCCGGATAGGTAAAAGCATCCCGAAGTTATTAATGAATAAAGTGACACTGGTCATATTCATAAAATTTGTCTCTGTCATTAAGGCCATTTCAAGCTCTGTCCTTAAGGGGTTAAGTTGGCTGGTATACAGGATGTTACTAAAGAATTTTCTGTTAAACAAGTGGTTAAAAGGCATGGTTGTGTTAATTTGCCGGGACGTCAATCTTGCCCTACTTCAGTGTCTCTTTTGCATCGATTATGTTCTTCTTTGGCGGACGTTTGCTATACACCTTATGAAGCAAAATTATTCCATACAGCTTTTGTCCTCGCATTCTTTGCTGCAGAATCTGAGAGTTTACGGTAGAGGGTCAATTGGCGGTGCCCCCTTTGCTGATTTCCGACATTACTTTTCGCACCAATGAGGTATTTATCAGACCTTAATGAGGTTTTTATTAGACATTCCAAGACTGACCAATCTAGTAAAGGCGATGTTTTGGTGTTGCACGTTGTTTCTTCCCGGCTTCCGTGCCCTGTATCAGCTTTAGCTGACTGTGCCGTGCCTAATTCAAAATGTAGTTGAAGTATGGCTGCGCTGTTTTGGGGGGAGGCCATCAGTTTCTCATGGCCTTGGTGGGGTTAAAATCTCTCTAATAAGTGGATAAGGTTTTTTTTTTGTGTTATTTATATAGTTTTATTTACGGAAAACTTATGAATTGGTTATAAAAGTGATATTGTAATTAAAAACATTAATAAAAATAGCGGCCATAATATTGCCACTATTAATTTGGTTGTATAAGTGTTTTTATTTATAGCCAATTGTGAATTAGAATACCATGTTTCTGGCTTTGGCTTCAAATTTTTGGCAGATGATCTGTCAGATAATCTTTCTGTGTAAATGGACCCTTAGACAAGCCTATTACACAGTTTATACTGGGCTGACAGGGCAGTACAAATGATTACTGGATTGATTTTGTGGCTTTTTTTTTTTTACATGGGATAGCTTTTTGACAGGTCAGATAGAGCTGATCAGCCATTGGCTGATTGATGGCACTACTGCATACTATAGGTCTAACAATAATATCCCTGATTTACACTAAAGGCCCTATTACAATCAGGCCGATTTGGCAGATTATCGCTCTGTGTAATAAGGACAACGATCAGCCAAAGAAACGTTCACCGACTGTACGTTGTCTTTTAACATGTTAAAAAACCATCAGCCACTGACTGCGCATCACTTTGTGTAAAGGCAATGCATGAGCGATGACTGATGACTTTGGAGAAAAAAAAATAAGTTTCGCATTTCCCGATCTCCTTCTAGCTTCTGCCCGCTCAACGCAGCTGCCCCATGGAACTTCTGAGCTGGTCTCTTAAGAGACAGGCCACTCAGCCAATCACTGGCCGCGGTGCTGTCCCATCTTGGTCAGTGATTGGCTGAGCGGCCTGTCAGTGAGAGAAGGGTGAAGAAGCTTCCGCGACAGGTCCTGATGCAAGGGAAAAGCTAGAAGGTCACTGGGGAGCATGGAGAGGTAAGTAAAAAACTTTATTTTCTATATACATCAAGGGCTACACGGACATCACTAACGATAGTCAAGCCATGTAATAGGCTTTGTAAGCGAGCGCGGATCTAACAGATCGGTGCTTGCTTATCCAAAATATCAGGCAGTGTAATACACCCCTTAGGCCTCATCCAAATGGCAGGGTATTTAGTTGGTAAGCAGCATACATACAACATACATACCAGGTGAGTGGTCATGAAAAGACAAACTAATGAAAATAAGATGTGTTTTTGAAATGTGGTTCAACAGAAAATGAACCCTGAGGCTGCATTCCCACGTTCCGTGATCCGACGTGGAATGCATGTAACGGAGCCCCCCCGCGCCCGGACAGCATGTGTAATTAGATGCTGGGAGCGGGGGAGACTGTTTTCATAAGTGCCGCACTGTAGTAACAGCACCGCGCGGCTGATTCATTACAGCGCGGCGCTTATGAATACAGTCTCCCCCGCTCCCAGCATCTAATTACAGTGGCTGTCCGGGCGCGGGGGGGGGGGGGGGGGGGGGGGGGGGGGGCTCCAGTACATACTGCCCACGTCCGTGATCCGTCAGGATCACGGAACGTGGGAATGCAGCCTTAAGGGGCACATTTATCATTCTCTTTATCATTTTGGCCAATTTTGGTGTTTTTGAGCACAGTGTAAAATTTTAAGCAACATTTATCAAGGTGCTTATGCTATTTTTGAGAAGTTTAGGCTAGCTGCAACTTTTTTTATCTTGTTTCCAGTCGGAGGGGCATTGTTTCATGTTAGCTACTTTGTTAGGTAAATTTATCATGTGTGAGTTTTTAATTTTTGCGCAAAAAGTTGCACAGCACTACTTCACTTCTACCCTGGTGTAGTTTTTAGTCTAGATTTATTAGCTAAAAAAATTGAGCATACAAAATGTGCAAAATTCAACAAGACGAATGTGCGCCAAATTATTAATTTTGAGCAAGGTCTGTGAGTTTTTGCACAGCATTGAAAAATGCACAAATGTGATTATTTTTAGTTTGTTTTATATTTATTTATATATATATATATATATATATATATATATATATATATATATATTTTTTTTTTTTTAGGGACCCTTAACTCCTTAAGGACACATGCCGTACCTGCCGTCAGCATGTGTCCGCTCCTGGAATTCAGAGAGGGGTCGGCTGATATCTGTGATCGCCCGCTAATTTAAGGACAACTCCGCCCAAAACTATTTTTCAATATGTTATTGCTTACGGAAAGTTAGACAAATTTCTAATGTACATTAATTATGGGATATGCACATATAGGGCTATTTCCTTTAATTTAGTAGATCAGGGAGACTTCAGATTCTCTAAAAAGAGATGACGTCACGAATCGGGGGTGTAATTACAATGGAGTGTCCAGCAGGGGCGCACTATATATAGAAGTCAATGAGTACCATTGACTTCTATATATAGTGCGCCCCTGCTGGACACTCCATTGTAATTACAATGGATGTGTATGTAAATGTAATACAGTATACAGTGTTTTTGATTGAATACATTTATGGAATACTTTGGGGAGCAAGTGTCCTCAAATGTAATCAATCAGTACATAACAGTAACCCGCCAAACCGCCGCCCGCCCGCCGAACCGACGCCGCTACCGAACGCCTGCCGCTCTGGACTAGACTCAACTACTTCTCTCATGGTGATGGGAGAGTAGTAGTTGGGTTATATCGCCGCCGACGCTGCTGCTGATGGGCGCAGGGGCAGCCGCTTATCACTGTGCAGCTATCATCCCCCTCTGCTCCCCCCTCCTCCTACGGCCAAACTTTACACTGACTATGTGATGGCTGACTCCCCGCCCGGCCACCGCTCTCCGATAACACATGCCTGCCGGGGAAACCAGGAAGCACCGGGAGCCGGCATGTGTTATCGGAGAGAGGTGGCCGGGCGGGAAGTCAGCCATCACATAGTCAGTGTAAAGTTTGGCCGGAGGTGGAGGGGGGAGCAGAGGGGTATGATAGCTGCACAGTGATGAGCGGCTCCCCCTGGGCCCATCAGCAGCATCAGCGGTGGCGGCGATATAACCCAGCTACTACTCTCCCATCACCATGAGAGTAGTAGTTGAGTCTAGTCCAGAGCGGCGGGCGTTCGGCAGCGGCGGGCGTTCGGTAGTGGCGGGTTACTGTTATGTACTGATTGATTACATTCATGGAATACTTTGGGGAGCAAGGACACTTGCTCCCCAAAGTATTCCATAAATGTATTCAATCAAAAACACTGTATACTGTATTACATTTACATACACATCCATTGTAATTACAATGGAGTGTCCAGCAGGGGCGCACTATATACAGTGGCGGTCTTTGGCACCAAGCACCCCAAGCGATCGCTTGGGGCCCCCAACATCCAGGGGGGCCCCCACGCCCTGCTCTTGTGCTCAAGACCGCTGGACAGGGCCGCTGCCCCGCTTGCTGCTGCCATCTGAACTGTAACTATGAGCACTCATAATGAGCGCTCATCGTTACATGCAGCAGCACTGACAGGGCGGGAGACATTGGCTCCCTTCCTATCAGTCACTCTTGTGGCCGCAGGAAGGGTTTTCCCTGCAGTCACAAGTGGCAGCTTTGTCCTTGTGGTGCCGGCGCTCCAGTGACATCAATGGAGCATCGGCTCCAGGACAAGGGGAGTGCGGCCTCTTGTGATCGTGAAGAGATTGTGAGTGAAGAGAAGAGAAGACGCCCGGACCCAGGTGAGTATAAGTGTTTGTTTTATTGTGTTATATACTATATGGGAGGGGGAGCACACAGGGGTCTGTTTAACTGGGGGAGCGCACATCGGGGGTCTATATAAATGGGGGGAGTACACAGGGGGGCTATATAACAGGGGGACCACACAGGGGGGCTATAGACTACTGGGGCTTTACAGAGGGGTCTACATACTACTGGGGGCAGCACACAGGGGGTCTATATACTACTTGGGGCTATATACTACTTGGGGCAGCAGAATGGGGTCTATATACAACTTTGAGAGCACACAGGAGGTCTATATCCAAGTGGGGGAGCACACAGGGGGGTTATATACTACTGGGGGAGCACACAGGGGTCTATATACTACTGGTGGGGCACACAGGGGGTCTATATATTACTGGGGGAACATACAGGGGGTCTATATACTACTTGTGAGGCACACAGGTGGTCTATATATAACTGGGGAGCACACAGGGGTCTGTACTACTGGGGCAGCACACAAGGGGTCTATATAATACTGGTGGGGCACACAGGGGGTCTATATACTACTGGGGGAACCACACATGGGGTTTATATACTACTGGAGGAGCACACAGGGGTCTATATCCAAGTGGGGGAGCACACAGGAGGTCTATATCCAAGTGGGGGAGCACACAGGGGGGCTAAATACCCGAGGGAGCACACAGGGGGCCTATATACTAGTGGGGGAGCACACAGGGGGTATATACAACTGGGGGCAGCACAGAGGGGGTCTATATACAACTGGGGCAACACACAGGAGGTCTATATACTTCTGGGGGAGCACACGGGGGGGGGGGGCTATATATAACTGGGGAACACACAGGGGTCTATATACTACTGGGGGAAGCAAACAAGGGGTATATACTACTGGGGGCAGGACACAAGGGGTATATACTATTGGGGGCAGCACACAAGGAGTATATATTACTGGCGGTAGCGCACAAGGGGTATATACTACTGGGGGCAACACACAGCGGTCTATTGTTTTGGAACAAGTGTCGAGGGGGGGCCCCAGACATAACTTCGCTTGGGGCCCCAGAAATGCCAAGACCGCCCCTGACTATATATAGAAGTCAATGGTACTCATTGACTTCAATATATAGTGCGCCGCTGCTGGACACTCCATTGTAATTACACCCCCGGTTTGTGACGTCATCTTTTTTTTGAGAATCTGAAGTCTCCCAGATTAAGGGAAATAGCCCTATATGTTAATTTACCATAATTAATGTACATTAGAAATTTGTCTAACTTTCCGTAAGTAATAACATATTAACCCCTTCACGTCAGCCATCTGTATATATACGTTCCTTTTGCACATGCCCCGTGCAGTAGGAATGTACATATACGTTCCGGCTTTGACGGGGCTTTGTGATGAGAACGGGATCGCTGCAGGGACAGCGATCCCGCTCTCATCTGTGTACAGCACCGGAGATAATGAGGATCAGCTGCGATTCCGCAGCTGACCCCCCATTAACCCCTTAGTGACCGCCGAAACGGCGGTCACTAATGGGCCGCTGCCGCCGCTGTATTTCATCTCCCCCCACCGTGAATCCACGGTGGGGGGAGATGAAATAAGTAAAAATCAGACCCCAGATCAGCCCCCTAGTGCCCCAGTCACTAACCCCCCCTCCCGCGGTGGCCATCGGATCCAAGATGGCCGCCACGATCACTGTGAACAGACTAATGTCTGTTCACAGTGATCAAAAAAGAAAAATGAATGAAAGCCCCATGCTCTCCGCCACCGGAGGTAGCGGAGAGCATGGGGCAGTCATCGGGACCCCCCCTGTGGGGTCCCGATACAAGCGATCAGCGGTATATACTATATACCGCTGATCGCTTGTGCCATGTGCCGCCGGCACTTTTTATCCCCTGTCACCATGAATGATTGGTGACAGGGGATAAAAAGTGATGTGACCCCCTTCAGATTGTCCGTAATCACCCCAGATTGCCTGTAACCACCCCAAATTACATGTAACCACCCCAGATTAGCTATAAGCACTTCACTCTATCCGTAACAATTCTAGATTGTCTGTAACCCCTCCAGGTTGCCCCTAACCACCGCAGGTTGGGCATAACCACCCCAGATTGCCCGTAATCATGCCAGACTACATGTAACCCCCCAGATTGCACGCAACCACCGCAGGTTGCCTCTGACCACCGCACCTTGCCTCTGACCCCCGCACGTCGCCTCTGACCACCGCACGTCGCCTCTGACCACCGCACGTCGCCTCTGACCACCGCACGTCGCCTCTGACCACCGCACCTTGCCTCTGACCACCGCACGTCGCCTATAACCACCGCACGTCGCCTATGACCACCGCACCTTGCATCTGACCACCGCACCTTGCCTCTGAACACTGCACCTTGCCTCTAACCACCCCAAATTGCCAGTTACCCCCTCCAGATTGCCCGTAACCACGCCAGATTACAGGTACCCACCTCAGATTACCTATTAGCACTTCAGTTTATCCGTAACCACAGCAGGTTGCCTGTAACCACCCCAGATTGTCCGCAACCACCCCAGATTGTCCGTAACCACAGCAGGTTGCCTGTAACCACTCCAGATTGTCCGCAACCACCCCAGATTGTCTGTAACCACAGCAGGTTGTCCGTATTCACCCCACATTGCCCATAACCACCCCAGGTTGCCTCTAACCACCCCAGGTTGCCTCTAACCACCCCAGGTTGCCTGTAACCACCCCAGGTTGCCGTCACCACAGCAGGTTGCCTGTGACCACCCCATGTTGACCGTATCCACCCCAGATTATCCGTAACCACCCCAGATTACCCGTAACCACCTCAGACTGTCCGTAACCACCCCAGACTGCCCGTAACCACCCCAGACTGCCCGTAACCACCTCAGACTGCCCGTAACCACCTCAGACTGCCCGGAACCACCTCTAGATTACCTGGAACCACCCCAGACTGTCCGTAACCACCCCACATTACCTGTAATCTAATTTTTTTTATTGTATTTTAGTAACTGCGCTATTCTAATAACTGTTACTAGCTGCGGTTTTGCTCCAGCAAATTGGCGCTCCTTCCCTTCTGAGCCCTGCTGTGTGCCCATACAGTGGTTTATGCCCACATATGGGGTACCGTTGTACTCAGGAGAACCTGCGTTACAGATTTTGGGGTAGATTTTTTCTCCTGTTCCTTGTGAAATTTAGAAATTTCAAACTAAACCAACATATTATTGGAAAAATTCAAGTTTTTCATTTTTACTGGCCAATTTTGAATACTTTCCTCTAATACCTGTGGGGCCAAAATGCTCATCCTACCCCAAGATGAATTCTTTGAGGGGTGTACTTTCCGAAATGGGGTGACTTTTGGGGGGATTCTATTCTGTAGACACTACAGGGGCTCTGCAAACGCACCTGGTGCTCAGAAACTTCATCAGAAAAATCTGCAGAGAAAATGCTAATTGGCACTCCTTCCCTTCTGAGCCCGGCTGTGTGCCCATACAGTGGTTTATGCCCACATATGGGGTACCGTTCTACTCAGGAGACCCTGCGTTACAGATTTTGGGGTGAATTTTCTCTCCTGTTCCTCGTGAAATTGAGAAATTTCAAACTAAAGGAACATATTATTGGAAAAATTCGACTTTTTCATTTTTACTGTCTACTTTTGAATACTTTCCTCTAATACCTGTGGGGTCAAAATGCTCACCACACACCAAGATTAATTCTTTGAGGGGTGCACTTTCCAAAATGGGGTGACTTATGGCGAGATTTTACTCCGCTGGCACTACAGGGGCACTGCAAACCCACCTGGCGCTCAGAAACTTCTTCAGAAAAATCTGCAGAGAAAATGCTAATTGGCACTCCTTCCCTTCTGAGCCCGGCTGTGTGCCCATACAGTGGTTTATGCCCACATATGGGGTACCGTTCTACTCAGGAGACCCTGCGTTACAGATTTTGGGGTGAATTTTCTCTCCTGTTCCTCGTGAAATTGAGAAATTTCAAACTAAAGGAACATATTATTGGAAAAATTCGACTTTTTCATTTTTACTGTCTACTTTTGAATACTTTCCTCTAATACCTGTGGGGTCAAAATGCTCACCACACACCAAGATTAATTCTTTGAGGGGTGCACTTTCCAAAATGGGGTGACTTATTGCGAGATTTTACTCCGCTGGCACTACAGGGGCACTGCAAACCCACCTGGCGCTCAGAAACTTCTTCAGCAAAATCTGCATTGAAAAAGCTAATTGGCGCTCCTTCCCTTCTGAGCCCTGATGTGTGCCTATACAGTGGTTTATACCGACATATGAGGTACCTTTTTACTCAGGAGAACCTGCGTTACAAATTTTGGGGTACTTTTTTTCTCTTGTTCCTCGTGAAATTGAGAAATTTCAAACTAAACGAACATATTATTAGAAAAATTCGAGTTTTTCATTTTTACTGTCTACTTTTGAATACTTTCTTCTAATACCTATGGGGTCAAAATGCTCACCACACCCCAAAATGAATTCTTTGAGGGGTGCACTTTCCAAAATGGGGTGACTTATGGCGAGATTTTACTCCGCTGGCTCTACAGGGGCTCTGCAAACACACCTGACGCTCAGAAACTTCTTCAGCAAAATCTGCATTGAAAAAGCTAATTGGCGCTCCTTCCCTTCTGAGCCCCGCTGTGTGCCCATGCAGTGGTTTATGCTCACATATGGGGTACCGTTGTACTCATGAGAACCTGCGTTACAAATTTTGGGGTACTTTTTTTCTCTTGTTCCTCGTGAAATTGAAAAATTTCAAACTAAAGGAACATATTATTGGAAAAAATTGGAGTTTTTCATTTTTACTGTCTAATTTTGAATACTTTCCTCTAACACCTGTGGGGTCAAATTGCTCATCCTACCCCAAGATGAATTCTTTGAGGGGTGTACTTTCCAAAATGGGGTGACTTATGGGGTTTTTTCTCTCTGCTGACACTACAGGGGCACTGCAAATGCACCTGGTGCTTGGAAACTTCTTCAGCAAAATCTGCAATGGAAAAGCTAATTGGCGCTCCCTTCCTTCTGAGCCCCGCTGTGTGCCCATACAGTGGTTTACGCCCACATATGGGGTACCGTAGTACTCAAGAGAACATGTGTTACAAATTTTGGGGTGCTTTTTCTCTCATGTTCCTTTTGAAAATGAGAAACTTTAATCTAAATGTATATATTATTGGAAAATTTAAATTTTTCATTTTTTTACGGCCTAATGGTGAATACTTTCCTCCAGCCCCTGTAGGGTTAAAATGCTCATTATACCCCTAGATTAATTCTTTAAGGTGTCTAGTTTCCAAAATGGGGTCACTTATGGGGGTTTCCAGTACACAAACCTCCTAAATCAACTTAAAATAAGAACTGGTCCCTAAAAAAATCTGTTTTGGAAACTTTCACGAAAATGTGGTAATTTGCTGATACATTTCTAACCCCCGTAACACCCTAAAAAAGTAAAATATGTTTATGAAATGAAGCCAGAATAAAGAGGACATATTGGTAATGTGACTTAGTAACTAATTTATGTAATACAACTTTCTTTTTTTAGAAGCAGAGAATTTCAAAGTTCATAAAATGCAAATTTTTTCAATTTTTCATGATATTTTGATGTTTTTCACAAAAAACACACAAAGTAGTGACCAAATTTTGCCACTAATATAAAGTGCCATATGTGACGAAAAAACAATCTCAGAATCGCTAGCATACGTTAAAGCATCACTGAGCTATAAGCGCATAAAGTGAGACAGGTCAGATTTTGAAAAATGAGCCTGGTCTTTTAGGTGCAAATTGGCTTGGTCTTGAAGGGGTTAAAAAATTGTTTTGGACGGACTTCTCCTTTAAGACAGTTAAATGCAGCTGTCATAAGTGACATTTAACATTTAAATGCCTGCTGTAGCCCCTCCATGGTGGTTTAGTGGCGGGATCTCCCTTAGGGGGACTTCTAATTAATGTAAATGTAAAAAAAAAAATTTTCATTATTTAAAAAAAATCCCCTCCCCTAATTAAAATTTAACTTACCCCCTCTTTACCGTTTTATAAATAAAAATAAATAAATAAAAAGGTAAATTTATTTGGTATTGTTACGTGTGTATTTGCTCGAACTATTAAATTATCACATGCCAGGTTTTCCTTGGTTTGGTATAAAAACTTAAGAACATGCAAAAATTGACTGTGTTGCACAAAAATTTGGAAATAATTTTCTCTGCTACTTTTCTGGTGAAAGCTCACACCTATGACTTTAAATATTTCAGTGTAATTGGCTTTAAACAGCAAACGTTTTGGTAATTTGCAAATATAACCATGAAAGATATTTGTCTAATGTATACAGTCTTTTATGTCTGTTCCAGGCTGGATTAGCCATTTAACTTTCAATCTGAGCAAAGACTGAAATAAATATTTTGCTAATTCTTTTACAAATGTTACCAGGCATTACAGAAATAGTTTACCTTTTCACCCTACAGGTCTCATGCAGGCAGTATTGTTGACTAAGGCAGTGTTTTTTGGTCTTTTTTTTTTTTTTAAACATTTTTACTACATTTTTTAAATGCTAGTGTATAGAGCTATTCATGTATTAAAATTTGCGTATATTTTAAAAACGCAGCATGTGCCACTTTAAATGGTTTTATTTGTATAGCGCACACAGATTTCACAGCACTTCACCTATCCGTATGTCTTTAATCCATTTTGTAGATAAATGACAACCAGACACATGCTGTCAGACGAGGTTTTTTTTCCCCACAAAAAAAAATAAATAAATTCTGCAAAACGCTGCACCAAGAGAGTCAATAGAGAAATATGATATATATACTATGTTGATGGCACCAGGACAGCCATGCTTTTCCTGTGTCGTCAAACGATTAATGTCTGCTGTTACAGATAGACAACCTGTGAATAAAAAGCTGCTAGACCTATACATTCAGAACTTGAAGGAAAAGAATAAAGAGGGGTAAGACCTTATGCACACATTCTGTGCGGACCGTGAAGCTGCGCAGTGGAATTACAAACCTCCTGGCTTGAATTATCATGCTGGCAGCGCAAAAGTATTTAAATCTTCGCCGGACTGCACTAATACAGATGTGTGGCTTTGTCAGTACAGTCACGCTAAGATTTTTGATACATGATCCTGGGAGGTCTGTGGTTTCAACATGCAGCATCACGGTTTGCATGAGGCCTTAGCCAGGATGAGAAAGTGTATGTGTGGGTGGGTGGTAAAGACACAAATGTAGATTGATACACAGCAATGGACCCCATCAAGTAGGTCCTTTAGTTTCCATTTTGATCTATTACGCATCCCATGGGGACCAAACATTCCCAAAGAGTTGTAATTTATTATTCAGCAATGAAATTAAATGTACATGTGCATATAGGTCGTTGTGGGGTGGAGGAGTGGGCCAGTAGGTTGCAATAAGGCAGCAAGTTGCTGTGAGAAGGTATAACAGCAATTTAAGATTATTACAACTGAGTTTTTCTGATATGACATTAAAGGGGTATTCCCCCCAAGAGCCAAAAAAATAAAAATGCTCCTAAACCTAGCTGGTCTTACTCACCAAGCCCCCCTGAGAATTTTGAGCAGTCTCCTGTATTTCTAGCTGCTTCCGTTCCATAGTTACAAGTTTTTAAAAAAGCAGAACTATATCCAACATGGCGCCGGCCAGAAAACTACATCTCCCATCATGCAATGCTTATGCCTGATTGGTCCATGATGTAGCAGAGCTGATATCCAAAAGATATAGCAGAGTTGTATGAGCGGCATAGCAGAGTTGAACGAGCTGCCTAGCAGAGTTGAACGAGCTGCCTAGCAGAGTTGAACGAGCTGCCTAGCAGAGTTGAACAAGCTGCCTAGCAGAGTTGAACGAGCGGCATAGCAGAGTTGTATGAGCGACATAGCAGAGTTGGGTGAGCTGAGTGAAAGGGGGGGTGCGGGCATCGGGTGAGACGTGAGGGGTAAGGTCAGATTTGGGGGGGAGGTCTGGTGGGCTTCTGGTGAGCTGCGAGTTGTGGGGGGGATGATTGGTGTGCGGGCACCGTGAGATTTTGGGGGGCGGGGCTAGAGCGGACCACGGCCGGGTGAGATGCGGCCACCGGTGAGTGTGAGTGAAGGGGCGGACGCAGGTGAGCCGGGGGGGGGGGGGGGGGGGGAAGGGGGGTGTAGTGCGGACCACGGCCGGGTGAGATGCGAGGGGGCGGGTGAGATGCGGCCACTGGTGTGTTGCGAGAAGGGGGGCCGCAGGTGAGCGCGAATTGAGCGCGCGGGGGGCGGGGACCAGGTGAGATGCGGGCGGGGGGTGTCGGCACCAGGTGAGATGCGGGCGGGGGTGTCGGGCACTAGGTGAGATGCGCGGGGGGGGGGGGGGGGTTTGACGGGGCCAGGGGAGGGTGACCGCGGCCTGTACTGAGGGGGGCTGCACTCACAGGAGCGGCCGCCGGGTGAGCTACGGGGGATACAGGGTGTGGGGCGGGTGAGCTACAGGGCTAGGGGGTGCAGACAGGGGGGGGGCTTCTGTCAGAGAGGGAGACAGTGAACAGCAGAAGCTGCTGTCACTGTCTCAGTGTCCTCCCTCACTTCAGTGGACTGGGTTAGAAGCGCTAACCCAGCCCATTAAAGAGATGGAGGACACGTGATGCCGTCTCGGAGGGTGCGGGCCAGGAGCAGGGAGCCATGTCGGAGTGGACTGAGAGCTGATGATTCTATGCATTCGGTGAGGGTGAAGGCATCTTGATAGCAGCAAAACTGTGCAGAATCCATAATAACTTTACATTGGAAAGATGGAAAGCTACGGGTGGGCAATGTGTTAATGCTAAAATAATTTGGGGGGGAATACCCCTTTAAAGAGATAGAATACTGGATCCAGAGGGAGGCAGAGGCTTATTAAAGGGGGTTATCCAGCGCTACAAACACATGGCCACTTTTCCCCCTCTCTTGGCTGGAGACTGGCAGCATCCACTGCACACACACGAGAATCTGCTTTATATACAGTATTCCTTTATTCATTTAGAAGTTGCACCAGGATCATGTAGGACGTTAGGGAGAAGCTGCTGTGCCAGTGTGATAAATAATTCCCCTGGGATCTGACTGGTCATTTATGAAGGAACAGGAGTCTGAGTCGGAGTCGGTCCTGATAAAATTCAGGAGTCGGAGTCGGAGTTTGAGTCGGAGCTGCGGCTTACCGACTCCACAGCCCTGGAGCTAATGCTAGAGTATAGAGCTATTCATGCATTAAAATATGCTCATATTTTAAAAGTGCAGCATGTGCCGCTGTCTCAATGTGATGTCTCGCTCTCTGCTCAAAGAAATTACATGTCAATTCTTTAGAGTGGAGGTGCATGAGACATCACATTGAGACAGTGAGGCAGGCGGGATTTCTAGCAGAGTCTGCGTCACGGGTTCCGCTCAGAATTCTGCCTGTTTTACTCAGGGTGAACAGGCCTTAAAGGTCACTGAGTCTTCTCCAAAGCCTTTCTAATTCTGAATCATTTGAGTGGGGCGGGTCCTATATATTTTGCCTAATGGGGCTTGGTGTAAAGCATATCACTAGATGATGTTACAATATTTCAGGCAATATGGCAGCCCCCATAATGATTTACAAAAAAAAAAACTATTACAATCATAAAATAGAAAGATTAGAAAAAAAAATATGTTCCAGTACCTGACTCTGGTGCATTCTCTTTAAAGGGTTACTCAAAAGAAACAGGAACCACGACAAATATTTAGCCCTCGTTCCTGTAGCTTTTCTAGTAAAGGGCCATAGATGTTAGCTAATGTAGGGGACTTTAGATCACATAAAAAGAAGTAAGAGTTGGGTCAGAGGAGAAAGTTTTTTAAGCCTCTTTAATCTTAAACCAAAGGAAAAATATTTGCATGTAAACCTGTTCACTGATGATTAGAGATCTGCACAAATCGAGCATGCTTGAGTCAGAGTCCGGGAAAAATGAATACACCCAAGATCAAAGCTCTATAAAGCTTTCAGAATACTTTCTCCAACATCAGTTTAAACGTAGGTGTGTATTATTAACTCCTTATCTCCCAACTTAGTTTCCATTCCTTAATTGCCCTATTAGGTCATGTTCACAAGGCGCGAGACGCCGATTGTTCCGTGACCCGGCCGGTCATGAAACGGCTGATGTCAGAGAAGATGATCTTCAGTGTCGCTAAATTCAGATGTGGGCATATCCGTGCACGCCCACATCCGAATTCCCCGCTGCACACAATGGATTGTGCAGCCGTAGCCTGTGTAGAGTGTTTTCTGTGGCTGATATTTACTGAATAGCCGTCTCAGAAAAGTGACATGTCAGTTTCTTGTGGCACCGCTAGGGATCCAGGATGGAGTGTATACTATGTGTATACACTCCAGTAGGGATTTCATAGAGGGCAGCACTATGTAAGTTACATGGTAATCACGGCCGTTGTTGCAAATCGGTACCAACAGCCATGATTATTATGAAACTTACATAGTGTGAACATAGCCTTAATGTCTGTAATCTGCACCTCCCATTGATCTCTGATTTCACAATAGACATTAATGTCAAGGAGGTAACATTTTATTTTTAAGATGTTTTGCGCATTAGTTTTTATTTAGTAACATGCCTGATGAGCAAACCTAAGATGATTTAAAAGATGTCGCACAAAACCTTAACCCCTTAGCGACCCATGACGTATCTGGTAAGTCATGGTGCCGCGGGGGGTGCTCTGAACGGCGCTGCTCCCGGCTGATATGTGCAGCCGGGCAGTGCCTCTATTAGCCCGCGTGGGCTTTAAACTTCATGTCCCTGGTGTCTAGTAGGACGGATCTCCCCCACCGCAATGCGATCACGGTGGGAGATCCGTTCTTCTGCCGGTGCCGGGCCTCAGCGTCGCAACAGTGCTGATCTCGGCTTGGCAATAGATTGCTGTGGCCTGCAATCTATCTATTACCGATTTAATCAATTTTTGCTGTGTATATACACAGCATTGATCTCTATGAGAGATCAGTGATGTGTATATACAAGTCCCCCAGGGGATAAAAAATCCCCTCCCCTAATAAAAGTCCAAATTACCCCCCTTTTCCCATTTTTTAAATATAAATTCATAAATAAACAAATAAATAAAAATATTTGCTATCGCCACGCACTTAATCGTCCGAACTATTAATTTATCCCATTCCTGATCTCGCACGGTAAACGGCGTCAGCGCAAATAATTTCCAAAGTGCAAAACTGCGCATTTTTGGTCGCATCAAATCCAGAAAAAATGTAATAAGAAGCGATCAAAAAGTCGCATATGTGCAATCAAGGTACCGATAGAAAGAACGCATCATGGCGCAAAAAAATGACACCTCACACAGCCCCATAGACCAAAGGATAAAAGCGTTATAAGCCTGGGAATGGAGCGATTTTAAGGAACATATATTTGTTAACAATGGTTTGAATTTTTTACAAGCCATCAGATAATATAAAAGTTATACATGTTACATATCGTTGTAATCGTAACGACTTGAGGAACATGCATAACATATCAGTTTTACCATAGGGCGAACGGCGTAAATGCAAAACTCCCCGAAATCAAAACAAATTCTTTTTTTTTTCAATTTGACAGCGCAAATGATTCTTTTCCGGTTTCGCAGCATATTTTATGGAAAAATAATGCCTGTCATTGCAAAGTACAATTGGCTTAGCAAAAAATGAGCACTCATATACGTCTCTAGGTGAAAAAATGCAAGCGCTATGGACTTTTAAACATAAAATGGAAAAAGCAAAAGCGCAAAAACGAAAATTGGCTTTGACCTAAAAGGGAACCTGTCACCCCCCGTGCCGGGGTGACAGGCTCCCGACCCCCGTTAGAGCCCCCTATACTCACCTAATCCCGCCGGGTCCCGCTTCTGGAGGTGGTCGGGTGATAAAGATCTCAGCCGCTGCAGCCCGGCGCGCGCGCTGAGAGATGAGTCCAACACCCATAGAGAATGACAGGACAGTCCAGCCCTTCGTCATTCTCTATGAGCGTTGGACTCATCTCTCAGCGCGCGCACCGGGCTGCAGCAGCTGAGATCTCTGTCACCCGACCACTTTCAGAAGCGGGACCCCGCGGGATTAGGTGAGTATAGGGGGCTCTAATGGGGGGTCGGGAGCCTGTCACCCCAGCACGGGGGGTGACAGGTTCCCTTTAAGGGGTTAAAGGAGAAGTCTGGAGAAAATTTTTATTATAGTATTGTATTGCCTCCCAAAAGTTATACAAATGACCAACTTATTGCGGGAAGTGTTCATAAAGTGCCTTTTTCCCTGCACTTACTATTGCATCATCCTCTTCAGCAGCCACAGCCCGCACAGCTCTGGGAGTCGGGTCACCATCACCATGTTATCCAGGAAGTGAAGTCTTGATGCAGTAGTAGGTGCAGGGAAAAAAGCACTTTATAAGCATTTCCCGTAACAAGTGTATATTGGTGATTTGTATAACTTTTGGGGCGCAGTATAATACTTAAAAAAAATGTCTCCTTTAATAATATTAATTGGCCTACCTTAATGATGCCCCACCACGTACAGATGTCTGGTGGTGGCGGCTTATAGATAGGGCAGTGATGTTCCATCATTCCCCCCATGCCTATCTCCACCAACATCATGTTGGTGGAGGTTCTGGAGAGCCCTATACACTTTATACAGACGGCCAAACCTGTGTGGCTGACAGAAGTATAAAGTATATAAGGACCATATGGCCATATTATGAATGTTCACATATGAGTTTACCTAAAATCTGAGGTTTCATGGCAACAACAAACTGAATGCTGAAGAATTAAGATAAAGCACAATTATACCACATGTGGTTAAGGCATGCAGTTACTGCATTGTGTATTGGCACCTTAAAGTGAATCTGTACCGGCATGTACCACCCCCAAACCGCCGGTACAGCGTTGTAGAGGCCCTCATGCTGTGTCCAGTTCATGGATCAGCGTTTCTCCTGGTGTAAGTATTTTGAAGAGAAACCCCTATTGCTGCGCCACGCTTGCGTGGGGGGGAGTTGGGTCAATCTGGCATGGCAGTCTATCTTTAAAATTCTGGGTTCTAGAGAAAGGTCGACCCCCAATGTGAGGACCTCTACAACATGGTACCGGCGGTTTGGGGGCAGCTACATGCCGATACAAGTGTGCATTAAGCCTGGGTTCACAAGTAGTATTTAATCAGTATTTTGGTCCAAAATACAGAAAAAGGTGTAATTTTTGGTTATTAATTTTAAAGCACACTAGATTTCTAAGCACTGTAAATATTGATTTGGATGCACTCTAAGAGTGCTGTCATATTGACTGTTCCAAATTTCAAGTTAAAGTGTACCTTCGGATAGCTGCTTTTAATACAAGATCTGTCCTGGGGTCCGTTCGGCAGGTGATGCAGCTATTGTCCTAAAAACAACTTTTAAACCGGCAGCCCTGTGCCCTACGGGCGTGGCCTAGATTGTGTATGCATTAGGCTGGCACAACCTATCTGTCCCACCTCCCCACCCTCTTCATCATTAGGAATGCTCCAGGCAGATTGTCTCCTATTCCCCACCTGTGTCAGCCCGGCACATAGGCTTGATCGTTAATCACCTGTGCAGTGTTCAGCATGCAGAAAATAATCCAGTGGCATTCCTAATGATGAAGAAGGTGTCTGTGTGTGTGTGTGTGTGTGTGTGTGTGTGGGGGGGGGTGCAAGGTTAAGGCACAGATATTCTAAGCCACACCTATATGGCACAGGGCTGCAAGTTTAAATTTTTCTTTTTTTTTGGACAAAAACTGCATCACCTGCCGAACGGACCCCAGGAAAGATCTTGGATTAAAAGCAGCTATCCAAAGGTACAAGCGGTCTGTGGGTACAGAGTCGCTTTACAAATATTATCTTGTACACTGACATAGTTTATGGTCAAAGTAGATTTCATTTATTCAAATATGACAGGCAGTATACATAGCTGGGGGGAGGGGGCATTCTACAACTAAGGCTCATGTTATTATTTCATTGGCTGAGGTACAAAAGAAGTTACTTGTGTGTGGATACTAACATAAGCCTTAACCCCTGAAGCTGGGTTCACACTACGTATATTTCAGTCAGTATTATGGTCCTCATATTGCAACCAAAACCAGGAGTGGATTAAAAACACAGAAAGGATCTGTTCACACAATGTTGAAATTGAGTGGATGGCCGCCATTTAATGGCATATATTTGCTGTTATTTTAAAACAACGGCTGTTATATTGAAATAATGGCCGTTATTTACTGTTATATGGCGGCCATCCACTCAATTTCAACATTGTGCGAACAGATCCTTTCTGTGTTTTTAATCCACTCCTGGTTTTGGTTGCAATATGAGGACCACAATACTGACTGAAATATACGTAGTGTGAACCCAGCCTTAAGGTCAAAGCCAATTTTCGTTCTTGCGCTTTTGCTTTTTCCACTTTATGTTAAAAAGGCCATAGCGCTTGCATTTTTTCACCTAGAGACCCAAATGAGCCCTTATTTTTTGTGAAGCCAATTGTACTTTGCAATGACAGACTTTATTTTCCCATAAAATATGCTGCGAAGCCAGAAAAAAATAATTTGCACTGTCAAATTGATAAAAAAAAAAAGGAAATTTTTTCATTTCAGGGAGTTTCGCCGTTCACCCTGGGTCAAAACTGACTTGCTATGCATTTTCCGCAAGTCGTTACGATTACAACGATATGTAACATGTATAACTTTTATTTTATTTGATGGCTTGTAAAAAATTCAAACCGTTGTTAACAAATATATGTTCCTTAACATTGGTCTATTCCTAGGTTTATAGCGCTTTTATCCTTTGGTCTATGGGGCTGTTTGAGGTGTCATTTTTTTGCACCATGATGTGTAATTTCTATCGGTACCTTGATTGCGCATTTGTGACTTTTTGATCGCTTTTTATTACATTTTTTCTGGATTTAATGCGACCAAAAATGCACAATTTTGCACTTTAGGATTTTTTGGCGCTGACGCAGTTTACAGTGCGAGATCAGGAATGGGATAATTTAATAGTTCGGGTGATTACGCACGCGGCGATACCAAATATGTTTATTTGTTTGTTTATTTATTTATTTATATTTATAAAATGGGAAAATGGCGGTGATTTGAACTTTTAACCCTTTAAGGACCAGGCCCAAAATGACCCAGTGGACCCAAATTTTGATCTTTGCGCTTTCGTTTATCCCTCCTCCCCTTCTAAGAGCTCTAGCACTTTCAGTTTTCTATCTACAAGGCCATGTAATGGCTTGTTTGTTACAGGAATAGTTGTACTTTGTAATGGCGTCTTTCATTTTACTATAACATGTATGATGGAATCCCAAATATATTATTTATGAAGATATAAATAGGTAAAATTGTAAAAAAGAATGCAATATGGTAACGTTTGGGGGGTTCCTGTGTCTACGTAATGCACTATATGGTAAAAGCGACATGATATCATTTATCTATAGGTCAGTTCGGACACAACCATATGCAGGTTTATACAGATTCTCTAATGTTATATATATTTTTTTTTATGAAATCCTTTTTTTTTGGCAATTAAATATTAATAAAATGGGCCTATTGTGACGCTTATAACAGTTTTATTTTTTCACCTACGGGGCTGTATGGGGTGTCATTTTTTCCGCCATGATGTCTAGTTTTTATTAATACCATATTTGTGAAGATCGGACGTTTTCATCACTTTTTATGAATTTTTTTTATATATATAATGTAACATAAAATCGGTAATCCGCACACTTTTTTCCCTCTTTTCGCGTACGCCGTTTACCGTTCGCAATGACGCTTGATATATTTTAATTGATCGGACAATTACGCACGCTACGGCATATTATATGTTTGTTTATTTTTATATGTTTTATTTATATAATGGGAAATGGGGGTGATTTAAACTTTTATTGGGGGAGGGGCTTGGGGTAGTGTGTTAGTGATTTTAACTTTTTTTTTAATACATTTTAAGTCCCTTTGGGGGACTTGTACATACATGAGATTCATTATCTACACCAGTGCTTCTCAAACTATTTCTACTGGAGCCTCACCCAACAGACCAAGGCAATGCTTGGGCCTCACCAGACTGACCAAGAGGGTGCTGGGCCTCACCATCTATCCATTTAAAAGCTGAAAATAATGCTAGTGTTATCGGAGCTCTGCTCATTGAGCCTGCCTGTGCTGGCTCAGTGACCAGAGCGCCGATTGGACCGCACGGAGGCAGATGAGAGACCTCCGGCGGTCCGTTTTAATGATTGGGACCCCCGCAGCCACACTGCGGGGGTCCCGATCGGTAAGTGACAGGGGACTCCCCCTGTCACTTACACTTAAACACCGCGGCGTTTAAGGAGTTGATGTCACGCTGCAGCGCGATCGCTGCAACGTGTCATTAACGGTGAGGTGCCGGCTGCTGATTGCAGCCGGCCCCCATCTGCTATGATGCGCTTTATAGCTCAGGACGTACCGATACGTCCAGGGTCGTCTGGGGACAGACTTCCAGGATGTACCGGTACGTCCTAGGTCGTCTAGGGGTTAATAGGGGAGGGGATTTCTTATTAATAAAAAAACATTTTTACTTTTTTTTTTTTACTGTAACTAGAAGTCCTCCTGGGGGACTTGTATATACACAGCACTGATCTCTCATGGAGATCAATGCTGTGTATATACACAGCAAAGATCCATTAGATCGGTGATAGATTGCTTTGAGCTGCTGCAGGCCATAGCAATCTATTGCCATGCCGAGATCAGCATCATTGCGATGCTGAGTCCCGGCCAGAAGCATGGATCTCCCCCCCGTGATCGCATTGCGGGGGGGGGGGGGGAGATCCGTCCCACTAGACACCAGGGACACCGGGAGCACAGCATCTAAATGCAGCTGTCAGGTTTGACAGCTGCATTTAGATGCTTAATTAGCCGGCGCGGCAACGGGACCCGTGCCGGCTAATAGTGGAGCTGCCGGGTTGTACATAGAAGCTCTCTGAAATCCCTCCGCTTCACCATGATGTATCAGATACGTCATGGTACGCTAAGGGGTTAAAGAGGTTGTCTGACCAATTTTTCTTATTGAAAAAGGGAATAATTTGTAATCTTTCCCTTTCTCTTGGTGGTTTCCTCTAAGCTTTTTTCTTCTCTGTGTCCCTGGGCCTCCTTCTCTGTTGCTGCTTTTTGGATTTGTGTTTATTTACATTAATAACTTCCAGGTCACGGGGTGAGCATTGACATAACAGCTCTGCAAGCCTTTTGCTTCACTCCTCCTCTCTGAATCTAGCTCCACCCACTCTATACATAGGCAGGGAAATGTCTGTCTTCCTAAAAGTGCATTTTGAGCAGTATGGTGGCTCAGTGTCTACCAATTACTTATATTATCAAATAAACTAGTTTTCTAGAGTTCCGAATCTTTTATCTGTTGTAGTACTACAAACCCCAGCCCACATGTACATGTTAGGAGTTGTAGTCCTGGATTACATATAAACTACAGTAGTGATCCTACAGATGGGTCAGATTTCAATAAGCCAGGATTCTGTTTACCTCAGCAGTAGACAGAATGGTGACTGAGGTGAGGTACAGTAGCATCTCTCCTCTCCATATTACACTGCCACTGTAGATCTTTACACTAAAATAATAACAATATAGTTCCTTTATTTATATAGCTCCAAATTATTCTGCAGTGTTGTACAGATTGTAGTCACTCATATTGGTCCGTGTCCCCAATGGGGCTCACAATGTTATGGAGTGTGGGATAAAATTCATGCAGACATTGGGGGACATATATGCAGCTGTTATCCTTGGTGGCATTCGATCCCAAGACTGCAACACTACAAAGAAGCATGGCTAACCTCTGTGCCCCCCATAACATAGCTATCATCTCCTGCTCTCCTCCATGTCATGCTGCCCTTACTGCTCCAGTTTCTACCGATGTTAACTCCTCCGACAGGGTGGGGCTAATTTAATATGGATGCATGCCCTGCCCACCTGATGACTTACTGTTCCTTCACTTGCAAGAACAGGAAACAGACAGGAATCGTGATACCACAGAAAGTAATAAAAAAAAACACAAGCAGTGTGGTAATGTGACTGAGAACACAATAAATGCTCTTAATAAAAAACATAACAACAACACCCACAGAAGTCAATACAATGCTAGTTTATTGAAAAATCCCGGACAACTCCTTTAACCCCTTAAAGTGACTGTACCATCAGGCCCGGGCTGAAGCACCGGAGGCGGGCCGACCCACCCTTAGTAGGAAGAAACTCCAGCCCCTCCATGACGTTTCGTTAAAACTTTCAAAATCTAAATCAGCAGTAGATGTGAAATAAAGCAAGTTTGCAATATACATTCATTATTATTTTTTTGTTATCAAGCTGTAAAAAAAAGCTGAACTTAACAGAAAGTGTCATGGCTTAATGTGTCCGTCAATCACAGCATTGCCTTCTCTGCGAGTGCTCAGATGACCTGGGAAACACAGGACTTCCTGTTTTTGAGAAAAGAAAAAAAAGAAAAAAAGCCAGAAAACAGGAAGTGCCGTGATTTCCATGAGAACAACAAAAAAATAATGAATGTAAATTGCAAACTTGCTTTATATCACATCTACTGCTGATTTAGATTTTGAAAGTTGAAATGATAGGTACACTTTAAGGACTGCTCCAGTTTTCATTTTTGCATTTTCGTTTTTTCCTCCTTGCCTTCTACCTTTTTTTTTCAGGAATAGGTGACATTTGTAATGGCACCTTTCAATCTATCATAAAAATAATGATGGACCCCCAAAATATCATTTATGGGGTGAAATTGTGATTAATATATGCAATTTCTCATATTTTGGGGTGCTTCCGCGTTTACCTAATGCACTTTATGGTAAAACTGACATTTTTTTTGCAAATTGGTATTTTTAAAATGGCCCTAATGTGTCTCTTATAGTGCTTTTATTTTTTAACCTATGGAGCGGTATAAGCGGTATAATTTTGTACATCATGATCTCTATTTTTTTCTAGTATCACATTTGTGTAGATCGGATGTATTGATCACTTTTTATACTTTTTTTAATATATAAAATGTAATAAAAAATCAACTATCCTGGCGTTTTTTACTGTTTTTGTTTTACTGTTTTTTTTTTTTACTGCTTTTTGTTCTCACAGTTCCCCGTGCGGGAAAAATCTTGTTTTATTTTAATAGATCGAACCATTACGCATGCTACGACATACAATATGTTAATTCATTTTATTATTTTTATGTGTTTTATTTATATGGGAAGGGGGGTGATTTAGACTTTTATTGTGGGAGGGGCTTTGGCATGTTTTAAAAACATTTCTTTTTACACTTTTTAAGTCCCCTAAGGAACTTTTACATAGATAGCATTGCAGGGATCAGTGTTATATGCGATCTTCTGATGGCGAACCTTTGGTAGACTCTATTAGAAGACTTAAGACCTGACTGCACAGAGAAAAAAAAGGTTCCTCCGGCGGTCAGCCCATGCGATCGGGACCACTGCAGACACGCTATGAGGGTCCCGATCAGTAAGTGACAGGAGCTGCACCTGTCACACTTAAAACGCTATGGTCATGTCGTTAAAGGGGTTTATGGCGGGCAGCCACGTGATCACAGCGGCCTGCCATTGACTGTTATGAAGCAAGTTCAGCTCCTGAGCTCGCTTTATAGCCCGGTACCCTGGCGAGGGGTACATTTACTCCCGTTTGCACCAAGGGCCAGGCTGCAGGGGCGTAAATGTACACCCATGGTCATTTAGAAGTTAAGAAATGTAAACATGTTGTAGGGATCTTCCCAGGGGATGGTGTGTTTGGACACAGTTCAGGCAGCAAACTTGGACTTATAAAAGCAGCTTTGGTGTTTATTTGTAGCAAAAACAGTCCACAACAGAAATATAGCAATACCGTGCTTTTCAGAATAAACAAAACAAAAATGTCTGGCCTGTCTGGGCGCTAACTAACACAACCGGTCACCTATCTGGCACTTTGGTAAGCAGAGCCGCTGGGTATGAATAAGCCCCCCAGCAGCGGCAGTATCCTTTGCGCGAAGCAAACCCAGCCTGCAGGCTGTTCACTCCTGGCTGAGAGAGTTCCCCTGCAGCTCTGTGGAGCTTTTACCCTGTTGCAGGCTCAACAGGGCACACCTGCCTGCAACACCCGAACTGGATCGGGGGGAAGGGAATGGCAGGTCCCACTACCAACCTACCCACCATTCCAGTAAATCCAGGCCCGGAAAATGGAAAGAACCACTCAGCAGCATAACACTGCTGAGTGACAGATCTCACCTGGATTCACCATGTCACCATATGCAGTAGCCTGGGTGAGATGTACCTCCCCTCGAACACTTCTCCAGTGACATGTCTACAATGTATATACTGTATGTATAGAAGGTCAGCGCCATACTGTAATGGCTTCAGAAAACATACAACATAAAGACATCCTCAACAGTCCCCCTTTGAAGCCATTTTTAAAAGCAGATGACCTGTATTCCTATGCTAAAGAGCTAACAATCTGTTCCATTGTGTGTTCTGAGGTCTTCACCACTTCTTAATGGGCTCACACAAAGGTCGAAAGTCAGATGGGCTGCATTCACACAATCTGTGATTGCTCCGTGAAGCACGGATGGAGAATCCCTGTCCTCGAGTGTTTCCTTGCATGGCATGATGTATTAATATCATGCCGGGAGTGGGGAAACTGTAAATTTTTGCAGCAGGGTAGTGACAGAGCTACCCAACTCTCTGCATCATATTAAAACATCATGCGGTGCGGGGAAACACTCCAAGGGATTCCCTGCCCGTGCTTCACGGAGTGAGCATGGATCATGAATGCATGATCATTAATTCCAGCGTTTATAAACCGCCATTCACGGTTTTTAATTCCTGAGGTGGGAATTTATCAAAATTGTTATAAATGGAAAATAGTCTATATTATGCCTGTTGCCTTTAGAGCACTTTTTTTCTGTGCCAAATTTATCAAAATGACACAGGCACCGTCAGGGGCGGGCTGGGCCGGGGGGCAGGGTGGCATATGCCCCCCGGGCCGGTCCCCCCAACTCACCAAGGGCTGCGGCAGCCGGATGTCAGTAAGGCTGCTGTGCAGGGCCGTTTCTACATATCACAGGCAACAGGAACAGCTAAAGCACATTCAGGCCGTATTTGCCTAGGACGGCACCTTCAGGGGAAGGGGCAAAGGTTTTTTTTCTCTCCCATGGTCGCCGGTGAGTGGGCGGGGTCATGATCGCGGGGGCGGGGCCACGGTCGCTGCGGGAGAGGGTGCTTACTTGTGTGGTTCTTCCTTCACTCTTGGAGCAGGCAGCACAGCTCACAGCTTCCTGCCCACTGCCCTGGAAGAGAGGACAGACCACCCCCTCCTGCCTGGGACTGATGGAGAGGACCCCCATCTACTATGGCCTAGGTAAGGGTCGCGGGTGAAAGGGGGCGGAGCCAAAGTTGCGGGGGCGGAGTTTCGCGGGTGGGGGCCCATCCACTAGGCCTGAACAGTATATGGGTAAAATGTTTATTATGAATTATACAGCATTCCCTCTCCCCTGCACCATGGCCTAGTAAGCAGTATTGTGAGGGCAGAGGGGATCTGTACCCCCTCCCATGTACTGTTCAGGGCCTGGTGCCCAAATATGCAGGGGGGTCTGTATGGGTGCCAGGCCCTGAACAGTACATGGGTGAGGGGATCCCCTGCCCCCTCTCTGTATACTCTGGTCACCCAGCTTTCCAAGCATCATGTATGTAAGTGTAATTGAGGTCACCCAGCTTTCCAAGCATCATGTATGTAAGTGTAATTGAGGTCACCCAGCTTTCCAAGCATCATGTATGTAAGTGTAATTGAGGTCACCCAGCTTTCCAGCATCCTGTAGTCAGTATAATGGAGGTCACCCAGGTTTCCCAGCATCTTGTAGTCAGTATGAGAGGTCACCCAGCTTTCCCAGCATCCTGTATGTCAGTAAAGTGGAGGTCACCCATCTTTCCCAGCATCCTGTATGTCAGTAAAGTGGAGGTCGCCCAGTTTTCCCAGAATCCTGTAGTCAGTATGATGGAGGTCACACAGCTTTCCCAGCATCCCGTAGTCAGTATAATGGAGGTCACCCAGCTTTCCCAGCATCCTGTATGTCAGTGTAATGGAGGTCACCTAGCTTTTCAGCATCCTGTAGTCAGTATAATGGAGGTCACCCAGCTTTTCCAACATCCTGTAGTCAGTATGATGGAGGTCACACAGCTTTCCCAGCATCCTGTAGTTAGTATAATAGAGGTCACCCAGTTTTCCCAGCATTCTGTATGTCAGTGTAATGGAGGTCCCCCAGCTTTCCCAGCATCCTGTAGTCAGTATGATGGAGATGACCCAGCTTTCCTAGCATCTTGTATAGTAGTCAGTATAATGGAGGTCACCCAGCTTTCCTAGCATCCTGTATAGTAGTCAGTATAATGGAGGTCACCCAGCTTTCCTAGCATCTTGTAAAGTAGTCAGTATAATGGCGGTCACCCAGATTTCCAGCATCTTGTATAGTTGTCAGTATAATGGAAGTCACCCAGCTTTCCAGCATCTTGTACAGTAGTCAGTATAATGGAGGTCACCCAGCTTTCCTAGCATCTTGTATAGTAATCAGTATAATGGAGGTCACCCAGCTTTCCTAGCATCTTGTATAGTAATCAGTATAATGGTGTCACCCAAGGAAATAGTTGCACTTCCTTCTACACTACGTGATATTTTCCATATGACTGTGTTACTGTAGTTAGCACCACAAGGGTCTTGCCTCTTGTTCACTCCGGGAGCCAGCCCCGTACCATGAACTGTCATTGGTAGTGCCGCCCACCTTTGTTCAGTGTTACTATAATAGGGTCACCCAGCTTTCCCAGCATCTTGTGTAGTAGTCAGTATAATGGAGGTCACCCAGCTTTCCCAGCATCTTGTGTAGCAGTCAGTATAATGGAGGTCACCCAGCTTTCCAGCATCTTGTGTAGCAGTCAGTATAATGGAGGTCACCCAGCTTTCCCAGCATCTTGTGTAGCAGTCAGTATAATGGAGGTCACCCATTTTTCCCAGCAGCCTGTAGTCAGTATGATGGAGGTCACCCAGCTTTCTAGCATCCTGTAGTCAGTATAATGGAGGTCACCCAGCTTTCTAGCATCCTGTAGTCAGTATAATGGAGGTCACCCAGCTTTCGCAGCATCCTGTATGTCAGTATAATGGAGGTTACCCAGCTTTCCCACCATCTTATGGTGTGTTTACACAGAGAGATTTATCTGACAGCTTTTTGAAGCCAAAGCCAGGAACAGACTATGAACAGGGAACAGGTCATAAAGGAAAGATTGAGATAACTCCTCTTTCCAAATCCATTCCTGTCTTTGGCTTAAAAAATCTGTCAGATAAATCTCTCTGTGTAAACGCAGCATAAGGCTGGGTTCACACTACGTATATTTCAGTCAGTATTGTGGTCCTCATATTGCAACCAAAACCAGGAGTGGATTGAAAACACAGAAAGGCTCTGTTAACACAATGTTGAAATTGAGTGGATGGCCGCCATTTAATGGCAAATATTTGCTGTTATTTTAAAACAACGGCTGTTATATTGAAATAATGGCAATTATTTACCGTTATATGGCGGCCATCCACTCAATTTCACCATTGTGTGAACAGAGCCTTTCTCTGTTTTCAATCCACTCCTGGTTTTGGTTGCAATATGAGGACCACAATACTGACTGAAATATACGTAGTGTGAAACCAGCTTAAGGGTACAAACCCACACACCGTATATGCAGCAAATACGCAGCAAATATGCAGCAAATACGCAGCAGATACGCAAAAGTTTGATGGTGAAGATTTGATGCTGTGTTTAGTTATTTAGATCTAATCTGCTGCGTATTTGCTGCGTATCGCAGCAGTAAATACGCTGTGTATACGGTGTGTGGGTTTATACCCTTATACTCAGTGGCTGGTAGCCTCGGGGAGCTGCACAGTAGATCTATACTGTGCAGCTGAAAACCACATCAGCACAACTGTGCTAATTGGTTCCCTATAAAGGAGCACTCCAGCCCTTACCTATTATTACCCTCCCCACATCAGTGCAGGGATGGTAGATAGCACCCCGGACCTGTACTTCTGTCAGCAGCGATGTTCTGACAGTTCGGATAACTTCTCCAGCCCTTCTGGTCATTTGTGACAGGGAATTTCTACTGCTCTGTGTGAAGGGGCCAGAAGTCACTTTGTCAATATAAGTCTATGGGACTGTTCTGTTTCTGTGATGAGCCGTCCCATAGACTTAGGGTATGTTTACACCAGGGCTGTGGAGTCAGAGTCAGCCCTTGTTCACACTGGGTAAATCAGGCGGAATAGTCACACTGAGACAGGCGGGATTCCACCGCAGAATCCCGCCTGTCTCAGTGTGAAACTGCTTCTCTATGGGAGAGCGCGCGCTCTTCCGCTGCCGCCGCTCTCCACTCAAAGAAGTGGCATGTCATTCATTGAATAGCAGCCACAGAAAACCCTGTCAGTTCACACAATGGAGCGTCCGGCTCCGGCCGCATGCTCCATTGTGAGCAGCGGAGAATTCTGATGCGGGCGCGCATGGATGCACCCGCATCTGAATTCAACGGCGCTGAAGATCATCCTGCAGTATCGGCCAGGATGATACTATCTGACACCAGCCGGGTCACGAAATGGCCAGTGTCATACAGTGTTTGAACATAGTCTCATACAGGAAAGTGACACAGGGAGCAATTGGAATTCCCTGTTTACAAATGACTGGAAGGCCTGAAGACGTTATCCGAACTGTGGGAACATGGCTGCTGGAGGACGTACAGGTCCAAGTTACCATCTACCTTCCCTGCACTGATGTGGGGAGGGTAATAATAGGTAAGGGACAGGGTGGTCCTTGAAGGATGGGCCGCTAGCCGCTACTCATGGGCCAGTGCTGTGGGCTTGCCCCCCAGGCTAAAATTTGCCAGCCAGCCCCTGGGCACCGTCATAAATATGGAGTGGCTGCGCCATTTCACCCACGGTGCATCTTGCATTTGCACCATTTTAAGGGTGTAATTTGCGCCATTTGTAAGAGTAGTCTGGACTGGAGAAGCCTTGCGCCCTTTTGTGCCTTTTTGCGCCATTTAAAAAATGTTGCATTTGTTAATTTAGTCGTGGCACTGAAAACATATGCACCAACAGACCTATTTTAAGAAGAGATGTGAGTATTGCACAAAAAATGTGCAACTTTTTTTATGCCAAAAGACATATATAAAACAATGGTAAATTCTCCCCCTATTTTTTTTTTTTTTTAAGTAAACGCATGTTTATTTAATGTTGCCAATATAAAGTGCATGTAAGGCTGGTAAAATGTAAAGCCCAGTTCTGCCCTCTGGTGACCAGCTAGCATTGTTACAGGCTGTTCTATATAGTATATATATTCATATATTATACGTTTCACGGATGACATGCAGGTGGAGGGCCTGAAGTGGAGTCCACCCCTTGCATGAAAACATCACCAATATGATGCTGGGAGGGGGAAAACGGTATGCGCCGTGCATATTCATTCCAGTGTTCCCCGCTCCAAGCTTCATATTGGAGATACTGCCGTGTAAGGGGGGGAATCCACTACAGGCCTTCCACGTTTGTGAAACATGAATGTGTGAATAAAGCCTACATTTCTAGAGATCCTGTACAAAATCCGGAGGATCCAGTAATTCACAGCTTTAAAGAGGTACTCCAAGCTGGGGGTATTTTTACGGTATGGCCGGGGAGAGGATAGATATAGATGCCGCCGTCCCCTTACCTCTCCGGTTCCAGCGCCGGGTCCCAGATCTCCCGATCTGGTTTCCCCCCCAATCTCCCGTTCCGCTGCCTAGTCTGAGCTGCGGCTTGAGACATGCCGTCTCAAGGCAGCTCAGCCATTTAGCGGACGTAGCGGGGACCCGCCTCGGACTCTGAATGGCCGAGCTGCGGCTTGAGACGTCATGTGTCAAGCCGCAGCTCAGATCAGGAAGAGGGTTATTGCCCCTATGCATTTGGGGCTTTACCCTAGGCCCAGAGCACCAGCTTGGCCCGCTCAGTCCGCTCCCTCCCATGCTGCTCACTATGCATGCACCTCAGCCTGCCCAGCAAGCCCACTCCTGTTCTGCCCAGCCCGTCCTCTCCCTTGTGGCACGGGAGGGGGCGGGCTAGGCAGCAAAGGAGGGAGTTGCTCTGGGCCGCCAATTATGCATATTCATATATGCATAGTGAGCGGCACGGGAGGGGCCAGACTGGGCAAGCCTAGCTGGTGCTCTGGGCCTAGGGTGAAGCCCCAAATGCTCCTAAGACCCTGATTAGCATAGGGACTGCAGGGGAGAAGACAGGATTCATTACCAGCTGGGCTGTCATCAGGTAAAGATCTTCTGCGGCATATCAGCAGGTTCATTAGGCTGAACCTGCTGATAGTGCTGCTTTAATTAACCTGGCATACCTGTAGAATGTTGTCTAGTTCAGGTCCATACCAATACTTTACATTCAGGGCCATATTTACAGCTCAGACTGCCTTAGGAATTAGGCCTGAATACACCACCATGCGAAGCCAAGACTGTCATGGTGCTATTTTTAAGCAATTGTAGTGATAGTAGGTCAGCATTAATGAAGGGAAAGATAAATGCTAAAATTCTTGTTTATAATCGATCACCCACTGTGATTATTGTTGTGACTATTGGTGATACAATGGATAAGTGTAAACTGCACTGGGCACAGCTATGCAAAGCACCGGTACAGAATGCTGTACCGGAATCTGTCATCTGTGCACATAACTTAGTCCTACCCTCACATAATACTAAATAATACTGCTAGAGATGAGCGTAACTCGAGCATTTTGGATGCTGTTCACAGAGGAGAGATGGTAAGTCCCAGTGTGTCTATGATACATGTGCCATGTCTCTTTGACAGTCTTCATTTCCAGCATCTCTGGCATTATGGAAACATAACAACAGGTTATGGTGCGTTTACACAGATTCGAAGCCAAAACCAGGAACAGACTATAAACAGAGATCAGATCATAAAGGAAAGCCTGAAATTTCTCCTCTTTTCAAATCCACTCCTGGCTTTGGCTTCAAATCTTTGGCAGATAATCTGTCAGATAATCTTTCTGTGTAAACGCACCATTAGGGTGCCTTCACACCTACCGGATTCACAGCGATTCTCACTTCTGCGGATTCGAAGCGAGAACCGCTGCGGATCCGGTATCAATTCATCCCTATGATAGCACCTATTCGCAGCGGGATTAACATCCCGCTGTGAATATGTGCTTTAACTCCCTGGTGCCCGCAGCCCCGCCGTCGCATCCCCCATCCCCGGCGGCGGCACATCCCCCCCATCCCGGCCACATCCCCCCATCAGCCCATCTCCGGCCCGCCGCCACGAGCATACATTACCTGCTCGGCGGCGCGGCTGCAGTGAGACTCCCGGATCCGGTCCCGCTCAGCTGATCTGAGCGGAAGCGGAGCCGGGAGCCTCACTGCAGCTGCGCCGCCGAGCAGGTACTGTATGCTCTCGGCGGCAGGATGCGGGCGGCGACGGGGTGGGGGTGGGCTGATGGGGGGATGTGGCCGGGGATGCGACGGAGGGGCTGCGGGCACCAGGGAGTTAAAGCACATATTCACAGCGGGATGTTAATCCCGCTGCGAATATGTGCTATCATAGGGATGAATTGATACCGGATCCGCAGCGGTTCTCGCTTCGAATCCGCAGAAGTGAGATCCGCTGAGAATCCGGTAGGTGTGAAGGCACCCTTAGAGTGTTTGTTTAAAAGGGAAACCATCAGCAGGTTAGACAAATCTATGTATGAAGTATGAGTATGAAGATATGTCTCTTACCTTCATCCTTGGCATTGTTCCTGTGCAGTGTAAGACCATGTTCACACATGACAAATTAGTGGACGTTTTGTGTCACAGCCGTGTAACAGAACGGCCGCTGAGATGTTCAACCCGGCCGGTACTGACGGTGCGGTGGAATGGGATCCCGGGGCGGAGTGCATACAGTGTGTATACAATCCGGCAAGGATTCCATTAATGTGGCAGAGCAGGACAGGTTAATGTGGCAGAGCAGGACAGGTAAGTATATATCAGTGACATGTCCCCCCAGCCTCGGCACCATAAATATCGTTAAAAGACTTGTGGTTGTGTGGTAAAAATGCTCACTATCCCTAAGTAAATAACCTGAGGTGTAACATTACAAAATAGGGTCACTTGAGGTACTGATGTACATTGGAGAAATTGCATAAGATTTTTTTCTTATTTAACATATAATTATATTTTTTTTGTACTGTACTAGTACCATAAGGGGCAAGTGGTGTCACCACATAAGTGTATGGTGCCCAACCATGGTCCCATCAAAATCTGCGTATAATCTCGCCCATCACAATCATTTTAGCAACTTCATACCCATCTTACCCATCTATTGTTCGGCAGTGCGTATCATGAAGCTGTAATCAGGGAGCCCTCGGCTATTACATGATAGCAACAGGGGTTGGCTACAGGTCCACTTCAAGAACGTTACATTCTCCGTCCGGCCTGCAATGGCTGATGACAGGGAACAACAGACAGTATCGCACTGACAAGATACAGTGACAAGTTTACAGTGCGAAAATATCTGAACGCGCATTCATTAATTTCTTCTTCCCTAACTGGAACAGTTCTATCCCGGAACCCTGTGTGCGTTGTCCTGTTTCACGGGAGGAGCGCTATTACGCCTGCGCTCCGTTCTATGCCGGAAGTGTAGTCGGTGACAGCTTCGGGTGCCCTTGTTTGGCCGCTCGGCTTGATGTTAGGGCGCTGGCGGTGTCCCCCCGGTCACACAGGATGCTGCGAGCCGCCTGGTGAGTCAGAAACATCACTACCCGGACATTCCCTGCTCTGTGCCCCGGCTCCTCATTGCCCTGTCCCGCTGTCACCTACTTACATGTGGTGCGCTGAGCCCGGGGACCCTCCTGACAGCTGACTGGACGTGTGGCATTCTGTGTGACATGTAACATGAGGTGATCGGAGCAGGGATCACCTGGAAGCACAGATCCGAATGTCAGACAGATGAACCTGTACGGGTGATGGTGCTGATGACTGCACAATAATACTTTAGGCTGAAGATCCATCATCATGGGTCATAGGGACTGCCACAATGTTTCTGCAGCCTCCCCAGCTGGGATTGCTATGTGCAATGGTTCTCTATGGGCTGTGCATTATGGTGACTGAGCTATGGACCGTGCAGCAAGTGTTGCGCGGACCTGTTAAACGAATAATGTTTGGCAACATTCAGCTGACCATGCATGTGTATGGGTCCCTTTACACACAAAGGTTATCTGATAGATATTTGGCAGATTTGTGCAACCAAAGAGGAGAAATCACAGTCTTTCCTTTATGACCTGTTTTCTGTTTACAGTCTGTTCCTGGCTTTGGCTTCAAAAATCTGTCAGATATCTGCATGTGCATATTCAGCCATAGCCCCTTCTCCTACACTGCAACATAGTTTTTTTGGTGCACCATATTGTTAAAGGGGCTTAACTAGGATTACAACGTATCATAGAAACATTGATGATCCATCTAGTCTGCCATTATATTATTTCCTTTCTTATTATCTTAGGATAGATATATGTTTATCCCAGGCATGTTTGTATTCAGTTACTGTAGATTTACATACCACATCTGCTGGAAGTTTGTTCCAAGCATCTACTACTCTTTCATTAAAGTAATATATAACCTAAAGGTCCTATTAAATGGGACAATTAGTTGCCAAATTAGACATATAGTACCCTGTGTGCTAGGGCCAGAGATCAGCGGACGAACGAGTAAATGCTCACTCGTCAGCTGAACACTCTATTTTGACCTGTCCAAAAAGTATTTGTGGTTGGCCTCACATCTCGCTGTGTAATATGCTGATAAAGCAGAGGCTTGCATAGACAATCTAGCAATTGTTGTTGAGGCTCTTTAAGCGAGCGCTGATCTGGCAGATCTGTGCGTGTTTACAGTTATGGCTGTGTAATACAGCC